>NC_139958.1:42366769-43669269 GCF_963454915.1 Gymnoscopelus microlampas
TTTTCAAAAATATGATTTAAAGCGAAAGACATGAAAACTGTACGTACCATGTAGTAGAGGCGCGGGTTTGGGTCAATAAAACATGAACGATTGCAACTTGTCCAAAACCTTAAAGGAGGAGTTCACCCAAAAAATGACTTATTTTCTATCAATTACACACATCATGAAGCCTTGATTTCATGGATTTATTTTTGTTTTTGTGGCATTCCTAAGACAATAATTTGATGACCGTGTGTATTTCCGGTAGGAGACACAAATAATCTACTTTGTGTCTCTTACCGGATACATTAGCCGGTAGGAGACGGGAATCAAATTATTAGCTTAGGAATGCGACAAAAAACAAAAATAATCCATGGATTCAAGGCTTCATAGTGTGTGCAATTGATAGAAAAGAAGTCATTTTCTGGGTGAACTCCTCCTTTAAATACTTTTCAGGATCCAAATAAAAAAAATAGCAAAAGTAGCCGAGTAGTTGATTTACAAAAAACAACACAAAACGTTAGAATATGGAGATGAGAGGTTTCTGCCCGACAACGACGATGTGTAAATATATGACATACAGTTCCCGTACTTACGCTTCAATCAAACTGGAGATGTCCGACATCCCCCCCACTCCCGCTGCCGGACCGCCCACTGCGTTGGTCATCATGCCCGACATTCTGATTACAAACAGGGACGGAGGGAAGAAGTATGGCACTTATCGTGAATTGTTTAACCCAGACGCATCTCTGTCATTTTAGATGTCTTTGGCTATCCAAAAATAGCTGATCTACAAGCTCATAGCGCGGCACAGAGTGCCGTGCTATGAGCTTGCAGATCTGCTATTTTTGATAAAGCATATTTTTCGATATAAAGTATGTAGAAAAATGGACGTACTCGAGTGACATAAAAGTGCCTTAAAATTGTACTTAAGCACAGCCAGCAACTTGAGTAAATGTACTTAGTTCCTTTCCACCACGGGGATTCGACGCACATCAAAGTCAAATTAATTGTGACAACTTTAAAATAGATCAAACACGTGGGACACTCACAGCTGTTGTACTTGTTGGTTCTGCATCACACTGGCCGCCTGGAAATAGACACGTGCGCACACACACACACACACACACACACACCACAGCGTTCAGTCATTTGTCTTATAAAATGTGCAGACGTGACATTTACTCAGTGCTGGAGGGAGGTGTATGTATTCCAGTGTGGGGGGGGGGGGGAGTACTCGAATGTTTTACTTAAGTAAAAGTATCAATACTGCAATGTAGAAGCGCTCTGTTACAAAGTAAAAGTCTGGAATTAAAAACTGACTTGAGTAAAAGTACGCAAGTATTATTGGTATCAAAATGTACTTAAAGTACCAAAAGTAAAAATACTAAAGTGTTTGAAAATAGCAGATCTACAAGCTCACAACGTGTCGCGACGCAACGCGGTGTGAGCTTGTAGATCGGCTATTTTCAAATAGCCTAGGTATAAAATAGGGCTAAAGTGGTTAATGTATGTTTTATGATGTAATAATTTATATCTGCAAAGTAACTATAGTAACTAAAGTTTTCAAATAATTGTAGTGGAGTAAAAGTACAGTATTTGCCTTTGAGATGTACCAGAGTAAAAAGATAAAAAGTAAAAAGTATATAAGTTCACATGAAGCCGCCTTTAAATAGACACACGTAGCACCGCACTAGCGCTCGGTCATTTGTCTCATAAACGCGCCGAGACGCGATAGTTACTGCATAGCCTCCATTTGCCAAGAATAATACCACCTGACGTTATTAAAGTAACTCTTTATTGCTTTATCTCAATTCGGAGCTGTCACATATAAACGTGTGGTTATTTGTATTGTCTTATTAGTGCCCGTCGTGAAAAGGAGAGGACTTTCTTGTAAAAGTCATTCTTTGCCCGGCGGGCATTCTCAAATGTCACACTTAGGGCAGTCTGCACCTGTTCTAACCTGCTGCAACCGGTCTCTCTCTCTGCAATAGCATTGGTTGAGTGGCGCGCTAACCTTAAATCACAGGGTCAATCAGGGAAGAATCTCCCCTGTCCTTATCATAAACACCACAAAATGGCCTCCATGAGACATCTGTGTTGAGGGTGAGGGTTGCCAGATTTCGCGAGAGGAACAAGCGGCCAGGTCTATGAAAATAAACTCAAAGGAAAGCGACCGGTTTTAACACTTGAACCTCATAGTACATTTGCTATTTTAAAACAAATTATCATCTAGAAAAAAGTGTGAAATATTTGGAATTCTTTTGAAACACAAATCTTGTATGGGGGTCCCTGGCACAAAATATTTACAGATGGGGGCCCGCAGACAAATTCCTATTAATGGGGAGGTCCTTGACATGAAAATGTTTGAGAACCACTGGTTTAAACAACATTAGGAAGCAACTACACTTTAGAAACAAGCCCCCCCAAAAAAGCGCACGCGACCTCTTAACAGAAAAAACAAGCCCATAAGTAGCTTATAATAAGCAGACCTGGCAACACTGATGACATGTCACTGTAGTCATTTAAGGTCCCAGCACTAGTATAGACCACAAGTTATTAACCTCTTTCACCCTGGCCACCCTATTTCTGGCATGTTGTATTATGTTGTCAAAAATCACACCCAGTGTGAAGTAAGAGGTGCCTTTGATGAGCAATGGTAGCCTACTACTCTATTTAAGTGTGTGCTGGTATTCGGGCGGTGCTACTCTTATGTGATTGTGTGCTGGTATTCAGGCGGTACTACTCTGTTTGAGTGTGTGCTGGTATTCATGTCGCTCGTTGTCTACTAGGCCTACTAAGGAGAGATTTGTTGTGTTTGTTTGTTTTGTATGGGTGTATCAATGGGAGACCGAATGTCAAGCAATAGGCTCTATGCATAGCAGCCATATTGGACAGAAATTGGGCCTCTTCTTACTTACTTCACAGGTGTTACCAATGATACTAATGAAGGCTCTGTTCCATTCTGGTCAGGGTGCTGATATCGTGCATGTTGGCTCACTAGAAACACTCCATTTTGGCTCCCAAATGGCCCCTTATGGTGGGTGTGTAACTCTGAGAGTTATGGGGGTCCTTGAAGATAAGACAACCACTGTGCCACACTAAATGGAACAGAGCCTTAATTAGTATCATTGGTAACACCTGTGAAGGAAGTAAGGAAGGGGCCCAATTCATTCCCAATATGGCTGCTGTGCATAGAGCCTATGGGAGACCGAATGTCAAGCAATTCACTGTATCTGTCATGTTCTGTGGAAGAAAATACAACAATGATTGCTTTTGATCCTCGCAGATGCCTCACGCTGTTATATTTAAGTGGAAGTAGTCAAATCAAACGGGCTATTTACCTTCGTGTGAACGCATCTAAAACAGACACCGGACAATGTGTCCCGACCTGAATCCCCCGATATTTTCCAGTGTTCAAATGAGAGAGCAGCTTATGCGAGTGTGTGCTGGTATTCAGGCGGTACTACTCTGTGTGAGCGTGTGCTGGTATTCAGGCAGTACTACTCTATGTGAGTGTGTGCTGGTATTCAGGTGGCGCTACTCTATTTGAATGTGTGCTGGCATTCAGACGTTGGCGGTATTACATCTCAATGTCAAAACAGCCCATAATATCAGTGTAAAACATCCCATATTACCATCCCACGTGCGTGCGTGTGTGCGTGTGTGCGTGCGTGCGTGCACGTGCGTCTAAGTGGTGCACTGTGCCTCTTGTTTGTGTTGAATTTGTGTAATGAATTAGTGTAATTACCTGCAGCTTTGTGTTGCAATCGGATGCAGCAGTGCAATGCTCAGACAGACAAAGTACATACAAACACACAAGGTCTCTTGTAGAAGAGACCTGCACCACAGAAAAAAAGACAACCGACGGCTATTTTCACCGTACACTTCCATCGCACAAGGAAGCACATAAGGATGTGGGTAACGTTATGCACTTACCATGCTAATAAAGGCAGGGTTGTTGATCAAACTGGCCATATCAAATCCCAGTCCAGCTGCCACCATCTGCGGGCGGAACATTTTGAAATATGATCATAACAATCGATTCAGGGTAACAGATGCCATTTTGCTTGCGATGCTGTCGGGCAGAAACCTTGCATCTCTTTAAAAAAATGTGTTTTGATAAAAGTATCAATACTGCAATGTAGAAGTACTCTGTTACAATTAAAAGTACAGGATTCAAAATGTACTTGAGTAAAAGTAAAAAGGTATTGGTATCAAAATGTACTTAAAGTACCAAAAGTAAAAGTACAAACATTTTTGAAAATAGCAGATCTACAAGCTCACAACGCGTCGCGATGCGACACGTTGTGATCTTGTAGATCGGCTATTTTCAATTAGCCTAAGTTTGAAATGGGGCCAAAGTGGTTAATGCATGTTTTATAACGTAATAACTTATATCTGCAAAGTAACTATTAACTAAAGTTTTCAAATAAGTGTAGTGGAGTAAAAGTACAACAGTTGCCTCTGAGATGTAGTGGAGTAGAAGTAAAAGTATTTTACAATTGAAAACACTCCAGTAAAGTAAAAGTAGCTCAAAATTGTACTTAAGTACAGTTCTTGAGTAAATATACTTAGTTTCTTTACACCACCGCAAACAAATGCCCTGCTACTTCATCCTACAAGAGTGTTATGCAAAAGTAGTGAAAATAGCCGATCTACAACGCTCACAACGCGTCACATCACGACACGTTGTGAGCTTGTAGATCGGCTTTTTACACTATTTTACCCTTTTTAAAAAATCTAAACAGAAAGGTTTTGGACATACAAGGTTTCCACTTAAAAGCGACAATGTGTTGTATGTATTTTTGACATGAATTCTAACAGTAAACACGTTATTTTTCTTACTGGGCTGGTGGCTTCTCTCTGCTTCTGCTCTGCGATCTTCAGGTTGGATTTATAGGTGTCATTCTCCGGGTCTAGAACCAATGCCTTCTTAAAGTAGGAGATGGCGTCTGGGTATTTGTTCATGGCCGTCAAAGCCAGTCTGCACACAGAGACAGACAGGAGAAGAGAAGACGGCTTGTCACTGACGTATTACTAATGGTGCATACTATACAGTACCTGGTCTTCTCTTTGTTCCCTTTACGCCAAACCTCTTTGCCGAAAACAGCCCATCTACAATCTTGTAGATCTTGTAGATCAGCTGTTTTTGGCTAATGTTTCCCCCAGAATAGGGATGCTACAGGATGAAAAGCTATGAAAAGCGCAATTATACTGTAAGTGTGATGGGGTGCAGTACGTTAGTCCGACAGCGCATTCCTCCGACAGCGCAGCGCTCCGACGTTTCCAATACTAAACCCGAACCAAACCCGCACCCTAACCCTAACCGCACGCGGATGCCACATAGTCGTAGAAAGGGTCTGTCGGATTAACGCATGCCTCCCAGTGTGATGTATTATTATACCTTTCAGTACGGGAACCCCTTTTGGGGTTCCTATTGAAATTGCAAAGATTATTATTGTTTTATCCCCTTGTGGGGGTCCCGACCCACAGGTTGAGAACCAGTGCTCTATACAGCAGGGGTAGCCTACTCAACAACAAATCTTGAAGGTCCACAAATACGTTTTTGAATAAGGCTCGGGTCCGCACATGCACGCTGCACTTCCTTCACGCACATTGTTATCGTTTATCGTGTTAAAAAACGCTCACAATAGTTGTATCGCAGCGATTTTAATTCATTGTGAAATTGTCCTCCGTCATACACTAGGATGAATTCGCTTTTGTTGAGCTGCAATAGGCTCTATTCACAGCAGCCATATTATGAAGACATTCACAGGTGTTACCAATGATACTAATGAAGGCTCTGTTCCATTCTGGTCAAACAGAGTCAGGGTGCTGATATTGTGCATGTTGGCCCACTGGAAACACTCTGCTACACCAGTGGGTCTACAGTTGGGGTCCAGGGACCCTCATGGGCTTCCAAATGGCCCCTTACAGGTGTGTAACTCTGAGAGCGTACAAATGGAACCAAATGGACCCGTAAGGGTCCATTTGGTTCCATTTGTACACTCTCAGAGTTATGGGGGTCGTGGAAACCACTGTGCTACACTAAATGGAACAGAGCCTTCATTAGTATCATTAGTAACACCTGGGAAGGAAGTGATCATATGACTGCTGTGCATAGAGCCTATTCAGTACCACTTAAACCCTCTATACTAACGGACCTGTAAATAGTACATTTAATACACTCTTATTTCAATCTACACAAATCGATTCGCCAAAAATAGCAGACCTACAAGCTCGGCTATTTTTGGTGAACCTTCCCCCAGAATAGTGGTTAACAAAAGACGCATTTTAAGTTTTAAGCATATTTTGGTTATCGCCATAATATTGTTTATCGCAATTATTTTTTGCCACAATAATCGTGACATGTCATTTTCATATCGTGCCATCCCTAGACAGCAGCCATATTGGAAAGAAATTGGGCCTCTTCCTTACTTCCTTCACAGGTCTTACCAATGATACCAGCAACGAAGGCTCTGTTCCATTTAGTGTAGCGCCGCGGTTCTCAAACATAAAAATGTCAAGGACCCCCATAACTCTGAGAGTGTTTGTTTTTTTACAACCAAGGTTTATGTTTTAGATTGTAATTAAAGTAAATAAAAGATGAGTGTTCAAAAAATTTAATTTACTGCTTTCTATAGTTTTAGCAATTTTCGCATTCTGTCCGGTGGCTAAATATGTCTTTTTTTACACAATAACCCGGCATTTTCTTTATTATTGTTTACAGTCGCTCTTCTAGCCCCCCCCCAATAGACGGATTTCCGCGCGACGTCATCACAGAGCAGAATGCGCAATCTGCGCATGCCCGGGTGAAAGGCGCGTTCGAAAATACAGCCCTGAGCGGCAGTGAGCGCACTGGCCAATACAAACTAATAGGCGAGTGTGCTCCGGTGCGTAATTTCCAAACGCACCCATAGGCTTCCCCCTCCTCTGCGCGGTCATATTCCTCTCATGTTTACTAACAGGAAACCCGTCTATAGAGCGTCGCAGTTCCTGCCCACTTCCTGGTGCAGGAAGTAAATACTCAATGCATTTTTCCCATTGACTTTTACAAAAATATTTATATAAATTTAAGCCTAGAATCAAGCTATCCAGGATCCTGGTGAATCATGACCATAAAACGTTTGATTCTGTGAAAAAAAAAATTTAAACGGCAAAACAAAAAAAGGTTTTATGGTCATGATTCACCAGGATCCTGGATGGCTTGATTCTAGGCTTAAATTGATTGATATAAATATTTTTGGAAAAGTCAATGGGAAAAATGCATCGAGTATTTACTTCCGGCACCAGGAAGTGGCGGAACTGCGATGCTCTATAGCAGTAGTAAATGGAAAAAAAATGACACTCATCTTTTTTTACTTTAATTACAAGCTAAAATATAAACCGTGGTTGTAAAAAACCAAAGTTGTCCTTTAAGGGGCCGTTTGGAACCCCCTCAAGGTACCATGAGGGTCCCTGGACCACACTTTGAGACCCACTGGTGTAGCAGAGTGTTTCCACAGTGAGCCAACATGCACAATATCAGCACCCTGACTCTGTTTGACCAGAATCGAACAGCATTCATTGTAAGAGGATGTATTGGATCTATAACTCACCCCATCCTCCCATAGGCTTTACTGTAGGAAGGGTCGATGCCTATGGCTCTCTCACAGTCTCCTGTCGCTTCTGTGTAGTTCCCCAGTTTACTGTGTGCTGCAGCTCTGTTCATATACAGTAGAAATACCCACACACACACACGCATGCACGCACGCACGCACGCACGCACGCACGCACGCACGCACGCACGCACGCACACACACACACACACACACACACACACACACACACACACTGAGCATTCTGAACCTCTGTAAAACTTTTCCTTCAGAGTTTTAGTTTTCCTTCATATGTTTTAGTATTTAACGGGAACGTCACCCATTTTCAACCTTATTCTCATACAACGAGATTTGGTTGCCAGACAGGAAATGGTGGACAGTCTCGCGATACTCGGCACGTTCAGAAACATACTTTGTGCTCTTTAGATACCTCTATAAAATGATGCAGTGTACACATCGAAAAGCAACACAGCAGAAAGCAATATGTGATATGTCTTCTTTTATATTCCTGAGCCGAGTATTTAATAAAGGTCTCATAATTCCTTGGACATCCCCAGGACAAATAAGCGAACCTGGGGTGACAGGGCTTTCTCGGTGGCCCCGCCCCCTCACTGTGGCACTCACTCCCAACTCACATCAGAGCTGCCCCCCCACCCCACCCTCACCACGTTTTAAACCACACTCAAAACCCACCTTTTCAGTCTCGCATTCCCTACATAAATCCCAACCCCCTTTGTTTACCTTTCTTTTATAGTTGTAACCTTTTTAACAAGTATTTCCTAATCAAGTTTCTGTAAAGCGACTGAGTACCTAGAAAAACGCTATATAGAGCGTGCCAAAAAATCCTGAAGGGGGCGTCAACAACAAGTGTCATTTGGTAGCGGCGGACATCTTTGAGGGGTATAAAACAGGTTGACTTAACATTGCCCCCCTCAAGTATGTCTGCAGCTACTATGCCACGCCCATTATAAATCTGATGTTGTATTATTATTATTATTATTATAATGAGCATTAATGAGGACCAATTATGAAGATAATGTCATATGAAGATAATTGTCTTGTGAAAGTTCAAACAACGGCATTGATTTTACAACACAACCAAAATGCACACTTAATGCACAGCATTTTAGCTGTTTTAGCTATTTCCTGTCACTGTAGCCTGCATTTTGCACACATGAAATTATTTGCCCTCTGCATTCACAATCCGTAACATTAGTAGCAGCAGGCACCTGGGGAGCAGTTTGGGGTTAAGTGTCTTGTTCAGGGAATACAACGGAAGCATAAACACTAAAAAGTGTTTATAGTATGAAGGTAATAAGTACCTGTTACAGTAGTAGACGGCATTTCTTAGGTCCAGGTCAATGGCTTTAGTGTAACAGTCCACGGCACAGCTGTAGTTCTCCTCCTTCATGTGATTGTTACCTGTTAAAAAAACAACCAATCACAAACAATATGTCATGTCAAGAGCCTTTGATGACACGGCAAGGGCTAAGACCACAGTGTTCATTTTTACTTGAGTATTTCCAATTTCCAATACTTTTACTTCTACTCCACTACATCTCAGAGGCAAATATTGTACTTTTACTCCATTACAATTATTTGAAAACTTTAGTTACTTGTTACTTTGTAGATTTTGATTATTATTACGAAACATATATTACCCACTTCAGCCCTATAGGCTACATTTCGGCCATTTGAAAATAGCCGATCTACAAGCTCACAATGCGTCGCGATGCGACGCATTGTGAGCTTGTAGATCTGCTATTTTCAAAAGATTCTTATACATTTGAAAACTTGTGAAATGGGACATTCTGCATAATGAGTACTTTTACTTTTGTACTTTAAGTTAGGGCGCGCTCCCACCAAAACATGGTCGGCTAGCAGGTTGTGCCACAGTTTTTTTGCAGCCAGCGGATTCTAAAAAACGGTAGTGACGCGCCTGTCACTCACTTTCAGGACCCTCCCCGTAGCCCGCACCGCCTGCTGCCTTGAGCACGATGGTGCTTCCTGAGTCTTGGGACGGTCCGCCTTCGACTCATCCGATTGGACAGAGAGGGAAAATCAGCTCCTACCTCCAGCAGTTTTCTGCTTCAAATGAACAAGTCGTGTAGAGCGGATAAACGCAAGGTCTGCACGACAGGCGGAAACATCCGCTCTTGCGTGAATCCACGCATTTACACTGACAAAGCATTGGCAGATTCTGCCCCAGAGGTAAAATAAAAGTGCGGTGGGAGCGCGCCCTAACAGAGTATTTCTACATTGCAGTATTGATACTTTTTCTGAAGTAAAACAATTGAGTAGGCCTACTTTTCCCACCACTGACCTCAAAAAAAAGTTTGTCGACTACCTTTTTTCACGGACGAAAACCAAATAAAAACTAAGCTATGGTGACTGAAACCGTGACTAAATATACTGACAATTTCGTCAACCATTTTGTGATTATCAATACCTTCATTCTTGAGTTGCTCTGCTCGTTCAATGTCTTCTGGCGATGGGGAGCTCTCTGGTATGGTTAGGATGTCATTCTATGGAGTTCACATTAAAGATGAATTGAAGACACATTAAAAGATTGCAGATGAATCGAGGATACATTGTTCTGATGCATTTGTAACTTACAGGTCTGTAACTGAGAGTGTGCAAATGGAACCAAATGGACCCTTACTAGTCTGTAACTCTGAGAGATTGCAAATGGACCCTTACAGGTCTGTCACTCTGAGAGGTTACAAATGAAACCAAATGGACCCTTACAGGTCTGTAACTCTGAGCGTGTGCAAATGGAACCAAATGGACCCATAAGGGTCCATTTGGTTGCATTTGCACACTCTCAGAGTTAAATGAACATTTTACAGTGTAACTTCACTGCCTCCTTTGTACATATAGCGTTCTTATCTGTTGATGACATGCATTATTGTGTATTTCTTTTTTTATCCTATGTTGATGAAGTCTTACTGTACCACGTGCCGTTTACATTTCGGAGCAATAAAGTATTCAATCAATCAATCAATTGGGGTGCCAGAGATATCAAATGGAAGTCTGTGGCCTAATGCGTATCACACTGGGGGTCCTTGATATAAAACAAACAAAAAAAAACATGGAGAATACTATACAATACTTACTTTTAATAGGTTATTATGGAATATCTCTGTCAGGGGCTGTGGCACAGCGAGATGGCAGTCACTGGAGCTGATCTTGAACGTCGTCTCCAAACATTGTATGGCAACTGTACAGTTACACATGATAAGGTTTAATCAAAGTGTGTTTTTACGACAATCGTGAAAACAATGAAAGTCATCATAAGGATCCACAAATCACAAATCACAATGCAACGCGGATGAGGATCAACATCTCTATATCTGAGGCCTGCAGCAGTAAACCAGTGGACTCACTCCAGGTAGGGAATGAGACCTTAACCAAAGAGAAAGTGGTCAAGTATCTCGGGGGGGGGGGGGGGTCTTGTTCACGAGTGAGGGGAGGATGGAGCAGGAGATCAGCCGGAGAATCGGAGCTGCAGTGGGACCCGTATTGCAGTCGCTATACGGCAATGTTGTGATGAAAAGAGAGCTGAGCCAGGAGGCAAAGCTTTCCGTTTACCGGGCAATCTTAATTCCTGCTCTCACCATGTGGTCATGAAGTGTTGGGGTCATGACCGAAATGCGGATACAAGCGGCCGAAATGATTTTTCTCAGACGGGTGAGGCTGGTGTCTCCCTGCTTAGCTCCCTGCATAGCCTACTACTCCCTCAGGAGGTTCAGTCACACCGGGAGAGAACTTGGAAAACGAGCATCAGGAGGTAAGGTGGTTCGGGCTTCTAGTACGGATGTCTCCTATGGGTGCCTGTCCAGGGAGGTTTTCTAAGCACGTCCCACTGGGCCGAGGACCAGATGGGGGGGATTATATCTCTCCACACTAGCCGCATTAGTTAGCTAATGTGGCCTGGGGAAAGAGAGGTCTGGGGTCCACTGCTGGAACTGCTGTTGAGCTCATAGCCCTTAGATTAATCAGCACTTGGTATTGAGTGAGGTAGGGGTAAACGCTTCACTGGGGTCTTCAGGCGGGCACCCTCCTTCATTGGTGTTTCGTTGATATAGGCCCACGACACCTCCGCGGGGGTCAACGGCGACACCTGGCGTCCCAGGCGTGCCCCCCTCTGCTTGTACCCCTCGATGGTCATTTTTTCAGCCCAGTTGGGGTCCTACATCCAAGACCGTACTCCGGATATGTGGTTGAAGATGGAGGCATAGCTTTGGCGTAATCCTGTCCTTTTTAAAGTGGTTGTTAAGTAAACCAACAGTTAAAACATTTCACAGTGGTGCGGTCGGTAGCGTTGTCGCCTCACAGCTAGAAGGTCCTGGGTGCGATTTCCGCAGGGGACACTGTGGGCGCTGGGAGCGTGTTCTCTCCTCCGCGTCATCAGCGGCGCAGCGCCCATACCCTAGGTGGGGTTGGCGAAAGGGCCTTTCTGTGTGGAGTTTGCATGTTCTCCCCGTGTCTCTTAGAGTAGGTACCCTAACAACAACATGCAGTAATCCTGGTCTCTATACTGCCTCCCCCTGGTCAGCCGGGGCGCCTGATGTAGGGGAAGGGAACTGGTTGGAATAGCGTGTTCCTTCCACGCGCTACGTCCAACCAGGGAAACTCCCCCCTGTCAGTTGACAAGAAGCGGCTTGATAGCTCTCATGCATTGAAGGAGGCATGAGCTCGGCTTTAGGCTCTCCCTAGGCTGGCAGAGGGAGTGTAGCGCCCAGGATTACTTAGACAATTGGCACTGGGTGAAAAAAAAACTTCAAGAGCACCTGAACTACAGAAACAAGGACGGTGGAAGCGGTGGAAGAACAAAAACATGGTTTTGGTGCCACGTACCTTCCAGGCTCTCCTGCTCGTCTGAATTCAACGCTCCACAATGCGTCTGATCTCGCAGGAACTGCACTATAGAAAACGCCAAGCGCTTCTCCATCGCCATGGTTACCCTGCACACCGGCGGAAACAACACCAACAAGAGCTATATGAGTGGATCGCAATGTGATGTATAGCATTGGTTCTCAAAGTGGGGTCCGGGGGGTCCTTGGGGGCGTTCGGTGCCGCGCTATGAGGTGTAGATCTAGCTATGAGGTGTAGATAGGTGTAGATCTAGCTTGACATTTGTGCAAATTGAATATATATATATTTTTAAGCAAACATGTTCTACTCAAATCTTTGCTTCTGTGGTGGTCCCTGGAACAAAATATTTGAGATGGGGGTCCGTGGCCAAATACATATCACTTTGGGGGTCCTTGACATGAAAAAGTTTGAGAACCACTGATGTGTATAGGGCTAAGTAATCCTTGATAACAACGTAGAAATAATGCAATACATTTTGCATAAAAATCTCTCAAATTTGGAGTTGACCATAATGCTGGGAGCGGTAGCCGGATGAGTGGGCACCTGAGAACACTAGTGGGCCCCTTTTTTTCTCATTTATTTATTTTGTATTTTTATTTACATTTATTTTATAAATGGGGGCCAAATACGCATAATATTTTTTTTATGCCTAATATTTCTAAAATTGCTACAAATATCTACAAAAACAGCAGTCATTTGAAGGGTAAATTGATGCTGAAGCTATCTGATGATTTAAAGCATGCATGTTCAACGCGTGTACATCATTTCTGACCAATTTCCAAAGCACATAAAGCAGTGGATCTCAAACATTTTCATGTCAAGGACCCCCATATCAATATGTTATCCCCTGCGGACCCCCATCTGAAAACACTTTGCGCCAGGTACTCCCACAAGATTTGTGTTGTCAAAATGCTTTAAAAAATATTCATAATTTGTCACATTTTTTAAGATTTTTTTTAAAAACAGCAGATATACACGTTGTGAGCTTGTAGATCTGCTATTTTCAAATAGCCTAGACAGTAAAGGTGGCTACATTACACTAACACATTCAGCTGGGGACCCCCTGGAACCCCCCCCCCCCCCCCCCCACTTTGGGACCCCTGTGGTGCTCCACTCTGAGAACCACGGCCGTACATCATAATAAAGCAGGTATCCATAAAAAACAAGCCCATATGGCGTCATTGACACACACAAAACGCAGTTTGATGCAGAAAGAAAGCTGTGATGTAATGCCATAAATAATATTATGGGATATACACGGGATGCCCACTGTTACTGTAGCCAGTGCAACACAAGCAAGCACACCAACCAGGCTCCTATTGTTATGAGATCATAATAACAGGCTTATAATGTCCATCGCCTTGCGTTATAAGCCTGTTATAAGCCTGTTATAATTCTGTAATAAGCCTGTAATAACATAGCATCCTGATCCTTTTGGCAACAGAAGGCAATCCGTGCATTTTGAAGCTATATGGCTTGCTATATTATAGCCTAGAGTATGTGACGTTGGCTGTCATAATCAAAGCATGCCATGGCTTACTACAGACAGATACCCCCTCAACAAATATTAATTTCTAGACAGTAGATTAATGACATCAACAGTAACCTAGTGTCGGGATGCTATATGGAATGGATGGCAGCCCCCGCCCACCACCCACCACCTTAGCACCCACCACTATAGCACCTACCTGGTCTATTTTGCAGCTGTCTCTCCTCTCTCTCTCTCTCTCTCTCTCTCTCTCTCTCTCTCTCTCTCTCTCTCTCTCTCTCTCTCTCTCTCTCTCGCTCTCTCTCTCCCTCTCTCTCTCGCTCTCTCTCTCTCTCCTCCTCCGCGTCATCGGAACATGACTTATCGCGTCGGGCCGTGCGCATGCGCGCACCGGCGGGGTACGCAAATACAAGGCAAAAGTCCGGGTTTATATTTCGGTTGCGGTCGGTGTCGCGTGCCCTGAAATGTGCAACACCGCCTGTCCTTTTAAAAAAGAGAGAGAGAGAGAGAGAGAGAGAGAGAGAGAGAGAGAGAGAGAGAGAGAGAGAGAGAGAGAGAGACACAGAGAGAGACAGAGAGAGAGAGAGAGAGAGAGAGAGAGAGAGAGAGAGAGAGAGAGAGAGAGAGAGAGATAGCGAGAGAGAGAGAGAGGGAGAGAGAGAGAGAGAGAGAGAGAGAGAGACAGAGCGTGTGAGACTCCAGTAACGTGAGCCGCCGGCCGCGAACCACTGGCAAAGTGAGCCCCCGTTAGAATTTCGTTGCGCATTAACTAGTGTAATTACGGTAGAAGCGGCTCCAAAAAGCAGGCACAGGTCCTGAAAGATACACAGCAGCATATCACTTCATTCATCAACACGATGCTCCCTAAAGCTGGACCTGCTTTATAATAATAATAATAATTATTATTATTTATATCATTAACAGCACCTTTCAAGTTTTATATTTTTATTTGTATTAGCTCAGTGAGTGTGTGTGTGTGTGTGTGTGTGTGTGTGTGTGTGTGTGTGTGTGTGTGTGTGTGTGAGCGAGCGAGCGAGCGAGCGTGCGAGCGTGCGTGCGTGCGTGTGTGTGTGTGTCATCATTTCATGAGATTATAAATAAAGAATATATATATACATATATATATAAATATACATATTTTATTTATTTATTTTTTCTGTGGCAGGAAGGCTTCCCCTGCCTTGGGGCTCCAGGCAAGTGCCTAGTCTAGTGCAAATATCCGCCCCTGCGGCGGTGTGTGTGGAATAGAATGGCAGATATATTTAAACCACATTTATCAGTAGCCTAATGGTAACCAGGGCAACGTACCGTACGGTTCCACAAAGATGACACCATTTGTTTATACATTAATGGCTATGGCACTTATTAATCAGTTGTTGTCATGGTGGTAACCCAAAGTTTGTGATGACCTGTTGCTGTAAACATTTGCTACTGATAGTTATTTTTGTGGACAATATTGATCTATAGATAAATAGATCTAACCAGTCAAATTAATATAATGGTGTCATATTGGCCTATAATTCAGTCATGTTAAATGTGCTTCTCTAGTCACCTATTATCTCTCTCTCTATGCAAGGCCATGTAGCTGGCTCCTTTCTAACATAACATGTTAACATTTTCTCCTTTTCAGTCTGCCACTAACTTTGCTTTGCTCTGATGGGTCCAGCCTGGTATGTTAACCATAACGCTAGGAGGTTAATCTCGGACTGTTTTAGGAACATTTAGGTCACACCAACTTGGGACAGAGAACATGAACTTGAGTCGAAATAAGCTTGGAGGAAAGTGGTTGCCACGGAAACGAACCAAAGATGGCCACCACTGATGACGACGTATCATCACTCTCATCCAATCCAAGGAGTTCACCTTCGCCTTCGGTCGAGAGGTCGACCGATGATGCGTGCCACCTGTTGACACTGTAAACCTTCCCATACTCTCTCATGTCTGAATGGAAAATACCCAATGGCTGCCTGTCTCCGTCTGCATTTCCTTGTCGCCTTTCTGAAGGTTAGCGGTACTTTATATGGGTGATAAGGAAAAACAGCTCTATCAGCTACCTTCTCTAACATTCAGGTGGCAAATTAGTTCAGACAATGGCTCCCAAAGGAGATAAGACTAAGTTCAAGGCTTGGGGAGCAAAGATGAGACACCTCTTATGTCAATCATTGAACATGATTGAGTTAAATGGTAAAATGGTAAATGGTGCATTTATACAGCGCTTTTATCCAAAGCGCTTTACATAGATTGTGCATTACATTCACATTCATACACCGATGGCTGAGGAAACCATGCAAGATACCAACCTGCTCATCGGGAGCAATTAGGGGTTCAGCGTCTTGCTCAAGGACACTTCAAGACTAACTCTGGGGGAGCCCCCCAGCCCGGGATCGAACTGGGAACTGCCACCCCCGTTAGGCCAAGTTAGGCCAAGATTGCATGCTCCAATATAATATGATGGCAGATATTAAGATCATTCATAAACAGAACAGAACAGTTTTGTACTCTGTAATGTTTGTGTTTTAAGTAAACTTAAACACTGAGGAGCAAAGCTGTTCTTTTACTCTTTTAAATAGAGTCAAACAGGCCACACATGGAAAATGTCAACTACAATCCAAATTATGTCATAATGTTAAACACCCACAATAGGTTCTGTCATTTAAAAAAAAAATAACAATAATAGTAATAATGTTGTTGTTAATACTATTATTATTATTATTATTAGTAGTAGTAGTAGTATTGTTGTTATTGTTGTTATTGTTGTTATTGTTTAAACAGAAAGATTGAAAAAGATACGTTATGTATCTTTCAGGACTTTCGTCAAAGCCACCGCGGGCCACTCAGACCGGTTGAAGAGAGAGTGACGTCACCAGCATAGACCCCCATCGTAAGAATGGAATGCGGAAATGCAATGTCTATCTCAAATGAGGAAGTTCCAATGTTTGGAACTACAGCCCATAGCGGCCATAGATATAGAAACCTAGATACCTCATTGGCCTCTGCAGTTCGTTGGAGCAACTCGTATTGCGGCCGCCATTTTAGCGTAGGATAACGGACACTCAAAGTGACTACTGGCCAATCAAAGCGCTCACAGCGCGTTGACTACTGGCCAATCACAGTGCGTCATTTCTAAGACCTGTCAGAATCTAGTTGTCCCGCCCCCAGCTGCCTCTGATTGGCCTACCGGACGCCCCCTTCTGTGACACACGCGGAAGCTTCAGGGAAGCTTTCCTACGCTAAAATGGCCCGCGTGATACCAATGCCTCAGAGCCGAAGGAGGCGTCTACCTTTATATGTCTATGATAGCGGCCCTCTCTCTCTCTCTCTCTCTTCTTTATCACTGGGGCCACTGAGCAGATCTTACCGTAATTACACTACTTAATGCGCAACGACATCCGGGCGGAAGATCACACTATACCAGGGGTAGCGACTGGCGGCTCACGTTACTGCAGTCGAGCGAGAGAGGGGGCAGCTTGGGGACAGACAGACAGACACAGGATACACTGACTGTAGCGAGCGTAGGCAAGTGCACACATGCGAGGCTACATTGAATCGAGACGGGACAGCTTGGGGACCGTTTTGGAGACAGACAGTCATTTGTATCCACAAGAAGAGGGAGGGGTAGCCTACCGTTTTGGGACAGATATGTTGTATCCTGAAGAAGAGGGGGTACATTGTGCCTACTGTTTTGTGACAGAGAGTAACCTACTGTTTTGTGACAGTTAAGAGAGAGTAGCCTACTGTTTTGTGACAGTTAAGAGAGAGTAGCCTACTGTTTTGTGACAGAGAGTAGCCTACTGTTTTGTGACAGAGAGTAGCCTACTGTTTTGTGACAGTTAAGAGAGAGTAGCCTACTGTTTTGTGACAGAGAGTAGCCTACTGTTTTGTGACAGTTAAGGGAGAGTAGCCTACGGATTTGTGACAGTTAAGGGAGAGTAGCCTACTGATTTGTGGCAGTTAAGAGAGAGTAGCCTACTGTTTTGTGACAGTTAAGATGGGGTATAGCCTACTGATTTGTGACAGAGAGTAGCCTACTGACTACTGATTTGTGACAGAGTAGCCTACTGTTTTGTGACAGTTAAGGGAGAGTAGCCTACTGATTTGTGACAGTTAAGGGAGAGTAGCCTACTGTTTTGTGGCAGTTAAGAGAGAGTAGCCTACTGTTTTTTGACAGTTAAGATGGGGTATAGCCTACTGATTTGTGACAGAGAGTAGCCTACTGACTACTGATTTGTGACAGAGAGTAGCCTACTGTTTAACAGAGAGTAGCCTACTGTTTTGTGACAGTTAAGAGAGAGTAGCCTACTGTTTTGTGACAGTTAAGAGAGAGTAGCCTACTGTTTTGTGACAGTTAAGAGAGAGTAGCCTACTCATTTTTTTGACAGTTAAGAGAGGGTAGCCTACTGTCTTGTGACAGTTAAGAGGGGGTATAGCCTACTGATTTGTGACATAGAGTAGCCTACTGTTTTTTTACGGTTACTTTGTAACCTGGAAAAGAAGAGGTAGGGGGGGTGTCAGTGACATTGTATCGAGGGGACATCCATCAAGAAGAGGATTATTTCTGCTGTACGCATAAAAAAAAACGCATGAATTTTGTGGCATGTTTCCACCGCTGAGAATGGTTACAGTGTGCAGAGCGCTTCGCAGGTGTGTATGCTGTTGCTAGTTATTATTACAATATATGTAATAACTTACAATATATGTAATGACTTACACTATATGTAATAAGTGGCTTATTACACAGTAATAAGACTATGTAAGCATATCTTGAAGTTCCAGAATGATGAATTAAGTGAGGATTTTAAATAAATGTCAGGTATGCAATTCTGATGATACTGTATAACATGTGGCTTCACCAAGCCTATGGAAGCTTTAACTACATTCATACAATTGCAGTGGTGGACAGTAACATTTACTTGAGTATGCTGTTCTTAAGTAATACTTTGGAGCGTTTGTTTTTTGCAACACGACACGACTTTCACTCTCAAATAGAAATATTGTACTTTTGACTCCACTAAGGGACCGACCTTGCAACAAATAAATATATAACGAATGAACCACTTAAGCCCTGCTTCAAGTATAGTGAAAAGAGCTGATCTACAAGCTCACACTGATCTCACAATGTGTGACACGTGTGACACCTGGTGAGCGTGTAGATCTGCTATTTTTTACCTTGTCCGCCACTGCATATCCGTTAATTAATTACTATTAGTTTATGTTGTGTGTGTGTGTGTGTGTGTGTATATATCTATCTATCTATATATATATAGAGATAGATAGATCTATTTTAACGATTTAATGCCTTATAACTGCACCCCACATGTTTTTTAACTTGTGTAAAGTTTCCATAACAGACCGAGAAGCCGCACATGGTGGTAAAAGTTGTGCATTTTAACATTTAGAAACAATGTAAAACACGCATGGTTGACGTTCCCAGCCTGCCTGACCTTCAGGAATTTATTGCTTCTTAGGGGGGTGATATGTCAACATGAACCAGACATTAGACACACACACCACCACGGAGCAGGCTCATAACTTAAAGTAAATGCACACAACTAAATAGTAGACCACCTGGACCTGTGTTCATTTTGACAGCAGTTATTGTTTAGCTGTACTACTGCTGTAGTCATATTGGAGTAATTGTAGTAATCTGAAATGTTAGTTTTAGTTGATTAAATGTCATCAGAGTTTAGTCGACTAAATCTACAGTTTTTAGTCTAAAACTTGTTTCGGCGGGCTGTGATATGATTTATACTTAGCTGTGTGCCAAAAATAGAAGATCTACAAGCTCACAACTCGGAGCAGGACACCCCTGCGGCAACCAATCATAAAATGACTTGTCTTAGTTCTGCTGGATCTCTTCTCCACTAGTCTCTCCCTAACATTTTCTAGTCTAGTTTTTATTTGTTGACAAAATTGACAATATATTCAGTCATAGTTTTAGTCAGCATAGCTTAGTTTTTATTTAGTTTGTATTTAGTCAGTGAACATTTGTTGTCATAGTCAACAAAATAGTATACTACCAGGTCTGAGTTATTAGATTGCTTGGCATTGCTTTGGCTATACTTCTTTACTCACTTATTTAACATCTGCCCATTATTAAAAGGCTAATGAGAATCTCATTAGTCCAATAATGTCTCCAAATAAAATGCCACTAATCAACTAATGAAGTACTAAAGGTGCAAACTGTGCTGACCTTTGTGCTGACTTAAAAGTGTTAAATATATAGCTATGATAGTAATATAGTAATCATCGCTATAAAGTGTCACCAACACTCTAGAGTCTATACTATACCGTAGCAATGATTACTATCTCAATACAAAGCTTTAACTTTTTACCGTCGGGTGGAAACCTCATACGTCCAATGCTGTTACTTTTCAGGATTCAAATTCAAAAATAGCAAAAGTAGCCGATCTACAAGCTCAAGCGTGTTTGAGCGTTTATCTGCTACTTTTGATGCTTTTGTGTGACGCTGTAGTATGATCAAGAAGGGCGTTCATTCACGAAAAAACACAAAAAGTTAAAAATAATTAGAGATAAGAGGTTTCTGCCCGTCAATCTTTACAGCAACGAAATGCCGTAAAGATTTCTAAACATGTAATAAAAACATATCAATCTCCCTCAGAGTCACATGTACGTGCCGGGGAGGCATTGCTCTTCTTTCTTGTTAAGTGTGATTTACGCTGCGTCGTGCGACCGTGCGTAAATATAAATTAAACATTGCACTTCTGACACGGACACGGTTTCTTCCTCGACCCTTGACCTTTGCCTTTGAAGTGGCGTGGACATTCCATTCCTCTCGCCATGTCTGTCTGTCTGTCTGTCTGTCTGTCTGTCTGTCTGCCTGTCTGTGTGCCTGTCTGTCTGTCTGTCTGTCTGTCTGTCTGTCTGTCTGTCTGTTTGTCGGCATGTCACAGCACACAGGCTTAACCCCTGTGTGACCACCATACACTTGTATAGTTGTGTAACCCTGTCTACACAAGTAGACACACTTTTTTTAGCTCGAGACCCGGGACCTAAACTAGTGCTTGTAGATCTGCAATTTTCATTACTTGTTAAAAGTATAGAAAATGTATGGAATTTCTTAGATTTATTTGCGAAAATGTATTTTAAAAAAAACACTTTTTTTTCCTGAAACATTTAGATTTTTTTTATTTCTTTAAAAATCTTTTGTAATAATAATTGAAAACAATTTGTATTAAATGAAAAAGACAACAACAATAAAATGGGTCCCGTAACCCAAACATGGGTCCCGCCCCAGTGTTTGGGAAACACTTGCCTACACAACACTGTCTCTTTGGATCGCAAAGAAGCCTGTAAGGGAAAAAGGATTAGATGGCCATGTCTGGTCTTTTTTTGTTCGGCATGCTGGTCATGTTGTTTTGACTGGGCTTGGATGCATTGTTTGTGGCAGTCCATCAACTCCTACTGTTGTCATTGTTGTTGTTGGCACATACTTTGTGGCACATACTCTTGTATGAGCATTGACAAATACAACCTTCTTGATTCCTGATTCTTGACAATAAAATGTTTATTGACCCAGGGATTGTATTGTTTCCCAAACACTGGGACCCATAAAAGTAGCAGACTAACTGTTATGGGTCGCGAGTAAACCTTATTTGTTTCTTTGTTCCCTGCAATTTTAATATAAAATATTTTTTTAAGAAGAAATTAAACATTTTGTGAATAAATACTAAAGTGCTCATGTTACTGAACAAACGCTCTAGTCTATGGCAATGATTACTCTCAGAATATAGAGCTATTTAACACTTATCTTAACCAAAGCAAATCACTTACCCTACCTTTAACAGCAATATTGATACAGATACACCCCTGTGATTTGAACTGAAAGAAAGCTAATTGTTGTCTAGCGCGTTGGTTCTCAAAGTGGGGTCCGGGGACCCCCAGGGGTCCTTGGGGGGGTTCTGGGGGGTCCCCAGCCAAATGTGTTAATATAGCATCACAATGATTTTAACCACTTCAACCTTTTATACTTTGGCTATTAAAAATCACACCCAGTGTGAAGTGAGCGGTGTTATTTAAGGTCATCACAGTGATGGAAGCTCACTTAAAAAAAATGTTTTTTTTTAAGTGCGTGGTGATATTTATAGGTTATGAATTTCATCATGCGTCTCGCTAGCCAATCACAGAGTGGTCTGAATACTCATCAGCCAATCACAGTACAGGGAAAGACAAATTTTCACAACGGATGGGTCATGGGTCGCAACCCCACTTATAGGAGCGGCTACACCGCTCGAAAAATAGCTGATCTACAAGCTCATAGCGCGGCACCGAGTGCCGCGCTATGAGCCTGTAGTTCTGCTATTTTTGAAAAAATCGTAGAAAATCGTGGAAAATCTTTGAATATTGTATTTCTTAAAGCGAACATTTGTGACTCAAATATTTGCTTCTGTGGGGGTCCCTGGAACAAAAATATTTTGACACGGGGGTCCGCAGCCAAATACATATCATTTTGGGGGTCCTTGACATGAAAAAAGTGTGTTGATGTGTGTGTGTGTGTACTGTGTAGAGTGTCTGCACCCTGCCTGAGGATGACCCTGCAGAGTGAGGCTCTCATGGTTCCCGCCAGAACCTGCAGCTCCTCCCAGTCCAACGGGAACCCTCTGCGATGGGACCTGACCCCCCAGGACATCAGGAGTAAGACGGACACCCTGGTCAGGAGGATCAAGAAGATCTACGACGACATCGGCTCTCTGAACATCGACGAGGTGTCCGTGGAGAACACCCTGAAAGCGTTGGCTCTCGCCAAGATGGAATACTGCTGTGAGTGTCCATGACTGACTGACTGGCTGACTGACTGGCTGAATGATTGGATGATTGGATGATTGAATGGATGAATGAATGGATGGAGGGATGATAAAATAGCAGATATACAAGCTCATAGCGCGTCACTTCAGGCTATGAGCTTCTATATCTGCCATTTTTTAAAATTTGTGAAAATCTGTGCAAATCTTTGAATATAAACTGCCCACACAAAGTTCGGAAACTTAAAGGTTTCATGACGTTCAGTTTTACCACACATTAAAAGTCTTTGTCATGGTCCTTCAAACGTGTATAGAAAGTTTTAACAAAAAATTTTTTCTCTCACATTTCTAAAGCCTTTTCAACTGCAATGAAAAAAAGAAATCTTTGCCTGCGGGTGTCGCTGTTGAGGGATTTTGCCTGTCAATCATCGCCTCTGCTCCCCCCCCCCCCCCCCCAAAGGAAAGGATAGGGGAGGGGAGGGGCTAGGAGGAGAGTGGGCGGGATTAATGGGCTGTGACTTCACTGCCGAAGGGCCAAGCTCAGATTACATTTCAGCCTAATTATTCAGAAAACCCCAGACCACAGAAAATCCACTGAATGTTCAAAGTTCATATTTTTGTAATTGAGGTCATAAAACCCCCAAAAAAACATTAAAAATGTTAAAATGAATGTCATAGAACCTTTAACTTCGGTTGATTATTTCTCCCCTTCAATGATACCAATTGCTATTGTGTTTTATATCATATATATAACATTTTATATCATATGTGTAACTTGTAAGGATCGTGCAATTGTGGAATGAGTAACACAGCTAAACACGTGGGTAGCGCCTCCAATGAATGTGCCAAAATCCCCCCAATATGCTTCTGTTGGTAATCGCTCTTGTATTGAGCGACCTGCCAACACACACCCTTGCTGAGAGGTGTGTGCCAGTCACAGGTGTGTGACTGGCACCTGAACATGAGTCTCGCCACTTTGTTGAGTTTGTGTCTATGCTCCAAGCAGCAACACTGCCCCCATGGAAAGATGCCACGTTTGTCCCGTCAGGATAAGACAGAATAGGGCAAGTGAAGCTGGTGTTCCGTTACGCAGATTACACGGTATTTGATGTCAGCCCTGGTACCATTTGCAGGCAGGTGTGTGACTGGCACCTGAGCATGGGTCCTGCAACTTTGACATCTGTCTTTTGGCACCGTTGTGCAAATCTTGCCTGTAAATCTCTGGAAGAAAACCTATGGTTACTGAAGCTGAGAACCTAAGATGGTATCATTTGTACTGTTATACCTTCCGATCTTCTTGGGTTGTTGTCACCAGTCTCACAGAACGTGGTCCTATTGCACAGGCCTTATCCTGAAGGAACAAACGTGGCATCTTTCCATGGGGGAGTAGGGTTACTGCTTGGAGCATACACAAACTCTACAAAGTTGCAGAACCCATGCTCTGGTCACAAAACCAGAGAGTTTTAAGTGACGTGCCAGCACATACCTGCTGGCAGGTGTGTGCTGGCAGGTCGCTCAAAACGAGAGCGATTACCAACAGAAGTATATTGGGGTATTTTGGCAAATTGTTTGGGGGGCGCTACCAACACGTTTAGCAGGGTTGCTCATTCCACGAATGCCTGATCCTTACAAGCTGTACCTCGTTGTAAAGGTGACTAATCAACGATAAAAACGATATAAAACACAATACCAATTTGTATTATTAAAGGGGAGAAATAGTAGCAGTTAGCAGTTTATATATATATACAGTATATATATATATATATATATATATATATATATATATATATATATATATATATATATATATATATAGTAAAGCGAACATTTTAACCCATTAAGACCGGGAAAGCATCTGTGTCATTTTTAATTAAAAATAGCAGATATACAAGCTCATAGAGCACCGAAGTCTGACGTAATTTACACATCCTACCCGGTTCGCGGTTTTCCACCCCCTTTCTGAATCCCCATAGACGTCTTTAATATCGCGTCAAATAAGAACTGTGTTGCAAAAATAAACAAATGACCCCGGCGTTTGACTCTTATGGATATGAAGCATCAACTGACGTTGAGAAAACGCTAATGTTACTGCCACCGAATTCGTTAAATTTTCGCCAGAAACAGTCTGTATCAAATATAAGCGACTGACTATCATAAACGATACAGAACCTCCTCCCTGACAATATCGCCAAGACAGTTTGTTTATTTTTGGAACACAATTCTTATATGAGACGATTCTAAGATGACCCAATGTTATTTTCCATAGAGAAATTACTTTACGAACCTGGGGATGAACGAGTGACGTCAGGACTTCTGTACTCTATTCACCTGTTTCCTAGGCTGTGTGTTTTCCACTTCCTGTCGGATTTCATTGGATATCATTAGTCATCTGACCAGTTTCATTGGATTTCATTGGATCAAATCGACAGGAAGTGGAACACACACAGGAAGTGAAAAGCCTAGGAAACAGGTGAATAGCACGGCACCACTATTGAAAGTTTGTGCAAATCTTTGAATATACATATTGTAAGCAAACGTTTGTAACTCAAATCTTTGCTTCTGAATGTCCCCCTGGCACAAACTATTTTTGAGACGATGGGGGGTCCGCAGCCAAGCACATATCATTTCGGGGGTCCTTGACACGAAAAAGCCTGAGAAGCAGTTATTTTTGGTAATCTGTCATTGAAGTGATGAATTGTACCCCCCAGCGTCGCGGCATGTGCTGGACTTCCCCCAGTACGTGTCTCCTTTTAAGGAGGTCCGCTCTGCAAGCACCGAGGCTGACAAGAAACTCTCCGAGTTCGACGTCGAGCTCGGCATGAGAGAAGACATCTTCAACAGAGTTATAGCGTTACAGGTATAACAGTGCAAATGATACCATCTTAGGCAGTGGTGTAAAGTAACTAAGTACGTGTACCCAAGTACTGTACTTAAGTACAATTTTGAGGTATTTCTTTTTCACTTTTTTCAGTATTCACAATTTTCAATACTTTTACTTCTACTCCACTACATCTCAGAGGCAAATATTATACTTTTACTCCACTACAATTATTTGAAAACTTTAGTTACTAGTTACTTTGCAGATATAAATTATTATATCATAAAACATACATTAACCACTTTATCCCTATTGTATACATAAGCTATTTGAAAATAGACGATCTACAAGCTCACAATGCGTCGCGATGCGACGCATTGTGAGCTTGTAGATCGGCTATTTTCAAACATTTCAGTACTTTTACTTTTGGTACTAAGTAAATTCTGATACCAATACTTTTGTACTTTTACTCAAGTAAATGTTGAATTCCAGACTTTGGCTTGTAACAGAGTATTTCTGCATTGCAGTATTGATACTTTTACTTGAGTTTAAAAAAATGCAGTACTTTTTCCACCACTGTATAACAGTACAAATGATACCATCTTAGGTTCTCAACTCATAACATCCCACACAGGCACGTTTTTCAGTGGTATGATTAGTGCTGTTCACTCAGGTCGTTAAAGGAGTAGTTCACCCAAAAATGACTTATTTTCTATCAATTACACACCCTTAAAGGTAGGGTAAGTGATATATTTTGGTTAAAACAAAAAGCTTTTTGTTTAAAGCTCTATATTCTCATAGATTGCTATAGAGTGTCTGTTCAGTAACAGGGGTCTCCATGTCTCTCCAGCTCTTGAAGGGAAAATTCACCCATTTGTCGCATTCCTAAGCCAATAATTTGATGACCAGAGGACCGGTAGGCAGCAGTTCTGGTAGGAGACACAAAGAGTCTACTTTGTGTCTCCTACCGTAACCGCTGCCGGTCATCAAATAAAAAACAGAAAAATATCCATGAATTGAAGTCTCCATGGGCTGACTTAATCCATAGGAAAAAAGTCATTTTGGGGGTGAACTATCCCTTCAAATAAATGGAAAGAAATCAGATGTGTTGGCCGTGAACGCTCTTGAGATTTCCTAGCCGTCCCTGATCTAGAAAAAGGTTTGAGAAGCACTGGTTTGAAGCATACAGTAGGTCCTACTGTAGGCCGTGTTGCTGCTATATAAAGCATACACAGTGTGTGAACGGCTATCATTTGACACTTTGTGTTCACATTTAGCTTAGGAGAGACATTTGATCTCATTAACTCCCTAATAGCAGAAAAGCTGTAAGTTTACACCCGAGGCATCCGTGTCACCGTAAATCACGTCTGACAGAGATTTATGAGTGTACACACACATGGAATAATAATAATAATAATAATAATAATAATAATAATAATAATAATAAGGGTAATAATAATAGCTCAGATTTATATAGCGTTTTTTTTCTAAGTACCCAACGTCACTTTACATAAAGAAAAGGAAGGAACCAACTATTCACTAGTAATTATTTTATCGATAACTTTTTTATTAATCGAACAACCAAGAAGCATGGTTTTTTTTTTTACATTTAAAAATATATATATTTCAATGAATCGATAAACCATTTAAGCTCTATTTATACGTTGTTGCAAAGCGGTGTCATGCTAAATCTTTGAAAAAGGCCAATCTACAACGCATCACTTTGCGACACATTGTGAGCTTGTAGATCCGCTATTATTTGAAAATGTTAGGATTTCTTTCCTTTGGATTCAGCTGCATTTTTTGTACATTTGCAATTGTATGATTTTGCATTTATTTCTATTTTTTATTTTATGACATTCTTTTCAGCAAAAGTACCAGGACGTTCTCACACGTGAAGAAAGGAGATTTTCAGACAGAATTATTACATTAGGAAAACGTAATGGACTGCATTTGTCGAAGGATATACAAGAGGTAATGTAGCCTTATGTCATGCTCAAAGGACAATATTATTATGTTTTTTTGGATGAAAAGTCTAAATGTTTGCACATTGCTTGTTAAAGCTGCACTATGTCACTTTTTAATGAATAAAATGTAATTTTGTCCAATCTGTATTCTCTGTATGTATGTAGAGTATGTTAATACAATATAACTTATACAATTGGGGTAGTTGCATTTTGTCTCCCTGCTCTTCCGTTGAGACAGTTAGATCGTGTCAAAGGTCATATCTCACCTAGACACACAATTTGACACAAATTTTGACCTGATATTCAAGATTTAAATGTCCCCTGAGCAAGCAGGGGATATCAGCTCAATGGTAAAAATGTCAGCACTTGCGCAGGAAAGCGGCGTCAAATCTGGGGTAGAAGAGGAAAGTTACAACGTGCAGCTTTAAGTAACATTCTCCTATTTGTTTGTTCCAAGGAAATAGAAAGGACCTCCAAACGTTTAAGTGAACTGGCCATTGAGTTTAACAAGAATCTAAACGAGGAGAATACCTACCTTGTGTTTTCTGAATATGAATTAGGTGAGCTGATGTATTACATTTATCGTTTGGTCTGCATGGCATTTTTCTCATTTGATAACATCTTTGAGTTGTAAATTGCAGCGGTGTACATGTACTCAAGTACTGTACTTAAGTAAAATGTCGAGGTATGTTATACTTTACTTGAGTAATGCTTTTACTTCTAATCCACTACATCTCAGAGGCAAATATCATACTTTTACTCCACTACAATTATATGAAAACTTTAGCTACTAGCTATTCTATATTTCAAGCTCACAATGTGTCGCATCGCGACGCATTGTGAGCTTGTAGATTTGCTATTTTCAAAAGATTATAATACATTTTTGAACTTGTGAAATGGGACATTCTGCACAATGAGTACTTTTACTTTTGGTACTTTAAGTATATTTTGATGCCAATGCTTTTGTACTGTTACTCAAGTACATTTTTAATACAGGACTTTTACTTGTTACAGAGTAAATCTACATTGTGGCGTCGATACTTTTTACTCAAGTAAAACATGTGAATACTTCTTCCGTCATTGGTAAATTGGTGCTTCTTCTCTATAAAGGTGGACTAGCAGACAGCTATCTGAACGGACTGGAGAAAACGGAGGACGGCTGTTACAAAGTCACACTAGAATATCCTCACTACTTCCCCTTAATGAAGAGGTGTCACGTCCCGGAGACCAGGAGGAAGATGGAGAAGGCCTTCCACAGCCGCTGTCAAGAGGTATAATTCTAACAACAAATGTGGATATGATTTATTGGCCATGCCGTAAGATCATAGATTTATTGCAACACAGTGAGGATTGTGAAGCCAAGAGGCTGAAGGTTTCAGCGCATTCATGAAATGAGTGTCGCACTTGGCAGGAACGGATTAACCCCCGCACGGGCCCCTGGGGCGCCAATTTTCTAGGGTCCCCCCTAAAAAAAACATTTTGGGATTTTTTTGGGGGGAAAAGAAAAAAGAAATATTATTATTTTATATATATATTTATATTTATATACTTATTTATTTATTTTTGTGTGGGGGGGGGTAGTGAAAGTTACAGGTATGGTGTGTATGTTATGAAATCCTTAATCATATTCCATCATATATGGAAAGGCATTTCATTTTAGTAAATTGTCGATGGCCGCGTGACCCAGTTCCCCCGAAGGGCCCCTGAGAACCTAATACAGCCCTGATGCTTGGCACAGTCAGAGCAAGTTCTGCCAGGGAACTCAGTGCAGTTGTTGGTGGCCTACCCATTCGACCGCCTCAGCTCATGCATATCTGTTTATACTTTATAAACAGATCATGTTGCCTATATAGTCGCTTCTCTTGGGCTTGTTTTCATAGATCTGGATGCTTATTTCTCTCGCAAAATCTGG
Source organism: Gymnoscopelus microlampas (assembly GCF_963454915.1). Classification (NCBI taxonomy): domain Eukaryota; kingdom Metazoa; phylum Chordata; class Actinopteri; order Myctophiformes; family Myctophidae; genus Gymnoscopelus; species Gymnoscopelus microlampas. Next base: position 42,396,173 of record NC_139958.1, read on the forward strand.
CAACACTGGTGGGGGTCCCTGCTTCGTCTCTCTCTCTCTCAGCCAAGGGGTCCTTGGCGTGAAAAACATTGAAGACCCCTGGTTTAGAAGAAATTCAGAAAAATGTAGAAAAACATCTACTTTAATGACAGGTCCGACTCCATACTTGCGACGGCAGAGGGGTGAAAGTGTTTTAACATGTTGTTGTGTTGCACAGGTGAACACAGGGATCCTTGAACAGCTTATCGAGCTGCGGGCGAAGCTCTCCAGCCTACTGGGTTTCAGCAGCCATGCCAATTATGTGCTGCAGATGAACATGGCCAAGAATGACACCAACGTGGGGGTCTTTCTAGGTATGTCATCCACTCCACACTCCAGTCTCACTCACACACACACACACACACACACACACACACACACACACACACACACACACACACACACACACACACACACACACACACACACACACACACACACACACACGCACGCACGCTAGGGCATTCACGAATACTGATTTTTTTACTTCGAATACCAAAAAAGTATTTGAATAGACGAATATTCGTGGGTGAAATATATTTTTTTTAGGAGAACTACCCAACACTAGAGCCCACAGCTGCATATCTGCTGTAGATATATTGCCACTGCTTTAAAAAAAATATATATATTTAAACATTTTAATAATATCAGCCAATATTCAATTTTGATGTACGGTGTCGAATAGTGGTTTTGATGTTCAAATAGTCTAATATTCGATTATTCTGTGAAACCCCTAACACGTGCCCACAAAGTACTGATATAGTAAATAAAATAAAACCAATTCATAACTTCTGTATAGTTGTATTTATTGCAATACAAATGTGTGGTTGTCCACGACATTCCAAGCCACACATGGACTCGTCTCGTGTGACTTACAAAAAGACTATAATGTGTCCTTTCAAATTCACTGGGGATATCAAAAGCAGAGGCTGCCTCCCCCCTCTTTTGTGTGGTTTGACAAACAAACAAAACATAATCATTTTGCTAAACCCATATTTTACAGATACATTCTATGAGACACTTGCAGTGGTGGAAAGTAACTAAGTACATTTACTTAAGTACTGTACTTAAGTACAATTTAGAGGTATTTGTACTTTACTTGAGTATTTCCAATTTCCAATACTTTTACTTCTACTCCACTACATCTCAGAGGCAAATATTGTACTTTTACTCCACTACAACTATTTGAAAACTTTAGTTACTATGATATTATGAAACATACATTAACCACTTGAGCCCTATTTTATACATAGGCTATTTGAAAATAGCCGATCTACAAGCTCACAACGCGTCGCATCGCGTCGAAAACGCGTTGTTTTCAAATATTTTAGTACTTTTACTTTTGGTACTTTAAGTACATTTTGATGCCAATACCTTTGTACTTTTACTCAAGTAAATTCTGAATTTCTGACTTTTATAATAGAGTATTTCTATATTGCAGTATTGATACTTTTACTTAAGTAAAACATTTGAGTACTTTTTCCACCACTGGACACTTGTAATAATTGTATTAATCCATATTTATAATAGATCCAGTACTGACCCGTATTTTAGAGATACATGCTATGGGAAACGTATTTTTTACCCATATTTTAGAGATACATTCTATGAGACACTGTAATATTTGTATTAAACCATATTCATAATACTTTTATTTACCCATATATTTTTACAGATACGTTCTATGAGAAGCTGAAGCCGGTGGGAGAGAAGGAGAGGAAGTACATCCTCTCTCTGAAGAAGAGAGAGAGCCTGATGAAAGGACTGCAGTTTGACGGACAGATCCACGCCTGGGACCTCCCCTACTACATGAACCAGGTGGAGACATGCAAGCTCTCTGAGTAGACGTAGTGGTTCTCAACCTGTGGGTCGGGACCCCCAGGGGGGTCTACTCTCCACATGTTTTTTTTTTTAATTTTTTTGGGGGGGCTGGGGGTCCCCAGATCACAGTAGAGTGACATTTTAAAGGGGAATAGCACTCATTTTCAACATTGAACCATGTCATAATATACCTTAAAGCTGTTAAAGAAAAAGTCCCCCCCCCTTCTATGTTGCCTAGAACTGGAGAATTGATTGTTGAGTGGTATACCCCTTTAAAATGACTTTTAAGACATTTTTAATACCTAAAAAAAGAAGGAAAGAAAAAGGCCATTACTGCCTCAAAAGTAATCAACAAATTGTTAAATAATATAGGAAAGTTTTTTTTTTTTAATTTTTTTAATAGCCGATATGCAAGATCGGCTATTTTCACAATATTTATCTGTGGAACCGAGTCAAATAAAATTTCATCCCTCAACTCCTACAATTCCAAGGGCTTATCATGGTGGGGGGCTTGTAGATCTGCTACTATTGCTATTTTTGAATTTGAATCCTGAAAACGTTTTGGACATCCATCCGAAAGAGACGATTTGTGTTTTTGGCTAGTTATGACTTTCACTCTACATTTCAAAGACACATCATTTTGACTCCACTACATTTCTAGGAAGGGAGAAAGTACATCACAAATTAACCACTTTAAGCCCGCCTTTAAGATATAGTGTAAAGTGAAAATAGCAGATCTACAAGCTTGCGGCGTGTCGCATCACGGCGTGTTGTGAGCTCGTAGATCGGCTATGTTCACCATCATTGATATGTTCCGTACTTGGTCATTTGAACTTTTGAGTATTTTTAAAAGCATGTATTTTGAATATACATTTAAAAGCAAGCACTCCAGTACGTTAACTCAAGTACAAATTTGACAGAGCGACTTTCACTTGTACTTGAGTAATATTTGACCAGGAGTATATACTTTGGCTCAAGTACTGGGGTTGAGTAACACTTCTTTGTCCAACACTGGTCATAGAGTATTTCCCACTTTATCTGGTGACTGAAAGTCTGCTCTCCCACCGGCTTCGAATGCTATCAATGCATTGAATGGGAGATTATCACGTTTTATCAGACCATTGAATGGGCGAGTAGGTGACGAGTAGGCGATACACGGACCTACCCGCGATTTGTCAGACCATTCATTGGGCGTAATCAGGAGCTACTGACCTACTTTGGAGGCGGAGCAGTCCCCACAACAATATTTACGATTCTGTGCCTATCGGTACATAACTCCAACCGCGCTGAGTAGGCTCAGGCGAGCGTCGCACCGCTCAGGACGGCAACTCGGTCGCTTTAGCTCCCTCGGTGGTCCTTCGCGGGGCTCCAGCTCACCTGAGACTGCGCGCCTCCGTCATGGTCCGAAACCAAAACAACCAAAACCAAAACCGAAACTGAACTATTTAAGTCATCTCCGTTGGTAGGTCAGTATGTCTTGATAACACCCAATGAATGGTCTGATAAATCGCGGTAGGTAAATAGGTCGCCTACTTCGCCCATTCAATGGTCTAATAAGAGGTGATAATGTCCCATTCAATGCATTGATAGCATCCGAATCAGGTGGCTCTCCTCTCCTCTCTCTCTCTCTCTCTCTCTCTCTCTCTCTCTCTCTCTCTCTCTCTCTCTCTCTCTCTCTCTCTCTCTCTCTCTGTCTCAGGTAGAACAGTGTAAGTTCTCCGTAGACAAGGACAAACTCATCGAGTATTTCCCCCTGGACCTGGTGACGGAGGGTCTGCTGGACATCTACCAGGACCTGCTGGGCCTGACCTTCGCCAAGGTCAAGCACGCCCCCGCGTGGCACGACAGCGTCAGCGCTTACTCTGTGGTGGACACGGCGTCAGGAAAGGAGATAGGACAGTTCTACATGGACCTGCATCCAAGGTTTGGGCTATGGATATCGTCTATCTAAAGGGATATTTCACTTTAAAAAATAAAAATGTGGTCATTTTATCGTCTACTCAGGCTTTTGTGAGCTCCCCGGACAGTTTTTAAGTTGCTTGATTCAGTATTTAGATATTTGATATTCATTTTATCAGACACGCCCCCTTCCTATACAAACCCATTGTAACTTCAAACTCCATTTTAACCATGTTAGATTCATCGGAAACACCCGTCCTTGGTTCTGGTGACTGACATTGTCCTTCTAATACAGTACGTGAGGAAAATGAAAAGAAAAAAAAATACATGAAAAAAGTGAATACCTCACGTATTAGGAGGGCAGGATGAGTCACCAGAACCAAGGACGGGTGTGTTGGCTATTAAAAAATAGCAGATTAAAAAATAGCAGAAATACGAGCTTGCAGCACGGCACGAAGATCTGCTATTTTTTTAGCATTTTTTGATAATACATAATCATTTTTTGGGGGTCCTTGGCACTGATTTAGAAGGCATTTGTAGAATCAGCCTCAGGTCTTATGGGTTATGGGCACAAGGTCAAAATGAGGGGCAATGGCCTCCGTGAAATTCCTGCCATGAATTGCATTCTTCACATCGTGGTCAGGAAAAACAAACCCTAAGTGACCTAAACCTGAGAACGAGTGACCCTGACATGAGTGCATGACACTGTAGCCGTGTCTTGGTCAATCGCTAGCATCAATCGAGGAAGATAAACATCTGTGTTCCTTCAGAGACTCAGGGAAAGCAAGTTTTATTCTTTTTTATTAGGGTCACACAAGTACAAAAAAAAAACCCTGACTGTACAGGAGTTCCACTATTTCCCCCTTAGTGTATTTTCCCTGTTTTACCCCCACTAGTGTAGTTATGCTAATTCCGGATAGAAAGCTATTTTTTTATGATCAAGTATAATTAATTGTTCTGGGCTTTGAAGTTGATGTAAAAAAAGAATCGTGTCGTATCCACAAATAGTTTAAAGGTAGGGTAAGTGATTGTTTTTGGGATTAAACCAAAACGTTTTCTGTTAAAAGGTTAAAGCTCTATATTCTGATAGTAATCAATGATTACCTTGCTATAGAGTATATCAGTAACAGGGGTCTCCTCATCTCTCCAGCTCTTTAATAAACAGAAAATCCATTTTCAGGTTGGTTGCCAAATTTCAGCCAATCCGGAGAGAGTACCCATTTATCAGCTTCATTTTGATAGTGTTACAGTTCCAATTGTGTCTGCTCATTTCTTTGTGTCATCACTTGACCTGAAAATGCTATTTCTGTTTACCGAAGAGCTGGAGAAACATGGGAAACCCTTGTTACTGAACACTCTGTTACACTCTATACTAGCAATCCTTATTCTCACTATAGAGATATTTAACACTTATTTTAACAAAGGAAAACCGCTTGCTCTACCTTTAATGTTATGTGTGAAAGTAATAAGAAACATTCACATGGAAGAGTAGAACATTTGTGAGTGTGATATACAATGTCGAGTGGAAATGTCCAAAACTGGCACTTTTTAGGAAATGGGGAAAAAAATAACCTGCATTAAATGAATCCAATGTAGTAATGTTTTTGTCCCAAGGACTTGTTAATACTTTTCATTGGTTCTATATTTATAAAACCCACAGACTTAAAAAACAAAAAGAAGGGGAAAAAAAAGAAAAAATAGGCAATCTGCAAGCAAGCTCTCAACACAACGACAAACTAGGGCATTCATTTACAAAATAATATGACAAGTTGTAATGATATAAAGAGGTTTCTGCCCGACATTAACAACATGCTATTTGAGAAGGTAATACGAAACATAATAAAGGAAGACTTTAACCACCTAAACCCAAGCATGCTTATTGCTTCACAGAGCGATGCATTGTGAGCTTGTCGATCTGCTATTTTCAAGCCTTCCCCACCACCATAACAGAAAAGACACTAGTACAGAGCCCTGAGGGACTGTGTGCGGTCAACCATACAAGGTCTAAGGTTAAAGGCTGTTAAAGAATGTTTGTATGTAAAACTAATTTGGTTCATGCGTGGTTGTGTGACATTTGTGACCATTTTGTGTTTGTTTGTTTGTTTTTTTTACAGGGAAGGGAAGTACGGCCACGCGGCGTGCTTCGGCCTCCAGCCGGGCTGCGTGGGGGCTGATGGGAAACGGAGTCTTTCGGTGGCGGCCATGGTGGCCAACTTCACCAAGCCCAGCAAAGGCTGGCCCTCTCTGCTGCAGCACCACGAGGTGGAGACGTACTTCCACGAGTTTGGTCACGTCATGCATGAGATCTGCTCCAAGGTGAGAGTCTGGGGAGAATAGAAGGCTACAGAGCATAAATAAATAAATACGTAAATCAGTAAATACATAAGTACATACGTAAATAAATAAATAAATAAGTAAGTAAGTACATGAATGAATGAATGAATGAATGAATGAATGAATGAATGAATGAATGAATGAGTAAATAAGTAAACAAGTAAGCGAGTAATCAAGTAAATAAGTATAAATAAGTAAATAAAAATAATAACCCAGTGGTTCTCAATGTGGGGTTCGGGGACCCCCAGGGGTCATTGAAGAGGTTCCAGGGAATTCCCAGCTGTTTCATTGATAGTGATTGAAGAACCAAATGGACCCCTTACAGGTCTGTAACTGTGTGAGGGATTTGGTTCCATTTGTAGACTCTCAAGAGTTACAGTAACACTGAGGATTCTAAAGTGTACAGGGTCAGTCCGTAGCCTAATGCCTATCAAACTGGAGGTCCTTGACCGTCAAGAGGTTGACAATCACTGGTAGGCCTACTGTACTGTAAAGTGAAGTTTTACTTTTTGGAAATAAGTGTTTTTAGTAATGTTTGTAAGACTGAATGGATTCCTTTGTTTTTTTTGTTTCATGATGATGTGAGGTGGTTTTAAATTAGTAATTTTCTGAAGTGAGTTTGCTATTTGTATTATTGTTTTATTTTATGTTTTTTTTACAAAGACTAAAACATACTGTACAGTTTCATTTAGTTATAGTTTTTTTTCTAAAGCCTCGTTTTTATTTCAGTTAACGCAGAGTATGTTAATACAATACAATTGGGGTGGTTGTGTTTAGTCTCCCTGCTCTTAATAGACCATATTCACACGGCGGGCATTTTGGAATTTTGGAAAGTGCCACCCCGTTGCCGTGGCAACCGGGGTGGCACTCGTTTTTATTTTTATGTCAGTTAACTAAAACGTTTTTTTTTCCAATTCTAGTTTTAGTTATTTAGTTTGACAACCCTGGTTTGAATACCGATAAAAAAAATCATATCAAATGAAATCTTCTTTGTGTCATGTTCTTTTTTTAGGCGACGTTTTCAGAGTTCAGTGGGACGCAGGTGGAGACGGACTTCGTGGAGGTTCCGTCTCAGATGTTGGAGAACTGGGTTTGGGAGGAAGAGCCTCTCAGGAGGATGTCTGGACACTACCGGGACGGCAGCCCCATCCCCGACCACCTGCTGACCAAGCTCATCGCCTCGCGGGTGGCCAACACCGGTCAGACACAAAGATTTGCTCCAGCATTATCGTCGTTAACAACCATTCAATCCGGGAACGCATCTCTGTCGTTTTAGATTTCTTTTGGCTTTTCAAAAATGGCAGATCTACAAGCTCATGCAGCGGCACTCGGTGCCGCGCCATGAGCTTGTAGATCTGCCATTTTTGAAAAATTATGGACATTTGTGCAAATCTTTGAATATATATATCTTTTTTAAGCGAACGTTTGTAAAATATTTTGTTCCAGGGACCTCCAGAAACAAAGATTTGTTAGCTTTAAAAACGATATATTCAGTCCGTCCTTCTGTCTGTGAACAGCTAATCTCCGGCACCGTTGGCCTGATCGCAGCGAAACTTTAAAAAAAAATTAGTACTTTTTCTATGCTATTGAGACCCTACGCAGTTGTGGAAAAAGTACTCAAATGTTTTACTTGTGAGCTATTTTCAAATAGCCTAGGTATGAAATAGGGCTAAAGTGGTTAATGTATGTTTTATGATAATAATAATTTACATCTGCAAAGTAACTAGTAACTAAAGTTTTCAAATAATTGCAGTGGAGTAAAAGTACAACATTTGCCTCTGGGATGTAGTGGAGTGGAAGTAAAAGTACTGAAATTGGAAATACTCCAGTGAAGTAAAACATACCTCAAAAACCTAAGTACAGTACTTGAGTACATGTACTTAGTTACTTTACACCACTGACCCTATGGAATTTTCAATGGCAAAAAAATGTGACCCTGGGGGATAGCGGCCTCTAGTGGCAGTGATGCCAGACTTCGGTTCTCTATTACAGATTTATGTAAATGTCCTTATATTACCTCTGCGCTGTCTGCAGGGCTCATGAACCTGATGTAAATGTCCTTATATTACCTCTGTGCTGTCTGCAGGGCTCATGAACCTGCGTCAGGTGGTCCTCAGTAAAGTGGACCAATCGCTGCACACCTCGTCGCATGCAGACACAGCACAGGTGTTTGCCAAACACTGTCAGGATATCCTGGGAATTCCTGCTACTCCAGGTACATGATGCTTGTTCAAATAAAACATGATCAACTCTAATATTAACAGCTTGACTGTGGTTTCAACTTTGCCAACGCTGCCACTGTGTGGCTAGACGGAGCATGGCAGACATCCAGTACAAAAATAGTGAACATCTACAAAGTTCAGTTGAGAGCTTATAGATCTGCTGTTTTCACTGAAAGTCTTGAAGAAAATGTGACAAATGTTGAATATTTTAGAAACATTTTAACAACACAAATCTTGTATGGGAGTCCCTGGCACAAAATCGTATCAGATGGGGGTCTGTGGCCAAATACAAATTAATTTAGGGGTCCTTGACATGAAATTGTGTTTTTAATTATGCAGTAGCTCTCAAAGTGGGGTCAGATCTACAAGCAGATCTACAAGCTCATAGCACAGCACTCGGTGCCGCGCTATGAGCTTGTATATCTATTTTTGAAAAGCCAAAGTATAAAATATAGGTTATAGGCTATAGCAAAAAATCTTAAAATGACACAGATGCGTTCCCGGATTGAATGGGTTAATAAACAGATATGTGTGCGGTGCAGGTACCAACATGCTGGCCAGTTTCAGCCACCTGGCAGGAGGCTACGATGGCCAGTACTACAGCTACCTGTGGAGCGAGGTCTACTCCATGGACATCTTCTTCAACCGCTTCAAAAAGCAAGGCATCATGAACCCACAGGTGGGACTTATTGTAATTAACACGATTAACTTGATTTGAACCACTTAAGCCCTGTTTTATATACTATGGCCATTTAAAAAAGAAAAGGATACATTATTATACAAAAAGAAGTGGGTGGAATCCATTATTTTGTTGTTTTTCAGAGAGGAAGCAGAAGAGAGAGGAGGGAGGGGTAGGCAAAGGAAGAGCAAGGGAGAAAAAAAATCTAACAATAAAGAAGTACAAAAAGATCAAGATATTAAAAGTTTCCTAGGGAATTATGGGCATCACTTCCTGTCGTCAGTCTGTCTAGGATGACTGACAACAGGAAGTGACGCCCATAATTGCCTCAATGCCCCATGGGACGTTGAAAACTCGTGGATAGACATAGACTAGCAGATACTGTATGTACATGAGGTCATCCTTAAGGTGCAAAACGAATAAATAGCCGATCCACAAGCTTGTAGATCTGTTATAAATGAATGAACAAATTCATACATTAATAAGAAATATATATATCTTTACAATTTTTTTAAATTCCACATTCCCGGAATAGGGACGCCAGGTTTAACGTGGTTAGCCACTTTAACCCTATAGCATCCCACATTTTTGCTAGAAATAGACGATCTACAAGCTCACAACGCGATCGGCTATTTTCAATGAACAGAGTTTGTGTAGTTGGAGAAAAACAAGGGTAGACCAAGTACAGAGCCGACCCCTGTGTCAAATTAAGTACGGTATTATTTTGCTAAGTACGGAGAATTTGTGAGGAAACCAGCATACATTTCATCTTATATGAACCACATATTTGTCGATCCACATCTCGTCAACAGTTAAAGAACATAAAATAACTATAAATGGATGTGATTCTGAAGTGTCAGGGGTCTTCAACGGGGGGTCCAGGGCCCCTTGGGGGGGTCCTCAGAGTTACTACAGGGGGGCCGCCAAATCTTTTTGTGATAGCAACTTATTTTGTTTTGTTTTGATCTACAAGCTCACAACGCCTCGAGCTGCGAGGCGTTGTGAGCTTGTAGATCGGCTATTTTCGGGAAAGAGGTTTGGTGTAGAGGGGGAAAAAGAGCAGACCAGTTACAGAGCCAAAGGTCAAGTTTACAAAGTATTGAGGGTTTAAGTGGTTAAATGTCTGAAATAAACAAAAAACATCAGTTTACACAACACTGAGTAAATTAAGCCATCTATGAAATCTATGCTGCAGAAAATGTGTCTGCAACACAATTGTATACAATGTAGTATAGGGGGTCCCTGCTTCATCTCTCTCTCAGCTAAGGGGTCCTTGCCCTGAAAAGCATTGAAGACCCCCTGCTTTCTGCTGTTATTTCCAGGTTGGAGCGGAGTACAGGAAGGTGATTCTGGAGCCTGGAGGCTCTGCAGATGGACTGGACATGATCACAACCTTTCTGGGACGTGAACCACAACAGGACGCATTCTTCCAATGCAAGGGGCTGAGCAAAATAGAGGAAATGTCCAATTGATCATTGACATTGATAATAATTCATCATTAGCGTTAGGTATGGAGTACCGAAGTCCTGACGTCACTCCCACTCCCACTTTTTCAGCTCGAGATCGAAAAGATACATTTGGTTGTCTTCCCGTGACCCAAACATACATTATGAATTAAGCACTTAAGCCCTATTAAAAAAATTACCAGAAATAGAAAAAATAGCAGATCTACAAGCTCACAACGCCTTGCATCGAGACCTGTAGTTGGCTTGTCCATAAGCTATTTTCACTATTTTTGAAATAGCAGGCTAACTTGAAATGTTTCAGGTAACAGATTTGTTTTTTGTTTTTCTTTTGAAATGTTTTAATTTGATTTTTTTTTATTTTCTGAAAAGCTTTTCATGTTTTACCGAATTTAGTTTCTTTGAGAAATAAAATGCACAATATTGCGACCCATGAAATGTAGTTTACTAAATGCGTATAAATCTGTAACAGCGACTGACAGTATTCATAATTAATAAATACCATCATTCAAGTCAGTTTATTAAATCAGGGTTAAGGTACAGATGTACCCAGGAGGTTTCCTTAAAAAAAAGTGTTACATTGGCTTGCTTAATGCAAGTTATTAAAGATATTAGGTAACCTAATTTAGGTACACAACCAAATTGTGGGCATGAATGTACTTCACATAACCCACCCACCCTATACAGATTACGCCAGCGGCTCAAATTCTCAACATTTCACAGGGAATATCGATGCTGTGGGCAGAAACCTCTTCTCCATATTTTAACTTTTTTTCCCCGTAAATTAACGCCCTACTTGGTCATACTACAGCGTCACACAAAAGCATTGAAAGTAGCAGATCTGCAAGCTTGAAATTTCAGCTTGTAGATCTGCTACTTTTGCTCATGCTATGCTAGGCTGTAGGCTGAGCAAGCGATGCTTAGCCTACGGAGCCCTAGGCCTAGACCAGAGGTTGTCAACCTTTTCAGGCCCCGACCCCCCAAAATAATCATATTTGAACTGGGGACCCCCCACCCTGACAAGCACTTGGAATTGTAGGAGAATGTTTGACCATTTGTTATAGTAGGCTGTAGTTTGTTGATAAGGCTACTTTTAACACAGATATGATCTTTTTAGTTTACGTAATTTTAATTTTAGAGGTATTAAAAAGGTCCTAAAAGTCCTTAAATGGTCACTTTAGAAATGTGCAGATAGCCTATACACTTACTTACTGTAGCCCAGTGCTGTAGTCTAGGAATGAATTATTGTGGTTACAGAGGGTAGGCCTATACTACTTTTTTCAAAATGTAATGTTGAAAAAAGGCCTCATTACCGTCATTGTTTTATGATGAAGCATAGCCTTAATTTCTTTACCACAAAGCAAGGAAGCAAGATGTGGTCGTCTAGCTCTAACTGTGAGTATGGCATGCAGATATTGCCCGTATCTTCTGTATTGTTCAATAAAAAGCATTTTAATCCGATCGGCGGCCATTTTCAATTGGAAATGTCCGGCGGTCATTTTAAATACGTGCCCCAACCGATAGGGTCGCGTAGTTGAAAGCATATGGAGAAGATTCTGAGAAAATGGCCCCCGATCGGATTAAAATTGTTTTTATTGAACAATACGGAAGATACGGGTACTTAGACCGGGACGTTTTAACTTGTTACATCAGTGGCTTTGGGGTAAACACTTTATATTTGAAATCTGAACGTTTAAATGTAAAATATTCTCAAACCAGGAACAAGTGGTTCCATGACTGTCATGATATAACAGTCATGTTTCAGGGCTACAGCAGACAGTACTTTGATCAAATGTTACAGTTCTACAGCAGACAGTACAGATCAAATGACGGAAAACGCCCGGATAAACTCCCGGAGTAGGCTATATCAACTATACCAACACTGTGGGGCTTGCTGGCCTACTTTTTCCTCCACCAGGTGTCTGTAAAGGGTTAACAGCTACAGCACAAGGAGGAGTTCCTCAGTGACAGGAATCCAGTGAAACGAAAGTTAACAGAGAAACTAGTTTGGTAAGCCTTTCAACACGACGTTTTACAAAACTCTGACAACTTAAAACACAGGTGAGTAATAAAGATAATTATGTATTATTCATTAAGAGAGAATAATATTTACATTAAAATGTATCCAGGCAAGATCTTCCCTAATTTTCATATTCAATTCCCCTGTCCAATCTTTGGTAAAACAAAAAATGACGAGTTTCCATGAAGTACAGAATATGTTTGTCAACATTATTGTGCTCTACTAATATGACCCAGATCAGATCTAGAGAAGTGTGCTCCTCTGACCGCACATCTCTGCCAGGCCTGGTTGACTATCCAGGGCCTGCAAATCATAGCCAATCGATTGAAAATAATCTGAAAAATCTGACAGATCCATCTCAATCGCATGACTTCAGAGACAATGTGTAGTGTCATTTGCATGAGTTTTGTACAAGATATGTAGGAGCAGTAGCAGAGAGTTTTGAAGAAAACGCAAAATGTTTCTCAAATGTTTATCATGGGGAAATGGGCAAGGCCTAATACAGTGATTTGCATCATGGAATCCAGGAGAAGTGTTTTTGACTGTACAATGTACAGTTCAAGAGTTATAGGCTAAAAAGTGAAGTGGCCTATAGTGCCACCATGAGGTTAATTTGAAACGTGGGGTGGAGGTTCTTTATTGGCCTACTGGGAGTGTGTGAGCAAAGGCCAATCAGTACAGCGGTGCCAGAGATTAGCTGCTCACAGACACACAGACGAGGGCAAAAAACATAATGACTAAATTAAACTAAACAACTATACTAAATTTGTTTCATTTTTATTCTCATTGTATAGAAATGGCATCTGCCTGCAGTCTCCTGTCTGAAGAGCAGTTCCTGTGTTCTATCTGTCTGGATGTGTTCACTGATCCAATCACCACTCCATGTGGACACAACTACTGCAAAACCTGCATCACACATTACTGGGACACTAAGGATGTGTGTCAGTGTCCACTATGTAAAGAAACCTTCTCTAAGAGACCAAGATATTCAGTCAATAAAGTCCTCTCTGAGATGGCTGATCAGTTCAGGAAGTCAAAGCAGCTGAGACAAACTTCCAGCACAAACCCAGAACCTGCTAAACCAGATGAAGTATCCTGTGAGGTCTGTACTGAGACCAAACTGAAAGCCCTGAAGTCCTGCTTGGTGTGTCTGACCTCCTACTGTGAGACTCACCTGGAGCCTCATCTGAGACTCGCAGGGTTAAAAAGACACAAACTTATCAACCCTGTAAAGAACCTTATCTGTGAGAAACATGACAGCCCTCTGGAGCTGTTCTGTAAGACTGACCACGTGTGTGTTTGTCAGTTCTGTACAGAGTCAGACCACAAGTTCCATCAAATTGTCTCTCTGGAAAAAGAATTTGATGAAAAGAGGGCTGAGCTGGGAAAGACAGAGGCTGAAGTTCAGCAGATGATCCAGGAGAGACAAGTGAAGATTCAGGAGGTCCAACACTCAGTAGAACTCAGTAAGAAAGATGCAGACAGAGAGATAGCAGACAGTGTGCAGATATTCAATGCTCTGATCAGCTGTATTGAGAGAAGCCAGGCTGAGCTCATTGATGTGATTGAAGAGAAGCAGAAAACAACAGAGAAACAGGCTGAAGGCTTCATCAAGGAGCTGCTACAAGAAATCACTGACTTAAAGAAGAGAAGCTCAGAGCTGAAGCAGCTCTCACACACTGAAGACCACCTCCACCTCCTCCAGAACTACACATCCATTAACACCCCTCCACCCATCAAGGACTGGACAAAGGTCAATGTCCACCAATCTGCATGTGTGGGGACTGTGAGGACAGCTGTGGCTCAGCTGGAGAAGACACTCAGTCAAGAGATGAAGAAGCTGTGTGATGCTGAGCTGAGAAGGATCCAGCAATATGCAGTGGATGTAACTCTGGACCCTGATACAGCAAACTGTGAACTCATCCTGTCTGAGGATGTTAAACAAGTGAGTCATGGAATCTTAAGAAATAATATCCCAGAAAACACAAAGAGATTCTCTACATCTGTCTGTGTCTTAGGAAAACAAAGCTTCTCTTCAGGAAGGTTTTACTATGAGGTTCAGGTTAAAGGGAAGACTGCTTGGACTTTAGGAGTGGTCAGAGAGTCCATCAACAGAACGATCAGAACGATCACACCAACCCCCAACAATGGTTACTGGACTATAATGTTGAGGAAAGGAAATGAGTACAAGGCTCGTACTGACCCTGCCGTCCTCCTGCCTGTACGAGAGGAGGTCCAGAAAGTGGGAGTGTTTGTGGATTATGAGGAGAGTCTGGTCTCCTTCTATGATGTGGAGACCAGAGTTCATCTCTACTCTTTCACTGGCTGCACCTTCACTGAGAAACTACATCCATACTTCAGTCCATATCTTAATAATAATGGAAAGAACTCTGCTCCTCTGATCATCTCTCCTGTCAATCACACAGATTAGGCTAATCCTTGGCTTTACATGAAAGGTTAGTTTTTATGTAATAAACAAATGTGTGTATAGAAGGGTTCATTTACAGGTTTATTGTGCTAAAGAGGAGATTGATGAGAGGTTTATTGTCAGTCAAGCTATTGAACTCTAACTCATGCATTCTATTGAAATACAAGAACTTAACCTTACATGTCTGAATTACAACCAAAGACTAGTGTGGTAAATTGAGTTCTTAATTTGACTAAGTAGTTACATCCCTTTCTGTGAGACTGTAGAATTGTTTTGTCTTGGTACAAGTAAGTAATGGCATTCAGGTTTAAGTTAAACTGTTTAAGTTAAACTTAAACTAAATGCAAAGCTTATACCATGAGTATGTTAATTGTTTCTTATACTGTAGTTATCAATTATAGAAGATGGAAATTGTGATTCTTCTAAAGAAATCACCTATTGTAATTATGTGCAGATTTTTTTCTCAGTGCAGAGTTGCATACATTAAGTTTGAGTGATTTTCTGTTTTTGTGCTATATTATGTTGATGAATGTATAATTTGGTGCACATCTATTTTTTTTTTGTTACATATCTTGGATTTGCTAGAGAAGAAGAGTTAACTCCTATGTTTGAAACAATAACAATAACATTATTTGGTGGTTTTACAATAAATATTCATGGGAGCATTATCCAGTGTGCAGACTCTATTTCTCTGACTTTCTTCTGTCCTGCACCTGGTATTTTATTGTTTGGATGTGCAGTGGGCTTTTTTTGTATTATTTTATGTTAATGTATTATATTTACATTTGATCATTTTGATGTATTGTACATGTTTTTGTATGCTTTCTGCCCTGCCACAGGAGTATTGTCATTGGCTAGTCAGTATTATACTAGATCAGTGGTTTGGGTCAGGACTCCCAGGGGAGTCTTCAAATAATTTTGGGGGTCCCCAGATGATTAGCTTAATATGTACCACATGTTTTCTCACTCAACAGTAAACAAACCAACATACAGTAAGTATATACAAGTGTATACAGGGTATCTGCACATTTCTAAAGTTACAATTTAATTACTTTTAAGTCCTTTTATAATACCTTTTATAGTACACTTTTTAATATACTTATAGTTCATTTCCACCATTAATTACATGACAAATATACGTATGTTGGACCCATAAGGGTCCATTTGGTTCCATTTGTACTCTCAGAGTTATGGTGGTCTTTGAAATCAAAAGGTTTGAGAGCCACTGTGCTACATGAAATGCAACAGAGCCTTCATTAGTATCATTGGTAAAACCTGTGAAGGAAGTAAGGAAGAGGCCCAATTTCTTTCCAATATGGCTGCTGTGCATAGGGCCTATTGGTCTTTCAATGTGGTCTCTGGTCTCGAAGGTGCACAATCTCCTGGGTTTTCTTAACCTGTTCCGCTGGCATCTGGCTCTGTTTTGAGAGGAAGGGTGGGTGATACGGTTTACCTGTGATATACAGTCATCAATCAAAAATCCCTTGTCAGCCAATCACAGCCATCTCTTCTGTCAGCATGCCTTGGAGGCATGACTGCTTAAACAGCTCTTTGTCATTGATGGAGCCAGCATACAGGTCTGAAATGAAGGTGAGGTGACTGCTCCATGGCATGAGGTGCCGTCCCAATCAGGCCCTTTAAGGTGATATGAAACTGTAGTTTAGAGAACAATTCACTTTGCAGAGGCAGACTTTCTGGATGTTGGCATCTCAGCTGTGTGCAGTTAACAATTACCTACCAAATCAAAGTAACATCAGAGATTATTTTTCACACGTTTAAGTGATAACCAGTAACCAGAATGACTATCACAGTTCTCAGGTTTTAATAATGTCATAACTGAACTGGAGAGATACTTTCAACATTGACTGTGTCTCTCCTACTGCTCTGGGCATGCTGCTCACACAACATGTAGACTGCACTGCCCTCTACTGACCACTGGCAGTATAAACTAGCCCAGTGGTCTTCAACGTTTTTCAGGCCAAGGACCCCTTAGCTGAGAGACAGGTTAAGCAGGGACTCTCACTATATATTGTATAACATTGTGTTGCAGATTAAACTTTTTCATAGATTTCATAGATAGCTGCATAGACTTGTTTGACAGCACTATCATCAGTGTTGTGTAAATCATGTTTTGTTAGTATGTTGGATGCATGTTCATGTTGTGTAGCCTATATTCAGACATTTAAACACTTAAAAGTGTCAATAGTTAGAAAACTTGACCTTTCACTCTGTAGTTGGTCTGCTCTTTTTCCTCCGCTACACCAAACCTCTAGCCGATGTACAAGCTCATAACCTGCGAGGCGTTGTGAGCTTGTAGATCTGCTTTTTTCAAAAGATTTTTAGGCTGTACATTTGAAAACTTGTGAAATGGGACATCCTGTAATGAGTACTTGCTACTTTTGGTAGTTTAAGTAATTTTTTTATTTCTACATTGCAGTATTGATACTTTTAAGTAAAATTGTACTTTTTTCACCACTTTTGTCCTTTACAAAAGTATTCCTACACAGATGTGGTTCTATAGCAGTACTTTGATCAAAAAGAAGTGGTCTCTCTTCACCAAGGTAGGCTACCCAACCAGTGGTGGAAAAAGATTTTTACTTAAGTGAAAGTATCAACACCACAAAATAAAAATACTCTGTTACAAGTAAAAGGCCCATATTCAAAATGTTACTTGAGTAAAAGTACAAAAGTATTGGCATCAAAATATACTTAAAGTACCAAAAGTAAAAGTACTGAAATGTTTGAAAATAGCAGATCTACAAGCTCACAACGCGTCGCGATGCGACACGTTGTGTTATTGTAGATCTGCTATTTTCAAATAGCCTATGTATAAAATAGGGCTAAAGTGGTTAATGTATGTTTTATAATATAATGATTTATATCTGCAAAGTATAACTAGTAACTTAAGTTTTCAAATAATTGTAGTGGAGTAAAAGTACAATATGTGCTGCTCTGAGATGTAGTGGAATAGAAGTAAAAGTACTGAAAACTGGAAGTACTCCAGTAAAGTAAAAAATACCTAAAAACTGTAAGTTTAAGTACCCAACACCGTGGGGCTCGCCTCGCAAGCCTACTTCTTCCTTCACCAGGTGGCAGTAAAGGGTTAACAGCTACAGCACAAGGAGGAGTTCCTCAGTGACGGAAATCGAGTCAAACGAAAGGTTAACAGTGAAAAGTTTGGTGTCAGCAACACACTCTCTACTAAACCTTTCAACACGACGTTTTACACAACTCTGACAACTTAAACACTGGTGAGTAATAAAGATAATGATGTATTAAGAGAGAATACTACGTTACATTACAATGTATCCAGGCAAGATCTTTAATAGTCATTATTCAATTCCCCAGTCCAATCTTTGGTTAAAAAAAATGACGAGTGTCCATGAAGTACAGAACAGCCTATAGACCAATTATTTGTTTACTAACATTGAGGTGATTGTTTCACGCAATCACCTGCTGTGCGTCCAGTCTCAATGTTGTTTTGGGGTGCGCTGGTTTCAGCACACCTCAACCCCCTCTCGTGTTGGCTAGTGAGGCGCGTCCTAGCGAGACCTGATAGAATGGGTTTCATTGCGCACATACTGGTTGCACGCATACTTCTTCAGTGTGACGTTGTCTGTTAAGGGGTGTCAACAACATTATTGTGCTCTGTTGATATGAGCCAGATCAGTAGTGGTTCCATGACAGTCATGTTTCAGAGCTACTGCTTCATTGTGCCTTATTGCCTATGCTCAGAACGCTTGTTACATTCCAAAGTCACTTTCTACCTGAGTCATTTTAAGTCTTTTAGTCATTTAACTTTTTGACTTGAACAGAAATTATTTTGAATGTAACAAGCATTCTGATAGAATGAGAACATAGTAAGACAGGATGTAAATAAAGGCAGATAAACTTGTGCAAAAATAGTTGTTTACCACTCATGTTTGCCTAATTAGTTCAACTAGAAGATCATTGGTTCTCAAAGTAGGTTCCGGGGACCCCCAGGGGTCCTTGAGGGTATCCCCAACTAAATATGTTAATACAGCATCACAATCATTTTAACCCCTTTATCCATTTATATGTTGGATATTTTAAAAATAGCAGATATTGTAAGCTTACTTTGTGTCACACTGCGAGCTTGTGCATGTGCTATTTTTGAACCAGTTTGAAAGATCTAGAAAGTGTTTTAAACATTTTGAATACATTTGACCGCCATTTTAAATTGGGGATCCGAAAAAGTTTGAAAACCACTGAACTAGATGAGGCATATAGTGATTTTTTCATTTCTTCTTTCCTGAAAACCTTAAAAATATGACGTAGAAAATTATGCTGACTGCAGATCTCTGCCAGGCCTGGTTGACTATCCAGGTCCTGCAAATCACAGCCAATTGATTGGAAAGAATCTGAAAAATCACGCCGATTAGCTGCTCACAGAAACACAGACGGACAAGGGCAAAAACATAATTTCTGGCCAACTAAACTAAATTTGTTTCACTTTTATTCTCAGTGTGTAGAAATGGCGTCTGCCTGCAGTCTCATGTCTGAAGAGCAGTTCCTGTGTTCTATCTGTCTGGATGTGTTCACTGATCCAATCACCACTCCATGTGGACACAACTACTGCAAAACCTGCATCACACATTACTGGGACACTAAGGATGTGTGTCAGTGTCCACTATGTAACAAAACCTTCTATACGAGACCATAATTCTCTGTTAATAAAGTCCTCTCTGAGATGGCTGATCAGTTAAGGAAGTCAAAGCAGATGAAAACAACTTGCAGCACAAACCAAGAACCTGCTAAACTAAAGGAAGTCTCCTGTGATGTCTGTACTGAGACCAAACTCAAAGCCCTGAAGTCCTGCTTGGTGTGTCTGACCTCCTACTGTGAGACTCACCTGGAGCTTCATCTGAGACGCATAGGGTTAAAACGACACAAACTAATCAACCCTGTGAAGAACCTGGAAGACTTTATGTGTAAGAAACATGACAGACCTCTGGAGCTATTCTGTGTGTGTTTGTCAGTTCTGCACCGAGTCAAACCATAAGTTACACCAAATTGTATCTCTGGAAGAGGCATATGAAGAAAAGAAGGCTGATCTGGGAAAGACAGAATCTGAAGTTCATCAGATGATCCAGGAGAGACAAGTGAAGATTCAGGAGGTCCAACACTCAGTAGAGCTCAGTAAGAAAGATGCAGACAGAGAGATAGCAGACAGTGTGCAGATCTTTACTGCTCTGATCAGCTGTATTGAGAGAAGCACCTGATTCGGATGCTATCAATGCATTGAATGGGACATTATCACCTTTTATTAGACCATTCATTGGGTGTTATCAAGACATACTGACCTACCAACGGACATGACTTAAATAGTTCAGTTTCGGTTTTGGTTTTGGTTGTTTTGGTTTCGGACCATGACGGAGGTGCGCTCAGGCGAACTGGAGCCCCGCGAAGGACCACCGAGGGAGCTAAAGTGACCGAGTTGCAGTCCTGAGCGGTGCGACGTTCGCCTGAGCCTACTCAGCACCGTTGTAGTTATGTACCGATAGGCACAGAATCGTAAATATTGTTGTGGGGACTGCTCCGCCTCCAAAGTAGGTCAGTAGCTCCTGATTACGCCCAATGAATGGTCTGACAAATCGTGGGTAGGTCCGTGTATCGCCTACTCGTCACCTACTCGCCCATTCAATGGTCTGATAAAACGTGATAATCTCCCATTCAATGCATTGATAGCATTTGAAGCCGGTGAGAGAAGCCAGGCTGAGCTCATTGATGTGATTGAAGAGAAGCAGAAAACAACCGAGAAACAGGCTGACGGCTTCATCAAGGAGCTGCTACAGGAAATCTCTGAATTAAAGACGAGAAGCTCTGAGCTGAAGCAGCTTTCACACACTGAAGACCACCTCCACCTCCTCCAGAACTTCACATCCATCAACACCCCTCCACCCATCAAGGACTGGACAAAGGTCAATGTCCACCAGTCTGCATATGTGGGGACAGTGAGGACAGCTGTGGCTCAGCTGGAGAAGACACTCAGTCAAGAGATGCTGAGCTGAGAAGGATCCAGCGATATGCAGTGGATGTAACTCTGGACCCTGATACAGCAAACTGTGAACTCATCCTGTCTGAGGATGGAAAACAAATGAGTCATGGAATCTTAAGAAAGAATCTCCCAGACAACACAAAGAGATTCTCTACATCTGTCTGTGTCTTAGGAAAACAAAGCTTCTCTTCAGGAAGGTTTTACTATGAGGTTCAGGTTAAAGGGAAGACTGCTTGGACTTTAGGAGTGGCCAGAGAGTCCATCAACAGGAAGAGAACGATCACACCGACCCCCAACAATGGTTACTGGACTATAATGTTGAGGAACAGTGGCGTCGTTAGGGGTGGGCTTCGGTGGCTATAGCCACCAATGTTTTGTCCAAAGCCACCAATAAAAAAAAATCAAAAATAAAAAAATTAAAAGTTTTCTTTTTTTTTTTTAAATTATATATCTATCACCCTAACCGAACCCTACCCCTAACCCTAAAACCGCGCGCGGGAGGAGGGGCTAAGCCCCCGACCTAGTAGAGACCTAGCGACGCGTCTGTTGAGGAATGGAAATGAGTACAAGGCTCGTACTGACCCTTCTGTCCTCCTCCCTGTCAGAGAGGAGGTCCAGAAAGTGGGAGTGTTTGTGCATTATGAGGAGGGTCTGGTCTCCTTTTATGATGTGGAGGCCAGAGTTCATCTCTCCTCTTTCACTGGCTGCACCTTCAATGAGAAACTATATCCTTACTTCAGTCCATATCTTAATAACGATGGTAAAAACTCTGCTCCTCTGATCATCTCTCCTGTCAATCACACAGATTAGACTAATCCTAGGCTTTACGTGAAAGGTTAGTTTTCATGTAAGAAACAAAGGTTTGCATAGAAGGGTTCATTTACAGGAGTATTGCCCTAATGAGGAGACTGATGAGAGATTTATTATCAGTCAAGCTATTGAACTCCATGTATTCTATTGAAACACAAGAACTTAATTTTACATGTCTGAATTACAACCAAAGACTCTTATGGTAAATTGAGTGCTTAATTTGATTAAGTATTTAGCATACGTCCCACTCTGTGAGACTGTAGAAATGTCTATCTTTGGTACAAGTAAGTATATTTAGTGGCATTCAGGTTTAAGTTAAACTTAACATTTTTGTTCATGAATGTGCAGCATTCATATCTATCAGGAATAAAACAACATTTGTCAATACTACTACTATACAACATTTAATTGAAACTGCAAAGATTTTGCAATGATTATTTTATTAATTGTATCTATTATGTACTGTAATTATTATGTTATCAATTATAGAAGATGGAAATTGTGATTCTTTAAAAAATAAATCAGCTATTGTAATTCTGTGCGGATGTTTTTCTCATCATACTTTAAGTTTGAGTGAGTTTGCGTTTTTGGTTATGTTGTCACATTGATGAATGTATATTTTGGTGTGCATCTAACATGTTTACATGTCTTGGATTTACTAGAGTAGAAGAGTTAACTTCTATGTTTGAGACAATGACAATGACATTATTTGATGGTTTTATAATAAATATTCATGGGAGCATTATCTAGTGTGCAGACTCTATTTTTCTGTCTTTCACCTGTGTTTCTGTCCTGGACCTGGTATTTTATTGCTTGGATGTGCAGAAGGCTAGATGTATTATTTTATGTTAATTTAATATTTTTTTTTTTTATCATTTTGATGTACAGTACATGTTTTTGTAAACTTTCTGCTAGTCAGTAATATACAGTAGAGTGGTTTGGGTCGGGACCCCCAGGGGGGTCCCCAAATTATTTTGGGGGGTCCCCTGATGATTAGCTTATTGTGCAACATTGTTTTATCACTCAACAGTAAACAAACCAACATACAAAAGTTACAATATAATGACTTTTAATACCTAATTGGCCAAATTGTCAAATATTATGTAAGAAAGAGGCAAACATTGTGAAAATATCTGAACTACAAGCTCACATAGATCAGCTATTTTCACAATATTTATCTGTGGAACCGAGCAAACTAAATGTAATATAAAAGAGCTTGTCAGGATGGGAGGTCCCAAGTTCAAATATGATTATTTTGTGGGGTTGCAGCCTGAAAAGTTTGGGAACCCTTGCAGTAGATCCCATAAGATCCCTGATTGGCTTCCCTTACCTCGGCCACATTAACTACTTCATCCTAGGGGATCCTGAGGAGTTACCAGGGGCCTGTTCCTCAAAAGGTGAATAAACTAAGCCTGGACTTAAGCCAAATCCAGACTTGACAAAGTCGGGTCCATATAAACCTCGTTTATTCCGTTCCTCAAAGCAAAGCCAGGCTGAAAAGGAGCGACTTTGTCGAGCTAGGCCTTGTCAAGCCAGGCTGTGTCGAGCCAGGATAATGAAGCCAAGCTTCACGTATTTCTATAAAAGACCATGAAAGTCGATAGCAGAATCCTTGAACTTGACCAATCATGGAGTCCAAAACCAGAGCGGCGTTCCTCTCTGTGGCTGAACAGCAGCATTGCAGCAGCTCATGAAATCATACAAGGAAGTAAAATCTAAAATGTATTATAAGCGAGAAACGCGACCGCAATAAATAGATCCAGGGAGAAAGCGTGGCAAAGTATTGCAAGCACACACAGAGTGTGTGTGTGTGTGTGTGTGTGTGTGTGTGTGTGTGTGTGTGTGCGCGCGACGGGACGGGACGGCAACGGGACGCACGGGACGGGACGCCGGGGGGGTTGACCGCGACTGGGGGCCGCGACGGGATGAGCGGGGGACGGGGGCGGGACACGCAATAGCCCCACATTTGCAAGACCACTTTGGTAGAGGTTTGGGTTGTGTAGTTACCTTGCCATCATGATGTAACTCCAAAGGTGGACAAGAAATAAAAAATAATTTCTCCATTGACTAGAAATTGATAATTTAAAATATGCTCCTCATTGACTTACATTCAGTGAAAAAAAAAATCTGTTATATATTATCAAACATCTAACAACAATATGAACTAGTGTTAACAGAGTGACAATATGACATCCCACGAGTCATTGTGAAACAATTATGATTCATGGTCACACACTATTTCAGTAATATAATTAATTTGATTATATCTGATTGTATTTATTTCATTTTATTTGAATGCAAGGTCATTAAAATGAGTCCATATTCAAACACATGTGTTGAATTAACTGTGGAAAAACTTGAAGAACAAGGCACTGGATTAAGTAAGCTTGGCTGTTAGCCTGCTCCTGACCAGGCTAACTTCACAGCTAAATTGCCATGGTAACTAAGGTAGGATTGCTTCAATTCTCTTTTGAGGAATCGGCTCATGGCTAAACTTAGCCCGGGTGAACTGGCTAAACTAATCTTCAAGCTAATTCAGTTTTTGAGGAACCGATTCAGCCCTAATCCTGGCTAAATTAAGCCAGGATAGGTGTTAAAGCCAGGCTTAAGCTTTAATTCTCTTTTGAGGAACAGGCCTCAGGTCAGCATGGAGATAATGTTCAGCTAATCCCAGACAAATATCAGCTCTGTGCAGTTAACAATTTCCTATCAAAGTATTTTTCACACATCAAAGTGATCCCCTACTGCAACGTTTAAGTGATAACCAGTCAGAATGAGTAATTTCTCAGGTTTTAATAATGTAATAACTGGAGAGATGCTTTCAACATTGTCTGTGTCTGTCTGCTGCTGCAGTAACAGCAACATGAAGAGTGCACTGTCCTCTACTGACCACTGGCAGTATGAACTAGTCCATTATGTTGTAATAATATGGAGTTGAATACATTGGTTTATTCAGAGAATGCATTCTGAGACACACAGAGTAAAGCAACAGTTTACATACAGGGATTAAGTCACTCCCCTCAAGGAGAGAGAGAGAGAGAGAGAGAGAGAGAGGCAGGAGAGAGAGATATATGACTAATATTAAATAGTACGACTGTGGTTTCAACATTGTTACAAAGCTCAGTTGAGAGCTTATAGATCTGCTATTTTCACTGAAAGTCTTGAAGAAAATGTGACAAATGTTGAATATTTAGGGCTTATGTGGGCGCACCATCTACAATGGACTAGCTGAGCAGGAATATTAACATTCAGCACACTAACGTTCATTATTGACAAAGTAATTGCACAGCCGCGTTAGCGTTAGCTACATACTAACATTGAAAGTTCATTAGCGTTAGCCGCATGCTAAGGGCTCATGTTAAGCACCCATGGGCAGTAATCATTCAAATACAACAAATGCTCAATTATGAATGACAGGGTGATTTATTAGAGAAATAAGGGTGATTGTGCTGTCGTGTCCAGCTCAGCGCGCACAACTCTCACGGAGCCCTGTTGCTGCGTCTGGCTGTGATGGCAACAGCAAGCTCTCTGCGATGCTGCTGTCCGGAAACTGGCCTCAGGATGACACGACCAATGAGAGTGAGTGCTTTCGTTGTTGCTAAGATACGGTGTATGGCACATAGCGGCTGTGGCCCATAGCTTCTGGATCTCTGTCATATGATTGGCGTAGCCTGCCTTGCCAGATCTGCCTTTTGGGGTGTTCTGAAGCGGGATTGCTGGACGCCCTGACCAGATCCGCTGGCGCGTCTGTTGTCAGGGGGTGGTGGAGACGCTATCGGTCAGTTGGAGCGGGCTTGCGGCTGGGCTCAACGGGGAGCAGCAGCAGCGGTAGCCCGGGGCTTACGGTCCTGGTCGGAGATGCGGGACAGGTCGAGCCATCTCGCACATTCCGTAGCGACCAGGAGGGCCATGGCGCGGCCATTAGCGGCGATGGCAGCCTTGATGAGTTGTAGGCACTCGTTGTGGAGATGCCTCAGCTCTTCCATGTGCTCCGGGGTGGGGGCGTTCTTCGCCTCGTTAAAGACTAAGGTCATGGACCCGCTCATCATGAGTGATGAGTTGAGGGTGCACACCCCGGTGCCCAGTATCACGTGGGCCTTACAGTTCAAAGCGGAGAAGTCCCGTTCCTCGTCAGGAAACCCGATCCGCGGAAGGTGCCTGAGGGCCCGCCAACTGGAGGTGGTCTGCGAAGCCACACTTTACTGTCCAGGCTTTACTGTTGTAGATCTGTGTGTTGGTCACTTAACGGAGAAAAAGTCGAATCACCTGGATTAAATGCGCCTCATGGTCACAGAATTCTTTCCTGGCCTAGTGAGGCTCGATAGCACAATAATCCTTGCGGTGACTGAGTGGAATGTATCTGTAGTTCTCAGCGAGAAGAAAACGAAAAGGAGGAAGTAGATGCATCCTGGTATTACCACGGAGGGCGGGACCTCTGGATAGGAAGTCATCTAAAGTCCAGCCAATCAGAGTATTGCCCGGAGTGTATCAAGTAATGCTTCTATGCTCACGCCAGAGGGCGCTCTCCCATAGGCGAAACCAAAGTGACCTATTAAATATAAAACTTATGTTAGTGAGCAATGGAGCAAGGAACTGGAGTTCATAAAAAACAAGTCGCAATGACGAATTTCATGCATTTTGCCCTGTGTGTATGTGTAACGACATGATTGATGTCAGCAACAAAGGGAAAGGTGCCATAATGGCATGCTTTGAGTGACAGACAAGCAATGACTCAATCTGAGAAGTGCAGGTAGGCCTACCCTCTCGTCTTTTTTTCCATCCTCTCGGATCCCCAATTAAGAACAAAATAACAGCAGCAGAGCTAGTATCCAGTCCCCTACTATGTCAATGTGTCTCCTCTTCTCTTCCCATCTCTCTCTGTTTTATTCTTTTAAATATATACAATTGTAAAAATATATATATATATATATATATATTATGAAATACAATCATTAATGAATGGTCTTTGGTTCGCTAAATAAAGGGGGTCCCCAGCTAATAGAGTTAATAGAGCATCAGCTTAAACCCCTTTAAACCTATTTTAAACTGTATTCTAAACTTAAGTAGCCGATCTACAAACATTCTGAACAGTTTTAAAAATCTGGATTAATCTTGGAGGGTCGCTGGCAAAAAAATATTTTGAGAAGTGGGTCCACGGCTATAATCTTACTACTATATAATTGACAAAAGCTCAGAAAGTTCGACAGCGATTTGCAAGCACAGGATCACTCCACATGCCTCCAAGACCCGTCACAGACTGTTGATCAGAGCTATATGGCTATGTTTTAGGCATCTTACCCCACCTCGATCAGTGATCGGACTCTCGGTTTGATCGATTCTCTGATTTTCCTATCAGACCCTCAGCCTGATCTGGCAGGTTGCCATAGCAACCAGATACAGGAAGTCTGACCTCTTTATCACATGACCGAGGTTAGGAGGTTGGGAGGATGTGACTAGAGGTTAGGGCCGCAAAGCAAAGAAAAGCGGGGAGCCGAGGGGAGACGGACTTCGCATGACGTGTGTGTAGAGCTATAATAGCCGTCATGGTTCATAAATATCTCTTACAGAGCCATGCCACGCAAAAGAGAACTATCTCTGGGCCGTTGGACCCGAAACGCAAAGCGCATCCAGATACTGGAAGTCTGACCTCTTTATCACATGACTGAGGTTGGGAGGTTGGGAGGATGGGACTAGAGGTTAGGGCCACAAAGCAAAGCGGGGAGGGAGGAGAGGGGAGGAGAGGAGAGGAGCCGAGAGGAGAGGAGAGGCCAGAGAGGCCGGACTTCGCATGACGTGTGTGCAGAGTGACTAGGCCAGTGCTGTCTGGACCAACCTCGGATCGGGCCTAGATGTGAGGTTACAGGTATATTGGCATTCCAGGTAGAATGGAAAAGAAGCGCTTATTTTCACCGCCCGTCCGCCCCCCCCAGGCATTTCTGTAGAACCAACGCTAGAGGGCAATAAAAGCCAGTCCCACACCACACACGCACACGCGCACAACACAAACGAGCACGCACACATGCATGCGCGCACACACACACATGCGCGGGCGCGCACAAGGGGGCGAGCCTGAGGGGGCGGGGGCTGGCGGACTATCTTAGTGCAGCGAGTGGCAGTTCAATGGGGCAAACCATAGAGGGGCAAATGCTGTCCCCACAACATAATTCACGATTCTGTCCCTATCGGTACATAACTCGAACGGCGCTGATTCGAATCAGCAGACCATCGGCTGGTCGTCGCGGGCACTCGCGCCTGGAGGCGCTCGGGCGCGACTTTCTCAGCCTCAAGGTCTGCTGATTCGGCGCGCCTCCGTCATGGTCCAAAACTATACTTTATCGGCGAAAAAAAGGAGTCCGCGGTTGTTTGAAAAAGTAATGTCCCAAGCGGGAGTCAAACCCAGACTTCCACTGGTAGTGGATGGGGAGTCTAATGATTATCGAAGTGCGCCACTGAAGCTGGTATGTGTGTACATCCGTGTTGTTGTTGTCGTCGCCGTCCTCCTCGCATCGCAGCCCCGCACCGAGCCTAAAAACAAGCGCTCCACTTCCATTCTACCTGGAATGCCAATCTACCTGTGACATATATACAGTATATGTGGGGGTTCTGCCAGTGCTGGTGGCCACCTTAGCCCTTAGTGTTTTTACCTAGGAGTGACAAAAAATATTTTTATAGATCCTTTTAGACAGACAGAAATTCAGTGTTCTGATTGGTGATGGCAGTCACTGCAGTAGAGAAGGAGACACAGGACAGATACATGGGAAAAGAAAAGCAGATAGCTACAGTTTAGCACAATCCTGTACAGTACAGTCCATTGTGCTTTGGGATTTTAATTTCCCAATACAGAGGCAAATTCTATACCATAAACATTTTTTAAACAGTAGCCTATGTGTGCCTGTCAGAATACACCCCACTGCCAAATGATATAATAATAGTAATAATAATATACTTGTGAACTATTATGTATTTTAAGTGCTCTTGTAGTAATTATATTATGCTATTTCAATCAATCAATCTATCTATCTTTCTATCTCTCTATCTATGATCTTTACTACTAATAATAAAACAGGTTATCTGGCGTCAACTGCTGGCAGAACTGAAAACAGCAAGCACGTTCATGGGAACGGGGAGGTAACTTCTCAGGGGAGTGGAAAAATGATACAACAAAAAGAAGTCACAGATACGTCCCTAGCCACAAAAGCAAAGACAGAAAGATGGGGCAGACGAATTGTGGAGATGCACAGTTTATTGAATATGCCGGTGAATATTATTACTCTCAGGCTCTCAGCCACACATTTCTGCCTGACGTGGGCATTCTAGAGTCCTTACAGAAGTATTCCAACGCCACTTCAGATGTGGTTGTACAGCAGCACTTTGACAAAATGACGGACAACGCCTATAGCAACGATAAACTCTCGGTGTTTATCAAAGAAGTGGGTGACAAACTGGCTCCATTCACCAAGATACCCAACACTGTGGGTCTCGGGGCGCTGGTCATCTCCATGATCTTGCAGCAGGTAACACAGGAAGAGTGGGCACCTCGATGTAAAATTGGATTTTCGCATTTTACAATATAACAAAATATGATATAAACACAAGCTATATCAACATATATCTATATATATATATCTATATCTATATCTATATATAACCGAGACAAAAGGGGATGCAAACTTCGACTTAGGTGATATCGAGGTTTGGGGGTCTCTTTTTGTTTTTGATAATATAATGTATTTACTCTTATAGGCCTATCAGAAAAAAACGTATAGAAATATGCCATTTGGTTTTGGTTTTATTTATTATAATACTGACCGATTGTGTAACAACTTAAATGAATGCCTTTATAGACGCATTTATAGTGATTGCCACCACAAAAGATTATGAAATACAATCATTAAATACAATCATTAATGAATGGTCTTTGGTTTGCTAAATAAAGGGGGTCCCCAGCTAATTGAGTTAATAGAGCATTAACTCTAAACCATTCATTAATGATTGTATTTAATGATTAATTTTCATAATCTTTTGTGGTTGCAATCACTATATGCGTCTGTAAAGGCATTCATTTAAGTTGTTACACAATCGGTCAGTATTATAATAAATAAAACCAAAACCAAATGGCATAGGGCTGTCAAACGATTAAAATGTTTAATCTTTACTGGAGTATTTCCCATTTCCAATACTTTTACTTCTACACTACATATCAGAGGAAAATATTGTACTTTTACTCCACCACAATTATTTGACAACTTTAGTTAGTAGTTACTTTGTAGATATAGATTATCATTATATTACAAAACATACATTAAGCCCTATATGCTATATCTATTTCGCCATTTGAAAATAGCAGATCTACAAGCTCAAAATGTGTCGCATTGTGAGCTTTATTTATTTTATTTATTTATTTTTTAGCAAATTTTCAAAAGATTTTCTACATTCTATATTTTGATGCCAATACTTTCGTACTTTTACTCAAGTAAATTTTGATTACCGGACTTTTACTTGTAACAGTGTAACATTTCTGACTGCAGTATTGATTCTGATTTTACTTAAGAAAAACATTTGAGTATTTTTTCCACCCAGGGGTCATCACCATGGCAGCTTGTGATGGACATTTTCATCAATATTTCATTTTTGACACGGACATGCAAAATAATAATTTTACCAACACATTGGCCTAGTCTTAAAGGGACATTTCGCCGATTTTGCAACCAGATCTTCTTTTAATGAAGTTTAGGACTCAAGAAACAAGATCCTGGGGTTGTTTTGTGTATAATCTGTGTTTTTTGATATATAGTAATCTTCGAAGGTTTCGTGACGTTATTTACGTCTGACCACACCACATACACTCCATGAATCCAAAAAAAAAAAAAAAAATCTCCAACAAAGGATTGAAAGCACATTTTGCTATATTTTTCACAGAATTGAGGCAGCTATTATCAATCATTTCTTCTGGCTGTCTTGTTGTCTTCACCTGAGGCAAGTGTGTGTACAGGTACATGTGCAATACTAAAAATCTCCTGCAACATATTAATGAGCGTGTTGCTTTACGAGTCACCAAAGTTATTCTAACACATTTTTGAGCGGTGCAGCCGCTCCTATAAGTGGGTTTGGGACCCATCCGTCGTGAAAATTTGTCTTTCGCTGTACAGTGATTGGCTGACTCTATTCAGACCCTTTGCTTTGATTGGCTAGCGAGACGCATGATGAAATTAATAACCTATAAATATCACCACGCACTTCAAAAAAAGTACTTTTTTTTAAGTGAGCTTCCATCACTGTGATGACCACTGTTGTTTTTAAATAACACTGCTCACTTCACACTGGGTGTGATTTTTGGGCGGTGTAACCGCCCCTATATGTGAGGTTTTGTACCCCCTAACCCTGCACCGTGATTGGCCACCAGTCTACACCCCGTACCCCTACACATTCAATGCAAATCTATACTTTTCTTTAAGTGAGCTTCCATCAGTGTGATGACCACTAGCTGTAATGTGATTGGCTGACTCTATTCAGGACTGTGATTGGCTAGTGAAACACATGACTCATGTGCATAGCCCTATAAATAGGACTGGGCACTTAAAAAAACACATTTATGTTTTTTTTTAAGTGAATCAACCATTGTGGACCAACCATTGTACACCCCTAACCCCTACACATTCAATGCAAATCTATACTTTTCTTTAAGTGAGATTCCATCACTGTGATGACCATGGACCACTGTGATGATCCATTTCTAGATGACCACTAGCAATACGCATGATGAAATTAATAACTATAAATAGCACCAAACACTTCAGAAATATAACTTTTTTTAAGTGAACTTCCATCACTGTGATGACCACTGTGAAGACCACACACCGCCCACTTCACACTGGGTGTGATTTTTTTTATATGTTTTTACTTTATAATGAAGTAAATATATAGGCTATTGCTGTATATTTCATAACTTAAGATACATATTTAAGCCATATGTTAGAAGTAATAGGATTACAGGTCTACTTTGTCCTGTACAGATAGCAGACAGAAGAGTGTATTGTGCAGGGGTGCACATAACTTTTTAGGTCTGGTACGCAGAAGAGCACCTGGACATGTGACTTGGTGCGCATGGCGCCCGTCCCGTTTTGTCAACGTGGGGGGGGTCAGCCCGGACAGTTTTGTCAACGGGGGGGGGGGGTTCAGCACGGTGCCCACCGGACAGTTTTGTCAACGGGGGGGGGGGAGAAAAAAAAGGACGCTCTGCTTCTAAATTCCGCCGATTTTCGCCGTTTTTTTTCTCACGCTGTTAGATAAAGCACCCAAGGTTGCTGCCCTGTGCTGCTGCGCTGATTTTATCCGCCAGATTGGGACGTTCACGGCATATTTTGCACCATTACGGTGCGTTCATCATCGGTGACGAGTGCCTCTAACAGCCGCGTGCACGCAGCGAGGCAATGCGAGGCGATGCGAGGCGACGAGAGTCATATCTCTACCCCTGTGCCTAATGGCTGTACATGGGGCCGACGGGTGCTTTAGAGTGATTGTGTGAGTGTGGCTTCAGGAAGTAAATTCCTAGCTTCGATCTCCAGGCTTTTATTTTTTAGTTTTGCTAAAAAATAAAAGCTTGGAAATTCCTGTCCCAGCTGTTGGTGCGCAAAAGCGCCTCGCGTCGCCTGATGTGGTGCGCATTTTTTATTTTGGGTGCGCATGCGCACCTGCGCACCAGTTATGTGCACCCCTGGTATTGTGGGTGGTTGCGGGCCTGGCCGGGTGGGGGTACAATTAGCATTGACTATTGTCTTATCTTGGAGACAGTGCGTCTATCCATTTGTGATCAAGGCTGACACCGTTCCTTTCCTGGCTCTTTACAGTTACAAATGTGGAGAGCCAGGGGAGGTGGGGGTTCACCTTACAGGGCTGACACACCCCACATGTACCTCTTCTTAGATCTCAAGTGTGACCACTGCTATAAGTATTGACCCAAATGTAAGTTAGGGGGTGTGCGATTCAGGGCCAGAGGGCCGCCTGTGGGGACCTCAGGGTCTCCATAGAAAGTCTGTACTATGATGAAATAGTACTCTAGTATAAAAATGATGAATCAGATAACTCAATTATTATATAATATACCTTATTGTACTATACTTTTTTATACCATGTTGCCGTGCCTTCTCTATTATCATCATCATATTACTACCATGAATGAATTATTGGATATATTGTGCATATTTATACAATCACCTATTATAATATTCATGATATCAGGGAATATGCTCATAACTATGTACCATATGTTTCACTATCTATACCTAAATTATAAATATCCATGTAGTATTTCAAATACTATACTGTATAATATCAGTACTCATAAGTGCTCCTTATCTTATATGCATATCATATATTATATAATATATATAGCCTATTGTGGGTACGCCGGCTCATTCAGTTATATTGTTGTCCATATATTATGTATATATTATTATAATATATATATATATATATAATACATGAGTCTAATGGGGATTGACGAACTGACCCAAGACATTGGCTGTCTCCAAAGTTCAGAAGACTGGAATTTGGAGACATTCAAATATACTGAATATGGAAGACACGATTTTGAGCAAAACATAGACCCGGACAACAATATATTTAATGACCTAGATAAAAAGTGCAATTATTATACTGAGGAGCAGCTAATTATGAAACCAATAGGAAATGACATCTCAATTATACATTTCAACGGTAGAAGCATGTATTCTAACTTTGGGAGTATTCAGGATCACCTAAACAAGTACAAAAAACCCTTTAACATTATTGCAATTACTGAAACATGGTTTGATCCGGAAAGAGGTATCAATTTCCCTCTAAAAGGATATGAGCTAAATTACAAGAATAGAGAAAATAAAGTAGGGGGGGGAGTTGCCCTGTATGTAGACTGCAAACTAAAATATAAGGTGATAGAAAACATGTCCATTATTATAGATAACGTACTAGAATGCTTAACTATTGAATTATGCCGAGAAAGCCATAAAAACATAATTATCAGCTGTGTTTACAGAGCACCTGGGACGGATATAGAAATATATAGAAATACAATGGAAAACCTGGTTTCCAAGTCCCTCCAGAAGGCTATCTTTGTGTGTGGGGACAATAACATTAACTTATTGAACCCACATAAACATAAATCTATAGATGAATTCATTGATAATATGTATAGCATTAATTTATATCCATTAATAACTAGACCAACTAGAATAACAAGAAACTCGGCAACTTTAATTGACAATATATATACTAATCAAATTGGAAAGAATATAGAGAGTGGAATACTAGTAACCGACATTACTGACCACCTGCCAGTGTTTGCAATATATAAATGTGATTATGATGATAAAAACGAAACTGCTACTCCTAGATATAAACGATCGATAACAGAAGTGACCATGGCGGCCCTTAAGCAGGATCTGTTGGCTCAAACCTGGAACAATATATATAGTGAAAATAACACAAATATAGCATATGATTCCTTCCTTAGTATATTTATGAAGCTATATGATAAAAACTGCCCTATCCATAAATGTAAAGAAAAGAAAACTGAAATAAAGAAACCCTGGATCTCTCCAAAATTAAAAAATGCCTGCATGAAAAAGAACACATTATATAAGGAATTTATAAGACATAGAACAACAGAAACAGAAAGTAAATATAAAATATATAAAAATAAATTAACTTATATGATCAGAAATAGTAAAAAATATTATTATAATAACCTATTAGAAAATCATAAAAATAATGCTAAGGGATTATGGAGTATTCTAAATAAAATTATAAAGAAAGGATCACTGTCCACAAATTACCCACAATGCTTTAATGACAACGACAAAACTATTACCAGCCTAAATGAAATAGTTAATGGGTTCAATAACTTCTTTGTTAACATAGGACCCGCACTGGCAAATGAAATTATAACATCACCACTGGAGGAAAGCAGGCCTGCTGAGGATTGGGGTTTCAGTAACCAAAATTCTGTATTCCTAAAAGCAGTAGAGGAACAAGAGGTCATCGACATTGTTAATAAATGCAACAACAAGACATCCACTGACTATAATGATGTAAGCATGTTACTTGTCAAAAACATTATAGATGCCATCATAAAACCCTTTACTCACATATGCAACTTATCATTTAGGAATGGCGTTTTTCCAAATGAAATGAAAACGGCAAAAGTCATCCCAATTCATAAAGCCGGGGATAAAAAACTATTTACAAATTATAGACCAATCTCATTGCTATCACAGTTCTCAAAAATCCTAGAAAAATTATTTGTGGACAGATTGGATCACTTTGTGGAAAGAAATAACCTCTTAACAGAGAATCAATACGGTTTCCGAGCCAACAGATCGCCCGCAATGGCACTAATTGAATTAACAGAAGAAATAACTAGTAATACTGATAATAAGATGTATACAGTAGGAGTTTTCGTTGATTTGAAAAAAGCCTTTGACACGATAGATCACAATATCCTCCTGAAGAAAATGGAAAAATATGGTTTCAGAGGGGTGGTGTCAAATTGGCTTAAAACCTACATAAAAGACAGAGAACAATTTGTCCAAATTGGAAACTGCAAATCAAGCTGTAGAACAATTACATGTGGCGTCCCTCAAGGGTCGGTCTTGGGACCAAAACTTTTCATTTTATACATCAATGACTTGTGCCGGGTATCAAATGTACTAAAATGTGTTCTATTTGCTGATGACACAAACATATTCTGTACAGGGGAAGACATTGAGCAGCTTATGGAGGTCGTAACAATAGAAATGATTAAATTAAAATGCTGGTTCAATAAAAATAAGTTATCCCTAAATCTAAATAAAACAAAATGCATGGTGTTTGGAAACCGGCAGATAGATATAGACATCCGGTTGATTATAGACAATATTACAATAGAAAGAGTATATGAAAACAAATTCTTAGGGGTAATTATAGACCATAAATTATGCTGGAAACCCCATATAGAATATGTGAGGGCTAAGATGGCAAAGAGCATTTCTGTTATAAGTAGAGCGAGAGACATACTTAATCCCAAGTCATTGCACACCCTCTACTGTGCTATGATCTTACCATATATGCACTACTGTTCGGAAGTATGGGGTAATACATATAAGACGACAATAAATTCACTAGTTACACTACAAAAAAGAGCAATAAGACTAATAAACAACGTAGGTTATCGGGACCACACACACAGATTGTTTCTGGCATCACATGTCATGAAGTTCACAGACATAGTCAATTTTAAAATTCTGCAGGTTATGTATAGAGCTAGATATAAACAACTTCCTGTAAATGTACAAAACAAGTTTCTGGATAAGGAGGGGGGATACAACCTCAGGAGACCACTGAACTTTAAGAAACATGTGATGCGAACTAATCTGAAAATAATGTGTATATCCTCATATGGTGTAACATTATGGAATGAATTAGACGAGGAACTACAGTATAGTATAAATATTAATCAATTCAAATATAGACTAAAACAATCTATCTACGAAAGGTACAGACGGGAGGAAGAGGCTCTACAGAATGTATGATATGTATGTGTGTATGAATGTTTATACATGCGTGTGTATGTATGTGTGTATGTATGTGTGCATGTATGTATATGTATATATATATATTATGTTGGGTAGGTGTATATTGTATAGATTATTATAACATAGGATGCTCTTTGCCATCTTAGCCCCAATAAATTACTTAACGTGGACATTGGTGTATTGCATTAGTGCATAAATGTGTACAGTGTATGTTCATGGGTATCATTATACGCTGCATACTGTGTATCTGTATGTACGTATGTGTGTACATGCTTATATGTATGTACATATGTAGGTGTATGTGTGTGTATTTGTATATGTATGTGTATGTATATATATGTGCATATATGTATGTATATATGTTTATGTATATCTATAAATTACTTTCTGTAATTGAGACTATGCGCTTTGAGGCGCGTGAATTCATGATATATAAGAAAGGGAGAAATAAATAGAAAAATAAATACAAAAAGAAGAGAGAAAGGAAAAAAGAAAAAGAAAAAAAAAGGGAAGAAAGATATGAGAAAAAAAAAGAAAAAAAAAAAAAAAAGAATAATATTATTTGGTATTCCGTTGTTATTATTATTTATTTTCATTACTATTGTTATTCGGATTTGCTTTCTTTGTTTTTTTTGTTTGTTTTTTTGTTTTGTTTTTTCTTTTGTTGAAAAGTATTAAGGGTTGGGCTCGACAAGCTTAAAGCTTCTCCCAAACCCTTTTTCAGGGACTTGGACAATTGATATGATTGACACTATGATTATTATGAATACTAGTGTAAATATATTAACCAAATGAATTAATTGTATGTACATATGCATATTTTTATATATATATATATTTATCTATTTTGTATCTTGTATCTTGTCCAAAGAAACTGAAAATAAAACCGAACTGAACTGAACTGAACCTCACTATGGAGTGATGTCTCATCCATTCTTCACCATCCATTCACATCTCTGGAACATCAAACTATCTTTACAATATGGCGTTGTTGGCAATTAGTATAGTGCAGTAAACCTGTAAGTCTGTGGTTTTAAAGATACCACATATGGCGTCTAAGTCGGCAGTCGCGTTGGTTTGGTTATTTGGGGAGCGGGACGCCAATCTCCAGAAATGCTGAGCCAGGCGGCGAAAGGACATGCGCGGACGGGGCCTTGCGGTGGATGGAAGGATCATGTTATCTTCCGGCGACGTGGGGGGGCCACTGCAAGGGTGACATCGGCACGATATGACGACAACTTTTCGGGGATCTACGGGGAGAGGCCCTCATCATGACCAGATGTAGGACGGCTGTAACGACTCATCTGGCTGCACAACTTATCCTCTGCGATCGCTAAAGGAGCGCGCTGCGGTGCTGACGGCAGTGCGGGGAACCTGTGGATGGAAGGGGTTCTCTCGTGGCGGGTAATGTTGTGAGGATGGACGGGAGACAGCGGGTGCCAGCAGAACGTAGGACCGGCGATGAGGGGTTCTTCGTGGGGGTGTGTTAACATTTCCTACGGTCGCAAGTAGAGCGTGCTGTTGTAAAAATTGCAGCTATCTGTTGGACAATCTGGAGACTGCACTGGGACAGCGGCTGGGGCGAGAAAATGACGTTGAGGGAGACTACAGAGAAACATTATCGAGCGGGACATTGTGCATACGGGACCTGGGGTTATGTTTTTGTGATGATGGGGGTTTAAACTGCGCAAGTGTTTGTGAGGATATTTTTTTACTTTCTGGTCTCTGGTATTTTATGTGAGCTTACTTTGTGTTTTTGTTATTTCATTGGGGGTACACTGCCTTGTCTTTTCACTGTGGGCATTTCCGTTGGTAGCTGTCATTTGTCCTTGAAGGTACGGTGTAAGCTTAGGGATAAGTATTAGGCTATCTTTGAGTATAATTTGGTGGCTCGGCGGGGGGGACATTGATCTGGTGGGGGGTGTTATCGGTTGGTGAGTGATGATTCGACTGTATGCTGTCAGCTTCCATTGCTTGTTAGCTGTGTAATATTTCATCCTGGAGTTTAAAGGACTAACAGAAGGATCCTGCACGCTTATTGGAATCAAGGAATGAGTTTTCTGTCTATTTGTAAATCACCTTGTCACTGTACTATGTAATCTTGGTTCTTGTATGTGCATTATTCTGTTTTGGTGGTTGTTTGCTGTTTAGTCTTCCGGAATGTTTTATTTTTGTCCTGGTTGTGTTCCAGGCGGTTGTCATGGGGGGTGGTTCTTTGTGTTTCTTTTGGAAATATACGTTTTTGCGGAAGACGTTTGGAGTCTCCCGTGGGGGGTATGCTGTATATTTCATAACTTAAGATACATATTTAAGCCATATGTTAGAAGTAATAGGATTACAGGTCTACTTTGTCCTGTACAGATAGCAGACAGAAGAGTGTATTGTGGGTGGTTGCGGGCCTGGCCGGGTGGGGGTACAATTAGCATTGACTATTGTCTTATCTTGGAGACAGTGCGTCTATCCATTTGTGATCAAGGCTGACACCGTTCCTTTCCTGGCTCTTTACAGTTGCAAATGTGGAGAGCCAGGGGAGGTGGGGGTTCACCTTACAGGGCTGACACACCCCACATGTACCTCTTCTTAGATCTCAAGTGTGACCACTGCTATAAGTATTGACCCAAATGTAAGTTAGGGGGTGTGCGATTCAGGGCCGAAGGGCCGCCTGTGGGGACCTCAGGGTCTCCATAGAAAGTCTGTACTATGATGAAATAAACTGGAAGAAGTGACCTCACTATGGAGTGATGTCTCATCCATTCTTCACCATCCATTCACATCTCTGGAACATCAAACTATCTTTACAATATGGCGTTGTTGGCAATTAGTATAGTGCAGTAAACCTGTAAGTCTGTGGTTTTAAAGATACCACACTATAATTAGATTTCTTTTTTCAAAATAAAAAAAGTTGCCACATCTGTCCGTGTATGGACATGTTGCATTTGACAAAGCATTGGCAGATTCCACCCCAGAGGTAAAATAAAAGTGCGGTGGGAGCGTGCCCGAAACACAGAAAACATTTCCTGTAGGAAACCACGCCAGCAGCAGAAAACATTTCCTGTAGAAAACCAGCTGTGTTCCGTCAGCAACGATAAGGTGGCAACAATAAGACTTCCGGTGGACGATCTCTTCAGAATAAGAGTACCCTCTAGAGCAAAAAGGAGCCATTGAAAAACGGTTAATTTGCACATTAAAACTATAAATTAAGCATTTAAACGACATATTATGTTTCTATACAACACATATTATGTTTCTGTGTAACAAAAAGGGATTTAAAACATTAATAATTTATATAAATGGATAAATGCTGTTCAAAGGAATGCATAGCCTATACAAATTGGACAATGGACAGGAGACGGCTCCGCGAGGCAACACTTTGGACATACGCACGCGTTCAGGGAGACCTCCTCTACAATACCACACTCTCGGATAAGCCCGAGAGGTGTAAAAAAAAGTGTGGCGGACCGTCCAGTGAGGTCAGAGGTCAGAAAAGTGCCACTTTCAGACAATAGTGGGCGCTGCACAGGAGACGGCTCCGCGAGGCAACACTTTGGACATACGCACGCATTCAGGGAGACCTCCTCTACAATACCACACTCTCCGCTAAGCGGGAGAGGTGTAAAAAAAAGTGTGGTGGGCCGTCCAGTGAGGTCAGAGGTCAGAAAAGTGCCACTTTTAGACAATAGTGGGCGCTGCACAGGAGACGGCTCCGCGAGGCAACACTTTGAACATACGCACGCGTTCAGGGAGACCTCCTCTACAATACCACACTCTCCGCTAAGCGGGAGAGGTGTAAAAAAAAGTGTGGCGGGCCGTCCAGTGAGGTCAGAGGTCAGAAAAGTGCCACTTTTAGACAATAGTGGGCGCTGCACAGGAAACGGCTCCGCGAGGCAACACTTTGGACATACGCACGCGTTCAGGGAGACCTCCTCTACAATACCACACTCTCCGCTAAGCGGGAGAGGTGTAAAAAAAAGTGTGGCGGGCCGTCCAGTGAGGTCAGAGGTCAGAAAAGTGGCAAAAAGTGCCGCTTTCAGACAATAGTGGGCGCTGCACAGGAGACGGCTCCGCGAGGCAACACTTTGAACATACGCACGCGTTCAGGGAGACCTCCTCTACAATACCACACTCTCCGCTAAGCGGGAGAGGTGTAAAAAAAAGTGTGGCGGGCCGTCCAGTGAGGTCAGAGGTCAGAAAAGTGGCAAAAGTGCCGCTTTCAGACAATAGTGGGCGCTGCACAGGAGACGGCTCCGCGAGGCAACACTTTGAACATACGCACGCGTTCAGGGAGACCTCCTCTACAATACCACACTCTCCGCTAAGCGGGAGAGGTGTAAAAAAAAGTGTGGTGGGCCGTCCAGTGAGGTCAGAGGTCAGAAAAGTGCCACTTTTAGACAATAGTGGGCGCTGCACAGGAGACGGCTCCGCGAGGCAACACTTTGAACATACGCACGCGTTCAGGGAGACCTCCTCTACAATACCACACTCTCCGCTAAGCGGGAGAGGTGTAAAAAAAAGTGTGGCGGGCCGTCCAGTGAGGTCAGAGGTCAGAAAAGTGCCACTTTTAGACAATAGTGGGCGCTGCACAGGAAACGGCTCTGCGAGGCAACACTTTGGACATACGCACGCGTTCAGGGAGACCTCCTCTACAATACCACACTCTCCGCTAAGCGGGAGAGGTGTAAAAAAAAGTGTGGCGGGCCGTCCAGTGAGGTCAGAGGTCAGAAAAGTGGCAAAAAGTGCCGCTTTCAGACAATAGTGGGCGCTGCACAGGAGACGGCTCCGCGAGGCAACACTTTGAACATACGCACGCGTTCAGGGAGACCTCCTCTACAATACCACACTCTCGGATAAGCCCGAGAGGTGTAAAAAAAAGTGTGGCGGACCGTCCAGTGAGGTCAGAGGTCAGAAAAGTGCCACTTTTAGACAATAGTGGGCTCAATCATTTGTCATGTAGGCTCTGTGGCCAAAGCCACATTGAGAAACTCAATGTTGCCAACACTCAGGTGGTGTCATTAGTGTCTCGGCAATTTTCTATGACAGACGTGTGCCACATATTAAACAGCTTTGTGGATGACACACTTGGGGCTCCTTTCCTTGGAAATGACTTGCTTTGCCTGAAAAATCTTGGTCACTATTTGTACTCAATGTGGTGACCAGGCCGTACCATCTAGAAAGAACATGTCACAACTCATAGTGCAGCCACTTGAAGTGTCACAAAAAGGCATCTTGGACACAGTTGCAAAAATATGTTCTGCTCAACTTTCCACAATTTTTAACATTCACAATTATAAAGAATATAAATAATGAATGAAAATAAACTTTTAAGTGCATACTTTTAGTGGCATGTCTATTACAGTACATCATGTGTACCTACCAGCTTAATATCAATCAGGCAATGGATGTGGAGCCATTTCAAAATGTGTGACATTTTCAAAGAGAACTCTGGAACTAATCTGAACAAGAATCAAGAGGGATTTATTTGTCACTTACTCAATAAAGGTACAAGCAGTGAAATGTTGAGACCTGTTTCTACAAAGACTGTGCTAACACAACCAAACAAAATATGTCAGTAACAAGTAACAATACTGATGTAATGAAGTAAAAATAAAATTATAGATAACAGAAATAAAATTAAAGTACAGATGAAATGGCCGGTATGATAAACCTTGTGCGTATGTCACAAGTGCCACGGCAAATAGCTGTCTCGTGTCCAGCGTCCAATTTGTAAAGGCTATGCACTGAAAATGGCCCTTTTCTGACCCCTGACCTCACTGGACGGTCCGCCACACTTTTTTTTACACCTCTCGGGCTTATCCGAGAGTGTGGCGTTGTAGGGGAGGTGTCCCTGAACGCGTTCGTATGTTCAAAGTGTTGCCTCTCGGAGCCGTCTCCTGTGCAGCGCCCACTATTGTCTGAAAGCGGCACTTTTTGCCACTTTTCTGACCTCTGACCTCACTGGACGGTCCGCCACACTTTTTTTTACACCTCTCGGGCTTATCCGAGAGTGTGGTATTGTAGAGGAGGTCTCCCTGAACGCGTGCGTATGTTCAAAGTGTTGCCTCGCGGAGCCGTCTCCTGTGCAGCGCCCACTATTGTCTAAAAGTGGCACTTTTCTGACCTCTGACCTCACTGGACAGCCCGCCACACTTTTTTTTACACCTCTCCCGCTTAGCGGAGAGTGTGGTATTGTAGAGGAGGTCTCCCTGAACGCGTGCGTATGTCCAAAGTGTTGCCTCGCGGAGCCGTTTCCTGTGCAGCGCCCACTATTTTCTAAAAGTGGCACTTTTCTGACCTCTGACCTCACTGGACGGTCCGCCACACTTTTTTTTACACCTCTCGGGCTTATCCGAGAGTGTGGTATTGTAGAGGAGGTCTCCCTGAATGCGTGCGTATGTCCAAAGTGTTGCCTCGTGGAGCCGTTTCCTGTGCAGCGCCCACTATTGTCTAAAAGTGGCACTTTTCTGACCTCTGACCTCACTGGACGGTCCGCCACACTTTTTTTTACACCTCTCGGGCTTATCCGAGAGTGTGGTATTGTAGAGGAGGTCTCCCTGAACGCGTGCGTATGTTCAAAGTGTTGCCTCGCGGAGCCGTCTCCTGTGCAGCGCCCACTATTGTCTAAAAGTGGCACTTTTCTGACCTCTGACCTCACTGGACAGCCCGCCACACTTTTTTTTACACCTCTCCCGCTTAGCGGAGAGTGTGGTATTGTAGAGGAGGTCTCCCTGAACGCGTGCGTATGTCCAAAGTGTTGCCTCGCGGAGCCGTCTCCTGTGCAGCGCCCACTATTGTCTAAAAGTGGCACTTTTCTGACCTCTGACCTCACTGGACGGCCCACCACACTTTTTTTTACACCTCTCCCGCTTAGCGGAGAGTGTGGTATTGTAGAGGAGGTCTCCCTGAATGCGTGCGTATGTCCAAAGTGTTGCCTCGCGGAGCCGTCTCCTGTGCAGCGCCCACTATTGTCTGAAAGTGGCACTTTTCTGACCTCTGACCTCACTGGACGGTCCGCCACACTTTTTTTTACACCTCTCGGACTTATCCGAGAGTGTGGTATTGTAGAGGAGGTCTCCCTGAACGCGTGCGTATGTCCAAAGTGTTGCCTCGCGGAGCAGCGCGTCACTTCGTGCCGTGCTGCGAGCTTGTAGATCTGCTATTTTTTTACATTTTTGAAAAATCTTGAAATTCTTTTGAACTTTTTCATTTGCAACACAAATCCTCTCTTCTGGGGCTCCCTAGCACAAGATATTTTCAAATATAATACAAATAATAATACGATACAATAATATAATACAAATATATATCAATTTGGGGGTCCTTGACATGAAAAAGTTTGAGAACCACTGCTCTAGTTTAAGCCATTTAAAAGACATACATCATAAATGTATTTTTTAAATAAATGTGTCTTTAAAAAAAAAACTGGCAATTAGAAGTGTTCTAGTATGCGCCATTTAAAAGACACACATCATAAATGTATTTTTAAAATAGATTTGTGTCTTTTAAAAAACATTAAAATGTTATGATCTTATTTTGAAGGCAACCGGAAACCTTATTGTTGCTAGCTCAAAAACCGGATGTCCTATCGTTGCTGACGGAACGGAGCTTAGAAAACCACACAGTGGAAAACATTTCCTGTAACCGGAAACCCCGCCATTGAAAAACGGCTTGTCGGCTGTCTGTCTTGTTGTCTGCTGCTGTTGCATAGCAACAGTAGGCTACTGACGTCAGGTGCACTAGACTAGACCAGTGGTTCTCAACCTGCGGGTTGGGATCCCCAGGGGGGTTGCCACATGATTTTGGGGGGGTCCCCAGTTGACAAACTATATAATTGGCCAAAAACTATAAACATTTGCCAAACTGTTTAATATAAGAATAAGACAAACATTGTGAAAATACATTGTGAAAACGCCTCGCAACGAGCTTGTAGATCGGCTATTTTCACAATATTTATCTGTGGAACCGATTCAAACTAAATGTAATGCCGATCAACTCCAGAGGTGGATGGAGTACTTGACCCCAGTACTTGAGTAAGAGTAGCCTACAGAGTACACCTGGTTAAATTTACTCCGCTACAAGTAAAAGTAGCTCAGTCCAAATGTTACTCAAGTGAGAGTGACATACG
This sequence comes from Gymnoscopelus microlampas, assembly GCF_963454915.1. Taxonomy (NCBI): domain Eukaryota; kingdom Metazoa; phylum Chordata; class Actinopteri; order Myctophiformes; family Myctophidae; genus Gymnoscopelus; species Gymnoscopelus microlampas. Next base: position 42,440,572 of record NC_139958.1, read on the forward strand.
CAGGGTGTACTTTTGGCTGAGGGGGCGGAGCCAAAAGTACACCGTGCGTATGTCACTGATCACATGACCTCAATCAATTATCATTTTGTAGGAAACACAGAAGGTGGGGGGACTTTTTTCTTATTTCCACACAACAGCTCTAAGGTGTATTAAAAACATAGTTCAATGTTGAAAATGAGTGGTCTTCCCCTTTAAGTATTCAAGAGTACATGCTTTTAAAAATACTTAAGTACAAGTACATGTAAAAGTAAAAGTACATTTCTTATTTTTCACATCAATGAATTGCTGTAATTTTTTTTATCACAAGTCGCTAAGAATGTTGATGGTTTGAGTACTGATAGTTTTATAAGTATTAAAGTGTTAAAGTATTAGTAGTGTTAAAGTTTTGAAATGTTTAAGGTTTGAAAGGTTTGAAAGGTTTGAAAGGTTCTAAAGGTTTGAAAGGTTTGACAGGTTCTAAAGGTTTGAAAGATTTGAAAGGTTCTAAAGGTTGTAAAGGTCTACGGTTCAAAAGGTTTTAAAGGTTCTAAAGGTGTTAAAGGTTCTAAAGGTTTGAAAGGTGTTAAAGTATTAGTAGTGTTAAAAGTGTTGACAGTGTTCAATAATAATAATAATGTAAAAGTTAGTTTTTTGGGTAAAACAGTAATTGCTAGGGTAACAGGCGGTTGCTATGGTCTAATAGGCATTTTTTTTAGGGTAAAACTGTGGTTGCAAGGGTCTAATAGGTGGTTGCTATGGTCTAATAGGTGGTTGCTAGGGTAAAACAGGTGTTTGCGAGGGTCTAATAAGTGGTTACTTACTTACTTACTTACGCCTTACACCCCTACTGGGGTATAGGCCGTCGACAAGGGACCTCCAGAGTTCGCGGTCACTGGCGTTCTTTTCTATCTGCGACCAGGTGCAACCCAGTCTCTTGGTGTCTGCCTGGAGATCCCGCCGCCAGGTGTTTTTTGGCCGGCCTCTGTTTCTCTTCCCTTGAGGGTTCCAAGTCAGGGCCTGTCTGGTGGTGTTTGACTCTGGCTTGCGCAGTGTGTGCCCGATCCAGCTCCATCTTCTTCGTCCAATTTCGTCTGTTGCTGGGAGTTGTTTAGTTTTTGTCCACAGATCGTTGTTGCTAATCTTGTCCGGCCAGTGTATATTCAGGATTCATTCATATTCAGGAGACATTTGTTGATGAAGGTTTGCACTTTATTTATAGTTATTTTTGTGATTCTCCAGGTCTCTGACCCATAAATAATAAGTGGTTGCTTGGGTCTAATAGGGGGTTGCTAAGGTCTAATATACAGTTTATATGGTCTAATATGCGGTTGCTAGGGTAAAACTGGTGGTTGCTAGGGTAAAACGGTGGTTGCTAGGGTCTAATAGGCGGTTGCTAGGGTATAATAGGTGGTTGCTAGGCTCTAATATGGTGTTGCTAGGGTCTAATAAGCAGTTGCTAGGCTCCACTGTAGCTAAATGGCATTTCTCCATTTCTCCAGCAATTAAAAGTGAAATATCTCTAAAAGTACAAATTATTTCCAAAATTCTAATGGTAGCCGATATGTCATAAGTAGGCCGAATGTTGTAGAGTTGGAACAGAGTTTGTAGCTAAATGTATGAAGGACTAGTACGGGCGGAATATTGTATATAACTAGAAAGTACTGTTCCTGAAGAAACAGTGTGGGATCGCTAAGAATTTTGATGGTATTGAGTATTGATAGTGTTAATAGTGTTCACACAGCCTCGCCTCCCACAAGGAGGGGCTGTGCAGCAAAGCATTATGGTCATTGTAGTAATGCAGCAGTCCAGTCAAACACACAGATTTCATTATTTTTCTGGCCATAGGGTGCACATTTTAAATGTTGCTACTGTTATCTACTACAAATACTATTAACATTGAGTGATTGCAGTTTCATCCAGGGGTGAAATGCTCCTTTAAATCATAGATGACATAGATCATTAGAAACTCTGCAGCCGCAATGAGGCGCTCAGGTCAAGATTATATCACATAAAGATTATTTTTTTGTTTACAGTTAGACGTTGGATTGTTTGAGCCTGTAAGGCTGCATTAATAAATCCACTACTGAGCTTTAGATGTGAAAGGCACCTTAATTTAACTCTTTATATATATATATTCATATATATTTATTTATATATATTTTTGGTAATGTTTAGTAAGATGTCATGTCAGTGCTTTTCAAGGGTTTTAGCTACCTGTTACCTAAGATTTTTTGGACATAGTTCGAATGGTGATTAATCATGATTAATTATTTTTTAAGCTGTGATTAATCTAATTAAAATGTTTGATCGTTTGACAGCCCTAATATACAGTATATACATTATATCTTCTTGTATCCATCTTGCAGATACAAATCGGAAGTAAGGAACCAAAGATCGACGTTACCACAGCGCTGCAGGGCGTGATCAACGATGAGAAGTCCACCGCCGTCCGTGTCACCATGAACCACTACCTGAAGGAACACCAAATACACCTCTGTGACGTAATGCAGCTGAAGATACTGGCGCAAGACACCTTAAAGACGCTCAGTAAAGAGCTTGAGTCACTCCAGGACGCCATGATGACGAACGGACAGATGAGAAGCGCCTACTTGAAGCAGTGGGTTAACGGAGCTGCCTTCCGCGTGCTGCTGATGGCACACGTCGCCAACATGAAGCATGCAGAGTGCGGACAGTACTGCTCGGCAATCCAGCAGACTGTGGCTCATAGGACCCTGAACCGCTACCTGGATGATCTGCCCAAGCTGCTGGACCAGTATAAGGTTTACAAAATCAACACCATCAAATTGGGGCACATATCTTACTATGCTTTTAAGAAACTACTTCCCTCAAGCCAGTTAAGATGCTATATAACTGACCTAGAAACTACGAGAAAACTTTCGTTTTTGTGCCCACACTTCAGACCATGCCTCCCTTTCGATAGTATGAAGTATCGCATTAAGTACATGGACCACGTGATGTCCAGCCCCACCATCTCAGGGCTAAAGACGTATTTCACTGATCTGAAATCCAATCTGGACAGCCTTATGACCCGGGCTGGAGTGTCATTAAAATGGCATTATCCAGGTGTAGAAAAATGGTTGAGTGTGCCTACTCTGCCTACCAAGGTTTACAGTTTGCAGCCGGCTCCTAAAATGACGCACCAGACTTTACACTCTTGGGTGCCGAAATTGCAGCCTAATTTGTTTTGCTTTTGTGTGTGTGTTTTAGTTTTCTTTTTTTCTCAGCTTGCAGAGCTGATCAGAAAAGAAACGCTGCAACTAGTACTCGTCATCACCTTTTCTTCATTGGGTTAGGGTTAGGGTTAGGGAAAAACTTCCTCACTGTAGTCCATATGACCCTGTTTTTATTTCTTCATTGCACTGCTGCTTCCCTTGTAAACTTGTATTCTTTGTATTGTTCTTATTGATCTTTTAATCTATGCTAATGACCTCTTCACCCGCCAGATTTTTTTTCAGATTTTTTGCAGTTGTCTGCCAGAGATTTTTCATTGAAAAAACAAAAGTACTCAGGAGCCGAGATACAGCATTTTTAAGTTTTAAGTTAACAAGGAAGTGGATAGGAGTCTAGATCTTCGAGAAAAAAAATGTTTTCAATAGAACGCATTTATGCGTTATTGGCAGGCAAGTGATGGATTCAATAGAACGCATATATGCGTTTTTGGCAGAAAATGAGTTGGATTCCAAATAAGCCTGCTGGCTTCTTCCTTTTCTCGCACAATAACTTGTTTTCTTTGATATGTATTGTTTCTATTTTATATGTGATAATAAACTAAGGATGATTAAAAGATTGTTTCATATATTTTATATTATATATATAAAAGAATATATATATATAAAAATTATAATCTTACAGTTATAGTGTTCATACAACAATTAACTATAATTGCTTGTAATTATTCTTTACTTAAATGTTGTAAACTAGTCAAAACAAGGTATAACAAAGCTACTGTCATGAAACCCTTGTTGCACTGAATGACAAAAGCGTTACACTGAATGACAAAACGTCATGCTGAATGATGGGAAATTTTACATAAACATTTTTAATAGCCAGTTTCATGGCCACCTAAATAAATTAGCTAGCTTCAGCTACAAAGATTATCCTAACTTGTCATGTGCATTTTTTAATTTTGATTATTAATTTAATAATAACATTAAAAGTATGTTTTCTGCGTTGGACTGAATGACATTTGTTTTTGTTCCAAAGATTACTAGAGGGACAAAGGGTGAAATAATCTATTACAGGGAGATTTAGTTTAGTCAACTCAGCACATTGACAGAGGCACTTCAGTAGGTCATCTTTGTTATTAGTCAGGGGATATTAAAAAAGTCTTGGAATAAATTCCTTACCAGAAAAAATCTTCACCAATGTGTTTGCAAAGGTGTCTAGTAACACATATCACAAAGACTGAAATTCAGTATCCCTAGGAGAATTTTTGACAGCTCCTTAAAGTTGGGGTACCCACCATAACCTTGGTTTAAAAAAAAATCCCCCAAAAAAATCAAAATTTGATTCTGTTTTAAGTAGCATGTGAGGTGTCAAACTAGGGTGTTTTTATGATTCTGAATCCATTGCAATCATTTGTTTTGCACCAAAACCACTCCTTGGGCTAAAAACGGCCCAATCTCAATGGGCTTTTTACACAAAAAGTATACATGGCTATGGCCGTTTTTAGCCCAAGGAGTGGTTTTGGTGCAAAACAAATGACTGCAATGGATTCAGAATCATAAAAACACCCTAGTTTGACCCCTCACATGCTACTTAAAACAGAATTAAATTTTGATTTTTTTTTTTTTTTTTAACCAAGGTTATGGTGGGTACCCCAACTTTAAGGAGCTGTCAAAAATTCTCCTAGGGACACTGAATTTCAGTCTTTGTGAGATGTGTTACTAGACACCTTTACAAACACATTGGTGAAGATTTTTTTTTTGTAAGGAATTTATTCCAAGATTGGAAAATATTCTGCTAATATCCCCTGACTATATAGCCTCGGAAACCCATGCTTTTTTAGCCGCTAGCTGAAGGCGCGGCGGCTCTACAAACAGCCTCAGACATCATCATCCGCAACACGACATGTTGGCTGTCCTTCACTACTTTACAGCCAATGGGGAGACACTACTTTAAAGTCCCCCCCCCCCCCCCCCCCCTCATCCTTGGGCCCTTGGGCATGGGCCCACTAGGCCTATCAGGCTCGAAGCCTCTTTGAAACTGCCCTGTTTCTTCCACCGTTTTTTCAGTTTTGACCCAACCGTGCATACGCTTTTTACGAAACTCGGCAATATGGGAGAGGGCTATGCCAAACGGCGAAGACCCGAAACTCACAACCATTGGCCAAAGGGTGGCGCTGTAGCACTAAATTGAAAATGGCAACTTTGAACAGGTACAACTCATGCCCTGTTTGACCTACAGCCATGAAACTTCGATACACACATGCGTCTCCTCATGCATAACAACTTTCATACTCTGTCTTTTGACCTCTGACCTTTAGATCTCCCACCATTTTGAATTATATGAAAAGCAGTTAAAATGTATCTCCTCCTGGGATTTTTGAGCAATCTGCACGAAACTTGTTACACATGAACTTTGGACCAATATCTAAAATCCCACTTCGCACAATCCCACAATCGTTTGAAAATCCAAACGTTTGGCCGTCATCCTAGTGTGCAACACTCCCCCTGGCCTATTCCCATGGATTGGATCCACCCACCTCACCTGCTGTCACTCCCTCTCAATCCATAATCACACCTGCCCTCACTTACTCCTCATAAGTCTCTAGAGTAGAGTAGAGTAGAGTAGATGTACTATATTATCCACAAGGGAAAATTGATTTTATTGGGTCATACATTCAAGACATAACATAATCAGCATAACAGATAGCTCAAGACAGAAGCATGAAGTAGGAGAGAGAGCATGCGCGGACTAGCAGCAGCAGCAAAAACAGCGTCCAATACTGCTGCCGTTTTTAAAACATTTTAACCTTTTCTAACATTAAATTTAACTTTCTACTCTAAGACACGTTTAGTTTTACTTGTTTTCTACACGTTGGCAAAATAATCTTTACAATCGGCCACTCTGTTCGCGAGAAATACGGATCCCTGCTCCCGTGGACTCGACACCGCTAGCCGGTGACAGCTAACCGGCTTCACAGCAAGCCAGTTTGACTGCTAGCCGACAGCTAACTGGCTTCACAGCAAGCCAGTTTGACAGCTAGCCGGCTAGCCAGCTCCACAGCACAAGCTGCTCTACAGACAGAGAAGAAACCATCTAAGACCCATCAACCGCAATAGGCCCAGTCTCTGGGCCTGGCAGGCAAGTCTCGTTCCCTGGACCTATCGATTGACTACTGTCCATAACATAATTATTATACCTTATACAACACGGTGGGCCACTTTTGTGGCCCGTGCGGGTACGTCCTACCCTGAGCCGCTGCCTGCTAAGCTCTCTCCCACTGCAAACTCTCTCTATCCGTAATCAAAGACACTTTTACTGGCCACAGATATTTTTCTCCCCTAGGTTTCATCTTCATCGTCATCATCGCCACGACCACCACAACCAGCAACATGCCCTCACCACTTACCTCCATCTCTGACTGTGACAGCTGCCTCCGCCTGACCCTGAAGGTGTCCGAGCTGGAAGAAAGAATAACCAGGCTGTACCAGATCCGCGACGATGAACGTATCTTCGATTCCCTGCTCATCTGCCCGGACGACATCGCCTCCATCCTGGAACCAGAGCCTCAGCTGGACGAGACTGTCCCGGCACAGCGCTCCGGCGTGCCTGCCGCTGCGGGCTCCGGCCCGGCTGTCGTCCCTGCTAGAACTGACCTGGACGACACCATCCCAATGCGCCTGGAAAAGGACGCCCGCTGGGTCCGGCGGGATGCTAAGCCGAGCCTCGCGCTCCAAGCCTGCTCAACACCGGTCCCGTGGAAGCCAGCCGCCGGGCGCGGAAAACCTCGCCCCCCCCCCTCCCCGCAAGCCTCCAAAATCTCCACCTGTAATAGGGTCTCCATCCTGGACTGTCCACCACCTCATGCCCCCGTCCTCCGACCGTCTACGGAACCACGGCATGAGCTTCGCCCGGCTCCAGCTGCTCGTAGCCAGCTGCTGCGGTCAGCAGTCAACAGGCGGTCAGGAAAGCATACGCCCACCATCCCCACCCCCCCATTGGAAGTAAACGTTAGTCCCGCTGCACAAAAACAAAATCATACTCCTCCTCAGTCAGTACCAACATCCCCCTCTGGCAACGAGGAAGTGTCCAGCGCCCCTCTTCCATCTTCGGCCGTCACTGAGCCGCCCCCCATCCCGTCACTTTTCGCCCCCACTCCAACAACTTTCATAATCGGTGATTCAATAATCAGGAATGTCCGCTTCATAAATTCAATCACATCCTGCCTCCCAGGCGCCACAGTCCCAGTCATCCTAAAACACCTCCATGATGCTCTGCCTTCACTCCCCCCAACAATAAAACGCTTGATCATACACTTAGGATATAATGACACAGCATCACAGTTCTTTGAGGACGTAAAGAGGCACTTTGCGGATCTTTTTAAAGTCCTGAAGGAGTCCGGCATCAGCACCATTATCTCCGGTCCAACCAGACGCGTCGCTAGGTCTCTACTAGGTCGGGGGCTTAGCCCCGCAGGCAACGGGCACCCCTCCTTGCCGCGCGCGCGCGTTTTTCCCCGCGGATTTGGGTGCTTTTTCCCCCGTTTTTAGTTACTTTATTTCGGTTTTAGGGTTAGGGGTAGGGTTAGGTTAGGGTGATAGATATATAATTAAAAAAAAAAAAAAAAATATATTTTTTTTTTTTATTGGTGGCTTTGGATAAAACATTGGTGGCTATAGCCACCGAAGCCCACCCCTAACGACGCCACTGGGTCCAACTGCTACTATTCCCCGTGGTTCAAGCGTCCGCTATAACAAAGTCCTCAGCCTCCACAACTGGCTTCACACGGAGTGCAGCGCCCACAGATTAGGTTTTATAAATAATTTCGACCTTCTTTGGAACCGCCACGAATCGTTTAAATGGGACGGAATTCATTTAAACGACATGGGCGCGAGCTTGTTAAAAGAGCATTTTCGCGTTACCGTCCATAATGCCCATCTGCCGTTATCTCCTCATTATTGACTATTTACTATACCACCGGATGTACTCCCCACCTCTTCTTCTGTCACTCATCAAATCCAAACAGCCACCTATAGTCTGGCAGACCATGACAGTATAAAATCCATTTCATCTCATGATAGCAGAGGAGGATTACCCAACGGGCCGACTGGGCCCAGGCCCAGGGGCCCCTGAGCTAGGGGGGCCCCTGAGCTTGACCTTTTTTTTTTTTTTATAAAAAAAAAAAATTTTACATATTTTTTTAACAATTTTAACATAAAAAAAAACCCTAATAATTTCCCTTATTAACCGCAATATAACCGAACAATTTCTTTGTATTTAAGTTATAGGTAAAACATGCATTATATTAGCCTATCTGCCGCCGTGCAGAGACGTTTTTAACCGAAAAAAAACCCTATTAATTTCCATTATTAACCGAGATTTAACCGCAAAAATTGCATGCACGCTGCGCGCGCGTGCACCCACGGAAGGGGGCGGGGGGGCCTTTTGCGTGTCTCGGCCCAGGGGCCCGTTTCTTCCTAATCCGCCTATGCATGATAGTGTATATACCATTCCTGTTCATATCACAGTTCCCAGATTTTACCCCCCCCTCACACTCTCACCCCATCAGTACTGTAAATTTCACTCTACTGCGCCCCCTAATTAAATACATCTCCCCATCTATAATCAAATGCGAGCTCCTCAATATTCAAGCCCTCACTGAAAAATCCACTCTCATTTTCGATCACATTGTAGAAAATAAACTGGACCTCATGTGTCTTACAGAGACCACCAGCCGTGGAGGTGGATTAGCCATCTTCCACAGTCTTGACCTGGATCTGTCCCCCCTCCCCCTACCAATATACACTACCTTTGAATCCCTGGCCTTTACCTGTAAACCACCATCACCCATGACACTGTTACTGATCTACCGGCCACCACCCAAACCCACATCAGCGTTTTTTCAAGAGCTACAGGACCTTCTGACAACCCTCTGCGCAACTACTGCCAACCTTGTCATTTTAGGCGACATCAACATTCACGTCAATAAACCTTCCTGCCCCTCTGCTTTGGACCTCCAACAATTGTTGGACTGCCTCGACCTCCACCAACATGTTCACGTCCCCACTCACACCAAAGGAAATACTCTGGACCTCGTCATTACTCATTCTGCCCCTATCAGCAACCTCACCGTGTATGACCTTGGCATCTCAGACCACAGTGTCATCGCAATGGAGCTTCCATTCCTACCCCATCCCATCAAACCCAAACGTCAAATACATTTTAGGAACATTAAAAACATAAACATAAACATAAAAAAAAATCGAAACCGCAAATACAGCTGTGGACTACTACAATAACTCCCTGACCACTCTCCTGGATCTCCATGCCCCAACCAAAACACGTACAGTCACTTTTTCACTCTCAGCCCCATGGTTCACCTCCGAGCTGCGTAAAATGAAGTCAGCAGGACGCGTTCTTGAGCGGCGTCAAAAAGCCACCGGTCTCACAGTACACAAACAGATCTACAAACAACACCAGAAGCTCTATTCTAAAGCCCTCAAACTCGCCCGTTCTAAATATTACTCTGACATCATAAATAACACCCCTGGAAACTCTAAGCAGCTTTTCTCCACTGTAAACCAGTTCCTCAAACCACAATGTCCCACTAACACAGAATGCACTGAGGAGAAATGCAATAACTTCCTAACCTTCTTCAATACTAAAGTCGACACCATCCGCTCCAAACTCTCCAGCTCCATCACACTACCAGCCCCCCCCCGCCCCCGATTCAGTGATCTCTCGGCCTCTCTGCTGTTTCGCCACCACCACGCAGCGAGAGGTTGAGGGGATCATCAATAAGATGAAATCCTCCACCTGCGCCCTCAATCATAAATCTCTCACTCCAGTCTGGCCTTGTTCCCTCTGCACTCAAGACTGCCATCATCACACCCCTGCTCAAAAAACCCACATTAGACCCGGACAATCTTGCAAACTATAGGCCCATCTCAAATCTCCCCTTCATCTCCAAGGTTTTAGAAAAAGTGGTGGCAGCCCAACTCCAGGATCATCTCCACATCAATAGCATAGCAGAGAAATTCCAGTCCGGCTTCCGCGCAGCCCACAGCACGGAGACAGCCCTCATCCGCGTCACAAATGACCTGCTGATGGCAGCTGATGTCGGCTCCCCCTCTCTCCTCATCCTCCTTGACCTAACCGCAGCATTTGATACAGTTCACCATGACACCCTCCTCACCCGCCTTCATCAAATTGGTCTTTCAGTTTCCGCTTTAAATTGGTTCCATTCCTACCTCTCCGAAAGGTCCGAGTACGTTTCCTTGGGAAGGGAAAAATCCCGGACACACACTGTCACCTGCGGTGTCCCCCAAGGATCCGTACTCGGCCCCACTCTGTTCACTCTTTATATGCTCCCCCTCGGTCACATAATCACCAAGCACGGCATCTCCTTTCATTGCTATGCTGACGACACCCAGCTATATCTAAAAATCAACACACCCCCCCCCGCAGACCAGCCACCACCCAAAACCCAACCACTGTCACCTCCTTCCCCACCCCTGCAGACCAGCCAGCAGTATGTCCATCATCCACCCTGACGGCCTGCCTGGAGGAGATCAAGGCGTGGATGAACCTCAACTTTCTTCAGCTAAACAGTTCAAAAACAGAAGCTATGCTAATTGGCACCTCCCACCAGATCCAATCCTGCCCCATAACCAGCATCTCTTTCTCCGGTCACAATCAAACCCTCTCATCCACAGTCACCAACCTAGGTGTTAAAATGGACCCACAACTACATTTTTAGGCACACATCCAAAATCTCTGTAAGACATCGTTTTTTTCATCTCAGGAACATTTCCAAACTCCGCTCCACACTCACTCTGCCAGATGCTGAAAAACTCGGCCACGCCTTCATCTCCTCCAGGCTGGACTACTGTAATGCCCTATTCTTTGGAATCCCCAGTAAGAGCCTCCAAAGGCTTCAATATATTCAAAACTGCGCCGCCAGGATTCTGATGCGAATACGCAAATACGACCATATTACTCCCATCCTCCGTTCACTCCACTGGCTCCCCATCACCTTCAGGTCTGAATACAAAATCTCCCTCATCACTCACCAATGCCTCTATGGAAATGCCCCCTCCTACCTCAAAGAACTACTAAATCGAAAACCAGACTCTCGAAACCTCCGCTCATCCAACACCAACCTTCTGCTCACCCCCGACACCAACTTGCGCACAATGGGCGACCGGGCTTTCAGCTCCTCAGCCCCAAGTCTTTGGAACGCCCTCCCTGTACACCTGAGAGCACCCCAGTCCACAGACAGTTTTAAAAACGGACTCAAAACGCACCTTTTTAACAAAGCGTTTTTTTAATCTTACTGTGATCTTTGCACTTTTGTCAGTGCCCTAGTTGTAGTTTGTCTTAGACCCATTTTTAGTCTAGAAATGTCTCCTGTACTTGTTTTTCTTTCATTATTAGTATTATGTACTTGTATTATTATTATGTACTTGTTTTTTCATTATTATTATTATCACTTTCTCTTTGATTGTTTTTTCCCCGCTGTGCCTTGATTTTAACTCTGTAGCACTTTGAGATTTGAAAAAATGTAAAGTGCTTTATAAATAAAATGCATTATTATTTATTATTATTAAGACAAGACAATAAATAGAATATACACCACAATTAAAACACCCAGCAAGTGTGTGTGTATGTGTGTGTGTGTGTGTGTGTGTGTGTGTGTGTGTGTGTGTGTGTGTGTGTGTGTGTGTGTGTGTGTGTGCGCGCGCGCACGTGTTTGTGTGTGTGCGTGTGCGTGTGTGTGTGTGTGTGTGTGTGTAATAATCATGGGGGGCATTAGCGAACTAGTCCAGTTAGACGAGGTGAAGGGGATCATTGATATGCTGCCAGGGTCTTTCCTGTGTTCATTGTCTCCGCCAGGGCGAAAGGCATGGCGAGACTATGTTTTACCCCCTGTCTGTCCGTCCGTCCGTCCATGTGTCCGTCCGTCCGTGTGTCCGTGTGTGTGTCCGTCCGTGTGTCATTCTGTCATTCTGTCCTTCTGTGTAGGATACAGCTAATCTCCGGCACCCAGAGGTGGACAGAGTACTCGACCCCAGTACTTGAGTAAGAGTACAGAGTACTCCTGGTTAAATTTACTGCACCAAAAGTAAAAGTAGCTCAGTCAAAATGTTACTCAAGTAAGAGTAAAAAAGTCCTTGCTTTTAAATTTACTTAAGTATTTAAGAGTAAATGCTTTTAAAAATACTTAAGTACAAGTAAAAGTAAAAGTACATTTCTATTTTTCACATCAATGAATTGCTGTAATTTTTATATGGCTTTTTAAAATCACAAGTCAAATTAGAGCAGCATTGGTTCAAAACAAGTAATCTAAATTAATATCTTTATAGCCTAGTGGTGCAGCACAAAATAACCAAATAACCACAAAATATCACATTTAAATATATTGTATTGAACAAACTAAAATATATATTTCTCAACCAGTGGTCCATGGACTACACAGACACATGCAATTATATTGCCACATTTCCTAATAATGATGACCCCATCAGGCACACTTCCCCTTCTTGAGATTCTACTTCCCTTTTCTGTGGAATTTCTTGACCTCCCAGAAACTCGACTTCCCCAGAAACCAACAACATTGACATGTCATCATATCTCACCAGCAGAGGTGGACAGTAACGGAGTAAATTTACTTCAGTACTGTACTTAAGTACATATTCTGAGGATCTGTACTTTACTTGAGTATTATATTTTTTTGATACTTATTACTCTTACTCAAGTACATTTTCGAGAAAAATGTTTTACTTAAGTAAATTTCAAGGAAGGCTGAAAAGTACAAGTTACTTTTAGGTTGGCTGGTTGTTGTTTTTTCCCCCTAAAATGCAAAGGAACCCTATCCAATGTTCCCTGTAGCGTGCGCCCACGCGCACACGGCCGAACGATTCGTGCACAGAAAAAAACAACCATTCAGTCTGTGTCAGTGCAGCCAGGACGGATGTGTGTGTGTGTGTGTGTGTGTGTGTGTGTGTGTGTGTGTGTGTGTGTGTGTGTGTGTGTGTGTGTGTGTGTGTGTGTGTGTGTGTGTGTGCGTGTGTGTGCGTGTGTGTGTGTGTGTGTGTGTGTGTGTGTGTGTATGTTGCAATATGTTTCTTTCTTCTTGTTCCATGGAACAGTGCATATTATCGACCTGGTGACCTATGATGACATGTCAATGTTGTCGGTTTCTGGGAAGTGAAGTTTCTGGGAGGTCAAGAAATTCCACAGAAAAAGGGCTTAGAATCTCAAGAAGGGGAAGTGTAACGGATTGCCTGATGGAGTCATCATTATTAGGAAATGTGGCCATATAATGTCATGTGTCTGTGTAGTCCATGGACCACTGGTTGAGAAACAGTGGGATGTATCATGGAATGTATGCATACAGTAGCAAGTGTTAGCAAAGCACTAATCTTAGCTCTAATCTCATCCAACACAACAGTGGTCCCCAGGTTGATTCTTAATCAGGGTGGTGGTCCCTGGTTCACAATCAGTTGAAAACCCCTGCTTTAAAGAGTTTAAAACTATAAATCTGACTGGAGTTTAGGCTAGTACTAGTATTTAGCAGTGACATATGGTACTTTTTTGCCTTGAATATTCTTGAAAGGCAAAGAGTGACATACTTTGTTTTTTGCCTTGAAAACAATGCATGCGCCTCTAATGGGGAAACGTTTTTATTATATTAGGACTCATAGAATCACAAAATGTCCCTGGACTGGGACCCATTTAAATGACCACTCGTGGGTCCTGACACCCACTATCTACATTGAAAACCTAACATCACTGCTACGGCTTAGATGAGGAGTTATTTTATTGCATTGGCATTGCTGAGGTTTTAGACATATTTTGGTTTGTTCAAGACAGTATATTTAAATGTATTTGTGGTTATTTGGTTATTTTATGCTGCACCACTAGGCTATAAAGATATTAATTTAGATTACCCAATGTGCCCAATATTGCCTTGTTTTAAAAAAAGAATCCAGCAAACAGCCCAAACAAAGTAGTCCATTGAAGTAGATAGGGACAACTCTTGTTGTTGAGGTAAGCACAACATTTTAGATCCCTTTAGAGCAGGGGTTTTCAACAGGTGGTCCGTGAACCACTTGTGGTCCCTGAAGGTATTGCATGTGGTCCCTGACCATGTTGCAATATGTTTTTTTCTTCTTGTTCCATGGAACAGTGCATATTATCGACCTGGTGAGCTATGATGACATGTCAATGTTGTTGGTTTCTGGGGAAGTCGAGTTTCTGGGAGGTCAAGAAATTCCACAGAAAAGGGAAGTAGAATCTCAAGAAGGGGAAGTGTGCCTGATGGGGTCATCATTATTAGGAAATGTGGCAATATAATTGCATGTGTCTGTGTAGTCCATGGACCACTGGTTGAGAAATATATATTTTAGTTTGTTCAATACAATATATTTAAATATGATATTTTGTGGTTATTTGGTTATTTTGTGCTGCACCACTAGGCTATAAAGATATTCATTTAGATTACTTGTTTTGAACCAATGCTGCTCTAATTTGACTTGTGATTTTAAAAAGCCATATAAAAATTACAGCAATTTATTGATGTGAAAAATAAGAAATGTACTTTTACTTTTACTTGTACTTAAGTATTTTTAAAAGCATTTACTCTTAAGTAAATTTAAAAGCTCTTACTTGAGTAACATTTTGACTGAGCTACTTTTACTTGTAGTGGAGTAAATTTAACCAGGAGTACTCTGTACTCTTACTCAAGTACTGGGGTCGAGTACTCTGTCCACCTCTGCTCACCAGGTCGATAATATGCACTGTTCCATGGAACAAGAAGAAAAAAACATATTGCAACATGGTCAGGGACCACATGCAATACCTTCAGGGACCACAAGTGGTTCACGGACCACCTGTTGAAAACCCCTGCTCTAAAGGGATCTAAAATGTTGTGCTTACCTCAACAACAAGAGTTGTCCCTATCTACTTCAATGGACTACTTTGTTTGGGCTGTTTGCTGGATTCTTTTTTTAAAACAAGGCAATATTGGGCACATTGGGTAATCTAAATTAATATCTTTATAGCCTAGTGGTGCAGCATAAAATAACCAAATAACCACAAATACATTTAAATATACTGTCTTGAACAAACTAAAATATGTCTAAAACCTCAGCAATGCCAATGCAATAAAATAACTCCTCATCTAAGCCGTAGCAGTGATGTTAGGTTTTCAATGTAGATAGTGGGTGTCAGGACCCACGAGTGGTCATTTAAATGGGTCCCAGTCCAGGGACAATTTGTGATTCAATGAGTCCTAATAAAATAAAAACGTTTCCCCATTAGAGGCGCATGCATTGTTTTCAAGGCAAAAAACAAAGTATGTCACTCTTTGCCTTTCAATAACATGCAAGGCAAAAAAGTACCATATGTCACTGCTAAATACTAGTACTAGCCTAAACTCCAGTCAGATTTATAGTTTTAAACTCTCTAAAGCAGGGGTTTTCAACTGATTGTGAACCAGGGACCACCACCCTGATTAAGAATCAACCTGGGGACCACTGTTGTGTTGGATGAGATTAGAGCTAAGATTAGTGCTTTGCTAACACTTGCTACTGTATGCATACATTCCATGATACATCCCACTGTTTCTCAACCAGTGGTCCATGGACTACACAGACACATGAAATTATATGGCCACATTTCCTAATAATGATGACTCCATCAGGCAATCCGTTACACTTCCCCTTCTTGAGATTCTAAGCCCTTTTTCTGTGGAATTTCTTGACCTCCCAGAAACTTCACTTCCCAGAAACCGACAACATTGACATGTCATCATAGGTCACCAGGTCGATAATATGCACTGTTCCATGGAACAAGAAGAAAGAAACATATTGCAATATACACACACACACGCACACGCACACGCACACACACACACACACACACACACACACACACACACACACACACACACACACATCCATCCTGGCTGCACTGACACAGACTGAATGGTTGTTTTTTTCTGTGCACGAATCGTTCGGCCGTGTGCGCGTGGGCGCACGCTACAGGGAACATTGGATAGGGTTCCTTTGCATTTTAGGGGGAAAAAACAACAACCAGCAAACCTAAAAGTAACTTGTACTTTTCAGCCGTCCTTGAAATTTACTTGAGTAAAAGTAAAATATTTTTCTCGAAAATGTACTTGAGTAAGAGTAATAAGTATCAAAGAAATCTAATACTCAAGTAAAGTACAGATCCTCAGTACTCAAGTAAATTTACTCCGTTACTGTCCACCTCTGCCGGCACCATTGGCTTGATCGCAGCGAAACTCTGCACACACACTCCCTGGATGCCAGAGCAGAACCTCTGCCCCAATTTTTTCACATGGGCCTGTTATAACGCTAAAATAATATCTGTGTTGCCACATCTGCGCCAGAAACAAGTAACCACCTTCATGAAAAAAAGAGCCGACGCAGTCCGCCATGTTCCACGGGGGTCCGCGGGGGTCCCAACACTCCCAGGGGGTCCGCGCACCCCCAGGGGGTCCGGGGACCCCCAGGAAAAAAATAATTTATATATATATGTGACCAGATGGACACTGATAATACTTTTGGATAACTCAAAGTGACTACGCCACTCTCTTTAAAGGGGAGAGACCCTGAACAAACTATGCATTTACTCTGTTACTGTTGTGACCAAATAATATCCCCACACAAGTTGGACAAGACGGACAGAGGCTTTCGTGTGTACAATCATTTGACCATTTTATTAAATAGCAGCAGATAGAATGACACCATGTGTCTGTACCAATACGCTTGTTGACCGGGGGGCAATAATAACACTTTAATGATAATAACACAGCACACTGATAAAACTATAGAATCATCAACACTGCAAATAGTTAGACACTGCGACTTATAATGCGCACACACTAATGAAATGGACACTCGTTAAAACACTGCACACTACAAAGTGGGGAAGGGACATGAACGGTCATTGACGTTAAGATACAGTAAGTGAGGACTCTTCTAAAAGGCTTAATAACCAGGGAGGCACTTGAGTATAGCAACTATAAACAATAAAACTAAAATGGAGAAAAAGAGCAGCGGCTGCCTGCTGACCACGGTCCTGTGTGTCAATATACAAACATATAATTACTCCCCGAGCACCATCATCAATACATAAAATACATACAATATACTGGCAAGCCCATCTTCCTACCTATAGGCCCGAGCCACCTGTACCCCCAAACGACAGGAACATGGGCTGACCAGGGTCTGTCTGGCAACAGAAAATCATATTATTTAAACATCACAAAACAATATAAGTTTTAGTCATAAATCACCATGCTGGCTGAATGCAATACAGTCCATTATATACATGAACCTCTGGTTGCTTTCAAACACCATGACTATATAAGTTAACTCCTACCTCAGACTCTGCTACTACACATGTGTGGTTTCAGGCTCCCACACAAGTCTGTTGCACAGCACCACCAGAGATTCTAAAAGTGCAGTAACATTCAATAAGTAATGGCTTCAAGTAATGGCTTCAAATACTAAAACAACTCATAGAACATCAAATAAAACATAACATGCATTTTGTAACATACCTCTGTAGTAAAGTTTGGCTGCACGGTGTTAGCCACCGGTGAGACGCTACCTCAGAGCAACACACCCACACGACGAGCGAGAACAAACGCGACTCTCTCTGCTCTCACGAGAGCTTCTCTTGCCATATAAAGGCTGTTGCTGCCGCCTGCTTTGAGCTCCCAGGTCCTACGGTCCCACCCCTCACATACACCCCCACTTTAAAAGGTTGCCGTCCCGGTAACATAACTTGGCCCTGGCTAAAGGGGCACTTGCTGGGAGTGCACTGATGGGTGTGGGGTTGGTTGGGCCAAGGGCAGGGGTAAGTTAAATGGGTTTGAGTGTTGACCAGCGGTGGTTCTGTGTGAGCGCCTTACAACCGGCTCCAGAGGCTGCAAGGTTGGCTCCGATCTTTCAGGGGGGTGTGGACTGTTCTCTACGAGTTCTGGGGGCTCTTGAATGGACACAGCACCAGTGTCTGGGGGCGGGGTGTCTGGGTCCCATTCTGTACTCCGGTTCGTCTCCACATGCCCTGAATGGTTTTGAGGGGGGATATTTGGAAGGGTCACGAAACCTGATGAAAAACTGTCATTGCTATCCTCCTCATCACTTTCGCCTCTTAGAGGCAGACTGTCGTCCATTTGGCTGGGTGGGGGGGGGCACTGCCAGTTGTTCCGACGTGAGGGCTCCTTTTTCTGTGATCGGCCTTATTTGTGAGCGATGAACATTCTTCTGCTGTTCTGGGTTATTACGGGACTGGATCTTGTATACTGTCCCCACATTGTCGAGGCATTCCACCACTTGGTACACTGTTGATTCCCATACGTCTTGAATTTTTCTTCGTCCTGGTCCATGGTTCCTCCGATAGACTAGGGTGCCGACTGGAAGAATAGATGTGGTTGTAGGGGGTTGACGCCGTTCCCTGGCTGTATCGGCCGCATCCAGATGTTTTCGGGCCGCCACATACACAGTGGCCAGATGATCTTGGTGTTCTTTCACCCAATCATCTGGTGTGGAAGACGCTGGCTCTTCATCAGCTCGCCCCAGCAGTAGGTCAACGGGCAACTGGGGCTTCTGGCCAAACATCAATTTGTATGGTGAGTGAGCAGTTGACTGGTGGACTGTGGTATTATAGGCAAACAGCAACTGTGGGAGCATTTGGGGCCACTTTCGCTTCTTCTCACCTGGGAGGGAGCGCAACAGGTCGTGAAGTGTGCGGTTGAACCTCTCACATTGTCCGTTTCCCTCTGGGTGGTAAGGGGTCGTCCTAGTTTTTGCTATGCCATACAGCTGGCAGAGGCGTTTGAGTAGTTCTCCTTCAAAGCTCCGGCCTTGGTCCGAGTGGATCCGTTTAGGGACCCCGTAGGTGTAGAACCACTTCTCGGTCAGAATTTTAACTACTGTGTGGGCCTTTTGATCTGATGTGGGATATGCTTGAGTGAATTTGGAGAAGACGTCGGTCACAACCAAGATGTGTTCTCTCCCATCACTGGCTCTCTCCAACGTGGTAAAGTCAATGGCTAGCACTTCTAACGGTTTGGAGGCCATTAGGTGTCCCATAAAGGTTCTGACTGATGGCCGTACTGCCTTGGCCATAACACAGCGTTCACATTCCTTGCACCACTGGTCAATGTCTGAGCGCATGTTGGGCCAGTAACACCTCTCCCGGACAAGGGCTGTTGTCCTTTCTGCTCCCTGGTGACCATGGTTGTCGTGTAGACTGGTCAGTACCTCAGTTTGTAGTGCTTTTGGTAATAGCAGCTGGTGCACGGCCGTTCGACCTGGGGGGATCTGTACTTCTCGGTACAGCACACTGTCCTTCTCTCTTATTCTCTTCCACTGCCGAGCGAGCTCCAGGACCTGGTCAGCTTCCCTTGAACGTTCTACTTTGTTTGGGGGGCGCCCTCTCCTCCAGTAGGTAAGGAATGGTTTGATCACTGGGTCAGTGGCTTGTAGGGCCTGCAGGTCAGCCTTCTCCCGCACTGGATCTGCATCCACGGCCATGGTACTGACAGAAAGCTGTGGTTGTCCCACCGGGCACTGTATAGGGTTATTGGCCACCTGTGGGGGGACGGAGAAGCCAGGCACAATGGCCGGGAGGGACTGGGGCACTGTGGTGTTTGGTTGGCGGGAAAGGGCGTCAGCATTGCCATTAGCTCTGCCGGGGCGGTACTTAATGTCAAAGTTGAAACTGGCCAGCTGGGATGCCCACCGCTGTTCTACAGCTGCCAATTTAGCCGTCTGGAGATAGCTCAGGGGATTGTTATCTGTATATACAGTAAAGGTCGTCCCTAGGAGGTATTCTCGGAACTTTTCGGTGACGGCCCACTTCAAGGCGAGGAATTCCAATTTCATGGAGCTGTAGTTGGACATGTTTCTTTCTGTTGGCTTTAGTCCCCGACTGGCAAAAGCGATTGGTCTGCGTGCGCCATCCTGTTCCTGGGAGAGTACCGCACCAAGGCCCTGGTGACTGGCATCAGTTTCCAGGATAAAGGGCTGTGTGAAATCGGCATAGCCCAGGACCGGGGCAGTGACCAACATGTTCTTCAGGGTCTGGAATGCCTGTTCACAGGGTTCACTCCAATGTCCTTCCAACTTGACACTGACCCTTGACCGTGGTTTCTTGGGGCCTCCTTCCAACTCTCCGACCAGCCGGTGGAGTGGGGCAGCATGCTTGGCAAATCCTTCCACGAAACGTCTATAGTAGGAGCAGAATCCCAGGAATGAACGGAGCTCGGTCACGGTTGATGGACGTTTCCACTCTGCTACCGCCCTGGTCTTCTCGGGGTCGGTGGCCACCCCGACAGAGGAAATGACATGGCCCAGATATTTCACCTACCGCTGAAAGAAGTGGCATTTGGACATCTTCAGTTTCAGGTTGTGCTGCTGGAGTCGGCTCAGTACCATCTCCAACCGCTGCAGGTGTTGACTGAAGGTCGTGGAGAAGATGACGATGTCATCCAAGTATAGCAGTAGTGATTGGAAGCTCTGGTCTCCAAAGATGCGCTCCATCAGGCGTTGGAAGGTGCCCGGTGCGTTGCAAAGTCCAAATGGCATTCTGTTGAATTCAAAGAGGCCAAACAGGGTACAGAAAGCCGTCTTCTCTTTGTCTGTCTCTGCCATTGGTACTTGGTTGTAACCGCTTGCCAAGTCGAGAGTCGAGAACCATCTGGCCCCTGTGAGGGCGTCCAACGACTCCTCGATGCGTGGCAAAGGGTAGGCGTCTTTTCTCGTCTTGGCGTTGAGTTGTCTGTAATCGACACACGGCCGTATATCCCCACACTTTTTCTGGACCACCACGATGGGGGAGGAGTAAGGGCTGCAGCTCACTCTCACAATGTCCCGTTGTAGTAGGTCTTGTATATGGGCCTTGACCAGTGAGAACTGAGAGGGGGGGAGGCGGCGGTACCGCTGGCGTACAGGGGCATCGTCCATCACTGGAATGTTGTGGTGGATTAAATTGGTGCAGCCCAACTCCCCGTCAGCGAGGCTGAATGCGTCTTGGTACTTAATTAACAATGTCTTTGCTGCCTGTACATCAGCAGGGGGCAGGTCAGGCCACTTCAGCTCGTTCAGACCAGGGAGGGGGGGAGGGAGACGAAGACGGGGGACGGGGCTGGGCTGACATGGACTGAATGAATACTACCTGCTTATCCGGGTCCTCAAACTGCTCCTCCACGTGCACTGACTGGGATGGGTAATGTAGATTGGCAAGATGTAGTGACCCCAGCACTGTTTTTGGTTTCAGCCACTGGTCTTCCTCTCCAACATTAACAATGGGGATGTTGACAGTCCCCCTGGAAACAGCAAGGAGGGCACTGGAAATCAGCAAATTTACAGGGAGGTGACCTTTTCCATAGGGCAGGGGCTCCAGCATTACACTGTCCAGTGCCGGACCGGGGCCTTGGTTACAGGTGGCCTGGACGAACTTTAGTGAGCCTGCTGGTATACGGAGTGCCGGACCTGGCAGTGCCACCGCTTCCCCCACACAGCCAGTCTGTAGGAGGCGTTCCAGTTGTTGGCACTCTGACAATGCACGCACCCATTCCTTCCCAGCTTGTTGGACTAGAGGAGAAGAGAAGAGGTTGTTACCATGTTCCCTGAATAATGCAGAATAGCAACCACTGATAATGTTCATTCCCAGCAGGCCAGGCACAGCAGTTTTTCGACGCATGGAAACTGGGTCAGGAGGGTCTTTTACCACCAGGATACCCATCTGTAGGAGGACTGTGCCCAGGACTTCAACATCCATCTCCACATATCCCAAGTATGGGATGTCCAATCCGTTGGCTGCTGTTAAGTGAAGCCAATTACAAGATTTCAGCTGTTCATTAGTTTGGGGTTTAAGATGTTCTTCAAAGAAGGCCTGTGTTACGGTAGTTACCATTGACCCTGTATCAAGCAAGGACGGCACCACCACCCCCCCTATGATGATCTTAACCACTGGACAACGTCCAATTAGCCTGGATGCTAAACTTGCCTGTTTTGAACCCATATAACCCCCTCCTGATGCCGGGTTCCCAACAACAGAGGGCGCTAGTTTTCCTGCTGCTCAACGGCATTCAACCTTACCCCCGCCCTTTGGCCCTGTCCCCTTGACTCCACCCCACCTGGGAGCCCACTAGTGTCAACCCGACAAAACCTTGCAATATGACCTGCTCTGTTGCACCGCATGCATATTGGTTTACCATCAGGCTGAAACTTGTATGGTTTCGGTCTATTGCCATTGGGGAAGTCCTGGGGATTAACATAGTTAGGGACAGAGGAAGCGGGGCCTAGATGTTTAAGAATGGCGTCAAGTTGGACCTGCTGTTTACGTAAACACTCCTTCAATTCCCCCAACTCATCACTGGGCCTAGCAGAAATGGCATTAGTATCAACCTCGTCTTGACCAACTCCTGAGGCATGGGAGTCACAAGAATAGGCTCTTGCTCTATGTGTACTAGTAGGGGGCCCTCGCTTTTCCCATTTGATGGCTGCATTTCGTACCTCGGTAAATGACTGGGTCGGGTGTTGCCGCACCAGGTGAGCCAATTCTCGCTGTAATTTAGCATCACGTACATTTTCAATGAAAGTGTCACGAATGACCAATTCTGGGTGTGAAACACCACGTGGGTCTTTGCATTTAAGCAGCTCCATCAAATGTAATAAAGCATGAGAAAATTCACGTATGGACTCATTGTCCTGTTGCCGACGTTGAAAGAACTGTCTCTGTAGCGTCACATATGTTTGATCACAACCAAAATTGCCAAGCAATATAGTGAAAATTGAGTCAGGGTTGGCTCTATCAGCTGAAGAGCCAAATTTAACTTCCCTTTTAGCCTCCCCGTCTAAGAGATCACAGAGGAACGCTGCCTGTTCAGCTGGGGATGTTTGCCGCACAGACAATGACTTTCGCGCCTCCTCCACCCAATCCTCTACAGTTAAACCATCCTGAACCATAACTCCTGAAAAGCGTGGACATTTCCTCTCTCTTGGTGCGTAAACATACACCCGCTCCGGTGCTATATTATTGCTGAGACCATTAGCAGCTACATGGCTAGATGGCTCAGGGGCCTCTACATTGACTGTCTCATTGCCCCCATCTTTGAGCCTATTATTTTCTGCCTGCAGCTGCTTAACCAGTTCAGTCAAAGCCCTTATTTGGTCATCAGATTCAGACATTTTACTGAGCTTTTCTCTTTCACAGCCACAATGTCAATAACCTGGGTAGAGGTGAATAACACAAGAAATGTCCACAGTGAATGCACCCGGATGGTATTGCAGCTAGAGGGCGGTGGATGTCCTCTTGATGTCCTCCTGGACAACCACTGCTCTTTTCCTCCAACCCTAACCTGTTGCTCTACAATCTCAGTGCCTCAAAATAACCAAACACAAAAAGCCTCTGTGTCCGCTGCTGACTTACGCCAAATGTGACCAGATGGACACTGATAATACTTTTGGATAACTCAAAGTGACTACGCCACTCTCTTTAAAGGGGAGAGACCCTGAACAAACTATGCATTTACTCTGTTACTGTTGTGACCAAATAATATCCCCACACAAGTTGGACAGAGGCTTTCGTGTGTACAATCATTCGACCATTTTATTAAATAGCAGCAGATAGAATGACACCATGTGTCTGTACCAATACGCTTGTTGACCGGGGGGCAATAATAACACTTTAATGATAATAACACAGCACACTGATAAAACTATAGAATCATCAACACTGCAAATAGTTAGACACTGCGACTTATAATGCGCACACACTAATGAAATGGACACTCGTTAAAACACTGCACACTACAAAGTGGGGAAGGGACATGAACGGTCATTGACGTTAAGATACAGTAAGTGAGGACTCTTCTAAAAGGCTTAATAACCAGGGAGGCACTTGAGTATAGCAACTATAAACAATAAAACTAAAATGGAGAAAAAGAGCAGCGGCTGCCTGCTGACCACGGTCCCGTGTGTCACCAGTTAGCCTACAATATACAAACATATAATTACTCCCCGAGCACCATCATCAATACATAAAATACATACAATATACTGGCAAGCCCATCTTCCTACCTATAGGCCCGAGCCACCTGTACCCCCAAACGACAGGAACATGGGCTGACCAGGGTCTGTCTGGCACTCTACAATATAATACAGAAAATCATATTATTTAAACATCACAAAACAATATAAGTTTTAGTCATAAATCACCATGCTGGCTGAATGCAATACAGTCCATTATATACATGAACCTCTGGTTGCTTTCAAACACCATGACTATATAAGTTAACTCCTACCTCAGACTCTGCTACTACACATGTGTGGTTTCAGGCTCCCACACAAGTCTGTTGCACAGCACCACCAGAGATTCTAAAAGTGCAGTAACATTCTATAAGTAATGGCTTCAAGTAATGGCTTCAAATACTAAAACAACTCATAGACCATCAAATAAAACATAACCCGAAATGCATTTTGTAACATACCTCTGTAGTAAAGTTTGGCTGCACGGTGTTAGCCACCGGTGAGACGCTACCTCAGAGCAACACACCCACACGACGAGCGAGAACAAACGCGACTCTCTCTGCTCTCACGAGAGCTTCTCTTGCCATATAAAGGCTGTTGCTGCCGCCTGCTTTGAGCTCCCAGGTCCTACGGTCCCACCCTCACATATATATATATATATATATATATATATATATTTTTTTTTTTTTTTTTTTTTTTTTACTCTTCTTTTGGAAATTTGTACCCCACGATTTTGCTCCCCCAAAATGCGCGGCTAGCGGGCGACTAGCGGGCCACCCTACGGGCGGCCGGACCTCTAGTTTTTTTATATTACTCCTACAGATTTTATCCAAACATCACGCAAATCAGTACACAGATCACTATAGTCATGTGATCAACACGGATCTGTCCGATTTTCCATATTCCATCCTGATTGGCTAAAGTTGGCTTCCAAAGTTTGCAAGATTGGTCAGTTTTGAACAAAATGCGTCAAATCATGAATGCAGCTTGCGATATCCGTGAAATTTCACACGCACATTCCCACTTGGCTGAGGAAGAAATGCCATTTGAACAGTTTTAAATCAGCCTCATGGTGGCGCTATAACTGCACCGATCTGCGTGAAACTGCACGTACACTCCCTAGAGGCCAAGGAAAACGTTTTTCACATTTGCCTTTTATAGCGCCACCAGGAGGCCGATTTATGTAAAACACATTTTCTGATATTAAGCCTTCAGTTTTTCTCCAAATATCACGCAAATCGGTACACATGATCTCTATAGTCATGTGATCAAGTTTGATCTGTTTGATTTTTCATATTCCATCCTGATTGGCTAACATTGACATCTAAAGTTTGCAGGAGTGGCCCGTTTTGAGCAAAATGCTGCAAATCATGAATGCAACGTCCGATTGCGGTGGAACTTTGCACACACATTCACACTATGTTGAAGAACCCTTTTAACATTGCCCTATTTTAGCGCCACCAGGAAGCCCATTTTTGCAACACTTTTCTTTTTTATATTACTCCTACAAATTTTGTCCAAACATCATGCAAATCGGTACACATTATCTCTAGTCAAATGATCAAGTCAAATTTTGTATATTTCATCCTGATTGGCGTATTCCGAACATTGCTGGCTCACAATAACCCACCTGACCTGGTGGAGACCTGTTGTTAAAAGACTCATGGAGAGTCACTGACACCCAATTAAGCCTAAGTGAATGGCAGGTTGTGCACTGGCCACGCACAGGTGTGGGAGGTTACTTAGGTAGGCACTCACTTCCTCCTCATGGCCAGATCACCAAGCCAAACCATGGCTGCCTGTCGCCTCCCAAACAATTCACCCTGAAAACCTCCTGATCTTCACCAATTCACCCTGGAAACCTCCTGATCTTCACCAATTCACCCTGGAAACCTCCTGATCTTCACCAATTCACCCCTCTCCAAACCAATGTGTGCGTCTACTGAGCAAACGTAAGTCCTATGTTTGAAGTCGAGTGGGCCATCGATATGTTTGTTCTCCAACAAGCGCACATCAGGAGACAATGTGCCACAATGGCCTATTATGGACTGCACATAATGTTTGGGCTGTTGCTTGACCACTTGAACTAATCCACACCTTATTTGTTCATATCAGCAGTGCATTTAAGTTATGTTTATTCCCTCTTGATTTATTGATTATGGAATATATCATGAATGGTTATCCTGCTTAAACTGTTTATTATATATTTAGCCCATCTTATTTGATGCATTCATTACATTATGAATTGATGATTATGAATGATTTGACCATATTCATAATGTCATTATGAATATTGATTATTGTAGATCGGCTATTGATTATTATTTCTTATGGTAATACTTGAATATGAATGGAATTGCTATTTATTATTTGGTTAATTGGATACTGTTTATTGACATAAATATTGTTTTTCTGTTTACTTTCTGTACAGCACACACACAACACACACCAAACTTCAGTAAATACACACGAGAGAGAGAGAGAGAGAGAGAGAGAGAGAGAGAGAGAGAGAGAGAGAGAGAGAGAGAGAGAGAGAGAGAGAGAGAGAGAGAGAGAGAGAGAGAGAGAGAGAGAGAGAGAGAGAGAGAGAGAGAGAGAGAGAGAGAGAGAGAGAGAGAGAGAGAGAGAGAGAGAGAGAGATTAACTTGAGAACGGATGAACAGGCTTTTATGAATCTTGGCAAGTGTGTGTGTGCCGTGCGAACACAAGAACATGCCTGCGAGCCCACATTGCCATGGCAACCATACCGCACCACGCCCAGCACAGTAGACACAGACAGTTTACATGTCTGCACCTCTGTGTTAATGTGGGCATCAGAAGTTACACTGAAGTACAACAACAACAACAAAAACAACAAAAACAACTGAACATGAAGGTATAGAGGTGATATGAAACATCCACAACAAAAGACCCAGAGAGGGTCGGTGGTGCAGTCGGTAGTGCTGTCGCCTCACAGTTAGAAGGTCCTGGGTTCGATTCCCGCAGGGGACGCTGTGGGTGCTGGGGGCGTGTTCTCTCCTCCGCGTCATCAGTGCCCATACCCTACGTGGGGTTGGCGAAAGGGCCTTTCTTTGTGGAGTTTGCATGTCCCCGTGTCTCCTATTTCTCCAGTCAATGTGGGAGGGATCAGATTAGCATTAGGGTGTGTCCCTGTTTGGACCATTTGCATGTAATTTACACATGACATGGTCAAAAGGTCCTGGGTTCGATCCCGGGCTTGTGCAAGGCCTACTTTACTTTAAACATAACACCAAGCAGTACACGTTGTAATCACAAACATCTTAATAGTTTGTTGTACTGTAGACCGACATGGTCTACAGTACATGGTCTGTAGACCATGTACTGTACGACATGGTCCGATCTACAATCTACACTGTATGACATAATGCTCATACCCCATTCATTAACACAGAGATGTTATTAGACACAAAGCTATCCATGTCAACACGTCTTAATGTTCTAGGAGTAAGTGACTGCCGTTTGATCTAGCTGAAGAGGCAATTCATTGACACAGTTTTGCACAACTTTAACATCCCAGATCGATCGAAATATTAATCCACTGTGCTGACTAATACACCATGACATTGGAGTACAAAAACGTTGCATTGTGAATAAGAACGTAATCACATTGTGGTTGCACTGTAATGCAACCATGTGCTATAAAGATGTAATCACAGGGCTACCTGCTTGATGTACTATAATTAAAAGTGCATTCAGGTATTATGAATCTATGAATTGAGTGCTAACATTTTATGTAAACATATAACAGGACAACGGTGAAACAGTAAGCACAGCGCTGCAGGGACTCGAACCCTGTTCCCAGCAGAAACCAGGAGTACCTACTACCAGTGCTTTTTTGCCATGTTCACACCATGCCCTTACTTGCATGAAAAAGTATGAAAAGATATGAATAACCTGGCTTTACCCACACAGCTTTCCTTTAGTAAAGCTGTAATCACACTATAAAATAGCATAGTGATTCTCCGATTTTATATAGTATAAAAATCAGCTAGCCACTATAAACCCTATATACATCATCTATTTGAAAATAGCCGATCTACAAGCTCACAACCCCTCACAGGTGGTTAAATGTCTGAAAATACCCATGAACATGAATGCAATATATCAATAGAAAAAAATCATGTGTAAACAAAAAACATGAATTAAGGAAACACTGATGATAGTGAAAATCTGAAAGACACGTTTTGTTTAATGACTATATACTGTGTACAGATTAACGTGATGTTTGGACAAAATCTGTAGGAGTACTGTCAAAAAAAATGTTTTGCAAAAAGCGGCCTCCTGGTGGCGCTATAACAGGCCCATGTGTTTCGTTGCGATCATGCCAACGGTCCTGGAGATTAGCGTCCTAGAGATCACAGACAGACGGACGGACGGACGGACAGGGTGCAAAACATATTCTCTGGCGGAGACAATAATATGAACGCATATCCCCTATCACAGTGGTTCTCAAACCTTTTCATTTCAAGGACCCCTATTTGAACATGTTCTACCTCTGGGACAGCAATCTATACTTTAAAATCCTAACTCTAAGAGTGTATAAATGGAACCAAATGGACCTGCGAGGGTCCATTTGGTTCCATTTGTACACCCTCTGTTTGAGAACCACTGCCCTATCATGTACACTAAACAAGAGCATAGGAGCCTAGACATAAATAAATATCTCAGATACAGTAATTTGGTTAGAATCAACATATCTGCAATGCATATTGTCTAAAACAGTCAATCACTCATTTGATTTCTCACCATTTCCTCTGCTCTATCCTTTGGCCTATAATCCATGTTACACATCGTCGCCTTGCTAATGGCCTATGTCATTTTTAAACGTTTTTCAGGAAAAATAAAAAACTGATCCAAAACAAAACTATATGATATGTCTTAATCATTTCACCCAAAATGTTTATAACAAATTATGACTATATTTAAATAGAAATAACACTGTCTGTCAGTTATGTAACATAAGAGATTTAAATAGGTTTAGATAGGTTTAAATCGGCCGAAAGAAGAAAAAAAATCACACCCAGTGTGAAGTGGGCGGTGTGTGGTCATCACAACATGATTCACTTTAAAAAAAGGATAGATTACTTTTTTTAAAGTCCATACTGCTATTCATAGGGCTGCACATGTGTCATGTGTTTCGCTAGCCAATCACAGTCCTGAATTTGCAAAGTCAGCCAATCACATTACAGTTAGTGGTGATGACACTAGCTGTAATGTGATTGGCTGACTTTGCAAAAGTATCGATTTGCATTAACAATGGAAGGGTTAGGGGTATACAATGCGTTGTAGACTATTGGCCAATCACGGTGCAGGATTGGTCAGTGTCCAAAACTCACTTATAGGGGGCGGCTACACCGTCCCAAAAATGTCTGAAATCAGTAAATAATTTGGCCTCACAAAACCATGTGACTTAGGCCAAAAAAAGGCCTATTTTGTCCTAAGTCACACTAGGGAGTTAGGCCATTATACTAAAAGGGGAGTGAACAGCATGATCCTTTTCAATTAGGAGATGGGTGATTTTACCAGAGGTGGCCAGTGTCATGAGGAGCTGACTTAGGCAAAAATATAATTTTCCTCAAAAAATTACTTAGGCCATTAGTTTAGCAAGGTGACGACATTATAGCCACTTTAAACCTTTTATCACCTGGTTGAAAATAGCCGATCTACAAGCTTGTGGATTGGCTATTTTCAAAAAATCTTCAAATGGTCAAAAACATATTCATTTTGAGTCCTTGACATGAAAAGGTCGGAGAACCACTGCAACAGCACACAGGATGAACATGTATTGAACAGCTTTCTGCCTGTCTCTGTCAGTCCAAAGCCAATAGGCCTGCTGCCTGCATATCATTTAATATCTAAAATAATATGAACACACACCAGGGGATATCACAGTGGTTCTCTAAGAGCTGGATTTCCACTGCAGCGGACACGTTTTGAG
This sequence comes from Gymnoscopelus microlampas, assembly GCF_963454915.1. Classification (NCBI taxonomy): domain Eukaryota; kingdom Metazoa; phylum Chordata; class Actinopteri; order Myctophiformes; family Myctophidae; genus Gymnoscopelus; species Gymnoscopelus microlampas. The sequence goes on from NC_139958.1 coordinate 42,470,770, forward strand.
CTTGTAGATCGGCTACTTTTGCTACTGAACACACAGTATCCCCTGTCACAGTGGTTCTCAAACCTTTTAATTTCAAGGACCCCCAGTTTGATATGCATTAGACCACGGACCCCCATTTGATAACATTTTCTATATCTGGGACCACAATCTATACTATAAAATCCTAACTGAGAGTGTACAAATGGAACCAAATGTGTTAACTGGACAGCGTGACAACTAATTGAGTGATAACATTTTATGTAAACATATAACATGACAACGGTGAAACAGTAAGCACAGCGCTGCAGGGACTCGAACCCTGTTCCCAGCAGAAACCAGGAGTACCTACTACCAGTGCTTTTTTGCCATGTTCACACCATGCCCTTACTTGCATGAAAATGTATGAAAAGATATGAATACCCTGGCTTTACCCACACAGCTTTCCTTTAGTAAAGCTGTAATCACACTATACAAAAGCATAGTGATTCTCAGATTTTATATAGTATAAAAATAGACCCCCCCAGGGGTCCTTAAGGGGGTTCCCGGGGGTCTCCAGAAAAATGTGTTATCATAACATCAAAATCATCAATAAACTCTATAGTAAAATGCATATTAATTTAGGGGTCCTTCACATGAAAACGTTTGAGAACTACTGTAATTGCACATGTATTGGATGAACATTTTATTCACATAAACAGCTTTGAGTCTCTCTCTGTCCAAAGCCTCAACTCTATTACACTAGTTGGGAGCATAATGCACACACAACATCCACAATCATGTAGACTATACATAAAGGCCTACACATAATTAAATGTACATAATTAAAAATACATAATTGAACAGCTTTCTGTCTCTGTCAGTCCTAAGCCAATAGGCCTGCACATAATTGTCTCCGCCAGGCCGATAGGCATGGCGTGAGAGTATGTTTTACCCTCCGTCCGTCCGTCCGTGTGTGTGTCCGTCCTTCTGTCTGCGACCAGCTAATCTCCGCCACCGCTGGCCCGGTCGCTGTGAAACTGCACACACACACTCCCTGGATGCCACAGTAGAACCTCTGCCCCACATTTTTCAGATCAGCCTGTCATAGCGCCACCATGAGGCCGACTTTTGCAAAACTCATTTTGTAATGTTACTCCTACAGATTTTCTCCAAATAACACACAAATCGGTACACAGTATCTCTATAGCCATGTGATCAACACGGATCTGTCCGATTTTCCATATTCCATCTTGATTGGCTAAGATTGGCATCCAAAGTTAGCAGGATTGGTTCATTTTGAACAAAATGCCTCAAATCATGAACGCAGCATGCACTTTCCGTGCAATTTTCCACATATATTCCCACTTGGCCCAGGAAGAAATGTCACTTGAAAATTTTCAAATCAGCCTCATGGTGGCGCTATAACAGGCCGATTCACGTTTTTAGCTATAACTGCACCGATCTGCGTGCAACTTTGCATGCACACTCCTTAGAGGCCAAGGAAAAACCTTTGCCGTGCATTTTTCACATATGGCTTTTAGAGCGCCACCAGGAGGCTGAGTTTTGAAAAACATTTTTTGCTCTTACTCCTTCAGATTATGTTCAAAAATCACGCAAATCGGTACACAGTCTCTCTATAGTCATGTGATCAAGATGGATGTGTCCGATACTTCATATTCTATCCTACTTGGCTAACATTGGCTTCTAAAGTTTGCAGGATAGGTCCGTTTTGAACAAAATTCCTAAAATCATGAACGCAGTGTGCGATTTCTGTGAAATTTTGCACACACATTCCCACTAGGCCGAGGAATGCCACCCTTTTCACATTGGCCTGTTATAGCGCCACCAGCTGGTCTAATTTAGCAAACCACATTTTTGGAACAAAATGCCTCAACTCATGAATGCAGTGTCCGATTAACGTGCAAGGCCTAAGAAGAAATGGCACCCTTTTCACATTGGCCTATTATAGCGCCACCAGGAGACCATAATAACCTAGCTGACCTGGCGGAGACTTGTGCTCCGAGGAGCACTTTTTCTAGTTTAATATCTCAAATAATGTGAACACACACCAGGGGAGTGGTTCTCTAAGAGCTGGATTTCAACTTCAGCTTTAGCACTACACTGTCATGTTAAATAACATACAGAAAAAAACGTGTTAATATCTATAACATCAAAATCAGCAAGCCACACCAGCCATTTGAAAATAGCCAATCTACAAGCTTGTAGATCGGCTATTTAAAAACATGAAGTGAACGTTTTGGAATATTTGCATACGTTCTGTCTCAAATAGGAACACACAGTATCCCCTGTCAGTGGTTCTCAAACCTTTTAATTTCAAGGACCCCCAGTTTGATATGCATTAGACCACGGACCCCCATTTGATAACATTTTATTTTTTAACATATCTCTGGGACCAGAATCTATACTATAAAATCCTGACTCTGAGAGTGCACAAATGGAACCAAATGTGTTAACTGGACAGTGTGACAACTAATTGAGTGATAACATTTCATGTTAACATACAGGACAAAGGTGAGACAGTCAGCAGGGTACAGCACAGTTGCACCCTGAAGCCAGCATAAGCTAGAAGTACTTGCTACCTAACCTCGCGTCACCAGTCTTTCCACCTGGGAGGAAAGCCTGGTCACGTTACTAAAGACCCATATGATCCGGTCTAGGAAAAAAAAAAAGAAAAAAGAATCCTCTTTCCGGATTGTCGCGATCCGGTTTTGCGGTGCCGCTTTGTTTTGGTTCCCCAATCCCTATATAAATTGAATAGAATTTCCCTGTGGGGTAATATGGATAATACAGACGCTAAATAGTCTCCGGTAAGTACACTCACATTTATATTTAAAAAATATTTTGATTAGGTTTTATTAGGATTTTATTAGGACGGACCTATTTTGGGGTGAGACGTCTTTCCGGTTTGTCGCGATCCGGTCGCTCCCGACCGGATCATATACCCGAAAAGGAACACTGCCCAGGCTACTTGCTACCAGTGCTTGTTTGCTTTGTGACACCACCATGTCCCTACTTGCATGTGGATACAGAAAATATTAAAAAGGCCTGTGGTCAGGGGACCCCCAGGGGTCCCGGGGGTCTCCAGAAAAATGTGTTAATATCTATAGCATCAAAATCAGCAAGCTTCTATAGACCCTATACACATCAGCCATTTGAAAATAGCCAATCTACAAGCTTGTAGATCGGCTATTTAAAAACATTAATGAAGGGAACGTTTTGGAATATTTGCATATCTGTCTCAAATAGGAACACACAGTATCCCCTGTCAGTGGTTCTCAAACCTTTTAATTTCAAGGACCCCCAGTTTGATATGCATTAGACCACGGACCCCCTTTTGATAACATTTTATATCTCTGGGACCTCAATCTATATTATAATCTCTGGGACCTCAATCTATATTATAACATCCTATCTCTCAGAGTGTACAAATGGAACCAAATGGACCCCTGAGGGTACATTTGATTCCATTCGTACACCCTCAGTGCCCTATAATGTACAATAAACAAGACCATAGGGTAAACATGTGTTGACCAACAACACACATTGACCCATGACCACAAAACATATTGTCATGTTAAATAACAGTACAAAAACGGAGCTAGAGCTCTTTCCCTCAAACTGCTATATAATAACCAAGCTAAAAATATTTTAAATAATATGAAATGTAAAATCGAGGCTTCAATGGTGATCACAGTGATGTTCTATGAATAATGATATCATATGTGTCTCGTATGGGTAACCGTCTTCCATCCCGACATCTCGCCACTCCGACTAGTGGCTTCCGCGTGCGGTTAGGGTTAGGGTGAGGGTTAGGTATAGGGTTCGTTAACGTCGGAAAGGCGACATGTCGGAAAGGCGCCATGTAACCCTAGTATGGACTGTTATCTTTAAACTGCAGGTTACATACAGCCCAATACACACTTATAGCATCCCAGATTGATCCAATAATGAATCCACTGTAAATCCACCAACTCACCAGGTTATCTGAGCACACAATCGTTTGCTTTAGCATGTTATAAACTGTCCCCTAGAGCCTTTAAACCCCTCTTTAAATAGACGCTAATGCTAACGCGCTAATCTCGCTAGCATCTCCTCCTTTCAACAAATAAGACCCTTAAAACTAAGCTAAATATATTTAAAATCATATTAAATATAAAATCGTCTTCCTTAGGGACTAGGGAGTATATGCTGATCAATAATTATGTCATATTAGCACAATTGGAGCCATTAAAACGTCTGTTTACAACGTTAGCACAGCATTGTAAACAGTATAGGTTTAAAAGGCCAGGCGCTCGTTTCTCTCCCAAACCTGGCAACGCTGTTGTAAAAATCCACGGCTTGATGTCATCAAAAGCATATTACACATATAAAACATCAAATCTGAACGTTATTGGGTCCCAACCAGCACAAAGAGACCACCCGTGGGGGCTCCAGTGGCCCATATAGTCCCTTCTTTTGGGTTTTGTTTTCCCAGACCAGGTCGCTCGATTCTCTCCCACAGTCTGGCAACGCTGGCTGGGAGAGAGACGTCCAAATCCAGGCCTTAACGTCATCAAAAACATATAAAACATAAAATCGAAATGTTATTGGGTCCCAACCAGCACCAAGGGACCATCATTGTTTGGTGGTGGGGGTCTATAATGAATTAAAAAGCATAGATTGCTCCTGTCCATCTATATGTAAACAAAGATGGCTGCCTTTGAGGTACTCAGAGAGAGTGAAGGGGGCGGGGACAGGCAAACGAGAGAAGTTTTCAGGAGGGTGGGGGCCTCTGGAGACTGGAGAGTGAATGGAGGTCTATGAGGGGGGCGACTGGAGACAAGCCCCCCCCCCCCCCCCCCCCCCCCGACGCCTGGAGACCGACTGGAGACATGGCTGGAGACTGTCTCCAGTCACTTGCACCTCTGTAGACTCAAGCCCTCCCACCAAGGACTGGACAAAGGTCAATGTCCACCAGTCTACATATGTGGAGACTGTGAGGACAGCTGTGGCTCAGCTGGAGAAGACACTCAATCAAGAGATGGAGAATAACATGCGTGATGCTGAGCTGAGGAGGATCCAGCAATATGCAGTGGATGTAACTCTGGACCCTGATACAGCCAATCCCACTCTCATCCTGTCTGAGGATGGAAAACAAGTGAGTCATGGAAACATACAGAAGAATCTCCCAGACAACAAAGAGAGATTTTCTCCATGTATCAGTGTCTTAGGAAAACAAAGCTTCTCCTCAGGAAGGTTTTACTATGAGGTTCAGGTTAAAGGGAAGACTGCCTGGAGTTTAGGAGTGGTCAGAGAGTCCATCAACAGGAAGGGACAGATCACACTGAACCCCAACAATGGTTTTTGGACTATATGGTTGAGGAATGGAAATGAGTACATGGCTCTTGCCGGCCCCGGTGTCCTCCTCCCTTTCAGAGAGGTGGTCCAGAAAGTTGGAGTGTTTGTGGATTATGAGGAGGGTCTGGTCTCCTTTTATGATGTGGAGACCAGAGTTCATCTCTACTCTTTCACTGGCTGCACCTTCACTGAGAAACTATATCCATACTTCAGTCCAGAGTTAAACTATAGTGGTCAAAACTCTCCCCCTCTGATCATCTCTCATGTCAATCACACAGATTAGACTAATTCTCAGCTTGACATGAAAGTTAGTTTCCATTTAAGAAACAATGTGTGTATAGAAGGGTTCATTTACAGGTTTATTGTCCTAATGAGATTGATGCGAGGTTTATTGTTACGACAGTCAAGCTATTGAACTCTAACACATGCATTCTATTGAAATACAAGAACTTAACTTTACATGTCTGCATGTCATACATTCCGTTCTGTGAGACTTTAGAATTGTCTATATGTCTTTGGTACGTATATTTAATGGCATTCAGGTTTAGGTTAAACTTAACAGTTTTTGTTCATTCATGTGCAGGATTCAGATATATCAGGAATAAAACAACATGTTATTGTCAATACTACTATTACACAACATTTAATTGAAACTTTGCAAAGATTCTGCCATGAGTATGTTAATTGTCTCTTATGTACTGTAGTTATCAATTATGTTCTCGATTATAGAAGATTGAAATTGTGATTCTTCAAAATAAATCAGCTATTGTAATTATGTGCAGAATTCTTTTCTCAGAATTAAGTTTGCGTGATTTGGGGTTTTTGGGTTATGTTGTCACATTGATGAATGCATATTTTGGTGTACATCTAATGTGGAATTGTGTAATTCTTTTTTGCATGTCTTGGATTTGCTAGAGAAGAATAATTGACTTATATGTTTGAAACAATGACAATAACATTATTTGGTGGTTTTATAATAAAAATTCATAGGAGCATTATCCAGTGTGCAGACTCTTTCACCTGTTCTTCTGTCCTGCACCTGGTCATTATTATTTATTATAGTATTATTTTATATTAATGTATTATATTTAGATTTGATCATTTTGATGTACAGTACATATTTTTGTAAACTTTCTGCCCTGCCACAGGAGCATTGTCATTGGCTAGTCAGTAGTATACAGTAGAGTGGTTTGGGTCGGGACCCCCAGGGGGGTCCCCAAATTATTTTGGGGGGTCCCTAGATGATTAGCTTATTGTGCAACATTGTTTTCTCACTCAACAGTAAACAAACCAACATACAGTATAAGTATAATACAGGGTATCTGCACATTTATAAAGTAACAATTTAATGACTTTTAAGACCTTTTTAATACCAAATTGTCAAATATTACATAAGAAAGAGGCAAACATTGTGAAAATAGCCGAACTACAAGCTCACAATGCCTTGCACTGCGAGGTGTTTTGAGCTTGCAGATCGGCTATTTTCACAATATTTATCTGTGGAAACGAGTCAAACTAAATGTTATGCCTACAATTCCAAGTGCTTGTCAGGTTGGGGGTTCCACTGTTCAAATACGATTATTTTGGGGGGTCGCGGCCTGAGCTACATAGAGCCTATTGGTCTTTCACTTGAAGATACACAATCTCCTGGGTTTTCTTAACCTGTTCCGCTGTCATCTGGCTCTGTTTTGAGAGGAAGGGTGGGTGATACGGTTTACCTGGGATGTACAGTCATCAATCAAAAATCCCTTGTCTGCCATCACAGCCACATCTTCTGTCAGCATGCCTTAGAGGCCTGACAGCTTAAACAGCTCTTTGTCACTGATGGAGCCAGCATACAGGTCTGAAATGAAGGAGACTGCTCCATGAGGTGCCGTCCAAATCAGGCCCTTCAGGGTGATATGAGACTGTAGTTTAGAGAACAGTTCACTTTGCAGAGGCAGACTTTCTGGATGTTGGCATCTTAGCTCTGTGCAGTTAACAATTTCCTATCAAAGTAACATCAGAAATGATTTTTCCCACTTAAGTGATCCCCTACTGCAACGTTTAAGTGATAACCAGTCAGAATGAGTACTTTCTCAGGTTTTAATAATGTAATAACTGGAGAGATGCTTTCAACATTGTCTGTGTCTGTCTGCTACTGCTCTGCTCTGCTGCTGCAGTAGCAGCAACATGAAGACTGCACTGCCCTCTACTGACCACTGGCAGTATGAACTAGTCCATTATGTTGTATTGTAATAATATGGAGTTGAATAAATTGGTTTATTCAGAGAATGCATTCTGAGACACACAGAGTAAAGCAACAGTTTACATACAGGGATTAAGTCACTCCCCTCAAGGGGGAGAGAGAGAGGGAGGGAGGGAGAGAGAGGCAGGAATGAGAGAGATATATATCCTACTATAATCCTACTATAATTCTAGTAACCTCTGTAGTGGTAGGTGAGTGAAGCTACCCGGTTCTCCTCAGTGGCTGGACCAATTGCTCTGATTTTGCACACAGCCATTGACCATTACCATCTGAACTTAACTGTGAAGCCGTTTTTCAATTTCATCAAATCTCAGCTTCTTATTAGCGTTTATGTGTCAAACAATGTCGCCTCCCGGGTTGCCAGATCATGTGCGCATATCCCCCCACGGATGCGTCGACCGGGTATGGTCTAGTTACTAATATCAATAGTACAACTGTGGTTTCAACTTTGCCTCACTTTAGTGAAAATAGCCAATCTACAAAGCTCAGTTGAGAGCTTATAGATCTGCTATTTTCACTGAAAGTCTTGAAGAAAATGTGACAAATGTTGAATATTTTAGAAACATGTTAACAACACAAATCTTGTATGGGAGTCCCTGGCACAAACATCATATCAGATGGGGGTCTGTGTGGCCAAATACCAATTAATTTAGGGAACCTTGACATGAAAACGTTTGTCTTAATGAAGTGGCCCCTGGGGGTCCCCAGCTAAATGTTTGATAGTCACGAACCAAATGGACCCTTTACGGGTCCATTTGGTTCCATTTGTACACTTTCAGAGTTAAATTAGCATTGATGACATTGATGATACTACAGTGTAGTTAGTATGTTGGATGCATGCTCATGTGTAGCCTATTCAGACATTTACACAAAATTGTCAACACTTAGAAAACTTGAGCTTTCACTCTGTAGTTGGTCTGCTCTTTTCCCCCCGCTACACCAAACCTCTAACCGATCTACAAGATCACAACCTGCAAGGCGTTGTAACTTGTGAGCTTACAAAGTAGATCTGCTATTTAAAAATAATATTTTTAGACTATACATTTGAAAACTTGTGAAATGGGACATCCTGTAATGAGTACTTTCTACTTTTGGTAGTTGTCATTTTTGTATTTCTACATTGCAGTATTGATACTTTTAAGTAAAAAATAATGAAGTACTTTTTTCACCACTTTTGTCCTTTACATAAGTATTCCTACGCCAGTTCACATGTGGTTTGTTCTACAGCAGTACTTTGATCAAATGACGGACAACGCATACAGAGACAAAACTCAAATCAAAGAAGTGGGTGAAAATCTGTCTCCGTTCACCAAGACACCCAACACTGTGGGACTCGCTAGCCCAGGGGTCTTCAACGTTTTCATGCCAAGGACCCCTTGGCTGAGAGTGAGATAAAGTAGGGACCCCGATTATAAATTGTATAAGATATTTATTTTTTCATAGATTTCATAGGCAGCTTCATAGACTTGTTTCACAGAACTATCATGTTGGATTCATGTTAATGTGTATTTCCAGACATCTAACCATGCACTTAAACAATACTTAGTAAACCTGACCTTTCACTCTGTACTTAGTCTGCTCTTTTCTTCCCCCCTACATCAAACCACTTTAGCCAAAAATAGCAGATCTACAAGCGTGTAGATCTGCTATTTTTGGCTAAAGTTCTCCTTAGAATAGGGATGCCTGGTTAATGCAGAAATCACACAAAGATTTGGCGGATCCCCTGTAGTAACTCTGAGGACCCCCTAGGGGTCCCGGACCCCCTGTTGAAGACCTCTGCGCTAGCCTACTTCTTCCACCAGCCAGGTGTGTCAGTCAGTAAAGGGTTAACAGCTACAGCACAAGGAGGAGTCGCTCTGCGCATGTACAAGGAATTCCACTGCCCTACCAGCGTTCAAGTGTAGTGAAAATAAACTAAACCATTTCGCTACACACCGAAGCAAAGGCTGTTTTGTGTTGTTGAAATTCTATTCTCCAACCCCGCACGCCTAAACGCACCCCACCTACTCTGTAAAATACACTTTTTGGGCAGAAAATAAAATATGTCAGCGAGACGGACATTATTTGTATTTACTCCACAGTGCCCTCTACAGATCTGGGGGATTTGAACTTACCATTAAAGGTGTTGTAGGGAACATTAAGCCTAAATTTAAAAAATATTCATATATATATATTTTGCATTTTCTCCCCTCTATCAGCCACTATATAATGATGCTGGGGTGTTTTCCTGCAATGACACACAGTCCTCTATCTGAAATCCGTATTTTCCCTTCTGTTTATATTCATGTTGTTTACTACCGGGACGTAAATTAACGCACGCATGTGCGTGTCCGTGCGCGTCCGTGCCCGTATCAACTTTTTACTTTCGGTTTTAAAACGCTCTCAAACATCTTTTTTGAGGCACAGAATTTACTTTTAAAAAATCGTTTGGATAGAATTTAGTTGTTTAACTTCATCTATGTGGTCAATTTATCATGAAAGAGCCTATTTAAAAATATAAATTCAGAGAACCGTAGGGTCGGGCATTTCCGCGAATTGTATCCACATAAGTTAACCTATTCTGGGCATGACTGGGCATGAAAGTCCGCCCTGCGTCACCCCCTGGTGGTCGGGGAAAAGAACTGCTGGAGGGGCGGTGTTTGACAATAGTTTTTTTCTTTGATTATGTCTGAACTCCCTACAACACCTTTAACCAAAATGGTATGGATGCTTGATGCACGGACCAGAGAGAATGATGGACAGTGTTCTGACCCACTGAAATATTGAACTAATAACTACACCAAGTCAATCATTTTTTTAAATTTTAATAAAAATATTAAAATGCAACAACTCCCAAGGAGTAGCGAGACAAAAAAACGATCGATACTATTGATGACATCAGCTGAAGAAGCCATGTACCAGTTGAACCTGCCTCTCCCTCACTTCTCTCTCTCTTTCTGTCTATAAGGCTACAGCAAAGACCCTGTCCCGTCAGGAAGACCAGCTGAAGAGAATGGAGAACATCAGTGTTCTTCAGCAGAACAACAGAATGCTGAAGATGGATAGAGACAGGCTGGAACAGGAAGTACACCAATCTCAGGCTAAAGTAAGCCCCAACTTCAACTGGTTAACAACTTATCAATTCACAAGTTGATGGAGGTATCCCTTGTGATGTACTGTATGTACTGCTAAACTTGGGTGAGCTTGGGAAAACTGGCTTATTTAAAAGTGGCCTGACCTTTAAGGATACCACTGGTGTTTTTAGTTTTTTCATATTTGGTCTGCTATAATAATCCATCGTAGTTAAAACGTGGATAAAAAAAGAAAGAAACAATACTTATATAATGGCTTAAAAGAAAAAGAATGCACTATAATAAAGTACTACAATTTATGACCATTAGTGCAGTACAGTCTGTCCCTGAGCAAGACCCTTACCCCTAACTGTTTCCCCCCCCAAGTGCTCATCATAACGTCTATAAGCAGCCATCAGTTGGGTGAAGCTGTAGAATACGTAAATAACAAAAAAATAAAGCCAAACAAAACATAAATATAGAGTGAACACATGAATATTTTAAAAATACAAGATGGCACAGATTACCTGTGAGCTCTGTTGGCCTCATATACCTGTAGTGGTACCCTAAATTGATGGCCTGAATTAGTGGTTCATATTGGGTTGGGTTGCTGTCCAACATTACCTGATGTCTCAGATTTCCTGAGTTCTCTGTAGCTGACAGAATCTGTGTCTGTGTCTGGCCAGCTGACTAAACTCCAGTCAGACATCAGCCCACTGCAGCGGTCTCTGAATGTACTGACGGAGAAGAACGGCTCTCTGCAGGCTGACAACAGACTCCTGGAGGAGGACCTCAAACGATGGAAGACCAGGGCTCAGGTAAGAAAGTGTGTGTGCGTGTGCACGTGTGTGCGTCTCTGTATTTCTCCTTTGAAAGACTAACACTTGGTGTGTGTGTGTGTGTGTGTGTGTGTGTGTGTGTGTGTGTGTGTGTGTGTGTGTGTGTGTGTGTGTGTGTGTGTGTGTGTGTGTGTGTGTGTGTGTGTGTGTGTGTGTGTGTGTGTGTGTGTGTTCATATCCCTACAGCAACTGGTGAGCCAACAGAAGGACAGTGATGTTGAGGAGAAACAGAAACTCACCAATGAGAAAGAAGCGCAGCAGAAACGCATCACACAGCTAGCTGAAGAATCTGCTAAGCTTAAGACTGAACTGGCCAGGTAATATATTCGGAAAGGGTACATTTTCCTGCCCACCTAGGGGTTTGAAACCTCCAGTGCATCTGACTTGGCAGGGCACTCAAACGCCACAAGTGGACATATTTGAGGGTGGGAAGCTGGCAGGGGAGGGTGATCTCTGTCGTTGCACCAGTAGGGAGAAGAACTAGGTGAGATGGCGTGTTCCTACGCCTTCCTGTGAATCTACTCATTGCCAGGTGAAAAGAAGTGGCTGGCGACTTCATGTGTATAGGAGGAGACATCGTCTACACCGTCCCATATGACCAACTGTAGGGGTTTGCAGTGACAGGGATTACACGTGTGGGGGAAATTGAGTATTGGCATTACGATCAAATTGGAAGAAAAGGGGGGGGGGAGATTGAGGGGAAAAAATGACACTTTAAGATGTATGATATAGCATAAGCGCACATTGGCACAACACCAGTGCTCCGCTGTCAAACTGCACACCTAGTGACTTTCTGTCCATGGCTACAGATTGCACAGGGAAGAGAGAGGCTGTTAATAGAAATGACTTAATAAATAATGAGTTCTGGTCTGTTTTTTAGGTCCCATGCCAGCAGCAACTTGGCTCAGACTCAGCTGCAGGGTCTCAGAGACTCTATAGCCAAGCTGACCTCAGAGAGAGACAACGTGAAGAAAGAGCTGGAGACTATAACCAATGACCTCCTGGAGAAGAAAAAGACAATCGCACTGGTCAAGAAGATTGCACGGCGCTACAAGACCCAGTATGAGGAGCTCAAAGTTCAGCATGACAAGGTGGGACTGAATGATGGTGTATGAGTGTGTTCATTAAATCACATCAGGGGCCCCAGCCACACTGTTGCTCCAATTTGCACCAAGCTTGGCGCAAACACTGTTCAGGGGTCTGCCATGACAATAGTCACACCAGGGCCCCAGGGGCCACAGGCACAAAAAAACGCTTTATAGATTATTGTCTGATTGTGATGAGCTGTGTATGTCTGTGTGTTGTAGCTGGTTGGGGAAACTGCAGCCAAGTCAGGAAGTGAGGCGGGTCCGAGCCAGGAGGTGCAGCAGGAGTTAATACAGGTCAAGGAGGAGCTCAGCAAAGCCAAAGAGGAGCTCACCAAGAATAAAGAGGACGTGCAGAAAAAACAGGAGGAGGTAACTAGCCATTTCACTTATTCTAGTTTTGTTGTATGGTGCTTCTGCTTCCTCATATTTTAGTGTTAAAGTTCTTTGTAAACCGTGCTTTCAAAATGTTCTATTCAAGAAAGGTATTTTTTGTTAGGCTACTATTATTAGAAGTAGTATGTTCTTTAACAGTGGCTTTTGATTGAGTCCTTAAGTCATTCTCTCCTACTGTACCTCCCACTTCCCTCCAGGCCCAGAAGTCCAAGCAGGAATTAGAGGAAGCGCGGAAGGAGAGCCAACAGTCAAAGCAGCAGCTCCAGGAAGTCCAATCCCAGCAGGCACAGAACCAGAGCCAGCTAACACAGGTACTAACCTAATTGAAAACATAAAGATGGATTGTAAAACTGCAGTCCTTAACATCCACAGTATCCATCAGAATGAGAATTGCATCGAATGACCAAGAAACATGAGTATGAACATATTATTTACTGAAGTGAATAAAGATGAATACTTTAAAAAAAAAAAAAGTGTTAAATAGCTCTTTTTAGAAAGCAGAAAATGTATTTAAAGGGCGGGATACCGATGTCATTCTAAGCTGATAAATGGGTACTCTCTCCTGATTGGCAGAAATTTGGCCACCCACCTGATCGAAAACGGCTCACTTCCACCACGTTAAAAAGAAATGGAGATATTAAGCTTTTAGTCAAGGAGTTAACATCGGAGTGGCCGACCGGAAGGATTTTTGGTGATCCACATACGGCCTCTCCTTCTCAGAGACTCCTTGGATGATCCCAAAGTTTCGTTAGAGCGCCCCACGTGGGCCCCACGTATTAAAACAAAATGGGCCAAAAACGGTCTGGACCGTTTATGGCACATGACATGACACATGGATTCTCAAAAACGGTCCGGACCGTTTATGGCACTCAATGTGTTAAAGAGCTGGAGAGACAGGGAGACCTCTGCTACTGAACAAACACTCTAATATAGAACCTTTTGAACAAAAAAACGTTTTTAACCCAAAAATATGGTAGTGTAATGCTGGTGCAACCATGAAATTCAACAATGAAATACGACCCACGCTTCTCAGTGGGGGAAGCCATCTTGATACAGCACTGGTCAACATTTCTCTGTTGGAGAGTGTGTCCAACCACCACTGATAATTTAAAATCATAGATTAATGAATTAGGAAAATGATATCTTAGTTGCTGTCCTACTTGTATGTTACCTACTGCTTTAACATGGTGTCTTTACTCTGTAGGTCCAGTCTCAGCTGACTCAAACACAGACCCAACTCCAGCAGAATCAGAACCAGCTGACGCAGAGTCAGAAAGAACTTCAACAGACAAAGACCCAAACGCTGCAGGTAACAAATGTACTACACTACTGTCTGTAAATTCAACATAGCATGCCGTAATCTCTCTACTTCCAGAATCGATTGACATTATTCTCCCACTCTGTGGTCAGAAGGTCTCTGGGTTGTTGGGTCTGTGCTAAAGCTATGGTTTTGTCGCTGTAATCCTTGTAATAGTGTTGAGCTGCTCTAGTTTCAGCAAGAATAAATACAACAAAGTTTAGCTGTCTGTCAATCTTTTATTACAACCAAGTCTAATCTGTCTTATCCTGTATGTCCAGGCGCAGAACCAGTTGAAATCGTCCCAGTCTCTTGCCCAGGCCCGTCAGAACCAGATCCAGCAAGTCCAAAGGGAACTCCAGCAGGCTAAGGAAGCCCTTCAGCAGAACCTAGCCAAACAGAAAGATCTACAGCAGAGCCAAGTATCCAGTCAACAGAATCACAACCAGGAAGTCACCACCCTTAAGACCTCACTCAGCCAATCGGAGAGCAAGGTAAGGGAGCCTGGCTCTGCTCTGTGTTTTTGACAATGTTCTTTCTCTGGCTTGTTTCGGTGTAGTTGATGTTCGAACATGGAATTTCACTTTTCTAAATTAGTGTATGATGATGATGATGATAGCATAATTTGTCTTCTCATAGGTGACTGAGCTGCAGGGAGAACATGACAACCTGCAGAAGGTAAAGAAACCCATGCAAATATAGTGTTTTATTGCCTTACGTCTCATATTTCCTCAATGCTCCGCTCTCTCATTGAACTCATCCCCTCATACATCTCTCTCTCATCCTCTTTCACCCTACCTCATTCCTCCCTGAGTCAGACTGTAGGCGACCGTGAAGCAGATA
This sequence comes from Gymnoscopelus microlampas, assembly GCF_963454915.1. Classification (NCBI taxonomy): domain Eukaryota; kingdom Metazoa; phylum Chordata; class Actinopteri; order Myctophiformes; family Myctophidae; genus Gymnoscopelus; species Gymnoscopelus microlampas. The sequence continues at coordinate 42,485,844 of NC_139958.1, forward strand.
TCAGCCGTCTGCAGGAGCAGTTGGCCGAAGCTAACCAGGCCCTTGAAGCCAGTCGAGCTAGCCAGTCTGATCAGGGCTCCCAGCCAGTCCCAGCCAGTGATGCTAACGGTGCTAGTGATGCTAACAAGGCACTACAGGAGGAGCTGGCTAAACTCAGACAGGAGGTATTGTACATCTTTATTTATGGATAGTCTGAAATGGTTGGGGAATATAACCAGTATCTATTTTGGAAGAGTGGTTTTGACTTTAGCCCCATTTGCTTAACAAATAATTGCACTTTCCCACTGTATGGTACCGGCTCAACTGGATTGTTCTCACTTTACTTCATTTTCATTGAGCAAAGTCAGATGTTCGTTTAGAGCAGAGCCACCCTGTCCAGAGAGTTCTAACATGGTTGTTGTCATGTAGTTGTGTCATTCTTTTCCAAAAAATGTTTTTTTTTTTTTTTTAACTCAGGTTTTTTCGTTCTGGCACTGAGGGCATTCAGAAAAAACGCGGGATAACTTGTCGCTTGGCACTGAGAGAGTTAAGTATGACGTAGGCGCAAAATGGCCACAGCGTGAATGTGGTTGGCTAATACAACCAGGAGAGATTTCCTACATCACTGCACATACACAGGCTTCAGACACACCTTCACCAAGAAAATACAATTTATACAATTTAGATAAAGTTACGGTTTGTGTTTCAATTTGGCTGCGTGCGTGTGCATGTGTTCCAGGAAGAGGAGGATGAGGGGATGGAAGGAGACCTGGATGAGGAGAGGGACAGACAGGATTCAGCAGACAATAGTCAGGTGAGTGTATCCCTGTAGAGGTAACCCATAAGGCCTTCCTCAATAGTCTCACATCTCTGCATACCCACCCATTCTCCTCTTCACCCACATAATGGTCATTTGTGTCTAGGAGCTGCCGGAGGAGAGCTTCCCGGTGCTGCTGGCTGAGGATGACGAAGGGGGCGTGTCCCAGTCTGTCCCCACTGATCCAATGACGCCGCAGGAACGTGATGTCATCGTGATTGACACAGACAGTGAGAGCTGTGAGAGCAAAGACGAAGAGGAGAGAGAGGAGGATGGAGATGAAGAAGAGGAAGAGGTACTGTTATGTTGTAATGTTGTTCTCTTTTCTTCTGTTATACTATATTGTTTCTTCTGTTTTTTTCTACTGTCTTCTTTGCTGTATTGTCATTTCTTCTATTATGTTCTGCTGTCTTCTCTTTTCGTCTGTTCTGCTGTATTGTTTTCTCTCCTATTCTGTTCTACTGTCTTTCCTTCTGTTCTGTTCTAATGTATTGTCTTTTCTTTCTCGGGAACGATGCAATTTGGAAATGCACGCCCCATTCCAAAGTCACTTTCTGCCTGAGTCATTTTAAGTCAACTTTTTGACTTGAACAGAAATTATTTTGAATGTAACAAGCACTCTGATAGATTAGAATGAGAACATAGTAAGACAGGATGTAAATAAAGGCAGATAAACATGACTTATGCAAAAATAGTTTTCTTTTCTCATGATTGCCTAATAAGTCAACTAGAAGATCATTGGTTCACAAAGTGGGTTCCGGGGACCCCCAGGGGTCATGACTCATTGAGGGGGTTCCAGGGGGTCCCCAGCAAAATATGATAATACAGCATCACCATCATTTTATCCCCTTTATCCATTTATATGTTGGATATATAAACAGAATAGCAGATATACAAGCTTACTTTGTGTCACGCTGCAAGCTTGTAAATGTGCTATTTTTGAACATTTTTGAAAGATCTAGAAAGTGTTTGAACATTTTTGAATACATTTGACCCCCATTTTAAATTGGCACGAAAAAGTTTGAAAACCACTGAACTAGATGAGGTATATAGTGATTTTTCATTTCCTCTTTCCTGAAAACCTTAAAAATATGACTTAGAAAAATATGCTGACTGCAGATCTCTGCCAGCCCTGGTTGACTATCCAGGTCCTGCAAATCATAGCCAATTGATCGGAAAGAATATGAAAAATCACGCCGATTAGCTGCTCACAGAAACACAGACGGACAAGGGCAAAAACATAATTTCCGGCCAACTAAACTAAACTTGTTTCACGTTTATTCTCAGTGTGTAGAAATGGCGTCTGCCTGCAGTCTCCTGTCTGAAGAGCAGTTCCTGTGTTCTATCTGTCTGGATGTGTTCACTGATCCAATCACCACTCCATGTGGACACAACTACTGCAAAACCTGCATCACAGATTACTGGGACACTAAGGATGTGTGTCAGTGTCCACTATGTAACAAAACCTTCTATAATAGACCAGAATTCTCTGTTAATAAGATCTTCTCTGAGATGGCTGATCAGTTCAGGAAGTCAAAGCAGCTGAGACAAACTTCCAGCACAAACCAAGAACCTGCTAAACCAGACGAAGTCTCCTGTGACGTCTGTACTGAGACCAAACTCAAAGCCCTGAAGTCCTGCTTGGTGTGTCTGACCTCCTACTGTGAGACTCACCTGGAGCCTCATCAGAGACTCACAGGGTTAAAACGACACAAACTAATCAACCCTGTAAAGAACCTGGAAAACTTTGTGTGTAAGAAACATGACAGAACTCTGGAGCTGTTCTGTAAGACTGACCTCATGTGTGTTTGTCAGTTCTGCACCGAGTCAGACCACAAGTTCCATCAAATTGTCTCTCTGGAAAAAGAATTTGATGAAAAGAAGGCTGAGCTGGGAAAGACAGAGGCTGAAGTTCAGCAGATGATCCAGGAGAGACAAGTGAAGATTCAGGAGGTCAAACACTCAGTAGAGATCAGTAAGAAAGATGCAGACAGAGAGATAGCAGACAGTGTGCAGATCTTCACCGCTCTGATCAAATGTATTGAGAGAAGCCAGGCTGAGCTCAATGATGTCATTGATGTGATTGAAGAGAAGCAGAAAACAACAGAGAAACAGGCTGAAGGCTTCATCAAGGAGCTGCTACAAGAAATCACTGAATTAAAGAAGAGAAGCTCTGAGCTGAAACAGCTCTCACACACTGAAGACCACCTCCACCTCCTCCAGAACTTCACATCCATCAACACCCCCCAACCCACCAAGGACTGGACAAAGGTCAATATCCATAAGTCTTCATATGTGGGGACTGTGAGGACAGCTGTGGCTCAGCTGGAGAAGACACTCAGTCAAGAGATGGAGAATAACCTGCGTGATGCTGAGATCCAGCAATATGCAGTGGATGTAACTCTGGACCCTGGTACAGCACACCGCAAACTCATCCTTTCTGAGTATGGAAAACAAGTTAGTCTTGGAAACATAAAAAGGAATCTCCCAAACAACAAAGAGAAATTCTCTAAATGTGTCAATGTCTTAGGAAAACAAAGCTTCTCCTCAGGAAGGTTTTACTGTGAGGTTCAGGTTAAAGGGAAGACTGCCTGGAGTTTAGGAGTGGCCAGAGAGTCCATCAACAGGAAGGGATCGATCACAGCGGCCTCCAATAATGGTTACTGGACTATAGGCTTGAGGAATGGAAATGAGTACAAGGCTCGTACTGACCCTAATGTCCTCCTCCCTGTCAGAGAGCAGGTCCAGAAAGTGGGAGTGTTTGTGGATTATGAGGAGGGTCTGGTCTCCTTCTATGATGTGGAGGCCAGAGTTCATCTCTACTCTTTCACTGGCTGCACCTTCACTGAGAAACTATATCCATACTTCAGTCCCAGGCTTAAAGGGGCTACACCATGAATTTAAAAAAAATATATTATATATAAATATTGCCCCCTAATACGTTTTAAACAGGTTGTAAGCCTAAAAAACATCCAGATATGTTTTCTCACAATCTGACTGTCTGTCATTCCAAGCTTTTTCAGCTGCAATACCAAAACGTCCTATTGGGCAGGGGGGAGCTACTGAGCAATTCTGTCTGGCCATCGTCAATGCAAAATCAGGGCAAGTGACATCACTTGCCCTGCCATTCTGAAATGGCCTGTTCAGACACGCCCATTCAGGAAATCCATGAAATGAGCATGAATGACTGAATGTTAAAACAAAATATTTTTTGGGGTACAAGAGACACTGGGGAGCCCAAAAAATACTAAAAACCTAAAACAAAATGAAATTCATGGTGTAGCCCCTTTAATACAGATGGTGAAAACTCTGCTCCTCTTATCATCTCTCCTGTCATTCACACAGATTATTAGACTAATCCTCAGCTTTACATGAAAAGGTTAGTTTTCATGTAAGAATCAAATGTGTGCATAGAAGGGTTCATTTACAGGTTTATTGTCCTAATGAAGAGATTGATGCTAGGTTTATTGTCAATACTACTGTGGTGTATTTAAAACCATCCTGCCGTCTGCGCCCTATGTGGTATTTGTTGATAACCATCCTGCCGTCTGCGCCCTATGTGGTATCTTAAAACCCACCGACTTACAGGTTTTAATGCACTATACTAATTGCCAACAACGCCATATTGTAAAGATAGTTTGATGTTCCAGAGATGTGAATGGATGGTGAAGAATGGATGAGACATCACTCCAGCAGTGAGGTTACTTCTTCCACTTTATTTCATCATAGTACAGACAGAGTACAACAGCTTTCTGTGGAGACCCTGAGGTCCCCACAGGCGGCCCTCCGGCCTGAGACACACACACACACAGTCACAAAACACCCCATCTTATAGCATGTGGCCACATACCAAAAAGAGGAGGTACATTTGAAATGTTAATGTCTGTATCTGGAGAGGTGATTGCATCAGTCTTTGATCCACTTGCTAATCAACAATTCGGGTGTGCCAGGATGGAGACCTTGTGACTCCATGTTAAACAAAAGGCAATGCTAATTTAGACTACCCCCACACAGCCAGGCTGGAGCCCACAAATGGTCTGAATCCACTCTTCTGTCTGCAGCCCAAAGTAGACCTGCAATCCTATAGTAATTCTAATATATGGCTTAAATGTGTATCTTATGTTATGAAATATACTACACTACAATACTACAATACAATGACAATACTACTACTACACAGCATTTAATTGAAACGATGCAAAGATTTTGCAATGATTACGTTACTAATTGTCTCTATTATGTACTGTAGTTATGTTCTCAATTATAGAAGATGATAAATTGTGATTCTTCAAAAGAAATCAGCTATTGTAATTATTTGCAGATTTTTTTTCTCATCGCAGAGTTGCATACATTCAGTTTGCGTAATTTGGGGGTTTTGGGTTATGTTGTCACGTTGATGAATGTATATTTTGGTGTACATCTAACTGTCTTGGATTTGATACAGAAGAAGAGTTCTATGTTTGAAACAACATATTTTTTGGTGGTTTTACAATAAATATTCATGGGAGCATTATCCAGTGTGCAGACTGCATTTTTCTGTCTTTCACCTGTTCTTCTGTCCTGCACCTGGTATTTTATTGTTTGGATGTACAGTAGGCTAGATGTATTATTTTATATTCATGTATTATATTTATATTTGATCATGTTGATGTACAGTACATGTTTTTGTAAACTTTCTGCCCTGCCACCGGAGCATTGTCATTGGCTAGTCAGTAGTATACAGTAGATCAGTGGTTTGGGTCCCCAGATGATTAGCTTAATGTGCAACATTGTTTTCTCACTCAACAGTAAACAAACCAACATACAGTATAAGTGTATACAGGGTATATGCACATTTCTTAAGTTGTAATTGAATTACTTTTAAGACCTTTTCAATACCAAATTGTCAAATATTATGACGTGCAAATGTATTTCAGTTCAGTTTTGAATGCTAAATATGTGTTGATTTCTTCTCTCTCTATGATGCTTCAAGTCTGTCCAGCAATCCGGAAGAAAACTCAATCTTTATTTATAGTATAATAAGTAAGTCGGGAGAGGCTTATTGTCGGTATCAGCCGATAACGTCGGAGTCTGTGGAGCGCCACACCTACCATCAGCTCCCAGTTCTTGCCGCACAACTTGTCGCACCCAAGCCGTGCTACTCATACGCTTAGTTGGCAGTGCCCGGGATCAGACCCATGACCCATGACCCCATCTTAACCATATTTGGTGGCTATCAGAAGAGACAACAGAAGAGTTTTTCGAGCCGTTTGGCTGCTTTTTTGGGCATCCCAAGTTGTTGGAAGCAAATGTGTTTCTGCGATGAAGTGGATTAGAAGTAAAAACGATCTAAACATGTTTTTATGCTTCCCATCAGGGACACTGGGATATTGTTTTTATAAAGAAATTGGGCGTCTTCCTTACTTCCTTCTCAGGTGTTACCAATTCTAATGAAGGCTCTGTTCCATTCTGGTCAAACAGAGTCAGGGTGCTGATATTGTGCATGTTGGCTCTAGGAAACACTATGCTACACCAGTGGGTCTCAAAGTGTGGCCCAGGGACCCTCATGGTTCCTTGCGGGGGGATGTCCCCTTGAAGGTGTGTAACTCTGAGTGTGTACAAGTGGAACCAAATGGACCTGTAAGGGTCCATTTGGTTCCATTTGTACACTTAGAGTTGGGGTCCTTGAAATTCAAAAGTTTGAGTACCACAGTGTTACATGAAATGGAACAGAGCCTTCATTAGTATCTATGTAATGAAATAATAAATGTTCCATGAGTATATACTTTTCCACCACTGCCTAAATTGGTCCCACTACACTCATGGCACTTTACCCCAATCATGTTCAGAAAGAGGAGGTTGTTGTATCTCGCCACTAGATGGCGTGATAGCACAGCAAATTCTCCAAGGCTGCAAAATTGTCCAAAATTGAAATAATTGCGGGGAAAAGACATGTATATATTGTCGTTATTCTGTTGTCTTTACAGAAAAATTATAGTGGGATTTGTATTGTTTATTATATTGTACACCCTACAAAAAGTAACGCTTGCCTGTTGACATACCGCTATTAAGGTCATTTCACATACCAATGTGAATTATTAAACTGTGTTGCATTGCATCAGTGGTGGAAGAAGTACTCAGATATAAGTCAAAGTAGCAATACCATACTATAAAAATACTCTGTTACAAGTAAAAAGGTTACTTGAGTAAAAGTACAGGTATTAGCATCACAACATACTTGAAGTACCATTAGTAAAAGTACTAAAATGTTTGAAAATAGCAGATCTACAATCTCACAATACGACGTGTTGTGAGCTTGTAGATGTATAAAATAGGGTACCCCCTCAAGGACCCCTGGTGGTCCCCAGACCCCACTTTGAGAACCAAGCTAAGGGCCTAAAGGAGTGGACTCTGGGCAGGTGTTTCAAGAGTGAGTGTACTACTAACATTTTATGCAATGCAGTGGTGTAAAGTAACTAAGTGCATTTACTCAAGTACTGTACTTAAGTACAATTTTGAGTTTTTTTTTTTTTACTTTACTGGAGTGTTTCCAATACTTTTACTTCTACCCCGCTACAGGCAAATAGTGTACTTTTTACTCCACTACAATTATTTGAAAACTTGAGTTAGTTACTTTGCAGATTAATTATTATTATACATTCTATAATCTAATTATTATATATTATTTATACTTAGGCTATTTGAAAATAGCAGATCTCACAACATTGTAAGCTTGCAGATCTGCTATTTTCAAACATTTTAGTACTTTCACTGTTGGTACTTTAAGTACATTTTGATACCAATACTTTTGTACTTTTACTCAAGCACATTTTAAATTCTTTAACTTTTACTTGTAAGGGCGCGCTCTCACCAAAAGTTGGCTGGCCGCTGTTAAACGCAGGTTGTGCGCGGCCACAGTTTTTTGCAGCCAGCGGATTCTAAAAAAACGCTGTGACGCACCTGTCACTCACATTCAAGCCTGTCCCCGTAGCCCGCACCGCCACTAGACACTAGCCACTAGACAAAAAAAAAGGTCTTTGCACTTTCACACTTGGGGTTCGTACATCTACATACACATTCAAATTTAAAATATAAAGTACTTACCCCATGGCCACGGATGTTACAATCATGTACGGGCCCTCATAAGTATCCGTATCTTCCGTATTGTTCAATAAAAAGCATTTTCATCCAATCAGTGGTCATTTTCTCCGTATACTTTCAACTGCGCGATCTTAGCGGTTGAGAGGTGTATTGCACTGTTGGTACATTATAACTCTATGGGAAAATGGCCACCAATCGGATTAAAATGCTTTTTATTGAACATTACGGAAGATACGGGTACTTCTGAGGGCCCGTACATGATTGTAAAATCCGTGGCCATGGGGTAAGCACTTTATAATTTAAATCTGAAGTTTTATATAGATGTACGAACCCCAAGTGCAAAAGTGAAGACTATTTTAACTGACAAGGCTATTAAATATATAGTTAGAGTAATATAATTACACTAAATATATTTATTACATTAACCTGAAGCCTTTGCGACCGCACTGACTTGTAACCAGGCCAGTTCTTTAATGTCAGTCATATGGAACTCTTTAATGGTCAAATCATAAAGTACTGGGTGAGATGCAACAGCTACAACCAGTTGGTCCACTGAGAGCACCGTGTTGCTTCCTGAGTCTTGGGACGGTCCGCCTTCGACTCACCCGATTGGACAGAGGGGGAAAATCAGCTCCTGCCTCCAGCAGTTTTATGCTTCTTCGTGTAAAGCGGATAAACGCAAGGTCTGCGCGACTGCGACAAGCGGAAAAATCTGCTCTTGCGTGAATCCACGCATTTGCATTGACAAAGCATTGGCAGATTCTGCCCCCGAGGGAAAATAAAAGTACGGTGGGAGCGCGCCTCACCAAAAGTTGGCTGGCCGCTGTTAAACGCAGGTTGTGAGCGGCCACAGTTTTTTGCAGCCAGCGGATTCTAAAAAAACGCTGTGACGCACCTGTCACTCACATTCAAGACCGTCCCCGTAGCCCGCACCGCCACTAGACACTGGCCACTAGACAAAAAAATGTCTGTGCACTTTCACACTTGGGGTTCGTACATCTACATACACATTCAGATTTAAAATATAAAGTACTTACCCCATGGCCACGGATGTTACAATCATGCACGGGTCCTCATAAGTATCCGTATCTTCCGTATTGTTCAATAAAAAGCATTTTAATCCAATCAGTGGTCATTTTCTCCGTATGCTTTCAACTGCGCGACCCTAGCGGTTGAGAGGTGTATTGCACTGTTGGTACATTATAACTCTATGGGAAAATGGCCACCAATCGATTAAAATTCTTTTTATTGAACAATACGGAAGATACGGGTACTTCTGAGGGCCCGTACATGATTGTAAAATCTGTGGCCATAGGGTAAGCACTTTATATTTTAAATCTGAATGTGTATGTAGATGTACGAACCCCAAGTGCACAAATCATAAAGTACTGGGTGAGATGCAACAGCTACAACCAGTTGGTCCACTGAGAGCACCATGTTGCTTCCTGAGTCTTGGGACGGTCCGCCTTCGACTCACCCGATTGGACAGAGGGGGAAAATCAGCTCCTGCCTCCAGCAGTTTTATGCTTCTTCGTGTAGAGCGGATAAACGCAAGGTCTGCGCGACAAGCGGAAAAATCTGCTCTTGCGTGAATCCACGCATTTGCATTGACAAAGCATTGGCAGATTCTGCCCCAGTGGTAAAATAAAAGTGCGGTGGGAGCGCGCCCTAAGAGAGTATTTCTACATTTCAGTATTGATACTTTTTACTTGAATACAAAATGTGAAGAGTACTTTTTCCACCACTGACTCTGTGTGTGTGTGTGTGTGTGTGTGTGTGTGTGTGTGTGTGTGTGTGTGTGTGTGTGTGTGTGTGTGTGTGTGTGTGTGTGTGTGTGTGTGTGTGTGTGTGTGTGTGCAGGGATGCAGCCTGAGTCCAACACTCTTCAACATATATATCAACGAGTTAGCAAAAACGTTAGAACAGTCTACAGCTCCAGGCATCCCCTTGGCAAACACAGAAATCAAATGCTTACTTTTCGCAGATGACCTGCTGCTGCTGTCTCCAACCAAGGAAGGACTACAGCAGCAACTTGATCTCCTACACAAATTCTCACAGACATGGGCCCTGACAGTGAACCTAACTAAGACTAAAATCATGATATTTCAAAAAAGATCCAGCCGCCAAAACCATCAATTTTTCCTAAATACGATCCCACTAGAACAAACAAAAAACTATACCTACCTTGGCCTAAACATCAGCAGCACAGGGAACTACAACCAAGCTGTAAAGGACCTGAGAGACAAGGCAAGAAGGGCATTCTATGCTATCAAAAGAAACATCAAAATAGACATCCCAATTAAAACCTGGCTTAAAATACTGGACTCAGTGATAGAACCAATTTCCCTCTATGGTTGTGAGATCTGGGGACCATTAGCAAACCATGACCTTGAAAAATGGGATAAACACCAAACCGAGACCCTACACACAGAATTCTGCAAATCCATTCTCCGTACCCAGCGAAAAACACCAAATAATGCATGCAGGGCAGAACTAGGACGATACCCACTCATAATCAAAATAAAAAAGAGAGCACTTAAGTTCTACAACCACCTAAAAGAAAGCGACCTAGATGCACTCCATAACAAAGCACTCACACACATCGAAACTCTAGAGAGATGCCCCCTCAGCCAGCTGGCCATGGAACTCCGGGCACAAACACAAACAGAGCCACGAGATAGAAAACCCATCGGACCAAACAAAATTATAAAACAGCAAAAGGAAAACTACCTGACACATTGGAAAGAAGCAACACAAAAGCAGAGTAAACTAGAATGCTATCTGGCCCTAAACAGAGAATACGCAGTGGCAGAATACCTGAGCACCGTGACCGACCCAAAACAAAGAAAAATCTTAACTAGGTACAGACTCAGTGAGCACAGTCTTGCGATCGAGAAAGGTCGTCACAGGCAGACCTGTATCCCGAGAGAAGACAGACTATGCACCCACTGCACACAAAAGGAAGTGGAAACCGAGCTACACTTCCTAACCGTCTGTCCATTGTACCAAGACATCAGAGACACATACTTCCCACAGATTACAACCACACACAGAGATTTTGAAAACATGACCAATGACAAAAAACTCCCATATCTGCTGGGCGAAGTACAACAATGTGCAAACACAGCAGCAAGATTCGTGAGCTGCTGTGATAGGAGAAGGATATCGAACGGAACACAACCACCCTAAAGACGAATCATTGTGTATATTCCTGCACTATATTTGCACCCAGTGATCTTGGTACATAGAAATTGATCTATTGAAGATTCTGACTTTCAAATGTACATTTTTTGTCTTGATTGTATTGCTGTATTGTTGTATTGTGCTTTTTGCTTTGGCAATGTAAACGTATGTTTTCTCATGCCAATAAAGCCCTTTGAATTGAATTGAATTGAATTGTGTGTGTGTTATACAACAAACGTATTGATCCAATTCAGGGTCATGGACATAAACTCAATTTCATAGGTGGCCTCAATGAGAAATAACAAATATTTACAAAATTAATACAATATACAAAAACGGCACACATGTAGCCAGGTCGCATGCACGCCCACACGCAAGCATGCACACAGCCACGTGCATGCGCACAGCTAAACCAGGAGGATTAATCTGAACATTTCATTGCTCTCCAGGTGTCAGTAAAGGGTTAACAGCTTCAGCACAAGGAGGAGTTCCTCTGTGACCGAAATCCAGTGAAACGAAAGTTAACTGTGAAAAGTTTGGTGGCAGCAACACACTCTCTACTTACTAAACCTTTCAACACGACGTTTTACACAACTCCGACAACTTAAACACTGGTGAGTAATAAAGATAATGATTAATTATTCATTGAGAGAATAATATTTACATTAGAATGTATCCAGACATGATCTTGACTTGCCCTAGCCATGGTTCACATGACGCTCGTCTGTCACAAGCGTCATGGCGCTACTTGTGCCTGTTTTTTGAAGTTTCTCCATTTACAACCCGTACATCTACATAAACTTTAAGATTTAACATATAAAGTGCTAACCCCACGGCCATGGATGTAACAAGTTAAAACGCCTGGGTCTAAGTACCCGTATATTCTGTATTGTTCAATAAAAAGTATTTTAATCCGATTAGTGGCCATCAAGGGCGCCGATCACTTGGGGGCGCCGGGTCCACAGCCCCCACGCTCAACTGATGAGACCCTCAGATCGGGGCCCAATCTAATTTCCATGACTATAGGCAAAGCAGCTCTCTGAAGGTTTAAATGGTGCCCGCGACGGCCGCGACGCATTCAACGAGCCGGCCGTTAACACCTATAGAACAATAGGCAGGAATGTAACACCCCCACCCAGCCATCAGCCAGTCAAGTTCAGGCCCCAGGGTCGCGCACAAACAACGGCGCCCCTGGTGGCCATTTTCTCAATGTTCTCCATATGCTTTCAACTACGCGACCCTATCGATTGGGAGGTGTACTGCACTCTGATACTTTAACTCAATGAAAAAATGTCCGCCGATACGAGTAAAATGCTTTTTTATTGAACAATACGGTACTTAGACCCGGGCGTTTTACCTTGTTACATCCGTAACCGTGGGGTCAGCACTTTATATTTGAAATCTGAACGTTTATGTAGATGTACGGGTTGTAAATTTAGAAATTTCAAAAACTAGGAACAAGTTGCGCCATGACTCATGATATGACAGTCATGTTTCAGGGCTAGATCTTGCCCTATTTTCATATTCAACTCCCCAGTCCAATCGTTGGTAAAACCTTTTTTTTATGGCAAGTTACCATGAAGTACAGAATAGTCTACTTGTGTCAGTTAATATGACCCAAGATTAGATTCACAACTACAGAAGTGTGCGATCTCTGCCAGGCCTGGTTGACTATCCAGGGCCTGCAAATCATCATAGCCAATCAATCGGGAAGGAATCTGAAAAATATGACAGATCCATCTCGATCACATGACTTCAGAGACAATGTGTAGTGTATCAATTTAGCAAAAAGGGTGTTTTGAAGAAAACGCGAAATGTCAGAATATCTTGTCAGGCGGAAATGGGCAAATAGTAGTTGCTTTTTTTTTTTTACTGCATTTACAGTTCAAGAGGTGTAGGCTGAAAAGGGAACTGGCCTGTTATAGTGCCACCATGAGGCTAATTTGAAACATTTGGGGTGGAGGTTATTCCTTGACTGGGAGTGTGTGTGAGCAAAGTTTCACGCCGGTCAGTCCAGTGGTGTCAGAGATTAGCTGCTCACAGACACAGACGGACCAGGGCAAAAACATAATTTCCGGCCAACTAAACAACATTTCTTTCACTTTTATTCTCAGTATGTAGAAATGGCGTCTGCCTGCAGTCTCCTGTCTGAAGAGCAGTTCCTGTGTTCTATCTGTCTGGATGTGTTCACTGATCCTATCACCACTCCATGTGGACACAACTACTGCAAAACCTGCATCACACATTACTGGGACACTAAGGATGTGTGTCAGTGTCCACTATGTAACAAAACCTTCTATAATAGACCAGAATTATCTGTTAATAAGGTTGTCTCTGAGATGGCTGATCAGTTCAGAAAGTCAAAGTAGCTGAGACAAACTTCCAGTACAAACCCAGAACCTGCTAAACCAGATGAAGTCTCCTGTGACGTCTGTACTGAGACCAAACTCAAAGCCCTGAAGTCCTGCTTGGTGTGTCTGATCTCCTACTGTGAGACTCACCTGGAGCCTCATCAGAGACTTGCAGGGTTAAAACGACACAAACTAATCAACCCTGTAAAGAACCTTCTCTGTGAGAAACATGACAGACCTCTGGAGCTGTTCTGTAAGACTGACCACATGTGTGTTTGTCAGTTCTGTTCTGAGTCAGACCACAAGTTACATCAAATTGTCTCTCTGGAAAAATAATTTGACGAAAAGAAGGCTGAGCTGGGAAAGACAGAATCTGAAGTTCAGAAGATGATCCAGGAGAGACAAGTGAAGATTCAGGAGGTCCAACACTCAGTGAAGCTCAGTAAGAAAGATACAGACAGAGAGATAGCAGACAGTGTGCAGATCTTCACTGCTCTGATCAAATGTATTGAGAGAAGCCAGGCTGAGCTCATTGATGTGATTGAAGAGAAGCAGAAAACAACGGAGAAACAGGCTGAAGGCTTCATCAAGGAGCTGCAACAAGAAATCACTGAATTAAAGAAGAGAAGCTCTGAGCTGAAGCAGCTCTCACACACTGAAGACCACCTCCACCTCCTCCAGAACATCACATCCATCAACATCCCTCCACCCACCAAGGACTGGACAAAGGTCAATGTCCATCAGTCTTCATATGTGGGGACTGTGAGGACAGCTGTGGCTCAGCTGGAGAAGACACTCAGTCAAGAGATGGAGAAGAACCTGTGTGATGCTGAGCTGAGGAGGATCCAACGATATGCAGTGGATGTAACTCTGGACCCTGATACAGCACACTGTAAACTCATCCTGTCTGAGGATGGAAAACAAGTGAGTCATGGAAAAATAAAAAAATAATCTCCCAGACAACATAGAGAGATTCTCTCAATGTGTCGATGTCTTAGGAAAACAAAGCTTCTCCTCAGGAAGGTTTTACTATGAGGTTCAGGTTAAAGGGAATACTGAGTGGGATTTAGGAGTGATCAGAGAGTCCATCAACAGGAAGGGAGACATCACAGCAAACCCCAACAATGGTTTCTGGACTATATGGTTGAGGAATGGAAATGAGTACAGGGCTCTTGCTGGCCCTTCTGTCCTCCTCCCTGTTAGAGAGGAGCTCCAGAAAGTGGGAGTGTTTGTGGATTATGAGGAGGGTCTGGTCTCCTTTTATGATGTGGAGACCAGAGTTCATCTCTACTCTTTCACTGGCTGCACCTTCACTGAGAAACTATATCCATTCTTCAGTCCCAGTCTTAATTATAGTGGAAAGAACCCTTGGCTTTACATGAAAGGTTAGTTTTCATGTAAGAATCAAATGTGTGTATAGAAGGGTTCATTTATAGTTTTATTGACCTAATGAAGAGATTGATGCTAGGTTTATTGTCAGTCAAGCTATTGAACTCTAACACATGCATTCTATTGAAACAAAAGAACTTAACTTTATTATTGTTATTGTCTTTATTTATGTCTGAATTACAACCAAAGACTATTATGGTAAATTGAGTGCTTAATTTGATTAAGTATTTAGCATACATCCCTTTCTGTGAGAATGTAGAATTGTCTAATATGTCTTTGGTTCAAGTAACTATATTTAATGGCATTCAGGCTTAAGTTAAACTTAACATTTTTGTTCATGAATGTGCAGGATTCATATCTATCAGGAATAAAACAACATTTTATTGTCAATACTACTACTACACAACATTTAATTGAAACTGCAAAGATTTTGCAATTATTATGTTATTATTAAGGAAGAGGCCTACAGTACTGAAACTATTCCCATGTGAATGTATTTCAGTTCAGTGTTTGAATGCTAAATATGTTTTGTTTTCTTGCTGCTTCATGTCTGTCCATCAATGCTGAAGAAAACTCAATCTGTCTTTATAGTATAAGGAATGAATGAATGATTGAGTTTTCGTAGAAGGCTTATACCGTATTGATCCAATTCAGAGTCATAAAATAATATAATAAAATTCCAGATGATATTAGAATTTCATGGGTGGCCTCAATGAGATATTAAAAACATTAATACGCTGTACAAAAAAGACACACACACACACACACACACACACACACACACACACACACACACACACACACACAATTTAATCATTTATTCATGTCCACATAATAGATACAAATACAAGGACGCAAATATTTACACGGTGCTGTATAAAAATACATTCAGCTAATCCCAGACAAATACCCAAACAAACAAAAGTGACAGCACAGAGTTTTTCAAGCCGTTTGGCTGTTTTTTTTGGGGATCCCAAGTTGTTGGAAGCCTCTTAGGGCCAAATTTGTTTCTGAAATTAAGTAGATTAGAAGTAAAAATGACCACACACTTTTACTTAAGTATAGCACTTGAGTTAAAGTACTTGTAGTTAATTTCCACCATTTATTTCCACAACAACGTCACATGACAAATGTACATATGTTAGACCCGTAAGGGCCCATTTGGTTCCATTTGTACACTCAGAGTTATGGGGGTCCTTGAAATTAAAAGGTTTGAGAGGCACTGTGCTACATGAAATGGAACACAGCCTTCATTAGTATTATTGGGAAAACCTGTGAAGGAAGTAAGGTCTTAGACGCCTTAACAGACGACGTCACACTGATACGAAACAGTACTATGCGCGCGCAGGTCGGCAGCAAAAGAACCCCACCGCTCATAAGATGCAATGTAAAAGTGGTCACAGCCTCACGTGTAAAAATGCATCCCATCAAACTTTCAGATGCTGTTTTTCTCCCAGTGTGGAGGAAGAATGCTTAGGATTTTGACTGTGATTTCTCGCTCTTGAAATATATAATCCTTGGTTTCTGTTGTGTGTAAACAATAATAACTATTCAAAGCAGTTGTCCTCAAAACTCCACCTCCAGCCTGTCATAATAACCGAGGGAGCGCTCTATGATCATGGCACCAGAACCTGCTTGGCTCGCGCAGCTGCAGCCCGTCAAGACTAATTTATGCTCCGTCCCGCAAAGGTGTCGCGCGCAGAGAACGGCCGAGAATAGCAGATCTCCAAGCTCACAGCGCTCACAACCGCGTCGCATCCGCGACGCGGTTGTGAGCTTGTATGTCAGCTGTTCTCGGTGCGCAATACCGTTGCGCGATGAAGTATATATGTGTCGCCAGGGCGCACCCCACTAGCCTACACACAGAGGAGGTTGAATGAACTGAAACAAGCTCACCCTAAAACTGCAGGTTTGGGGATCTGTTGGGAATTGATTACATGAAACAGTCACCTGTGCGTCCAGTCTCAATGTTTGTAAACTTCTTAACCTGTTACGCTGTTCCGCTCTGTTTTGAGAAGAGGAGGAGGGAGGGGGGGGGGGGGGGGGGGGGCACAGTTTACCTGGGATATAGTCATTAATAAAAAATCCCTTGTCAGCCAATCACAGCCATATCTTCTGTCAGCATGTCTTAGAGGCCTGACAGCTTAAACAGCTCTTTGTCACTGATGGAGCCCAGCATACAGGTCTGAAATGAAGGTGACTGCTCCATGAGGAGCCGTCCCAATCAGGCCCTTCAGGGTGATATGAGACTGTAGTTTAGAGAACAGTTCACTTTGCTGAGGCAGACTTTCTGGCTGTTGGCATCTCAGCTGTGTGCAGTTAACAATTACCTACCAAATCAAAGTAACATCAGAGATTATTTTTCACACGTTTAAGTGATAACCAGTCAGAATGAGTAATCACAGTTCTCAGGTTTTAATAATGTCATAACTGAACTGGAGAGATACTTTCAACACTGACTGTGTCTCCCTGCTACTGCTCTGGGCATGCTGCTCACACAACATTTAGACTGCACTGCCCTCTACTGACCACTGGCAGTATATCTAGCCCAGTGGTCTTTTTCAGGCCAAGGACCCCTTAGCTTTGATTGATTGATGTACTGTATTTAGTAAGACATGAGAACATCAGTACATGGAAGTACAAATTCACAATACAAGGTCTACTAAACTGGAAGACTCATTAAGCACTGAGCTTGTTTAAGATGAGATCCCCATGCACACAAATCATGATGACATATAAGAAACAGACAGATAAGGTCAAAGGTGAAGCAGGGACTCTCACTATATATTGTATAACATTGTGTTGCAGATTAAACCTTTTCATAGATTTCATAGATAGCTTCATAGACTTGTTTGGCAGCACTATCATCAGTGTTGTGTAAATCATGTTTTGTTAGTATGTTGGATGCATGTTCATGTTGTGTAGCCTATAATTCAGACATTTAAACACTTAAAATTGTCAACACTTAGAAAACTTTCACTCTGTAGTCGGTCTGCTCTTTTTCCCCCGCTAGACCAAACCTTTAACCGATCTACATGATCACAACCTGCAAGGCGTTGTAACTTGTGATTGTAGTATCGTTTCAAACATGGACACGGTGTTTCTCATAATTGATCATAATACATCCTGTGTTATAGAAACTCCCAAGCTTGACGGTTGCAATAATCAATTTGCATTTCCCCTCACCCTAACTCTTATTTTTCTATAGGATAAGCTGTTGTTCACCTCCAGGAGAGGGGCTTTGTTCTATTGTGTTTAGATCTTTTGAAGCTCAAACTCTCACAGGGCAAGAGATGTAAATCACTGGAGACCAGGTGTTGACACCTTCAGTTGAGAAGTGTCCTTCTTTGTTTTTATTTAACCTAATCAGAATAACCATTGTTCCCTCGTGAGGAGGCAGCTGACCCCCGACCGTGAATGCATGGTGGATGGGCTGACCAAAATGTTTACAGAAGACTTTAAGTGTAACTCTAACTCTGTCAAGCTGAGTAAGACTATGTACATTGAACACAAAACTAAGAGTCTTTTAAATGAGTATTTGAAATGAATAAAGTGGATAACTATGATCTGTGCTGTTAACCAAGAGAAATGCCATTTAAGGAAAAGATTCAGTCTGGAGTAAATGTTGCTTTATTGATGTATGTCTAACTGCGGTTTGTAACCATGAAAGTATAGAGTGTGTGAATTCATTCTAAAGCTTGAGAGATGTTGAACAAAAAATACTAAACCAGCCTTTGTGTAAAAGTAAAGTTTGATAATTAGAAATAAGACAAGTTGTTACACTGTAAGGACAATGCAAATGTGTTTCAACAGGGTGTTGCGGGGGGCTCGGCCACGACCCTTTCAATATTCCTGTGATTGATGTGTGATTGGTGAACAGGGATCAGGGGCTGGTCTAAAACTACGTGACCCCTCCTCTTGTGGTAGAAGGTGAACTCTGTATAAATGCTTTGTTGTTACTTGTGACTGGGCGCTGCTGATCGGAACCCACATGGCAGACGTCCCGTCAGGCTGAAATAAAAAGATGCTCTGACCTCAAACCTGGGACCCTGGACTTCTTTCTTCATAAGCTGCCTTTTCTAGGAAACCGGTATTAATAGCCCGCTCTTGGGATCGAAAATATACTACATGAGCTTACAAAGTAGATCTGCTATTTAAAAATCACACCCAGTGTGAAGTGGGCGGTGTGGTCACAGTGGTCATCACAGTGATGAAGTTCACTTAAAGAAAAGTAATATTTCTGAAGTGTGTGGTGCCATTTATTAACAATAAACAATGGTTGGTCCACAATGGGTGATTCACTTAAAAAAAAACATAAAAGTTTTTTTTTTAAGTGCATAGTCCTATTTATAGAGCTATGTGTCATGTGTTCACTAGCCAATCACAGTCCTGAATAGGGGTTGGGGGGGTACAATGGTGGCCAATCACGGTGCAGGGTTAGGGGGTGCAATTGTGGCCAGTGATTTGCATTGAATGTGTCTACCCTGTAGTAACTCTGAGGACCCCCTAGGGGTCCCGGACCCCCTGTTGAAGACCTCTGCGCTAGCCTACTTCTTCCACCAGCCAGGTGTCAGTCAGTAAAGGGTTAACAGCTACAGCACAAGGAGGAGTTCCTCAGTGACGGAAATCTAGTCAAACGAAAGTTAACAGTGAAAAGTTTGGTGGCAGCAACACACTCTCTACTAAACCTTTCAAACACGACGTTTTACACAACTCTGACAACTTAAACACTGGTGAGTAATAAAGATAAATATGTATTATTCATTAAGAGAGACCCGTTAGCCTCATTGCATATTTGCCTATGTTATTTTTTGACATTTGTCTAACTCTACCTTCCTAACACTGCTGCTTCATTTAGCCATGGTTCAGATCACTGTCACAAGCGTCATGGCGCTACTTGATCCTGGTTTCAAAATGGCCTCCATTTACAGCCCGTACATCTACATAAACGTTCAGATTTCAAATATAAAGTGCTGACCCCAAAGCCACTGATGTTACAAGTTAAAGCGCCAGGGTCTAAGTACCCTTATCTTCCGTATTGTTCAATAAAAAGCATTTTAATTCGATTGGTGGCCATTTTCACAGAATGTTCTCCATAAGCGTTCTACTACGTGTTCAACTAACCCTATCGGTTGGAAGTTGCATTGCACTCTGATACATTATAATTATCTATGAGAAAATGGCCGCCAATTGGATTAAATTGCTTTTTATTGAACAATACGGGATATACGGGTACTTAGACATGGGCGTTTTAACTTGTAACATCCGCGGCTTTTGGGTAAGACCTTTTATATTTAAAATCTGAACGTAAATGTAGATGTATCTGTTGTAAATGGAGACCATTCAAAAACCAGGAACTAGTGGTTCCATGACTGTCATGATATGACTGTCATTTTCCTGGGCTACTGCTTCATTGTGCCTCATTGCCTATGCCTTCAGCCTTTCAGAACGATTGTTGCATTCAAAAGTCACTTTCTGCCTGAGTCATTTTAAGTCAACCTTTTGACAGAAATGATTTTGAATGTAACAAGCATTCTGATAGAATGAGAACATAGTAAGACAGGATGTAAATAAGGCAGATAAACATGGCTTATGCAAAAATAGTTATTTTTTTCTCATGATTGCCTAATAAGTCAACTAGAATATCATTGGTCATTGGTGACATTTCTGCTGCCTGCTTCATTTAGCCATGGTTCACATGACGCTCGTCTGTCACAAGCATCATGGCGCTACTTGTTCCTGTTTTTTTAAATGGTCTCCATTTACAGCCCCTACATCTACATAAAAGTTCAGATTTCAAATATAAAGTGTTTACCCCAAAGCCACGGATGTTCCATGTTAAAGCGCCTGGGTCTAAGTACCCGTATCTTCCGTATTGTTCAATAAAAAGCATTTTAATCCGATTGGTGGCCATTTTCTCAGAGTTTTCTCCATATACGTTCAACGACGCGCCCCTATCGGTTGGGGGGTGTATTGCACTCTGATGCATTATAACTATGAGAAAATGGCCGCCAATCGGATTAAAATGCTTTTTATTGAACAATATGGAAGATACGGGTACTTAGACCTGGGCGCTTTAACTTGTAACATCCGTGGCTTTGGGGTCAGCACTTTATATTTAAAATTTGAACGTTTATGTAGATGTACGGGAGATGGAGACCATTCAAAAACAAGGAACTAGTGGTTCCATGACTGTCATAATATGACAGTCATGTTTCAGGGCTACTGCAGTGCTTCATTGTGCCTGTTCCATTCCAAAGTCACTTTCTGCCTGAGTCATTTGAAGTCAACTTTTTGACTTGAACAGAAACTATTTTGAATGTAACAAGCACTCTGATAGATAAGAATGAGAACATAGTAAGACAGGATATAAATAAAGGCAGATAAACATGATGCAAAAATAGTTTTCTTTTCTCATGATTGCCTAATACGTCAACTAGAAGATCATTGGTTCACAAAGTGGGTTCCGGGGACCCCCAGGGGTCATTTAGGGGGTTCCAGGGGGTCCCCAGCAAAATATATTAAAACAGTATCACAATCATTTTAACCCCTTTATCCATTTATATGTTGGATATAAAAATAAATAGCAGATATACAAGCTTACTTTGTGTCGCACTGCGAGCTTGCACATGTGCTATTTTTTAACATTTTTGAAAGATCTAGAAAGTGTTTGAACATTTGTTAATACATTTGACCCCCATTTTAAATTGGGGATCCTTGGCACGAAAAAGTTTGAAAACCACTGAACTAGATGAGGCATATAGTGATTTTTCATTTAATCTTTCCTGAAAACCTTAAAAATATGACTTAGAAAATTATGCTGACTGCAGATCTCTGCCAGGCCTGGTTGACTATCCAGGTCCTGCAAATCATAGCCAATTGATCGGAAAGAATCTGAAAAATCACGCCGATTAGCTGCTCACAGAAACACAGACACACAGACGGACAAGGGCAAAAACATGATTTCCGGCCAACTAAACTAAACTTGTTTCACTTTTATTCTCGGTGTGTAGAAATGGCGTCTGCCTGCAGTCTCCTGTCTGAAGAGCAGTTCCTGTGTTCCATCTGTCTGGATGTGTTCACTGATCCAATCACCACTCCATGTGGACACAACTACTGCAAAACCTGCATCACACATTACTGGGACACTAAGGATGTGTGTCAGTGTCCACTATGTAACAAAACCTTCTTTACGAGACCAGAATTCTCTGTTAATAAGGTCTTCTCTGAGATGGCTGATCAGTTCAGGAAGTCAAAGCAGCTGAGACAAACTTCCAGCACAAACCAAGAACCTGCTGAACCAGATGAAGTCTCCTGTGACGTCTGTACTGAGACCAAACTCAAAGCCCTGAAGTCCTGCTTGGTGTGTCTAACCTCCTACTGTGAGACTCACCTGGAGCCTCATCTGAGACTCACAGGGTTAAAACGACACAAACTAATCAACCCTGTGAAGAACCTGGAAGACTTTATGTGTCAGAAACATGACAGACCTCTGGAGCTGTTCTGTAAGACTGACCTCGTGTGTGTTTGTCAGTTCTGTTTGTTAGAGTCAGACCACAAGTTACATCAAATTGTCTCTCTGGAAAAAGAATTTGAAGAAAAGAAGGCTGAGCTGGGAAAGACAGAATGTCAAGTTCAGCAGATGATCCAGGAGAGACAAGTGAAGATTCAGGAGGTCCAACACTCAGTAGAGATCAGTAAGAAAGATGCAGACAGAGAGATAGCAGACAGTGTGCAGATCTTCACTGCTCTGATCAGCTGTATTGAGAGAAGCCAGGCTGAGCTCATTGATGTGATTGAAGAGCAGCAGAAAACAACAGAGAAACAGGCTGAAGGCTTCATCAAGGAGCTGCAACAAGAAATCCCTGAATTAAAGAAGAGAAGCTCTGAGCTGAAGCAGCTCTCACACACTGAAGACCACCTCCACCTCCTCCAGAACTTCACATCCATCAACACCCCTCCACCCACCAAGGACTGGACAAAGGTCAATGTCCTTCAGTCTTTATATGTGGGAACTGTGAGGACAGCTGTGGCTCAGCTGGAGAAGACACTCAGTCAAGAGATGGAGAATAACCTGCGTGATGCTGAGCTGAGGAGGATCCAGCAATATGCAGTGGATGTAACTCTGGACCCTGACACAGCACATCACTATCTCATCCTGTCTGAGGATGGAAAACAAGTGAGTCATGGAAACATAACGAAAAATATCCCAGACAACCCAAAGAGATTCTCTCCTTGTGTCTGTGTCTTAGGAAAACAAAGCTTCTCCTCAGGAAGGTTTTACTATGAAGTTCAGGTTAAAGGGAAACCTGGCTGGAGTTCAGGAGTGGCCAGAGAGTCCATCAAGAGGAAGGGTGAAATCACAGTGAGTCCCAACGATGGTTACTGGACTATACAGTTGAGGAATGGAAATGAGTACAAGGCTCTTGCTGACCCTCCTGTCCTCCTCCCTATAAAAGAGAAGGTCCAGAAAGTGGGAGTGTTTGTGGATTATGAGGAGGGTCTGGTCTCCTTTTATGATGTGGAGACCAGAGTTCATCTCTACTCCTTCACTGGCTGTACCTTCACTGAGAAACTATATCCATACTTTAGTCCCAGTCTTTATAATAATGGAAAGAACTCTGCTCCTCTGATCATCTCTCCTGTCAATCATACAGATTAGACTAACCCTTGGCTTTACATGAAAGGTTAGTTTTCATTTAAGAATCAAATGTGTGTATAGAAGGGTTCTTTTACAGGTTTATTGTCCTAATGAAGAGATTGATGAGAGGTTTATTGTCAGTCAAGCTCAGTTGAACGTTAACACATGTATTCTATTAAAACACAAGAACAGAAGAACTTAACTTTACATGCGTGAATTACAACCAAGGACTATTGTGGTAAATTAAGTGCTTAATTTAAATATTTACTATTTAGCATACATCCCTTTCTGTAGAATTGTGCATATGTCTTTGGTACAAGTAAGTATATTTAATGGCATTCAGGTTTAAGTTAAACTTGACATTTTTCTTTATTAATGTGCAGGATTCATATCTATCAGGAATAAAACAACATTTAATTGTCAATACTACTACTACACAGCACTTAATTGAAACTATGCAAAGATTACGTTATTAATTGTCTCTATTATGTACTGTAGTTCTCAATTATTATTAATTGTGTTCTCAATTATAGAAGATGGAAATTGTGATTCTTCAAAAGAAATCAGCTATTGTAATTATTTGCACTTTGCAGATTGTTTTTTCTCAACGCAGAGTTACATACATTCAGTTTGCGTAATTTTGGGGTTTTGGGTTATGTTGTCACATTGATGAATGTATATTTTGGTGTATATCTAACTGTCTTGGATTTGCTACAGAAGAAGAGTTCTATGTTTGAAACAACATATTATTTGGTGGTTTTACAATAAATATTCCTGGTAGCATTACCCAGTGTGCAGACTTTTTTCTGTCTTTCACCTGTTCTTCTGTCCTGCACCTGGTATTTTATTGCTTGGATGTGCAGTAGGCTAGATGTATTTATTTTATATTCATGTATTATATTTATATTTGATCATTTTGATGTACAGTACATGTTTTTGTAAACTTTCTGCCCTGCCACAGGAGCATTGTCATTGGCTAGTCAGTAATATACAGTAGATCAGTGGTTCGGGTCGGGACCCCCAGGGGGGTCCCCGAATTATTTTGGGGGGTCATTATACAGGGTATCTGCACATTTCTAAAGTTAACATTTATGACTTTTAAGACCTTTTTAATACCAAATTGTCAAATATTATGTAGGAAAGAGGCAAACATTGTGAAAATAGCTGAACTACAAGCTTGCATAGATCAGTTATTTTCACTATGTTTATATGTGGAACCGAGTCAAACTTAATGTAAAAGAGCTTGTCAGGGTGGGTGGTCCCCAGTTCAAATATGATTATTTTGGGGGGTTGCAGCCTGAAAAGTTTGGGAACCCTTGCAGTAGATCCCATAAGCCGGACGGTGAAGGCGGCTGATTGGCTTGTTAGAATCCCTTACCTCGGCCACGTTAACTACTTCATCCTAGGGGATCCTGAGGCGTTCCCAGGTCAGCATGGAGATATTATCTCTCTCTCGCCATCTGGTCCTTGGTCTGCCAGGGGGTCTCCTCCCAGTGGGACGTGGACCAAGAACCTCCCTTGGGAGACGCCCGGGAGGCATCCGTACAAGATGCCTGAACCACCTTAACTGGCTCCTTTCAACAATATGATGTACATACAAATCCAGACACCAATTAACAGGTCTGAAATCTATCTATCTAATCTATGACAGAGAAGGAAGAGGCCTACAGTACTGAAACTACTCCCATGTGAATGTATTTCAGTTCAGTGTGAATGCTAAATATGTGTTGATTTCTTGTTTCTCTGTGATGCTGTGATGTCCACCAATGCGGAGGAAAACTCAATCTTTCCTTATAGTATAAGGAATTAATGAATAATTGAGTTTTCGTAGAAGGCTTACATCGTATTGATCCAATTCAGAGACATGAAATAATATAATAAAATGCCAGATAATATTAGAATTTCATGGGTGGCCTCAATGAGATATTAAGAACATTAATACAACATACAAAAAAGACACACACACAATTTAATAATTTATTTATTTCCACATAATAGTAATCCCAAGTTGTTGGAAGCCTCTTGTCTCTGAGATGAAGTAGATTAGAAGTCAAAATTATCACAACATTTTACTTAAGTATAGCACTTAAT
This sequence comes from Gymnoscopelus microlampas, assembly GCF_963454915.1. NCBI lineage: Eukaryota > Metazoa > Chordata > Actinopteri > Myctophiformes > Myctophidae > Gymnoscopelus > Gymnoscopelus microlampas. The sequence continues at coordinate 42,511,375 of NC_139958.1, forward strand.
TTCTACCATTAATTTCCACAACAACGTTACATGACAAATGCACATGTTGGACCTGTATGGGTCCATTTGGTTCCATTTGTACACTCAGAGTTATGGGGGTCCTTGAAATTAAAAGGTCTGAGAGCCACTGTGCTACAGAGCCTTCATTAGTATCATTGGTAAAACCTGTGATGGAAGTAAGGAAGAGGCCCAATTTCTATTCAATATGTCTGCTGTGCATAGAGCCTATTGGTCTTTCAATGTGGTCTCAAAGGTGCACAATCTCCTGGGTTTTCTTAACCTGTTCCGCTGGCATCTGGCTCTGTTTTGAGAGGAAGGGTGGGTGCTACGGTTTACCTGTGATATACAGTCATCAATCAAAAATCCCTTGTCAGCCAATCACAGCCATCTCTTCTGTCAGCATGCCTTCGAGGCCTGACTGCTTAAACAGCTCTTTGTCACTGATGGAGCCAGCATACAGGTCTGAAATGAAAGTGACTGCTCCATGAGGTGCCGTCCCATTCGCCAATCAGGCCCTTCAGGGTGATATGAGACTGTAGTTTGAGAACAGTTCACTTTAATGAGGCAGACTTTCTGGCTGTTGTTATCTCAGCTGTGTGCAGTTAACAATTATCTACCAAATCAAAGTAACATCAGAGATTATTTTTCACACGTTTAAGTGATAACCAGTCAGAATGAGTAATCACAGTTCTCAGGTTTTAATAATGTCATAACTGAACTGGAGAGATACTTTCAACATTGACTGTGTCTCTCTGCTACTGCTCTGGCCATGCTGCTCACACAACATGTAGACTGCACTGCCTTCAACTGACCACTGGCAATATAAACTAGCCCAGGGGTCTTCAACGTTTTTTAGGCCAAGGACCCCTTAGCTGAGAGAGAGGTGAAGCAGGGACTCTCACTACATATTGTATAACATTGTGTTGCAGATTAAACCTTTTCATAGATTTCATAGATAGCTTCATAGACTTGTTTGACAGCACTATCATCGGTGTTGTGTAAATCATGTTTTGTTAGTATGTTGGATGCATGTTCATGTTGTGTAGCCTATATTCAGACATTTAAACACTTAAAATTGTCAACACTTAGAAAACTTGACCTTTCACTCTGTAGTTGGTCTGCTCTTTTACCCCCGCTACACCAAACCTCTAGCCGATCTACAAGATCACAACCTGCAAGGCGTTGTAACTTGTGAGCTTACAAAGTAGATCTGCTATTTAAAAATAATATTTTTAGACTATACATTTGAAAACTTGTGAAATGGGACATCCTGTAATGAGTACTTTCTACTTTTGGTAGTTTAAGTATTTTTTGTATTTCTACATTGCAGTATTGATACCTTTAAGTAAAAACAAAGTACTTTTTTCACCACTTTTGTCCTTTACATAAGTATTCCATAGCCAATTCAGATGTGGTTGGTTCTACAGCAGTACTTTGATCAAATGACGGACAACGCAAATCGTACAGAGACAGAGACAAAACTCAAATCAAAGAAGTGGGCGAAAATCTGTCTCCGTTCACCAAGACACCCAACACTGTGGGACTCGCTAGCCCAGGGGTCTTCAACGTTTTCATGCCACAGACCCCTTGGCTGAGAGTGAAATAAAGTAGGGACCCCGATTATATATTGTATAGGATATTTATTTTTTCATAGATTTCATAGGCAGCTTCATAGACTTGTTTCACAGAACTATCCTGTTGGATTCATGTTAATGTGTATTTCCAGACATTTAACCATGCACTTAAACAATACTTAGTAAACCTGACCTTTCACTCTGTACTTAGTCTGCTCTTTTTTCCCCCTACATCAAACCACTTTAGCCAAAAAATAGCAGATCTACAAGCGCACAACGCCTTGCAGCCCGAGGCGTTGTGCGCTTGTAGATCTGCTATTTTTGGCTAAAGTTCTCCTTAGAATAGGGATACTTGGTTGAAGTGGTTAATGCAGAAATCACACAAAGATTTGGCGGACCCCCTGTAGTAACTCTGAGGACCCCCTAGGGGTCCCTGACCCCCTGTTGAAGACCTCTGCAGCTAGCCTACTTCTTCCACCAGCCAGGTGTCAGTCAGTAAAGGGTTAACAGCTACAGCACATGGAGGAGTTCCTCAGTGACGGAAATCTAGTGAAACGAAAGTTAACAGTGAAAAGTTTGGTGGCAGCAACACACTCTCGTCTCTACAAAACCTTTCAAACACGACGTTTTACACAATTCTGACAACTTAAACACTGGTGAGTAATAAAGATACAGATGTATTATTCATTAAGAGAGACCCGTTAGCCTCATAGCATAATTGCCTATGTTCTTTTTTGACATGTCTGCCTAACTCTACCTTCCTAACACTGCTGCTTCATTTAGCCATGGTTCACAGACGCTCGTCTGTCACAAGCATCATGGCGCTACTTGTTCCTGGTTTATAAATGTTCTCCATTTACAGCCCCTACATCTACATGAACGTTCAGATTTAAAATATAAAGTGCTGACCCCAAAGCCACGGATGTTGCAAGTTAAAGCGCCTGGGTCTAAGTACCCTTATCTTCCGTATTGTTCAATAAAAAGCATTTTAATCCGATTGGTGACCATTTTCGCAGAGTTTTCTCCATATACGTTCAACTACGTTCCCCTATCGGTTGGGAGGTGTATTGCACTCTGATGCATTATAACTATGAGAAAATGGCCGCCAATCGGATTAAAATGCTTTTTATTGAACAATACGGAAGATACGGGTACTTAGACCCGGGCGCTTTAACTTGTAACATCCGTGGCTTTGGGGTCAGCACTTTATATTTCAAATTTTAACGTTTATGTAAATGTACGGGACATGGAGACCATTCAAAAACAAGGAACTAGTGGTTCCATGACTGTCATAATATGACAGTCATGTTTCTGGGCTACTGCAGTGCTTCATTGCGCCTATTACATTCCAAAGTCACTTTCTGCCTGAGTCATTTTAAGTCAACTTTTTGACTTGAACAGAAATTATTTTGAATGTAACAAGCACTCTGATAGATTAGAATGAGAACATAGTAAGGCAGGATGTTAATAAAGGCAGATAGACATGACTTATGCAACAAACAGAAAAAAGTATTCTCCTCATGATTGCCTAATTAAGTCAACTAGAAGATCATTGGTTCACAAAGTGGGTTCCGGGGACTCCCAGGGGTCATTGAGGTGGTTCCAGGGGGTCCCCAGCAAAATATGTTAATACAGCATCACAATCATTTTAACCCCTTATTCCATTTATATGTTGGATATTTAAAAAAAATAGCAGATATACAAGCTTACTTTGTGTCGCGCTGCGAGCTTGCACATGTGCTATTTTTGAACATGTTTGAAAGATCTAGAAAGTGTTTGAAAATGTTTTAATACATTTGACCCCCATTTTAAATTAGAGATCCTTGGCACGAAAAAGTTTGAAAAAAACCCAAACAAAAACACTGAACTAGATGAGGCATATAGTGATTTTTCATTTCTTCTTTCCTGAAAACCTTAAAAATATGACTTAGAAAATTATGCTCACTGCAGATCTCTGCCAGGCCTGGTTGACTATCCAGGTCCTGCAAATCATAGCCAATTGATTGGAAAGAATCTGAAAAATCACGCCGATTAGTCCAGCGGTGCCAGAGATTAGCTGCTCACAGACGGACAGACGGACAAGGGCAAAAACATAATTTCCGGCCAACTAAACTAAACTTGTTTCACTTTTATTCTCAGTGTGAAGAAATGGCGTCTGCCTGCAGTCTCCTGTCTGAAGAGCAGTTCCTGTGTTCTATCTGTCTGGATGTGTTCACTGATCCAATCAGCACTCCATGTGGACACAACTACTGCAACACCTGCATCACACATTACTGGGACACTAAGGATGTGTGTCAGTGTCCACTATGTAACAAAACCTTCTATACGAGACCAGACTTCTCTGTTAATAAAGTCCTCTCTGAGATGGCTGATCAGTTCAGAAAGTCAAAGCAGCTGAGACAAACTTCCAGCACAAACCAAGAACCTGCTGAACCAGAGGAAGTCTCCTGTGACGTCTGTACTGAGACCAAACTCAAAGCCCTGAAGTCCTGCTTGGTGTGTCTGACCTCCTACTGTGAGACTCACCTGGAGCCTCATCTGAGACTCACAGGGTTAAAAAGACACAAACTAATTGACCCTGTAAAGAACCTGGAAGATTTTATGTGTAAGAAACATGACAGACCTCTGGAGCTGTTCTGTAAGACTGACCTCATGTGTGTTTGTCAGTTCTGTTTGTCAGAGTCAGACCACAAGTTACATCAAATTGTCTCTCTGGAAAAAGAATTTGAAGAAAAGAAGGCTGAGCTGGGAAAGACAGAATGTGAAGTTCAGCAGATGATCCAGGAGAGACAAGTGAAGATTCAGGAGGTCCAACACTCAGTAAAGCTCAGTAAGAAAGATGCAGACAGAGAGATAGCAGACAGTGTGCAGATCTTCACTTCTCTGATCAGCTGTATTGAGAGAAGCCAGGCTGAGCTCATTGATGTGATTGAAGAGAAGCAGAAAACAACAGAGAAACAGGCTGAAGGCTTCATCAAGGAGCTGCAACAAGATATCACTGAATTAAAGAAGAGAAGCTCTGAGCTGAAGCAGCTCTCACACACTGAAGACCACCTCCACCTCCTCCAGAACTTCACATCCATCAACAACCCTCCACCCACTAAGGACTGGACAACGTTCAATATCCTTCAGTCTTCATATATGGGAACTGTGAGGACAGTTGTGGCTCAGCTGGAGAAGACGCTCAGTCAAGAGATGGAGAATAACCTGCGTGATGCTGAGCTGAGGAGGATCCAGCAATATGCAGTGGATGTAACTCTGGACCCGGATACAGCACATCCCTCTCTCATCCTGTCTGAGGATGGAAAACAAGTGAGTCTTGGAAACATAAAAAATGATCTCCCAGAAAATAAAGAGAGATTCTCTACATGTGTCTGTGTCTTAGGAAAACAAAGCTTATCCTCAGGAAGGTTTTACTATGAGGTTGAGGTTAAAGGGAAGACTGCCTGGAGTTTAGGAGTGGTCAGAGAGTCCATCAACAGGAAGGGAGTGATCACAGCAAACCCCAACGATGGTTACTGGACTATATGGTTGAGGAATGGAAATGAGTACAAGGCTCTTGCCGGCCCCCGTGTCCTTCTCCCTATAAGAGAGGAGGTCCAGAAAGTGGGAGTGTTTGTGGATTATGAGGAGGGTCTGGTCTCCTTTTATGATGTGGAGACCAGAGTTCATCTCTACTCTTTCACTGGCTGCACCTTCACTGAGAAACTATATCCACTCTTCAGTCCAGATCTTAATAATAATGGAAATAACTCTGCTCCTCTGATCATCTCTCCTGTCAATCACACAGATTAGACTGATCCTCAGCTTGACATGAAAAGGTTTTCATGTAAGAAACAAATGTGTGTATAGAAGGGTTAATTTACAGGTTTATTGTCCTAATGAAGAGACTGATGTGAGGTTTATTGTGATTCAAGCTATTGAACTCTAACACATGTATTCTATTGAAACACATCAAGAACTTAACTTTACATGTCTGAATACAACCAAAGACTATTCTGGTAAATTGAGTGCTTAATTTGCTGTATTGAAGTATTTAGCATACATCCCTTTCTGTGAGACTGTAGAATTGTCCATATGTCTTTGATAAAATCAAGTATATTTAATGGCATTCAGGTTTAAGTAAAACTTTATATTTGTGTTTATTAGTGTGCAGGATTCATATCTATCACTATGCAAAGGTTTTGTAATGATTATGTTATTAATTGTCTCTTTTATGTACTATAGTTGTTATGTTATCAATTATAGAAGATGGAAATGGTGATTCTTCAAAAGAAATCATCTATTGTAATTATGTGCAGGTTTTGTCCCAACGCAGAGTTGCATACATTAAGTTTGCGTAATTTTGGGTGTTTGGGTTATATTGTCACGTTGATGAATGTATATTTTGGTGTACATCTAATGAGGAAGTGTGCCAAAATGTTTTGCCAGTCTTGGATTTGCTACAGAAGAAGAGTTCTATGTTTGAAACAACATATTATTTGGTGGTTTTACAATAAATATTCATGGGAGCATTATCCAGTGTGCAGACTCTATTTTACTGTCTTTCACCCTGTGTGTTAATGTTTGTATGTGCAGTAGGGCTATATGGATTATTGTATATTAATTTATTATATTTATATTTGATCATTTTAATGTACAGTAAATGTTTTTGTAAACTTTATGCCCTGCCACAGGAGCATTGTCATTGGCTAGTCAGTAATATACAGTAGATAATTGGTTCGGGTCGGGACCACCAGGGTAGTCCCCATATTATTTTGGGGGGTCCCCAGATGATTAGCTTAATGTGCGTCATTGTTTTATCACTCAACAGTAAACAAACCAACATACAGTATAAGTGTAAACCGAAACTGAACTATTTAAGTCATCTCCGTTGGTAGGTCAGTATGTCTTGATAACACCCAATGAATGGTCTGATAAATCGTGGGTAGGTAAGTAGGTCGCCTACTTCGCCCATTCAATAGTCTAATAAAAGGTGATAATGTCCCATTCATGCATTGATAGCATCCGAATCAGGTGCACACAGGGTATCTGCACATTTATAGTTACAATTTATGACTTTTAAGACCTTTTTAATACCAAATTGTCAAATATTATGTAGGAAAGAGGCAAACATTGTGAAAATAGCTGAACTACAAGCTCACATAGATCAGCTATTTTCACTATTTATCTGTGGAACCGAGTCAAACTAAATGTAAAAGAGCTTGTCAGGGTGGGTGGTCCCCAGTCCAAATATGATTATTTTGGGGGGTCGCGGCCTGAAAAGTTTGGGAACCCTTGCAGTAGATCCCATAAGCCAGACAGTAAAGGCGGCTGATTGGCTTGTTAGAATCCCTGACCTCGGCCACGTTAACTACTTCATCGTAGAGGATCCTGAGGCGTTCCCAGGCCAGCATGGAGATATTATCTCTCTCTCCCCATCTGGTCCTTGGTCTGCCAGGGGGTCTCCTCCCAGTGGGACGTGGACCAAGAACCTCCCTTGGGAGACGCCCGGGAGGCATCCGTACAAGATGCCTGAACCACCTTAACTGGCTCCTTTCAACAATATGATGTACATACAAATCAAGAAACCAATTAACAGGTCTGAAATCTATCTAATCTATGACAGAGAAGGAAGAGGCCTACAGTACTGAAACTATTCCCATGTGAATGTATTTCAGTTCAGTCTGAATGCTAAATATGTGTTGATTTCTTGTTTCTCTGTGATGCTGTGATGTCCACCAATGCGGAAGAAAACTCAATCTTTCCTTATAGTATAAGGAATGAATGAATAATTGAGTTTTTGTAGAAGGCTTACATCGTATTGATCCAATTCAGAGACATAAAATAATATAATAAAATGCCAGATAATATTTGAATGTCATGGATGGCCTCAATGAGATATTAAGAACATTAATACAGCATACAAAAAATACACACACACAATGCAATCATTTATTTATTTCCACATAATAGTAATCCCAAATTGTTGGAAGCCTCTTAGGGGCAAATTTGTCTCTGAGATGAAGTAGATTAGAAGTAAAAATGATCACAATATTTTACTTCAGTATAGCACTTAATTTCTACCATTAATTTCCACAACAACGTTACATGACAAATGCACATGTTGGACCTGTATGGGTCCATTTGGTTCCATTTGTACACTTGAGTTATGGGGGTCCTTGAAATTAAAAGGTTTGAGAGCCACTGTGCTACAGAGCCTTCATTAGTATCATTGGTAAAACTTGTGAAGGAAGTAAGGAAGAGGCCCAATTTCTTTTCTTTTCAATATGTCTGCTGTGCATAGAGCCTATTGGTCTTTCAATGTGGTCTCGAAGGTGCACAATCTCCTGGGTTTTCTTAACCTGTTCTGCTGGCATCTGGCTCTGTTTTGAGAGGAAGGCTGGGTGATACAGTTTACCTGTGATATACAGTCATCAATCAAAAATCCCTTGTCTGCCATCACAGCCATCTCTTCTGTCAGCATGCCTTGGAGGCCTGACTGCATAAACGGCTCTTTGTCACTGATGGAGCCAGCATACAGGTCTGAAATGAAGGTGACTGCTCCATGGCATGAGGTGCCGTCCCAATCAGGCCCTTCAGGGTGATATGAGACTGTAGTTTGAGAACAGTTCACTTTGCAGAGGCAGACTTTCTGGCTGTTGGCATCTCAGCTCTGTGCAGTTAACAATTACCAACCAAATCAAAGTAACATCAGAGATTATTTTTCGCACGTTTAAGTGATAACCAGTCAGAATGAGTAATCACAGTTCTCAGGTTTTAATAATGTCATAACTGAACTGGAGAGATACTTTCAACATTGACTGTGTCTCTCTCTGCTACTGCTCTGGGCATGCTGCTCACACAACATGTAGACTGCACTGCCCTCTACTGAAGCAGGGACTCTCACTATATATTGTATAACATTGTGTTGCAGATTAAACCTTTTCATAGATTTCATAGATAGCTTCATAGACTTGTTTGACAGCGATATCATCAGTGTTGTGTTAGTATGTTGGATGTATGTACATTGTGTAGCCTATATTCAGACATTTAAACACTTAAAATTGTCAACACTTAGAAAACTTGACCTTTCACTCTGTAGTTGGTCTGCTCTTTTCCCCCACTACACCAAACCTCTAACCGATCTACAAGATCACAACCTGCAAGGCGTTATAACTTGTGAGCTTACAAAGTAGATCTGCTATTTAAAAATAATATTTTTAGACTTGAAAACTTGTGAAATGGGACATCCTGTAATGAGTACTTTCTACTTTTGGTAGTAATTTTTGTATTTCTACATTGCAGTATTGATACTTTTAAGTAAAAAAAAAATGAAGTACTTTTTTCACCACTTTTGTCCTTTACATAAGTATTCCTACGCCAATTCAGGTGTGGTTGGTTCTACAGCAGTACTTTGATCAAATGACGGACAACGCGTACAGAGACAAAACTCAAATCAAAGAAGTGGGTGAAAATCTGTCTCCGTTCACCAAGACAACACTGTGGGACTCGCTAGCCCAGGGGTCTTCAACGTTTGCATGCCAAGGACCCCTTGGCTGAGAGTGAGATAAAGTAGGGACCCCGATTATATATTGTATAAGACATTTTTTTTTAGATTTCATAGGCAGCTTCATAGACTTGTTTCACAGAACTATCATGTTGGATTCATGTTAATGTGTATTTCCAGACATTTAACCATGCACTTAAAAAGTACTTAGTAAATCTGACCTTTCACTCTGTACTTAGTCTGCTCTTTTTTCCCCCTACATCAAACCACTTTAGCCAAAAATAGCAGATCTACAAGCTGCGAGGCATTGTGTGCTTGTAGATCTGCTATTTTTGGCTAAAGTTCTCCTTAGAATAGGGATGCTTGGGTTGAAGTGGATAATGCAGAAATCACACAAAGGTTTGGCGGACCCCCTGTAGTAACTCTGAGGACCCCCTAGGGGTCCCGGACCCCCTGTTGAAGACCTCTGCAGCTAACCTACTTCTTCCACCAGCCAGGTGTCAGTCATTAAAGGGTTAACAGCTACAGCACAAGGAGGAGTTCCTCAGTGACGGAAATCTAGTCAAACGAGAGTTAACAGTGAAAAGTTTGGTGGCAGCAACACACTCTCTACTAAACCTTTCAACACGACGTTTTACACAACTCTGACAACTTAAACACTGGTGAGTAATAAAGATAAAGATGTATTATTCATTGAGAGAGACCCGTTAGCCTAAGTGCCTGTGTTATTTTTTGACATTTCTGCCTAACTCTACCTTCTAAACACTGCTGCTTCATTTAGCCATGGTTCACATGACGCTCGTCTGTCACAAGCGTCATGGCGCTACTTGTTCCTGTTTTTTAAATGCTCTCCATTTACAGCCCCTACATCTACATGAACGTTCAAATTTAAAATATAACGTGTTTACCCCAAAGCCACGGATGTTACAAGTTAAAACGCCTGGGTCTAAGTACCCTTATCTTCCGTGTTGTTCAATAAAAAGCATTTTAATCCGATCGGTGGCCATTTTCTCAGAATTTTCTCCATATACGTTCAACTACGCGCCCCTATCGGTTGGGGGGTGTATTGCACTGTGATGCATCATAATTATGAGAAAATGGCCGCCAATCGGATTGAAATGCTTTGTATTGAACAATACGGAAGATACGGGTACTTAGACCTGGGCGCTTTAACTTGTAACATCCGTGGCTTTGGGGTCAGCACTTTATATTTAAAATTTGAACGTTTATGTAGATGTACGGGAGATGGAGACCATTCAAAAACAAGGAACTAGTGGTTCCATGACTGTCATAATATGACAGTCATGTTTCAGGACTACTGCAGTGCTTCATTGTGCCTGTTACTGTGCCTGTCACTTTCTGCCTGAGTCATTTGAAGTCAACTTTTTGACTTGAACAGAAATGATTTTGAATGTAACAAGCACTCTGATAGATTAGAATGAGAACATAGTAAGACAGGATATAAATAAAGGCAGATAAACATGACTTATGCAAAAATAGTTTTCTTTTCTCATGATTGCCTACTACGTCAACTAGAAGATCATTGGTTCACAAAGTGGGTTCCGGGGACCCCCAGGGGTCATTGAGGGGGCTCCAGGGGGTCACAGCAAAATATATTAAAACAGCATCACAATAATTTTAACCCCTTTATCCATTTATATGTTGGATATAAAAATAAACTAGCAGATATACAAGCTTACTTTGTGTCGCGCTGCGAGCTTGCACATGTGCTATTTTTGAACATTTTTGAAAGATCTAGAAAGTGTTTGAACATTTTTTGATACATTTGACCCCCATTTTAAATTGGGGATCCTTGGCACGAAAAAGTTTGAAAACCACTGAACTAGATAAGGCATATAGTGATTTTTCATTTAATCTTTCCTGAATACCTTAAAAATAAGACTTAGAAAATTATGCTGACTGCAGATCTCTGCCAGGCCTGGTTGACTATCCAGGTCCTGCAAATCATAGCCAATTGATCGGAAAGAATCTGAAAAATCATGCCGATTAGCTGCTCACAGAAACACAGAAACACAGACGGACAAGGGCAAAAACATGATTTCCGGCCAACTAAACTAAATTTGTTTCACTTTTATTCTCAGTGTGTAGAAATGGCGTCTGCCTGCAGTCTCCTGTCTGAAGAGCAGTTCCTGTGTTCTATCTGTCTGGATGTGTTCACTGATCCAATCAGCACTCCATGTGGACACAACTACTGCAAAACCTGCATCACAGATTACTGGGACACTAAGGATGTGTGTCAGTGTCCACTATGTAACAAAACCTTCTATAATAGACCAGAATTCTCTGTTAATAAGGTCTTCTCTGAGATGGCTGATCAGTTCAGGAAGTCAAAGCAGCTGAGACAAACTTCCAGCACAAACCAAGAACCTGCTAAACCAGACGAAGTCTCCTGTGACGTCTGTACTGAGACCAAACTCAAAGCCCTGAAGTCCTGCTTGGTGTGTCTGACCTCCTACTGTGAGACTCACCTGGAGCCTCATCAGAGACTCGCAGGGTTAAAACGACACAAACTAATCAACCCTGTAAAGAACCTGGAAAACTTTGTGTGTAAGAAACATGACAGACCTCTGGAGCTGTTCTGTAAGACTGACCTCATGTGTGTTTGTCAGTTCTGCACCGAGTCAGACCACAAGTTCCATCAAATTGTCTCTCTGGAAAAAGAATTTGATGAAAAGAAGGCTGAACTGGGAAAGACAGAGGCTGAAGTTCAGCAGATGATCCAGGAGAGACAAGTGAAGATTCAGGAGGTCAAACACTCAGTAGAGATCAGTAAGAAAGATGCAGACAGAGAGATAGCAGACAGTGTGCAGATCTTCACCGCTCTGATCAAATGTATTGAGAGAAGCCAGGCTGAGCTCAATGATGTCATTGATGTGATTGAAGAGAAGCAGAAAACAACAGAGAAACAGGCTGAAGGCTTCATCAAGGAGCTGCTACAAGAAATCACTGAATTAAAGAAGAGAAGCTCTGAGCTGAAGCAGCTCTCACACACTGAAGACCACCTCCACCTCCTCCAGAACTTCACATCCATCAACACCCCCCAACCCACCAAGGACTGGACAAAGGTCAATATCCATAAGTCTTCATATGTGGGGACTGTGAGGACAGCTGTGGCTCAGCTGGAGAAGACACTCAGTCAAGAGATGGAGAATAACCTGCGTGATGCTGAGCTGAGGAGGATCCAGCAATATGCAGTGGATGTAACTCTGGACCCTGATACAGCACACCGCAAACTCATCCTTTCTGAGGATGGAAAACAAGTTAGTCTTGGAAACATAAAAAAGAATCTCCCAAACAACAAAGAGAGATTCTCTAAATGTGTCAATGTCTTAGGAAAACAAAGCTTCTCCTCAGGAAGGTTTTACTGTGAGGTTCAGGTTAAAGGGAAGACTGCCTGGAGTTTAGGAGTGGCCAGAGAGTCCATCAAGAGGAAGGGAACGATCACAGCGGCCTCCAATAATGGTTACTGGAGTATAGGGTTGAGGAATGGAAATGAGTACAAGGCTCGTACTGACCCTAATGTCCTCCTCCCTGTCAAAGAGGAGGTCCAGAAAGTGGGAGTGTTTGTGGATTATGAGGAGGGTCTGGTCTCCTTCTATGATGTGGAGGCCAGAGTTCATCTCTACTCTTTCACTGGCTGCACCTTCACTGAGAAACTATATCCATACTTCAGTCCCAGGCTTAATACAGATGGTGAAAACTCTGCTCCTCTTATCATCTCTCCTGTCATTCACACAGATTAGACTAATCCTCAGCTTTACATGAAAAGGTTAGTTTTCATGTAAGAATCAAATGTGTGCATAGAAGGGTTCATTTACAGGTTTATTGTCCTAATGAAGAGATTGATGCTAGGTTTATTGTCAATACTACAATACTACAATACAATGACAATACTACTACTACACAGCATTTAATTGAAACGATGCAAAGATTTTGCAATGATTACGTTACTAATTGTCTCTAATATGTACTGTAGTTATGTTCTAAATTATAGAAGATGATAAATTGTGATTCTTCAAAAGAAATCAGCTATTGTAATTATTTGCAGATTTTTCTTTCTCAACGCAGAGTTGCATACATTCAGTTTGCGTAATTTTGGGGTTTTGGGTTATGTTGTCACGTTGATGAATGTATATTTTGGTGTACATCTAACTGTCTTGGATTTGATACAGAAGAAGAGTTCTATGTTTGAAACAACATATTATTTGGTGGTTTTACAATAAATATTCATGGGAGCATTATCCAGTGTGCAGACTGCATTTTTCTGTCTTTCACCTGTTCTTCTGTCCTGCACCTGGTATTTTATTGTTTGGATGTACAGTAGGCTAGATGTATTATTTTATATTCATGTATTATATTTATATTTGATGATGTTGATGTACAGTACATGTTTTTGTAAACTTTCTGCCCTGCCACAGGAGCATTGTCATTGGCTAGTCAGTAGTATACAGTAGATCAGTGGTTTGGGTCCCCAGATGATTAGCTTAATGTGCAACATTGTTTTCTCACTCAACAGTAAACAAACCAACATACAGTATAAGTGTATACAGGGTATATGCACATTTCTTAAGTTGTAATTTAATTACTTTTAAGACCTTTTCAATACCAAATTGTCAAATATTATGACGTGCGAATGTATTTCAGTTCAGTTTTGAATGCTAAATATGTGTTGATTTCTTCTCTCTCTATGATGCTTCAAGTCTGTCCAGCAATCCGGAAGAAAACTCAATCTTTATTTATAGTATAATAAGTAAGTCGGGAGAGGCTTATTGTCGGTATCAGCCGATAACGTCGGAGTCTGTGGAGTGCCACACCTACCATCAGCTCCCAGTTCTTGCCGCACAACTTGTCGCACCCAAGCCGTGCTACTCATACGCTTAGTTGGCAGTGCCCGGGATCAGACCCATGACCCATGACCCCATCTTAACCATATTTGATGGCTATCAGAAGAGACAACAGAAGAGTTTTTCGAGCCGTGGCTGCTTTTTTGGGCATCCCAAGTTGTTGGAAGCAAATGTGTTTCTGCGATGAAGTGGATTAGAAGTAAAAACGATCTAAACATGTTTTTATGCTTCCCATCAGGGACACTGGGATATTGTTTTTATAAAGAAATTGGGCTTCTTCCTTACTTCCTTCTCAGGTGTTACCAATTCTAATGAAGGCTCTGTTCCATTCTGGTCAAACAGAGTCAGGGTGCTGATATAGACGGGTTTCCTGTTAGTAAACATGAGAGGAATATGACCGCGCAGAGGAGGGGGAAGCCTATGGGTGCGTTTGGAAATTACGCACCGGAGCACACTCGCCTATTAGTTTGTATTGGCCAGTGCGCTCACTGCCGCTCAGGGCTGTATTTTCGAACGCGCCTTTCACCCGGGCATGCGCAGATTGCGCATTCTGCTCTGTGATGACGTCGCGCGGAAATCCGTCTATAGTGCACGTTGGCTCTAGGAAACACTCTGCTACACCAGTGGGTCTCAAAGTGTGGCCCAGGGACCCTCATGGTTCCTTGCGGGGTGTCATAGCAAACCCCAACAATGGTTTCTGGACTATATGGTTGAGGAATGGAAATGAGTACAGGGCTCTTGCTGGCCCTTCTGTCCTCCTCCCTGTCAGAGAGGAGCTCCAGAAAGTGGGAGTGTTTGTGGATTATGAGGAGGGTCTGGTCTCCTTTTATGATGTGGAGACCAGAGTTCATCTCTACTCTTTCACTGGCTGCACCTTCACTGAGAAACTATATCCATTCTTCAGTCCCAGTCTTAATTATAGTGGAAAGAACTCAGCTTCTCTGATCATCTCTCCTGTCAATCACACAGATTAGATTGATCCTCAGCTTGACATGAAAAGGTTTTCATATAAGAAACAAATGTGATAGAAGGGTTCATTTACAGGTTTGTCCTAATGAAGTGAGGTTTATTGTGATTCAAGCTATTGAACTCTAACACATGTATTCTATTGAAATACATCAAGAACTTAATTTTACATGTCTGAATTACAACCAAAGACTATTATGGTAAATTGAGTGCTTAATTTGATTAAGTATTTAGCATACATCCATTTCTGTGAGACTGTAGAATTGTGCATATGTCTTTGATAAAAGCAAGTATATTTAATGGCATTCAGGTTTAAGTAAAACTTTATATTTGTGTTTATTAATGTGCAGGATTCATATCTATCAGGAACTAAACATTTAATTGTCAATACTACTACTACACAACATTTAATTGAAACTATTTAAAGATTTTGCAATGATTACGCTATTAATTGTCTCTATTATGTACTGTAGTTATTATGTTCTCAATTATAGAAGATGGAAATTGTGATTCTTCAAAAGAAATCAGCTTTTGTAATTATTTGCAGATTTTTTTTCTCAACGCAGAGTTGCATACATTCAGTGAATGAATGTATATTTTGGTGTACATCTAATGAGGAAGTGTGCCAAAATGTTTTGCCAGTCTTGGATTTGATACAGAAGAAGAGTTCTATGTTTGAAACAACATAGTATTTGGTGGTTTTACAATAAATATTCATGGGAGCATTATCCAGTGTGCAGACTCTATTTTACTGTCTTTCACCTGTTCTTCTGTCCTGCACCTGGTGTTTTATTGTTTGGATGTGCAGTAGACTATATGGATTATTGTATATGAATGTATTATATTTATATTTGATCATTTTAATGTACAATACATGTTTTTGTAAACTTTCTGCCCTGCCACAGGAGCATTGTCATTGGCTAGTCAGTAGCATACAGTAGATCAGTGGTTCGGGTCGGGACCCCCAGATGATTAGCTTTATGTGCAACATTGTTTTCTCACTCAACAGTAAACAAACCAACATACATACAGTATAAGTGTATACAGTGTATCTGCACACTTATAAAGTTACAATTTATTGACTCTTAAGACCTTTTTAATACCTAATTGTCAAATATTATGTAGGAAAGAGGCAAACTACTTGGGGATGCTGAGGCGTTCCCAGGCCAGCATGGTGATATTATCTCTCTCTCCCCCCATCTGGTCCTTGGTCTGCCAGGGGGTCTCCTCCCAGTGGCACGTGCACCAAGAACCTCCCTGGAGACGCCCGGGAGGCATCCGTACAAGATGCCTGAACCACCTTAACTGGCTCCTTTCAACAATATGATGTACATACAAATATAGACACCAAGTAACAGGTTTGAAATCTATCTGATCTATGACAGAGAAGGAAGAGGCCTACAGTACTGAAACTATTCCCATGTGAATGTATTTCAGTTCAGTGTGAAATTGAATGCTAAATATGTGTTGATTTCTTCTTTCTCCGTGATGCTGTGATGTCCACCAATGCGGAAGAAAACTCAATCTTTCCTTATAGTATAAGGAATGAATGAATTATTGAGTTTTCGTAGAAGGCTTACATCGTATTGATCCAATTCAGAGACATAAAATAATATAATAAAATGCCAGATAATATTTGAATTTCATGGATGGCCTCAATGAGATATTAAGAACATTAATACAGCATACAAAAAATACACACACACAATGCAATCATTTATTTATTTCCACATAATAGTAATCCCAAATTGTTGGAAGCCTCTTAGGGGCAAATTTGTCTCTGAGATTAAGTAGATTAGAAGTAAAAAATGATCACAATATTTTACTTCAGTATAGCACTTAATTTCTACCATTAATTTCCACAACAACTTTACATGACAAATGCACATGTTGGACCTGTATGGGTCCATTTGGTTCCATTTGTACACTTGAGTTATGGGGGTCCTTGAAATTAAAAGGTTTGAGAGTCAGTGTGCTACAGAGCCTTCATTAGTATCATTGGTAAAACCTGTGAAGGAAGTAAGGAAGAGGCCCAATTTCTTTTCAGTGTCTGCTGTGTATAGAGCCTATTGGTCTTTCAATGTGGTCTCGAAGGTGCACAATCTCCTGGGTTTTCTTAACCTGTTCTGCTGGCATCTGGCTCTGTTTTGAGAGGAAGGGTGGGTGATACAGTTTACCTGTGATATACAGTCATCAATCAAAAATCCCTTGTCTGCCATCACAGCCATCTCTTCTGTCAGCATGCCTTGGAGGCCTGACTGCTTAAACGGCTCTTTGTCACTGATGGAGCCAGCATACAGGTCTGAAATGAAGGTGACTGCTCCATGGCATGAGGTGCCGTCCCAATCAGGCCCTTCAGGGTGATATGAGACTGTAGTTTGAGAACAGTTCACTTTGCAGAGGCAGACTTTCTGGCTGTTGGCATCTCAGCTGTGTGCAGTTAACAATTACCAACCAAATCAAAGTAACATCAGAGATTATTTTTCACACGTTTAAGTGATAACCAGTCAGAATGAGTAATCACAGTTCTCAGGTTTTAATAATGTCATAACTGAACTGGAGAGATACTTTCAACATTGACTGTGTCTCTCTGCTACTGCTCTGGGCATGCTGCTCACACAACATGTAGACTGCACTGCCCTCTACTGACCACTGGCAGTATAAACTAGCCCAGGGGTCTTCAACGTTTTTCAGGCCAAGGACCCCTTATTAGCTGAAAGGTGAAGCAGGGACTCTCACTATATATTGTATAACATTGTGTTGCAGATTAAACCTTTTCATAGATTTCATAGATAGCTTCATAGACTTGTTTGACAGCGATATCATCAGTGTTGTGTTAGTATGTTGGATGTATGTACATTGTGTAGCCTATATTCAGACATTTAAACACTTAAAATTGTCAACACTTAGAAAACTTGACCTTTCACTCTGTAGTTGGTCTGCTCTTTTCCCCCGCTACACCAAACCTCTAACCGATCTACAAGATCACAACCTGCAAGGCGTTATAACTTGTGAGCTTACAAAGTAGATCTGCTATTTAAAAAATCACACCCAGTGTGAAGTGGGCGGTGTGTGGCCATCACAACATGTGTCATGTGTTTCGCTAGCCAATCACAGTCCTGAATTTGCAAAGTCAGCCAATCACATTACAGTTAGTGGTGATGACACTAGCTGTAACGTGATTGGCTGACTTTGCAAAAGTATCGATTTGCATTAACAATGGAAGGGTTAGGGGGTATACAAATCTTTTGGTCGGTGTCCAAAACTCACTTATAGGGGGCGGCTACACCGCCCCAAAAATTTTTTTTTGGGCTATACATTTGAAAACTTGTGAAATGGGACATCCTGTAATGAGTACTTTCTACTTTTGGTAGTCATTTTTGTATTTCTACATTGCAGTATTGATACTTTTAAGTCAAAACAAAATCAAGTACTTTTTTCACCACACATCCTTTACATAAGTATTCCTACGCCAATTCAGGTGTGGTTGGTTCTACAGCAGTACTTTGATCAAATGACGGACAACGCGTACAGAGACAAAACTCATATCAAAGAAGTGGGTGAAAATCTGTCTCCGTTCACCAAGACACCCAACACTGTGCGACTCGCTAGCCCAGGGGTCTTCAACGTTTTCATGCCAAGGACCCCTTGGCTGAGAGTGAGATAAAGTAGGGACCCCGATTATATATTGTATAAGATATTTTTTTTTAGATTTCATAGGCAGCTTCATAGACTTGTTTCACAGAACTATCATGTTGGATTCATGTTAATGTGTATTTCCAGACATTTAACCATGCACTTAAAAAATACTTAGTAAATCTGACCTTTCACTCTGTACTTAGTCTGCTCTTTTTTCCCCCCTACATCAAACCGCTTTAGCCAAAAATAGCAGATCTACAAGCTGCTTGTAGATCTGCTATTTTTGGCTAAAGTTCTCCTTAGAATAGGGATGCTTGGGTTGAAGTGGATAATGCAGAAATCACACAAAGGTTTGGCGGACCCCCTGTAGTAACTCTGAGGACCCCCTGTTGAAGACCTCTGCGCTAGCCTACTTCTACCACCAGGTGTCAGTCAGTAAACGGTTAACAGCTACAGCACAAGGAGGAGTTCCTCAGTGACGGAAATCTAGCCAAACGAAAGTTAACAGTGAAAAGTTTGGTGGCAGCAACCTACTAAACCTTTCAAACACGACGTTTTACACAACTCTCACTCTGACAACTTAAACACTGGTGAGTAATAAAGATAATGATGTATTATTCATTAAGAGAGACCCGTTAGCCTCATAGCATAATTGCCTATGTTATTTTTTGACATTTCTGCCTAACTCTACCTTCCTAACACTGCTGCTTCATTTAGACATGGTTCACATGACGCTCGTCTGTCGCAAGCGTCATGGCGCTACTTGTTCCTGGTTTTTAAATGGTCTCCATTTACAGCCCGTACATCTACATAAACGTTCAGGTTTAAAATATAAAGTGCTGACCCCAAAGCCACGGATGTTACAAGTTAAACCGCCTGTGTCTAAGTACCTTTATATTCCTTATTGTTCAATAAAAAACATTTTAATCCGATCTGTGGCCATTTTCTCAGACTTTTCTCCATATACGTTCAACTACGCGCCCCTATCGGTTGGGAGGTGTATTGCACTCTGATGCATTATAACTATGAGAAAATGGCTGCCAATTGGATTAAAATGCTTTTTATTGAACAATGCGGAAGATACGGGTCCTTGGACCCCGGCGCTTTAACTTGTAACATCCGTGGCTTTGGGGTCAGCACTTTATATTTAAAATGTGAACGTTTATGTAGATGTGCTGGAGATGGAAACCATTCAAAAACAAGGAACTAGTGGTTCCATGACTGTCATGATATGACAGTCATGTTTCAGGGCTACGGCAGTGCTTCATTGTGCCTATTACATTCCAAAGTCACTTTCTGCCTGAGTCATTTTAAGTCAACGTTTTGACTTGAACAGAAATTATTTTTAATGTAACAAGCACTCTGATAGATTAGAATGAGAACATAGTAGACAGGATGTAAATAAAGGCAGATAAACATGACTTATGCAAAGATAGTTCTGCCTAATAAGTCAACTAGAAGATCATTGGTTTACAAAGTGGGTTCCGGGGACCCCCAGGGGTCATTGAGGGGGTTCCAGGGGGTCCCCAGCAAAATATGTTAATACAGCATCACAATCATTTTAACCCATTTATCCATTTATATGTTGGATATAAAAAAAAATAGCAGATATACAAGCTTACTTTGTGTCATGCTGCGAGCTTGCACATGTGCTATTTTTTTTTTTTTTTTTTTTGAAAGATCTAGAAAGTGTTTGAACATGTTTTAATACATTTGACCCCCATTTTAAATTGGGGATCCTTGGCACGAAAAAGTTTGAAAACCACTGAACTAGATGAGGCATGCTCGTGATTTTTCATTTCTTCTTTCCTGAGAACCTTAAAAATATGACTTGGAAAATTATGCTGACTGCAGATCTCTGCCAGGACTGGTTGACTATTCAGGTCCGGCAAATCACAGCCAATTGATCGGAAAGGAATCTGAAAAATCTGACAGATCCATCTCAATCCCATGATGTGTACCAGTTACAATGTACAGTCTAAAAAGGAAGTGGCCTATAGTGCCACCATGGAGCTAATTTGAAAAGTTTGGGGTGGAGGTACTTCCTTGGCCTACTGGGAGTGTGTGAGCAAAGTTTCACGCCGATTAGTCCAGCGGTGCCGGAGATTAGCTGCTCACAGACGGACAAGGGCAAAAACATAATTTCTAGCCAACTAAACTAAATTTGTTTCACTTTTATTCTCAGTGTGTAGAAATGGCGTCTGCCTGCAGTCTCCTGTCTGAAGAGCAGTTCCTGTGTTCTATCTGTCTGGATGTGTTCACTGATCCAATCACCACTCCATGTGGACACAACTACTGCAACACCTGCATCACACATTACTGGGACACTAAGGATGTGTGTCAGTGTCCACTATGTAACAAAACCTTCTATACGAGACCAGAATTCTCTGTCAATAAGGTCTTCTCTGAGATGGCTGATCAGTTCAGGAAGTCAAAGCAGATGAGACAAAATTGCAGCACAAACCCAGAACCTGCTAAACCAGATGATGTCTCCTGTGACGTCTGTACTGAGACCAAACACAAAGCCCTGAAGTCCTGCTTGGTGTGTTTGATCTCCTACTGTGAGACTCACCTGGAGCCTCATCAAAGACTTGCAGGGTTAAAACGACACAAACTAATCGACCCTGTAAAGAACCTTATCTGTGAGAAACATGACAGCCCTCTGGAGCTGTTCTGTAAGACTGACCACACGTGTGTTTGTCAGTTCTGCACTGAGTCAGACCACAAGTTACATCAAATTGTCTCTCTGGAAAAAGAATTTGAAGAAAAGAAGGCTGAGCTTGGAAAGACAGAGGCTGAAGTTCAGCAGATGATCCAGGAGAGACATGTGAAGATTCAGGAGGTCCAACACTCAGTAGAGCTCAGTAAGAAAGATGCAGACAGAGAGAAAGCAGACAGTGTGCAGATCTTCACTGCTCTGATCAGTTGTATTGAGAGAAGCCAGGCTGAGCTCATTGATGTGATTGAAGAGAAGCAGAAAACAACAGAGAAACAGGCTGAAGGCTTCATCAAGGAGCTGCAACAAGAAATCACTGAGTTAAAGAAGAGAAGCTCTGAGCTGAAGCAGCTCTCTCACACTGAAGACCACCTCCACCTCCTCCAGAACATCACATCCATCAACACCCCTCCACCCACCAAGGACTGGACAAAGGTCAATGTCCATCAGTCTTCATATGTGGGGACTGTGAGGACAGCTGTGGCTCAGCTGGAGAAGACACTCAGTCAAGAGATGGAGAAGAACCTGTGTGATGCTGAGCTGAGGAGGATCCAGCAATATGCAGTGGATGTAACTCTGGACCCTGATACAGCACACTGTGAACTCATCCTGTCTGAGGATGGAAAACAAGTGAGCCATGGAAAAATAAAAAAGAATCTCCCAGACAACATAGAGAGATTCTCTCAATGTGCCGATGTCTTAGGAAAACAAAGCTTCTCCTCAGGAAGGTTTTACTATGAGGTTCAGGTTAAAGGGAATACTGAGTGGGATTTAGGAGTGGTCAGAGAGTCCATCAACAGGAAGGGATCGATCACAGCGACCCCCAACAATGGTTACTGGTCTATAATGTTGAGGAATGGAAATGAGTACACGGCTCGTTCTGACCGTGCTGTCCTCCTCCCTGTCAGAGAGGAGGTCCAGAAAGTGGGAGTGTTTGTGGATTATAAGGAGGGTCTGGTCTCCTTTTATGATGTGGAGACCAGAGTTCATCTCTACTCTTTCACTGGCTGCACCTTCACTGAGAAACTATATCCATACTTCAGTCCTAGTCTTAATTATAATGGAAAGAACTCTGCTCCTCTGATCATCTCTCCTGTCAATCATACAGATTAGACTAACCCTTGGCTTTACATGAAAGGTTAGTTTTCATTTAAGAATCAAATGTGCGTATAGAACTTATTTTTAACTCTATGGTATAGAACTAAGGGTTCATTTACAGGTGTATTGTCCTAATGAAGAGATTGATGAGAGGTTTATTGTCAGTCAAGCTCAGTTGAACTTTAACACATGTATTCTATTGAAGAACTTAACTTTACATGTCTGAATTACAACCAAAGTGGTAAACTGAGTTCTTAATTTAGATATTTACTATTTAGCATACATCCCTTTCTGTAGAATTGTGCATATGTCTTTGGTACAAGTAAGTATACTTAATGGCATTCAGGTTTAAGTTAAACTTGCCATTTTTGTTTATTAATGTGCAGGATTCATGATATCTATCAGGAATAAAACAACATTTAATTGTCAATACTACTACAACACAGCATTTAATTGAAACTATGCAAAGATTACGTTATTAATTGTCTCTATTATGTACTGTAGTTATGTTCTCAATTATAGAAGATGGAAATTGTGATTCTTCTAAATAAATCAGCTATTGTAATTATTTGCAGATTTCTTTTCTCAACGCAGAGTTGCATACATTCAGTTTGCGTAATTTTGGGGTTTTGGGTTATGTTGATGAATGTATATTTGGTTGTACATCTAACTGTCTTGGATTTGCTACAGAAGAAGAGTTCTATGTTTGAAACAACATATTATTTGGTGGTTTTACAATAAATATTCATGGGGCATTATCCAGTGTGCAGACTGCATTTTTCTGTCTGTCACCTGTTCTTCTGTTCTGCACCTGGGATTTTATTGTTTGGATGTGCAGTAGGCTAGATGTATTATTTTATGTTCATGTATTATATTTATATTTGATCATTTTGATGTACAGTACATGTTTTTGTAAACTTTCTGCCCTGCCACAGGAATATTGTCATTGGCTAGTCAGTAGTATACAGTAGAGTGGTTTGAGGGGAGTCCCCAAATTATTTTGGGGGGTCCCCAGATGATTAGCTTAATGTGCATCATTGTTTTATCACTCAACAGTAAACAAACCAACATACAGTATTAGTGTAATACAGGGTATCTGCACATTTCTAAAGTTAACATTTATGACTTTTAAGACCTTTTTAATACCAAATTGTCAAATATTATGTAGGAAAGAGGCAAACATTGTGAAAATAGCTAAACTACAAGCTCACATAGATCAGTTATTTTCACAATATTTATCTGTGGAACCGAGTCAAACTAAATGTAAAAGAGCTTGTCAGGGTGGGTGGTCCCCAGTTCAAATATGATTATTTTGGGGGGTTGCGGCCTGAAAAGTTTGGGAACCCTTGCAGTAGATCCCATAAGCCAGACAGTGAAGGCGGCTGATTGGCTTGTTAGAATCCCTTACCTCGGCCACGTTAACTACTTTATCCTAGGGGATCCTGAGGCGTTCCCAGGCCAGCATGGATATATTATCTCTCTCTCCCCCCCATCTGGTCCTTGGTCTGCCAGGGGGTCTCCTGCCAGTGGGACGTGCACCAAGAACCTCTCTTGGGAGACGCCCGGGAGGCATCCGTACAAGATGCCTGAACCACCTTAACTGGCTCCTTTCAACAATATGATGTACATACAAATACAGACACCAATTAACAGGTTTGAAATCTATCTATCTAATCTATGACAGAGAAGGAAGAGGCCTACAGTACTGAAACTATTCCCATGTGAATGTAATTCAGTTCAGTGTGAATGCTAAATATGTGTTGATTTCTTGTTTCTCTGTGATGCTGCGATGTCCACCAATGCGGAAGAAAACTCAATCTTTCCTTATAGTATAAGGAATGAATGACTGAATAATTGAGTTTTCGTAGAAGGCTTACATCGTATTGATCCAATTCAGAGACATAAAATAATATAATAAAATGCCAGATAATATTAGAATTTCATGGGTGGCCTCAATGAGATATTAAGAACATTAATACAACATACAAAAAAGACACACACACACAATGTAATAATTTATTTATTTCCACATAATAGTAATCCCAAGTTGTTGGAAGCCTCTTAGGGGCAAATTTGTCTCTGAGATGAAGTAGATTAGAAGTAAAAAAGTATCACAACATTTTAAGTATAGCACTTAATTTCTACCATTAATTTCCATTACATGACAAATGCACATGTTGGACCTGTAAGGGTCCATTTGGTTCCATTTGTACACTTGAGTTATGGGGGTCCTTGAAATTAAAAGGTTTGAGAGCCACTGTGCTACAGAGCCTTCATTAGTATCATCGGTAAAACCTGTGAAGGAAGTAAGGAAGAGGCCCAATTTCTTTTCTTTTCAATATGTCTGCTGTGCATAGAGCCTATTGGTCTTTCAATGTGGTCTCGAAGGTGCACAATCTCCTGGGTTTTCTTAACCTGTTCTGCTGGCATCTGGCTCTGCTTTGAGAGGAATGGTGGGTGATACAGTTTACCTGTGATATACAGTCATCAATCAAAAATCCCTTGTCTGCGATCACAGCCATATCTTCTGTCAGACAGCATGTCTTGGAGGCCTGACAGCTTAAACAGCTCTTTGTCACTGATGGAGCCAGCATACTGGTCTGAAATTAAGGTGACATGAAGCTCCATGAGGAGCCGTCCCAATCAGGCCCTTCAGGGTGATATGAGACTGTAGTTTGAGAACAGTTCACTTTGCAGAGGCAGACTTTCTGGATGTTGGCATCTCAGCTGTGTGCAGTTAACAATTACCAACCAAATCAAAGTAACATCAGAGATTATTTTTCACACGTTTTGATTGATTGATTGATTGATTGATTGATTGATGTACTTTATTTAGTAAGATATGAGAACAGTACATGGCAGTACATAACAGTACATGGAAGTACAAATTCGCAATACAAGGTCTACTAAACTGGATAGCTCAGTTAAGCACGTAGCTTGTTTAAGATGAGATCCCCATGCACACAAATCATGTTGACATATAAGAGACAGACAGTTTAAGTGATAACCAGTCAGAATGAGTAATCACAGTTCTCAGGTTTTAATAATGTCATAACTGAACTGGAGAAATACTTTCAACATTGACTGTGTCTCTCTGCTACTGATCTGGGCATGCTGCTCACACAACATGTAGACTGCACTGCCCTCTACTGACCACTGGCAGTATAAACTAGCCCAGTGGTCTATTGTATAACATTGTGTTGCAGATTAAACCTTTTCATAGATTTCATAGATAGCTTCATAGACTTATTTGACAGCACTATCATCAGTGTTGTGTAAATCATGTTTTGTTAGTATGTTGGATGCATTCAGACATTTAAACACTTAAAATTGTCAACACTTAGAAAACCTGACCTTTTACTCTGTAGTTGGTCCGCTCTTTTCCCCCGCTACACCAAACCTCTAGCCGATCTACAAGATCACAACCTGCAAGGCGTTGTAACTTGTGAGCTTACAAAGTAGATCTGCTATTTAAAAATAATATTTTTAGACTATACATTTGAAACTTGTGAAATGGCACATACTGTAATGAGTACTTTCTACTTTTGGTAGTTTAAGTAATTTTTGTATTTCTACATTGCAGTATTGATACTTTTAAGTAAAAAGCTAGCCCAGGGGTCTTCAACGTTTTCATGCCAAGGACCCCTTGGCTGAGAGTGAGATAAAGTAGGGACCTCGATACATTGTATAAGATATATTTATTTTTTCATAGATTTCATAGGCAGCTTCATAGACTTGTTTCACAGCACTATCATGTTGGATTCATGTTTACGTGTATTTCCAGACATTTAACCATGCACTTAAACAATACTTAGTAAACCTGACCTTTCACTCTGTACTTAGTCTGCTCTTTTTTCCCCCCTACATCAAACCACTTTAGCCAAAAAATAGCAGATCTACAAGTGCACATGCGCTTGTAGATCTGCTATTTTTGGCAAAAGTTCTCCTTAGAATAGGGATGCTTGGTTGAATGCAGAAATCACACAAAGATTTGGCGGACCCCCTGTAGTAACTCTGAGGACCCCCTAGGGGTCCCGGACCCCCTGTTGAAGACCTCTGCGCTAGCCTACTTCTTCCACCAGCCAGGTGTCAGTCAGTAAAGGGTTAACAGCTACAGCACAAGGAGGAGTTCCTCAGTGACGGAAATCTAGTCAAACGAAAATTAACGGTGAAAAGTTTGGTGTCAGCAACACACTCTCTACTAAACCTTGGCTTTCAAACACGACGTTTTACACAACTCTGACATCTTAAACACTGGTGAGTAATAAAGATAAAGATGTATTATTCATTAAGAGAGACCCGTTAGCCTCATTGCATAATTGCCTATGTTATTTTTTGACATTTTATGCCTAACTCTACCTTCCTAACACTGCTGCTTCATTTAGCCATGGTTCACTTCACAAGCGTCATGGCGCTACTTGTTCCTGGTTTTAAAATGGCCTCCATTTACAGCCCGTACATCTACATGAACGTTCAGATTTCAAATATAAAGTGCTGACCCCAAAGCCACGGATGTTACAAGTTAAAGCGCCATGGTCTAAGTACCCTTATCTTCCGTATTGTTCAATAAAAAGCATTTTAATCCGATTGGTGGCCATTTTCACAGAATGTTCTCCATGAGCGTTCAACTACGCGTTCAACTAACCCTATCGGTTGGAAGGTGTATTGCACTCTGATACATTATAATTATCTATGAGAAAATGGCCGCCAATTGGATTAAATTTATTTTTATTGAACAATACGGGATATACGGGTACTTAGACATGGGCGTTTTAACTTGTAACATCCGCGGCTTTTGTGTAAGACATTTTATATTTAAAATCTGAACGTGAATGTAGATGTATCTGTTGTAAATGGAGACCATTCAAAAACCAGGAACTAGTGGTTCCATGACTGTCATGATATGACTGTCATGTTCCTGGGCTACTGCTTCATTGTGCCTCATTGCCTATGCCTTCAGCCTATCACAACGATTGTTGCATTCAAAAGTCACTTTCTGCTTGAGTCATTTTAAGTCAACCTTTTGACAGAAATGATTTTGAATGTAACAAGCATTCTGATAGAATGAGAACATAGTAAGACCGGATGTAAATAAAGGCAGATAAACATGGCTTATGCAAAAATAGTTATTTTTTTCTCATGATTGCCTAATAAGTCAACTAGAATATCATTGGTTCTCAAAGTGGGTTCCCGGGGACCCCCAGGGGTCATTGAGGGGGTCCCCAGCAAAATATGTTAATACAGCATCACAATCATTTTAACCCCTTTATCCATTTATATGTTGGATATTAAAAAGAATAGCACATATACAAGCTTACTTTGTGTCACGCTGCGAGTTTATACATGTGCTATTTTTGAACATGTTTGAAAGATCTAGAAAGTGTTTGAACATTTTTTTATACATTTGACCCCCATTTTAAATTGGGGATCCTTGGCAAGAAAACGTTTGAAAACCACTGAACTAGATAAGGCATATAGTGATATACTGAATACCTTAAAAATATGACTTAGAAAATTATGCTGACTGCAGATCTCTGCCAGGCCTGGTTGACTATCCAGGTCCTGCAAATCATAGCCAACTGATTGGAAATAATCTGAAAAATCACGCCGATTAGTCCAGCGGTGCCAGAGATTAGCTGCTCACAGACACACAGACACACAGACGGACAAGGGCAAAAACATAATTTCCGTCCAACTAAACTAAATTTGTTTCACTTTTATTCTCAGTGTGTAGAAATGGCGTCTGCCTGCAGTCTCCTGTCTGAAGAGCAGTTCCTGTGTTCTATCTGTCTGGATGTGTTCACTGATCCAATCACCACTCCATGTGGACACAACTACTGCAACACCTGCATCACACATTACTGGGACACTAAGGATGTGTGTCAGTGTCCACTATGTAACAAAACCTTCTTTACGAGACCAGAATTCTCTGTTAATAAGGTCTTCTCTGAGATGGCTGATAAGTTCAGAAAGTCAAAGCAGCTGAGACAAACTTGCAGCACAAACCAAGAACCTGCTAAACCAGATGAAGTCTCCTGTGACGTCTGTACTGAGACCAAACTCAAAGCCCTGAAGTCCTGCTTGGTGTGTCTGACCTCCTACTGTGAGACTCACCTGGAGCCTCATCAGAGACTCGCAGGGTTAAAACGACACAAACTAATCAACCCTGTAAAGAACCTTCTCTGTGAGAAACATGACAGCCCTCTGGAGCTGTTCTGTAAGACTGACCTCATGTGTGTTTGTCAGTTCTGTTCAGAGTCAGACCACAAGTTACATCAAATTGTCTCTCTGGAAAAGGAATTTGAAGAAAAGAAGGCTGAGCTGGGAAAGACAGAATGTGAAGTACAGCAGATGATCCAGGAGAGACAAGTGAAGATTCAGGAGGTCCAACACTCAGTGAAGCTCAGTAAGAAAGATACAGACAGAGAGATAGCAGACAGTGTGCAGATGTTCACTGCTCTGATCAAATGTATTGAGAGAAGCCAGGCTGAGCTCATTGATGTGATTGAAGAGAAGCAGAAAACAACGGAGAAACAGGCTGAAGGCTTCATCAAGGAGCTGCAACAGGAGATCTCTGAGTTAAAGAAGAGAAGCTCTGAGCTGAAGCAGCTCTCACACACTGAAGACCACCTCCACCTCCTCCAGAACTTCACATCCATCAACATCCCTCCACCCATCAAGGACTGGACAAAGGTCAATGTCCACCAGTCTGCATATATTGGGACTGTGAGGACAGCTGTGGCTCAGCTGGAGAAGACACTCAGTCAAGAGATGACGAAGCTCTGTGATGCTGAGCTGAGGAGGATCCAGCAATATGCAGTGGATGTAACTCTGGACCCTGATACAGCACAATACAATCTCATCCTGTCTGAGGATGGGAAACAAGTGAGTCATGGAAACATAAGAAAGAATCTCCTAGACAACACAAAGAGATTCTCTACATGTGTCTGTGTCTTGGGAAAACAAAGCTTCTCCTCAGGAAGGTTTTACTATGAGGTTCAGGTTAAAGGGAAGACTGCCTGGACTTTAGGAGTGGTCAGAGGGTCCATCAACAGGAAGGGAGCGATCGCAGCAAACCCCAACAATGGTTACTGGACTATATGGTTGAGGAATGGAAATGAGTACAAGGCTCTTGCTGGCCCTTCTGTCCTCCTCCCTGTTAGAGAGGAGCTCCAGAGCTCCAGGGAGTGTTTGTGGATTATGAGGAGGGTCTGGTCTCCTTTTATGATGTGGAGACCAGAGTTCATCTCTACTCTTTCACTGGCTGCACCTTCACTGAGAAACTATATCCATACTTCAGTCCCAGTCTTAATAACGATGGTGAAAACTCTGCTCCTCTTATCATCTCTCTTGTCATGTACACAGATTAGACTAATCCTCAGCTTTACATGAAAAGGTTAGTTTTCATGTAAGAATCAAATGTGTGTATAGAAGGGTTCATTTACAGGTTTATTGTCCTAATGAAGAGATTGATGCTAGGTTTATTGTCAATACTACAATACAATACTACTACTACACAGCATTTAATTGAAACTATGCAAAGATTTTGCAATGATTGCAGTGATTACGTTACTAATTGTCTCTATTATGTACAGTTATGTTCTCAATTATAGAAGATGATAAATTGTGATTCTTCAAAAGAAATCAGCTATTGTAATTATTTGCAGATTTTTTTTCTCAACGCAGAGTTTTATACATTCAGTTTGCGTAATTTTGGGGTTTTGGGTTATGTTGTCACGTTGATGAATGTATATTTTGGTGTACATCTAACTGTCTTGGATTTGATACAGAAGAAGAGTTCTATGTTTGAAACAACATATTTTTTGTTGGTTTTACAATAAATATTCATGGGAGCATTATCCAGTGTGCAGACTGCATTTTTCTGTCTTTCACCTGTTCTTCTGTCCTGCACCTGGTATTTTATTGTTTGGATGTACAGTAGGCTAGATGTATTATTTTATATTCATGTATTATATTTATATTTGATCATGTTGATGTACAGTACATGTTTTTGTAAACTTTCTGCCCTGCCACAGGAGCATTGTCATTGGCTAGTCAGTAGTATACAGTAGATCAGTGGTTTGGGTCCCCAGATGATTAGCTTAATGTGCAACATTGTTTTCTCACTCAACAGTAAACAAACCAACATACAGTATAAGTGTATACAGGGTATGCACATTTCTTAAGTTGTAATTTAATTACTTTTAAGACCTTTTCAATACCAAATTGTCAAATATTATGACGTGCGAATGTATTTCAGTTCAGTTTTGAATGCTAAATATGTGTTGATTTCTTCTCTCTCTATGATGCTTCAAGTCTGTCCAGCAATCCGGAAGAAAACTCAATCTTTATTTATAGTATAATAAGTAAGTCGGGAGAGGCTTATTGTCGGTATCAGCCGATAACGTCGGAGTCTGTGGAGCGCCACACCTACCATCAGCTCCCAGTTCTTGCCGCACAACTTGCCGCACCCAAGCCGTGCTACTCATACGCTTAGTTGGCAGTGCCCGGGATCAGACCCATGACCCATGACCCCATCTTAACCATATTTGGTGGCTATCAGAAGAGACAGCAGAAGAGTTTTTCAAGCCGTTTGGCTGCTTTTTTGGGCATCCCAAGTTGTTGGAAGCAAATTTGTTTCTGCGATGAAGTGGATTAGAAGTAAAAACGATCTAAACATGTTTTTATGCTTCCCATCAGGGACACTGGGATATTGTTTTATAAAGAAATTGGGCTTCTTCCTTACTTCCTTCTCAGGTGTTACCAATTCTAATGAAGGCTCTGTTCCATTCTGGTCAAACAGAGTCAGGGTGCTGATATTGTGCATGTTGGCTCTAGGAAACACTCTGCTACACCAGTGGGTCTCAAAGTGTGGCCCAGGGACCCTCATGGTTCCTTGCGGGGGGTTCTACATGTCCCCTTGAAGGTGTGTAACTCTGAGTGTATACACTCTTAGAGTTGGGGTCCTTGAAATTCAAAAGTTTGAGTACCACAGTGTTACATGAAATGGAACAGAGCCTTCATTAGTATCTATGTAATGAAAAAATAAATGTTCCATGAGTATATACTTTTCCACCACTGCCTAAATTGGTCCCACTACACTCATGGCACTTTACCCCAATCATGTTCAGAAAGAGGAGATTGTTGTATCTCGCCACTAGATGGCGCGACAGCACAGCAAATTCTCCAAGGCTGCAAAATTGTCCAAAATTGAAATATTTGCGGGGAAAAGACATGTATATTGTACATTATTCTGTTGTCTTTACAGAAAAATTATAGTGGGATTTGTATTGTTTATTATATTGTACACCCTACAAAAAGTAACGCTTGCCTGTTGACATACCGCTATTAAGGTCATTTCACATACCAATGTGAATTATTAAACTGTGTTGCATTGCATCAGTGGTGGAAGAAGTACTCAGATATAAGTCAAAGTAGCAATACCATACTATAAAAATACTCTGTTACAAGTAAAAAGGTTACTTGAGTAAAAGTACAGGTATTAGCATTCAAATATGCTCACAACGCGACGCGTTGTGAGCTTGTAGATATATAAAATAGGGTACCCTCTCAAGGACCCCTGGTGGTCCCCAGACCCCACTTTGAGAACCAAGCTAAGGGCCTAAAGGAGTGGACTCTGGGCAGGTGTTTCAAGATATCAAAACAGTGAGTGTGCTACTAACATTTTATGCAATGCAGTGGTGTAAAGTAACTATGTGCATTTACTCAAGTACTCTACTTAAGTACAATTTTGAGGTATTTTTTTTACTTTACTGGAGTATTTCCAATACTTTTACTTCTACCCCACTACAGGCAAATATTGTACTTTTTACTCCACTACAATTATTTGAAAACTTTAGTCAGTTACTTTGCAGATGAATTATTATTATAAATGATATAATCTAATTATTATATATTATTTATACTTAGGCTATTTGAAAATAGCAGATCTCACAACATTGTAAGCTTGTAATCTGCTATTTTCAGACATTTTAGTACTTTCACTTTTTGATACCAATACTTTTGTACTTTTACTCAAGCACATTTTAAAGTCTGAACTTTTACCTGTAAGAGAGTATTTCTACATTTCAGTATTGATACTTTTCACTTATATACAAAAAGTAAAGAGTACTTTTTCCACCACTGGTGTGTGTGTGTGTGTGTGTGTGTGTGTGTGTGTGTGTGTGTGTGTGTGTGTGTGTGTGTGTGTGTGTGTGTGTGTGTGTGTGTGTGTGTGTGTTCCCCAGATGCAGCAGCAGAGAGGCAGCTGAGGCACACAGAGCAGTGTGTGTCGTCCTCCATTGATCCATTCCATCATCATCATCTGTAGCTACATTGTAACCGATGGTGACAACGATAAGGACATTAATATGACCGCAACGCTTCCGGTTAATCGGCGGCACACTTCAAACGAGCCGTTAATTGTTAATTCTCAGCGGCTGCGTGTGCGCTGCGATTCTTCTTTTGTATTTCCTCGCCTGACTGTTGTTGTGGACATTTTGGATTCCGTCTGACTGCTTTAATGTAAGCTTTCAGTCCGACAAATACAGAACTCAACGTTTTCATCAGCGAAATTAAAGACAAAAATGTGTTTTTAACGTTGTCTTTAATGTGTTTTTTTTTTTGGGGGATTAAAATGACTCCGTCGGAACGATAAAGAAGAACTTTGAAGAAGGCTGTTGTTGTGGACATTTTGGATTCGCTGCTTTAATGCAAAACATATATTCACATTTTCATCTGAGAAATGTTTTAATAAATAATGTTTTTTATTTTTTGTTTTCCTCGTCATTTTGGAATTAAAATGACGCCGTCGCAACGATAAAGAAGAACTTTTCAAAGGACGGAGGAGTTTCTTTTTAGGTTTCTTTTTTGGAACCACCTCGCTTTTAAAGTCTCGTTCTGGTTCCTACTCCGCGTTTCACCGGTGACATCCGGTCCAGCGCCCGCCCTACTGTTTCCGGCGCCTTCTGCTATTCACAACACACGCGCGTGGCGTTTCCCTATCCGGATCTGCAGCCCCAGACCGGATGTGCAGCCCGCAAAGCGAATAGTTCCACCCAAAAAGGCAGGCAGGCAAGTGTCTGGGTTGTTGGGGCTTGCTGGCTAGCTAGCTGCTAAGCTAACACCTTTTTTTTTGTGTGTGGATTTAATCTAATGGATTAATCTCTGAAGAACATTATTTCTGGATTGTAAATGATAACCCAGGACGTCGTTATCATCATTTTTTAAACGGCACACGAGACACTAACCTGGGAGAGTTAATTTCGGTAAGTGGCTGGTCTTATTTGTTGTTGTGCTTTGTATGCTAATGCTATGCTAGCTCCAATGCTAACACTGACGCCGTTGAGGGAGATTCACACAGTTACGAACCCTCAGTGTTCATGGAATAACATTCTTAAACTCCGAGGGATGTAACAAATGCAACCAAATGGACTCTTTCGGGTCCATTTGGTTACATTTGTTACATCCCTCACACTATAGGGATTTGTAAAAGTGACCAAAAATGAAATTCGATTATTATATTTCTATTAATAACGATTATTTGAATATTCGACCAATAATTACTATGGGCAGGGATTGGATGACAATATAGCCTTTGCAAAACAAGAAATGTATTATTATTAAAAATAATAATACAATTTTATATATATATATATATATATATATATATATATATATATATATATATATATATATATATGTATGTTCGATTTTTATCCTAAAAACGAATATTCGATTATTCTGACCCATCCTACCTCACAGTTACATTTAAGTCTGTTTTAATTAGCTGTGATGGCTGCTATCGGTTGATCTACATTGCTGTAGGTCAAGTGTTAATATATTTGTATATATTTCAATATTTTAGGCCTAACAATGCACGTATGGCTGTTGGTATTAAATGTTGGGCAGTTAACGTTGTCTAGACTAAATCCAATCCTTGATTAATTTGAAATGCAATCCTAAACGGGGAATAAATTATTTATTACGACATCTAAAGCCTAGTGTATCTATCCGTTTGCAACCTAGTTTTAACATTGTTTCCATTGTAACACTAACACACACACACACACACACACACACACACACACACACACACACACACACACACACACACACACACACACACACACACTTCTTTATTGGGGGTTTCAGTTAAAGACATGCATTATGTCAATGCATGATCACAATTGTCTACACACACACACACACACACACACACACACACACACACACACACACACACACACACACAGAGCTGCATTGCATCAGTATAAAGTGAATGGATGCATCTTTCTCACACAGAGAGGACAGACGGGGGATGTTCTGGCTTAACTTTTCATTTTCTAATCAGATGACTGCGGCTATCATATAATCCCTCATATAATCCTGTTAAGAATTTAGAGAGAGGTGGGGATAATCCGGGTTTAATTTTGGGAATTGGGTTTCGAAAGTTAGCCAGCTTGGTTTTTCCTTTCAGATTGGATGTGCTGTAATTTGAGTACTTATTTTGCTAAATCGGGCATACGTTTTAAAAATTGAAATAGTCCACCAGACATGCCGACTAATTCAGCTGAAAATAATGTTTCTGCAGCTGTATATGTTAATATGACTTTATTGTTGGACGATATGATTTATTTTACTCCTCTACATTTTAAATAGAAATATTGTACTCTTGACTCTAGGACTTTCTAGGAAGAGATTCTTGGGATCCAAACTTAAATATATTATGAATGAATCACTTGAGCCCTGTTTCAAATAGTGTGAACATTTCTGATTATTATTTTCTAATACATTTTTGGGGGAATGTTCTAAATTTCAATACAACAATCCATTGATTTTTAAAAAGAGAATGCACGTTGTAATTTGTACTTTTGTATACTTGAGTATTCACATGAGTTTATACTTTGTCCACCAGTAGTACAGCTTGTGTTTATAACTGTGGGCCTGTGAAGCTAACATGGAGAGATGGATTTATTGACAGTTGACTTTAGAAGCATCTTCAAGGTGAATAATTGCAGTCAACACAGTGGGCAGCCATCAAAACATTGACTTCACTGGTCCAGTCACACTAGCCATAGATCAGTGGTTCTAACAAAAAAAAGTCACCTCACGGACCCCCGAATTAATATGGATTTGGCTACAGATCTTGTTGCCAGGGACTCACAGCTTCAAATAGCAGATGTATACAGTGTTAAAGTGGTTAAACTGATTTTGATGCTTAACATATTTAGCTGGGGACCCCCTTGAAACCCTCTCAAATTTGGACCCCGGGTGGTCCCCGGACCCCACGTTGAGAATAACTAACCACAGAACAGTGCCAGAAGAGCCTGTCTACAAATGACCAAAGGACACACATGGAATGTTAGGTTTGTTTAAACACATCTCCAGGAATCCTTCAACTTAAACTATGTATGCTGGCTGGGTGACATTACAAAATAGACGTCAGAATTGGCAGCATTAAATCATGTATGACTGGCATTGTGTAGCATCAGTACATGCCTTATTGACAGGCCTATCAGACTGCAACTTTTAAACCCTGTCACTAATTGTGACAGGGTAATAATTTATAAACAAACATGACTAGGATGTTGCTACGTTTTAGGAACTACCAGCCAGGCAGTTGTAAGAGGCTCCCTAGTGAGTGAGTGAGTTAATGTGCTTTATATTTTTTAGGTTTGGAATATAATGTAGTAAGGACCTGATGGTCAAGATTCACTTTATCCCCTGAGCAAGCAGGCAGGCTGTATTTAGCTCAATGGTGAAAATGTCAGCACTTGCGCAGGAAACCAGGTTCAAATCTGGGGTAGAAGAGGAAAGGTACATCATTTAGCTTTGAAGCTATTGATTCTAAATATTGGTTTTAGATATATTTTCAGTTCCCGGCCCTAACCTACTGCTAGTTATGTAGGCTACCCTTTGTGTCTCCAGAGCTCAGACTAGTCTAACAAAAGTTGAAGTCCCTTTCTCCTTCAGTTTCCCTTTTCAAGGGATGATCTGTTCCCTGCTGAAAATGAAACGTTTAGGCTAGACGTCCAGATGCATTATGTTAAGCCATGCATTGAAAAGGTCATTATGCTATGGAATGTTTTCCATTGAAGCCGGAAAAACCTGTATTTCCACGAATGAGTACCTTCATTGAATGATCACCCACAAAAGATTATACTGTACTTTTCCCTTTTCTTTTTTTAATAACCCACATACTGTACATTTGACTGTGACCTTTAAAGAGGACAGAGGTGTCTTATTACGGAACTAAAAGAATACGGCAGTGTTTTGTAGATAAGTAATATCAGTTGTCCTTGGTGCTGTCTTAGGTCTCCAAAGAATTACATTTCAGTCGTAAATTAAAATGATAACAATGAGATATTGCACAAAATACATTTTTATTGTAATAGGTAAGGCATGTTAGCCTAATCCTCCAGTTTTAGCGCATCGGGCCTCATTCACAAAACATATTAAATCAGTGCTACTCAAAGTAGGGTCCAGGGACTCTCAGGGTTCCTTGAGGTGGTTCTAAATTGACCCTTACAAGTCTGTAACTCTGACGGTGTACAACATGAAACCAAATGGATCCGTTGGGGTCCATTTGGTTCCATACTGTCAGAGTTACTGTCAGAGTTAAGTGTTAAAAGATTCTCAATTAAACCACACCACGCTCATGCCTTCTCATGCCTAACATACGGTGTAGCAACATGTACAGTGAGTCAGTGATGTTTATGGCTTTTTGGCATGCCAATGGAGTGAGCTGGACTTTGTAATGGGAAACAACCTTATACCCAGGTTTACCATGATGACTCAGAATTGCATTTAGCCTCTTGTACCTGTATGAGTAAGTGAGAAAGTGACAAATATACAACCTTGATTCTTTATGATCATTGATGAATGCCTCAGGGGTAGGACGATTATGGATTTTGATGGTACGATTACAGAGAGAGAAATAATGACGACTCAATGATATAAA
Organism: Gymnoscopelus microlampas; assembly: GCF_963454915.1. NCBI lineage: Eukaryota > Metazoa > Chordata > Actinopteri > Myctophiformes > Myctophidae > Gymnoscopelus > Gymnoscopelus microlampas. The sequence goes on from NC_139958.1 coordinate 42,548,684, forward strand.
TACAAAAATATGTTTCTCTTTGCCTTTTTAGGCTTTGTAAACACAAATTGCCCAGGGCAGAAATGACAAATGACTTTAATATAACGATCGATGCCAATAATTAAAATAAATAAATAATGCACTCTGGCCAATCATTTTAATACATTTTACATTTTCTATAAAAACATAGCTGAAATAGCCTATCTAGTCATGAGCGTGTAGATCAGGCATTTGTGCTATTTTTCAACAGATTCATCTTTTACGCATGAACAAATTATTCTGCCTATAATGCAAATATAATTTTGATTACCTCAAATAATTACGATCAGCTGATTATATAGTAGTTGTGACGGGCCTACTTTCAGCTCCATGGAGCGCCATGGAATGATTCATGATTTTACGCAGCTTCAAACTTTTATGGGCTTTTGTTGTGCAAACAGAGAATGGTCAAAGTGCAGGTACATGTTTTCATTCTGTTTCCCCAAAACAAAATGGCACCTGTGGCTCGAGCTCCTGTGGCGCGAGGCCAACACAGTCAGGTCAATGTAGAGAATGACATCCCCGGGACTAGGTTAACCTTAACCCCTTCTGTGTATCGTTGCTGTTGGGCAGAAACCTTATCTCCATATGTTTTTTTTCGTAAATTAACGCCCTACTTGATCATACTAACATCGTCACACAAAAGCATCAACAGTAGCAGATCCGCAAGCTTGAAACAGATCGGCTACTTTTGCTATTTCAGAATTTGAATCCTGAAAAGTAACAGTTTTGGACACCCGACAGAGACGATATAGTATACTTTGTTGACCGGGGTCCCCCAGGGGTCTGTACTTAGTCTCCTCTTAGGAGAAAATAGCAGATCTACAAGCTCACAATGCAACACGTTGTAATTGGGTTTGTAAGATCATTGCTATTTTTGCGGAATGTGCCATTTTAGCAGAATGTTTTGCACGATGTCGCCTATTAGAAGATGGACACCGAGGTTCATGAGGTTAAAGTTGACAAAGAGCCGCCACCTGAAAAGGGAAAGGGAGCACTCACTCTCCGCTGCTCACCAAAGAAAAACTCATACTGTTCAGTGTAACTCCCAAAACCAGAGCCTACCTTTGACAACCAACATGTCAGCGACAGCGCTGCTGTCCCTCCAGGCCACACATGTCTCCACACAGAGTAGACTAATTACTGTCAGGGGACGTTGTTTACCTCGAAGTGTCACCCAACATACGAGATAACTTACTGACTGAAGAAGCTACTTGGGGCCTAACATTGAGTTCATTCGTTGCTGTTAAGGTTACTGGTCACTCTAATCTACCTTTAGGCTACATTTTGCATATGCCTCTTTGTGACGCCTTCTAGACTTAATCTGGTCCATCATTGAACAGGGGTTTTCGTATTGTATAACATTATGTTGCAGATTAAACCTTTTCATTCATTTCATAGACTTGCTTGACAGCACTGTCATCAGTGTTGTGTACCTTGTTTTGATTGTTTTTTTGATTGTTTGTTCATACATTATCTTTTCTATTAATATGTTTGATTCATGTTAAAGAATAGCAGATCTACAAGCTCACAACACCGCGCTGCGACGCGTTGTGAGCTAATGTTCCCCCCCCAGGATATGGATGCTAGATTTCAAGTGGTTAATGTTAATTAAAACGTTCTTCATCACATAACGATGTGGTGGCACCCCCCTGTAGTAACCCCGTTGAAGACCCCTGACACGGACCTTCTTGGGGTACAGTTTTGACCATAGAGTTATATTAGTCATTATAATATAGCTATAGTGGTGTTGACACCAACAGCTGTCATTGTGACTGTAGACAGCTGCTATAAAACTGGATCTGTGTCCCAGTCTCTCACTGCCTGGGCAGTGAGAGAAAAGCTCTGAAAATAGAAGTTTTATTGTCATGTGTGCCCGACGCAAATTTGAAACAAATGTTGTGTAAGTGGCAGAGTAGATAAAATACAGCAAGAACTTGCTAATGCTTCAGTGGTGACAGCAGAATGATGCATGATTGATTGATTGAAGCAAAAACAAGAAGTGGTTCGACTTCAAATAATGCCTCCTTTTATTAATGTCTCTGGAAGGACCCCCAAATTGATATGTATTTGGCTGCGGAAACACATTTGAAAAGAGTTTGTGCCAGAACTCCCCCCTCCCCCCCGGGGAACCTACTTTGAGAACGAATCGGTTTAGCAATGCAACAAGGCACAATCGGAGCATCACTGTCAATTTGCTCCAATTTTATGGCTGTCCCCCTCGATCAGTCAGATAGACCAAGACTTTGTCACTTTTTATGCATTATTTTCTCCATGCACATGTTCTGGTAAACAGTAAACACTGACTAGAGTCTAGAGTCTAGACAGATCCCTTTTATCCAAATTTGCTCCAATTTAATGGCTGTCCCCCTCATAGGCGATCAGTCAGATGAGTGACAAAGACTTTTTTCCCCCTCCCATGCACATGTTTTGGTAAACAGTAAACACTGACTAAACCAATCCCTTTTAACTGTGACAGTCTGCAGCCACTAGTCATTATGAAATCAACAGATCGACCTCAACAACACCTTTCTCCAAGGATTCCGACCTGAAAAGGCTGCTCTCTGCAGTATTGTATGCATCAAACATTATTTGACACATTTTGTTGCTTAAATCAACTAATTGATTAGTCAATTAGTTGATCAAATCGTTGGCTGTCGAGGAGACGGCTAGCTAATGTGTGTCACTTAGCCAGCATGAAATGATGCGTTCACACATCAGACTCTTCAAAGGCCCTGTTCCACTGCGCCATAGAAAGGTTGTGTGTGAGAATGCTTAATAACCTTTACCAACTGCATTTTATTTCATTTTTGCACGCTTTGGCTCTGGTTGCCACTGAATGGTTTGAACTATGCCTCAACTGGCACGGTTGCATAACCGTGCTGCTCAACACATAGCCAGTGTTGCCAGATTTTGCGAGAGAAATAAGCAAGCAGGTCTATGAAAACGAGCACAAAAGAAGCAACTCTAGGCCACATGAACACTTTGAACCTATATACGTCAGCTATTTGAAAATAGCTGATCTACAAGCTCACAGTGCGTCGCATCGCGACACGTTGTGAGCTTGTAGATAAACTTGTATCTGTGCTTGTAGATACACAAATCTTGTATGGAGGTCCCTGGGACTAAATATTTTCAGATCTGTGGCCAAGTACATGTTCATTTGGGGGGTCTTTGATATGAAAACGTTTGAAAACCACTGATTCAAACGGCATATATTAATAAACAACTACATTTTAGAAACAGCCGCAACCGCCAATATTTCCCCTAATTGTTTTACCACCTCTACACCAAAACTCTTAATCTACACACTCACAACACATTGTGTTGTCACGTTGTGAGCTTGTAGATCGCTTATTGTCACCCACAGAATAATGACGCTAGGGTTCGTGTGGTTAATGACACAGGTATTCAATGATTGTTTTTTAGGCCCTGCGGTGGGAGAGCTGTCGAGAGAGAGTCAACACAAAATGCCTGTCTCTATTTTCTACTGCCAGACAGTTGAGGAGAGAGACCAACATACATTTACATATCCACAACTATTCAACATCCTGTCACCTATATAGACATTCAATTGCATGCTATCACATGGTTGTTTACAGGTTATTCAGGATAATAGTCGGCAGACAAAATGGTTTGGTGTAAAGTACAGACGTGGAATGGCATACGTATAATAGGCATTGGAAACTATAAGCATATCACAAACTAATTGTGATTCAGATTGCCACAATGCAATTATATAAATGATTCTCAATGCATGTACATTTTTTATTTATATACTGCATATGATTGTTTTCGTACTGTGTGACCACTTGCTGCTTAAAAGAAAAGCATAATCATTAATGCATGCAGTATCCAACATGAATAATAGCAGTCAATCATTTACTTCCAGTATCTTTAATTGATGCAAAAATGCTGTTAATAACGTGTGTATGCTTAGATCAGAGGTTCTCAAAGTGGGGTCCAGGGACCCTCAGTGTTCCTTGAGGGGGTTTCAAATGGACCCTACAGGTCCATTTGGTTCCATTTGTATCGTTCAATAGGCCCTAAATGACAGCAGAGTCTTGTGCACCTGCTCCTACTGAGAGTATATTGATTCAGTGTTCCAGCCCCATTACTATTCTTAACATTTTTATATATTATTATGAACGAATGAAGCCTATTGTCCTTATTCTCACGCTTACAGTGGGGCTTGTGTCTGCTGTACACTTGTTTTCTTAAATAGAGAGAGAGAGAAATAGTAAGACTATTAGTTTCAATGGTAACTAGATGTTTCAAAACTTTTTAGGTTATTGTTTTACAATTAGCCTGATCTAATTAAAAGCTCTGTCTGTCGTCCCATTAGCCAAAATAGCTGTTTGTTTAATGTGGGCAGGCACAACAAGGTGATGGAAGTACCATTGAAGTGCTGCTGCTTTCTTGTACATGTCCAGTGAAAGTACCGCCAAAACCAAATGAGGTTAGTCTACATGTTTATCAGTCTCACTATCTCGGCTGATATAAACAAGGCCTGGTGTGTTGTCCACAGTGTTTTCCTTACTATCTAGATCAGTGGTTCCCAAACCTTTGTTTTCAAGAACCCCTGTCTGTGTCTCAGTCAGAGGAGGGCTGTGGACAGTTCAGAAACCTGCTTACCAATGACATGGTTTGGTCATTTCAAACAAGATTTCAAACTTATTTTACCCATTTGTATTAAGAGAAAGGCTGTAGTTCTTATTAGCTTGGGTTCCCCACCGATGATGTCATTGGTAGGCAGTTTTTTGTGAACTGTCCACAGCTCGCCAATGAGGCAAAGACCGCGTAGACAGATATTGTGCCATCTGATAATGAGCAGATGGTCACGTTTTCACATAGGAATGATCAGTAAGCTGCGTCGAAGAGATGATTACGTTTGGGGTCAAAGGTAAAGGTCAAAAACAGTCATGAAACCTTTCATCACTATGGGGCGGAAATCTTGTACTGTATGTGCAAAACAGTTTTCAGTAAATAGAAAAGAAAGACCCAGTTTTCTAATGGATCCAGTGTAGTTATTTATTAGTCACAACAACCTTGTTAATACTTTTCATTGTTCAATATCCCACAGATAGACTTGACCACTTTGAACCTTTCAAACAAATGTCTACAAGTTCAGCCTGATTTATACCAAAACTAGAGTTTCGGGGGGCTACGCCCCCCTCAACCCCAGCCGCGCACGGGGCCCAGCGTGGCCGCGTGTATATTGGGGGACCCAAAGCGCCGGAGTAAAACTGTGGAAAAGTTTTTTTGAAAAAGGAAGAAATTAGAAGAAAGAATATTTTGTATGTTTCAGGGGGTCCACAGGGGGTCCGCGGACCCCCTGCTGGTCCACTGACCCCCTGTGGAGTGTTGGGACGCGCGGGGACACCCCTGGAACATTGCGGACCCCTACGGTGTTTTTTTTTTTGTCATGAAGGTGGTTGCTTGTTTCTGGCGCTTGTTTTTAGAGAACCTGGCATGCCTGGCAACCCGACTGACATCACTGACGTATCCTTGGTATTTGTACTTCCGGGTTGCATAATGATGACATCACTGTCGAGTCCTTTGGTGTCATGAACCTAGAACGGTTTGTTTACCACATTAGCCTGGGCAACGTGCTGTGCTGTGGCCGTCGCTGTTTGTTTGTGTGTTTGGGATGAACATGGCACGTGAAGGACGGACATATTGTGATCGAGACATGAGTGAAGTGAAAGTAACGGCCTGGGTGGAACAAAGGAGGTACGTAAGAAGGGGGGGGGGGTTGAAGCAAAGGAGCTGCGTGTGTGGTGTTGTGGAGGAGATGGGCAGAGTGCAATGGCGGCCGCTCGTGTTGTTTCGGCGAAACCCGTCGGCGTTCGGTGTCGGTGGTGTGCACGGTAAACGGTACGAAAGTGATTCACCTTCCGTTTAGTCCGACATTTGGTGAGTAGAATTAATTATGTTGCGCGGTGGAAAAGGTGTAGTGAGCAATGAGATGTCCCCTACGCGACGCGTAAATTCAGCGCGGCCGCCGTGGCGAGTCAGTTGGCGACATGTGGTCTGGCGGTGCGTTGTTTATTCGATAACAGAGCTGTGGGGTGTCCTCACCGAGGGTGCGGAAGTCGGTCGCCATTTATATAGTTAGACTAGCAGATGTGCAAGGTTGTAGATCTGCTATTTACGTGTGCGACACCGGCACGTAACCAATTATATTAATCAGGCAACAGGCTGGGTGATATTAAATCAGGCAACAGGCTGGGTGATATTCCAGTTAAGTGACAATCAAAAGTGTAATTCTAACAAACGGTAGTGGAAACGCAAGCACATTGCCCATTATATTAACGTGATGCTTCAGGGTGTAAAATAAATTGAAAAACACCCACGCTTTTGTGGTTCAGAGATATAAAAGCCACTTGCTGTAAAGAAGGATGATCTAAATTGGCATTGAATATGTGTAAAGAAGCAAACATGTTCATGAATATGAAAAAGAAAGCATATCGCTAACGTCTTGTCATAGAGGAAACGGTTCTGAATGTGACGGAACCGCTTCCGGGTCCTCAATGTTGGATTTGGCTCCTCCGTTTCCTGGATCCCAACCCTAGCGCTGGAATTGGGGTCTAGCACTGAGAATCCCACTAACTCATTCTAACTCAAGTAGCAGCATTCTAAACTGTGCCATACATACTCAATAGTAACTTAGATCTTTGCATACTGCTCCCTAAGGATTTCCCAGGCAAGGCAGGCAGCTTCACTGACCTGCTTTCAGCGAAACATCTGTCTCTCCATCTCCCCCCTCTCTCTCTCTCTCTTTCTCGCGCAAACTGACGCACGAGGGAGATAAAAAATAAATAGATAACCTACTATGTAAAGCCTTCCTCCAAGCTATGGTATGGTTGCCCTAGCAACAAACGAGCCGCCTGCCCTGCGTAATGAGTGCTATGTAGGCTAGATGAAGCATGCTTCCCCCCACACACACATACACACACACTATGCTACCTAATCCTTTGTTTATATTTTAACCCATTAAGACCGGGAAGTTCCGGGAACGCATCTGTGTGTCATTTTTAGATTTCTTTGGCTATTATTATTTCTTTGGCTTTTCTTTGGCTATTCAAAAATAGCAGATTTACATAAGCTTGTAGATCTGCTATTTTTGAAAAATCATGATTTCCTTTGGCAAATCGAATACATATTTTTTTATATTTGTAACTCAAATCTTTGCTTCTGGGGGGGTCCCTGGAACTAAATATTTTACAAATGTTCGCTTTAAAACATATATACATTCGAAGATTTGCACAAATCTTCACGATTTTTCAAAAATAGCAGATCCACAAGCTCATAGCGCGGCACTCGGTGCCGCGCTATGAGCTTGTAGATCTGCTATTTTTGAATGGCCAAAGAAATCTTAAAATGACACGGATGCGTTCCCGGTCTGAATGGGTTAGCATGGAGGCACAAGGTGGATAGTGCTGTTATATTGTTGCTTTATATCAAACTGACCCCTGGCCAAGTGGGCCATTAACGGCCAAATAGGATGCCGGCGTAGAGATTAACCTACATAATGTAGCCCAGTTCAGCAATTCCCAACCTGTGTGGGTTGTGAGGATATATATATAGCAAGAAAACGGAATGTTAAAAAAATAAATGTTTTCATAGTGATAAAATAGTTTTCATTGTGATGACCGATGAATAGGATCTTAAAGTATACTGTGTTAGATCCATTGATCCACGTGGTCAGATGGGTGGGCCGCAAACACTTTCAAAGTGAGCCTCGATCCAGGACGTTCGCTCGGTCGACGCTGCAGTGACAAAGTGTCAGGAGGCGCGTCGCCCGACATTTTTTTCACTGAAGCATCAACTAGGCTTTAGTTTAGCCATATTGGACAGATATTGGGCCCCTTCCTTGCTTCCTTCACAGGTGTTACCAATGACACTAATGAAGGCTCTGTTCCATTTAGTGTAGCACAGTGGTTCTCAGACTTTTTAATTTCAAGGACCCCCATAACTCTGAGAGTGTACAAATGGAACCAAATGGACCCGGGAGGGTCCATTTGGTTCCATTCATTCACTCTCAGAGTTACACCCTCTCAAGGAACCATGAGGGTCCCTGGACCAAACTTTGAGACCCACTAGTGTTTCTAGTGAGCCAACATGCACAATATCAGCACCCTGACTCTGTTTGACCAGAATGGAACAGAGCGTTCATTAGCATCATTGGTAACACCTGTGAAGGAAGTAAAAAGAGGCCCAATTTCTTTCCAATATGGCTGCTGTGCTTAGAGCCTATTTTGTCGACAAAGACTAAAAGACTTAAGGTTTTGATATTTAGTCGACTAGACTAGACTAAGAATAAACAATTTCCAGAAGACTAAAATAGGACTAAAGCTAAATGGTGTGTTGTTATTCAAAAGACTAAGACTAAGACTAAATCAAAAGTTGTTGGCAAAATTAACAGTGCTGTGAGATGACTGTAAAATAATGTATTTTCATGAACGTAAACTCTATAAACTCTGTATACTTTGATGACTGGCATCCCTCTGGGGTCTATCCCGGGCCCCCCTCCCTTTTTCTCTCTACACCGTATCTCTTCGCTGAAAATAACCGATTTCACCAGCGTTTTGTCTTGTTCCTTAATTTTTACTACATATCCTTTTTATAATGTGTTTCCTTTGCGTAATGTTTTATATGAAGCACATTAAATTGCCTTGTTGAAATGTGCTACATAAATTAACTTGTCTTATCTTGCCTATTTTGACATGCCAGAATAGGGAAGCTGGGGTTTTTGTGGTTAGGTTAACGTGATGGGCAAAGCTGTCATGATGATCTTATAACGTGTGCAATAATGAGTCAATTACAGCTAATGGAGCACAGAAGTGCAGAAAACACTTTCGTTACCCCCATGGTCTGGTTTCCCCCATTCTAAATCCCAATAGGCATTTTTACGTCGCATCACGTCATAAGAACTGTGTTCCAAAAGGTGCCTCTCTGTTGTTTATGATATTTTAGTTATGTCTGACACCGTCAGTGTTTGCAAAATATTGAATGAAATCTGCGGCGGAAGCCAGAAGTAGTGTTGGAAACTACAGTAGGAAATCACGTGACATTTGTCTGTTATTATTTAGTTTTTTTCATGAAACAACTGAGAACTGTCAATGCTACTCTCCTACAGAAAGATAAAAATCACACCCTGTGTGAAGGTAGCGGCGCCTTTGATACATTTTGTCATCGATATGTGTTTATAATGTGTTTATAGCCACGTGTCACGTAAAGCTTGACCAATCACTTTGTTGACGTGTCTGACCAATCAGAACGTTGACGGTGAACACGGACAAAGTCAGGTATAGAGCAGGATCGCGCCGCTAAAAACCAGTGCAACACGTCTTGACGCTGATTATATCGTTGGTGTAATGGGTATAATGTATAGAGCCTATGCGTGTGACATCATCGTACCCGGGAGCTATGCGGGAACGCCTACTGAGTGGCAAAAAAAAGACTTTCTGGCCTTGACAGCCCACACATCCAAACAGAAAAGTCCTCCTATCTGATTGTATTAAACAACGTAAACTCACCAACATGGCAGCTGTACGGAAAGCTTGAATTATCCTCTTTCTATCCGCTACTTTTCGTCAATAAATTCTGTGCAGGTGATTATTTAGTATCAGAGTTTGGAAGTGCATGTTTTCAATAACCCAACGTCCTGCTGCCTCCTGCATTGTGTGCAATTTAGAAACGTGGTAAGCAGGACCGTTGAGTGATTTCCAACGAGCGCTTCCAAACTCCAATGCTCCATGCTGCTCAATGTTTTGCCACTCAGTCTAAATGAGGGGGGCGTGTCCCGGTGGAAAAGTGACGCATGTGCATACACTCTATAGTCATTGGATAATTTCTAAGCCTGAGAATTGTAGTCAATTTATTTTCTTACTCTTTGAACAAATAGGCTCTATGCACAGCAGCCATATCATCACTTCCTTCACAGATGTTACCAATGGTACTAATGAAGGCTCTGTTCCATTTAGTGTAGCACACGGGTCCATTTGGTTCCATTTGTACACTCTCAGAGTTACACACCCGCAAGGGGCCATTTGGAAGCCCATGAGGATCCCTGGACCCCAACTGTAGACCCACTGGTGTAGCAGAGTGTTTCCAGTGAGCCAACATGCAACAATATCAGCACCCTGACTCTGTTTGACCAGAATGGAACAGAGCCTTCATTAGTATCATTGGTAACACCTGTGAATGTCTTCATAATATGGCTGCTGTGAATAGAGCCTTTTGGTACCTTTTCACCTTCAGTTGATACTTCATATCCATATGAGTAAAATCACTGACTTCAGTTTTGTATTCTTTGAACACGGTTGTTATATGAAGTGGTATTTAGAAGGGGGAAAATACCTCCAGACCCAGTGACGTCAGACTTCAGTGATTTATAATGAGAATGTTTCCACCTTTTACATTGTGTCAAACATATTTATCTTTTTGTCTCGTTCTTTCCCTCAGCTAATCAGAATCATTGCTGTTGGATCTCTGCGCTGCCACACACTGGGATCCAGGAGCTTGGACCATAAATGACAAGGTATTAACTACAGCTAGACCCATATATCGCCCGCTTGGTCGATATGTCGTTGTGTGTGAGTTGTATAATTGTGTTTGTTCAGCTCTACGCGCTCTTGCTGCGAATGACTCACAGACTGACAGGTTTTTAATGTGGTAGCAGTTCGTTGTTTGCTATCTTGGCGACTCCTTTTCTCTTTCCTCGGGCTGTGTCCCGGGCTAGTTTAATAGCTGGATTGGGGGGGGGGGGGCATATTAGAAATACACAACCTATGAACCCACATTGGCCATTAACCCACTAAGACCTGGAACGCATCTGTGTCATTGTTTGATTTGAGCTAAAAAGCATTATTTTATACTTTGGCAATTCAATAGCAGATCTACAAGCTCATAGCTCGGCACCGAGTGCTTGTAGATCTGCTATTTTTGAAAAATCGTGAAAATGTGTGCAAATCTTTGAATATATATGTTTTTTTTATTTGTGACTCAAATCAATGTTAAACTTCATCGTACAACAGTGTTGCGCACAAATAGCTGATCTACGAGTTCGCACAATTGTAGATCTTGTAGCTCAACTGTTTTTACAAGTTTTGAAAATGTTCGCCTATAATGACATGCCCAAAATAGGGACACCAGGGTGAAAGTGGGTAAATATACAAGATGATAATAATAACTGTGGATGTAATCTTCTATAATGGCCCATTGAAATGTCAACTATCCTAATATACAGTAGAGAGTCGCGCGCATGTGTTGCTGTCTGCGTCTCCAAGCTGTTTGTGTGTCTGGGTCTCCAACAAGTTAGGTCTCGCTTCGCTTTCGGGAGTCGCGCGCATGCGTGACTGTCTGCGTCTCCAAGCTGAACAAGTTAGGTCTCGCTTCGCGTTCGGTTTGCATGTTGCAGTTTGGTTTCGCTTTCGATTTACGTGTCGACACAAACACCCGTGTTGCAATAAACGCCAACACGCTCTGCTGTCTCTGTTTCCGATGTGCGGCCCAGGCTAATAGACGGGAGCCCCGCGCAGCGGCTAGACGGCGCGGCCCGAACCTCTAGTATATATACATTCTGTCCTTTTTTTTGGGAAGGAAGAAGGCTGCTGGCCTCAGTGACTCACACAGAGTTTATTTTGCTGGTGTATCATATTGTTGCTGTCAGGCAGAAACCGTGTATCTCCGCGTTTCAACGTGTGATTTTTCCGTAAATTAATTCCTTACGTTGTGATACTACAGTGTCACACACAAGTAGCAAAAACAGCCGATGTACACGCTCACAACCCGTCGCATCGCAACGTTTTTAAGCTTATATATCTGGGATACTTTTAAAACACTTATTTAAGTGTGTGTACACACTTAACACTTTCACTGTCAATTTAAAAAAAAAAGTATTGTGTGTGTGTGTGTGTGTTTTATAAATATTTAACCAATGTAATATTAACCCATTAAGACCGGGGAACGCATCTGTGTCTTTTTTTTAGATTCCTTTGGCTATTCAAAAATGGCAGATATACAGGCTCATATATAGACATACCGAGTGCTGCACTATGCGCTTGTAGATCTGCTATTTTTGGAAAATAAATTGAAAATGTGTGCAAAGCTTTGAATATATATATATATATTTTTAAACATTTGTAAAATATGTTGTTCCAGGAATGCCCAGAAGCAAAGATTTGAGTTACAAATGTTCGCTTTAAAAAATATATATACTCAAAGATTTGCGCAACTTTTCACGATCTTTCAAAAATAGCAGATCTACAAGCTCATAGCGCGGCACCGAGTGCCGCGCTATGAGCTTGTAGATCTGCTATTTTTGAATAGCCAAAGAAATCAAAAAAATGACAGAGAGGTGTTCCCGGATTAAATGGGTTAACTAGAGCTTTTGACTAAATAATAACCACACTGGGTCAATTTTGGAACACAGGTTTTCTTCTCCCATTTCCTGAAAAAGTAGCAGTTCTGGACATGCGAGGTTTCTACCCCGACGGCGACCATAATAGTGATGCACACAGCGTTTTTTTATTTTGCTGGCGTATCGTATATCTCTCCCCCCTGGGCCTGCAGTGAATCAGGGTGGGGTCAGATCTTGTTGTTTCTTGTCGGGAGTTCGACTCGTGCTTTGCATTTAAGCACCTCACATTGTTTTGGGGGATAGTGCTGGTGTTTATGTGGCTTTAGAAAGGGGTCGGCAGGTGGTAGAACGGCCGCTTGGGGGAAACGGAAGGTTCCGGGTTCACTTCCCGTCTACCCCCCCGGGTTGGCGTCGAAGTGTCCTTGAGCAAAGACGCCGAAATCCCCTAACTGCTTCAGTTCCGATGAGCAGGTTGGCGTCTTGTAACTAACTAAGTACATGTACTCAAGTACTGTACTTAAGTATAATTTTGAGGTATTTTTACTTCATTATTTTCCAATTTTATAATAGTATTTCCAATTTTCAGTACTTTTACTTCTACTCCACTGCATCTCAGAGGCAAACATTGTACTTTTACTCCGCTACAATTATTTGGAAACTTTAGTTACTAAACTGCTCACAAAATGTAAGGAAACTTGAATTTGGGCCATTATATCTCCCCTTTACTGATACTAATCAGTAAAGTGTTATATATCATTTTTATCGGTGATTAGTCACCTTTACAACGAGGTACAGCTTGTAAGCATCGGGCATTCATGGATTGAGCAACACAGGCAAACGCGTGGGTAAGCGCCGAGCAAAAATGTGCCAAAATCACCCAATATGCTTTTGGGTGAGTTGCAGGGCCCATGCTCAGGTGCCAGTCACACACCTTTGACTGACACACACCTGCCTGCAAATGGTACCAGGGCTGGCATCAAATAATTCGTAAATCTGCGTAACGGAACACCAGCTTCACATGCCCCACTTACCCTGAAGGGACAAACGTGGCATCTTTCTATGGGGGCAGTGTTGCTGCTTGGAGCATACACAAACTTAACAAAGTTACAGAACCCATGTTGCAGAACGCAAAGTTGCAGAACCCACCTTTCAGCAGGTGTGTGCTGGCAGGTCGCTCAAAACAAGAGCAATTACCAGCAAAAGCATATTGGGTGATTTTGGCACATTTTTGCTCGGCGCTACCCCACACGTTTGCCTGTGTTGCTCAATCCATGAATGCCCGATGCTTACAAGCTGTAGGTGACTAATCACCGATAAAAATGATATACAACACTTTACTGATTGGTATCAGTAAAGGGGAGATATAATGGCCCAAATTCAAGTTTCCTTACATTTTGTGAGCGGTTTAGTTACGTTGTAGATTTAGATTGTTATTACAAAGCATACATTACCCACTATAGCCCTATATACATTTCAGCCATTTGAAAATAGCCGATCTGCTATTTTCAAAAGATTTTAATATATTTTATACATTTGAAAACTTGTGAAAGCGGACATTCTGCATAATGAGCACTTTCTACTTGGTGCTTTAAGTACATTTTAATACCAATGCTTTTGTTCTTTTACTCAAGTTAATTTTGAATTCCGGACTTTTACTTGTAACAGAGTGTTTCTACGTCGCAGTATTGATACTTTTACTTAAGTAATTTAAAAAAAATGTTTTCCACCACTTTGGGTGAATGTAATGCACGTTGTAAGGCCCTACATAAATGCCCAAGTCTTAGAATATTAGTAACATACTATGTATGGGCTGCATTCACTTGTGCCATTTTGAATTGAATGAAACTGAATGCGCAAGTTTGATGGACACATACTCATTTCTGTGGAAATATGATAATAGTATCATTGTACACTGTGGTGATATGATATCAGTAATACTGTACACATTGAGTGAAAGGAATGAGTTGACTTATGTAAGCTCTAGGCCTGCAACTATTGTTTATTTTCCTAGTGATTATAAAAAGCATGTTTTTTAGCATATTTAATTGTTTTATACATTAAGAAATCGATGACCCACAAACTTTATTTTATACTTTGTTGTAAAGCGGTGTCTTGCTAAAAAATAGTGAAAATAGTAGATCTACGAGCTCACTCACTCGTACATTTGCTATTACAATTTTTTCTTCTGTTTTAATCGTTCATTAATTGTGATGGAGGCAAAAGTTTGAAATAAACGCCATATCGTCTTAAGCCTCGTTTTATTGTAGCTCAAGTTAGAATGGTGAGCTCCCAGGAAGGTGTTGCGACCCCATAAGACTATGGTCAAATGGTCAATCGATAAAGAAAACCATGATTGATGCTATGGAAGGAAAAAAACATAACAAGAATAGAGGATATGTGTGTGACATCATCATCAAACCCGGAAGTTATGCAGGAATGCCTACTGAGTGTCAAAAAAATACTTTCTGGCCTTGACAGCCCAAGCATCCAAACAGAAAAGTCATATCTGATTGCATTAAACAACATTAAACAATGTTAAACTCATTTTGCATGTTTCTTTGCCACCCGATTTGACACTCGATGTGCCATTCACTTTAAGCATGCGCATATCCTCTATAACAAAGCAACCTAGAACGATGGAACCTACACAGCAATGCCACTGTTGGGGACCCAGTTGTATTCCCAAAAAGGCATGTATTCGCCTCAGAAGTTTGTGTTCTTATTTTTACAGTTGGTAGAAGGAAATCATTTCCACTAGATTTAACCCTTTAAGACCAGGAATCTCATGTCATTTTAGATTTCTTTGGCTATTTAATACTAGCAGATAATTGCAGATATACAAGCTCATGAGCCTTGAGCTTGTCGATCTGCTACTTTCTTTAAAGCGAACATTTAACTCTGATCTGTGCTTCTGGGAGTCCCTGAAACAACATATTTGGAGATAGGGGTCCGCGGCCAAATACATATCATTTTGGGGGTCCTTGGAACATGGAAAAGTTGGATCACCACTGATATAGCAACATACTTTTTTTCAAAAAACTGTTAGGATTTAGAAGACATTTGTAGAATACATATTCAAAGATTTGCACAAATTTACACGATTAAAAAAGAAATAGCAGATCGACAAGCTCATGAGCTTGTAGATCTGCTGTTTTTGAATAGCCAAAGAAATCTAAAGTGATACAGATGCGTTCCCGGATTGAATGGGTTAATGTTTTGCACCCTGCGTTATGCTGTGTGGTGTTGTTGAATGTGAACCAGACTGTGGTTGGTTTCATATACGGGCCGTGCTGTGTCTCTCTCTCTCTCTCTTTCTCATGCACAACTGATCCGTCTTACGGTGCGATCGGTTTCCCAACTTAGCTCCAGTATTTGGCCCTGGCCCGTCCAGTCCCAAGCACCCCTGGGTCCAGTCCAAAGCACCCCAGGGATCATCTGACGGGGCCCGTCCATTGCACACCCAAAGCACCCGGGGCCAAGGGGTTCAAATGTTATTCCACTCCACTACTAATGACACTGACCCCCGAGACCGCAGAGGCCATCTTGATAGGAAAACCCACACACATCGTCCCTGCCAGGTGGAAACCTTGTATGTCCAGATCCGTGCGTTGTTCAGGAAATAGGGGGGGGGGGGGAAATAATCTGTGTGCCTTCCAATGAATCCAATGTAGTTAACCCATTAAGGCCTGAGGTTACGATTCTACCAATGTCTTCTAAATCCTAACAGGTTTTTGAAAAAACCTATGTTGCTATGTCAGTGGTTTTCAAACTTTTTAATGTCAAGGACCCCAACATGTATATGTATTTGGCCGCGGACCCCCATCTCACAAATATTTTGTTCCGGGGACCCCCAGAAGCAAAGATTTGAGTTACAAATGTTCGCTCTAAAAATATATATATTCAAAGATTTGCACAAATGTTCTCGATTTCTCAAAAATAGCAGATCTACAAGCTCTGCCGCGCTACGAGCTTGTATATCTGCCATTTTTGCTTTTTAGCTCAAATCGAAAAATGACACAGATGCGTCCCATGTCTTGGGGCTAAGGGTTAAGATTAAGTCACACGCTCTTGTTAATACTTTTCATTGGTTCAATATTTGTAAAAACCATCAGACACACGTTCTCCGACAACTTACTTACATGCATACTTTCAAAATTGTTCAGAAATTGTGAAAATAGCAGATCTGCTGTTTTCAATATTTGTGCATGACATTCTTGTACAATGAACTAGGTCATTAATTTATGAAAAAAAAGATTGTGTGTGTTTGGTATTGAACTTTGGAACACATGAATACATTTTTTTCTTTTTTTTTTGCCATTTAGGCTTCGTAATAAAAAATCCACATGGCAGATATGACAAATAACTTAAATATACAAAGGAATTATTGACATATATTAATTTTATACATATATATACACACATATATTATACAAAAATAGCAGAAATAGCAGATCTACGTACAAGCTTACTGCTACATGCTGTGTTGTATGTTGTGTTTTTTATATTCGGAAATGTGTGAAAATGTTTCAACATGGAAACGATTATGACGATTATGTAAAAATAATTGCGACTATCTCAAATATTTTCGATTAGACGATTATTATGTAATAATTGTGACGGGCCTAACCATAAAAAGTAGAAATGTGGCTTAATGCCGACAGCAACTATTTATAAAATCTTGATTCCTCGTGTTAGAAAGACAATTAATCCCTTACTTTGTCTTGGCAATCTGTGTTTTTCTGACTCTTGGTGACATTAGTTTGCAATATAAGTCCAGAAATCAGTCAATTTTACATAGAGCAGAGCTGAATGAGATACTGTAGATACTGAGGATTTTACAGTGCATATTGGGGTCTCGGAGGTAATGGTATCGAATGGGGGTCCGTGGTCTAATGCATATGCCACTGGGGGTCCTTGAAATGAAAAAGGTTGAGATGAGAACCAGTGTTGTGTTCATTAACTTGTAGCCCAAGTGATGTTAGACAGCATTATGTCTAACCTTAACTAATGAGCATACATGGCTTTGCCTTTGATCTCTGGCAGGTTCCTTTTTTTCCCCTCTCTCCCCTTGGTGGAATGTTTCCACATTTCCTACCTCTAAAGATGGTGCCACCTGTCCATTGAACTCCATTGAACCGTTCCTCAAGCTGTATACTACGTTAATCTAAGGCGAACGCTTTTGATATTTTCAATCTTCGAGTGGGCCCAGAAAAGGTTGAGAAGAACCACTGCCGTTTCCATTCATTACAAAGGACTCCTACTCTCCATGTGGATCACTGAGACTTCCTTATTGTTGCAAAAAAATGTGCAAAGTCATCTTTGTGCCACACTTAACAAAACCTGCTTTATATCGCACTGGAAGGTTTTCTCCAAATCCGCTCTGTTAAATTGAAAATAAGCAAAATAAGAGGCCAGTCTATGACGTCAGTACTGTGGCATCGTATTGATGACCTCACGGACCTCCATATATGGGTATAAAAGGGACACAGACATAGAGAGACTTGTGGATTTTCTTTTCTGGACAACCGCAGGTCCGACCCACTTCCCGTTTGGCACAACACGCCCCTCATATACTCTGCAAGTTAATTGGTCAGAGGGTTCTCGAGTTAGTTAGTCAAAAACAGCAGATATACAAGTTCATAGCGCGGCACCGAGTGCCGCGCTATGAACTTGTAGATCTGCTATTTTTTTTTAAAATTGTGGATATTTGTGCAAATCTTTGAATATATATATTTTTAAAGCGAACATTTTTAACTCTGTTTAGAACGCATTCACGCACGCACGCGCGCGCGCACACGTACACACACACTGCATTTATAGATATACACACACTGTAGAGAATTGCAGCTATGAAACGGGCCCTGTCACTATGCATGCATTCTTTGGGCTATGTTTTTGAAAAAATATTGAAAATGTGTGCAAATCTTTAAATATATATATTTTAAAAGCGAACATGTGTAACTCTGATTCTACAAATGTCTTCTAAATACGCTTTTTTGAAAATAAATGATGTTGCTATAATATCATCGGTTCTCAAAACTGATATGTATTTGGCCGTGGACCCCCATCTCAAATTATGTTGTTCCAGGTAACCCCCAGAAGTTCTAAACGGTTAAAAATGTTCGCTTAAAAAAATACTTATTCAAAGATTTGCACAAATGTCTACGATTTAAAAAAAAAAAAAGATCTACAAGCTCATAGCGCTGCACTCGGTGGCGCGCTATGAGCTTGTAGATCTGCTATTTTTGACTAGCCAAAGAAATCTTAAAATGACACGGATGTGTTCCTGGTCTTAAAGGGTTAAATGGCATCAACACGCAGTGCTTGGTTTTGTCACTGTGGCTCATGGCTTTGAGGAAGGCAATCCATAAGCAAACAGAACAGGTGGAAAGCTTTATACAGTGACACAGCACTTCTATTTGTTTAGTGTGTTGTTCTTAGCAGGGTTATAGAGAAGTCATGTGTATGGAAAAGTTGAGGAAATGTGGTTTGTCGACTTTAACCACTTAAACCCTCTAGACTTTTGCCAAAAATAGCCGATCTACAAGCTTGCAACACGTCGTGAGCGTGTAGATATTTTGGGCTAATGTTCCCCACCCAGAATATGGATGCTGGGGTTCAAGTGGTTAATAGTATTGTTGAATGAAACGGATCAGGAGTTCCCAAAATGTCCCGTGTCCCAAAATAGCCATAGCTTCTGGCTGTGGTCCCTCTGTTTGCGAAATGGCTTTATCAGAATGAAAGAAATTACACACGCACACACACGCGTGCGATGCGACGTGTTGTGAGCTTGTAGATTAGCTATTTTCACTACTTTTTCTTAAATTGTTTTATTTATTTATGATTAAAAAAAAAACTAATTGTATGAAACAAACTTGGTCCGTGACCCACAAAAGGGCCCTGACCCACTGTTTGGGAAAACACGTCAAAGAAACTATTAAAACATAGTTGTTGTTAAATGAAGCGACCTCCATTTTGGATGACCTTGCTTGTGTCTTGTTTGTGCGGCCGGTTCCTTCAGTACAGGAGGAAACAGAGCCCACAGGCTCACACTGAACTTAATCTCATATTTAATTAAAGCACTTCCTGGCAGGAGGACACTATTTATAACCAACCAAGCATGCTCTCTCTCTCTCTCTCTCTTTCTTAATCCTCAATGAGGGATACGTACTCAGATGTGTTACTTGAGTAAAAGTATCAATGCCACAATATAGGAAATACTCTGTTACAAGTAAAAAGCCTGTATTCAAATTGTGACTTGGGTAAAAAAAATACAAAGGTATTGGCATCAAAATACAGTATACTTAAAAGTACCAAAGTAAAAGTACTACAATAATTTTCAAGAAATTATCAAACTTTAAAAAATAAATAGATCTACAAGCTCACAAGGGATAGGGTACATCATTAATTCTCAACTTTTTTTAATTTCAAGGACTATTTTTTTTCTGTAACTCTCAGAGTTACATTACATTACATTACAGTCATTTAGCAGACGCTTTTATCCAAAGCGACTTACAATAAGTGTATTCAACATAGGTAGGGAACGAAAACTACTAATCACCAGAAGTCTTAAGTGCATTTCCTGCAAAAAACAAGCAACCAAGAGTATACCTAGCGCTAAGGTAAAAGTGCAATATATCAGCTACCTACTTTCTTAAACAGATGAGACAAAATAGCAAAATCAAATGAGCACGAGCTCAAACAAATAAGTGTATCGACTAAACAAGATCCAATAAAACAATACAAAACTAAAACAAGAGTTCGTACAACTAGTTAACAACAAGTAGGCCAGGCAAAGAGGAAGGGTAGTGTTTCCTGAAGAGGTGGGTTTTCAGCCTGCGGCGAAAGATGGGCAGTGACTCTGCTGTCCTGACTTCAGTGGGAAGTTCATTCCACCACTGTGGGGCCAGAACAGAAAAGAGTCGTGACCGTGTCGATCGACCAGAAGGACCCTTGAGTGACGAGGCAATCAGTC
This sequence comes from Gymnoscopelus microlampas, assembly GCF_963454915.1. Taxonomy (NCBI): domain Eukaryota; kingdom Metazoa; phylum Chordata; class Actinopteri; order Myctophiformes; family Myctophidae; genus Gymnoscopelus; species Gymnoscopelus microlampas. The sequence goes on from NC_139958.1 coordinate 42,569,044, forward strand.
GCCCTGAGGTGGCAGACCGAAGTGGTCGGGCAGGGGTGTAGGCATCAACCATAGGCCGGAGGTAGGAAGGAGCTGTTCCTTTCACTGCCCTATAGGCTAGCACCAGGGTTTTAAACTGGATCCGAGCTGCTACGGGGAGCCAGTGTAGAGAACAGAGTTACAGACCTGTAAGGGTCCAATTTGGTTCCCTTTGTACACTCTGACTTACAGCCCTAAAGGGTCCATTTGGTTCCATTTGTACACACTCAGAGTTATGGTCGTCCTTGAATTGAAAAAGTTTGAGAGCCACCGTGTGATAAAACCGTTTCTGGATCCCAACCGTAGTGAGTAGAATGTAGAACCTGTTGATAATCTGCATAATCAACACATTTACGTTTGTGTCTGTTAGCCTACACCTGCAATGCATGGTTGACTCCTGAAGCAGTTCTTTTGTTGCATTAATAGGAGAAGTGTTAAAGAGAGAATCGTGTGTGTGTGTGCATCAGAGACCACACGCACACTTTCACTTGTGCGTAAACTCCCTGCACTGGAAGTTGAAATATCTTCTCCGAGCCCGAAGCCATTGTCTGGCTAGAATCATTTCTCTATAGTCGTCCGACCTAAACCAGTGTGTTCCCCACTTCCCCATCCTCCAGACTGGATTGTGGTGGAAAGTAACTTTGACTTAAAGGAAGCACTTTCACCCATTTTCAACCGTATCTTCGTATAATTGGTCCTCACTAGGGCTTTCACGACTAGAGATTTTTACAGGTCGACTAATTTGACCCAGTGGTAGTCGACTAGTCGAAATAAAAAAAAAAAAAAAAAAAAAACATTTTTTTTTTTTTTTGGGTGGCACTGTTTTAATACCATCCTACTACTATATTACTATTATTATTATCCTCCTGCCCTTATTTTTATGGTGTTTTAAGGGAAGCGCTTCTGGCACAGCAGCACAGCACCACAGCAGCGTCTCCAAGGATCCCCATTGCCCAATAATAGGCTTTTATTGGGCATGCTTTTGACCCCCTTTTGATAAAAAATAAAGTCAGGAGGATAATAATAATAGTAAGATGGGCCATTACTATAGCATTAAAAATAAAATAAAAAAAATAAAATAAAAAAAAACTTTTTTTTTTTTTTTCAACTATTCGACTAGTACCAACAAGGTCGACTAGTGGTTATACTAGTCGACTAGTTGGTGAAAGCCCTAGTCCTCACTAATGTGCATTATAAGATGGTGCCGTTTCTGTCTACTGTGTGTCATTGGTGGACCGTTCACAAACCTGCCTACCAATTACATAATCGATTGGGATTCCAAACTAATAGAAACTACAGTCTTTCTCTTCCTGGAAAGTTAGAATGCTGAAATAGAAGCCAAATTAAAATAACAAATAAAAAACTAATCACAGGTAGGCAGGTTTCTGAACTGTCCACAGCCCTCCTCTGAGACACAGTGAGTAGACAGAAATGGTACCATGCTATAATGAGCATTAGTGAGGACCAATTATACAAATCTAAGGTTGAAAATGGGTGAAGTACTCCTTTAACCGGGAGGTAATGGCTCAGCGGCGCTGTCTCTTTAAGGAAATGGAAACCGGGATTAAAGAAAATACAAGAACATATCCAATCATCACCGTGACACATGAAGTCCATTGAGTTGTTTTACTTTACTTTTATTTCATTTCATATCTGTCATTCCTAGGAGAATAAAAACCTCCTCATTTCCAGTTACCAGAGCCTGATTAAATGAGGTGAAAATAAGAGCACGTTGATTTGCCTGCGAGACATTTCACGTCTAAAGAAATGACAGGGAATTATTCATCACAGTAATTATGATGATAGTGCTCTCACAGGGGAATAGAAATGAAGAAGCATTGAGGTTAAATGTGTTTTTTTATGAATTCCCTGCCGTAGCTTGGCCTGGTAGAAGCATTCATTTCATAATAACGTGGGAAGGTTTTCATTAGGGCTGGCAGATATGTATATATATCAAGTTTTGGATTATTGGCTCAGGAATGCGACACAAATGCTTCCTGTGGTGAGGAATTGATTGGAAATAAGTCCTTTTTTTGGTAGTATTCAGTTTGAAGGGTGCATTTGGTCTATCCGTCGTTTACCTGGAGACCCCCTGGAACCCCCTCAAGGACCCCTGGAGGTCCTTAGACCCTGTTGTGGCAATCGGATATAGTGTCACCAGATGGTAACATTTGAGACCTTGCTTAGCATTGTCATTTGACATTCATTCATAATTAAAGACCTTTATTGATTACACAAACTAGTGGTTGTAAATAAGACCATAGACTCATGTAATGACTACAGTGTAATGTCACCGTTTGTTATGCAAGACCAAAATGCTTTAGTACTCGTTAAATGAATAGATTAGATTCCACTTTATTCATCCCATGAGGGGAATTCAGTCTGTACGCACACCAATGGCTGGGGCTTATATGGATTACTCTTTTATTTGTATTGCATTTTTGTGATGCATTAAGGTGAGATTAACGTTATAAACCCCATAGGGTTTTTCAATCTCACCTGCACAATCTGTTTTTATTATGTTGCTTTATTGCTTTATTATGTTGCTGATTTGTGAGAAGAGAAAAGAAAGAAGCACTAATATGTCATGATCCAAGGAAATTTTCTTTTGATAACACAATCTACGGTTCCAGAGTTTTAAGACAAAACGTGAAGGGCCCTGTTATAACGCCACTCTGAGGCCGTTTTGAAAAAGTTTGGGGCAGATGAAAGGAGATCGGTCCTACAACGGTGCGTAAACATAGCCTCTGGCCTTCAGCCCGCCTCGCCTTTGGCCATCCGGCCTCGTAGAGACAATAAAAACAAGAAGCATTCTTTTCAATGGTTACAGAGCATATGGACTGTGTTCAAAATGATCTGGTGGTTTATCAATCCGTGCCAGCGAGTCATAGTTTTTTGTCTTTAGTGTGCTGTTTTCTGTTGCTGTTGGAGGTCATGGCTGTCAGTTCCCACCTGATGTCATGTGTGAGTTGCTGAGTTCCGACTTAAAGAAACACAAATAACGCACATCCTCCGTTCCTTGGTGCTGAGCTTTAACTGTAAAAACAGTAGTAATAAGGCAAAGATTTGGCTCGCAACTCACTTTGATGCTCCAGGTTTTATTTCTGTTTGTTTGAAATAAAACCTGGAGCATCAAAGTGAGTTGCGAGCCAAATCTTTGCCTTGAGTTCCGACTTAAGACTAGGACTCAAGTCCAAGATGCATAGGTCATTGTGTGTGTGTGTGTGTGTGTGTGTGTGTGTTGCGTCCTCCAAAGAGGATGATGCGATCTTCCACCATGCAACAGCTCATACCAAATATTGAACGCAGGGAAAGAGAAGGTGTCTGGATTGAATTTCCACAGATCGTTGAAGGGCTGTAACCGCAAAGTCAGGTTGTAACCACCGAATATGTACAGCTCTCCATTGTAGGCCAAAAGGCTGAATGAAACCCATGTTCTTCTGGAAGGTACCGTGCAGGAGGTGTGCTCAGCCAGCAGTCGGTGTCTCTGTGTCAAACACAGCGATGTAGCTTCTCAAATACAAACATCTTTGTCCCGATGATAGTGGCAGAGTGACATTTGGAATCTTGGATTGGTTGGTAAAAGTTGCTAAATGAAAATGTTCTTATTTGACAATTCATTGTAAGGGACATGGTTGTGATGACACCATTGTGACGACGTTGCATGAGGATGTCATTACGTAGAACAGGGGTCTTCAACGTTTTCAGGCCAAGGACCCCCTAGCTGAGAGAGAGACGAAGCAGGGACCCCTACTCTATATTGTATAAAATTGTGTTTCAGATTAAAGTTTTTTTTTACTTAATCTGCTCTTTTTTCCCTCTACACCTAGCCTCTTTGCCAAAAATAGCCGATCTACAAGCTTGAGAGCTTGTAGATCTGCTATTTTCGGCTAATGTTCTCCTCAGAAAAGGAATTCTAGGGTTCAATTGGTTAATGTAAAAAAACTAAATCTTATCACACAAAGATTTGGCGGACCCCCTATAGTAGCTCTGAGGACCGCCTAGGGGTCCCGGACCCCCTGTTGAAGACCCCTGACTGTGGTTTTAATCGGTGGTCGGTCGATCGGAGCATCACTAGTACAAATGGATCCAATTGGACCCTTGGTAACGCTATCAAATGGGGGTCAAACCGCAGTCTAATGGGGGCCCTTAAAAGGTTGATAATTACAGGACGTCCATGAGTGAGAAAGCTAGATCTTTTGTTTTGTAATGTTTTGTCTGTCAGAAGTGCATGGTTATGTAAGTGTCCTACTTAAAGCTGTGTGACCTTCTCTCTCCGTTTTTTGAAGTTATTGAGAGAAGTGCTTCCTCTGGTGAGGAAAGACTTGCTGCGTTCTCACTGAGAATCAGGACCATTGTTTAATCACGTGAACCCCAGTGTTCAGGGGCGAATGTTTGCAGAAACAGGCGGAAGAGATTTGGTGTAGAGGGAAAACGAGAGAGGGGGGCCTAGTGTAGACCCCTGGGGGACTCCGGGCAATGGAGTACATAGGGTTTAATTGGGATACGTGTGAGTTATGTGTGAGACGGATACACAGACACACTTTCTGTGCATTTATCCACACGTTTCCTAGGGCATTGTGTGGGCATCATTTCCTGTCGAAATCGCCCACCATACCCTAGGAAACTTGTGGATAGATGGATGTTAATGTTGTCTGCAAACTACACTTGCATTGCAATAAGCATACAAAGAATTCTCTCTTCCGTCCGATTAGCTTCTCCTCAGTAGCCTGTGTGTGTGTGTGTGTGTGTGTGTGTGAGTGTGTGTGTGTGTTGTACCAAAGTGTTTGCGATGCATCACAGCACCTTGTAAACCCCAGTCCCTCCAGTGTGTGGCCGAGCGAAGCGGCGGTGGCATCGGGGCAAACGTCCAAAATTCCAAACGTCACACTTTGTGAACCTTATTGCAGAACACATGGACACCAATGCATTCTAAAGAGGAGTTCATCAATCTGCCTGTGTGAAGTTGCACTAAATTAACCCATTCAATCCGGGAACGCATCTGTGTCATCTTAGGTTTTAGCTTATAACCATTATTTTATACTTTTGGCTATTCAAAAATAGCAGAACTACAAGCTCATAGCGCGGCACTCAGTGCCGCGCTATGAGCTTGTAGATCTGCTATTTTTGAAAAATCTTGAAAATGTGTGCAAATCTATGAATATATATATATATATATTTTTAAAGGGCACATTTTTAACTCAAATCTTTGCTTCTGGGGGGTCCCTGGAACAACATAATTTGAGATGGGGGTCCGTGGCCAAATGCATATTATTTTGGGGGTCCTTGACATGAAAAAGTTTGAGAACCACTGATATTATAGCAACATAGGTTTTTTTCAGAAAACTGTTAGGATTTACGTATAAGACATTTGTAGAATCCCCAGAAGCATTTGAGTTACAAATGTTGCTACTAGTCAATGTTGCAAATGCTTTAAAAATATATATATTCAAAGATTTGCACAAATGTTCACGGTTTTTCAAAAAATAGCAGATATACAAGCTATGAGCTTGTATATCTGCTATTTTTGAATTGCCAAAGAAATAAAAAAATGTCACAGAGATGTGTTCCTGGTCTTAAGGCCTTTGCAGACAGAGTGTGATTAGTCAGTCAGTTTTTACCGCGTGCGAAAAGTTTTTACCGCATGCAAAGGCCTTTAATGGGTTAAAGCAGTAGGTATTCAGAGATCGTGACGTATGGTATCAGACTGCATCAGAGAGGACATATTGTTTTAGGGTCCGACAGTGGCTCAGGAGGTAAGAGAGCAGCCGCTTGGGGGAAACGGAAAGTTTCCCAGTTCGATCCCCGCCGAGCCACTGAACTAGTCCCAACTGCTCCTGATGAGCACATTTGATGCCTTACATGGTTTCCTCTGCTGTGCGAATGTGTGTCTGTGTGTGTAAAAATGGGTGACGCTATTGATAAAGGTGCTTCTATAAATGCACCGTTCACCATTTCATTTGATTCATGGGGCGCTGCGGCCGTAGCTGAGAGGTCACCCGTTCGCCTCCTGGCCCGCCCCTCTTCTACGTGTCAAAAGTGTCCTTAAGCAAGACAAAACGCCCCCCAAGCCCCCCCCGTAATGACCATGTGAGCAGCCATCAGCTGGGGGAAGATGAAACTGAATTTCCCCTGTTGTGGATCTGTGTACACTCTCTAATGTACAGTAGTGCACTACATACACTCTTGTTATTCCCCTGCTTTTAACTCTTTCAAGCCTGGAACGCATCTCTGTCATTTTAGGTTTCTTTGGCTATTGAAAAATAGCAGATATACAAGCTCATAGCACTCGGTGCCGTGCTATGTACTTGTAGATCTGCTATTCTTTGGGGGAAAATTGGGTGCAAATCTTTGAATATATATATTTTTTAAGCAAACGTTTTAACTCAAATCTTTGCTTCTAGGGGATTCTACAAATGTCTTCTAAATCCTAACAGTTTTTTGAAAAAAGGTATGTCGCTATAGTGGTTCTCAAACTTTTTCATTTCAAGGACCCCCAAAATGATATGTATTTGGCTGCGGACCCCCATCTCAGAATATTTTGTTCCAGGGACCCCCAGAAGCAAAAATGTGAGTCACAAATGTTCGCTTTAAAAAAAACATATATTCAAAGATGTGTGCACATTTTCACGATTTAAAAAAAAAAATAGCTGATCTACAAGCTCATAGTGCGGCACTCGGTGCCGCACTATGAGCTTGTAGATCTACTATTTTTGAATAGCCCAAATAAATCTTAAAATGACACACAGATGCGTTCCCGGTCTCAATGGGTTAAAGCACATATCTACCATCAGTGGTAGTAGACGCAACTGTTCATGCCATACGTTCAAGATTGAATTCATTTCTTATCTTTGATTGATATCACCAGTGCGGTTAGCCATGATTTATCTGCACATGCACTGTGGCGTGCGGAGAAAATAAATTGTAAGTGATCCTCATTGGCATCTCTGGATTTATAGACCGGATTGAAAAACAGAAATGGATCCCGTTGACATGTCCGGATTTATTGACCACATGCGTAAACAACCAGTAATATTTTTGCCTCGGTCACCAAACTGAAGAACTGAAATTACGCTTGCATATACGCCTTGTGATGTTTTGTCTTTGAGGGCATAAATTCTGAATGCTCAAATACCAAATAACTGTACCAGATAGCTTTCACAGATTGTATTGTATGAGGTTCCTCAATACATATCAAATATAGCCAATATTAGGATACTATTTTACGTTGGCTGTTGCTTTATCTTTTTCCCCCGACATTTGTTTGTACTTGAAGCTGCCATTATTTGGACTGTTCGCTCTTGGAAAAAGAGATTTTCAAACTAAAGTCTAGGCCAGGGGTCTTCAACAGGGGGTCCGGGTCCTCAGTTAATACAGGGGGTCCACCTCTTTGTGTGATGTGATTTTTCTTTTTTTTACATTAACCACTTGAACCCTAGCATCCCTTTTCTGAGGAGAACTTTAGCCAAAAATAGCAGATCTACTAGCCCACTGTGAGCTTTTTTTGTAGAGGGAAAAAAGAGCAGCAAAAGTCCCTGCTTCATCTCTCTCTCAGCTAGGGGGTCCTTGGCCTGAAAACGTTGAAGACCTCTGGTCTAGGCTACTAGTCATCTCCTGGTTTGTTAGATAGACAGACCCCGTGAAAATGATCACAGCTGTAAACCTTGTCCAATGTCCAAACCTGTTAGGGTCGTTACAGAGGGCAAGCGGTGGACACGGGCGGTCTCAGCGGGGATCGTGCCGCGATTGTTGTTGTTTTGTCCTCGTGCGCGTAGCGTGGGGAAAAAAAATCTGACCACAATCCAGCGATTGCCGCCCACGCACGTGTGCACAAACGAGCGAGTATATTTCACGGGGCCGCGCCCGCTTGCCTCACCGCCCTTCAACTTCTCCGCGCGTCCCAAATAAGCGCCTCTGATTGAAAATGAATGACATAGGCGCGTCAGTCGCTCCACGTCTGAAACAACGCTTACTTTTCAGTAAAAGGAAAAATAAATGTGTTCCAATGGATCCAATATAGTTATTATTTAGTCACAAGCTCTTGTTAATACTTTCCATTGGTTCAATATTTATAAAACCCACAGACACACTTAACCACTCTAACTCTTAACCACTTTCACTTAAAAGAAAAGAAAAAATCTGAAATGGCAAAAATAGCCGATATACAAGCTCACAACGCGTCGCATTGTGACACGTTGTGAGCTTGTAAATCTGCTATTTTTGCCCGACCATGAAGTAAGACATTCATTTGCAAAAAAAAACATAAGAATTTGAATTATGGAGATACAAGGCTTCTGCCCGACAGCAACACAATGTTACATACATAGACATAAACTGTAAATTATTGTGGACGAAGGAGAGGGATTTTTTTTATTGTTGCAAAGAAAGAAGTCTTTAATAAGACAGCATGCATATTTCATTTAATAGGTCTTTGCCTTGAATTTAAGCATGTGCTACACAGGCATACATATTTATGTGGCCCATTATGCTTATGCTTGCGATAATAGGGATAGTGTTGTCAACACATTTTTCAAAGGGCTTAAAGCACAATTGAATTACTGAAGCGGAGAGATAATATGTGCGTAGGCTATTTCATGTGCGTTTAAATGCACCAAATTAATGCACGCAAGGATGTTTTAGTTTTAAATTTTTCATTAGTTTTTATTTTCATTTTCTTTTGACTTTTTGTTTAGTTTTGATCCGTTTTTGAAGTGGATTGGCTAGTTACGTTTATTTGTTGTTGTTTTTAAAAGGCTTATTTTATTTTTTATTAGTTTTAGGTTTTTTTTTATTGTAATATCGGGTATTTGTCAGGGGTTTGATTAAAAAATATCTGAAAATCTTTTTTTCCTTCTCTACCCCGGATTTAAACCCGGTTCTCCTGAAATTTTAACCACTGAAATAATACAGCCTGCCTGCTTGCTCAGGGGAGAAATTGAGCACGCCTTCAGCTCCAAATTTGTGTCAAACCAGAAACAGGATCTGGTCCAACGGCCGTGGTCAATCTAGACACAGGATCGAAATGTCTCAATAGGAAAGCAGGCAGACCAAATACAACCACCCCGATTGTATAAGTCATATTGTATTAACATACTCTACCACAAATATTGGACGAAATAAAACATTATTCACTAGAAAAGTTACATGATTAGAGCTTTAACCCATTAAGACCTGCAACGCATCTGTGTCGGTTTAGATGTCTTTGGCTATTCAAAATAGCAGATATACAAGCTCATAGCGCGGCACCGAGTGCCGCGCTATGAGCTTGTAGATCTGCTATTTTTGAAAAATCTTGAAAAAAAATATTTTAGTTTTTTTTTTCAAAAAAAACTGTTAGGATTTAGAAAACATTTTAAAGAATCGCCTCAGGTCTTAATGGGTTAATGCAGAGGGTTTTTGCTGTGTGGTCTTTCTTGTCATGGATGGGTGGGGATTGGGGAAGAGGCTGTACTTACACAGGCACTCAGTGTTTGACACTCGGATCAGATTACTTAACCTCATTTCACAGTAGCCAAGTGCATTTACTTGAGTTCTGTAGGCCTGCTTAAGTAACACATTTCGAGAATCTGTACTTTACTTGAGAATTAGCATTTTTTGGATATTATGACTTTCTCTCCACTGCATTCCAAAAATACAAATATTGTACTTTTGACTTCGCTATACATTTCCAGGAAGAGGAAAGACATACATTATGATTATTGAACCACTTAAGCCTTATTTAAACTGTAGTGAAAAATGAAAATAGCAGATATAGTATTCATATATATTGTTTTTTTTTTCTGGGAAATCTGGGAAAGATGTACACATTGTTATACAGCAATCCATTGATATCAAAAAAGATGTACTTTGAGATTCAAGTACAGTTTTGAGCAAACTTTTCACTTGTAGTTGAGTAATATTTGACCCAGGAGTATCTATATATCGACTCAAGCACTGTGGTTGAGCAGCATTGCCAAGTCTGCTTATTATAAGCCAGTGGTCCCCCCCCCCCCCCCCCGGATAAATATAAAATAACAGATAAATATTGTGAAAGTAGCACATTTAACTCTTAGACTGCCAGAGTTTCTCTAGAACAGTCTGTAGCCTCTGCCAGTCTTTTCTAAGCTAGTACTTTAACATTGAAGTGAATGGAGCAGCAACTTTTTGGAAAATGTTATTTCCAGGGATTTCCAGGGATCCCCATACAAGATTGGTGTATACATTTTTTTTCCCCAACTAGTCCAAATTTTTCAAATTTTTCCCCTCCCAATATTTTTTGAAAATAGCCCATGTAAAGGTTTAAAATGGTTAAACTGATTTTGATGCCATAACTCATTTTGCCAGGGTGTGATCATGCGACCGACCCTAGTCACTTATTTGTCGTAGACCCCGTCTGCTTGCTTCCCTTTTGCCGAATCTGGCAACGCCGGGTTTCGAGTATAAGCTTTGTCCACCCCACTGGTCTAGCTCCATGTCATGGATGGGTAGGCAGGTAGTTAGGGAGAAGAGGGCTGTGAAGGTACAAGGGCCCTCAGTGTCTGACACCCAGATCGGATTACTTCGCCTCGTTTCACCGTGAATTCAAAGGAAAACAATCCTGGTTTTGTTTCCCCGCTGTCACGTAAGACCATTGACGACCTAGGAGCCCCAGAGAGACGCAAATAAAGAGCCTCCCGGAGCAGATGAACTGGTAGAGCGGGTTCCGCTGGGGCCTGTCTGACGCACGGCTCTCGTTTCACCTGCAATTACAACGTACTTATTTTTGATTTTTACTTAACCCATTAACTCATTCAGTGCCAATGAAATAAAAAAATAATTGCGAACTGTGCCAGCAATTTTTCAATTTGCTTATACCTTTTTCAAGTAGTCACAGAATATTTATCTCCAGTATAATCGATCCTGTGATGGATCCTCACTGAGGGTTGCACTGTGTGGTTTCACAAATGTCAACGAGGTCATTGGACCTTGTTGACATTAATTGTCTGCCTTTTGAAAATAACATAATAACATTGAAAAATACATAGTAAAAAAAAAGTGCTCAGGAGCCGAGATACAGCCTTTTTCAGTAATAAGTTAAACAAGAAGTGAATGGAGCAGCAAATCTTCAAATGATATCTTGGGTTCTGAACGTTTTTTTTCCCAAAAAATCAATATATATATATTTTTTTTTCAAAAACACGTCAACCACGTCATTGGCACGTTGCGCCATTGCGGTAAAACATGTGAAACACGTCAATGGCACTCAATGAGTAACTCACTGAGTGCCAGAATTATTTCTGGCTATTTCTGGCCAGTGTGATTTTTTTTTTTTTTTTTTTTCAAAGTAAAAAAAAAGTGCTTAGGAAGCGAGATACAGCCTTTTTCAGTTCTAAGTTAAACAAGGAGTGGATGGAGCTGCAAATCTTCAGATAATGATATCTTGGGTTCTGAACATAAAAAAAAAAAAAAAAAAAAAAAAGTTTCTTTTTTTTATTTTTTTTTTCAAAAACACGTGATTGGTTAAAACTTAAAATGCCACTTTTGTTAACCACTTGAACCCCCAGCATCCCTATTCTGGGGGGGAACGTTAGCCAAAAATAGCCGACAAAAGCTAATTCATCCTAGTGAATGACGGAGGACAATTTCACGACCAATTAATATCTCCGCAATACAATTATTGTGAGTGTTTTTTTATCACAATAACCGATAATAACGATTATCGTCCCATCTGTCACTACCAAGATGACTAACTGTATACACATAGTCAAAGGTTCTTTGTGTCTTCAAATACTTGCAGTAAAGAAAATACTGATTTAAAAAAAAGTCTGGAACTTTTGGACATTTGAGTGTAAAACATGTTTAAATCTGTGATACTATTATATATTTTATAACAGTATTTTTTTTTTGGGCGGGGGGGGGGGGGGCACTTGTAATTTACCTTATAAGACAGGGATGCTACACCCACACCCACCCACAAATTGTAATTTATTCCCTGGCATTCCCTTTTTTCTTTATTTCCCCCCCTTAATTCCTTGCTGTGAAAATGTGAACAAAGCTCTTGTAATGTAGCTGCCTTCTGCACTGAGACTGTATCAAAAGCTCTTTTCATAAGACTTGGCGTGGCGTAGCGTCTCTTTCGGGCAGAAACCTTGTATCTCCACGTTTCCACTTTTTTGTATTCAGTTCGTACATTTCTTTTGCTAGTTAAAGGTAGGGTAAGTGATATTTTTGGGTTAAAACAAAAGGTATTTTGTTAAAAGGTTAAAGCACTATATTCTGATAGTAATCATTGCTATAGAGTGTTTGTTCAGTAACGGGAGTCTCCCCGTCTCTCCAGCTCTTTAATAAACAGAAAATACATTTTCCGGAAGGTGTCAAAATCTCAGCCAATCAGGAGAAAGTACCAATTTTTAAGCTTCATTGTTATAGTGTTCCAGTTCCAATTTTGTCTGCTCATTTCTTAGTGTCATCACTTCCAATTTCACTTGTTTAATCTATATCCTGATTGAGTTCTTTATCCTGATTGGATAAAATTGGAAATGAAACTGAAACGAAAATGCATTTTCTGTTTAATAAAGAGCTGGAGAGACAAGGAGACTCCTTTTACTGAACAAACACTCTATAGCAATGAGTACTATCAGAATATAGAGCTATTTAACACGTATTTTAACCAAAGAAAATCACTTACCCTACCTTTAACCCATTAAGACCTGAGCGATTCTTAAAAAAAATCTAAATCCTAACAGTTTTTTGAAAAAAAATCAAAAAAAAAAATCTTTCAAGATTTTTCAAAAATAGCAGATATACAAGCTCATAGCGCGGCACTCGGTGCCGCGCTATGAGCTTGTATATCTGCTATCTTTTAATAGCCAAATCTGTGGGTTTTACAAATATTGAACCAAGGAAAAGTATTAACAAGACTAAAGCGAGACCCTAAAGCGACTAATTAACTACATTGGATCCATTGTGACACCGCTTATTTTTTTCCTTCCATTTTCTGAAAATGTCCAATAGTTTTGGACATACAAGGTTTCTCCCCGGCAGCGAACCCACACTGTCACATTGAGCAGAAAGAGAAGAGTCGTCCTTTCTATAAATACAACAAGCTGCTGTCCTGCTGCGCTGTCTGAAAGCTGCGCTTGCATTTCCGCTCGGCCGTGTGGTAAATATCAACGATGACGCGTGGAAACCTCGCATGTCCAAAACGTATGTCACTTTTTTTCAGGAAATGAAAAAAAGCAAACAAAATTAAAACCTGTGTGTTCCAATGTAGTTATTGTTTAGTCACCAGCTCTTGTTAATAGTTTTAATTGCTTAAATATATATAAAACCTACCGACACACTTAACCCCTGTCACTTTCACTTTAAAATCGTTTCGAAAATATGAGAAATAGACGATTTACAAGCTCACAATGCGTTGTGAGCTTTGTAGATTAGCCATTTCCACCACTTATGCACAGCGCTCCTGTACGACATTCAAACAAAGAAAGAAGAAACATAGACTAGAACGCAAGATGAAGGAATTCTGACACAAAATGATCTCCCGTCGTCAAAACCTTCCCATGTTAATATGACATAAATGCTTCTACCAGGCCGAGCTACGGCAGGGAATAAAAAAAACACACATTTAACCTCAAAGCTTCTTCATTAAGAGCACTAATCACACTGACCCATCATAATTACTGTGATGAATAATTCCCTGTCATTTTCTATAGTCGTGAAATGTCTCGCGGGCAAATCAACTTGCTTATTTTCACCTGTGAGCTTGTAGATCAGCTATTTTAGCTACTTTTGCATGACACCGTAATATGATGAAGTAGATTATTAATTTACGAGATTAAAAAAACCCTGTTGCGTTATAGAGATACGGGAAAAAAAGACTGAGACGATGTGGCTGTGCGCATTGTTCCTGTTTAAGCAGAGGTCAGTCCTAATTCCCCTTTGGGGTTAGTTGTAATAACATTTTACCACCATTTCTTCTTTCAGTTGAGGCCATACTAGGGCCAGACCCATATTATATCGGTCATTGTTTGGACCTTTTGACGGTATTGGCAATTATTCATCTCTTCAAGCTCACAACAGGCTCTATGCACATCGGCCATATTGGAAAGAAATTGGGCCGCTTCCTCACTTCCTTCACAGGTGTTACCAATGATGCTAATCAATACTTTATGGTTGTGTGTCATTCTGGTCAAACAGAATCAGGGTGCTGGTATCTTGCATGTTGGAAGGACTCTGCTACACCAGTGGGTCTCAAAGTGTCGTCCAGGGACCCTCATGGTTCCTTGAGGGGGTTCCAAATGGCCCCTTTACGGGTGTATAACTCTGAGAGTGTACAAATGGAACCAAATGGACCCTTACAGGTCCATTTCCTTGAGGGGGTTCCAAATGGCCTCTTTACGGCTGTGTAACTCTGAGAGTGTACACATGGAACCAAATGGACCCTTACAGGTCCATTTCCTTGAGGGGGTTCCAAATGGCCCCTTTACGGCTGTGTAACTCTGAGAGTGTACACATGGAACCAAATCCATGTGTACACTCTCAGAGTTATGGAACAGAGCCTTCATTAGACTCTTTGGTAACACCTGTGAAGGAAGTAAGGAAGGGGCCCAATTTCAGTGGAGAGATATGGTGTTGAGGGAAAAGATGGCACATCCAACTACAGAGTACCTCCAAGTACCTCTAATCTGTGACACAATGTTATACAATATGCAGTGGGGGACGGGGTCCCTGCTTCATCTCTCTCTCAGCCAAGGGGCTCTTTCACGTGCATTGGGGCTACCCAGTGAAACAGCCTGGATGTTGCAGTTGAACTGATAATTCGCGTGAGTAAGTTCACGTTTTGTTTTAGTTTCGGATAGGAAAGGCTGTAGGTTTTATGTCAGTTTAAATATAATGTTTCTTGTCTTGGATGATTTATTCATTGTACTCTGTACTTGACTGGCACTCATGTTATGACATGTACTTGTTAGGAGGACCATGATGGAAAAAAGTCCTGGACTTTATTGTGTTATATGTTATATCCTCGATTGGTGTTAACTTGTGCTATCACTTTTCAAATAAACTAATCTCATCTCAAAGACACCCCCTTCTGTAGGGCAATGGTTCCCAGACTTTTCAGGCCGCGACCCCCCAACATAATCATATTTGAACTGGGGACCCCCCACCCTGACAAGCACTTGGAATTGTAGGCATTACATTTAGTTTGACTCGGTTCCACAGATACATGCTGTGAAAATAGCCGATCTACAAGCTCAAAACGCTTCGCACTGCAAGGCGTTGTGAGAGCTTGTAGATCGGCAATTATCACAGTGCTTGCCTCTTTCTTACGTAACATTTGACAATTTGAGCTATTTGGTATTAAAAAGGTCTTAAAAGTCACTAAATTGTAACTTTATAAATGTGCAGATACCCTGTATACACTTGTACTGTATGCTGGTTTGTTTACTGTTGAGTGAGAAAACAATGTTGCACATTAAGCCAATCATCTGCCCCCCCCCCCCAATTTGGGGACCCCCAGATTTGGAAACCACTGCTGTAGGGTCTGACCAGCCATGAGGATCAGATAGCACAGCTTTAGCATCGCACAGAGATATGCAGTATGACAGCACTGTGTTGGTGTGCCGTACGTCTTAATTGGTTCCCAGCGATTTCCCAGTGAATGAACTTTAGAAAGTAGGTCATTGGGTCCCTGTTGGCCACAGTGGGCTTTTGGAGAGATGTGTGCAAGGCCTCTCTCTCTCTCTCTCTCTCGCTCTCTCTCGCTCTCTCTCTCACTCACATCAAGCTAAATGCGTAAGAGAGGCCGCCTGGGAAACGGAAGGTCACAGGTTCGATTCCCGGGCCCCGCTATGTGTCGAGGTGTCCATGACCAAAACAAGCTTGCAGTTAACCCCCCAACGGCAAGCTTGTAGATCTTCTATTTTCACTATTGGAACTACTTTGAGTACTTAGTACTTAATCAATTACATTTTGATACTCAAGTAAACCGTTGAAAAAACTAGTACTTTTTCCCTGCACCAGTGGTGGAAAGTAACTAAGTACATTTACCCAAGTGCTGTACAATTTGAGGTAGCTTAACTTTACTGGAGTATTTCCAATTGTCTATACTTTTACTTCTACTCCACTACATCTCAAAGGCAAATATTGTACTTTTACTACAATGATTTGAAAACTTGAGTTACTAGTTACTTTGCAGATATAAATTATTACATTATAAAACATACATTAACCACTTTAGCCCTATTTTATACCCAGGCTATTTTCAAATTTTTAGTACTTTCGCTTTTGGTACTTCAAGTACATTTTGATACCAATACTTTTGTACTTTACTCAAGTAAATTTAGAATTCCGGACTTGTACTTGTAACAGAGTACTTCTACATTGCAGTATTGATCCTTTTACTGTAAGTAAAACATTTCAGTACTTTTTCCACCACTGCTGTGCACTGCTTTGCTTTGTGTTCTGATTCGAGGGGTTGGAGAAGCGATACTAACCCAGCTGACCGTGGTCTCTATAGCGACGCCAACCGAGCCGAGAAACAGTCGTGTTCCCGAGGAGAGAGAGAGAGAGAGGGGGGGGGGGAGGTTGTGACAGGGAAGTGACTTCCTGCTTTCGACTGGGAAGAGGAGAATGGAGGGAGGAATGGACAAGTAAACCTGCCTCCCCCCTCAGGGAACACTTCATTCACTTCTCCTCTTACCGAGACACGCCCCCCGGCGTGTCTCGGTAAGAGGAGAAGTGAATGAAGTACCAATGCCAGGCTATACCGAGTCACATGTGTTCGTGTACAACAGTGGTTCTCAACCAGTGGTCCGGGGACCACCAGTGGTCCTTGGGGGGGAGGTACCATGGGGTTCCCAGTGAAATTAGTTAACGTGGCGTCACAATCATTTAACCACTTAGCTTTGGCTATTCATAAATGGCAGATATACAAGCTCATAGCGCGGCACCGCTCAGTGAGCTACAAATGTTTTAGATCTGCTATTTTTTTTAAATCTTGAACATTTGTGCACATCTTTGAACGTATATATATATATATATATAAATTTTTTACTCAAATCTTCGCTTCTGGGGGGGTCCCTGGAACAATCTTTTGAGATGGGGCGGGGGCAGGGGGTCCGAACAAATACACATCATTTTGGGTGGTCCTTGACATGAACAAGTTTGAGAACCACTGATATTATAGCAACATAATTATTTTTTTAGGATTTAGAAGACATTTGTAGAATCCCCAGAAGCAAAGATTTGAGTTAAACATGTTGTATATCTGCTATTTTTGAATAGCCAAAAGACATCTAAAATGACACGGATGCGTTCACGGATTGAATGGGTTAAACTCTTATGCAACGACGAGGAGATATGAGAGCGGTGCAACAGCTGAGCAAATAAGATGTTAGAACAATGGTTGTCTTTGTCTAAATTAATTGTCAAGCAGGCCTGTCATAATTATGACATAATTTGGAACCATTTGTACACTCTCAGAGTTATGTGGGTCCTTTAAAATGTAAAGAAGTTTGAGAACCACTGTGCTACACTATAAATGGAACGGAGCCTTCATTACTAGTATCATTGGTAACACCTGTGAAGGATGTAAGGTAAAGGCCCATTTTCTTTCCAACAAGGCTGCTGTGCATAGAGCCTGTTTCACTGCTGATAAAATAAAGGTTTAGTTTACGACCCTCGACGTGTAGAGGTCGTGTAGTCTGGTTAGATGAGCCCGGAGCAGCAGACAGTGTGTTGTCGCGATGAGTCTGGTGAGCCTGCAGCCTGTCTGTCTGCCTGTCTGAATTTTAACTTTTTCTTCTTTAGTGTGTGTTTTTGGTCTCCCCTACCTCTCTTCTATCCCCCAAAAATACCCCAGTTTGAACACTCAGGCTTTCACAGCAAATCTGGGGTTTTCTGTAAATTGGTCTCAAAACAGGCCAAACTGATTTGCACCCTGACGTGACGTCACGTCAGGGTGCAAATCCCTCCCGTTTTTCAGAAAAAAAAAAAAAGTGTCTTATTTTTTTTTTTTTACTTTTTCCACACAGAACCAGGAGATAACATGCATACAAACTGGCTCAATAGTGCCCCGTGCCAAACAGGACAATGTGATATTGCAGGTGAAAGTGCTTTATAAGCCAGAGAGACGTTAGTTGGAATGAGTATATCTGAGGCTTGATTTAGGCTCAAACCTTTTGAAAAACGTTTGAGGGACATAAACAATATGATATTAACTATATATATATTTTTTTTTTAATTCATGGTGTAGATCCTTTAAAACCAAAACATATTGAAAAGGTGTGCTAATATTTGAATATATATATATATATATATATATATATATATATATATATATACTTTTTAAAGTGAACATTTTTAACTCAAATATTGGCTTCTATATTGGCACAGCATATTTTTGAGATGATGGGGGGTCCTCAGCCAAATGCATTATCATTTTGTTGGTCCTTGACATGAAAAAAAGTTGGGAGAACCCCCAAGACATTCACAGGTGTTACCAATGATACTAATGAGGGCTCTGTTCCATTCAGTCTAGCGTTCCAATTTTGTCTTATGGCCTTGCCGTTTATCTAGTCTCTCCGCCCACGGCGTCTCTCCTCCTACATAACTTCACGTTGGCCAACGGTCTTCTAGACATTCATTCTGTCCTCTGCTAGCCTTCAGCTCACACTCCGTCCGTCTCCCAGAGTTCCCCATGTCCTCCCACTCGCCGTCCGCTGCGTCACGCCAGACGATCCATAAGCTTCAGCCCAGCACTGCTAAGCCATCTGTCATCCCCGCCACTGATGGATAGATAGACCCCATTAACCCCTTAAGACCGGGAGAAGCATCTGTGTCATTTTTAGATATGAGCTAAAAAAAAAAGCATTATTTTACACTTTGGCTATTTCTGGAAAAATCGTGAACATTTTTGCAAATCTTTGAATATATACATATTTTTAAGCGAACATTTGTGACTCAAATATTTGCTTCAGGGGGGTCCCTGGAACAAAATCCTTTGAGATGGAGTTCCGTGGCCAAATACATGTACATTTTGGGGTCCTTGACATGAAAAAGTTTGAGAATCGCTAACATAGTAACATAGGTCTTAATGGGTTAACTGATATTTATATGTCGGGTAGGCCGCCTTCTCCCGTAGCAGTGGTTCTCAAACATTTACATATCTAGGACCCCCCCACATTTGTATTTTAAGGTCACACGATTAGATTACATTTTCAGCTGACAGATGGCGGTCCGCGGCCAAATGCATATCAATTTTGGGGGTCCTTGACATGAAAAAGGTTCGAGAACCACTGCCGTAGAAAATCTCTGGTGGCATTTGAAGAAGAATATTAGTGAACCGGAGGCCATTGCACATGAGAAAATGGGCTAAGATTCCTCTGGAAAACAGCCAGAAGCTGGTGTCTGGCTATGTATCACATTTGCAGTAGATCATAACAGCAAAAGTGTGCTCTACTTAGTACTAAAGGTGAATACTCTTGAGACTGCAGTAATCATTGAAATGGGCACTTTTTTTTGTGTTGAATTTGGAGAAACCACTTGTAATATTAGTTGTGTTGAGCTGTTTAAATTGTTCTTGCTGACGGTTTGTGAATTTAGCAATTTAACCTCATTTGCAGCGGGGTCTGAATAATTTCAAGTGCAACTGTATATTATCACTCACTGCACCTTCAAGTTGCTTCGGCCCACCGATATATATTGGTGCCAATATTTGCCTTATTTAACTAATCGGCATCGGCCAATTTTATTTGAAAAAGAGTTAAGAGTTGCCTATTATTTTTTATATTTTTTTACCGCTTACAGGTAGGCCAAAAAAAAGGCCTTTTTCTGCCTCTGTAGTTGTAGAACATCACTCACAGCTTTCTACGTCCATGAGCATTTGCACTGGTGCATCTAGACACAGGTTCATAACTTGTAGATGTGTTTGTTGGTGGGAGAAAATGACCTGCCAGGGTCTTGCCTGCTTGTTGTTTTCAGTTAAGTGTTTTACTGTTTCGCATTATTAATGTTGTATATATATTTTTTATGCAAAAAGAGACATAATCGGCCATATATCAGCCTTTCCTATTCTCGAAAGATTGGCATTGGCCACTGAAGAAACGTAATCGGTCGAGCGCACGCGCGTGTGTGTGTTTGTGTGTGTGTGTGCGCGTGCGTAACTGTAAAATGAAGTGATTTTTCCTGCCTGTCACAGAATGAAGACAGGTAGCTGGATTTGAGACAGTGGACATGCACACATGAAAAAAATTCTCTGCACGCTACGCACACTAGAACAAAGACTCTGTTGATCAGAGCACATTCCATGTGTGTGTTAGCACTGTACACACACACACACACACACACACACACACACACACACACACACACACACACACACACACACACACACACACAGGCTATCATACTCATGTCCCTCTAGCTCATTTCAAAGAACCCAGGAGGGTGATTTAACATCTCCGCACAGACAGTTTCTCAAGACTGTGTTTTCCAACCCAAACACAGTTTCAGGCCAGATCTTCATAATACACAATAACATGACAAGATTTATTTGCTTGTTGTTCTTGAGTTGACTTTGTGTTTTAGGAATAAAAAAATCCTCTTTAACCATTTAATGCAGTGGTTCTCAAAGTGCTGTCCAGGGACCCTGGTGTTCCAACATGGGGGTTCCAAATAGACTTACAGGACTGTAACTCTGACAAATGGAACCAAATGGACCCGTGGTTCCATTTTGTACACTCTCAGAGATATGAGGGTCCTTGAAATGAAAAGGTTTGAGAACCACTGATTTAAACAGATTTTAATCATGGACGCTGTCGGGTGGAAAACATGTATGTCTTAAAACATAGACCGTAAGTTTTCAGGAAATGGAAGAAAAGAAAATCTGTGTTCCAATGGACCCAATAAAGTTATTATTTAGCCACAAGCTCTAGTTAATACTGTTAATATATTGGTTCAACATTTATAAAATCCTCACAACGTCGGCACATCGTGAGCTTGAAGATCTGCTATATTCACCTAATGTTTGCCTGTTCTCACCAAATGTATGCCTATTATGAGTTTATGTATGACATACCTAGAATAGCGACACTAGGTTTCAAGAGGTTAACTCATTCACAGTATTGCGTGCTCTTCTTCAATTCATACATTCATAATAAGCCTATACTCTATAGTACTGTATGTTGACATGCTAGCTATGCCCACTGAGCACATACTTGGTGACATTCCAAAAACAGCAGAGTCTGTTTAATTTACATAATAGTCCAGACTCTCAAAAAAAAAGAAAACTCAGTATTCAAACTAAGAACCTTGAGAGAAAAGCAGAATGTATTGTTTTTCTATGATACATTTTCCTTTGGGCTTTTTCATTCAGGCATTCGACCGCAAAGTTTGACGTATTGAAACCGTAACCTGTTCCTTTTTTTAACCTTTCACTTGAATTCATAATTAGATGTATTCTATAGTTGCTATGGGGGTGGAAAGCTTGTATGTCCAAAATTGTTACTTAGGAAACTCAGGAAGTGTAAAAAATGTTTTATCTAATGTAATTATTATGTTGTCATAAGCTCTTAACCCATTAATACCTGGAACGCATCTGTGTCACTTTAGATTTCTTTGGCTATTCAAAAATAGCAGATATACAAGCTCATAGCGCGGCACCGAGTGCCGCGCTATGAGCTTGTAGATCTGCTATTTTTGAAAAATCTTGAACTTTTTTTTCTTTTTTAACTTAGGATTTAGAAAACATTTCGCCTCAGGTCTTAATGGGTTAATACTTTTCATTGGGTCAATATTTACAAATCCCACAGACACACTTAAACCGCCTTAACTTTAGCCTTCAAAATGTTACATACATAGCAAAAAATACCCGATCTGCAAGCTCACAAAAAACTACAAAATGTAGATACAAGGTTTCTGCCTGCCGGCAACCGTAAGCTGCATTTCCATTGGGTGATGGTGGGAGTGCCCATCAGTATGCCTGACGAAAAAGGGTAATTTATACCGTATGCAAATCATGCTGGCTAATAAGTGACATTTCTTTAAAGGGACCCGGGCACTGAAGTGCTGCTGTTGTTACTGAAAAGCCAATTGTTGTTGCGTCTGGTCTTTGTGAAAAAACCTATTGTGCTATTTGACGCTGTAATGCGGTTTTATAATGGAGGTTGAAGTGGTCATCTGCCTTTGAAATGACATTCTAACGCAGACGGAGAGACACTTGGGGTCTTTTCAATCGGTCAGCCATTCTTCCATGGTGTACTGAAGCTTTGTTATTCATGCTCGGGAGAAGTCAGTGACTAAACATATTGGGTTTTATTGTGTGGTGTTAATTTACATGAAGAAAAAAAAAATCTTGTTCTTTCTTCTGTTCATTCAAGTATTTTGCATAACATTCCTTTACGTTTTAGTCACATTTCAGTCATCTCAAATGTTTTAGTTTTAGTTTAGTTTTAGTCGACTAAATCTACAGTTGATTTATTCGACTAGGGTCTATGTTGGCAGGCCTTGATGGCGTTGTAAATAATGCCTGATTTATACTTAGCTATGTGCCAAAAATAGCAATCTCACAACGCGTCTGCGACGCGTTGTGAGATTAGCTTGTAGATCTTGTAGATCTGCTTTTCAGAAGCATAAAATTACTTATTTTAGTTCTACTGGATCTCTTGTCCACCAAGTCCTCCTTTAGTCACAGTTTTAGTCATCATATAGCTTAGTTTTTATTTAGTTTTCGTCAGTGAAAAATGTTCTGCCAACAAAATGAACACTGCATTAATCCCATAGACTGTAAAAAAAATGTGGACGAAGGAAGCCCCATTCGTTTCTATAGATTTTTTTAAGCCACTTTTTCGGCGAATCCAAATCTGCCATCTTTGAACTTTCGGTCCCGAAAATGAACCGGAAACGACTGCTATTGGCTGAAGCCGCAGCGAGGGAGGGGGTCTGCACTCGGTGGAACCAGTAGAAACCCTAGAAACATACCCTACATTATCATAGTCACCGAGTGCCGTGCTACGAGCTTGTAGATCTGCTATTTTTGAAAAAAAAAGAAAATGTGTGCAAATCTTAGAATATATATTCTTTTAAAGCGAACATTTTTATTTCAAATCTTTGCTTCTGGGGGGTCCCTGGAACAAAATATTTTAATATGGGCGTCCGCGGCCAAGTACATATCATTTTGGGGGTCCTTGACATGAAAAAGTTTGAAAACCACTGATATAGAAACATACGTTTTTCAGAAAACCGTTAGGATTTAGAAGACATTTCGCAGAATCGGACCCTCAGATCTTAAAGGGTTAAAGAGAGTCAGGAAGTGGGCTTCAAATGAAATCCAGCGGAGGTTGCTTGCCGCCTGATTAACCCTGAGTGTTTTCTCTCTCTCTCTCTCTCTCTCTGGTTGCCAGTGCCTGAGAATGTCCAAGCGGAGCCTCTTCGTTCGCCTGGTGCCGTGCCGCTGCCTCCGCGGGGAGGAGGAGGCGGTCACCTCACTGGACTACTCCCACTGCAGCCTGGAGAACGTGCCCAAGGAGATCTTCAGCTTCGAGAAGACCCTGCAGGAGCTCTACCTCGACGCCAACCAGATCGAGGAGCTGCCCAAAGTAAGGGCGCCAAAGTTACCCGGGAAAAAAAAAACATGAAGAACATGAGTTTTTTTTCACCCATTAAGACCACCGGGAACGCATCGGTGTCATTTTAAGATTTCTTTGGCTGGTCAAAAATAGCAGATCTACAAGCTCATAGCGCGGGTGCCGTGCTATGAGCTTGTAGATCTGCAGGCATTTCCTAAACCTCTTAAGCCTAACTATAAATGATATATTTTCTAAATACATTTTTGAGTGGTGCCAACCACTCCTATATCTGGCTTTGTCCGTGTGTCCGTATGTATGTATGTATGTCTGTCCAATAAACAAACATTGATGACAACATCAATACGGGGCTCATCAAAGGCACCACTCTCTTCACACAGGGTGTGATTTTTTTTTTTGGAAAAGGAGAAGCTGCCCAAAGTAAGGGAAGCCCCTTTACAGCAGTGGTTTCTCAAAGTGGGTGCTGTTGTGGCACCCTAGGGTGCCGTTACGCAAGTCTCAGGTGTGCTGCAGAATACTGTGATAATTATTTCACTTAAAACAGTAAAACACTAATGTAACACTTCAGTTTAACCATTTTAACACCCTCTGTCCTAAGTAAAACCGACCTGAGTTGCACTGTACTTGGTGCGTTCTTTTTTATCTACCAAATGGAGAAAACTGGAGATACCCGACTGCAACGATATATACCTACCTCGCTGTACCATGCATAGTGAAAATATCCGATGTACAAGCTCACACTGTGTCAAATTGCATCGCTTGTCGATCTGCAATTCTTTGCAATTTTAGGACATTCTTGAAAAGTTTAGCAAATCGTGACCATGCCCAGAATGTCTCCATTAATGGTTTGTGTGTTTGTTTCCTCTCGTCTCCCAGCAACTGTTCAACTGCCAGTTGCTGCAGCGACTGAGCATGCCCGATAACGACCTCACCGTGTTGCCGGCGGCCATCGCAAACCTCGTCAACCTCAGGGAGCTCGACGTTAGCAAGAACAGTGAGTGCAATTTTCGTTTTATTTTTTGTTTCGCTTTTATTTGCAGGGGTGTACTGTGGAACTAGTGGAGCGCTACCTCACGCGCATGTGCACACATGCGTACACGAGTTATTTCAATCGCAATTTGCACAATTATTGGCTAAAAACTGGATACGGCTATACTTTTGCGTTTAGTTAACTTAGAAATGTGATCTAAGAGTACAAGTCCATGTTTGTGATATCCAGACGTCACGGCTCCTCCCTTCGTCCGTATTTTTCGGCTTGGTGTCAGCTCCTTTACATCGTCACTCCTCTGATTTCAGAAAGTCGGGCTTGTTTGGCACCGTGTGTAGAAAAGCAAAGCCTGCGTAGTGCCAGATCGTCTTCACGGCAATATTGTGGGATCTCTGTATGAAAGGAGTTAATGGCTCCAACACGAGACCTCTGCCGTACCCGTTTATTTTCTGTCTCCGCCAGGCCGTAACAGCCGGGGGGCGCAGATCATGTTTTAGTCTAATCAATGTGATTGACAGGAGAGATGATCAGCGGAGCAGAGTTATCGGCATTAAAATCAACACCAAAGTAAGGATATAGTTTCTCAGTGAAGGTGCAGCCAGTGAAAGAGTAGAGATGTACTCTGGCCTCCACATCATAAAAGGAGACCAGACCCTCCTCATAATCCACAAACACTCCCACTTTCTGGACCTCCTCTCTGACAGGGAGGAGGACACCGGGGCCGGCAAGAGCCTTGAACTCATTTCCATTCCTCAACCATATAGTCCAGTAACCATTGTCGGGACCCAGACAGATGTCTCCCTTCCTGTTGATGGACTCTCTGGCCAGTCCTAAATCCCAGCCAGGTTTCCCTTTAACCTGAACCTCATAATAGAACTTTCCTGAGGAGAAGCTTTGTTTTCCTAAGACATTGGAACATCGAGAGAACCTCTCTTTGTTTTCTGGGACTTTCTTCTTCATGTTTCCATGACTCACTTGTTTTCCATCCTCAGACAGGATGAGAAAGGGATTTGCTGTATCAGGGTCCAGAGTTACATCTACTACATATTGCTGCATCCTCCTCAGCTCAGCATCACACAGTTTCTCCATCTCTCGGATGAGTTTGGTTTTTCCACACTCAAGCTAATGCCTCTTGCACTCTGTGGAACCAGCTTTTATGAAGCTCAGCTGCGTTGAATCTCACCTCATCAAATATGACATCACTCTTACCCAAATAAGGAGTTCAGGCTGTACTCTGATCTGAAACATAAACAAACATGGTTTGTTGCATTCTGCAACAAAGATGGTAGATCGGAAAAAAAAACGTTTAGGAGTAGTAGCAAAAAGTCTGTTTTGAAGAAAATGCAAAATGGCGCTTTGCGACGCGTTGTGAGCTTGTCGGTCGGCTATTTTCAGCGAATGCTTTCCCCACAATACGGATGCTGGGATTCAAGTGGTTAAAAGAATGATAATAATAACACTTACTCATCTTCAAAGAAATACATATTATAACCCAACACGCCTCTGTACTGGTCTCTATAAAAAGGCATTTGTTGAACACAGATGCACTTATGGTGATTCCGAATAGTACAGAGACTCTATATCCTGAGCAAAAGTCTTCTTCACGAGGCAAGTAGCCTAGATAAATAAAGAATATATATGGTTCCGATGCCGACCGTGATTCTAGACAGTCCGAGCCAACCGATTTGCGATGTTTTCAACGATATTTTGTCAGAAAGTGCAACATCTATTCTACTTAGAAGTACCTAAAATGATTTTTGATTTTTTTTCTTTTTTCGTTTTTTACTTTTGAAAATGTTCACCTACGATGATATACCCAAAATAGTGACACCAAGTGGAAAGTTGATCGAAATGGAGACACATCAGCTGCATAATGGCAGCTTACTGTTGTCATCTTATTCAAAATTCAAATAATGGTCGACATCGTCTTTGTCGGGTGGAAACCTCATAATTATGTCCTGAACAGTTAACAAAAATAGCAAAAGTAGCAGATCTTTGGCTATTGAAAAATAGCAGATATACAAGCTCATAGCGCGGCACCGAGTGCCGCGCTATGAGCTTGTAGATCTGCTATTTTTGAAAAATCTTCAAAAAAACATTTTTTTGATTTAAAAAACAAAACAAAAAAACTGTTAGGATTTAGATTTTTTTTTAAAGAATCGCCTCAGGTCTTAATGGGTTAAGAAAAACAGAGATAAGAGGTTTCTGCCCGACACCAACGATATATCCGATACCAGACTGATATTATCGGAAGGGGAAGAGTAAATCAAACAAG
Source organism: Gymnoscopelus microlampas (assembly GCF_963454915.1). Classification (NCBI taxonomy): domain Eukaryota; kingdom Metazoa; phylum Chordata; class Actinopteri; order Myctophiformes; family Myctophidae; genus Gymnoscopelus; species Gymnoscopelus microlampas. The sequence continues at coordinate 42,595,868 of NC_139958.1, forward strand.
TGTTGAAGTAGGTGATAACCAGAGTGTTTTTTCCCCCCCTTTTTGCACCAGAGCTGTAGTGTGTGTACACTCCGTGGTGTTGACATTCAAAGCAGCTTAGCCGGCTTCACAGAGCACTCTGTGCTTAAGTGTTATGGACACAAAACAAAGTGGGTGCAAGTAAACCTCTCCCCGTCTGCTTTAGTTGACGTACTGCGGATGTGTGGTGACAACTTGCACAATGTCACTGGAGTGTTGAGGTCTGGTTCTCTCTCTCTCTCACTCTGTGTGAACGTGACAGCTACAGCACTGTGGTTGCTCTCTCTCTCTCTCTCTCTCTCTCTCTCTCTCTCTCTCTCTCTCTCTCTCTCTCTCTCTCTCTCTCTCTCTCTCTCTCTCTCTCTCTCTCTCTCTCTCTCTCTCTCTCTCTCTCTCTCTCTCTCTCTCTCTCTCTCTCTCTCTCTCTCTCTCTCTCTCTCTCTCTCTCTCTCTCTCTCTCTCTCTCTCTCTCTCTCTCTCTCTCTCTCTCTCTCTCTCTCTCTCTCTCTCTCTCTCTCTCTCTCTCTCTCTCTCTCTCTCTCTCTCTCTCTCTCTCTCTCTCTCTCTCTCTCTCTCTCTCTCTCTCTCTCTCTCTCTGTGTGTGTGTGAACATGGCAGCTCTAGCACTGTGGTTCTCACAGTGTCTGTCTCTTTCCGTCTGTCTGTCTCTCTCTCTCTAGCACTGTGGTTGTCTGTCTGTCTGTCTCTCTCCGTCTCACTCTCTGAACGTGACAGCCCCAGCGCTGTGGTTGTTGTCTGTCTGTTTCTGTCTCTGTTTGTGTCTCTCTCGTCTGTCTCTGTCTGTATGTCTATCTCTCTCTCTCCGTCTCTCTCTCTCTCTCTCTCTCCCCAGCACTGTGGTTGTGGACAGAGAGGAAAGATGCAAAACAGTGATGCACACTCAAGGCCATACACAATTCTCTCGCACGCGCGCACACAAACACACACAGCCTTCCTGTTTGACTTGTTCCGAATCACTCACTGAATATGGAAATATACTGCCACCTGTTTGTCTCTCTCGTGACCTGTGTTTAATCTGTCATAATGACTTCACATCATGTAGACCATTGGTTCTCAAAGTGGGGTCCGGGGACCCCTAGGGGTACTTGAGGGGGTTCCAGGGGGTCCCCAGCTAAATGATGGACAGGAACCAAATGGACCCTTATGGTTCTGTAACTCTGAGAGTGTACCCAATGGAACCAAATGGACCCTAACGGGTCCATTTGGTTCCATTTGTACACTCTCAGAGTTAAATTAACATTGATTTTACAATATGAATTGGGGTCCCAGAGGTATAAATGCCATTAAATGGAGGTCCGTAGCCTAATGCATGTTAAACTGGGGGTCCTTGAAATTAAAATGGTTGAGAATCACTGCTAGAGAGCCATAAAAACCTTCTCTTATTGGGGTCCTGGCTTATCTTTTCAAATGGGGGTCCGTGGGGTAATAAGCGTCTATTTGGGGTCCTTGACATGAAAAAGTTTGAGAACCACTGATGTAGACACACACACACACACACACTCTAGTTTTAGTTCACTAAATATAAGATTTTAGTCGACTAAATCTACAGTTGATGTAGTCGGCTAAAATGTATGTCGGCAGGCCTTGTTGGTGTCATAATGCCTGATTTATACCTTGCTGTGAGCCGAAAATAGCCGATCTACGGCGTTGTGAGCTTGTAGATCGGCTCAGGAACCTTCCGAGTCCCAATAAGCGGCCGCTCTTACCTCCTCTGGTAGTGAAGTTATGAAGCTATGAAACAGACTTTATGTATCAGGATTTCATTTTCTTTGATCATCTGAAACAGTGGTTCTCAAACCTTTGTAATTTTAAGGACCCCCATAACTCTTGAGAGGGTACAAATCCATTTGTACCCTCTCAGAGTTACAGACCTGTAAATGTCCATTTGGATCCCCCTCACGGAACCCTGAGGGTTCCTGGACCGCACTTTGAGATCTAAAAGAACTGAATACATGTTTTTTTTGTGTGTGTGTGTTTTAAACAACTAGGTATCCAGGAGTTTCCGGAAAACATCAAAAACTGCAAAGTATTAGCTGTGGTAGAAGCCAGCGTCAATCCTATATCCAAGTGAGTACTGCCCACTTCTCATCCCTTAACACAATGAGGATTTACTCTATGGTTTCATTCTTTGCAACTTATTTGTTTGAATGTGATGCTAGTACTTCACCAGCCCCATTTGGAACCTCTCGCACCGCTATATAGCTCCGAGATGAGGCTCCATATAGCTCGGTGCTTGTGTGGGGGATGACATCGACGAATATTGTCCACTATGCATGATTCTTACCTTTTTCCGCACATCGTATACAAAAAGTAAAGGTATTCTTCCTGCTCTCGGATGTTTTAACTTTTAGCGGAAAAGAAAATCTAACTGACGAGTTGAAACAAGTGTTTAAATCGCTTGTTTAGTCGGCCTGTGGCCAGTCAACCCCCGTCCGCATGCGCATACTGCTCCCGTAAGATTGCATTGGGAAAACATGCCACAGGCGGACTAAATAAGCGATTTAAACGCGTGTTTTCAACTTGTCAGTTCGATTTTCTTTTCCGCTAAAAGTTAAAACATCTGAGAGCCAGGGCAGAAAACCTTTACTTTTTGGATACGATGTGCGGAAAAGGGTAAGAATCGTGCATAGTGAAAAATATTCGCCGATGTCACCCCCGGCAGGCACCGAGCTATGTGGGACCTCATCTCGGAGCTATACAGCGGAGGGAGAGGTTCCGATTGGAGCTAGTACTTTACTCCCTGTTGTGTGTGTGTGGGTGTATAGTACACTTTGAGAAACAGACGTTGTTAGGCACCATTGTCCTGGTCCTCACAAGATAAAGGGTGGTTTAATGGTTGAAAAAAGTTTTTTAGAGATAACGTTTACCATTAGAAAAATATTCAGGTTGGGGTTAGGTTCAGGATTAGACATTTTGAGGTTAGGTTTAGGGGTTTGAAATTAGAGCGTGCCAATTTCAAGCTCACAACGTGTTGCAGCACCTAAAATGTTGGATGTCCTCACGAGTACAGTATTCTCAACGTGTGTGTGTGTGTGTGTGTGTGTGTGTGTGTGTGTGTGTGTGTGTGTGTGTGTCATCAGGTTACCAGAGGGATTCACACAGCTCCTCAGTCTGACACAGCTGTACCTGAACGATGCCTTCCTGGAGTTCCTGCCAGCCAGCTTTGGCAGGTAAAGAATGTCGTTCTTTAGCCATTAAAAGGTCAAGCTGCGTTAAAGGGCTTTTTCTGACTAGGAGCGACACAGTGCCTGCGTTCTCGCTGGACCCGCGAGGTCGCACTGTGCTCATTTGAATAGGCTTGACTTGTTTTTTTTGTTTTTGTTCTGCCTTTTTTTTTACCCATTTTCCTCCCCAATAGGCTCTATGCACAGCAGCCACATTGGAAAGAAATGTGGCCTCATTTGGCCAATGACACTAATGAAGGCTCTGTTCCATTTAGTTTAGCACAGTGGTTCTCAAATTCAAGGACCCCCATAGCAGAGTTTGAGAGTGTACAAATGGAACCAAATGGACACTCTCAGAGTTACACATTTTGGACCCCCTCAAGGAACCATGGGGGTCCCCGGACCCAATTTGAGACCCACTGCCGTGGCAGAGTGTTTCCACAGTGAGCCAAAATGCACAATATCAGCACCCTGACTCTGTTTGACCAGAATGGAACAGAGCCTTCATTAGTATCATTGGTATCACCTGTGCAGGAAATAAGGAATGTCTTTCCAATTATGGCTGCTGTGCATAGAGGCCTATTGCACAGGGTACGGCTATACACTAGACATGATAGGAATATGTGTTTATCGCTTTAAGAGTAAGTGTGAGGAAGGGTCAGAAATGAAATGAGGAGACTGACTTCACTTTGTGTGTGAAAACGCTCTGACATTCCTGATTAGATTAGAACAGACTGGACTCCCACTCTGTCTGCCTCTAAAGACAACTACGCATGATGCCATCAATCATATCGTCGCTGACGCGCAGCAACCATGTATCTCCAGATGTAAACTTAAAAGATCCGTAAATGAATGCTCTACTTCGCAGCACACACGAAAGTAGCACAAAAACGGCAGATCTACAAGTTCACAATGCATCGCGTTTTGAGCTTGTAGATTTTGGTGACCTGGAACGCATCTGTGTCACTTTAGATTTCTTTGGCTATTCGAAAATAGCAGATATACAAGCTCATAGCGCGGCACCGAGTGCCGTGCTATGAGCTTGTAGATCGGCTATTTTTGAAAAATATTGAAAAAATATTTTTTTGATTTTTTTTCCAAAAACTTTTAGGGTTTAGATTTTTTGTAAGAATTGCCTCAGGTCTTAATGGGCTAAGTGAAAGTGGTTAACTGACTCTGTGGGTTTTATAAATATTGAACCAATGACAAGTATATTAACAAGAGGTTGTTACTAAATAATAACTATATTGGATCCATTGGAACGGAGGTTAGTTTTTTTTTTTTTTTTTTTAAGTAGCCGTTTTGGACATGACAGTGATGATATCTTCTGATAAATCTCTTCTTAACACATCGGGTTTCCGGTTTCCGGTGAGCGATCTGGCACTTCCTTCGCAGGATTTCAATGGGTGCTCCCAGAGCTGCTCTAGCCCCGCCCGCGCGGAGAAAAAACGAAAAAAACAAAAAGACTGAAATCACGGTTCAGACCGTGTTCGGCACCGAAGCTTCGGAACCGCCACTATGTAAACACACGGTTCAGACCGTGTTTGGCACCCGATGTGTTAATTTACAGCACAGGTCTTCAATAGGGGGTCCGGGATCCCTAGGGGGTCCTCAGAATTACTACTGGGGGGCCACCAAATCTTTGTGTGATAGGAGTTTTTTAACCACTTGAACCCTAGCATCCCTCTTCTGAGGGGAACATTAGCCGAAATCTACATGCTCGGCAAAATAGCCGAGCTTACAGAGCCAAACATCAAGTTTGGCTCTGTAAGTTACTGTTGAGGGTTAATTACACAGCACTGACAGTCTATGATGCTATCTATGAAATGTATGAAAAAGTTTAATCTGCAACATCTTTTTATACAATATGTAGTGGGGGGGGGGGGGGGGGGGTCCCGGGGGGGGGGTCCCTGCTTCATTTCTCTCTCACCTAAGGGGTCCTTGGCCTGAAAACCTTTGAAGACCCTCGGTTTACACAGTATATAAGTAACGCGTGTTTAACCTCTTTCAACCATGTCATCAAAGGCAAACATTTGATGAAAATAGGGGAAGATTCACCCAAAAAATATTGTCTGGGATTTTGGATATTGCAACTTACTGTATGTTGTGATATGACATAAATGTCAATGTTTTAATCAGTGTAAAAGTGCTATTTTGTACTATTTCTCCAGAAATAACAAAAATAGCCTTTTTTTTATGTTTGAAATAATATATTCTGCATTTATACATGGTCATAATATGATAACGTAGTGATATTTTGTCCGTATCACCATGCACCACTTGTGACACAATTATCACACAGTCCGGTTTTTAACACTGTTCCGTGTCCTCTCCCTACAGGTTGACTAAACTACAGATCTTGGAGCTGAGAGAGAACCAGTTAAAGATGTTACCAAAGTAAGTCTTCGTCTCTCGCGCCGCATGTTGTCGTACATGTTTAGCCCACATCAAACAACGCGCCGCGCTAGTGTGTTTTCACAACAAACTAAACCGCAGTGTGTTGATATGACAAGCGTGTTGGTTACTCTCTCCTTAAGCTGTGTATTCTCCCTCTCCTTGCACTCTCCTTTTTCACTCTGCTTTTCCCTTTTTTTTCTTTTCTTTTTTCTTAATAACCCTGCCAGTTCTGTTCTCTTATCTCTCTCCTTGCCTCTCCCTGCCTCGGTTTCACTCTCTCACACACGCGCACACACACACACACACACACACACACACACACACACACACACACACACACCCCTCAGTGTAGTGTTGAATTCCAGTGTTACATAACTATGCTGTCGGGTGGAAAGCTCATATGTCCAAAAACTATTACATTTCAGGATTCAAATACAAAAATAGCTCAAAGCGCGCCGTTTGATGCAACACGTTTTGAGCTTGTAGATCCGCTATTTTTGCCACTTTTGTTGCGACACTGTAAGACGAAATAGGGCGTTCATTTACGAAAAAACATATGAAAGTTTAGCTATGGAGATACACGTTTTTTTGTCCGACATCGACACTACTTTGATTGTGAGCTGCCTGCTGTGACAGGTTCTATCCGTAGCTCTTCTCAGGTAGACTCGGGCCATTATTCCGGATTTTATAAGGCTACGCATTTCCGTCGCACTACAAAGACACGTCATTGTTTGAGAAAGAAATGTCTTTCATCTCCCATGTGCTTAGGTGTGACGGTCTCTCTCTCTGACATTCCCTGGCTCCTTCATTTGCTCTTACTCACCTAGTCTTTTCATATCTTCTTTTTCTCTGGCTTTTCTCTCTATCCTCTGCCATTTATAGTTTTTTTTCTCCCTTTAAGCCTATCTATCTATCAACCTATCAGGTTTGTTCTAGTGCAGTGGGTCGAGAACCCATTTTTATGCCTCGCGTGTTTTCGTTTCCAACCTTTAAATGAAAATGATAAAATAAACAAAAATATTTTCAAAATTAAGAAATACAAATCTAAATGTTTGGTAAATAAAAATAATCTAACATTCTATATTAAAAAACTAAACTAAACTACCTGAAGGTGCAACATGGCTCAATTAGTGCAAACTGCATTCCAATTACATTAGCCACAACATATGGGCCATATAGTCTGCAACCGTAGGCCGTAACAAAATATGGACAACGGTTGGTTTCTATAGACCGTAAATGAAGCCTATTTTTCTTTCCATATCCGGTCCGAAATGCAACGGGAAATGAATGCTATTGGCTGCAACCGCAGCGAGGGCGGGTCCTCACTCGGTAGAACCATTGTAAACCCTAGAAACATACCCTACTTTATCATTCATTTTAATTAATTCACTAAACGCATTATCATGATGATTTAAAAAATACGTTAAACTAGCGATTGAAAACAAAGTGTTTACGACATTGTTTACTAAGGTAATAAAATCAAGTGTGAGGTTTTGCCCAAAACCTCATTGACCTCTATTGAAATTATAATAGTATTGCAACCGGTGGAAGGTGAAGTAGCGACATCTGCTGGGCCATTAACCCATTAAGACCTGGAAGTGTGTCATTTTTAGATTTGAGCTAAAAAGCATTATTTTAATCTTTGGGCTATTCAAAAATAGCAGATCTACAAGCTCATAGCGCGGCACCGAGTGCCGCGCTACGAGCTTGTAGATCTGCTATTTTTGAAAAAACGTGGAAATGTGTGCAAATCTTTGAAATATATATATTTTTTAAAGCGACATTTTTTAACTAAAATCTTTGTTTCTGGGGTTCATGGAACAAAATATTTTAGATGGGGGTCCGCGGCCAAATACACATAATTTTGGGGGTCCTTGACATGAAAAAGTTTGAGCACCACTGATATAGAAACACATGTTTTTCAGAATACTGTTGGGATTTAGGAGACATGTAGAATCGGTTTCAGGTCTCAATGGGTTAATAGGAACAGGCATGCTGAGCAAGAACCCAGAAGTGAGCTTCAAGGAGGATTTTTGCCCCCTGGTCCGCAACGTGTTGTGAGCTTGCAGGTCTGCTATTTTTTCACTAGTTTGGTTTCCCCGGGGGAGACATCGAATTTATCGTCTCCGTCGGGGTGCAAACCTCACATCTCCAGAACAGTCGCTTTTTCCGGATTCAAATTCAAAAGTAGCAGATCTACAAGCTCGAAACGCGGCCGCGTTTCGAGCTTGTAGATCTGCTACTTTTGATGCTTTTGCACAAAAACGTTAGGAATAGGAAGACGAGAGGTTTCTGCCCGACAACAGCGGTTTTCGGGTGAGCCAAAAAGGTTCGGGAACCCCCTGATCCCCGGTGCAGTGTTGTGTTAGCAACGCACAGCAGAGCAGATCCTCTCTAGGGAGTTGTTTACGTGACGGAGGCCAGACCTGTTAACCCATTGAGACCGGGAGCGCATCTGTGTCATTTTTTTAGATTTCTTTGTGCTATGAAAAAAAAATAGCAGATCTACAAGCACCGAGTGCCGCGCAACGAGCTTGTAGATCTGCTATTGAGAAATGGCAAATGGCAAAAAAAAAAGGTAAATTGTGAAAATCTGTGCAAATCTTTGAATATATACACATATATTTTTTTTAAGTGAACATTTTAACTCAAATCTTTGCTTCTGGTGGGGGTCCCTGGAACAACCTATTTTGAGATGGGGGTCCGCGGACAAATACATGTCATTTTGGAGGTCCTTGACATCAAAAAAAGTTTGAGAACCACTGATATTATAGCAACATAGGTTTTTTTCATAAAACTGTTAGGATTTAGAAGACATTTGTCGAATCCCCCAGAAGCAAAGATTTGAGTTACAAATGTTCGCTTTAAAAAATACATATTCAAAGATTTGCACACACTTTCATGATAAAAAAAATAAATAGCAGAACTACAAGCTCGTATATCTGCTATTTTTTAATAACCAAAGAAATCTAACGTGACACGGATGCGTTCCCGGTCGTAATGGGTTAAAGGTTCTGGAACGCTGACAAAGTGGAAGGACTAATGGTGGGGGCCGTTGCCAGACAGATACACAAGCATCTCCACACATGTAAACAAACACGTGTGTGCCTGCACTGCCGGGTCCAAAGTTCTCGTAGCAGTAGAGTGCACACACACACACACACACACACACACACACTGGGTGCGTTCGCAAATAGTACGCTCATGAGAGTCCGCTCCCATGTCGGAGCGCATGTACTTGTAGCGAATAGGCTCTATTCACAGCAGCCATATTATGAAGACATTCACAGGTGTTACCAATGATACTAATGAAGGCTCTGTTCCATTCTGGTCAAACAGAGTCAGGGTGCTGATATTGTGCATGTTGGCTCACTGGAAACACTCTGCTACACCAGTGGGTCTACAGTTGGGGTCCATGGGCTTCCAAATGCCCCCCTTACGGGTGTGTAACTCTGAGAGTGTACAAATGGAACCAAATGGACCCGTAAGGGTCCATTTGGTTCCATTTGTACACTCTCAGAGTTATGGGGGTCGTGGAAACCACTGTGCTAGACTAAATGGAACAGAGCCTTCATTAGTATCATTGGTAACACCTGTGAAGGAAGTGATAATATGGCTGCTGTGCATAGAGCCTATTAGCTGAATGTAGTCATTTAGCTGAAGTGAATAGTAAGAATTTGACCTGCGTTATGTGGAAAGACTTTGAGAAATTCGATGAAAGACATGACATCACGGCCCGGACTGCTGACCTAGCGGTCCGGGCACTCAGGCTCTAATGTGGCCTGCCAGCGCATCACGGGTTCGACTCCCGTTCCCGACGGTCTTTGCTGCATCTCTCTCTCTCTCTCTCTCTCTCTCTCTCTCTCTCTCTCTCTCTCTCTCTCTCTCTCTCTCTCTCTCTCTCTCTCTCTCTCTCTCTCTCTCTCTCTCTCTCTCTCTCTCTCTCTCTCTCTCTCTCTCTCTCTCTCTCTCTCTCTCTCTCTCTCTCTCTCTCTCTCTCTCTCTCTCTCTCTCTCTCTCTCTCCCCCCCAAAAATACATAGTAAAAAAAAAATGCTCAGGAGCTGAGATACGGCCTTTTTCAGTAATAAGTTAAACAAGAAGTGAATGGAGCAGCAAATCTTCAAACCACTAACCACGATACCACTAACTTGGCAGCGTGGAAATGCATTCATTCATGTTTTATTTCTCCCCTGGCGTAACATAAAACTCAAACATTATGATCCTCATTTTGGAGACAAAGTCACCTTGGACAAGTCAAAGACAAAGCCTGCACTTCCGTCCTAAAAGTAACACAAAGGCCACATCTCTGGTGGCTTTCCTCATAAAATAGCTCACGCTAGCCTACTTTTAATTCTGTCCGGCCGTACAGTTTACGGTTTATTTCAGTTCAATTCAGTCATTTAGCAGACACTCTTGAGTCTTTATCCAGAGCGACTCACAAGTGTGAGATCAGACGTTAGCAGAGTGCAGGGAGAACAATGTAGTGCGTACATGGGCAACTGGCGGCCCGGGGGCCACATGCGGCCCCCACCTTCACTTAATGAAGGTCCGCAGGTTATTATGGGAATACTGATATATTATTGATTTCAGCTGTTACAATTCCAAACATGCAAATATGACCCGCTTTAATTACTTCAGTCTATAGTAGCTTAATGACTAGTATGAAAATGCTATTGCCTTTTTTATGTCCAATGTATTTGTATTTAAGTTCATAAAGTTAACATAAGTAAAACTAAATGCATTTGGAATTAAATAAAAATGTCACTTTTCAGGATTCCAATTCAAAAATAGCAAAAATAGCAGATCTACTAGCTCACGCGTGTGTCGCAGTGCGACACGTTTTGAGCTTGTAGATCTGCTATTTTTGCTACTTTTGTGTGACAGAATGGCGAAGTACAGCATTAATTCACGAAAAAAAGTTGAAATACGGAGATAAGACGCGTCTGCCCGACAGTATATGCAATGTGGCCCTCTGGAGTGTGTGTGGAAATATAGTGGCCCTCTCCATCATCAAAGTTGCCCTCCCCTGATGTAGTGCCTCATAGAAACTAGGACACCAGTTAAACAATGAACCTAGCATCTATCTAAACAACATACTATTTAAATTACATTCTGTACATTTGAAACTATAGGACACCAGGTAAACGATCATCGGTGTAGCATGCTATCTAAATAACATTATTTACAACAAAAACGTGAGAGAGTGACCACGATACAGTATATCTGTATTGTAAACTAGCATCTATTGAACAAAGATGGCAGGATTCAAGGAGAGAGGAGTTCAAGGGGATTAGGTGGAGTCTGAAGAGGTGAGTGCTAGGGGGTGAGGTGGAGTCTGAAGAGGTGAGTGCTAGGGGGTGAGGTGGAGTCTGAAGAGGTGAGTGCTAGGGGGTGAGGTGGAGTCTGAAGAGGTGAGTGCTAGGGGGTGAAATGGAGTCTGAAGAGGTGAGTGCTAGGGGGGTGAGAAAGAGTCTGAAGAGGTGAGTGCTAGGGGGGTGAGAAAGAGTCTGAAGAGGTGAGTGCTAGGGGGTGAGAAAGAGTCTGAAGAGGTGAGTGCTAGGGGGTGAGGTGGAGTATGAAGAGGTGAGTGCTAGGGGGTGAGGTGGAGTCTGAAGAGGTGAGTGCTAGGGGGTGAGGTGGAGTCTGAAGAGGTGAGTGCTAGGGGGTGAGGTGGAGTCTGAAGAGGTGAGTGCTAGGGGGTGAGGTGGAGTCTGAAGAGGTGAGTGCTAGGGGGTGAAATGGAGTCTGAAGAGGTGAGCGCTAGGGGGTGAGAAAGAGTCTGAAGAGGTGAGTGCTAGGGGGGTGAGAAAGAGTCTGAAGAGGTGAGTGCTAGGGGGGTGAGAAAGAGTCTGAAGAGGTGAGTGCTAGGGGGTGAGAAAGAGTCTGAAGAGGTGAGTGCTAGGGGGTGAGGTGGAGTATGAAGAGGTGAGTGCTAGGGGTGAGGTGGAGTCTGAAGAGGTGAGTGCTAGGGGGTGAGGTGGAGTCTGAAGAGGTGAGTGCTAGGGGTGAGGTGGAGTCTGAAGAGGTGAGTGCTAGGGGGTGAGGTGGAGTATGAAGAGGTGAGTGCTAGGGGTGAGAAAGAGTCTGAAGAGGTGAGTGCTAGGGGTGAGGTGGAGTATGAAGAGGTGAGTGCTAGGGGCTGAGGTGGAGTCTGAAGAGGTGAGTGCTAGGGGCTGAGGTGGAGTCTGAAGAGGTGAGTGCTAGGGGGTGAGGTGGAGTCTGAAGAGGTGAGTGCTAGGGGGTGAGGTGGAGTCTGAAGAGGTGAGTGCTAGGGGGTGCTATGGGGTGAGGTGGAGTATGAAGAGGTGAGTGCTAGGGGGTGAGGTGGAGTTCAAAGAGGTGAGTCTTCTGACTATGGTGTGTGTGTGTGTGTGTGTGTGTGTGTGTGTGTGTGTGTGTGTGTGTGTGTGTGTGTGTGTGTGTGTGTGTGTGTGTGTGTGTGTGTGTGTGTGTGTGTGTGTGTGTGTGTGTGTGTGTGTGTGTGTGTGTGTGTGTGTGTGTGTGTGGGAGCTCTAACATGTCTGTGTGTGTCTCGTCTCTGCAGAAGCATGCACAAGCTTACTCAGCTGGAGCGGTTGGACCTGGGGAGCAATGAGTTCACTGAAGTGGTGAGTGTCCATCAGTCTGTATGCAAGGCTCCAATGTCACGATTATAAATGCCGTGCCGTGCATGGGACAGGAAGTGACGCGCAGCAAATGTCTGCAGCGATTAGAGCCTATATAATGTGGTATGCTTAACCACTAGGCCATCGGCGCGCACAAACTACCTTTTTTGTTTGTTTGTGTGACACTGTGTAGCTAGGTATAACTCTGTGATTCTAAACCTGCCAAATAATTGGCAAAATACTACGTTTTTAATCGTAAAAAAAAAAAATGACATGGTAATGAAACAACTATTGTACTTTTACTCCACTACAATTATTTGAAAACTTTAGTTACTTTGCAGAAATAAATTATTACATTATAAAGCATACACTAACCACTTTAGCCCTATTTTATACCTAGGCTATTTGAAAATAGCCGATCTACAAGCTCACTGTGAGCTTCGGTCCATTGATGGTTAATAAACACGCTCTGAAAATGCACGCGGCCCACCCATCTGACCACTTTTGAGATTTCCAAGTGGGCCCTGATCCAGAAAAGGGTGAGAAACCACTGGTATATAATTCACCACGGAGTCATCTGGTTATTCATCTCTTTATTGACCCCATCTCCTCATTCCCAGGGTTTCTCTTGGCTCACAATGTGCCTCTGGCGAGTGACTGACTACGCGTGACGCCATGCAAACGCAATGAGCTCGTGTTCCCTTATTTGACAAAGAAATCTATGCATTTTCCTGTTATTTCTGACTGCTTGATGAACCAAAAAAAAATCTTGAAAAAGACTTATGCCTGAGTAAATGAAACTCCATTTAACAAAATGATTTAAAAAAAAATATTTTAGAAGGGGTAGGGGGAGTGGAATGCCGTAACGTTTCTTGCATAAACCAGGGGTCTCCAATGTTTTTCAGGCCAAGGACCCCTTAGCTGAGAGAGAGATGAAACAGGGACCCCCTCTATATTGTATAAAATTGTGTTTCAGAGTAAACTTTTTTTCTTTACTTGGTCTGCTCTTTTTTCCCCTCTACACCTATACCTCTTTGCCAAAAATATCCGATCTACAAGCTCACAACGCCTCGCAGCGCGAGGCGTTGTGAGCTTGTAGATCGGCTATTTCCGGCTAATGTTCCCCTCAGAATAGGGATGCTAGGGTTCAAGTGGTTAATGCAAAAACAATCATATCACACAAAGATTTGGCGGCCCCCCTGTAGTAACTCTTGAGGACCCCCCAGGGCGTCCCAAACCCCCTCTTGAACACCCCTGGCATAAACCATTGGAAGGGGCAGGTGATCGGCCGCAATCCTAGTGATTGATTTGTTGATAGGCAAGTAACAGCTCATCCTCGATTATCATTTTGGCGGTAGGTTTCCCTCGGAGGTGGGCAAAACCTCTTTGGGGGTGCCACAAATTAATTTTTCATCTTTCTTGCTTTGGAGAGTCAGATTGCATACTGTATATAGACGTTTTAATTTTCTGTCTACAACGATAGCTAAATTGAACCATGATGAAGATGTATTGACATCGAAGCGTTATTTGCCTGCAGCCTGTTATTAAAAAGGCTTTAATTGTCAGAGTTTGCTCCAGTTCTTCGCAGCTAAATTGAACTTTGTATGATGCATGAACCTCATATACTGCTGGTGGGATTATAAATACTTAATACTACGCATACTACCGGTATACACGTTTCAAGTACGACGTAAATCATTTTTCTAACGACGACACTTAATATTACACTGGAATGAATACATTGTGTGATTAATTTGCTTGACTGTGAATGTAGCCCTATAATCCAATCCACTCTTAGCCTGCCCACACACACATGCACGCACGCGCACACACACACACACACACACACACACACACACACACACACACACACACACACACACACACACACACACAGACCTACTTGTAACCTTGTCTCTCTGTCTCTGCAGCCTGAGGTCCTGGAGCAGTTGACAGGAATCAAGGAGCTGTGGATGGACGGGAACAGACTGACATTTTTACCTGGAGTACGTAAAGCACTGGTTTTGACTGAGTGATTGATTGATTGACGTTTTTTGCCTGGGTTTACGATGTACAGTCACCCCCGTACACACAGTTTGACGCACAGTTGTGTTTTGCAATACGCAGCCCCTACCCATAAACAGGGACTTAGACCAAGTGGTTCCCAAAGCTTTTTGCCCGAGACCCCAAAAAATAAGTTTGATGTCTCCCCCGGGACCCCCCCCCCAAAAGAAACGCATTATGAAAGACCACTTAACCCATTAAGACCTGAGGCCGATACTACAAATGCCTTCTGAATAATTTCGTTCCAAGGACCCCCCCGTTAAAAATATATATATATATATTCTAAATACTTTCAAGATATTACTATTTTCAAAAATAGCAGATCTACAAGCTTGCAGTGCGGCACAAAGTGACACGGCCTGAGCTTGTATATCTGCTATTATTATGAACTGTTTTAAGTTTTATATATAGCTTAAATCTAAAATGACACGAATGCTCTCCCGATTTTAACGGGTTAATAGTGAAAATTGCAGATCTACAAACTCACAAAGCGTTGCGCCGTGTCTCAACCTGTGGGCCATTTAATCTCAAGCAGTTTGTGTGTAACTGGGTCACAATGAAACCATTAGCTCTGCTGCCAGCATTTCAACACCACACACTGGAAAATCACACTCTGGACCAGCTAAAGGTTACTAGGTTAATGGACTCTATGCACAGCAGCCATATTGGAAAGACACAGGGCGTCTTCCTTACTTCCTTCTCAGGTGTTTACCAATGATACTAATGAAGGCTCTGTTCCATTCTGGTCAAACAGAGTCAGGGTGCTGATATTGTGCATGTTGGCTCACTGGAAACACTCTGCCACGCCAGTGGGTCTCAAAGTGTGGTCCAGGGACCCTCATGGTTCCAAATGGGTGTGTAACTCTGAGAGTGTACAAATGTGTACACTCTCAGAGTTATGGGGGTCCTTGAAATTAAAAAGTTTGAGAACCACTGTGCTACACTAAATGGAACGGAGCCTTCATTAGTGTCATTGGTAACACCTTTGAAGGAAGTGGCCCAATTTCTTTCCAATATGGCTGCTGTGCAAAGAGCCTAAACAAACACATTGACGAACCCAAAAACAAATAAGGTGTTAAATACAGAATGTTGTCTTGAATCTTCAGGCAGGTTTAGACTGAAAGAGCTTCTCTGCTTTGGTGTATTAGAGTACCCAAATATGATGTCAGCTTGTACATCTGCTATTTTTGAACATTTTTGAAAAACCTTGAAAGTGTGAGAACTACTGATTTAGAAGGCATTTTGTACAATCGGTCTCGGGTCTTAATAGATTAAAAAAATGTGTTTAAGCGTGTGTGTGTGTGTGTGTGTGTGTGTGTGTGTGTGTGTGTGTGTGTGTGTGTGTGTGTGTGTGTGTGTGTGTGTGTGTGTGTGTGTGTGTGTGTGTGTGTGTGTGTGTGTGTGTGTGTGTTAATAAGCCAGGGTTGAGCTCTTCTGTCCTGCTCTTTTCTCTGTAAATATTTTCACCACGTCTCAGGCTTCAAACCAAACACTCTCACACTGTCGGGTGGAAACCTTGTATGTACTGTACAAACCTTTCTGTAAATGGGGAGGGAAAAACATAACCTGTGTTCCAACGGATCCATTGTAGTTATTATTTTGTCACAAGCTCTTGTTAATGCTTTTCATTGGATCAATACACACTTAACCACTTTCACTTCAATAAATAAATAGCAAAAACTAGCTTGTAGATCAGTATTTCTTTTGCAACCTTTGTGTGACACTAGTACAGGGGTCGGCAATAGGCGGCCCGCGGGCCGAAATTGGCCCCCCAGAAATAATATCTGGCCCGTGAGATAATTTTGAAAAAAAAAAAAAAAATGTTTTTTTTTTTTTAGAAAAATATTTTTTGATTTTTTTTTTGGGGGGAGGGATTTTATTTTTATACAGTATCAGACCGATATCTATTATATCCAAATACAGAAAGATACAGTATGAATGATTTACTGAAAAGTGTTATAAAAAAAGTATTCAAAATGAATGTTAAAATAATTATAAATACTTATTTCATAGAACCTGAACCCACTTTTGAAATCATGCACTCATAAACACGATGCATTTTAAAGGATTTATAACATTTTATAGCTAGATTAGAGGAAAATGAAGAAAAAAAAAATCACCAGAAAAATCGCCTGTGCTGATATTTAAACCGGAAAAAATGTTGATTTATTATTGGTCAAACAGAACCGAATTAGACCCAAATAAGACCCGAATTAGACCGAGTTAGACCCGAATTAGACCCGAAAAATTTTGCGCCGCGTGTTGTGCACCCACATGCACGCGCGCTGCGCGCGCGTGCATGTTCGCGGGGAGGCCCGGCCCGCGATGGAATGTCTGGGAGTGATATTGGCCCTAGGCTTATCTCAATTGCCTACCCCTGCACTAGTATGATGGAGTAGGTCAGTAGGACATTCATTTAGGAAAAAAAGCATTAAAACATATATGGAGATATGAGATTTTTGCATGACGCAATGCGTCGCGATTTGTATAATCTCTGTCTTAATCTGTAAGGTGGATATTTGTAACACATCATAATGAGATGAGAGAAACTACATTTAACCTGGATTCATGTTTTTGGACTCTTTTAGCACTAGGGGCCCTATTTTCGTCGGTGCCTTACCCATTATCCCTAAACTTCTTTGCCATTTCTTTAATTATTTTTAAAAACATTTTCACCTAGTTCAACTAGCCTATCTACATCGACACCTTGTGAGCTTGTAGAGTAGATAGAGTAGTGAAGTCCTGACGTCAAACGTGCGCACGCACACACACACACACACACACACACACACACACACCCTGGGGCTTAACACATTGTTTTAATCTATTAAGACGTACATCGACACGTTGTGAGCTTGTAGATTGGCCATTTGAACCATTTGAAAATGTTTTTAAAAAATGGCAAAGAAGTTTAGGGATAATGGGTAAAGGTACTGGTACGAAAATAGGGCCCCAGATCTTTAGGACGTTTTTTAAAATATATTTCTATTATCATGATTTTATAATATTTTTATTATGTTAACCCATTAAGACCTGAGGCGATTCTTAAAAATGTTTTCTAAATCCTAACATTTTTTTTTTTTTAATCAAAAAAATGTTAAAGATTTTTCAAAAATAGCAGATCTACAAGCTCATAGCGCGGCACTCGGTGCCGCGCTATGAGCTTGTATATCTGCTATTTTTGAATAGCCAAAGAAATCTAAAGTGACACAGATGCGTTCCAGGTCTTAATGGTTAAACTCGGTGTGTGTGTGTGTGTGTGTGTGTGTGTGTGTGTGTGCACACAGAGTGTGGGCATGCTGAAGCAGCTGTCGTACATGGACGTGTCCAAGAACAACCTGGAGATGGTGGACGAACAGATCTCTGGATGTGAAAACCTGCAAGACCTACTGCTGTCCAACAACGCTCTGACACAACTACCTGGATCTATAGGTAAACCTCACACCATTAGAACACCTGCACAGTGGTGTAAAGTAACTAAGTACATTTACTCAAGTACTTTACTGGAGTGTTTCCAATTTTCAGTACTTTTACTTCTACTCCACTACATCTCAGAGGCAAATATTGTACTTTTTAATCCACTACAATTATTTAAAAACGTAAGTTACTAGTTACTTTGTAGATTTTGATTATTATTACAAAACGTACATTAACCACTTCAACCAATCTACAAGCTCACAATGTGTCACGATGCGACGCATTGTGAGCTGGTAGATCTGCTATTTTCAAAAGATGTTTCTACATTTGATAACTTGCGAAATGGGACATTCTGCATAGTGCTTTCTACTTTTGGTTCTTTGAGTACATTTTCATACCAGTACTTTTCCTCAAGTACATTTTTTTATTCCAGACTTTCACTTGTAACAGAGTATTTCTACATTGCAGTACTGATCTAAATTACATATCAACATTGTTGGTCAAGAAAAACAAGCCTAAGTAACAAAATAACACGAGAACGAACGACCACGGTATGTCTGCACGGTCGTATCTAGGTCAGTTGCTAGCATCATTCGAGCTCCAGGTATTCTGGTAATAAAAGCCAGTGTTGTTGTTTTTAAATGCTGCTTCCTCAGCTTTTGTAGAACAAAATGCCGCTTTTTGTTCTCGTCTTGCACTGGAGGCAGTTCAACATGCACTTTTTTTTAAAGCCTAAGGTCACAATCTACCTCTGAATTCCCTTTTCATTCCCTTCCAAACCTCGAAAAACACTGACTCCTCAACCTTTTGTGTTAGTCCACGGACCCCCATTAGATACCATTTGATATCTCAGGGACCCCCAATCTACACCGTATAATCCTCAGTTATATATTTAACTCGGACAAATGGAACCAAATGGACCATTTGGCTCCATTCTTTTTTTTTGTGGTGAAAACCAGCCATTTCCAATGCGCGATCACAAAAAAATGTTGTTCCAGTGGATAGAAGGGACTCTCCACCACCCCACGGACACTTTTAGGTTACATGCGTGTGCACGTTGTCTTCTGCGCAGCTCCATAGATCGTCAAAACAGGAAAAAAACGCAGGTGCATAAGTACCTGGCGGTGAATGTGTTAAGTGTTCCATTTGCAAACGGATGGAATTACAGTTACACATTTTTTTTTATTAAATAAACATATCTGTATTTAATATTTGTATACTAATCTCTCCCTCCTATTCGAGGAGAAGCACTCAGATTTATAGGACAATTCAAGCCATATGAAATGAGAGGCCACAAGTGCAATAGAATCCAACGTGCATCGATTATGTGTGTAAACCAACTGCATTATTGATGATGGAAGTGATCCGTCTTATTAATAGCTGTAATGCATATCGTTGCTGTCTGGCAGAAAGCTTATATCTCCATAATTAAACTTTTTTTAGTGTTTTTTTGGTCGTAAATTGATGCCCTACTACGTCATACAAGAGTTACGCACAAAAGTAGTGAAAATAGCCGTTCTACAAGCTCACAACGCCTCGCCATGCGACACGTTGTGAGCTTGTAGATCGGCTATTTTCACTATAAAAAAGAAGGAATAGAAGGAACAATTTTTTTGGACATACAAGGGTTCCACCCAATAGTGACAATATTAACTTTTTGTTATGATCAATAACTGCAATTGTACCTTCTTGCTCTTGTTTTCTCTCTCTCTCTCTCCCAGGCACACTGAAGAAACTCACTGCATTGAAAGTGGATGAAAACCAGCTCATGTATTTGCCAGACTCAATAGGAGGGTGAGTTGTGCACAATTTCAAATGACTTCGGCCCCGTTTACACGACAACGGTCTTTAGAGAAAACGGCAAAATAAAAATTCGGATGTGTCGCCCTTTTAGACGGCAAAGTGAAACCACCTTCCAGAGCGGAAATCTTTGAAAACGCTCCACCTCGCGTCGCCATGTAAACAGGCGACACGGGTGAATCCGCAAAAATGTGTGAAAAATCTTTTTTCACACATTCTTGAATATATGTTTTTTTAAAGCGAACATTTTTAGCTCAAATCTTTGCTTCTGGGGGTCCAAAATATTTTGAGATGGGGGTCCGCGACCAAATACAAATAATTTTAGGGGGTCCTTGACATGAAAACGTTTGAGAACCACTGATATATAGCAACATACGCGTTTTCAAAAAAACTTTTTTAGTCGACCAATTTAGTCGACATTCGTAGAATCTGCAAAATTGCACACATTTCCACGATTTTTCAAAAATAGCAGATCGACAAGCTCATAGCGCGGCACTCGGTGCCGCGCTATGAGCTTGTATATCTGCTATTTTTTGAATAGCCAAAGAAATCAAAAAATGACACAGATGCGTTTCCGGAACCATTAAGTGTTGCATATTGCGTTGTGTGTACTAACTAGACTGACAGTGTTGCGTAATTGTGTCCCGTCTATACAGACTGGCAGCGCTGGACGAGCTGGACTGCAGTTTCAATGAGATCGAAGCCCTGCCCTCCTCCATTGGACAGTGTGTCAGCATTCGCACGTTCGCCGCAGACCACAACTTCCTCACACAGCTCCCTCCTGAGGTCAGTATTGAATTATTTTGTTTCACTTCCTCGCATGAATGGTGCTACGTTGGGGGGCGGCCATAGCTGAATGGGTAGAGAGGCCGCCCGGTAGAGATGCGCGGATGGCCTCTCACGTCACCCGAATCCGCATGTACAAATTAATTATCCGCCCGTTATCCAACCGCAATAATTATATTACCCAATTTAAATATCCGCACCAACCGTTTTTCCCGTATGTCAGAATATTATTATTTTCTGGTATTCCCCGTTAGTTTTAGTATTAGTCGTGTCGTGCGATGCGATCACAAAATGCATTGATTTAGCCTATGGAATGTCGGTGCGTCTTTTCTTTTTTTTAAACTGGTGCTGCGCTGAACATACTGTACAGAGCGCACTGGTCTGCTGCGCTCAACATGCAGACTCCATGCGGCATCCAACATACAGGCATCCAACATAGATGCGGCATCCAACGTACAGAGCGCACTGCTCTGCTGCGCTGTTCAGCGCAGCACCAGTTTAAAAAAAAAGAAAAAAGACGCACCGAGATTCCATAGGCTAAATCAATGCATTTTGTGATCGCATCGCATAGAGGCTGCTCTACACACTCACACATACACAAGCACGCAGAGATTTAGCTATTTTATGGATAGATATATTAGATGTCATTAATTTATTTACCGCAATTTTTCACCCGCGGTTTATCCGATATTAATTCATAATTATATTTGATTGACCCGAATCCACCCAAACCGCGGTTAACTGCGGCAACCGCGATCCGCGCATCTCTACCGCCCGGGACACAGAAAATCTCTGGTTCGATTCCCGGCCCCCGGCAATGTGTCAAGCCCGACCACTTGAGCAGCAATCTGCTGGGTGAAGCTGGAAACGGAATTTCTCCCGTTGGATCAAATAGGTTTAATTAAGTTAAAGAAAGATGAGGATTGTCATTGTTGTTCTGTACTAGTAGTACTGTATTGTACCGTGCATGTGTGGACTGTGAGCCAGGCCTGATTTATATATGAGCAGAAATAGCAGATCTACAAGCTAAGCAGGTTAAAATCCAGCTCGGCTTGTGAGCTTGTAGATCTGCCATTTTTGGTGGACGACACTGACACAAGGTCAATCATACATCTCAGAGCCAATATTGCACTTTTTACTCCACTACAATTGTTTTTTTGCTTGAAAATAGCAAATCTACAAGCTCACAACGTGTCGCAGTGCGAGCTTGTAGATCTGATATTTTCAAAAGATGTGTATACATTTTGAAACCTGAAATGGGACTCACTGCATAATGAGTACTTTAACTTTTAGTACTTTTAAGTACAATTTAATGCCGATACTAATTTTACTCGAGCAAAATGTGAACGCAGAACTTTTACGTGTACAGTAACAGAGTATTTCTATATTGTGGTATTGGTACTTCTGACTACTTCTTCCACCATTGGGGTCCCCATCCTCCCTCCCTGTCAGATGGGTTAGTAGGGTAGTAAGGGTTACTTACATTCAACCATGGGGTCTCCATCAGTGGAAATTTCGTTGACTAAAACTATGACTGAAACGTCCTGCCTTTTTTCACTGACGAAAACGAATAGAAAAATAAAAAAACTATGATGACTAAAACTAAAGACTAAATATATTGACAATTTTGTCAACATAAAAAACTAGGACTTGTGGAGAAGAGATCCAGTCGAACCAAAAGACGAGTCATTTTATGTTTGGTTGCGCTCGGGCGTTGCGCTCTGAAAATAGCCGATCTACAAGATCGCAACGCGTCGCGAGCTTGTAGATCTGCTATTTTCAGCACGCAGCCAAGTGTAAAATAATTATGATAAAAATACATTTTTGTCGACAAAGTCAACTGTCAAAAATGTTTCCTATGACTAAAACAGAATGACTTTTTATTCGAAAGACCACGACTACTAACTAAAACTAAATCCAAATCTGGCGTCAAAATGAACACTGGTCTCCATCCTCTCTCTTTCTCTCCCTGTCAGATGGGCCTGTGGCAGAACGCCACGGTGCTGTTCCTGCACTCCAACAAGCTGGAGACTCTACCGGAGGAGATGGGAGACATGCACAAGCTGAAGGTCATCAACCTCAGTGACAACAAGTGAGTCCACAAAGCCCCCCAGAGCCTTATATATATTAGAGAGTTCCGCCACTGAGGGGGGTCAGAAAACGGCAGTCGGTCACGTGGGTTCATGTAAACTGGAAATAAGTTACAAACGCCCTTAGACTCACAATGCATTCCGTAAAAACGTCCGGTTTAGGGCTTTTGTCACTATTCGCCAATAGAAGGCCTATGTAGAAGACCTGGCCCCGAAGAAGTGGACGGAGGTGACGTAACTCTCCTTGAATGGCTCTGCCCAAAGCTTCACGCTGATGCTGCTAAGACACGCCCCCTCTCCGGCTGATTGGAGGAAACGGCTTTTTAGTATGTTAACCCATTAAGACCTGAGACCGATTCTACAAAATGTCTTCTAAAATGTCTTCTAAATACTAAGTTTTTTTAACCTATGTTGCTGTCAGTGGTTCTCAAACTTTTTCATGTCAAGGACCCCCAAAATGATGTGTTTGGTCGCCAACCCCCTACTCAAAATATTTTGCTCCAGGGACCCCCAGAAGCAAAGATTTGAGTTATAAATGTTAAAAAATAGCAGATCTACAAGCTCATAGCGCGGCACTCGGTGCCGCGCTATGAGCTTGTAGATCTGCTATTTTTGAATAGCCAAAGAAATCTTAAAATGACACACAGATGCGTTCCCGGTCTGAATGGGTTAATACAACAATAACGTATACAATTGGGGTGGTTGTATTTGGTCTCCCTGCTCTTCTATTGAGTCGTTTAGATCCCGTGTCTAGGTCTGACAACGGCTGGTACTGCCTGAAGGTCAAAGTTCAATGTCTCCCCAGAGCAAGCAGGCAGGCTCTGTTAGCTCAGTGGTGGAAATGGCAGCACTTGCACAGGAGACCCGGGTTCACATGTGGGGAAGAACAGGAAAGTTACATAGTGCCGTTTTAAAGAGGAAGTTCACCCCCAGAATGACTTCTATCAATAACCCAGTCCAATACAAGAAGCTTTGAATTCATGGAGATTTTTAGTTTTTTTTGGTCACATTCCTGATCCAATATTCCAATATAATACAGTAAATAGGTGACCAAGAGTGTAGGCCTTCCAGTGATTACACTGAGAGTTGTTTTGGAGTTTATATAAATGATATATATTTTTGAATAGTTTTACCTTCGCCTCCTATTGACTTCAATTAATAAAATATTGTATCAAGAAAGCCTGTAAAACATGTTTTTTAATCTCCATGAATTCAAGGCTTCATGGGGTGAGTAATATTATTAGTATTGTTATTATTATTATTATTATCATCGCTATCTCATTTCTCATAATCTCTGTTCATGCGAGATGAGTGAATCCGCGTGTGATTTTTCTTCCAGGCTGAAGAATCTTCCGTACAGTTTTACCAAGCTGAGCCAGATGACAGCCATGTGGCTGTCTGAGAACCAGGTAACGTTTAACCGTCACATTAAAACTCATGTTATATCGAAATAAAAACGTCTATGTCACATGAAACATACATCTGACCCACCATAATCAGGAGGATAACGCAAAAAAAGCTGTCCTTAAAATTCTTCAAATGTTTTGCATTTAGTAATTTGCCTAAGAATTGAGGGCATCTTTCTTTGCTGTACAACGGTGTCGTGCAAACATATCATATCTATAACCGTACAAGATATTGCATCGTGACACATTTATCGTGACACATTTTTGGAAATGGATCGTTTTATTACAATCGGTTATTACATATTTCTTTATAATAGATTAAAGTCTATTTTAGTAAAGGTAGGGTAAGTGATTTAAAAAAAAAATATATCGTGATAGTAATCACAACCTCAGAACAAATGGGAACTGGAACACTGATAAATGGGTACTCTTTCCCGATTGGCTGAAATGGACTACCCGCCTGAAAATGCATTTTCGGTTTTTATTAAATAGCTGGGGAGACTTCTGTTACTGAACTCTATATAGCAATGATTACTATCACAATATAGTGCTTTAACCTTTTAACAAAAAAAGGTATTGCTCTAACCAAAACATATCACTAACCTGCGCCCCTTCTTCTTACTCAAATGTGTCTCCCCCTAGTCCAAGCCCCTCATCCCGCTGCAAAAAGAGGAGGATCCAGAAACACACAAGACCGTGCTGACGAACTACATGTTCCCCCAACAGAGCAGGACAGAGGAGTGTAAGTGCAACACTTTGTCATTCGCAAAAAACAAAAATCTATAGGGCGAGGTACCGGTTCAGGTTCAAGTGCTTCTGTGGCTCGCCAACTCGTGTTGTTGTACCAACATTGGTATCATTAGGCATAATGTATACATTGTCATGTGACAATGTATACGTTAGCCTCGACTGAAAGCTCCAGCTGTTTATCACCCTATATGGAGGATAATAATATACCAGTGGACGTGTGATGAATCTAGGTGTGTCTTGGTATTTGTGTGACAACCACACATCATTGCGTGGCTCACGACTGTGAGCTTGTAGATTTGGCAAAGAGATTTGGTGTAGAGTGAGAAGAAAAGAGCGTACCAAGTACGCAGGCCCATTTTACTAAGTATTGAGGGTTTAAGTGGTACCGGATATACAGCTCCAGGGGTGTATTAGTGATTTTTTTCGTCACTTTTGTCACGCACACACGGCACACGCACACTGCATGCATTTTATTTTACCTTAAAGTAGGAAACGTGTTTGTATAGGAAATGTTCTTTAGCTTAGTTTTAGTCTTTTTAAACTAATACAAATTCAAGGAATGCCATGAATTATAAGAGCCGAAACTAAAAGTTTGCTTTGACCGAGTGCCTTTTTCGACGGTGGCTGAGGCTTTGCTGCGTGCAGATTGGATACTGGCAGCAGCGGCTGCTGAAGCCAAAATACTGTGTTGCTTACCGTGTAGAAGCCTATAGATGCGAGGAGTGAGCATACATTTCTCACTTGTAAACCTGTCATGCAAAGTAGCCATTTGGGTAGCCTACTTGGCCGTACCTTGTGGGTGCTCGTGAAACATATACCGGTGGAACGCTGTGGTACTCCGTGTGGCCCCCGTGACACCACTGTACAGCTCGACAAACGCCGATTGATCCCAGTGTATGACGATTAAAATCCCCTCGATAAATTTAAATCTCTGAGATACAATTATTGTTTGTTATTATTATTTTTATCACGATAAACAATAATGACGCTTATGGTCTCATCCTTAATCTGTTTAGCTTCAGAATGGATGTCGTTGCTGAAACCTCGTCTCTCCATATTTCAACTTTTTAATGTTATGTTTAACCCATTAAGACGGGGAAAGCATCTGTCATTTTAGATTGTAACCACTTTAACCACTATATTGTACTTTGGCTATTCAAAAATAGCAGATCTACAAGCTCATAGCGCGGCACCGAGTGCCGCGCTATGAGCTTGTAGATCTGCTATTTTTGAAAAATCATGAACGTTTTTGCAAATCTTTGAATAATATATATTTTTTCAAGCGAACATTTGTAACTCAAATCTTTGCTTCTGGGGGTTAACTAAATATTTTGAGATGGGGGTCCTCGGGCCAAATACATATAATTTTGGGTGGTCCTTGACATGAAAAAGTTTGAGAACCACTGATATCATAGCAACACAAGTGTTTCAGAAAACTGTGCCTTAATGCGCTATGGACCTACTTCTTCATACAAGAGTGTTGCCCAAAAGTAGTGAAAAGTGAGCTTGTAGAACGACTATTTTATATATATATATATATTTTTTTTAAATAGTAATTAAAAAAGGGACGGTTTTGGACATACAAGCTTTCCACCCGCCAGCGCCGATATACTGTATCCGGGGAGCTGGTTATCTGAGCTGAAACAATGTGTCTTTGTCTGCCTCTACTGCACCTGTTGATTAAGAAGGTTTCTCCTTACAAGCAGTGTAGCGACCAGCTCCCTCTGACCTGCTTCCATCTCACTTATCTAGTGGCGGAAGAAGTGCTCACTCCTTCTTTTTTTTTACTTACTTGCTTTACTTACGGGGTGGCTGTGGGTCAGGAGGTGGAGCGGCCCGGTTCGGAAACGCAATGGTCCGGGTTCGATCCCCACCAGCTCCCCCCTGGGCTTGTGTCAAAGTGTCCTTGAGCAAGACACTGAACCCCTAACTACTCCTGATGAGCAGTGGTGGAAGAAGTACTCGAATTGTTTTACGTAAAAGTAGCCGTACCACAATTTAACCCGTTAAGACCTGAGGCGATTCTTAAAAATGTTTTCTAAATCCTAACAGTTTTTTGAAAAAAAAAAAAAGATCACGATTTTTCAAAAATAGCAGATCTACAAGCTCATAGCGCGGCACTCGGTGCCACGCTATGAGCTTGTATATCTGCTATTTTTGAATAGCCAAAGAAATCTAAAGTGACACAGATGCGTTCCAGGTCTGAATGGGATAAACATAGTCTCACTCAAGTAACGTTTTGAACACAGGCCTTTTCATTCTAGACAAAGTATTGGCATCAAAATATACTTCAAAGTACTAAAATGTTTGAAAATAGCAGATCTACAAGCTCACAACGCGTCGCGACCTTGTAGATCGGCTATTTCCAAATAGCCTACGTATAAAATAGATGTAGTGGAGTAGACGTAAAAGTATTGAAAATTGGAAATACTCCAGTAAAGTAAAAACGTCCTCAAAATTGTACTTAAGTAAATGTACTTAGTTAATTTACACCACTGCTAATGAGCACGTTCGTGCCTTGGGTGGTTTCCTTTCCTGTGTGTGTGTGTGTGTGTGTGTGTGTGTGTGTGTGTGTGTACT
Organism: Gymnoscopelus microlampas; assembly: GCF_963454915.1. Taxonomy (NCBI): domain Eukaryota; kingdom Metazoa; phylum Chordata; class Actinopteri; order Myctophiformes; family Myctophidae; genus Gymnoscopelus; species Gymnoscopelus microlampas. The sequence continues at coordinate 42,622,968 of NC_139958.1, forward strand.
TTACACCACTGCCAACCAGCCTCCTGTGACCTTGTTCCGTCTCATTTATCACCAGGCTCAGGCTCCTGTTGTGCTGCCTTTGTTGCTTCTTATCACTTGTTTTAAGGTCAAGTAGCGAGGAATATATTAGGTACAGTATATGGAGCTTTTTAAACAATGAAACCCTCTAGCAAAAGACCAAATCTCTTTGCCGGAAATCGCCAATCTACAAGCTCACAACAGGTCGCAGATCAGCTGTTTTTGATAGGGTTTTATTCGGTCATAGAACAGGTAGCGCAGTGTATGATGTACACTTTCCCAGTAAGCGTTTATTAACCCATTCAATCCGGGTACGCATCTGTGTCATTTTTTTGGGGCTATTCAAAAATAGCAGATATACAAGCACAGAGCAGATTTCAAAACTGTTCGCTTTAAAACATATATTTATTCAAAGATTTGCACAAATCTTCCACGATTGTTAAAAAAAAAAATAGCAGATATAGCGCGGCACTCTGTGCTAGTAGTTCTGATACCGGTACCAGTATCGGAAAAGCGCCCAATACCGCTTAAAATGCTGGTATCGGCGAGTATGCCAGTCTATGCCATTTACTGTAATCAATTATTTTGTATTTTGAATGCTTCAGGTTGATGTTGCCACCGGTGTTTTACACTCTTACTGCACTATGTGCCATGCACTGCATGCAGCTGCAAACAATTATTAATTAATTAATTGCGCACTATCAGAGTTGCTGACCTGTAATGGTCCATTTGAAACCCCCTCAAGGAACCCTGCGAGTCCCTGGACACCACTTTGACCAGACCACTGTGCTAGAATTATTTTCATTACGCACTGCTATCGGATAGGTACTCGGTATCGACCAATATGCACGTTATGGGTATCACGGGGAAGGAAAAAATGGTATCAGTACATCTCTAATTTGTGGGCCTGCCATACTGCTTTGTGCAGACTGTGGTCCCACTTCCCAATGCACTGGAAGCACTCAAAGACAGCCAAACCTCATTCTATACGGACAAACCTCATCTCCATATTTCAACTATTTATGCTTTTTTTTGTAAATGAATGCACTACGTTAGAAGTAGCAGACTGTTTTTTGTTTTTTTAAATGTTTAAAGTGAAAGTGGTTAAGTGTGCCTGTGGGTTTTTTATTAATACTGAACCAATACGAAGTATTAACAGGACTAAATAATAACTGCATTGGATCCAGTGGAACACAGGCTATTTTTCCCCATTTCCTGAAAAGTAACCGTTTTCGGACCCGGCAGTGACGATATACAAGCCTTTTGAAATACTAAATATATTACTCCAATAACAAAATCTTATTTGAAATGTGCCGGAGAAAAGTAGTTAATTTAGCAACATGCATTATTATGCCGGCATAATTAAGCTGACCTACTTTTTCTCCAACACATTTAGAGTATTATATTGAGCAATTTAAATTTTATATGCTCTTAATCTTTTTTTCAGATGAGGTTTCGCCTTGTTAATCGAAATGTCCTCAGTTTTGGTTGTTTCTTTCTATTTCCTTAATTTTAGACTAGTCGTTTAAGCAGACTTTATTTATTTTATATTATTGTCGTTGGGCAGAAACCTCTTTTTCGTTTTTGTAAATTAATGCCCTACTTCATCATCCAAAAGTGTTGCGCAAAGGTTATGAAAATAACCTATACTATTTTCAAGTATTTCATTTATTTGGGTATGTACTATATGTGGCCACTGAGCATCTCAACACATAAATAAGATGGGCCCTGCGTTACACAAGGTTTAGAACACATGGTTCAAAAGGTTTCTGTCCTGTAAACGGTGTGCCTGTGTGAACTTAGCGCCACCTCATGGTGGAATTGTGTAAATAGATAAGAGTAGCAAACTCGCTGGGTGTGGCCAAAACATGTCGATTAGCGTGAAGTCCAATGTTAAGGCCCACAGAGACCCATGGGCTTTTTGTTTTTGTTTTTGAACGCATCAGGAAAACGCCCCGATGAGTGACTGCGATGATGTAGTTAAACGTCTTGTCAATTAATCGTAAATTAATTATGTGTGTCACGCAAAAGTTCCAAAAATAACAAACTGTGTGCTTTTAGATTTTCTTTTTTTTTCCATTTTTGAATTTTGTCTTTCAAGTGAAATTAAATTGGTCAAGTGTGTGAGTTCTATACATTTCAAACCAATGAAAAGTATTAACAAGAGCTTGTGACTAAATAATAACTACCGTAATTTTCGCACTATAAGCCGCACCTGACTATAAGCCGCAGCAGCTAAATTGAATGATTTGTACATATATAAGCCGCACTGGACTATAAGCCGCGGGTGTAAAATCCCTAGATTTAGGAGGTCCCCTAGTGGCCGTTAGCTATAAAAATCCATAGATAAGCCGCACCGTTATATAAGCCGCAGGGTCGAAAAATGGGGAAAAAGTCGCGGCTTATAGTCCGAAATTTACGGTACATTGAATCCATTGTAGCACAGGTTATTTTTTTGTGTGTATTTCTTACTAGGGATGCACCGAATGGGAAATTCTTGGCCGAAACCGAATGCCGAAAATAGAAAACAGTTGGCCGAAAACCGAATACCGAAAGGCCGAATTAATTTATTTGTTTACCAATGTTGATCAGCTACCTGATTATGGCAAAACTTAAATAATAATCACTATTATGGGTCCATAAAACATTTATTAAGCACTTTTGAATGCATACATTAATTCCAGACTGACTGCTGAAAGATTGTAAAATGTAAACATTTATATAATTATATAATAAGATTATTCCAGATTTTATTCCAAGATTTTTTGAAAATAGCATTGTTTCGGTGTCTTTCGGTGATATCGGCCGATATGTTTCGGTTTCTTTCGGCCTATCTGTTTCGGTGTCTTTCGGTGATATTTTTTCGGCCTAAAAACCCTTTCGGCCGAAAGCCGAAAATGCATTTTTTAACCATTATCGGCCGATATGTTTCGGTGGCCGAATATTCGGTGCATCCCTAATTTCTTACATACAGTATTTGCACGCGGAGTCATTTTTGTCCGCTCTCCTGTTGCTTTGTGTCTGCTCAGATATTCCCAACTCGGACTCGGAGAGCTTCAACCCGTCACTCTGGGAGGAGCAGAGGAAGCAGCGAGCGCAGGTGGCCTTCGAATGTGACGAGGACAAAGACGAGCGAGAGACGCCGCCTCGGGTCAGTGCTCTACTCTACTCCAGTCGCTTCGCAAACTCTTTCATTTCAAGGACCCCTAAAATTAAGATTTTTTTTATCCACAGGCCCCCCATCTGAAAATATTTTGTGCCAGAGAGCCCCCCCCCCCCCCCCCATACAAGATTTGTACGGTTTTTTTAATATAGCAGATCTACAAGCTCACGACGTGTCGCAGTGTGAGTGTGTGTGACACAGTGTGAGCTTGCAGATCTGCGATTTTCAAATAGCCGTTGTGTACAGTATATGGGTTAGCCCATTAAGACCTGGAACGCATCTGTGTCACTTTTTGAGTTGAGCTAAAAAGCATTATTTATTTTACACTTTGGCTATTCAAAAATAGCAGATCTTCAAGCTCATAGCGCGGCACCGAGCGCCGCGCTATGAGCTTGTAGATCTGCTATTTTTGAAAAATCGTGAAAATGTGTGCAAATCTTTGAATATATATTATTTTAAGGCGAACATTTGTAACTCAAATCTTTGCTTCTGGGACCTCCTGGAACTAAATATTTTGAGAGGGGGTCGGCGGCCAAATACATCATACATCATTTTGCCAAATACATCATTTTGGGGGTCCTTGACATGAAAAAGTTTAAGCACCACTGATATATACACATGTTTTTCAGAAAACTGATGGGATTTAGAAGGCATTCGTAGAATCGGCTTCAGATGGAGGTGCTCGTCCAAATACATACTGTATAATGTCGAGGGTCCTTGACACGACACGTTTTGAGAACCACTGATATAGCAACAACATACGTTTTTTCACAAAACTGTTCGGATTTAGAAGACATGTGTTGAATCGGCCTCAGGGTCTCAATGGGTTAATTCATTCTGAGACTGTACAAATAGAACCACGCAGATCCATTTGAGAACCAGCGTATTAGTCCGGGGATGCCCCAGAGGTCTATATTTGATCCGCTCCTTTTCTCCCTCTTTCACCACCATCTCTCGTCTGAAATAGCCGTGCTGCGAGCCTCCAGTAGGTCGGCTATTTCTGCAGAACGTTGGCCTCTTACAGTGTGACGTGCCCAGCGACCACTATGCCCATATATGGTCATATGCATATATGGGGGCAGACTCGGCGTGTGCTGCGGCAAGGACTAGAGGGAGTGCGGTGCCCGCCGTCGAATAGTTCGGATATACTGATGACTTCAGCAATCTCCATATATGGGCATAAAAGGGACAAGGACCGACAGATACAGATATCTCCATATTTGGGCATGAAAGGGTACTTTAAGGGTACTCTGAGAAAGTCGGATCGGCAGTGGCGGCCCGACCTCTAGATGTGAGGGCCGAGAAGTGAGTTGAAAAAAAAAGAAAGATCACATGTGACGCATTGGCTATTCTCAAATAGCCGATGTATGCTTAAAGTGTTATTTGATGCTATTTTATTTTTTAAAGGTCCCCGGACCCTGCAACTTTGAGTTATTGTCTCCGCCAGGAGAGTTTGTTTTCACTTTCCGTCAGCCAAGCAAACATTGGTCGAGCCTCACGTGACACTTGACAATACGGTGAAATAGTGTGATCTGATTGGCTAGTGACATATAACGGGCTATAGATACATGTGTCACTTTGAAAGAGTCTTTGCCTCTTTCAAAGTGAGGTAAGACAGGAATAATCACTAAATGGCTGAGAAATGGCGGATACTGTAACAATTGGATAGGACACTTACACAGACAGGACGGATAGGACACTTACACAGACAGGACGGATAGGACACTTATACAGACAGGACGGATAGGACACGGATAGGACACTTATAGGACACTTATACAGACAGGATGGATAGGACAGTTATACAGACGGATAGGACACTTGTGTCATGTTACTATGACACAGTAACATGTTCTATTTTTTGTAAGAATTAGAACATTCCCAACATTCCCAACACAAGTCTGCTGGCGGAGACTTGTGCTCCGAGGAGCACTTTTTCTAGTTATTATTATTATTATTATTATTATTATTATAGGCCACTGGCACTAATAGTTTGATCATATTATTTAGTTTCCTACCTGAAGTGTGACCTTTAAACATGGTTACAGCTGTGCTCCTTACATTAACCACTTAGGCCCTGCTTTATAAATCAGTAATGTTGGCTATTTGCCAGACCCAGGGGGCTGGCTTACATGAGGCTTTGTACCTGTTTTTGGGCATGGTCACTTTGTCCTTAGGCCCCAGCCATAAAAGTCTGTCCCCCTTTCGTCCATACATGGGCATGTTTTGTAGGGGTGTCACAATTCACTTACCTCACGATTCGATTCAAAATCGATTCCTAGGTTGCCGATTCGATTAAAATTGCGATTCTGCGATTAATTGATATTCGATTCGATTCTGCGATTTATTGCGATTTTCTAGGGTGCCGATTCGATTAAAATTGCGATTCTGCGATTAATTGATATTCGATTCTGCGATTTATTGCGATTTTCTACCCCAAATCACTTTGCTTTAATTATACTAGAACATTTTGATATAATATAAACCATGAAAAGTTGAATCATACACTTCAATGCAGCCAGATCATGTCAGTCAGTCTTTCTGACATTGATTTCAGACAAAGTGCCAGTGAAAAAGGTACTAGCTTATAAAAAAATTAAAAAAAAAAAAAAATAATAAAAAAAAAATTTAAAATAAAAAAATCGATTTTAATATTTCGAATCGATTTTTTAAATCGTGGCATTAAGAATCGCGATTTATTCATGAATCGATTTTTTTTGACAGGCCTAATGTTTTGTACCTGTCTGACTTCATTCTGGGTCTGGCAGAACCAGGTCTCCTGGTCTTGTTTTTTAAACAAGGGAACCAGGAGACCTGGTACTGCCAGACCCCTAGTGGTTGAAATCTGAATGGCCGGGCTTCGCATGACGTGTGTCCCTTCTATGTCCCTTCTATGACGAAAGGGGGACAGACTTTTTTTGGCTGGGGCCGGGGGACAAAGTGACCATGTATGGAGAAAACGGATACAAAGCCTCATGTAAGCCCGACCCCTTGGGTCTGGCAACAATTGTATACATTCCCTCCTAAAATGAAATGCCCAAAAAAGGGACTTGCAGGGTTCATGTGTTTAACCACATGTTGAAGTTCTGTTCTCTTGGCAGTCAGTTGGAGTAACGTCATTGGTTATTCTACGTAATGACGTCACTCAATGACGTCGCAATGTCATCACAACCATGTCCTTTATAATGAATCGTCACATATGTAAAATGGCATTCAGCTATTTTTACCAATGGACGTAGATGCCTCTAACAACTTCTGAAACTTAGTTGTGATTAGTTGTGACTGCTGTGTAGCGCAGGGGAATTGAATAGTGTAGTTTGAGGGGAAGATAAACAGTAAGCAGCTTCCCTTGACTGGCCAACCCAACCCATGGGCTGTGTGGATTTGAATCCAAAAAAGCTTAAGTGAAAACATTAGGACTATTATTTTACAGAGCAAGACTTTACAAATCCAAGTTGATCTACCCTGTGAGAAATGTTCTGCTGGACGGTGCATCTGAATGGACTGAACGGAGCCCGTTGTGCTGCTGTTGCAGTGGAGGACAAGCTGTACGCCTTTGGAGGATTCGACTGGCCCCATATTGATGATGTGAAGGTTTTCAACACAGTGTCTTTACGCTGGACGAAGTTACCCCTAGTAACAGCTGGAAGAGAACGCCCCCTTGAGGTTCCCTCCGCGCGTGTGTTCCACACAGCTGTGCTAATAGAACATACCGTCTACATCTGGGGAGGATATCCTCACTGCAGTGTGCTTTTTGCATTTGATGTGGACACCCACAGATGGTCCAAACCCAGGGTTTCTGGGACTGTTCCAGAGGCGAGGTCCCACCACTCAGCCTGTGTCTCGGGGAAGGTCATGTATATACATGGAGGATGGAACCAGCTGAGTGGAATCACTAATGACATCTACAAGTTGGACACGACCACAATGTTCTGGTCCTTAATTAACACCGGAGGAACTCCACCAGCTGCTTCATCAGATCACTCTGCCACCATCATCGGGACAAAGATGTTTGTATTTGGGGGCGATGAGAACGGAGGCGACAGCAACAACATCAGAGTGTTTGACACAGAGACCAACCGCTGGCTGAGCAGAGCTTCCTTCTTCCAGAAGGACCACAGCGTCCTTCTTCCAGAAGGACGCCGTGGTCATTCAGCCTTTGCCTACAACGGAGAGCTGTACATACTTGGTGGCGAGTGCTTTACCCCGAGCTTCAATGATCTGTGGAGATTCAATCCAGATACCTCCTCATGGAAGAAGGTTACTCCCAAGGGGAAACTCCCCAAATTGACGCATAGTAGTATGTGCTGTTGCATGGTGGGAGATCGTGCTTTCCTCTTTGGAGGAAACGGGAGCCCACCCCATGACCTATTCATCTTGGACTTGAGTCCTAGTCTGAAGACGTTATGCAAGCAAGCGGTTTTTCGGTATGATCTGGAGCAGTCGGAACTCCCACATGACATCAGGTGGGAACTGGCAGCCATGACTACCATTGCGCGTCACGATGTTTGAAAAATCTTGAACGTGTGAGAACTACTGATTTAAAAGGCATTTGTAGAATCGGCCTCAGGTCTTAACTCATTGAGGGCCATTGACGTCGCTGACGTCATGTTTTTCATAAGCCCAGGGTGCCAATGACGTCGCCGACGTCATGAAAAAAAATGTTCAGAACCCAAGATATCATGATTTGAAGATTTGCTGCTCCTTTCACTTCTTGTTTAACATCTGTATCTCGCTTCCTAAGCACTTACAATGTATTTTTGGCCTTGGCACAGGGATGATAAAGCCAGAAATAAGTTTGACACTGAATTAGTTAAGTGCCTGAAAGGTTAGTCAACATAACAAACAAGTGACTTGTGAGAATCAAAAGTACATATGACAAATTACAAAAATGAAAAATTGCACAATAAAAACATGGTAAGGAGGCCTTTAGACACACTACACTATTAACACCCCCCCCCCCCCCCCATATGGAAGTGTTTAAAATACTTTAAGGGTACTCTGAGAAAGCCCCCAATGCTATGACTCAGACATATTGGTCGGATCGGCAGTGGCGGCCCGACCTCTAGATGTGAGGGCCGAGAAGTGAGTTGAAAAAAAAATAAAATCACATGTGACGCATTGGCTATTCTCAAATATCCGATGTATGCTTAAAGTGTTATTTGATGCTATATATTTTTTAAAGGTCCCCGGACTCTGCAACTTTGAGTTATTATTATTATTATTATTATTATTATTATTATTATTATTATTATAGGCCACTGGCACTAATAGTTTGATCATATTATTTAGTTTCCTACCTGAAGTGTGACCTTTAAACATGGTTACAGCTTTGCTCCTTATATTAACCACTTAGGCCCTGCTTTATAAATCAGTAATGTTGGCTATTTGCCAGACCCAGGGGGCTGGCTTACATGTACCTGTTTTTGGGCATGGTCACTTTGTCCTTAGGCCCCAGCCATAAAAGTCTGTCCCCCTTTCGTCCATACATGGGCATGTTTTGTACCTGTTTTCTCCATATGTGGGCATGGTCACTTTGTCCTTAGGCCCCAGCCATAAAAGTCTGTCCCCCTTTCGTCCATACATGGGCATGTTTTGTACCTTTCTGACTTCATTCTGGGTCTGGCAGAACCAGGTCTCCTGGTCTTGTTTTTTAAACAAGGGAACCAGGAGACCTGGTACTGCCAGACCCCTAGTGGTTGAAATCTGAATGGCCGGGCTTCGCATGACGTGTGTCCCTTCTATGTCCCTTCTATGACGAAAGGGGGACAGACTTTTTTTGGCTGGGGCCGGGGGACAAAGTGACCATGCCCATGTATGGAGAAAACAGATACAAAGCCTCATGTAAGCCCGACCCCTTGGGTCTGGCAACAATTGTATACATTCCCTCCTAAAATGAAATGCCCAAAAAAGGGACGTGCAGGGTTCATGTGTTTAACCAAATGTTGAAGTTCTGTTCTGTTCTCTTGGCAGTCAGTTGGAGTAACGTCATTGGTTATTCTACGTAATGACGTCACTCAATGACGTCGCAATGTCATCACAACCATGTCCTTTATAATGAATCGTCACATATGTAAAATGGCATTCAGCTATTTTTTACCAATGGATGTAGATGCCTCTAACAACTTCTGAAACTTAGTTGTGACTGCTGTGTAGCGCAGGGGAATTGAATAGTGTAGTTTGAGGGGAAGATAAACAGTAAGCAGCTTCCCTTGACTGGCCAACCCAACCCATGGGCTGTGTGGATTTGAATCCAAAAAAGCTTAAGTGAAAACATTAGGACTCTATTCTTTTACAGAGCAAGACTTTACAAATCCAAGTTGATCTACCCTGTGAGAAATGCTCTGCTGGACGGTGCATCTGAATGGACTGAACGGAGCCTATTGTGCTGCTGTTGCAGTGGAGCACAAGCTGTACGCCTTTGGAGGATACGGTGACAGGGCCCATATTGATGTGAAGGTTTTCAACACAGTGTCTTTACGCTGGACGAAGTTACCCCTAGTAACAGCTGGAAGAGAACGCCCCCTTGAGGTTCCCTCTGGGCGTGTGTGGCACACCGCTGCGCTGATAGAACATACCGTCTACATCTGGGGAGGATATCCTTACTGCAATGTGCTTTTTGCATTTGATGTGGACACCCACAGATGGTCCAAACCCAGGGTTTCTGGGACTCTTCCAGAGACGAGGTGCCAACACTCAGCCTGTGTCTCGGGGAAGGTCATGTATATACATGGAGGATTCACCCAGCTGAGTGGAATCACTAATGACATCTACAGGTTGGACACGACCACAATGTTCTGGTCCTTAATTAACACCGGAGGAACTCCACCAGCTGCTTCATCAGATCACTCTGCCACCATCATCGGGACAAAGATGTTTGTATTTGGGGGCTGTGAGAACGGAGGCGACAGCAACAACATCAGAGTGTTTGACACAGAGACCAACCGCTGGCTGAGCACAGCTTCCTTCTGGAAGGACCACAGCGTCCTTCTTCCAGAAGGACGCTCTCATCATTCAGCCTTTGCCTACAATGGAGAGCTGTACATACTTGGTGGCGAGTGCTTTACCCGGAGCTTCAATGATCTGTGGAGATTCAATCCAGATACCTCCTCATGGAAGAAGGTTACTCCCAAGGGGAAACTCCCCAAATTGACGCAGAGTAGTATGTGCTGTTGCATGGTGGGAGATCGTGCTTTCCTCTTTGGAGGAAACAAGAGCCCACCCAATGACCTATTCATCTTGGACTTGAGTCCTAGTCTGAAGACGTTATGCAAGCAAGCGGTTATTCGGTACGATCTGGAGCAGTCGGAACTCCCACATGACATCAGGTGGGAACTGGCAGCCATGACTACCATTGCGCGTCACTCGCCTTTTAAGATGTTTGAAAAATCTTGAACGTGTGAGAACTACTGATTTAAAAGGTATTTGTAGAATCGGCCTCAGGTCTTAACTCATTGAGGGCCATTGACGTCGCTGACGTCATGTTTTTCATAAGCCCAGGGTGCCAATGACGTCGCCGACGTCATGAAAAAAAATGTTCAGAACCCAAGATATCATGATTTGAAGATTTGCTGCTCCTTTCACTTCTTGTTTAACATCTGTATCTCGCTTCCTAAGCACTTACAATGTATTTTTGGCCTTGGCACAGGGATGATAAAGCCAGAAATACGTTTGACACTGAATGAGTTAAGTGCCTGAAAGGTTAGTCAACATAACAAACAAGTGACTTGTGAGAATCAAAAGTACATATGACAAATTACAAAAATGAAAAATTGCACAATAAAAACATGGGAAGGAGGCCTTTAGACACACTACACTATTAACACCCCCCCCCCCCCATATGGAAGTGTTTAAAATACTTTAATGGTACTCTGAGAAAGCCCCCAATGCTATGACTCAGACATATTGGTCGGATCGGCAGTGGCGGCCCGACCTCTAGATGTGAGGGCCGAGAAGTGAGTTGAAGAAAAAAAAAAATCACATGTGACGCATTGGCTATTCTCAAATATCCGATGTATGCTTAAAGTGTTATTTGATGCTATATATTTTTAGCGGCGCTAGCCGCTCTATACCTTTAGGTATAGAGCGGATATTAGCCCTCTATGCCTGGCTTTTGCGTCAACGTTCTGATTGGTCAGGTGCGCCAACGTTCTGATTGGTCAGGTGCGTCAACGTTCTGATTGGTCAGGTGCGTCAACGTTCTGATTGGTCAGGTGCGCCAAAGTTGTGATTGGTCACTATTCATGACATCACTATGATGTCATGAATATAGAATTCGATGTCTATATAAACGATGACAATGACTTCATCTTATTATTCATTTGGCTAAAGTCTCCGTCTAGGTAAGTTATTTAAAGTTAATATGACGAATAGAAAGAGAAAGATACAAGAACAGATGAAGGGTGAATGTATAGAAAGTCTGAGTTCGGGACCCAGTCATCCGTTATGACAGAATGGTTTGATAGAGACGATCGAGAATCCAAGAGTCCGTTAAGGTTCTGATTGGTCAGGCCCGTCAAGGTTCTGATTGGTCAGGCCCGTCAAGGTTCTGATTGGTCAGGCCCGTCAAGGTTGTGATTTGTCAGGCAAGGGGACTATTCATGACATCACTATGATGTCAAGGTTTATTTTTTATTTCCTCATGTTTTTTTTTGTATATATTTTTATTTGGCTAAAGTCTCCTTCTAGGTAAGTTATTTAAAGTTAGATCCTCAATTTAACTTTATCTGTCGTCGACGCTCTGATTGGTCAGACCCGTCAACAAAGTGATTGGTCAAGCTTCACATGACACATGGCTATAAACACATTATAAACACATATCGATGACATAATGTATTCAAAGGCGCCGCTACCTTCACACAGGGTGTGATTTTTTAAAGGTCCCCGGACTCTGCAACTTTGAGTTATTATTATTATTATTATTATTATAGGCCACTGGCACTAATAGTTTGATCATATTATTTAGTTTCCTACCTGAAGTGTGACCTTTAAACATGGTTACAGCTGTGCTCCTTATATTAACCACTTAGGCCCTGTTTTATAAATCAGTAATGTTGGCTATTTGCCAGACCCAGGGGGCTGGCTTACATGTACCTGTTTTTGGGCATGGTCACTTTGTCCTTAGGCCCCAGCCATAAAAGTCTGTCCCCCTTTCGTCCATACATGGGCATGTTTTGTACCTGTTTTCTCCATACGTGGGCATGGTCACTTTGTCCTTAGGCCCCAGCCATAAAAGTCTGTCCCCCTTTCGTCCATACATGGGCATGTTTTGTACCTGTCTGACTTCATTCTGGGTCTGGCAGAACCAGGTCTCCTGGTATTGTTTTTTAAACAAGGGAACCAGGAGTCCTGGTACTGCCAGACCCCTAGTGGTTGAAATCTGAATGGCCGTGCTTCGCATGACGCGTGTCCCTTCTATGTCCCTTCTATGACGAAAGGGGGACAGACTTTTTTTGGCTGGGGCCGGGGGACAAAGTGACCATGCCCATGTATGGAGAAAACAGATACAAAGCCTCATGTAAGCCCGACCCCTTGGGTCTGGCAACAATCTATCTATTATATACAATTTGAATCCTGCGCCATGTCGGTTGTCAGTATGTATGTAGCCAGTGTGACGTAATCTGACATCACGCCAGTACGACGTAATCTGACATCACGATGAGACGGTCGTCCCGAATATGGACACAACGCCAGTGTGACGTAATCTCACGACAGCATGACATCACATCCTAATCACAAAGTGGGTTTGGGTCCTTGCAGAGGTGATGCACGTCACCTCTTTAGGTGCCTGTAAGGTGGCACTGCAAAGTGAACGACGCGTCACGCTAGACGTTACGCGGCCCGAACTTCTAGTTGTATACATTCCCTCCTAAAATGAAATGCCCAAAATAGGGACGTGCAGGGTTCATGTGTTTAACCACATGCTGAGGTTCTGTTCTGTTCTCTTGGCAGTCAGTTGGAGTAACGTCATTGGTTATTCCACGTAATGACGTCACTCAATGACGTCTCAATGTCATCACAACCATGTCCTTTATAATGAATCGTCACATATGTAAAATGGCATTCAGCTATTTTACCAATGGATGTAGATGCCTCTAACAACTTCTGAAACTTAGTTGTGACTGCTGTGTAGCGCAGGGGAATTGAATAGTGTAGTTTGAGGGGAAGATAAACAGTAAGCAGCTTCCCTTGACTGGCCAACCCAACCCATGGGCTGTGTGGATTTGAATCCAAAAAAGCTTAAGTGAAAACATTAGGACTCTATTCTTTTACAGAGCAAGACTTTACAAATCCAAGTTGATCTACCCTGTGAGAAATGCTCTGCTGGACGGTGCATCTGAATGGACTGAACGGAGCCTATTGTGCTGCTGTTGCAGTGGAGCACAAGCTGTACGCCTTTGGAGGATACGGTGACAGGGCCCATATTGATGTGAAGGTTTTCAACACAGTGTCTTTACGCTGGACGAAGTTACCCCTAGTAACAGCTGGAAGAGAACGCCCCCTTGAGGTTCCCTCTGGGCGTATGTGGCACACCGCTGTGCTGATAGAACATACCGTCTACATCTGGGGAGGATATCCTTACTGCAATGTGCTTTTTGCATTTGATGTGGACACCCACAGATGGTCCAAACCCAGGGTTTCTGGGACTCTTCCAGAGACAAGGTGCAAACACTCAGCCTGTGTCTCGGGGAAGGTCATGTATATACATGGAGGATGGATCCAGCTGAGTAGATGCACTAATGACATCTACAAGTTGGACACGACCACAATGGTCTGGTCCTTAATTAACACCGGAGGAACTCCACCAGCTGCTTCATCAGGTCACTCTGCCACCATCATTAGGACAAAGATGTTTGTATTTGGGGGCTTTGGGAACGGCAACAACATCAGAGTGTTTGACACAGAGACCAACCGCTGGCTGAGCACAGCTTCCTTCTGGAAGGACCACAGCGTCCTTCTTCCAGAAGGACGCCGTGGTCATTCAGCCTTTGCCTACAATGGAGAGCCGTACATACTTGGTGGCAGGTGCTTTACCCGGACCTTCAATGATCTGTGGAGATTCAATCCAGATACCTCCTCATGGAAGAAGGTTACTCCCAAGGGGAAACTCCCCAAATTGACGCAGAGTAGTATGTGCTGTTGCATGGTGGGAGATCGTGCTTTCCTCTTTGGAGGAAACAAGAGCCCACCCAATGACCTATTCATCTTGGACTTGAGTCCTAGTCTGAAGACGTTATGCAAGCAAGCGGTTATTCGGTACGATCTGGAGCAGTCGGAACTCCCACATGACATCAGGTGGGAACTGGCAGCCATGACTACCATTGCGCGTCACTCGCCATTTAAGATGTTTGAAAAATCTTCAACGTGTGAGAACTACTGATTTAAAAGGCATTTGTAGAATCGGCCTCAGGTCTTAACTCATTGAGGGCCATTGACGTCGCTGACGTCATGTCTTTCATAAGCCCAGGGTGCCAATGACGTCGCCGACGTCATGAAAAAAAATGTTCAGAACCCAAGATATCATGATTTGAAGATTTGCTGCTCCTTTCACTTCTTGTTTAACATCTGTATCTCGCTTCCTAAGCACTTACAATGTATTTTTGGCCTTGGCACAGGGATGATAAAGCCAGAAATAAGTTTGACACTGAATGAGTTAAGTGCCTGAAAGGTTAGTCAACATAACAAACAAGTGACTTGTGAGAGTCAAAAGTACATATGACAAATTACAAAAATGACAAAAATGAAAAATTGAACAATAAAAACATGGGAAAGAGGCCTTTAGACACACTGCACTATTAACCCCCCCCCATATGGAAGTGTTTAAAATGTGTCAATTCTATTACTTTGGACATCCAATTTAGACATTTAAATTTTGATTGTGCCAATCTCTTGACAATTCACAAAAAGCAGCTCAATAGAAGCTCCTCGTCGAGACCCTTTGGTTGCTCTGTCTGTAGTGTGTGGCTAACCTAGCTTGTGAACAGCCGTCTCGTAGCCTGTAGAATCCTGGCAGCTTCCCCAGGTCTAAAAGGGTGTGTCAGCGTGTTGCTGCCTGCACCCCGCACTCCTTATGGGAAGCAGACAAAACACCTAGCAGCCCGACATGAACACATAATGAGTAATTTTCCACCTATTTTGCACCGTCGCGTGCGTCCCGCTGGTACAATATGGCACGGCTGGCGCCCAGGCGCATCGAGGTGGCAGCCCTGGGTTTGGCGAGCCGGCCAGGGAAAAAAAAAAAAAAAAACACATTCTGCCGCTGAAGATGGCAGTCTGGCCCCAGCGTCTGACCTCTCCCACGCACACAAACCTGTGATGAAACTCACTGTGTGACGGCCGTAATTCCATTTAATATACGCGGTATTCCCTCTAGTGTTCAACGCAAGGAAATGCATTCACTTTTACTGGCTCAATCGAAACGATCATTTTTAATCAATTTAAAGTGCAGCTGAGTACCCTGAAAAGCTCTCTATAAATAGAATATGTTCTTATTCACCCATTAAGACCTGGAACGCATCTGTGTCACTTTAGATTTCTTGGGCTATTCAAAAATAGCAGATCTACAAGCTCATAGCGCGGCACCGAGTGCCGCGCTATGAGCTTGTAGATCTGCTGTTTTTGTGAAAAATCTTGAAAAAAATGTTTTAGATTTGTTTTCAAAAAACTGTTAGGATTTAGACATTTTTTTAAAAGAATCGCCTCAGGTCTTAATGGGTTAACACAGTCAAACAACTCAAATGAATGAAATAACGTCTTATGCTTGTTTCCTGCCACACAATGCATACGGTCTCCGTAATCCGTGATATTTTTGTGCCCCCAACATACTCGAGGCAAATTCCATACGGGGGGGGGGGGGGTGGATGGAGGAGTTTCACAAGCACATGGGATATCACGGAGGTTCCCATAGGAATGGACTAAACGGAATTACAGACATCACACAGAGCTTAGTGGAAAGGATACGTCAAGATACTGCATTAGCCGAGTGGTAGAGACCCTCTGGCAGTGGTGTGTCCAGACCTTTTTGACTGGTGTGGCCCGCACGCACTTATGAATACACACGTGTGCACACGCAACGGAATAGCATTAATTATCATTATTGTCTCCACTACTACTAGCCATCTCCTCCTTTAATAACTAACATTACAGTGTCTTAACTTTGTTTAATCTTGACTTATTCCCCCCCCCCACATTTTCAGACAAATCATTCCATGACAGCTTGTTCAGTCTTATGACAGATATGAACGTTTCATTGAAAAGATACGAGTGTGTGGCACCATACAAATATGGTGAGAATCGCCGATTTCAGAGCGCTCTGGTGTCGACTGAGATCGCATAGTTTATTTATGAACGTCTTTTGAAACGAACTCAAATGAACGTTCATCTCATATAAACGTGATGATTTAAACCCGTTTCTTTAGAGGTACTGTAGATAGCCTACGTGTTGAATAGCCTCTAGAGTAGCAAGGAAGCCACAACCATCGCATTTTGCAATGACACTTCATTAGACCGTCATTGCTGTCTTGTCACAGTGGCCTGTGTCCCTCCAGGCCACCCCCTAGAACCGCTTCTTGCCTTCTGGGAATCAGAAAGTCGCCGGTTCAACCCTCGGTCCACCCAGTCTGTGTGCCGAAGTGTCCCTGAGCAAGGCACTGAACCCGTAATTTTTTTGACAGGAAGCTGTAATCTGTTTGTCATTTCCGTTGGCGAAAATGCATTTTAAAATATCTCTAAAATATATATTTTATCGTGTGTGTGTGTGTTGTTACCAGGAGGGCAACCTGAAGCGCTACCCGACACCGTACCCAGACGAGCTGAAGAACATGGTGAAGACGGCCCAGTCCGTCGCACACCGGCTGAAGGAGGACGAGTCAAACGACGAGTCGGGGAGAGAGAGGAACCACATCGGAGTGCAAGACGTGGGCGTCAAGGTCTGCTTCGAGCCTGCTTATGATATTTACCTTTGCATCGTTATTGTCTATAAGTTGACCCAAGCTAATTGAATAATACAAGTATTATACAATGCAACTTGTCATGTGGTGATGGTTGCGTTGTGGAAGGACCCTGTGCCAATGGTAGTGTTGGTTTTAGCAGGGATATTATAGTTAAAAGTTAACTAAAACATTTTCGTTAACTGAAATAAAATGAAGACAGAAAATGGCCTTCATTTTAGGCGAGGCTGTGTGAGCTTGTAGATCGGCCATTTTAGCTATTTTTCAGAACTTGTTGAATCTCAACCCTGACAAATTCCCAATATTACAATAAAAAACAAACACTAAAATTAAGCCTTTTTACAAAATAAAGACTAAACTAAACTAGCAAGGCTGCTAATTAACCCATTTAGACCTGGAACGCATCTGTGTCACTTTAGGTTTCTTTGGCTACTCAAAAATAGCAGATATACAAGCACTCGGTGCCACGCTATGAGCTTGTATATCTGCTATTTTTGAAAAATCTTGAAAACATTTATTATTATTTTTTTTCAAAAAACTGTTAGGATTTAGAAAACATTTTTAAGAACCGCCTCAGGTCTTAATGGGTTAAAACTAACAAAAAAAGTCCAAATGAAATAACGGTATCGTTGTTTGTAGGTGATAGAAGCACCCTGTGCCAACGGCAAGGACGTGGAGATGGAGTCCAGTGTTTCCGCTGACACGTGTGTCCAGAACTCCTCCACGGATGACCTGCAAGACCACTCGGACGATCTGCAAGACCACTCGGAGTCCCCGGACTCGCACATGGCCCCGCTCAAGTCCTCGGAGAACTCCGCCACCATGATGACCCACGAGGACACGCTGGAGGTTCATAATGTCTGCATAATTCACGCATGTCGCATCTCCTCGCAGTTATTAGAGAGTTTGTTCCATTTAGGGATGTTAACAATTAGGCTATAATCGAGTGCCGCGCTACGAGCTTGTAGATCTGCTATTTTAGAAGAATCTTGAAAATGTGTGCAAATCTTTGAATATACTATATATATTATTTTTGTAACTCAAATCTTTGCTTCTGGGGGGTCCCTGGAACAACATATTTTGAGATGGGGGGTCCACGGCCAAATATATAGTTTTGGGTGGTCCTTGACATGAAACAGTTTGAGAACCACTGATATTATAGCAACATAAAGATTTTCAAAAAACTGAATATATATATTCAAAGATTTGCACTTAATGTTCACGATTTTTCAAAAATAGCAGATCTACAAGCTCATAGCACGGCTTAATGGGTGCTATTTCAACCTTATCTTGGTCCTCATTATAAGATGGCACTACTCACTCTGTGTCATCTGTATTTTTTTTTTTATTAATGCAAGAATAATGGCAACAATTCCATCATGTTAATTTTCCAGGAAGAAAAGTGTTGTTCTATTAGCTTGGAATCCCCATCGATGATGTCACTGGTAGGCAGCTTTTAAACTGTGCACCCATGCCACCAACGAGACGGAGGGAGTAGATTGTGCCATCTTGCAGTGAGCATTAGTGAGGACCAATTTTATGACGATAAGGTTGAAAATAGGTGAAGTGCTCCTTTAATTAAATAATTGAGAAGGATTAGGGTTAGTAGGTCTGCTGTTTTGTTATATCTTAATACAGGGGTCTTCAACATTTTCAGGCCAAGGACCCCCTAGCTGAGAGAG
The DNA here is from genome assembly GCF_963454915.1 of Gymnoscopelus microlampas. Classification (NCBI taxonomy): domain Eukaryota; kingdom Metazoa; phylum Chordata; class Actinopteri; order Myctophiformes; family Myctophidae; genus Gymnoscopelus; species Gymnoscopelus microlampas. The sequence continues at coordinate 42,641,780 of NC_139958.1, forward strand.
AGATGAAGCAGGGACCCCCTCTATATTGTATAAAATGATGTTTCAGATGAACTTTTGCTGCTCTTTTTTTCCCTCTACACCTATAACTCTTTGCCAAAAATAGCCGATCTACAAGCTCACAACGCCTCGCGCTGCGAGCCGTTGTGAGCTTGTTGATCTGCTATTTTTGGCTTAGCTTCTCCTCAGAAAAGGGATGCTAGGGTTCAAGTGGTTGATGTAAAAAAAAAAAAAAAATTATATCACACAAAGATTTGGCGGACCCCCTGTAGTAACTCTGAGGACCCCCTAGGGGTCCCGGACCCCCTGTTGAAGACCCCTGTCTTAATATAAAAAAGCAGGAAACAAGGACACATGCCAAATGTCTCCCAAAATGGCTGATTTTTATGATAGGTTAAATTGATTAGTTTGATTAACTGTTGCCTCTCTGTTGAAGATAAATGTGACTTAATGACGTATCATTTGCTGTCCAGGACTCGGAGGAGCTGTCGGACGAGGAGGAGGAGATGAAAACGGCAGAGATGAGACCTCCTCTCATCGAGATCTCCATCAATCAGCCCAAAGTGGTCACCCTGAGCAAGGAGAAAAGAGGTACAAAAGTCAAATGTTTGATTTAAACCGTTTCAATCCGGGAACGCATCTGTGTGTCATTTTTAGATTTCTTTGGCTATTCAAAAATAGCAGATCTACAAGCTCATAGCGCGGCACAGAGTGCCGCGCTATGAGCTTGTAGATCTGCTATTTTTGAAAAATCGTGAAAATGTGTGCAAATCTTTGAATATATATATTTTTTAAAGCAAACATTTGTAAAATATTTATGTTCCAGGGACCCCCCAGAAGCGAAGATTTGAGTTACAAATGTTCGCTTTAAAAGTATATACCCGTATTTTCCGCACTATAAGGCGCATCTGAGTATAAGGCGCACCTTCAATAAATGTATTATTTTCATATATAGGGCGCACCGCATTATAAGGCGCATCCGCACTATAAGGCGCACTGACGGCACGCCCTATAGTGCGGAAACCAAGGGAACCAATATTGATACATATATAAGGCGCATCGGATTATAAGGCGCATCCGCACTAGTGCGGAAAATACGGTATATTAAAAGATTTTCACAAATGTGTCTACGCTTCTCATAGCGCGGCACTCTGTGCTGCGCTATTGTTGAATAGCCAAAGTATAAAATGACACAGATGCGTTCACGGATTGAATGGGTTAAGACTTACTGACTTGTTATGGCCACACTTTTATATAAATCTGCTCAGGAGGCAACTCTTTCACTCCATTTCTTATTTGCTATGTTATATTATTCAAAAGGCGGGTTATCATTCATTCATAGCATCATATGCCAGCTATGGTTTTTCTCTTGCAGTTTTCTAAGTCTAAATTTTATTCAGGTAAAGGAGGTACTTGGATTTAGAAATCTGGGAACGGGGTACTGAAGCCAAAAGAAGTATAAAAACCCACTGGTGCTAGGCTGCATTTTGAAAGAGGATTTCCTTTTTGATCGACAGACGACGGCAAAGACGCAGACTCGCTGCTGGACGACACGGTCGCCAACAGCAACCAGAACAACAGCAACTGCTCGTCTCCGTCCCGCATGTCGGACTCGGTCTCCCTGACGACGGACAGCAGCCAGGACAACTCCCTGTGCACCCCCGAGCGGGACCAAAGAATGACCTTTCTGCCCAAAAGCAGGTACAGTGTTGCACCCCGTACTGCACTCTACGATCCCGAGTGTTCATCTACAATTCAGGCATTTGTGAGATCAGAATAAGCAGCAACATGATCTCTAGTCCAAGGGTTCCCAAACTTTTCAGGCCGCGACCCCCCCAAAATAATCATATTTGAACTGGGGACCCCCCAAGATAATCATATTTGAACTGGGGACCCCCCCACCCTGACAAGCTCTTGGAATTGTAGGCATTACATTTAGTGTGACTCGGTTCCACAGATGAAGATTGTGAAAATAGCCGATCTACAAGCTCACAACGCCTCGCATTGCGAGGCGTTGTGAGCTTGTAGATCGGCTGTTTTCACAAGGTTTGCCTCTCTCTCACGTAATGTTTGACAATTTGGCCAATTGGGTATTAAAAAGGTCTTAACACATCGACTGCCTAGATCGAGTTAACTCGATAATAGTAATCCAGCGCTCGACTGCCTAGATCGAGTTATCTCGATATTAGGTATTTTCATTGGTTTCATCTGTGATCGCGCGGGTCTGTTTACTTTTCATCATCACTTTCGTTTTCCGCCTACGTCACACTCACCCGAAGCCGGATGTAAAAAAAAAATTTCGTTTCCGGGTCACATCGTTTTTCTCCGGTCATTTTCGTCCAGAATAGAGAAAACCCCTTTTTTGGACACGCTATAAAATACAAAGGGAAAGCTCCCCTTTTATTTTCTTTGGTCCGGGTGACGATCAGGCATCGTCGTCGTGTATCACATCGTATCACAAGCCGATCAGAGATTGTCGAAGACAATCACATCCGGTTCATGTTGTTTTGACTGTTTGAGCCTGGAGGGAGGGGGGGGGGCGAGTCAGCGAGTCATCGAGGGTGTCATTTTGCTGCGCTCTGCTGGTCGATCGTCGTATGTGTTCAAAACCATGGCCTGAGAAACTTAAATGCATTTAAATGCAGAAAATAGAGAAAACAAAAAAACACGCAAATCGCTGGCAGCCAAGGGGGTAAATTTGGAATAAACTCTGGCAGTCAATGTGTTAAAGGTCATTAAATTGTAACTTTATAAATGTGCAGATACCCTTTAGACACCTTTAAAGGGGAATTTTGCCCCACGCTTTTCTTACCTTTTCTATGATGTTATGATATCCTAGGAAAAATGGTACAGTAGAAAAATGTCATAACTCCATCCCGGGTCCGCCACAGCTAAAAACGTAAAATACCCCTTTAAGCTAATCATTTGGCTAAATACAATTTAGATGACATGTTATTTAGACAGATGATAGGGCCATTGTGTAGCTGCTATCCTTTAGTTTCAATTTAGTATATAGTTTAGACTGATGCTAGGTTCTTGGTTTACCTGTGATCCTAGTTTACTGAGGCACTACACTGTATCTCTGCATTTTATGTGTTTATCTTGCTTATTGCAAGTTGAATATAGAGCGTCTGATAAATGCCTAAATTGTAAATATCATTCTGTACATTTGGTACTACTACAGGATACCAGGTAAACAATGAACCTAGCATCTTTCTAAACCATTGGTTCTCAAAGTGGGGTCCTTGGGGGGGGGGGGGGGTTCCAGGGGGTCCCCAGCAAAATGTGTTAATATAGCATCACAATACTTTTAACCACTTTAACCTTTTATACTTTGGCTATTCAAAAATAGCAGATCTACAAGCTCATAGCTCATGAGCTTGTAGATCTGCTATTTTTGAAAAATCTTGAAAATGTCTGCATATCTTTGAATATATGTTTTTTTTAAAGCAAACATTTTAACTCAAATCTTTGCTTTTGGGGGTCCCTGGCACAAAACATTTTCAGATGGGGGTCCGCGGACGAATGTATATCAATTTAGGGGTCCTTCGCATGAAAAAAGGTTGAAAACCACTGATCTAAGTAACAGAAACGCTTCATGTGTGTTTCTTTCTTCAGTCAAGAAGACGAGAACATGAACCAGCCCAAGGAGAGCACTCCCCTGCTCCACAACGGCAACGGCTCGGACAACTCCCTGCACGCCTTGCTCAAGGGCCAGCAGGGCCAGCCGGAGAAGATGGGCGACTACGACCTCTCCATGGAGGCCCGCCTGGCCTTCATCGACAACAGCATGGGAGACGGGACCTACACCAAGTGGGACCAGATCAACATGAACACAGGTGCCGTTACTGTTGCCGCTGGTACCGTTTTTTCTGCAGACAATTCCTACATAATGCCTCAGGCATTATTAAAAAAATAAAAGTATTTGCTTCTTTTGTTTTAAAATACAAGACGTACATGACCACAAACACAACAGAAGAAACAAAACAAAACAGAACAAAAGAGAGACAAAAAACAACCACTAAACCCTCCTACACACCCACCCCCACCCACCCCTGCCCCGGGGGGGAGTAGAATAGATTAGTGAACTCATGCAAATAAGAAACAAAGCAAACATTTTTTCTTTTTTTTTAAATAACAAAAAATGAATTAATTGGCACGACAACTAAATTGGAGAGAGAAATAGGCAAAAAGCAACAAAAAAACAACAACATTTACATGCCTTATTATACACTATACTTTTTTCTCTTGCCATCATTATGCTTACCGTATGTTGATTACTTGTTGACGGCAGGTGCGTCATTTGGGGTCTCACTGGGGATAGCAGTTGCCACCCCCTAGTCTTCACATTTAACGTCAAATCCAAAATTTGATGCATATTTTCCCCCAACTCTGAACATTGTTGGCAGATTGATCTGATTTCAGATCAATGCTGAGTGCATCTCAAGGCCCGTCCATCTGCATGTGACGTATGTTATAGAAATGCACTTTCTTGTCTGCAACCTATTTTTGGGCATGTCATTAAAGGTGAGCATTTTATCCCCAAAACAAATCCCTGTCCCGCCCTCCAATTGGTCCAACACACGACGACCAGCCACTTGACTGGTACCAGAAAGAGAGACCATATTACCCCTGTCCTGGCCTCTCTCCACTGGCTGCCAGTTAGGTTCAGAATCAACTTTCAAGTTTCTCCTTTTTGTTTACAACGCTCTTAGCGAGCTGGCCCCCTTTTACATCGCTGACCTTTCAACCTTTCCCTCCGCCGCTAAGGCCCCTCAGGTCAGCTGACTTGGGAATATATAAGGGTGACAGCCTTTGTTGTCGCAGCCCCTCTATTGAGGCTTTTAAATCTTTTCTATTCACAAACATTTGAATCCCCCAGATATGGTTGTTTTGTTGTGAATAAATGACTGTCTATTATGCCTCTGTATGTTGTTTTATTATCTTGTTGTGTATTTGTTCTGTACAGCACTTTGGTACAATTAGCTGTTTTTTTTTAAATACATTTGATTTGATATGATTCTTGCCACAGTGTCCAAGCTGCCGACCGACAACATGGTCCAGCTGGACGAGCTGGAGAAAACCAAGAATAATGGCTCCATAACGGCGTCCAGGGAGGACTTGAAGGTAAGAGATTTTACATACTAGTCCATATCTAAATGACTTGACCCATTAAGACCTGGAACACATCTGTGTCACTTTAGATTTCTTTGGCTATTCAAAAATAGCAGATCTACAAGCTCATAGCGCGGCACCGAGTGCCACGATATGTTAGTGATCTGCTATTTTTGAAAAATCGTATTTTTTATGTTTTTTCTTTCAAAAAAACTGTTAGGATTTAGAAAACATTTTTAAGAATCGCCTCAGGTCTTAATGGGTTAAAATGAGAAGTTGGGGAAAGGTGACCCCCTCTGGAAGCAGACAGGAATCGCACAAGTGGATGAAGCCGCTGTTGCCTACACTGTATTGACAATACCCGATCTACAAATGAACATTGTAAAATGTCTAGCATTTAAAACCAGACATGTTTGCAATGCTCCGGAAGCCTCTCTACTGTAAAGAGTTTAAATTAAATGCACATTGATGATGCAAGTATCCTTATAGTATTTGTTTATAGGGGAGTTTAACAGCTTGGATCTTCTTCCACTCCTGCAATCTAGGGGTGTGCCGACACTCATTTCACGATACGATACACGATATTGGGCTCACGATATCGATACGATACGATATATGGCACTTTTCTATTATGAAAATATATGGGGGGGGGGGGACAAATGCAAACAAATACATTGTTTTTTGCATTATTATTGCAAAAAAATATATATATTTTTTTCCCCCCAGAACGATACATATCGTCACGAAAACGTGGGACGATATATCGGCACACCCCTACTGCCATCACAAAACAGATTTAGCTGTTCAAACACCTTTATCCAACAATTAGTCTCGCGTTACCTGACTGTTGCCTGCCACAATTTTCAAAAGTTTCCGCCATACAGTCTGGGACTCGGAAGCTCTGATCATGATTAGAATACAAACCGGATGTGGAGCCTCCTCTCCATTTCCGTTTCGTCTTTACAGTCGCACAAATTTATCCTAATATAAATACAAATCATCTAAGTATACATAGCTTGCTGCTTAGCAGAAATGGAAATGAAAAAGTAAAGTGTAAAGATATTTTAAAATATATTTTCGTGAACGGAAGTGCCAGTTTCCTCTCTCGGATTTTGGGAGTTGTAGTTCCAGACTCTATACAGCATTCAGAGATTGTGGAATAGTTGTCTGGCTACGCGAGACTATCCAACAATAGGCTCTATGCACAGCAGCAGCCATATTATCACTTCCTTCACAGGTGTTACCAATAAAGGCTCTGTTCCATTTAGTGTAGCACAGTGGTTTCCACGACCCCCATAACTCTGAGAGTGTACAAATGGAACCAAATGGACCCGTAAGGGTCCATTTGGTACACTCTCAGAGTTCCATTGTACACTCTCAGAGTTACACACCCATAAGGGGCCATTTGGAAGCCCATAAGGGTCCCTGGACCCCAACTTTAGACCCACTGGTGTAGCAGAGTGTTTCCAGTGAGCCAACATGCACACAATATCAGCACCGTGACTCTTGTTTGACCAGAATGGAACAGAGCCTTAATTAGTATCATTGGTAACACCTGTGAATGTCTTCATAATATGGCTGCTGTGAATAGAGCCCATTTGTTGCTGTCGTACAGAAACCTTGTATCTCAATATTTCAACTGTTTCCCCTCTGTAAATCAATGCTCTGCTTCATCATACAAGAGTGTCGCACAAAAGTAGTGAAAATAGACGATCTACAAGCTTATAGAAAACAAATGTTTTTAATATTATTATAAAATAGGAACGGTTTTGGATATACAGTACACGGTTTCGGCCCGACAGCAATGATTTATAAAACATAGTTATTATTTATGAGAAATTACAACATAATTACTGTGTTTTTCACATTATTTCATACTACAGCATTTAAAGAAAAAGATGTGTCGCTCTTTTTTTTTTAAGTACAAGCAAGGCCTCGGCGGCGTCAACAACGACAACTTGCCGGAGCATCTGGAGAACGGCAACCAGCGCGTGAGCGACCGCTACGCGGGCCTGGCCGTGTCCCAGCAGGCCAGAGGAGGAGGAGGGGACATGCACATGGTGGCCTCCACGGGCGTGACGGCCTGCAGCGACATGTCCCTGTCCCACAGCACCGAGGAGCTGTCGCCAGAGAAGAGGTGTCCTCCTCACGCTCAGGTATGATACTGTTGTGACTGTGTTGATAATGAGTGTAGTAGGTGCAACAGTTAATCAGTTTAATCGATTATAACTAATCGTTGTTGTCGGGCAGAAACCATCTCCATATTTTAGCTTTCTGTGTTTTTTCGTACATTAACTCATTCACTGCCAGACTTATTTCTGGCTGTGTTTGCCCACTGTCAGAGATTTTCGTTTTTTATACCTTTTCAACTGGTCACAGAAAATGTATATCCGTTATGATCGCTTGTCTGACTGTTTGTAAACACACCCGGTATCAGTGCGTCGCCCAGAGAAAAAAACTATCCAACCGCGACGGCCCCTCCTCATGTAACAGCATGTGAATGTACCATCTCTCGCCAAAAATGCTCGCCTTTCTTACCTTTTCAACTGGCCACAGAACATGTATATCCATTATGATCACTCATTCGGCCGTTTGTAAACACACCTGGTATCAGTGTGTGTCGCCCAGAGAAAAAACATTCAAACCGCGACGGCCCCTTCTCTTGTAACAGCAAACGTTGAAAATACTGTGTCTCGCAAAATGCAGGGCAAAAAAAGTCAACTCAAGATACAGCTGTTTTCATGAAAAAGCTATACAGGAAGTGGACGGAGGCGGAAATCTCCGGATGACGTTATTATTTTATTATTTTTCCTGATCCTTGTGAGGTGAAAGTGAAAGTGATCACTCGGGTGATAGAGAACAGCACGATCTTTCATAAAACCACAAAAAAACAAAAAGTCTTCGTAAGTTGTCCTTGGCAGTGAATGAGTTAACGCTCTACTTGATACTTCAGTGTCACAAAAAAAGTATCCAAAATAGCAGATCCACAAGCTCGAGACGAGAAGTTTTGAGCTTGACGATATGCTATTAGTGATATTTTTTTTAAATGTAGCATCACAATCATTTTAACCACTTTAACCATTTAGACGTTGGCTATTCAAAACTTGCAGATCTTCAAGCTACAAGCTCGTACATCCGCTATTTTCGAACATTTTTTAATTTAGATTTTTTTTTTTTTACATAAATCGTGGGGGATCGACCGGGGATCCGCGGCCCTAATACATATCAATTTGGGGGTCCTAGTTTTGAGAACTACGGCAATAAAGGTCTTCTCTATACATCTCTCTCATCTCCAGATGAGGTCCCACAGCATCACCAACATTGAGACGGGGGGCATGAAGGTGTACTCCATGGATGGGAACGGTGAGGCGGGGGCCAGCGGCCGCATGATGAGCGTGGGAGCAGGCCCCGGGCCGGGGGCTCAGGGCCAGAGCATCGTCCGGAGCAAGTCGGCCTCTCTGCTCAACGACCAGACGCTCCAGGTAGGGAGGACCTTCTTAAGCCGTTTACTGTGTTTTATCCATTGCTTTTTTCCATTCATCGAATGATAGAGAAACATTTTGTTAGCTGAATCAACCCAGAAACATTCTAATATACTTTTTTAATATGCTAATATTCGGCTCTGAGGAAGGCTCATAGCCGAAAGGCGTAAGTGTTCATTTCATTGGTGTGCCAATAAAAAAAGTGGAAATGTGAGTAATTTGTCCTCCACTTAATTGACATTTTTGGATGTGCTACCCTTTTGGGTTTTTTTTAATTCCTTTTTTTGTTATACTGTATACTGGACTTTGGGTCTAGCACTCCACTGAGAAAACCTATTGTTGATGCGCAACCTCTTTTTCTTATTTCGACTTTTTTAACTCTCAGTGCCAATGAAATGAAAAAATATGTTCATACTGTGCCAGCAATTTTTTATTTATTTTTTTAAGTTAAAAAAAAGTGCTCAGGAGCCGAGATACAGCCTTTTTCAGTAATAAGTTAAACTAGAAGAGAATGGAGCAGCAAATCTTGGGTTCTGAACATTCTTTTCCAAAAAAATAATTTAATGTTTGTTTTTTGTTTTTAAACTCGTTTTGTGGCACTGACAGAGTTAATAATCAACTAAATCGATTATTCTGATTAATCACTTAGGCCTTTTTTTGTAATTCGGCGAAAATAGCTGATCTACAAGCTCACAACGTGTCGGCTATTTCCAGCATTTTTTTCCCAAAAATGTATTATTGTATTAACCCCATGGATGAGCATGTCATAATAGGCAGACATTTGGCCAAAATATGTCGCATTACGATGCATTGTAGATCGGCTATTTTCGGTGAAGAGATTTGGTGTTGCGGGGGAAAAAAGAAAGGACCAATAGACCCCTGGGGTACCCCAGTCAACAAAGTATATATGGTTTAACCCATTGAAACCGGGAACGCAGCTGGTCATAGCACGGCAGTGAGTGCCGTTCTATAAGCTTGTAGATCTACTATTTTCGCACAGCCCAAAGAAATCTAAAAACGACACAGATGTGTTCCCGGTCTTAAAGGGGAATACCACTCATTTTTAACATTGAACTATGTCTTTAATACACAGAGAAGGGCGGAGGGGACTTTTTTCTTATTTCCACACAACAGCTCTAAGTTGTATTAAAGACATAGTTCAATGTCGAAAATGAGTGGTCTTCCCCTTTAATGGTTAAGACGTTAAAAAAATCTTTCTTCCTATTGGATTAAATGGATGAGTCCTGTTTAACTCTTTCCAGCCCCATCTCCAGGTGTACCACAGCTCCTCTGCCTCCTCGTCGGACCTGCTGTCCAGCTCCAAGCCCCCTGCCAGCGCCGGCAGGTACCCGGCCTCCTCCAGCATGGCCATGGGCCTCCCTCCCCCCCAGTACAACATCCAGTACACGAGCAGTGCCATGTCCAAAGACGGCCTGTGGGCCCACAGGTAGGGCCCGCAATTATTAACTCTTTGACTGCCAGAGTGATAGTGTAACTAGTGTCACCCCACTGCCAGCGAAAAAGAGCGTTTTTTTTTTTTACGGTACCTTTTGAAAAATCATGGAATATTCTCCGTGACCTCTGTCCTCACGGTGATCGGCTGGTTACACGCACAGGGTTCCCGTAGTATTGGGGGGGGGGGGGGGGGGCTTGCGGCGATCCATTGCACAGCTGTAGCCATTTCAATGAGGCTGTTTTTTTGCCATAAAGCAAGAGGAACAGAGATATGGCTGTTTCCCCCGCAGGAAATAAACAGGAAGCAAACAAGCTTTTATTTTGTAAAATGACGTTGGCTTCTCTCATTTACTCGCAAGAAAGGTTTCTTTTTATTATTGGTAGCGGTCATTGTCAGTCATCATTCCTTTGTAGTGATTTGTCATATCTCCCCTGTGCAGTTGTTGTTTACTAAGACTTAACACATTGACCGCCAGAGGTTAATCTCATAATGTACTCACTCACCAGTGCCAACGTTTTATTGTTGTTTTTTTTCCACGTCGCCATAGACCTTGTTAAAATCCTTAAAATTGAGCTGTGCACTGTTTGTAAACATCGTGGAGATCTGCCTGGTTCGAGCAGTGAAAACCACGTGTCAAACGGAGCCGCCATGTTGTAGTTAGAACGGTTTATGTTAAACAGTGATCACCGAGGAGAAAAAACTACAAGGAGAAAATGGGGTTTCAGTTTCGTCATTAGAACGAGGGCCGACGGGATCGGCAAAACCGGATCCCGAATAATTCTGTTTCCAGTGGTGCTACAATGAAATGTGCCGTATCGAAAATTGAAAAAAAAAAAAATCAAAAAAAAGGAAAAAGCACCACAGCCCGTAGGCTACGGGATCGGCGCTTTACGGTTGGATTTATCGGCCCGTAGGCTACGGGCCTGGCGGTGGTAGTGTTAAAGTCAAACAGAAATGTTCTTTTTTGTTTAAGACCGGGAACGCATCCGCGTGTCATTTTTAGATTTCTTTGGCTATAAAAAAAAAATTGCAAAATCGTGCGGCACACAGTGTCGCGCGATGAGCTTGTAGATCTGCTATTTTTGAATAGCCAAAGTATAAAAATAATGGTTATACCCCCCCCTCCCCCCCTACAGAGCGCCCGTCCCTCCAGAGCACCAAGGCTACCTCCCCCCGCCTCAGCACTCGCTCGCCAACACCAACTACTCCAACCGGAACCAGGCGGCGCCTCCGTACCCGTCCTCCCAGAGAGGAGGAGGAGGAGGTGGTGGAGGGGGGCCTCCCTCTCTGGGGTCGGCGGACATGTGGGCCAAAGACCCCCGGCTGCAGCCCCGCAGCAGCACGCTGCAGAGGCAGAGCAGCAGCTCCTCCACGGCGTCCATGGGCGAGCCCCGGCGCATGCAGCAGGTCCCCGACGGCGACTACATGACCTACAGGTGAGGTTACCCCCGCTGCACCCAGTGGGTGGGTGGGTAGGTGGGTGGGTGGGGGGCGGTCACCAGAGGTACGTTTACTCGGGTTTGAATCCGCCGCGGTGCATCCGGCCTTTTGTCGTGCTTCTAGAGAGCGTCAAATGATTTGTATTCATCTGCATTACTTAACACATTGAGTGCCAGGGGTTTTTCAAAACAGGGTACCTCCAGTGCCTGGAATTTTAACCATTTTTGGACCTTTTTCAAGTAGTCACAAAACATTTTCAGTGATCACCGTTCTCACGGTGATCCCCTCATTACACACATAGAGGTCTCGTACAATCCGGGGAAAAAGATTAAAAACATTCGGTAATCCGTTCCATAGTTGCAGCCAGTTGAAAATAGTCGAAAATACATCGTAAAAACAAAAAGTACACAGGAGCCGAGATACAGGCTTTTGAAGTCATAACTCAACCAGGAGGTGGATTGGAGTCTAAATCTTCGTAAAATGATATCTCCTGGTGCTGTGAAGGAAAAAAAAAAAAAAAAAAAAAAAAATCTTTTTTTTTTCATATTTTTGGCCAAAAACGGCCATAACCGTTTTTGGCACACCATGTTAGGATTATGAAAAACGGTCCGGACCGTTTTTGGCACTCAATGTGTTAACTCATTCACTTCCAGAACTTTTTTTTTTTGCATTTGCCCACTGCCAGAGATTTTTCATTGAAAAAAAATAGGGTTGTCCGATATTGGCTTTTTTACCGATAACCGATATACCGATATTGTCCAACTCTAAATTACCGATACCGATATCAACCGATACCGATATATGCGGAGATTATTGTGATTAGGGTAAGCTCAAATTTCATATCACACACACCATATACAGTAAGAACTCCTGTAACTTATTTATAAAGCAAAAAAAAAAAAATTTTTTTTTTTTTTTTTTCAAAAACCGATACCGATATTTTCCCGATATCAATTTTTATGCTAATATCGGCCGATAATATCGGGAGGCCGATAAAATCGGACATCCCTAAAAAAAAAGAAGTACTCAGGAGCCGAGATACAGAATTTTTAAGTTTTAAGTTAACAAGGAAGTGGATGGGAGTCTAGATCTTCAAAAAATTATATCTCCTTGGTCTTTGGGTCAAATTTGAAAAAACAAACAAACAAAAAAACGTTTTTTTACGTCAGTGGCAGTATTGGTTAATTACGTCAGTGAATGAGTTAATTAAAGAATTGTTATTTTGATCAAAGTTGGCCTGCTTGTGGTAACACATCAATACTGTATGGAATTTTGGACAAAATTGTAACAAAAAATCGTAACAAAATGTATACGTTTTGGGTCTGAGAGGCTTAATCTCATCAAATGGTGGTCCGTGGCTCAAATGGCGAATAAATAATAGACCTTGATATGAAAAGGGTTGAAAAACCCCTGGTCTACACGGACACGATTGGGCCCGTGTTCGGTGGGAGTTCATACCTGGCACCCTATAGTTTCAAATGTACAGAATGCTATTTAGAAAGCACGATGTCAACTGAAGCTAGAGTTCACGTTTACTCTGCGTATTCCCTATCTCACACTTTTCGCTCCGGATAAGAGCGTCCACTAAACGCCTTGCTAATTGTAACACAGGGACATCCACACGCTGGGCCGGGGCCCGTTGGCCATGAGCCAGGCCATGCAGAGGCCCCTGTCGGCCCGCACGTACAGCATGGACGTGCCGGGCGTCTCCAGGCCCCACAGCGCCCGGCCGCAGCCCCAGGACCTTCCGGAGAGGACCATGTCCGTCAGCGACTTCAACTACCAGCACGGCAGCCCCGGCAAGAGGCCCAACAACGCCCGGGTGAAGTCGGAGCACTCTCTCCTGGACGGGGGGCCCGGAGGGCTGGGGGGCATCGGCGGAGGGAGGGTACCGGCCGACTGGCGGGACCAGGTCATGAGGCACATCGAGGCCAAGAAAATTGAAAAGGTAAGGTGTCCACAATAACTCTTGAAACCTGTTTGTTTCTTTTTTTTTTTCTTCTTTTTTTTTATCCCACGATTTTGTAACCCAATTTACACCCAGTACCAAGTGATCCTGGGCGCTACACTCCCTCTGCCAGCCTAGGGAGAGCCTGGAGCCTCCTTCAATGCATGAGAGAGCTAGGAAGCCGCTTCTTATCACCCGTAAAAACTAAAACCTCTGTATAACCCATTTAGACCGGGAATTATAAGTCATTATAAGATTTCTTTGGCTATTCAAAAATAGCAGATCTACAAGCTCATAGCGCGGCACCGAGTACCGCGCTATGAGCTTGTATATCTGCTATTTTTGAAACATTTAGAAAATGTTTGCAAATCTTTGAATATCATTTTTTTTAAGCTAACATTTGTAACTCAAATCTTTGCTTCTGGGGGGTCCCTGGAACTAACCTGACTCCATCAGTTGGGGGCGGTATTGAGTTTCACATGTTCACAATCCACCCTCCATCTGGGATCGCTCGGAGAGTAAGGCTACTCCGCACCGCTGCGTGTGCGAACCAATCGGCGGGTGCTAGGGGCGGGGTCTTGGCGAGACCGGATGTTGACGTCCTCGAGAAGCGATTATTGCGTTGTAGTTCTTTCCCGATTCATCATGGTTGAATCGTATACAAAAAGAACTACTGCTGGCGCAGCTACCATACGCCCTGTTAGACACGTCAACGTGATTGGTCGATAGACGGTGATAGACAGACGGTCCCGTCCAATCCACCTGCCAAGTAGCTTGGAGAAAAAAAAGGGACCGCCCAGACGGAAGTAGCCTGTGAAACAAATGTGACGCAAGCTTCTTCCATTTGGCAGGGTTCAGGTTACCCTGGAACAACATATTTTACAAATGTTCGCTTTAAAAAAATATGTATTTAACCCTTTAAGACCTGAGGCGATTCTAAAAATGTTTTCTAAAACCTAACAATTTTTTGAAAAAAACCCTAAAAAATAGCAGATCTACAAGCTATAGCCAAAGAAATGACACAGATGCGTTCACGGATTGAATGGGTGAACCTGTTGACCACTAAAGGAAAAGCAAAAGTCTTTCAAAGCCGGACAACTATTCCACGATCTTCAAACGCTATACATCGAGTCTGTAACTACGCCTCCGGAAAGCTGCGAACGGACGCTGTCGTCTGTAAAAAATGTAACTCGTCCATACCCGTCATTTCCCCGGACTCTCCCTGTTCCAGGTGTTTCGCCCAGGTGGCCGTGGTTTTGACTCAGTTTCTGTGAGGTAAGGGTTTATATTAGGCATAGTGTTTATGAGGATAGCCATAGGCATAGTTTTTGTGAGGTTAAAGGGGAATTCCACTCATTTTCAACATTGAACTATGTCTTTAATACACCTTAGAGCTGTTGTGTGGAAATAAGAAAAAAGCCCCCCCCCCCTTTTTTTTTTCTAGAGCTCAATGTTGAAAATGAGTGGTATTCCTCTTTAAGGTTATGGGAAGGCATATAGCCACGCCCACCTGGGTGAAACGCCAAAGAAAGAGGGAGTCCCCTGTATGGACATGATATCCGAAGCGCTCCGCCGCTTGACCGTTACAAGCTCACATGAAAAAGTGGAGCAAATTAACTTTTTTTCTAAATGTTGCATGTTACGCCTCTTCTGTGTTATTAACATGTACAACAGAGTGCTAAAGCCTACTAACTCAACCATGTGCCTGATAACGTTATCCACTGCATGTGCCAGATTCTATTAACTTTGTTATTGCTGTATAAATGTATTATAGAGATGCACGATACTGACATTTTGGCCGCCGTTTGATTACCGATTATTTGCACGGTCAACTCGACATATTGCAATACGAAAAAACTGTGCATTCTTGTTACTTGATTTATTGGGCCTAACGATGCACTTATAAGTTCAAAGTCTTCAAATCACAACAGGCCTTTTCAGCTTCAAATTCAAGCATACATGTTATACAATTTAATATCGGCCAAAACCAATATATTATTTTGATATCAGTTTGATACCGCTATAGCATTTTTAAGGCCGATATTCCCGGTAACCGATATGACGACGGATGAATCGTGCATCCCTAATATTTTATGTGATCACTCATTGGTGGACTGCATGGCTGCCACTTACTGTATGTGTGTGTGTGTGTGTGTTTGTCGGTGTTGGCTGTTCTTTGTGTGTCTTCTCTGTTCAGAATGTGATGTCTCGCTCGTATAATTCCACTTATTCTTCGCTGAGCTGTTCTCGCTACGGAGGCAGCTCTAGGGACATGCATGCCAGCCACGGCTCTCTGGTCCTTAGTGCCAGAGATGGACCGCAGTCTGGAGCCCCGGGCTTCCCTGTGAGTACTGTCACCTGTAGCTAGCCTACCTACCTGTCACCTGTAGCTAGCCTACCTACCTGTCACCTGTAGCTAGCTAGCCACCTACCTGTCACCTGTAGCTAGCCACCTACCGGTCACCTGTAGCTAGCCACCTACCTGTCACCTGTACTGTAGCTAGCCACCTACCTTTCACCCTGTAGCTAGCCACCTACCTGTCACCTGTAGCTAGCCACCTACCTTTCACCCTGTAGCTAGCCACCTACCTGTCACCTGTAGCTAGCCACCTACCTTTCACCCTGTAGCTAGCCACCTACCTGTCACCTGTAGCTTAATCTCTCAAGAACAGATTCTGCTCTGCGTTTGAATCTGTCGGTAGCCGTGTTGACAACCCGTGCGCATTGGTTACAAGTTGGCGTGCTATCAGATCAGGAAGCAGGCCGCGCTTTGTAGTGGGCGGGATTTACCTGTGTGCCGTTCCTTCCCCACTAGAAACAAACCGAAACTCATTTAACAATAGCGTCCTCGAAGCCGACAAGACCACGGAAAATTAGTAACATTTTAAATTGCTCTTTCATCATAGAAACAAGTGGGCTTATAACCAAAACGATCCATGTTCTTTGGAAGAATTGGTGTTAGTGTACCGTGGAGAAATATTGTTTGTGGGAATGAAAACATAGTCGCACCACTGGAAGTGGAGCGATGAAGGCAGACCAAAAACCCCGGTTTCCTTGCGCACAGGTGCTCCATCGAGGTCCTCCCAGAGCTGGAGTGGTTTCTAAAAGACCTTTTATCCTTTCCTGTAGTTTGCGATACTGCAAGTGGAACTGTTTAAGGGGCAGCCTTAATCTTTATGCCTTTTTAAAATGTATATACTGAACTTCAATACAAAAGATAGAGGAAGATAAAACTGGAAGCTGACTTTCAAAGTCCAAGTATTATGTCTATCTTTTATTTACCATTTCCAGATTGGTTATTTTGTGTTTTGGTTTCAACTTCTTGAGATTTGAATTTTAAACCATACATTTTTGTCTGAGTTATCCTTTTTGGAGGCATTTTCATTCTATTCAGACAGATTTCTATCTGGCACAAATATTTTCATATTGCAACACACTTGCCAATGCCATTAACTGCCAGACATGTTTCTGGCTGCGTGCACCCACTGCCAGTGATTTTTCGATGTTCTTACCTTTTGAAGTAGTCAGTAATCAGTGATCACGGGATGTTTCCACGAAAGAAAGAAAAAAGTAATCCTTCTGATTCAGGCCAATTTCTTGGTGAAGAAAATAATCTTCTAGCTCCTTCTAAATCTGACACTTAACCCCTTCAACTGAAACCATCTCATGTTTTCGCAGTACACTAAATATCTTTGCGGAAAATAGCTGATCTACCAGCTCACAATGTGAAGTGTTGTCAGCTTGTAGATATGCTATTTTCGCCAGCCGTTCGCCCTTAGAATAGGGACACTAGGACTTAAGAAAGGTATTACATGTTAATTTAACTCTTAGATGCTTGGTACAAAATTAGCCCTTTTAAACGTGGTAGATAGTGTGATCCCCGGCTCATTTTACCTGTGCTGCCGTTTCCCTCCAATCAAACTGTAGTGTGCTTTTAAGTTAGATGCGGTTTGCATCATCACATTGTAGTTAAGGGTTGGGTAAGTGATTTTATTTGGTTAAAACAATTGTTAAATAGCTCTATATTCTGATAGTACTCATTGCTATAGAAAGTTTGTTCAGTAACAGGAGTCTCCCTGTCTCTTTGATAAACAGGAAAACTTTCATGTTGGGCTACCAATTTTACCCAATCAGGATAGAGAGCAGGATACAGCTTAATAATAGCAATGATTACTATCAGAACATAGAGCTTTAACCTCTTAACAAAAACCTTGTGTTCTAACCTAAAAATATCACTTACCCTACCTTCAAAGAGTGACCTTTTTGGGGGGGGAGGGGTTTGTTTTTGTTTACCTGTGATCATGGCTCCTCGAATCATTTTGCTCATTTTCATTCATATCTGCACTGCTGCATTCGATCACTTCAGAATGACTTCCTAACCTGTCACTTTGTGTGTGGAGGTGAAAAGTGTGTATGAGAGGTAAGTGGTAGGACGTAGAGCTAGAAATGTCCTCCTGAGAAGAAACGGGACGGTTCTGTAGATCTCTGGTTCCCAACGCGGGGGGTCCAAATGTACGCTCACCGCACCGTAACTCTTGAGAGTGTGCAAAATGGCACCAAATGGACCCGTAATCCATTCATACGCTCTCAGAGTTAAATACACAAATGAGGATTTTACAGAGTAGATAGGGGGCCAAAAGATATTTCTGTACACTCTCAGAGAAACTGAGAGCATAAAAGCATGCATTCGGACCCCCTTGGTGGTCCCTGGACCCGACGTTGAGAAACAGTGATGTAGATTAGCTGGTGAGAGACGTTAGAGAGTGTGGTGTGTAGAGGTAAAGTATAGAGGGTTTAACTGGTTGATAATTAAGCCGTGATTAGGATATCATTTGCTAATAACAAGTGTTAATTCATTAAGACCGGGAACGCATCTGTGTCATTTTTAGATTTCTTTGGCTATTACAAAATAGCAGATATATAAGCTCATAGCGTAACACCAAGTGCCGCGCTATGAGCTTGTAGATCTGCTATTTTTGGGGGAAATGGTGGAAAATTCTTGGAAAAAGTATAATAAAAAAAAAACCCAGAAGCAAAGATTTGAGTAATTTTGAATAGCCCAAAGAAATCCTAAATTGACACGGATGCTTTCCCGGAATCAAGTTTTTTCGGCGCTATTGCTTGTAGAAGCATTACGTTCAAATGAACAGGCAGGAAGGTGTGTTTAACCTGTGGTTACTGTGTTCTCTCTGTCTGCAGGATGACGTGTTTGGTTCCCAGGGACCCCCGGCCTACACCATGGACCCCCACAGAAAAGTAGGCACAAGCATCTGTTAACTTCATTAATCTACTGAAGCTGAATATGACCTGTTAAAAAAAAATAGCAAGCGCAAGGGTTCAGTGTTACGAGTACAAACATTTTTTCGTCCGGTTTCCCAGGCAATGTAGCAATAATAATACATTTATCGTCGATGGTGGGACGAAACCTTGTACTATATGTCCAAAAGTGTTTTTTCTTTTCAGGAAATGGAGAGAAAGAGAACCTGTGTTCCAATGTAGATAATATTTTTCATTATTAATATAACCCACAGTTTAACACATCCCCCGCCAACGGCTAATCTCAGAACGTCCATCGTAGTGCCAAGCTTTTTTTTACCTTTTTTGTTTTTTTGATTCGGCCATAGGCCCCGCTAAATCCGTTTAAAATCCGCGTTCATTTGGTTCGACACAAACACGGGACCCGACGGAACAAAACGCTGAAAACCGTGCCGCGATCCGACACTCCATTTTGGAGAACGAGAGCAAAACGCTACAATGGGGGATGCGGAGAGCAAAACAACAAGCCGAGATAATGGCGTCCAAAGTTGATCGCTAGACAGGAAACGGAGGCGGGACAAAAACCGGAAACAGTATTATTTCGTTTCCGGTCCGCCCCCTTCGAAACCGGAAGTGCAAAAAAAATCCGGAATCTGCACCTGCACGATTTAACATGGGAAAACACCCGCCCCGTAGGACTACGGGCTTGGCGGCAATAGTGTTAAGGGATAGTTCACGCTCAAAATGACTTTATTTCTATCGATTACTCACCCCATGGAGACTTGAATTCATGGATATTTTTTTTTGTTTTTGTCGCATTCCTAAGCCAATTATTTGATGACCGGCAGCGGTTCCGGTAGGAGACAAAAAGAGTCTCCTTTTGTGTCTCCTACCGGAACCGCTGCCTACCGGTCCGGTGGTCATCAAATTATTGGCTTAGGAATGCGACAAAAACATATCATTTTATCCCTTTAAGCACTTTCACTCAAAAGTTCTTCTAAAATCAACGCATTGTGAGCTTGTACATCGGCCACTCTTGTGCGACAAAGTATAGGACAAACATTTATGGGGAAAAACTCAAATCTGAAGCATGATGGTACGAGGTTTCTACAGTCAATATAAGCCAATTAAATAAAAGAATAGCAGTAGCATTAAGAAAGTGTGTGGGTTGGTTCTAGTGCCTAAGGTGGTACAGTTTTATGTCCGGTACAGAACACCCTTGGGTTATACTTTAAGCACATTGGCCGTCCACAGCACGTCTTCTCTGCACTCATTCATTAATCAATGTTAATTATTGAGGGAAGGCTTTAAAAGAGCTTAGTGTCCAGGCTGTATTCTCACTGGACCTCTGACCGCCTCACAGAGGGATTGGAGGATTGTGTTGTCAATGGTTCTAATTAGAAAACCTGTCCGCACTCTTATGTCCACTTCAAGGCAAGGCAATGCCAATTTATTCTGTAGCACATTTCTACAGCATGGCAAATTCACTGTGCTTTACATGCCATTAAGACAGACAAAGAAACACGTTATAAAAGAACATTTGAACAGTTAAACTAGTTATTCAAGAGGTAATAGAACATAGGAATACGTTAAAATAAAACAGGAAAATAATTAAATTGCAGTGTGACCGTAGACATAATATAGGTAGACCAAAACGTTGTGCTTGCTTTGATCATTTGTGCTGTAAGTGAAGATTTTTTTCACCCCCTCTTCTAATAGCACGAGATCAGAAATGTATTTTGACCTTAAACAGAATCAGAACCAACTTTAATTGTCGCAGCACAGGTTTACGGGTGTAAAGAAGTGGGTGGGAAAATTCTTTGTAATAAAAAGATAAAACCAACTTCCGGTCGGTTGAACATTGCGGCGAAGCGGTGTTCCATAAACTCGTCTCGTTCCACACAGGTGCCTTTAATGAACGGTCAGATGGCTCCCCCCGTGCGGCCTCAGATAAGCCAGGCGCCCATGGGTGCTCCCATGGCCCGCCACCCGTCCCGAGAGCAGCTCATCGACTACCTGATGCTCAAGGTGTCCCACCAGCAGGCCCAGGGGCCTCCGCGCATCCCACCGCACGACACCCTGCAGCAAGAGGTCTGTGGCCCCCCAAAAAAAAAAAACACACCATTTCTGGAACATTCTAATTCTAAGCGCCCCCTCGTGGACAAAACAGTGCACTGTCAAAGCAACATAGCATGAGGAACATGACATGCATGCCATGAACATTACAATACGCTGAATATTAACATGGAAATACTGTGTTGGAAATAAATTATCTCAAAAGGCAGGGGAAATATTGCAGTATAATTTGTAATCAAATTATAGGCCTCGGGATCCCCCAGGATCAAGTAGCTAACAAGGGCAGGAAACTGTTACCTCCGCGACCCGACTCCGGAGAGATTGTGTGTTTTCATGTTCTGTACTAATGTGTGTGTGTGTGTGTGTGTGTGTGTGTGTGTGTGTTGTTTTTTTGTAGATGCGTGTGAAGGTAGAGAAGAATCCAGAGCTGGGCTTCAGTATATCGGGAGGAGTGGGAGGAAGAGGAAACCCATTTCGTCCAGATGATAATGTATGTACCTATACACCAATATTATTACTGACTGTTTAACAACTTAGCCATACAGTTTCTCACTGCTCTGCTTAAAAATAAATCTAAATCTAATCCAAACAAAAACAACCTTTATACCTGAATTGTTGACATGCAATGTATATTGCGCATGTTGATATTGAAATGACGATACGTTTTTGATGTATTGAAGGAGGGCCAGTATATAGAAGGCAGTGCCAGTTTTCTGGTGTAGCATGTTTGACGTTGGAGTGGTTGGCTCACTGAAAGAAAACGACTGTCAAAAAGCTCGCCAAGTGGTTGCCTTTCCTGTTGGATGACAACCCGGTCACAGAACGCAACGCGCCACAACAGAAGGCTCCACCCCCTCCGCTCCCGCTGAATGGAAATTAACGGGTTTTTCAGAAGCGGAGTGTCACAACGGCAGCGTTTAGTGCTTGGATCCATGAGGACGCACTGCACTCCTTGTGTAGACGCGTTTTGAAGTAGTGGAAAGCTCCACATATTTCACGGGAGCCAATAATTTGACGACCAGCGGATTATCCTATAGACCAGCCACCCCGTCATCAAATTATTGGCTCAGGGATGCGACAAAAAACAAAACGAATGTCCATGAATTCAAGGCTTCATGGGGTGTGTAATTGATAGAAATGACGTAACGTTTTGGGAGAACTACTCCTTTAACCCATTTAGACGTGATGCCGATTCTAAAATAGGCCTTCTAAATCCTACCTTTGTTTTCTGAAGAACTTAAAAAAATAAAAGATAAATGTTGCTATATATATTCTCTGTTGGGTGGAAACCTCATTATGTTCAAAATTGTCCAAAATAAAAAATAAAAATATTAGCAGATCTACAAGCTCGAAACGCGTCGCGTTTCGTTGTAGATCTGCTACTTTTGTGTGACGCTGTGCAAAAAGTTAGAACATGTTTCTGCCCGACAACAGCGATGTATAGCAACAACTAAAATGACACAGAGGCGTTCCCAGCTTTGAAAGGTATAACAACGTATAGGTGTAACGGGTCTAAATGGGTGAATTAGTTAAATAATCCACGTATACAATATTGTCTAGAACTGTCTCTACAGTATATTCCTATCTGGTTCCAGGGTATATTTGTGACGAGGGTCCAACCAGAAGGACCTGCATCCAAGATCCTTCAGCCTGGTGACAAGATTATCCAGGTACTGTAAACCAGTGGTTCTCAAACCTTTTCATGTCGCGGACCCCCATCTCAAAATATTTTGTTCCAGGGACCCCCGCCCAGAAGCAAAGATTTGAGTTACAAATGTTCGCTTTAAAAAATATTCAAAGATTTGCACAAGTTTCACGATTTAAAAAAAATAGTAGATCTACAAGCTATATCTGCTATTTATTTTTTAATAGCCAAAACTATAAAATATGGTTAAAGTGGTTAAAATGATTGTGACACTATATTAACTAATGTTGCTGGGGACACACGTTAAAAAATGTTATTCAACAATAACCCTAAAACATCAAATGAATCATAAACGTGTCTCTTCGCAGGTGAACGGATACAGCTTTGTGAATATCGATCACGGGAACGCCGTGGCCCTCTTGAAGACGTTTCCCTGCACTGTGGATATGATCATCGTACGGGAAATGGTCGCTTAAAAAAAAAGCAAAAAACTCTGAAAGACTTTTTATTTCCACTGACAAAGACACTGACCTCCGCAGAGAAAAGAAAAGAAAAGAAGAGAGATCCGAGGAGGACAAACGCAAGAAATATAACGTTCACAACTTGTATTTTTATACATAAAAAGAAGAAGAGATTGGTCTAATAGATGAGATGTTTGGCTTGGGAACTCTGTCTTTTTGGGTGAAGGAGATCTTCTGAAACCTTTTTTGATCAAAATGGGAGAAAACACTGGTTAAAAAAAAACTTTTTTTAATTTCAACGACACCCCACCGTAACTCTTGAGAGTGTATGGTTCCATTTGTACACTCTCAAGAGTTACAGACCCCCAACTTTGAGAGCCCACTGGGATATAACCACTGAATGCAGTGATACATACATGAGGAGAATCATGGTTCAAAAAAAAAAAAAGAGACCAGCACTGTGGGGGGATCATGGATTATTTTTTACATAAAGGAAGAGGAGGCGGAAAAAAAAACCCTGAAGATTATGACCTGCTCCTGCATAAAAGAATTACTGTGCCCTGTACAGACGACGATGATTTTAATTTTCTTTTTTTTTTATCTCAATCAAACACAACAACAACAAGAAAAAGAACTCATTTTAACCCTTCATCATTTTTTTATTTTTTTTCTTGATTTTTATTTCCGTTAAGATGGGACATGAACTGTAGCGTATCCACCTTGGGGGGGGGGGCTTTCTTTCTATCATCCGATTTGCCTTTACCTTTTTTTTTTAATCTGACATTTTAACTTCTTTTTTTTTAATTTAAGGAGAAAATGAAACCACTCATCACATCGGTTGTCGTGCGGTGCGTGTTTGGGGGGGGGGGGGGTGGCAGTGTTACGTGCTTTTATTTTTCTTTGTGAAGACGAATGTAGAACCTGGCGACGCTTTTTTTTTTTTTTTGGAATGAATTATCGTTTTCCTGGCAAGAAAGAAGAGTCCAAAATAAGGAGAATAGTTGAGAATGGCCATTCATCATCCACACCTCTGCCTCTATAATACAGTACCATGAACTACTAACTGCATACACACAAACTATGTCCCCCTGATTAAAGTTGAACCGCAAATGTTTGCCATGTCACTTAAAAGGGGTATTTCACGGCAAAACACTTCTGGGGTCATTTTAACGTCTACTCTGGCTTTTGTGAGCACCCTAGACAGTTTTTTAAGTTGCTTGATTCAATATTTAGATATTTGATATTCCTTTGATGAGCCCTCCGGATGATCCTCCTATATGAACCCAGTTTCAAGCTCCTTTTTAACCATGATAGATTGATTGAAAATACACATCCTTGCTTCTGGTGAGTGATATTGTCCCTCTAATGCTTATGTGTACTGTCATTTTTCTATTACTTTTTTTATTTCTTCCTTTTTTCTTTTTGAAAAAGGAAGGAAAACTAAGAAAAAATTTAAATGTTAGTCCCCTCATGCATTAGGGAGGACAGTATAGCAGGGACGTGCGAGTCTAACATGGAGTTTGAAGTTGAATGAGCTTATTTGGTGAAAATCAAAACTAAATCTAATCTATATCTAATCCAAATATTGACTCAAGCAACTTGGAAAAACTGTCTGAGGTGCACACAAAAAAAGGCCAGTGAAAATGAACGCAGAAGTGTTTCAAAACGAAATAACCCTTTAAAAACCATGTCAGATCACTAGACCACTGCCTGTACTATGACCAGTGTCCATGAAAAAAAAAACACACCTCATCGTACGACATCATGCGTCACAACTTCCTGGGAGCTGAATCTAATGCCGTTCACATTTTTAATTCGGAACAATGTAGGGGCACAGAGTTGATGTCTGTTTAGTTCAGTGGTTCTCAAACGGTGGGTCGAGGCACACTGGTGGGCCGTGACAAGTCCAAGTGGGACAACCACACATCATTATTGACATAACATACAACTATAGTTTCAATTTACTATATCAGTAATCTGTACGCACTCATTTCCCAATAGAGGCAAATTCTATACCCTAATTATTATTTTTTTTAAACCCCTTTCAACCCAGCCTCCCTATTTTGGGCATGAAATTATAGGATGAAACAATCTTCAAGCTCACAACACATGGCGTTGTGAGATCAAGGTGCTGCCTTGAGATTTTGACTTGCCCCTCTGTGTGCTTTGGACACTAAATGTTGGGAAACCACTGGTTAGTTGACCTTTTAATCTGCCTTTCCACTAGTAGGCTGATGCTGCTTTTACACTGCCAGCTACAAAACGTCACCACCTTAAAATAATGGCCTACCGTATGCAATTTATTTCGGGAACAGCATGATTTTTTTCAATCATTTTACCAGAGATGAAGAGCTGATTCCTCAAAAGATTACGTAGGCCACTATTTTAAGAAGGTGACGAAAAGATACAACGCTACAAAGCGACCCAGCAATACCTGTCAAGCATGCGTCCAACGAGCGAGAAAAAAATAAAGGAAAATATAATGGCTAAATAATTAGTTTCCCCACATTACAAGCTGGAAATGTGTGAAGAGAGACTGTGAGTGGAAATGGTGGAAACACACATATTTGTTATTTTTTAGCGTTGTAGCTGCAGTTGAAGCCAGCTCAACTTGGATTGTAGCTTTGTATCTTCATGTCGCTGGCTTCCGTTGGAAATTAATATCCTGTTAGCTTTGTATCTGCCTGTGTGAACGCAGCATAACGGTTTGACCAGGAAACCAGGTGGCGGTTATGCTAGTTAACCAAAGCATGTTGGGTAAACACGGAACAGACAGACGGTGCAGGAGACGATGTAAGACGTGCGATGGAATCTTCACAACAGATGGAATGGAGCCTGGACCTCTTTCCTCTTCTGTTTCTAATAAGGGCTTCATCTTTCAGGCGGCCATTAATGACTAGACAGGGCTGGGCAATTATATATCCATATTATGTCCATATCATGATATGTGATGCTAGATTATTGTCTAGGATTTTTTTTTTAATATCATGAGATGGCAAATGTGTTGGTTTTTACTGGGTTTTAATCACTTAAGCCTTATGTTATGCTTTCAAAGATTTTCAAAAATAGCAAAATATCTGTTCTACAAGCTCACATGTCGCCATGCAACACGATGTGAGCTCGTAGATATATTTTTGCACATTTTTTGGAAAATGTATTTTATCATCGCGATATTAATATCGTGGCATTTGGTCAAAAAAAGATTGTGCAGTAATTTTGTCCATCATCGCCCAGCCCTATTTAGAGAGCGCTCTTCTTTTTTCATCTGTCAAAGGTTTCAAAACAACAGTAGGGACACTTTTAAATTTTGAAGTGGGTGATGACCACAGCTTTGCCTTTCTGTAAATAAATCACTCGTGGAATTTGTTTTAGCACACGTTTTAACTTTGGTCGCGACGGAGCAGCGTCTCGTGTTTGACTTAATTCATTTGCTTAACGGGTGGATGGAGCGCGCGAGTGGAGACAAACCAGTTGTCAAGTGCCATAGACCTCGAACTGTTTAGCCTGGGTTGGACTTAGTTGCGCGCGGATGTCGTGCACCAAAGATAACCGATCTTCTGCGACGCGTGAGCTTGTAGATCGGTTATTTTCCGTGCACGACACCCGCGCGCAAGTAAGTCTAAATCAGGCTTTTGATTAGGGGAGGACAGTTTAACCCCGAGACCCAAGCAATATTCACTGAAGCGCAACACATGCTCCTTACGACGTCCAAACTTTTCTTCGGAAAGGGAGGTGATACAACAACAAATTGAAGTCATTCCAAGCTTTGGAAAAGGCGGTCTCAAAGCTTTCCCTCGGGAACCTGTGAACATCCAGATGTCCTGACTCTCCCAACTAATAGTTTGGGAAAGTCTTTCCGAACCGGAAGATTTTTCCGACGTCCGAAAGGAGTATGTATTGGTCTTTATTCACACACCAGTACATTTGCAACATAAATGGCTTCAGAGCAATAGTAAAAAGTCTTTATTTTCATTCAGAAAAAAAAACACATCAAAATAGCATTTTTTAAAAACGAACTTTTAGTAATTCCTGATGGGTTTTACAGGTTTTTTATACTATTAAACAAAACAATCTTTTTCTAACGAAACGGCATAGGAAATATATACAGTATATATAGTGCTGTTTTTGTCCATGAGATTTGCATTGTGTAACAGTCAATGTTGTTGGAACATGTAATGTTCATCTGTGCAAATTGATCAACGTAACGCCATCGGTAAAAAAAGAACTAATCCCGTCAAAAAACGCATACAGCAAAAATGTTTTCATTTGTAACGTTTGTTTATGAATTGTGTGTTTGAGATTTAAAAGAAAATGCATTTTGAAGGTAAAATGCTACGGTCTGTCCAACTTGCTGTGATGTAATTAATATGTATCTGTTGTTTGCATGAGATCACCCTATAAACAGTCCGTTCATTCACTGCTAAATAATGATTATAAGACGTGTTTCCTAAAGTGATGGAAATGATTAATTGATCGAGTAACGACCCAACCAATTCCAGTACGATTGTCAACCACTGATTTGTATGTTTAAAAACAAAATCCACAATGCAGTAAAAGATATTCACAATTTTGAAGTTATGCGGAAGACAACTTGAAATATCTGTGCTGTGTATAAGTGGGTTTGATGCATACACTATTAGATTTGATACTCATGGCGCTATTCAACCAAAAGGATTTTGTGGCTGTCAACGTTCATAACTTGTACGTCCAAAACAGTTACTTTTCAGGACAGGGACAAGCCTTTGTTTATACTTTTCACTGGTTCAATATGAAACCCACAGACACACTTAACCATTTTAGTCTCTATTTTGGGCACGTCATTATAGGCGAAAATGTTCGAAAGATTTCAAAAAAAGTAGTGAAAATAGCTAATCCACAAGCTCACAACACGATGCTATTTTATCGTCGTACGATGAAGTATAAAATAGGGCATTCATCATTTATGAAAAACACCAATAGTTATGTGTCATGGTATTCTGGAGATGCAAGTATTCTGCCCGACAGCGACAATAGCACTGGTAAATATTGTTGCAGTCCAGCAGAAACCTTGTATCTCCATATTGTAACTTGTTTGTTTTTTGTAAATTAATGTCGTACATCAGTGTCACGCAAAATGTGCTAAAATAGCCGATCTACAAGCTTGTAGAACTACATTTTTACTGCTTTTGAAACAGTTTTAAAATGGTTAAGTGTGTCTGTGGGTTTTATAAATATTTAACCATTTAAAAGTATTACCAAGAGCTTGTGACTAAATAACTACATTGGATCCATTGGAACACAGGTTCTTTTTTTCCAATCCCTGAAAAGCAACCGTTTTGGACATACAAGGTTCCCACCTGACAGTGACAATATCTAGGTTTTATCCCATTATTACTTTCATTACTGGAGTAAGTGCACAGTAAAATCCTCAGTGTTCATTTAACTCATGGTGTAAAAATAGCACTGACGGTTTTGCTGTGATTAAGCTATATTATTGATATGGCTTTTGGTCAACATAATTAAGAGAGAAAAAATGACATTCGCATTTTCCCAAACCCTTCCACACATTGTGTCCTACAGAGATTTTTTATTATAGTTTGTGCAAATTTTGTATACTTTCATTTTTCGTTAATTTTGTTAGAATGAGCTGAGTTATGTTTCTCGTGGGGTAATGGTCATTTTCTTTACTTTCATCGCAAAAAAAAGAATCCAGTGTGGTTTTTAGATAAATCTATAGGGTCACTTTTTCTTCATCCAAGTTGGTCTCTTTTTTACGCTCCCATATTCTTATTTATTTAGCAGTCTCCTGTGAATTTTAGACATTACTAATCAAATTGTAAATACTTTTAAAAAATTGATCAAAGAAGAATTAATTAATTATGGCATTAGAGACCTGAGTTTGTAAAACCAGCAATAACTGCGAGCCAGAGACGCCCTTTTAATGTATAGCTAGTGTTTCAAAGATTTCTCTGGACAATGGCTACAGTAAGGTAATGATTGATATGCATTTATCCGACATTCCATATTTTGTACATAAATATAATGTTTCTGAAGTAACCTGTGGAAAATAAATAAACTAATTCTCTTTCAGAATTAACCTTCATTTATATGGATTTAAGGGGGATCTGGGGGATCTCATATATGGTCTGTATGTTAAAACACAAGCAAAAATTATTCGCCCGGCTGGGAGGCAAAGAATTATGTTTTCACCAACATCATGATTCTATCTGTGAGTGTGTCTGTTAGTCTGTGTGTCTGTCTGAGTGAGTCTGTTAGTTAGTTTGTATAATATAATCATTATTTAACCAGTGAAAAATGCTTTGAGACAAACTCTCTCTTGCAAGCATTTACTGGCCAAGAGGCATGAATATTATACACAGGTTCACATACATGAAAATGTACAATTTAAGGACAAAACCCCACAAAACAAACATACGCAGCTTCATGCGCAGGCTTTGGTACCATATAATTCAGACGGCCCATTATTCAGACATCCCATTGGTCCGACTGACCCCATTATAACTAAACCTAACCTCACACTAACCTAACAGTCGGAATGTGGCTTTAGAGGCTAAAGACCAGGGCACTAGGGCACCAAGCTTGCCATATCAAAAGTATAAAAACATAATGCTCAGGAACATGATTCCATTGGGGGGGGGGGGGGTGTGTTACAGAACTGGAATCAGTTACAACTGTACTTTTGACAGCTTTCTTTCATCTACACCAAATCTATTTTAACCAAAAATAGCCGAGCTTGTAGATCGGCTATTCTTTGGCGAATGTCCCCCCTGCCCAGGTGGGCCAACCCGCTGTCTGTGAGCAGCTAATCCTGGATGCCGCTGCACCAATAGGCTCTATGCACAGCAGCCATATTGGAAAGACATTGGGCCTCTTCCTTAATTTCCTCACAGGTGTTACCAATGATGCCAATTGAGGTTGTGTTCCATTCTGAGTCAGGGTGCTGATATTGTACATGTTGGCTCACTGGAAACACACCAGTGGGTCTCAAATTTGGTTCTAGGGACCCACATGGTTCCTTGACGAGGTTAAAAATGCCCCCTTACGGGTGCATAACTAGGTTCTATTTGTACACTCTCAGGCCCCTTATCCACCAAAATAACTTTGGTTCTAGAACCGGTTCCGTTCTACATTCTTGGAACATTGGTGCTTTCACGGAACCGGCCGAGAACCGGCTTGCGTTTCCACCAGTTTTAAGCAGAACCATTGTAATTGGAGCCGGCATAGCTGAATTGTTAGAGAGCCTACCTGGGGAGCAGCAGCCCCCTGTTGGTCCAGGTTCGATCCCAGGCCTGATAGTCCAGTTAAGTACCTGGCCTGTAGACCTGTTGGCAATTTGGTGTTGGGGGAATTTCTCACTTGAACCGAGTCAGTGGGTCCCTAGACATGAAAAATCACAGAGGTGCTTGTCCATCATAGTGATCGAGATCAAATACGGCTGCTATCGGCTAAGATGAAAATCCAACTTCCATTTTGACTAATTGGGGTATGTGGAATTTATTTCTGATATTGTTATGGTCAAAAGAAGTAAAATTACCTCAAAAATTGACTTAAGTACAGTACTTGAGTAAATGTACAGTTACTTTACACCACTGCTGCCCAGTGCCTGGTACAAAGACATAAGGCCAGGTAAAATTCTCTCTCTCTCTGTGTGAGTTAATCCCTGTTGCTTTACTCTGTGTCTCAGAATGCATTCTCTGAATAAACCAATATATTGAACTCCATATTAGAACATAATAGTTCATACTGCCAGTGGTCAGTAGAGGGCAGTGCAGTCTTCATGTTGTGTGAGCAGCAGAGCAGTAGCAGACAGACACAGTCAATGTTGAAAGTATATCCAGTTATTACATTATTAAAACCTGAGAACTGTTATTACTCTTTCTGACCGGTTATCACTTAATAATGTTTGATGTTAAAATGTATTTGGTAGGTAATTGTTAACTGCACAGAGCTGAGATGCCAACATCCAGAAAGGATGCCTCCTGAGGGTCCCCCTATAGGAGGTTCTTGGTCCACGTCCCACTGGGAGGAGACCCTCTGGCGGACCAAGGACCAGAGGGGGGGGGGGGGGGGGTAAGATCTCCATGCTGGCCTGGAAACGCCTCAGGATCCCCTGGATGTAGTTAATGTGGCCGAGGTAAGGGAAGTCTGTGATTCTGACAAGTCAATCAGCCACCTGTCTGTCTGGCTTATGGGATCTACTGTATACTACTGACTAGCCAATAACAATGCTCCTGTGGCAGGGCAGAACGTTTACAAAAACATGTAGGCTACATCAATGATCAAATATAAATATAATACATTAACATAAAATAGTACATCTGACCTACTGCATATCCAAACAATAAAATACCAGGTGCAGAACAGAAGAACAGGTGAAAGATAGAAAAATAGAGTCTGAACACTGGATAATGCTCCCATGAATATTTATTGTAAAACCACCAAATAATATTTTATGTATTGTCATTGTTTCAACATAGAAGTTAACTCATCTTCTCTAGCAAATCCCAGACATGCAAAACATGTTGACACAATTCCTCGTTAGATGTACACCAATTAAAATATACATTCATCAACGTCACAATATAACCCAAAAACCCCAAATCACTCAAACTTAATGTATGCAACTCTGCACTGAGAAAACAATCTGCACATAATTAATTAATAATTATAATAATTATAATTGATAACTAATGTTTATACTACATAAAAGAGAGAATAACATAACAATCCTTGCAAAGTATTTTTCAATTAAATGTTCTGTACAGTAGTAGTAGTACTACAAGGTAATTACTTGCTCAAAAGCGCTCAATTTAATAGTCTTTGGCTGTAATTCAGACATGTGTTTGAATAGGTATACAGAATACATGTGTTAGAGTTCACTGCTTGACTGACAATAAACCTCACATCAATCTCTTCATTAGTAATAAACCTGTAAATGAACCCTTCTATAAACACATTTGATTCTTACATGAAAACTAACCTTTCATGTAAAGCCTAGGATTAGTCTAATCTGTGTGATTGACAGGAGAGATGATCAGAGGAGCAGAGTTCTTTCCATTATTAAGATATGGACTGAAGTATGGATATAGTTTCTCAGTGAAGGTGCAGCCAGTGAAAGAGTAGAGATGAACTCTGGTCTCCACATCATAAAAGGAGACCAGACCCTCCTCATAATCCACAAACGCTCCCACTTTCTGGACCTCCTCTCTGACAGGGAGGAGGACAGGAGGGCTAGCAAGAGCCTTGTACTCATTTTCTTTCCTCAACACTATAGACCAGTAACCATTGTTGTGGGTCAGTGTGATCGCTCCTTTCCTGTTGATGGACTCTCTGACCACTCCTAAATCCCACTCAGAATTCCCTTTAACCTGAACCTCATAGTAAAACCTTCCTGAGGAGAAGCTTTGTTTTCCCAAGACACAGACACATGGAGAGAATCTCTCTGTGTTGTCTGGGAGATTATTTCTTATGTTTCCATGACTCACTTGTTTTCCATCCTCAGACAGGATGAGTGCACAGTGTGCTGTATCGGGGTCTAGAGTTACATCCACTGCATATCTCTGGATCCTCCTCAGCTCAGCATCACGCAGCTTCTTCATCTCTTGACTGAGTGTCTTCTCCAGCTGAGCCACAGCTGTCCTCACAGTCCCCACATATGAAGACTGATGGACATTGACCTTTGTCCAGTCCTTGATGGGTGGAGGGGTGTTGATGGATGTGAAGTTCTGGAGGAGGTGGAGGTGGTCTTCAGTGTGTGAGAGCTGCTTCAGCTCAGAGCTTCTCTTCTCCAACTGAGTGATTTCCTGTAGCAGCTCCTTGATGAAGCCTTCAGCCTGTTTTTCTGTTGTTTTCTGCTTCTCTTCAATCACATCAATGAGCTCAGCCTGGCTTCTCTCAATACAGCTGATCAGAGCAGTGAAGATCTGCACACTGTTTGCTATCTCTCTGTCTGCATCTTTCTTACTGAGCTCTACTGAGTGTTGGACCTCCTGAATCTTCACTTGTCTCTCCTGGATCATCTGCTGAACTTCAGCCTCTGTCTTTCCCAGCTCAGCCTTCTTTTCTTCAAATTCTTTTTCCAGAGAGACAATTTGATGCAACTTGTGGTCTGACTCTGACAAACAGAACTGACAAATACACATGCAGTCAGTCTTACAGAACAGCTCCAGAGGTCTGTCATGTTTCTGACACATTAAGACTTCCAGGTTCTTCACAGGGTTGATTAGTTTGTGTCGTTTTAACCCTGTGAGTCTCAGATGAGGCTCCAGGTGAGTCTCACAGTAGGAGGTCAGACACACCAAGCAGGACTTCAGGGCTTTGTGTTTGGTCTCAGTACAGACGTCACAGGAGACTTCATCTGGTTCAGCAGGTTCTGGGTTTGTGTTGGAAGTTTGTCTCAGCTGCTTTGACTTCCTGAACTGATCAGCCATCTCAGAGAAGACTTTATTAACTGAATATTTTGGTCTCTTATAGAATGTTTCTTTACATAGTGGACACTGACAGACATCACTAGTGTCCCAGTAATGTGTGATGCAGGTTTTGCAGTAGTTGTGTCCACATGGAGTGGTGATTGGATCAGTGAACACATCCAGACAGATAGAACACAGGAACTGCTCTTCAGACAGGAGAATACTAGCAGACGCCATTTCTACACACTGAGAATAAAAGTGAAAAGAAATTTAGTTTGGTTGGCCAGAAATTATGTTTTTGCCCTTGTCCGTCTGTGTGTCTGTTTCTGTGAGCAGCTAATCTCTGGCACCACTGGACTGATCAGTGTGAAACTTTGCTTGCACACTCCCAATAGGCCAAGAAAGAACCTCCATCCCAAATGTTTCAAAATAGCCTCATTGTGGCACTATAACAGTTCACTTTGCTTTTTGTCTACAACTCTTGAACTTGTACATCATGCAGTAAAACAATCAAAGAAATAAAAAACACTTCTCCTGGATTCCTTGGCTCATGATGCAACTATTAGGCCTTGCCTATTTCCGCCTGACAAGATATTATGACATTTTAACGTTTTATTCAAAACACAGTTTTTGCTAAATTGGCACAAGTCATGTGATTGAGATGGATCTGTCATATTTTTCAGATTCCTTTACGATCAATTGGCTATGATTTGCAAGCCCTGGATAGTCAACCAGGCCTGGCAGAGATCTGCGGTTAGAGGAGCACACTAGTTGTGAATCTGATCTGGGTCATATTAACTGAAACACATAGGCTATTCTGTACTTAATGATAGCTCGCCAAGTTTTTATATTATTATTACACATCATGGCGTTAATATCTTTAATATATTCTGTACATTTAGAAGCATTTTTCTTCATGTATTTGACAAGTGCATTGTTTTGACAAGTGCATTGTTACCTGCCCAAGTAGGGCTACTTGATTGAATCTTGATTGCAAGCGCACCTTCAATGGAGATCGCCTGTGTCCTCCCTTATGAATGTGAGGTTGTTTTTTCTACTGTGTTATTCCCTGAAGAAGACCTTGCTGGGTCGAAAAGTTGGTTTCTCAAATAAATCCTGCATCGTGGTTACGAGTGAGCGGCCTTTTCTTTACTCTCATTTACTGGTGTGCACCCTCCTGCCTTTTGTTTGATGGAGACATTTTAATGTAAACATTATTCTCTCTCCATGAATAATAAATCATTATCTTTATTACTCACCTGTGTTTAAGTTGTCAGAGTTGTGTAAAACGTTGTGTTGAAAGGTTTAGTAGAGAGTGTGTTGCTGCCACCAAACTAGTTTCTCTGTTAACTTTCGTTTCACTAGATTTCCGTCACTGAGGAACTCCTCCTTGTGCTGTAGCTGTTAACCCTTTACTGACACCACCAGTGGTGGAAGAAGTAGGCCTACTCAGAACTTTTACTTATGTGAAAGTAGTAATAGAACAATATAAAAAATACTCTGTATTGGCATCAAAATATACTTACAATTCCAAAGTAAAGTACTCCGATTTTATTATAAGCTCACAGGGAGGCTTCTGTTACAGAACAAGCACTCTAATTCTAACGTGTTGCATTGTGACTGTGAGCTTGTAGATCGGCTATTTTCGAATAGGCACAGTATAAAATGGAACATAATTATTTAAAATATGTTTTGTATTAATCTTATATTAAAATTAGCTAATGGGAGAGCAGGCGACCGGGACCTCTGACGTCATGTCGTGTCAACATGACTCAGCCATAACCACATAAGGAGTTCCCAGGGTTGCATTGCTCATGGGACGGCCTTGCACGTCGTGCAGGAACCTATTTGACCAGGAGCATGCGCAGGCACACGCATAGATTTAAAACGACTTTAAATTCACACCTCAACAAAGTTTACAAAGGCTCCTGACTCACACCAGGTGGATTAACATAGGAATGAGCCTAAATGCATATCAATTGTCCATTGTGTGACCTGTAGTGTCACTAAAAAAATACATTTAGTTTCACTCGGTTCCACAGATAAATATCATGAAAATAGCCTATCCATAGCTTGTAGTTCGGCTATTTTCACAATGTTTGCCTCTTTCTTAGATAATATGTTTGGACATTTACGTATTAAAAAGGTCTTAAAAGTCATTAAATTATAACTTTATAAGTGTGCAGATACCCTGTATCCACTTAGACTGTATATTTGTTTGTTTACTGTTGAGTGAGAAAACAATGTTGCACATTAAGCTAATCATCTGGGGACCCCCTAAAATAATTTGGGGACTCCCCTAGGGGTCCCGACCCAAAGCACTCTACTGTATACTACTGACTAGCCAATGACAATGCTCCTGTGGCAGGGCAGAAGGTTTACAAAAACATGTAGGCTACTGTACATCAAAATGATCAAATATAAATATAATACATTAACATAAAATAATACATCTAGCCTACTGCACATCCAAACAATAAAATACCAGGTGCAAGACAGAAGAACAGGTGTGTTGTGTATTTGAGGCAGTAAACTGCGGGTTACCAGGCCTTGCTGTTTAAAAGAAGTGTAGAAGAGAAGAAGACGTCCGGATCCATGTTCAGAATCATTCATTTATTCAGCACCAAAACAAACAGCATCATATCAGAGAACCAGGGAGCCGAAGCTCCCCGACCCCCAGCCTCAAGGCGTGGTCAGTACTCTCTCACAAGTCATTTACAGTCACTCTTATACTCTAGGTTCACATTACAATACAGACGGTTCGTGTGGGTGGGGGTCAATGAGAATCCCCCCACCAGTTCAATTCCTTTGATCAGTGTCGCTATCTGTCTGTATCCTGCCGGTCGGGAAGCTAGTAAGAGAAGACAAAGGCCAGGCCTGTTGTCTCTCAGGTTAACAAAAGAGATGCAAATCACCATTCACACCTGGCAGCAGGCTTCCTCTTGAACAACAGGTCAACATTAACATCATGTGCTTGAATAGCCAAGAAGTGCAGACAGTTAAACTGTGTCTGTCTACAACACATGGCTACTCCTGACTGTAGTAAAATAACTTCTATCATTTATATCAGATTTTTGACTTGCATACCGTTCATAAAACAAGCAAATAAGGAACAATATACGACAGGTGAAAGACAGGAATATAGAGTCTGCATACTGGATAATGCTCCCATGAATATTTATTGTAAAACCACCAAATAATATGCTGTATCAAACATAGAACTCTTCTTCTGTAGCACATCCAAGACATGCAAAAAAAAATGATGTAGATGTAAACCAAAATATACATTCATCAACTTGACAACATAACCCCAAAAAAACTCGCAAACTTAATAATGTATGCAACTCTGTGTTGAGAAACTTTGCAGTTTCAATTAAATGTTCTATAGTAGTAGTATTACAACACTGACAATAACATGTTGTTTTATTCCTCATAGATATGAATCCTGCACATTAATAAACAAAAATGTTAAGTTTAATTTAAACCTGAATGCCATCAAATATACTTGAACCAAAGACACCGACAATTCTACAGTCTCACAGAAAGGGATGTATGCTAAATACTTGATCAAATTAAACACTCATTTTACCACAATAGTCTTTGGTTGTAATTCAGACATGTAAAGTTACGTTCTTGTGTTTCAATAGAATGCATGTGTTAGAGTTCAATAGCTTGACTGACAATAAACCTTGCATCAATCTCTTCATTAGTAATAAACCTGTAAATGAACCCTTCTATAAACACATTTGATTCTTACATGAAAACTAACCTTTCATGTAAAGCTGAGGATCAGTCTAATCTGTGTGATTGACAGGAGAGATGATCAGAGGAGCTGAGTTATTACCATCATCATTAAGACTGGGACTGAAGTATGGATAGAGTTTCTCAGTGAAGGTGCAGCCAGTGAAAGAGTAGAGATGAACTCTGGTCTCCACATCATAAAAGGAGACCATACTCTCCTCATAATCCACAAACACTCCCACTTTCTGGACATCCTCTCTTATAGCGAGGAGGACAGGAGGGTCAGAATAAGCTGTGTACTCATTTCCATTCCTCAACACTATAGACCAGTAACCAGTGTTAGGGGTCAGTGTTATCTGTCCCTTCCTGTTGATGGACTCTCTGACCACTCCTAAACTCCACTCAGTCTTCCCTTTAACCTGAACCTCATAGTAAAACCTTCCTGAGGAGAAGCTTTGTTTTCCTAAGACACTGACACATGAAGAGAATCTCTCTGTGTTGTCTGGGAGACTATTTTTAACGGCTCCAAGACTCACTTGTTTTCCATCCTCTGACAGGATGAGCCAGGGATTTCCTGTATCAGGGTCCAGACTTACATCCACTGCATATTGCTGGATCCTCCTCAGCTCAGCATCACGCAGGTTATTCTTCATCTCTTGACTGAGTGTCTTCTCCAGCTGAGCCACAGCTGTCCTCACAGTCCCCACATATGAAGACTGAAGGACATTGACCGTTTTCCAGTCCTTGATGGGTGGAGGGGTGTTGATGGATGTGAAGTTCTGGAGGAGGTGGAGGTGGTCTTCAGTGTGTGAGAGCTGCTTCAGCTCAGAGCTTCTCTTCTTTAATTCAGTGATTTCTTGTTGCAGCTCCTTGATGAAGCCTTCAGCCTGTTTCTCTGTTGTTTTCTGCTTCTCTTCAATCACATCAATGAGCTCAGCCTGGCTTCTCTCAATACAGCTGATCAGAGAAGTAAAGATCTGCACACTGTCTGCTATCTCTCTGTCTGCATCTTTCTTACTGAGTTCTACTGAGTGTTGGACCTCCTGAATCTTCACTTGTCTCTCCTGGATCATCTGCTGAACATCAGCCTCTGTCTTTCCCAGCTCAGCCTTCTTTTCTTCAAATTCTTTTTCTAGAGAGACAATTTGATGTAACTTGTGGTCTGACTCTGTGGTGCAGAACTGACAAACACACATGAGGTCAGTCTTACAGAACAGCTCCAGAGGTCTGTCATGTTTCTTACACATAAAATCTTCCAGGTTCTTTACAGGGTTGATTAGTTTGTGTCGTTTTA
Source organism: Gymnoscopelus microlampas (assembly GCF_963454915.1). Taxonomy (NCBI): domain Eukaryota; kingdom Metazoa; phylum Chordata; class Actinopteri; order Myctophiformes; family Myctophidae; genus Gymnoscopelus; species Gymnoscopelus microlampas. The sequence continues at coordinate 42,680,100 of NC_139958.1, forward strand.
ACCCTGTGAGTCTCAGATGAGGCTCCAGGTGAGTCTCACAGTAGGAGGTCAGACACACCAAGCAGGACTTCAGGGCTTTGAGTTTGGTCTCAGTACAGACGTCACAGGAGACTTCCTTTAGTTTAGCAGTATCTTGGTTTGTGTTGGAAGGTGTTTTCAGCTGCTTTGACTTCCTTAACTGATCAGCCATCTCAGAGAAGATCTTATTAACAGAGAATTCTGGTCTCGTATAGAAGGTTTTGTTACATAGTGGACACTGACACACATCCTTAGTGTCCCAGTAATGTGTGATGCAGGTTTTGCAGTAGTTGTGTCCACATGGAGTGGTGATTGGATCAGTGAACACATCCAGACAGATAGAACACAGGAACTGCTCTTCAGACAGGAGACAGCTGGCAGACGCCATTTCTACACAAAATGAGAATAAAAGTGATAAAAATGTTGTTTAGTTGGCGGGAAATTATGTTTTTGCCCTGGTCCGTCTGTGTGTCTGTGAGCAGCTAATCTCTGACACCACTGGACTGACCATCGTGAAACTTTGCTCACACACTCCTAGTAGGCCAATGAATAACCTCCACCCCCTAAAATTAGCATCATGGTGGCACTATAACAGGCCACTTCCCTTTTTAGCTTACAACTCTTGAGCTGTACATCATGCAGTAAAACATTTAAACATAAAAAACACTTCCATCGTTCCAGACCCCATTCAATTTTCACATAGAGATTTCCAAAAATATTTAAGCCTATAATCAAGCCATCCAGGATCCTGGTGATTCATGACCATAAAATATAGTATTCAAATATTTCATTCTGTGAAAAATAATGTTTTTATATTTAATTATATGATATACTATATTTAAATACCCTTTGTTTTATGGTTTTAAAATATGTTTTTTTCACAGAATCAAACGTCATGAATCACCAGGATCCTAGATGGCTTGTTTCTAGGTTTCTAGAACATAATTGATATAAATATTTTTGGAAATATCTATGAGAAAAATGAATGGGGTCTGGAACACAACATACTAAACTTTATACAACTTGTGCTATAACCACATCCCCCTTCTGTGGCCAAGTTTTGGAGCCCATATAGTTCATATCATGACTCATGTCATGATATGACAATGTTTCAGGGCTCGGAGATACGGGTACTTAGACCCAGGCGTTTTAACTTGTAACATCCATGGCCGTGGGGTAAGCACTTTATATTTGAAATCTGAACGTTCATGTAGATGTGCGGGTTGTAAATGCAGACATTTCAAACACCAGGAACAAGTTGCGCCATGACGCTTGTGACAGACGTCAGACGAGCGTCATGTGGACCATGGGGCAAGATCATGTTGGATACATTTTTATGTAAATGTTAGTCTCTCTTAATGAATAATTAATCATTATCTTTATTACTCACCAGTGTGTAAGTTGTCAGAGTTGTGTAAAACGTCGTGTTGAAAGGTTTAGTAGAGAGTGTGTTGTTGCCACGGGGTCATGCCTATGTTCCCTCAGCCCTATGTTCCCTCAGCCCTATGTTCCCTCAATCCCTAACAATTTTATTTTATCCAAATTAGTCCCTATGTTCCCTCAGCCCTATGTTCCCTCAACCCTATGTTCCCTCATCCCAAATTAGACCCTATGTTCCCTCAGCCCTATGTTCCCTCATCCCAAATTAGACCCCATGTTCCCTCAGCCCTATGTTCCCTCATCCCAAATTAGACCCTACTGTATGTTCCCTCAGCCCTATGTTCCCTCATCCCAAATTAGACCCTATCTTCCCTCAGCCCTATGTTCCTTCAGCGTCACATATGGCCCTTCCATAATGTGCTGTTGGGGTCACCTGTTGGGTTCCCCCGGGCTCCCCAAGGTATCCCCCAAAGGTATAAGACTATATATAGATATATTATTAGTAAGTTATAAGTTATAAGACTTCATAGACTTTTCTTTACACCGATGATGATGGTGACCAAAACATTAAATTGTGGCTACGTGGTGCAGCTCCGACGGCCCGCTGCTCCGAAAGCCCACCAGTCCGACAGCCGTCCCTGGGCGCGGAGGTGGACCGGGGACCCCCGGGGGTCCCTGGCTCCGGAGGCTTAACCCGACCGGTCTGTCGGTCGGGTCAGGCCTCTCCAGCCAGGGACTCCCGGGGACCCCCGGGGAGGCCTCGACCCGGCCCAGGGAGCCCCAAACCTGGGTACTCGCTCCAGTCCGGGGGACCGCTGCCTCCGGGGGACACCCGGCTCTCCAGGCGGTACCGTGGACCCACTCTTAAGCACCCCTCAGCGGGGGTTAAGTGAAGTGACAGACCGCGGCCCAAGCACCGCGGGGACCTGGTGGTACAAACCAGAATAGTCGCCCCTGGGACTATTCTGAACTTAGCGCGTCGGGCCAGGCTCACCGGCCGGTCCCGTGTACCCGCGCTTAAGCACCCCTCGGCGGGCGATAAGTCGGGGGGGGGTCCCGCGGCCTACAGACCGCAGGTACCTGGTGGTACAAGTGGTGCCGCAATAGTTATCACGCCCATTAGCAGGGTCTTGTTTCCTCGCTGAAGATTGTCTTCTTCCCTCTATGGTCTGAGCTGATTTCTTTTCTCTTGGCTATGGTTTCGTTAGGTAGCTGGTAGGGACAGTGGGAATCTTGTTCGATTAACTCGGGTGCAGCCACTGCTGAGTTGCGGGACAACCGCGGCGCCGGGCACAACCCACATAGATACGTAGCTGCTCGCAGGTTCATGTCAAGTTCCCCCGCCCCCAACCCCATCAAGGTAACTTGCCTTGTGGGTCTACAATCGGGAACTTTGGTTTACTCAATTCCTGCGTGCGCCACCTATGTTGTCTACACCCATATCAGTTACTGTCCCGGCGTGGTCACTTGGCAGTGACTGCACGCCCAACTCAGACGAGTCTACAGCGCCCTTTAAGACAAGCATATGCTACTGGCAGGATCAACCAGGTAGGCCTCCTGTTCCGCCACGGAGACAGCGCGCCCAGGTGAGGCGCGCACCGTGGGGTTGCCGGTCCGTGGAGACCGCCAAGGCCCCCCGTGAGATGGGCGGCGGGAGCTCCCGGCGGCGCGCACTGCGACGGTCACCACATCTTCCTTTGCCCCCTAGCCAGGTCGACGGCATGTTACGGGGGATCGGCGCCCGTGGTACGCAGCTGTTTGGTCGGTCGCCGGAGTACGCGACGCAAGCAGGGTTTGAGAAACGGAGTCTCCGGAGCGCGCCTTTGAGGGGCCCTCGGGCGGTCCGTGGCAGGACATCTAGGGCAGACGGGGCGTCTCGGTCTCGCTAGGCCGGGGTGGGCCGCGGAGGAGTGCGGAGGAGGCCGGGGCCTCTCTACACGCGGTCCCTCCACGCCTGGTCGGCAGCGTCCGCCGAGCAACCAGAGGTGCACTAGAGGTGCCCGCGAGGGCCCTTGCAAGAGGCGGGCTACGATTGTCAATCGGTCAGAATCAATTGTGGGTTCCACGGCCCTTGCGGGCGGCGTGGTTCCCGGAACACAGTGCTTTGACTAGAGTGGCCACCGTGGCCGACGGCGGGCCCTGCATTCGGGCAGGCCTGCCGTCCGTCCCGAGCATCCGCACGCCGGATGCTCGTCTGGGAAAAGTTGCCGATTGTACCGGGAGAGAATTTCAAAAGAGGGGGCCATGGTGGACTCTCCGAGGACCTCCGAGGACCTCCATGGCGCCCGTCCGCCCGGCCGTGCCCGAGCGGAGGCCTCTGTCTTCCCATAAGCCCGATGGCCACCGTGGCCTCCAATTTCATGGCTCTTTCCCCCCTGTCGGGGAGGGGGGGAAGGGACCCATGGCCATCGCCGCTCAACCCAACCGGGCCGCCCCAGACGGAGCCTCGCGTCGGGCATCGCCACGGCCAAGCTCCACAGGTACGTTCTAGAGCGAGTGGGCGTCCCGACCGGGAGACTTTTTCACAGGAGGGAGGCAGGGACGAGTGGGACGCCTCCGGGGCCACGGGGAGGGGACAGGGAGGTACGACGCGGAGATCCAGGGCAAGTCGGCCCGCGCCGCCGCCCCAGACGGAGCCTTGCGTCATGTCCGGCCATGGTCCCTAGCTACCCTATGGCACAAGTGGCCACTTTCCCCCCTATGCGAAATTTCACGCATGGGAGAGGCCGCAAGCCCTAAAGCTCCTGAGCCTTCCGGAGCTTTTTTCCGGTTTTTCGGCCGCCGTTTGCCCGGGCAGCCACCCAGGGGCCCGGGGGGGGCACCGACGCGTGCGCAACCCCGGCCCGGATCCAACGATTCCTCTGCCGGCCCCGGGCGACCCACGGACCGGGAGGTACCGGCCGTTTTAGCCCGAAAAGGCTAGATCAACAAGCCGAAAAAAGTTGGAATTTTAGGCCGGGGGTCCTCCAGGGGGTCCCCAGGGACCTATGGAGCCCATGCGGACACTTAGAAAAAAAAGAACCATGATTTTGGGGGTCTTCGCCGCCCCGTCGCTATCCCAGGAAGGTGCCTCTTCCTGGGCATGATCCCTAGCTATCCTATGGCACGAGTCGGCCCTTCACCCTGGCTTCCCCCTTCCAGCAGGGGAGAGGCCAGGAGCCCTGGGCCTCCCGGCAGACTGCCGGGTTCACACTCGGTTGCTCTACCCGCCCCGGGAGCCACCGTCCCTGGGCGCGGAGGTGGGCCGGGGACCCCTGGGGGGGACCATGGACCGGGGAGGGCGTGGACAAGGCCGGTATTGCACCCCGCGGCCACCACAGGCCTATCCAGGGGGATTGTGGATCTGCTCTTTTTCCACGGCAGGACTTTGTCCCTTTTCCAGACCCACGACCGGGGTCCCCGCCGGCCGCCCTTACCCGCCTCGGGAGCCACCGTCCCTGGTCATGGAGGTGGACCGGGAACCCCCGGGGGTCCCTGGCTCCATGTGGACACTTAGCCCCATCGCTTCCCCCAAGGTAGGTGCCTCTTCCTGGGCATGGTCCCTACCTATCCGATGTCACCAGTCGGCCCTTCTCCCTGGCTTCCCCCTTCACACAGGAGAAGGGCCAGGGAGCCCAGTGCCGGGTTCACACTCGCCCGCTCTACCCGCCCCGGGAGACACAGGTTAGAAAAAAAAGAACCATGATTTTGGGGTCTTCGCAGCCCCGTCGCTATCCCAGGAAGGTGCCTCTTCCTGGGCATGATCCCTAGCTATCCTATGGCACGAGTCGGCCCTTCACCCTGGCTTCCCCCTTCCAGCAGGGGAGAGGCCAGGAGCCCTGGGCCTCCCGGCAGACTGCCGGGTTCACACTCGGTTGCTCTACCCGCCCCGGGAGCCACCGTCCCTGGGCGCGGAGGTCGGCCCGCCCCGGGAGACACCGTCCCGGGCACTGAGGTGGTTCATGGTCCCCTGGGGGACCATGGACCGGGGACGGCGCCACCTGTGGCCGCCGGTGATATTGCGCCCCACGACAACAGGCTTTTACAGGCTTTTACAAGCTTGTGGATCTGCTCTTTTTCCACCCTTTTTCAGCCCGGATTTCGGCTTTCGGACCCGCGGGGCGTCGGAGCCGCGCCACGTAACCTTAAATTGTACGCGTTGAAAGCATATGTTCTGGGGGCACGTATACGTGTACATTATGTCACAAGGAAAACTTGACCATGATGACCATGGCCATGACTGACCATGATGCTGACCATGCTACTGACCATGATACTGACCATGATACTGACCATGATGCTGACCATGATGCTTGGGCAACATGATTGGCCAAACTTAATTGCTTTGACCTGGTCAGCTAAGACACATTAAACTATATGTATAGTTTCTCTCATCAATTAAAATTCAGACAGCTGTGAAACTGACTGATGTTAAATTATATTGATAATTTCTCATCAATCCAAATTCAAACAGCTGTGAAACCTATAACAACAGCTGCAAAGAATTACTGATCATTGCAGTGAACTATTGAACTATTGAACTTTTATCACAGCTAATAAAGTAAAATATTAATAATAATAATAATAACTAGAAAAAGTGCTCCTCGGAGCACAACTCTCCGCCAGAAGACTTGTGTTGGGAATGTTGGGAAAGTGTACTATCTGTCCTGTCTATATAAATGACCTATCCGTCCTGTCTGTGTAAGTGTAAAATTTATAGCGTTTTTTTAAAAATGGTTGGGAAAAAGAAACTTAAAGAAAGTTTTTTTTGTATATGTAAGTGTCCTTACTTGTATATGTAAGTGTCCTATCCATCCTGTCTGGGTAAGTGTCCTCTTCCGTCCTGTCTGTGTAAGTGTCCTATCCCTCCTGTCCTATCCGTCCTGTCTATGTAAGTGTCATATCCCTCCTGTCTATATAAGTGTCCTATCTGTCCTATCTGTCCAATAAGACAGATAGGAACAATTGGACCGCGACTACTTGACTACTTCCGGTTCGAAGGTCTGGGAGTGAGCTAGTGGCCGGATTTTCGGTATTGGAATCTGGCTTATCACAGTGACACATGTATTTATAGGTCGCTATCCCTCTTGTATATGTAAGTGTCCTATCCAACCTGTCTGGGTAAGTGTCCTCTTCCGTTCTGTCTGTGTGAGTGTCCTATCCCTCCTGTCTGTATAAGTGTCCTATGTCATATCCCTCCTGTCTATATAAATGTCCATGTGCAGCCATTTCATGGTTCCCGTCTTACCTCACTCTGACAGTGGCAGAGACACTGTCAGAGTGATGCCATGTACATATAGGCCCGGTGGCGTCACTAGCCAATCAGATCACAGTATTTCACGTGTCACGTGAGGCTTGACCAATCGGTGTGTCATGTTTAGAAAGTGAAAACGCAGTGATAACAATACTCTCCTGGCGGAGAGTAATAATAATAACTAGAAAAAGTGCTCCTTGGAGCACAACTCTCCGCTGTTGGGAATGTTCTATCTGTATAAGTGTCCTATCCGTCCTGTCTGTATAAGTGTCCTATCCCTCCTGTCTGTATAAGTGTCCTATCCGTCCTGTCTAAGTGTCCTATCCGTCCTGTCTGTGTAAGTGTCCTATCCGTCCTGTCTGTGTAAGTGTCCTATCCAATTGTTACAGTATCCGCCATTTCTCAACCATTTCGTGATTGTTCCTGTCTTACCTCACTCTTACCAGACTTGTGTTGGGAATGTTGGGAATGTTCTAATTCTTATGTTCTAACTGTCCTATCCATCCTGTCTGTATAAGTGTCCGATCCGTCCTGTCTGTATAAGTGTCCTATCCGTCTGTATAAGTGTCCTATCCGTCTTGTCTGTATAAGTGTCCTATCCGTCCTGTCTATGTAAGTGTCCTATCCCTCCTGTCTGTGTAAGTGTCCTATCCCTCCTGTCTGTATAAGTGTCCTATCCGTCCTGTCTGTATACTGTAAGTGTCCTATCCGTCCTGTCTGTATACTGTAAGTGTCCTATCCGTCCTGTCTGTGTAAGTGTCATATCCCTCCTGTCTATGTAAGTGTCCTATCCGTCCTGTCTGTGTAAGTGTTCTATCCGTCCTGTCTGTATAAGTGTCCTATCCGTCCTGTCTGTATAAGTGTCCTATCCGTCCTGTCTGTATAAGTGTCCTATCCGTCCTGTCTGTGTACTGTAAGTGTCCTATCCGTCTGTGTAAGTGTCATATCCCTCCTGTCTATATAAGTGTCCTATCTGTCCTATCTGCCAATTATGTATCAGCCATGCAGCCATTTCGTGATGGTTCCTGTCTTACCTCACTTTGACGGTGGCAATGACACCGTCAAAGTGACGCCATGTATTTATACAGTATTTCACCGTATTGTCACGTGTCACGTGAGGCTTGACCAATCGGTGTGTCATATTTAGAAAGTGAAAACAATACTCTCCTGCGGAGAGTAATAATAATACATGTCTATACTAATATAGAGCTTTTGTAGATATCCAAAACAACTATATTACAAAAAATGAGTTTAAAGGTATAATAAGCTATGTAAAACTTAGCTTATTATAAATAAATAAAACATTAAAGGGGGATTTAAATGAGTACAAACAAAGTTCTGATATACAGACATGAACATTATACAGTCAAATGAATACGGGTTGGACATATAAATGCCGGGGGGTCCTCCCCCAGAAACTTTTTAACACAGTAGATACTGTATTAAAAAGGGAGTTTAATATTTTTATCAGTCATAGGAAAATGATGGGTAAATTATTTTATTTTATCCATTACAAACCTAAACTTATAGAAATCGTTTTGATGACTGAAGCAAATAACCACTCCTGATATTGACATAATACTGACATGATACTGACCATGATACTGACCAGATACTGACATGATACTGACATGATACTGACATGATACTGACATGATACTGACCATGATACTGACCATGATACTGACATGATACTGACCATGATACTGACATGATACTGACATGATACTGACATGATACTGACCATGACACTGACCATGATACAGACAGACAGACAGACAGACAGACAGACAGACAGACAGACAGACAGACAGACAGACAGACAGACAGAAAGACAAGACAAGACAAGACAAAACATTAGAATATTACATGGGCTGATGGAACATAAGGCTGAAGGAACATAGGGCTGAGGGAACATACTGTAGGGCTGAGGGAACATAGGGTCTGTTTTGGGATGAGGGAACATAGGGTTGAGGGAACATAGGGTCTAATTTAGGATGAGGGAACATAGGGCTGAGGGAACATAGGGCTGAGGGAACATAAGGCTGAGGGAACATAGGGCTGAGGGAACATAGGGTTGAGGGAACTTGAGTACGCTCCCGATGCCACCAGCACCAAACTAGTTTCACTGTTTACTCTAGTTTCACTAGATTTCCGTCACTGAGGAACTCCTCCTTGTGCTGTAGCTGTTAACCCTTTACTGCCACCTGGAACATATATGTTCACTTCAGATTTATCTTCCTGGTATAGCTGTGCACGTGGCTGTGTGCACTGTGCATGCTTGCGTGCGTGAGTGCATGCGACCTTGCTACTGTGTGCCGTTTTTGTACATAGTATTAATAGGCTCTATGCACAGCAGCCATATTATTACTTCCTTCACAGGTGTTACCAATGATACGAATGAAGGCTCTGTTACATTTAGTCTAGCATGGTTTCCACGACCTCCTTAACTCTGAGAGTGTACAAATGGAACCAAATGGACCCGTAATTTGTACACTCTCAGAGTTACACACCTGTAAGGGGCCATTTGGAAGCCTATGAGGGTCCCTCGACCCCAACTGTTGACCCACTGGTGTAACAGAGTGTTTCCAGTGAGCCAACATGCACAATATCAGCACCCTGACTCTGTTTGACCAGAATGGAACAGAGCCTTCATTAGTATCAAACACAATGTCTTCATAATATGGCTGCTGTGAATAGAGCCTATTGTGTAAATATTCCTTTCCTATCAATTGGCTATGATTTGCAGGCCCTGGATACGAGATCTGCGGTTAGAGGAGCACACTTCTCTAGTTGTGAATCTGATCTCGGTCATATTAACTGAAACACATATAGGATATTCTCTACATCATGTTAATTTGCCAAGTTTTTAAATTATTATTATCTTTAATTCTCCATGCTCCAACACTGGACTCTTTTAAAGCTGCCTTGAAAAGACACCTAATCTCTCAGGTTTATGGTATATAGTTGTTTGTTGAACATTTTTGTTTGTTTGTTTGTCTGTTAGTTGTTCATTGTTTTTGATGTAAAGCGTCCTTGGGTTTATGAAAGGTGCTATATTCAAATTCAAACTATTATTATTATTATTATTAATATATTCTGTACATTTGGAAGCATATTCTTGATGTATTTGACAAGTGCATTGTTGCAGGGCTACTTGATTAAATCTTGTTTGCAAGCGCACCTCCAATGGAGATCAACTGTGTCCTTACCTCCCCTATGAATGTGAGGTTGTTTTTTCTACTGTGTCTCTCCCTGAAGAAGACCTTGCTGGGTCAAAACGTTGGTTTCTCATTCAAATAAATCCTGCATCGTGGCTACGAGTGCTCCCCCACGTGAGCACTCGATATGACCACCTGAGCAGCCATCAGCTCAGTGAAACAGAATTCCCCCTGCAGGATTAATTATTATAAGGTCTACATTATTACCATATTATTGCAATGTGTGAGACTGTAGAATTGTTTATATTTCTATCAGACTTGATTGTTTTGGCATTCATGTTTAAGTTAAACATGTTTTGTTTATTAATGTGCAAGATTAATATCTATCAGGAATCAAATCAGTCTTGACTTCTACTTTATTTTACAGCTTTGTACTTATGTTCATATGCCTGTGTATTCAATGCAGACATTAACCACAGCATTGTAAGCTTGTAGAACGGCTATTTTTGGTGAAGAGATTTGGAGTAGAGGGAAAAAAGAGCGCACCAAGTACAGTGCCAACTCGGGGTTGTTTCACTAAGTATAGAGGGTATAAGTTAAGACTGGTGATTTGGGGGTTTGGGGTTCAGTATGTTGTCACGTTGATTAATGTATATTTTGGTGTTCATCTATCATGTCATTGTTGCATGAAGTGAGGACGAGTTTGATGCTCCAAACAATGACAATAAGATATTATTTATTAGGTGGTTTTACAATAAATGTTCATGGGAACATTATCCAGTGTGAAGACTCTATTTGTCTGTATCTCACCTGTTATTCTATCGAGCATGATACATTTAATTTAATTTAGTATTTTTATCGTTTGAAGTGTTTGACAAGACAATTAACGAATTGTCTTGTCATTAAAGACACAGTTCATATAGTTCATTATCATCATCATATTTGAGTTTTCCATAAAGTAACCGTAAATAGAAATGAGATAACCGGAGGGAGGGGTTTACCAGGCTACTACCCGGCAGTGATGGAAGAAGTATTCAAATATTTTACTTACCTGTAAGTTAAAGTATCAATACCCTATTGTAGAAATAGTCTGTTACAAGTAGAAAGTAAAAGTACTCGTTATGCAGAATGTCCCAATTCACAAGTTTTCAAAATGTATAAAAATCCTTTGAAAATAGCAGATCTATAAGCTCACAGCACGTCGCTTGTGATCAAAATGTACAAAGTAACTAGTAACTAAAGTTTTCGAAAAATTATAGGGGAGCACAATATTTGCCTTTGAGATGTAGTCGTGTAGAAGTAAAATAATGGAAACAGTACAAAAACTGTACTTGAGTAAATGTACAGTTACTTTACACCAATGCTGCCCGGTGCCTAGTACAAAGACATAAGGTCAGGTCAAAGGTCTCTCTCTCTCTCTCTCTCTCTCTCTCTCTCTCTCTCTCTCTCTCTCTCTCTCTCTCGGGGAGTGACTTAATCCCTGTATGTAAACTGTTGCTTTACTCTGTGTCTCAGAATGCATTCTCTGAATCAACCAATGTATTGAACTCCCTAATAGAACATAATAGACTAGTTCATACTGTCAGTGGTCAGTAGATGGCAGTGCAGTCTTCATGTTGTGTGAGCAGCAGAGCAGTAGCAGAGAGACACAGTCAATGTTGAAAGTATCTCCAGTTATTACATTATTAAAACCTGAACTCATTCTCATACTCATTCTGACTGGTTATCACTTAACGTTGCAGTAGGGGATCACTTTGATGTGTGAAAAATAGTTTCTGGTGTTACTTTGATTTGGTAGGTAATTGTTAACTGCACACAGCTGAGATGCCAACATCCAGAAAGTCTGCCTCTGCAAAGTGAACTGTTCTCTAAACTACAGTCTCATATCACCCTGAAGGGCCTGATTGGTATGGTACCTCATGAAGCAGTCACCTTCATTTCAGACCTGTATGCTGGCTCCATCAGTGACAAAGAGCTGTTTAAGCAGTCAGGCCTCTAAGGCCTGCTGACAGAAGAGATGGCTGTGATGGCAGACAAGGGCTGTATGGAGTTAAGGTGGTTCAGGCATCTAGTGCAGATGCCTCCTGAGGGTCTCCCTATAGGGAGGTTCTTGGTCCACGTCTCACTGGGAGGAGACCCCCTGGCAGACAAAAGGACCAGATGGGGGGATAAGATCTCCATGCTGGCCTGGGAATGCCTCAGGATGCTCTAGGTCTAGGATGAAGTAGTTAATGTGGCCGAGGTAAGGGAACGCTGTGATTCTGACAAGTCAATCAGCCACCTGTCTGTCTGGCTTATGGGATCTACTGTATACTACTGACTAGTCAATGACAATGCTCCTGTGGCAGGGCAGAAAGGTTACAAAAACATGTATTGTACACCACAATGATCAAATATAAATATAATATATAAATATAATGTACTGCACATCCAAACAATACAATACCAGGTGCAGGACAGAAGAACAGATGAAAGAGAGAAAAATAGAGTCTGCACACTGGATAATGCTCCGATGAATATTTATTATAAAACCACCAAATAATATCTTATTGTCATCGTTTCAAACATAGAACTCTTCTTCTCTAGCAAATCCCAGACATGCAAGACATGTTGGCACAATTCCTCGTTAGATGTATAGCAAAATATACATTCATCAACGTGACAATATACTGCAACCCAAAAACCCCAAATCACGCAAAATGAATGTATACAACTCTGCACTGAGAAAATAATCTGCACATAATTACAATAGTCGATTTCTTTTGAAGATTCACAATTTCCATCTTTGTTAATTGAAAACATAATTGATAACTACGGTAGATAAAAGAGAGAATAACATAACAATCCTTGCAGAATCTTTGCATTCCTGTTTTCAATTAAATGTTCTGTATAGTAATAGTAGTACTAAAGGACTGACAATAAACGTTTTAATCCTGATAGATAATAATCCTGCTTAGTAGTTTAATTTAAACCTGAATGCCATAAAATAAAATATCCTGTACGTAAGAGACACATATAGACAATACAGTCTCACAGAGAGGGAGTAGATTCTAGGGTAAATACTTGCTCAAATGAAGCACTCAATGTAATAGTCTTTGGCTGTAATTCAGACTTGTAAAATGAAGTTCTTGTGTTTTCAATAGAATACAGAATACATGTGTTAGAGTTCAATAGCTTGACTGACAATAAACCTTGCATCAATCTCTTTTTGATGATAAAAAATCTGTAAATGAACCCTTATATACACAAATTTGTTCCTTACGTGAAAACTAACCTCTTCATGTAAAGTCTAGGATTAGTCTAACTCTAATCTGTATGATTGACAGGAGAGATGATCAGAGGAGTAGAGTTTTTGCCATTAAAATTAAGATTAGGACCAAGGAAAGGATATAGTTTCTCAGTGAAGGTGCACCCAGTGAAAGAGTAGAGATGAACTCTAGTCTCCACATCATAAAAGGAGACCAGACCCTCTTCATAATCCACAAACACTCCCACTTTCTGGACCTTCTCTCTTATAGGGAGGGGGACACAAGGTTCAGCAAGAGCCTTGTACTCCTTTCCACTCCTCAACACTATAGTCCAGTAACCATTGTTGGGGGTCGCTGCGATCGCTCCCTTCCTGTTGATGGACTCTCTGACCACTCCTAAACTCCAGCCAGTCTTGCCTTTAACCTGAACCTCATAATAAAACCTTCCTGAGGAGAAGCTTTGTTTTCCTAAGACACAGGCCCATGCAGAGAATCTCTCTGGGTTGTCTGGGAGACTATTTTTTATGTTTCCATGACTCACTTGTTTTCCATCCTCAGACAGGATGAGTGCACAGTGTGCTGTATCAGGATCCAGAGTTACATCCACAGCATATTGCTGGATCCTCCTCAGCTCTGCTTCACACAGGTTTTTCCTCATCTCTTGACTGAGTGTCTTCTCCAGCTGAGCCACAGCTGTCCTCACAGTCCCCACATGTGAAGACTGATGGAAATTGACCTTTGTCCAGTCCTTGGTGGGTGGAGAGGTGTTGATGGATGTGAAGTTCTGGAGGAGGTGGAGGTGGTCTTCAGTGTGTGAGAGCTGCTTCAGCTCAGAGCTTCTCTTCTTTAATTCAGTGATTTCGTGTTGCAGCTCCTTGATGAAGCCTTCAGCCTGTTTCTCTGTTGTTTTCTGCTTCTCTTCAATCACATCAATGAGCTCAGCCTGACTTCTCTCAATACAGCTGATCAGAGAAGTGAAAACCTGCACACTGTCTGCTATCTCTCTGTCTGCATCTTTCATACTGATCTCTACTGAGTGTTGGACCTCCTGAATCTTCACTTGTCTCTCCTGGATCATCTGCTGAACTTTAGATTCTGTCTTTCCCAGCTCAGCCTTTTTTTCTTCAAATTCTTTTTCCAGAGAGACAATTTGATGTAACTTGTGGTCTGACTCTGACAAACAGAACTGACAAACACACATGAGGTCAGTCTTACAGAACAGCTCCAGAGGTCTGTCATGTTTCTGACACATAAAGTCTTCCAGGTTCTTTACAGGGTTGATTAGTTTGTGTCGTTTTAACCCTGTGAGTCTCTGATGAGGCTCCAGGTGAGTCTCACAGTAGGAGGTCAGACACACCAAGCAGGACTTCAGGGCTTTGTGTTTGGTCTCAGTACAGACATCACAGGAGACTTCATCTGGTTCAGCAGGTTCTGGGTTTGTGTTGGAAGTTTGTCTCAGCTGCTTTGACTTCCTGAACTGATCAGCCATCTCAGAGAAGACTTTATTAACTGAATATTTTGGTCTCTTATAGAAGGTTTCTTTACATAGTGGACACAGACAGACATCACTAGTGTCCCAGTAATGTGTGATGCAGGTTTTGCAGTAGTTGTGTCCACATGGAGTGGTGATTGGATCAGTGAACACATCCAGACAGATAGAACACAGGAACTGCTCTTCAGACAGGAGAATACTAGCAGACGCCATTTCTACACACTGAGAATAAAAGTGAAAAGAAATTTAGTTTGGTTGGCCAGAAATTATGTTTTTGCCCTTGTCCGTCTGTGTGTCTGTGTTTCTGTGAGCAGCTAATCTCTGGCACCACTGGACTGATCAGTGTGAAACTTTGCTTGCACACTCCCAATAGGCCAAGAAAGAACCTCCATCCCAAATGTTTCAAATTAGCCTCATTATGGCACTATAACAGTTCACTTTGCTTTTTGTCTACAACTCTTGAACTTGTACATCATGCAGTAAAACAATCAAATAAATAAAAAACACTTCTCCTGGATTCCTTGGCTCATGATGCAACTATTAGGCCTTGCCTATTTCCGCCTGACAAGATATTCTGACATTTTAACGTTTTATTCAAAACACAGTTTTTGCTAAATTGGCACACTACACATCATCACAAGTCATGTGATTGAGATGGATCTGTCATATTTTTCAGATTCCTTTCCGATCAATTGGCTATGATTTGCAAGCCCTGGATAGTCAACCAGGCCTGGCAGAGATCTGCGGTTAGAGGAGAACACTAGTTGTGAATCTGATCTGGGTCATATTAACTGAAACACATAGGCTATTCTGTACTTAATGTTAGCTCGCCAAGTTTTTATATTATTATTACACATCATGGCGATAATATCTTTAATATATTCTGTACATTTAGAAGTATTTTTCTTGATGTATTTGACAAGTGCATTGTTACCTGCCCAAGTAGGGCTACTTGATTGAATCTTGATTGCAAGCGCACCTTCAATGGAGATCGCCTGTGTCCTCCCTTATGAATGTGAGGTTGTTTTTTCTACTGTGTTATTCCCTGAAGAAGACCTTGCTGGGTCGAAACGTTGGTTTCTCATTCAAATAAATCCTGCATCGTGGCTATAAGTGTGCGGCCTTTCCTCTACTCTCATACTTATTTACCAAGGTCAGCAGCACCTCACCGATACCGGTGTGCATCCTCCTGCCTTTTGTTTGATGGATACATTTTAATGTAAACATTATTCTCTCTCAATGAATAATAAATCATTATCTTTATTACTCACCTGTGTTTAAGTTGACAGAGTTTTGTAAAACGTTGTGTTGAAAGGTTTAGTAGAGAGTGTGTTGCTGTCACCGAACTAGTTTCACTGTTTACTTTCGTTTCACTAGATTTCCGTCACTGAGGAACTCCTCCTTGTGCTGTAGCTGTTAACCCTTTACTGACACCACCAGTGGTGGAAGAAGTAGGCCTACTCAGAACTTTTACTTATGTGAAACTAGCAATAGAACAATATAAAAAATACTCTGTATTGGCATCAAAATATACTTACAATTCCAACGTAAAGTACTCCGATGTTTTTATAAGCTCACAGGGAGACTTCTGTTACAGAACAAGCACTCTAATACATCTAACGTGTTGCATTGTGACTGTGAGCTTGTAGATCGGCTATTTTCGAATAGGCACAGTATAAAATAGAACATAATTATTTAAAATATGTGTTGTATTAATCCTATATTAAAATTAGCTAATGGGAGAGCAGGCGACCGGGACCTCTGACGTCATGTCATGTCATGTCACCATGACTCAGCCATAACCACATAAGGGGTTCCCAGGGGTGCATTGCTCATGGTACGGCCTTGCACGCCGTGCAGGAACCTATTTGACCAGGAGCATGCGCAGGCCCATGCATAGACTTACAACAACTTTAAATTCACACCTCAACAAAGTTTACAAAGGCTCCTGACTCACACACCAGGTGGATTAACATAGGAATGAGCCTAGATGCATATCAATTGTCCATTGTGTGACCTGTAGTGTAGGTGTTAAGCAACGTGCACGTTACGTCATTAAGATAATTTTTTCCTTTCTCACTGAGGTTATGTCCATGACCTTGAATTAGATAGCTTCGCGGCCCTCACATCTAGGCCCGATCCGAGGTTGGTCCATACAGCACTGGCCTAGTCACTCTGCACACACGTCATGCGAAGTCCGGCGAAGTCTCTCCTCTCCTCTCCTCTCCTCTACTCTCCTCTCCTCCCTCCCCGCTTTGCTTTGCGGCCCTAACCTCTTGTCCCAACCTCCGTACCTTGGTCATTAGGCCGTCTGTACTGTGGGTAACCATGGCCATCATGAGGCAGTCGAGTGTTGTCACAGAAGTCTTTAGGGAAGCTGTTATTGACCATGCAGAGTGACGCAGAGTGGCTCCTTCTGTGGGTCAGGTATGTCTGCTAGTACACCGCCACTCTTTGAGTTTGCCGTAATTGTGATAAAGAGGTCAAACTTCCTGTATATGGTTGCTATGGCAACCTGCCATATCAGGCTGAGGGTCTGATAGGCAAATCAGAGAATCAATCAAGCCGAGAGTCTGATCACAGATCGAGGTGGGGTAAGATGCCTAAAACATAGCCATAGCTCTGATCAACAGTCTGTAGCAAGTTTCGGGGCAAATGGAGTGATCCTGTGCTTGCTTACCCCGGACGAACTTTTGTCAATGATATAGTAGTAAGATAAGATAAGGTTGTTGTATTTATATATGTATTATATATAATTACACACACACACTCATGCATGCACGCACGCACTCACGCACGCACACTTTTTCCCCCTATTTTCTTTTAGGTCTGATAAAGGTGTAGCGTGCATGTTCTCATCATGTATACTTTAAATTACTTAAGACCATTTTCTTGATCTTTACTTAAGAACATTTTGGAAAAAAATGCCAATTTTACATCGAGGTGCCCACCTGACCTGTCTCCAGTCAGTCAGTCAGTCAGTCAAAAAACGACTAAACCTAACCTCTAAATGTCTAATCCTAACCCTAAACCTAACCTCTAAATGTCTAATCCTAACCCTAAACCTGACCTCTAAATGTCTAATCCTAACCATAAACCTGACCTCTAATTATTATTGCCTTTATTATCATGGTTTATGCAAGGATTGATTGATTGATTAAATACTTTATTAGACAGAATGTAAACAGCCCAGAAGTACAGTAACACTATAAAATGATAATCGACTGGTTCTTTAGAACCGGACTCAAGAGCTACTTTGAGGGCCTAGCTGGGTTGTAAGGCCAGCTAGTCGTCCTGAATATGCAATCTGTGATTAACTGGGTTGTAAGGCCAGCCAACCTCCTGGTTCTCGGGAGAGAGTTGAGATGTCTCTCGGAATCACTCTGGAACGTGCCCATCTGAGAGGCCTCGAGCCTCTTCCCACAATGCTGGCCCGCGGTCCCGACATCACTATGATGATGTCAGATAGTGTCAGACGTCTCCATATATGGAGCTGCCGATGTTAGTTATGGCCAAATATGGGTCAAGACTTCAGCCCTGGACGTGATGGCTATGTCTATACATGGAGTTTCGGGGAAGGGTTCGCTGATGTCAGACTGTGTACATATGGGACGTTTGGGTCTCTATGACGACTTTGCAGGTCTATTATCTCCATCTATGGGGATCTCCATATATAGGCTATTGCTGGCAACTATGCCCTGAATGTTTCCTAAGTATGCCCTGAATGTTCGTAACAAACACATTGATTTGATTAGTAATTCAGGTGATCAGTACGTTATAAAATGTATTTGATTTAGATAAAACATTTCATCTGGTAGTTATAACATATCGTTGCTGTCCGGCAGAAACCAGCTAACTCCATTTTTACGCTTTTGCATTTCTTTCCATAAATCAGGGCCATTAAACACCCTTTACGTCTGTGTGTTGGTAAAAGAAATATTGAACCAATGAAGTCGACCAGAGTTAGCTGGTTTTGCTGACTCCAGGCTCCACCCCCTTTTGACCTCCAAACTCATTGTCAGCTTGGAGGTCCGTTCAGCTGTTCTTATCAATGATGAACAAAACCTCCTAACTCCACTTTTTTAATTTCCTGAAAAATGAATATTTTGGAGTTAGCTGGTTCCTGCCGGACAGCAGAGATAGGCCTACATAAGTATAGAGATTTATATAAACATTTTATCTGGTAATTATAACATATGCAAGTATAGAGATTTATATAAAACATTTTATCAGGTAATTATAACAAAAATATAAGTATAGAGCAAACATTAAAACATAAATCACAGTGGGTCTCATTCATAAAGATTGATTGTTTATTTTATTTATTTTTTTATTTTTTGAATCTCGTCCCTGACCACCAATACATTACAAGAAAAAACTGAAACTAATAAAAGAACTAAATCAGAACTAAGCATTTTCACAAAAACTAGCAAAACCCACTTTAAAAACCAATACAAACTAAAATGAAAAAAGTGAAAACAAAATAGAAAAATAAAATAACCTATGAAATATTCTAAACTATAATAACGGTTGGTACCGATCCTTGATTCATAAGGTATAGAACATAATACAATCTATTGTCAGTTATTTATTCTAATACTATTTATTGTATAAAATCGTGCATAAAACTAGATTAAACTTTTTCATAGATTTCATAGATAACTTCATAGACTAGGTTGACAGACTCTGTCGTCAGTGTTATGTAAATCAATATTTTTTTTGTTTAACTTTACACATAATCTTTTATATTAACATGTTGGATTCATGTTAATGTGTATTTTCACACATTTAAACCCCTCAATACTTAGTAAACTTGACCTGTGGCTCTGTACTTGGTCTGCTCTATTTCTCACTCTACACCAAACCTCTTTGCTGAAAATAACTGGTGAATGTTCCCCGCAGAATATTATATTATATTCATAATACATAATAACTACATTGATCCATTGGAACACAGGTTATTATATTAATAATAAATAATAACTACTTTGATCCATTGGAACAAACTACTTTTTTTGTTTTACATTTCCTATAAAGTAACAGTTTTGTACATACAAAAACTGTATGTACACTGTATGTAAATGTATGTAACTCGGGGTGGCAATAAGCAACAGAGACCAGTGGAAGCAGCTTGTGTCGCAGATCTCGAGGGCACTCGAATGACGATGATGAAGTACATACAAGGTTTCTACCTGACAGAGACAATATATAATCTATAATGTTCTAGATCAAGGGTTCCCAAACTAAAATAATCATATTTGAACTGGGGACCCCCCAAAATAATCATATTTGAACGACGCATTGTGAGCTTGTAGATCTGCTATTTTCACTATATGCTTGAAATGGGGCTTAAGTGGTTAATTCATAATGTACTTTTTCCTTTCCAAGAAATGTAAGTATCTAAAAGTACAAATACTAAAAAATATACCTAAGTAAAGCACTCAAGCAAATGTGCTTTGTTACTGAACACTATGTAATACACACATTTATTTTTACTTTATTTCATTTTCAACTTGTTTAATTAAATTTGTTTTTGAATATTAAAGGAAAGATTTCAACTGAATGTCATTATCTTTTGTATTTAAACATGTTTACCAGATCTTACAGACCTCTGCTGTACCTCCAGAAAGCTGTGCTGTACAAAGATCTATTATATCCATTTATGAATATGAGCTTAAGGTGATGCAACGCAAAGTGAGCTTGTAGATCTACTACATTCAAAACAAAAATGTAAAATGTTATTTATTTATTTTTGTTTGTTATTTATTCACTTATAACGACACGTATAAACTAGGAACACCAGGATGAACATTTTCAACCACATATAGCGTCCCTGTGCTGGGGAGAACATCAGCCGGAAATAGCTGATCTACAGTACAAGCTCACAACGCGACGCGACGTGAGCTTGTAGATCTGCTATTTTTGGCGAAGAGATTTGGTGTAGAAGGGGAAAAGGAGCAGAGCAGAGCCCTGAGGAACCTACCTCTGCCAGCTATTAGTATAGAGTTTAAACATGTTTACCAGATCTTACGCACCTCTGCTTTAGGTACATCTTCAGTTTTATCAGCTACAACCATTATCCCTGCATATAGAGGTTGTGTGAAGGTGGTTCTTTCTGTATGAAGGAGCCTCATTGTGCCTCTCTCAATACTGTAGAAACACAGAATACCATCTCTGTGATCTACATACACCCCCACCAAGTGCCCCCCAATCCTGAACCCTGCATTCTTAGTGGAGGGGAACAAACTGTTCCACCATGTGGAGGGAACAGGTCCTGACACTTTAATTCTAATGCTGTTGTGACTTACATGGTAGCATGCAGCACCATCATCAACACTGCAATATAACAGCCAGGACTTGTCATAGAATCCAAAGCGTGACACACCCTGCTCGTGCTCCTCTCTGTCCTGTCTGCTGATGTCTTTATAACTGACTGCTATACCAACATCCTCTCCATCCCATTCTACTTCAAAGTAACAACGTTCAGGCAGACTCTCTCTACTCAACACATAAGGGTTAAAGATAAATCTCTCTGGATGATCAGGATAAGGTTGGTCTTGCCATGTCCAAGTCACCTTCATGTTGTTCTCTGACAGGATGAGGCGTCTGTTTACTGTATTTGGGTCCCATGACAGAGGAGAGGAATCTGTGAGAAAAACACATGATAAAATATCACAACTCATGAAACAATTTCTACCTGATGACTCTATTCTGGACATACACCAACATGTTCACACATTGAAAAGTAATTTTAAACATTTTTAAATAATAATAATGATAATAATAATGTTATTATTATTCAATTCAAGAATATATATATTTTTTCAAGTTAGCAGATCTACAAGCTCACAACGTGTGGTATCATGATGGTATGTGAGCTTGTAGATCTGCTATTTTCACTATTCATCATACAAAGTATATTCAGAGCTTAAGAGGTTAAAACCTCATACATCTATTTGTGTGTACAGTTTAATTCAGGGGTCTTCAACAGTGGGTCCGGGACCCCTAAGGGATCCTCAGAGTTACTACAGGGGGTCCGGGGGTCTTCAGAGTTACTACAGGGGGGGCCGCCAAATCTGTGTAACTCTTATGGAATGATACCAAAATGCTCGCCCCAAAACACAGTCGCCCCGGGGCAAATCCGGCGGTATTCACGGCTGGTCCGCGAAAAGAATGGGGGCGAGCGTGTTTTGGGGCGAGTCTTCCGGTTACCTTATGGAATACTTTCATTGCTGTAAGCAAGGAAATACTTCGTTTTGTTGTTACTTTTGGGTCAATTTATTAATTTATTGCGACCGTAGGTCGCACTTACTATAGAAACCTGCTCCAGGTGTCCGTCCGTCACGTCACTCCGTCACACTTTTCGTCACACTTTTGCCCTGCTCATATCTCCGCACCCGTTGCCCCGATCCATGCCAGATTTTGCACACACACTCCTTACCTGCCAAACTACACCCTCCAAGGACCCCCGGAGCTCCAGGGACCCCCAGCTGCCTCGGGGACCCCCAAGTGTAAAAAATGAGCACATGTGCACACATTACCAAATGACCACCCCAACGGGGCTGCTCACGGGGCATTCCCGGGGACCACCCACTCCTGGTGCTCCAGAACGGATGCAAAAGTGGTGGCACCCCCAGTGGAGGACCCCCTGCCACTGCAGCTCACATAAAATGCCGTAACTCGGGCTAGGAGCGTCCGGGAGAGCCGCGGCCGGTACCTATTCGTCCGCCAAGGCAACGCGGACACCCCACCCCTAATTTCTCACATGGCCCTCTTCTAGCGCCACCTTCAGGCCGCTTTTCACAACACATTTTTGCCCACTACTCCTACAGTTTTGCCCCTAAAAACACGCAAATTGCTACACACTACACAGTATGTCTACACTCATGTCATCACCATGCCTGCCACCACATTTCTCACCATACAGCCCTCTTCTGTATACATGTGACCTACGGTCGCTTATCTCCCGATTAGGGAGTCTTACTGGTGTATTAAGTAGCCGTGTAATAAGCAGGATAATTGCCAGGTAGCTGGTCATTATTGAAAAATAAATCCCTTCAGGGTGATTATAATTACCCTGTCAGGATTTATTTTCCAATAATGACGGTAAGAACGGTGGCACTGGATGTACCCTGTTTTAAAAAACCTCTGGCACTAAATGTGTTAATAACCAATGGATCCAATGTAGTTATTATTTAATCACAAGATCTTGTTAATACTTTTCATTGGTTACATATATATATTTAGATATTTGTTATGCTCGCTAACGTGACCAAGTATTCTGCACATGTGTCAGTGTTTACTAGCTCCGGTGTTATTGAGCGTGACCTCAGTTCGCTATGAAGAAGCCCCGGTGGACAGATGGTATGTAGAAAAAGAGCCGACCTTACACAACATTACTTATTCCTCACATATTATTGCGACCGTAGGTCGCATTTACTATAGAAACCTGCTCCAGGTGTCCGTCCGTCACGTCACTCCGTCACACACACACGTCACACTTTTGCCCTGCTCATATCTCCGCACCCGTTGCCCCGATCCATGCCAGATTTTGCACACACACTCCTTACCTGCCAAACTACACCCTCCAAGGACCCCCGGAGCTCCAGGGACCCCCAGCTGCCTCGGGGACCCCCAAGTGTAAAAAATGAGCACATGTGGACAAATTACCAAATGACCACCCCAACGGGGCTGCTCACGGGGCATTCCCGGGGACCACCCACTCCTGGTGCTCCAGAACGGATGCAAAAGTGGTGGCGCCCCCAGTGGAGGACCCCCTGCCACTGCAGCTCACATAAAATGCCGTAACTCGGGGGCTTGCCCCCCGATCCATGCCAGATTTTGCACACACGCTCCTTACCTGCCAAACTACACCCTCCAAGGACCCCCGGAGCTCCAGGGACCCCCAGCTGCCTCGGGGACCCCCAAGTGTAAAAAATGAGCACATGTGGACAAATTACCAAATGACCACCCCAACGGGGCTGCTCACGGGGCATTCCCGGGGACCACCCACTCCTGGTGCTCCAGAACGGATGCAAAAGTGGTGGCGCCCCCAGTGGAGGACCCCCTGCCACTGCAGCTACGGTCGCTTATCTCCCGATTAGGGAGTCTTACTGGTATTATACTTTGTGTAGGTGTATTTCATGTCAGTAATGCTTGTTATGTTCTGTGTTTTTATTGCGGGTTTATAACTTAACGTAACAACTAGAGAAGTGTTTAGATAGGGTGTGAGTGTTTATGATAGATTAGATATTGTCAGATTGGATGGATCACACACACACACACACACACACACACACACACACACACACACACACACACACACACACACACACACACACACACACACACACACACACACACACACACACACACACACTAAACCACCATGGACTCACGTTTTTTAAAGTCCTCTCTGTTTGTGCTCCCAGGAGACACTGCTGGACGTGAAGACACTGCTGGACGTGAAGACACTGCTGGACCTGACGACACTGCTGGACCTGAAGACACTGCTGGACCTGAAGCTTCGACAGGAGACAAAGAAGACATAAGAAATTATTAAAATCACTGAAGAATGACCTTAACTGAGGTTATATCTTAATCTACAATATATCCATGATATAATTGTGCCTATCTGACCAATAACGACTTGAATTTAACAATACGTTTTATTTACAGACAAAGGGCACGGCAATGGGAAAACGGTTTGCCAGATTACTTTAAAATCATTTACGATTCTGTGCCTATCGGTACATAACTCGGACGGGGCTGAGTAGGCTCAAAGCGAACATCGCAACGTTCGGCACGGCAACTTGCGCGCTTTAGCACGCTTGGTGGTGCCTCTCGTGGCTCAAGTTTGCTTGAGACTGCGCCCCTCTGTCGCGGTGCGGTCCAAAACTATACTCTTAATTTTGCAATCCTTTATTGAGTCCAAGTCCTGTACCCTTAATGAGACTGTGGATGATTGTGGGTAAGCGGTCCAACTAAGGTTGGACGCCCCTTCCGTGCACAGCCCCCAGTGAACATGCCTCACAAAGTTCACTGGTAATTTTATTTCATTATAGTTTGTAAACATGCCTAAAACATAACCTTATAGAAAGGTAAAATGTTTAACCCTAATTAGGAATCCTAAAAGAACTCAAGGAAAGGTAAAACAGCTAAAAAATAACTTAGGGTAAAGATTTAGAATTTAGATTAAAGACTTAGTTAAACAGAATGTGAAATTATAAGGGCCTTACAATTGAAAAATAACAAGATCCCAAAAATACTTTCTTTCAAAACAAGATGGCGAGAGCAACAATTCCTTGCTCTGCCTTTTTCTGAAAGGACGCCCTTTCTAAAAGGCTTAGCACTGAAGTCCACCCCAAACCATTTCCTAACCTCAGTAAAACTATACCTAAACCTAACCCTAACCTCAGTAAAACTATGCCTAAACCTAACCTTCCCAATTATTGTATTACAAGGATTAGTAGTCTACAGTCCTACTGATTCCGCGCTGCCGCTCCACCGCCGGTAACTGCTGCTCCACTGCCGGCAACTGCCGGTCCGCCGGCGGCTGCCGCTCCTGCCTTCATAGTGACATGTTCTAATTGGTTTTCTCTCCTGTCCTTATGTTACAGTGTAACTGTTCAAGGCCGGGTCCGCCCTGTTACACACGGTTTCCTTCCTCTCTTGGGACTGCACTGTGGGACCTTTGGTTTTTATTGGTGTGTATTAGTCCCTGACACTGCATGTTTTTGTATTGAATATTATATGTTACAGTATATTGCATGAGTTTGGTGCCAGGCTTGTCCCCCTCTCTTTCCCCAATAGTACCTTGATAGTACCGTGTGCACAGTCCGACCTGCTAGTGATGTGCGGGTCGGGTTTTTTCATGACCCGCCCCGCTACGGAACCCAACCCGCCTCAACCCGCCCTGCGAACCCATATATAAATCTATGGCTCAACCCGCCCCGCGACCCACGGTATAAAAAAAAACCCGGTAAAATCATGAAGGAAAATAATCTTCAAGTATATACCCCAAGTGTATTCAAACTGTTTTATTGTTATTATTCTTATTCTTATTAGGAATAAAGACAAAACAAGAGCATGTGATTTTATTTATTTTTTTGCGTGTGAGAGCGGCTGACCCGCTCACCCACAGCCCGCATAATTGCCTCTGAAATCCTGACTCGACCCACCCGCGCCGCGGGTTGACCAGAGGGTCCCGCGGGTTACGGGTCGGCCCGCTCATCACTACGACCCGCCCTTCCCTCGCCAGAGGAGAGTAACTGTCACTTTATTCAATAATTGCCTTATTGACCTATTGCCCTGATATTTTAACAATTACAATCCATGTGTTATGTAGCTATTTTGTAATAAAGTATGTTCTATTTTCCCACAAACTGCCTCTGGTAAATTGTTCCTGTTTAAAGGAAGTTGGTCACATTACACAGTGTTGGAACATTCTAAGGTTTAGGGGTTCCTCCTGCCTCCTCCACACGCGGGAGGTGGAGTAGTCAGGCATATTATTAGTACCAGTTACTACACATGGATTAAAAGACAACAATACATCAGATTACTAATGTCTGACACATGGATTCAAACCATTTAATCTTACTCACCTGTCTGTTGGTTTGATGCAATCTTTAAGTTCTCTAATTCAGTCTTCAGAAGATCACGCATCTGCTGAGCTGCAATGACAGATATTTATACATTTTGATGAACCATCAACAGAACAAGCAAACTAGAGACTTTTATTTATGTTTTTAATAATCAATTTCTCACCAAGAAGTGGATTTTCAGTGACGGCACCTTTTTCTGTCAGAACTTACAGATAGAACATATATGCAAGTTTAGATGAACCACACAGAATCATATATTCTCTCTATATTTATCTTGTATTCATTGTAATATTGTTGTATTGAAGTAAATATAAATATTGTCTTCCACTCATCAACTCTACACATTATGAAGTCAAGTATTATAATACTACAATAATTATTAGGCACATGGCAGACATTTTGATAACACATCCTATGCATCCCACGATCCTAGTTCGATCCTAGTTCTCATGGTTGTAAAACAATCATTTCATAATGCTTTATAATCATTGTTATATATATATATATATATATATATATATATATATATATATATATATATATATATATATATATATATATATATATATATATATATATATATATATATATATGTATGTATGTATGTATGTATGTATGTATGTATGTATGTATGTATGTATGTATGTATGTATGTATGTATATGTATATGTATATGTATATGTATATATATGTATATGTATATATATGTATATATATATATATATATATATGTATATATGTATATATATATATATATATATATATATGTATATATATATATATATATATATATATATATATATATATATATATATATGTATATATATATATGTGTATATATATATATATATATATATATATATATATATGTATATATATATATATATATATGTATATATATGTATATATATATATATATATATATATATATATATATATGTATATATATATATATATATATGTATGTATATATATATATATATATGTATATATGTATAGTGCTGTCAAAGTTAACGCGTTATTGACGCATTAACGCATGACCGATTTAACAGCGTTAATATTTTTATTGCATTAATCGCTCATTTACAAAATCGCATTTTTTACCCTATATGAGGCATCCGAAGGTCTAAGATTCACATGGCTTTCTGATCTGAACCCTCCCTCTGTGCATCTAAACCAATCAAAGCAATTGGGGGGCGGGATGTTAGGCCCTTTCAACCAATCACAGCGTTTGTAGCGACAGCTAGCGAGCACAGCCACGGCCACTCGGCCAAGGAGACACAGCCGACACTTTATCTGCTCTGAGAAGTGTACCGGTGTTGTTTCCTTGGCTTCACTGACAACAAAATTAAGTTGAAGCTGGGCTGAATTAATAAGGAAACACCACGGAACGGCAAAATGAGTTTGGAATGTCACAACAACAGTGTCCGTGGCTGCTGCGTCGTAGCACCGTAGCCTACAGACGATTTTAGGACGGTATAGAGGATATGCGCATGCTTAAAGGACGACTTCACCACTTTTCAACATATCTTCATATTATAGGTCCTCACTAATGCTCATGATAAAATGTTACAATTTTTTCCTAATCAGTCTGTGTCTCAGAGGAGGGCTGTAGACAGTTCAGAAACCCGTCTACCAGTGACATCATCGATGGGGAATCCAAGCTGATAGAAACTGCAGGCTTTGTATTCCTGGAAAGTTGCAATGCAATAATAGATCCCATTGTTCTCGCCTTAATAAAAAAATCACACCCTGTGTGAAGGAAGCGGTGCCTTTGGGGCGGGGCTTAACTAATTACAGTTCGTCCCTATTGGTGGTTTTAGTCCATGTACAAAATTTGTACTCCGTAGCATGCTGCGAACTTGAGTTATGGCTGTATAAAGGCCAGCCAATGGGAAGACAGAGGGGGCGGGGCTTCAGCAATTCATGCTCGTCCCTATTGGTGGTCTAATTCCACATACCAAATTTGGACTTGGTGGCATGCTGCAAACTGGAGTTATAGCTGTTTAAAATCCCGTGCTCATCCCGTGCTCATACGGGCGGACGGACATAACATACGCTGGGGGTCCCTGGACCCCTCTTTTATAACTTCAGCAATTCATGCTCGTCCCTATTGGTGGTCTAAATCCACATACCAAATTTGGACTTGGTGGCATGCTGCAAACTGGAGTTATAGCTGTTTAAAATCCCGTGCTCATCCCGTGCTCATACGGCCGGACGGACATAACATACGCTGGGGGTCCCTGGACCCCTCTTTGATAACCAGTGGCACGTGTGGCCAATGAGAGGAGAGATGGCATAGGCAATCTCCAAGTCCGTGTGTGTGTGTGTGTGTGTGTGTGTGTGTGTGTGTGTGTGTGTGTGTGTGTGCGTGTGTCTGTATGTGTTGCTTCTTTGCCGTGCTCATCCCGTGCTCAAACAAACGGACGGACGGACGGACGGACACGCAGACAGAGTCAAACGTAGAGCGGTTGGCACCGCTAAAATCGGAATACATTTTTTAAAATATTTTTGGAAAAAAAATCCTGCCTAACGATGATGTCACTGGTAGACGGGTTTCTGGACTGTCCACAGCCCTCCTATGAGACACAGACCAAGTAGACAAAATTGTATCATTTTATCGCGAGCATTAGTGAGGACCTATTATATGAAGATATGTTGAAAAGTGGTGAAGTCGTCCTTTAAAGTAAATGGCACATCGAGTGGCAAAGCAAACATGCAAAGTGAGACTCTGTCCACTTTGCATGTCCATCACATGCTCCACGAGTGGAGTATATGTGTGAATCTCTGAGCAGCAAGTTATATTATTATAAAAACAGATTAGAGTCTGGGTATTCATGACTCTATGAAAATATGTTAGTAAGGCCAAGCAAGACGTTCATGCATAGTTTTCACGCTTGTTCTATAAGAACGACCCAGAACTAGTCTGGCAGCCTTATTTTGTGCAACTTGTCATTTTTGAAGCATAACATTAAATGCAGATGACCACATTACTGAGCAGTAATCTAAATGACATTTATACAAGCTTCTTGGACTCTGGCTTGACTGCACATTGTCATGCTCTGAACATGTTGACAAGGTGGTTACCAAAATGGGGAGAGCTATGGCAATAACTAGAAAGTGTTTACCGTTTTTAACTTCAAAACTGTTTCGTCAAGTTGTGTGCTCACTGGTTTTATGTAATTTAGACTGCTCAATAGTATGGTCATCTGTGTAGTATCGTTTCAAACATGGACACGGTGTTTCTCATAATTGATCATAATACATCCTGTGTTATAGAAACTCCCAAGCTTGACGGCTGCAATAATCAATTTGCATTTCCCCTCACCCTAACTCTTATTTTTCTATAGGATAAGCTGTTGTTCACCTCCAGGAGAGGGGCTTTGTTCTACTGTGTTTAGATCTTTTGAAGCTCAAACTCTCACAGGGCAAGAGATGTAAATCACTGGAGACCAGGTGTTGACACCTTCAGTTGAGAAGTGTCCTTCTTTGTTTTTATTTAACCTAATCAGAATAACCATTGTTCCCTCGTGAGGAGGCAGCTGACCCCCGACAGTGAATGCATAGTAAATGGAGGACAGAATGTCTACAGAAGACTTTTAAGGTTTAATTCTAATTCTGTCAAACTGACATGTGCATTCATACAAGAATAAGTCCTTTAAAGTGCATAGTTGAAATGAATAAAGTTGATAATTCTGACCTGTGCTGTTAACCAAGAGAAATGTCATTAAGGAAAAGATTCATTCTGGAGTAAATGCTGTCTTTATTGATGTATTCTTTCTAAACTATTGTTTGCAACCAGGAAATATAAAGTGTGTGGATTCATTCTAAAGCTTGAGAAATGTTGGACAAGAATTACTATACCAGACTTTGTGTAAGAGTAAAGTTTGATAATTAGAAATAAGACAGATTGTTACACTGTAATAACTGCTAAATGTGTGAGGTAGGCGGGGACTCGGCCCGACAACAACTGTGTTAGAATGCATGTATGTGTGTGATTGGTGAACAGGGATCAGGGGTTGGGCTTAAACTACCTGACCCCTCCCCTTGTTGACAGGAGGTGAACAGTGTATAAATGCTTTGTTGTTACTTGTGACTGGGCGCGCTGCTGATCTGACCACAATGGCAGACGTCCCAGTCAGGCTGAAATAAACGATGCTTGACTTGAATCCTTGGACTCTGGACTTCTTTCAACTTTAAGCTTTCTTCAGGAAACCGGTATTAAATGCCCGCTCTTGTGATCGAAAATATACTTCATAATGGCGTATGTCGGCAGTCGTCTTAATATTCTTTCCTTCTTTTATGGAGGACGGGGTATGCGAGAAGAACCTGATTTTTTGTGGTTTTATTTTTGATTTTAAGGGCGATGGGCTGGTTTTCTGGAGAAGGGTTTTTGGGGGGGTGAATCCAGGGTCTAAGGTAAGTGTCTTTTGTAACACAGGAACGCTTCTGAAGCCGGTAAAGGCCGGGGGCTGGTGATGTTCTGATCGTACTTATTATAACGGTGTAATGGCCCTCCATATTTTGACTCATTTAGTGGGTCTGGGAGCGGAGACGGGCGTATTGTATTTGCGATCTGAACATCTTTTCAACATTCAAGATCATTTAATTATGGCTCAACAAACCTATTATTTGATTTTGGAAAAGTATAAGTGCAAGGCCGCTTACAATAAAACACTTACCACTGTAACGTTTGGAAAAGTATAAGTACAAGGCCGCTTACAATAAAACAATTATCACTGTAACGTTTGGAGAAGTAAAAGTGCAAGGAATCTTACAATGGAACAATTAGAAGTAAAAGTGCAAGGAATCTTACAATGGAACAATTAGAAGTAAAAGTGCAAGGAATCTTATAATGGAACAATTAGAAGTAAAAGTGCAAGGAATCTTACAATGGAACAATTAGAAGAAAAAGTACAAGGGATCTTACAATAAAAACAATTACCGCTATAACGTTTGGAGAAGTATGAGACAAGGAATCTTAAGGTAAAACAATTACCACTATATCGTTTGGAAAAGTTTGAAACTTACATGTAATTATACAAACCTCATGTTCCACATTTAGAGTTTTGTAGATAATTGTTTTACATTGGTATGGCGGTGAAATATATGTGTAACGTTGTACGCTGGCTATGCGCATAAAGAGGACGCAGAACCTGTTGTGTTATATGGCTTAAACGTACCGTGGTATACAGTGAGAACTGAGGGATCAGGAGTTGGGCCTTTGCTCCGTTACCCTTTCCGTATTCAGTGACCGGTGTTTAGTGGCAAATTGCGTGTGTCCGATATGCGTCCATGGAGCTACGCACTGACTCAGGTTGGCCGCCCGGTGGTATGGGTCCGGGCGTGAGGGCATAAGCCAGCACCTTTTTCTTGGTGGCAGGGGAGTTCTGCTATGTGTATTTTTTACATGGATCCCGGTTATCAGCTTTGTGCGTTTGTACAGGCGCATGGAGACGCCGGCGCGCGCTAGACCTCGAGTGCTAGACGCCCGTAAAATGTCCATTATTAGAGGTGATTATGCAACGAGGTTGCATTGTGTGCTGAGAAGACCGGGCGACTCCCGTGACGAGGTACATGCGGGCGATTCCCGTGAGGTGTATGAGGCTTGAAGTGGCATGTGATACTTTCTTTGAAGTCATTGGTCGAAGGCTGAAAACCGCAGGAGTCATTGACGTCCTGTTATGCC
Organism: Gymnoscopelus microlampas; assembly: GCF_963454915.1. NCBI lineage: Eukaryota > Metazoa > Chordata > Actinopteri > Myctophiformes > Myctophidae > Gymnoscopelus > Gymnoscopelus microlampas. The sequence continues at coordinate 42,711,924 of NC_139958.1, forward strand.
CGGAAAATGCCTTTGGGGGAAGTGTTGCGTGTAGCTTTGTTGTTTGTATTGAATGTATGGGGTTAATGGTTTTGGTTAATATTGTTTGGATACTTGTTTGTATGATGCGTTTTATTCATGGATTTGTTTCGGTAGGCCTACGTGTTGTGTAGTTAGAGCACTTAAGTTATAGTTTTGTTGTGATGTACTGTGTGTTGGACGTGCGGTGGGGAGAGGACTGGAGCCTCTTATTGTGTGTGTGTGTGTGTGTGTGTGTGCGTTTGCAGTGTTGCTGTGAGCGGCTAGTGGACCTGTGGTTCTGGTGGCGACTTTGTGGGGTCATGGCTTTTCGGCTGTGTACAACTTTCTTGATTATCATTTTCGTGGTAATGCTATACTTTCTTCTTGGACTGGACAGTGAAGATGTGAGTGTCATTCTGTGTTTGTCTCATGCGTGAGCGTTTTTGATGTTGTATGACTGGTCTTGTGTGCGTGTGTGTGTGTACAGTATGTTGGTGGTAAAGTGAGTGTGTGTGTGTGTATGTGTGGATGTTTGTTACTATGGTTTTGTTGTTTTGTTTTGTTCATTTTTGAACAACACAATGAGTTTTGACTGTTGTAAAGGCTTTCGGTTGTAAAATGCAGGAATTTTTCAATGGCCTGCTTACAAGGGTTTTTTGCAGATTGTACATGCTTATTCTGTGGTTTTCAGTTGTGTATGTGTGTTGTTCGTTGACACGTGCGATTGTTTCCCCTGGGGGGGTGCGCGGTCTGTGATGGTTGTGATTGTGTCTTCGGAAGGTGATTTTATTTTGGCTGAATGTTGAGTGTTCTTCGGTACGTCTGTGTGTTTGAAATAGCTTGGCTTCAGTGCAGATTTTTTAGGTGTTCTTGGTGGGATTTCACTTTTTACAACACATTTGAAGTAAGTGTTGTAAGAGGGGAGAGATGTGAAATGATTGTTTAAATATTTAACTGATGAACAGAGACATAACGATTTAGTCTAAATGATAGTGAAAATAATCTTAGAACTGTTAAAATAATCTACAAAATAGGACAGTAAGAAGTGAATTTAGAAGAAATGAAAATTGGAATGTTACAGTAAAGAAATAATATGAGTAAAGGTTAAATTTGATCAACTATAGATTTGTAGAGGTCCGTATGAAGATATTTAAATATTGAGAGCTAAGGTTTTATTATATAGGATTGATTCGATTTGATTTGTGCTTCATTTATGACGGCTTAATTATTTAACTGGTCTAATATGTTGTTATGAGTGTGTTGTCCTTTTGTGTCAAATCAGGGCTGTTTTCGGAGAGACTGCAGCCAGGGGAATGCATGCCTTTGGAAGATCCTGTTATCTGGCCAGAAACAGGGTTGCTTGTGTTCTTTCCGAGAACAACCAAGGTTTGAACACGGATTGGAAAAGCATAACATGGCCACATTAGGATCTGTTGGTGTTACTTTGAATATTGAGGGACATGTGATATAGCTAGCATGTGTGCTTCGACTAAAAAGATACACTTTATTTAATTGACTCAGCCGTGAATAAGTAATTAGACAGTGTTGATTTAAAATTATGGTTTGGATATAATGGAAGGTTAAAATGGAGAAACCGTAAAGTATAAGTTTCACTGGCTTTCTGATTGCAGGGGTTTGGGGGTTCATTCCAAAAAACACCTGAACTACTGCAACAGGGAGATATTTGTGATTCTTATTGTGCTAAAGTGAATTAGATTTTAGTTTATTAAATAGGAGATCTTAGGACAGAGTCATTGTTGGCCTTCTGATGGCTAGGAAGGGACTACACTTTTTCATTCAGGTTTTTAAAAGGACATAGACCTTTCTCTTTGGTGCTAAAATGTAAACTGTAAAATTTGCCTTAAATTGAGTGACAGCATATAAACAGTTCCCGGTCTGGATCACTATCCTTTTTAATCTCACGGATCGAGTATAATATTTAGAGTTTCGATAAGTGAACTAAATACTTAATTCAGTGGTTCAGTACTGGTGCTAAAAATAGGCTGAAATTCGTTTATCTAAAGGTGACAGAACAATATACAAAATCCAAGCATTTAATAGGAGATGTCTGTGTCTGCTTTGAAATTACCACATTTTGTTTGTTTGTTTGTTTTTGTTAGGAACCAGGGAAAGAAAGAGAATCTGACGCAGTTTTAAGGTAAGTGTTGGTTGATGTGAGTTACCAGGGGTGGACAGTCTTTCTCTGGTACAGACCTAAGTAATTAGTATACTTTTGGCAGAACCTTGAGGGTCACAATTAGGTGACTGGAGGGGAGTTTATCCTCATGCTCGAGACGCCATGATAGGAATAAGGTAGACAGATTAGATAGAAATTGACAGATAGTTAGGGGGGTCTTCGTTCCATTTGTTTAAAGAGACGTCACACCCTTGTGACGAAACATCACCCAGCACTGATCTTACACTGATCTTTTTAATCTGTACTTAAGTAAAATAGCTTTTGGTATGCTCTAAGCCAGGAGTGTACACATTTTGAAAATATTGAGAGGGAAATAGGACTAATTTTAGGACCCAGAGGGGACGCTTAAATAGAGATTATTATAGTATAAATTTTGAATTATCGTGAGGAAAATAGGTTAAATAGTTGCTAAGACAGTAAATAGGACTTAAGTGTTAAGTGGTTTATTAGAATCATTAGTTTGAAAAATATAACAAGGAGGAAAAAATTGAAAAAGTATCAAGAGGATTGAAATGGAAAACTTAGCGAGTATAATTTATGTAGGAATGAATTGACTGAGACATACAGTAGTTAAAATGTGTCATTTGTCTGGAAGCAGTAGTGTCATGGATGAATGGCTGGTTTATTAGGAAAAGAGTAGGGAAAAGTTTTTGTCAAGTATTTTCCTGCCAGGATCTGTTGGAGACAGTTGGAGAAAGTTGGAGAGGTTGTTGTCCAGAGGGGTCCAGGCCAGTGAGGAAGAGTTGGTGAAAAAGTGACGGGCGCCAGCAGGAGAAAGGAGCGTCTACTCAGCATTAGCGGAGGACAGCAGGAGGTCTATCAATCGTCCCAGGCTGAGAACCAGGAGATGCAGCAAACGAGGGGCGGTGTGAATCTTCCTCAGCTCGTCACTCATCAGAGAGAAGGGCCAGACGTGGGACAAATTCCCATCTGTCTACTCATCAGAAGAAGGGTCTTCAGAGTCGCTACAGCACAGCAGGAGCACAGCAGGGCACCAGGAGGTGCAACTCTACAGACCAGGAGATGGCGTGAATCTTCGACCAGAGGGCTGTTAACTACTCGTCAAAAGCAACACGGCAGGACGACAGATGACAGACATCGGGCAGACGGCTAGGTGTTACAGTTTGACAGCAGGGAGCCATGGGGGTTAACTTGTCGACTCAGCTCTACAAATCGTCCCAGGCAGATAGCAGGAGGTTCCAAAGATCATGGGGCTTCTGAGATTCTACAAAGTTGCTTTGTCAAGATGAAAGACAAAACCCCCTCAGTGGAAAGGTGATTCCAGCAGGTTTCACACGCCTTTTGTCAAACAAGAGAAACCGTACCATTGTCATGGAAAGGATGACAATCATCCCCCCCCTTCATCATTTACACAAAACCCCCTCTTTTCCCCTTGCCCAAGAGCTGTGGACAGCTTGACTGGAAATTCCCCAGTAAGCGGACATGGACATTCGAAGAAAAAGAAGAAGAATTTTGCGGTTTATTAGTTTAGGCGAAAAAAGAAAGAACAGAAGAACATTTCTGTGCGCGTGGAGAATGAACATTCCTTGTTAAAGTGTGTGTTATGATGTGTCTTGATCAAGTAACCAAATGATTCGTTTCACAGGTTCAGTGGTATGCAGAAGTAGCGGCTGAGTGTTAATTCTTTTTAGGTCAGACAGATGGCTGGAGGAGCGAACAACACTGAGTGTTTTAACCAGTATTTTATTATTTCACATGTTTGAAAGTTCCTTTGTGGGAGACGTTATTAAGTCTCCCAAGAGGGGATTGTAGTATCGTTTCAAACATGGACACGGTGTTTCTCATAATTGATCATAATACATCCTGTGTTATAGAAACTCCCAAGCTTGACGGCTGCAATAATCAATTTGCATTTCCCCTCACCCTAACTCTTATTTTTCTATAGGATAAGCTGTTGTTCACCTCCAGGAGAGGGGCTTTGTTCTACTGTGTTTAGATCTTTTGAAGCTCAAACTCTCACAGGGCAAGAGATGTAAATCACTGGAGACCAGGTGTTGACACCTTCAGTTGAGAAGTGTCCTTCTTTGTTTTTATTTAACCTAATCAGAATAACCATTGTTCCCTCGTGAGGAGGCAGCTGACCCCCGACAGTGAATGCATAGTAAATGGAGGACAGAATGTCTACAGAAGACTTTTAAGGTTTAATTCTAATTCTGTCAAACTGACATGTGCATTCATACAAGAATAAGTCCTTTAAAGTGCATAGTTGAAATGAATAAAGTTGATAATTCTGACCTGTGCTGTTAACCAAGAGAAATGTCATTAAGGAAAAGATTCATTCTGGAGTAAATGCTGTCTTTATTGATGTATTCTTTCTAAACTATTGTTTGCAACCAGGAAATATAAAGTGTGTGGATTCATTCTAAAGCTTGAGAAATGTTGGACAAGAATTACTATACCAGACTTTGTGTAAGAGTAAAGTTTGATAATTAGAAATAAGACAGATTGTTACACTGTAATAACTGCTAAATGTGTGAGGTAGGCGGGGACTCGGCCCGACAACAACTGTGTTAGAATGCATGTATGTGTGTGATTGGTGAACAGGGATCAGGGGTTGGGCTTAAACTACCTGACCCCTCCCCTTGTTGACAGGAGGTGAACAGTGTATAAATGCTTTGTTGTTACTTGTGACTGGGCGCGCTGCTGATCTGACCACAATGGCAGACGTCCCAGTCAGGCTGAAATAAACGATGCTTGACTTGAATCCTTGGACTCTGGACTTCTTTCAACTTTAAGCTTTCTTCAGGAAACCGGTATTAAATGCCCGCTCTTGTGATCGAAAATATACTTCATCTGCATTTGATGATATGCTTAAAAAATTACAAGTTGCACAAAATAAGGCTGCAAGACTCACTAGTTCTGGGTTGTTCTTATAGAACAAGTGTGAAAACTATGCATGAACGTCTTCCAAGTGAGATTCACAACACCAGCGAAAAAGCCAGTTTTAAAAGGAAACTTCAACTTCATATAATATATACTCAAAACATACAGTAACATCTATTCTTACATACCAGATTGACAGTGCTACTTTTTAAATCTGTTGTATCCCTGTCGGTATTTTCGGTTCTTTGTAATACACTGAATATGTTGAATGTTTTTGTTAATGTATTTTAATGTCTTGGACACCAGGAAGACTAGCTGACGTTAAGGCATCAGCTAATGGGGATCCGTTTAAATATACAAATAAACAAATAAAGATGGGATGCATAGCAAGTGTTACCACATTAACTTATAAACATTATCTATCCTAGCGCTTGACCTACCTGTTGGTGTGTTTTCAAACACCCCCATTAGATCTCTCCTTTTGACCTTCAGCAGGAGATTCACCATCAATTGAGTTTCTTTACCGGGATAATTTTGTACGATCTGGTCGACGACGTCCGTCATCTTAGCATCCTGCAGAGCACTCTTTTTCAGCGGCTGGAGACCTGCAACATTTTCAGGCTGTTGCAGATACCACTTGAAGTCATCAAACTCCTGCTTATTAAGATCCCGCAGAGCGTTCAGGATACGATCCTTAAGTGACTCCATGGTGGATTCCTACAAACACATGATGTCAACATGTCAGCCTCATTCTCAACTCATTCACTGCCAAGGACGTAAAAAACATATTTTTTTCCAATAACCAATTCTGCCACGGACGTAAAAAAAAACGCAATTTTAATTTTTAATTGGCCAATGTGAAAAGGTTGGCATTTGTTCCTGGGCCTAGTGGGAAGGTGTGCACAAAATTTCACAGAAATCGCATGCCACGTTGATGATTTAAGGCATTTTGTTCAAAACTAACCAATCCTGCAAACTTTGGATATCAATCCTAGCCAATCAGGATAGAATATGGAAAATCGAACAGATATCGTGTACCGATTCGCGTGTTGTTTGGACAAGATCTGTAAGGGTAACATCCAAAACGTGTTTTTCAGAAGTCGGCCTCATGGTGGCGATATAACAGGCTGATCTGAAAAATGTGGGGCAGAGGTTCGGATGCGGCATCCAGGGAGAGTGTGTGCGCAGTTTCACAGCGACCGAAAGACAATAAAAAAACAAAAACAAAGCAGCACAAGGCCGCTAGACCGAATGGTGTAGGCTGAAGCTTTAGCTTATAGTGCTTACTCTTCTTACTTTAAATAAGCTTTATAAAACAGAAAAACTGAATAATCAATCAATACAAACCAAAATGAAGACAATATTTCTAACAATATTTACAAGGGACTTTACAGTAAAAGAGCCAAGCGGACATGGCAACGCTGCTCTGCACTGTGGCTCACAGCCTTTGAGCAGTGTTGCCAGGTTTTGTGAGAAAAACAAGCAACCCTATGAAAACAAGCTCCAAAAGAAGCAACTATAGGCCACATGAGCACTTTAAACCTATGCATCGGATATTTGAAAATAGACGTTCTACAAGCTCACAACGCGTCGCCATGTGACGTGTTGTGAACTTGAAAATGGCCACCACTGCCCTATGCAGTTCCATGTCATATACTTGTATCGTACAGTGTAATCTGTATTATATGTAGGCTTATATGTATCTATTGTTGTCAGAGGAGGAGAATTTATTTTTCTGGCCCGCATCTTTCAGCAGCTAGCTGGGCCAGAGCTCCATTGCCTGGGCCGTGGCCAAGTGGCCCGACAGACGCTACACTTCTGACATAGCATTATAATGTTCTTATTTTGATCATAAGACCCAATTACTGAATGCCAGTCTCCAGGTTCTCCTCAGAATATGTATGACACTGATACTGATACTATGACACTATGATTTATATGACACTATGGCACATTAGGAGTCCATTAGTACAGTGAGAGTGTACAAATGGAACCAAATGGACCCGTAGGGTCAGAGTTACAGACCTGTAAGGGTCTATTTGGTTCCATTTGTACACTCTCAGAGTTACAGATCTGCAAGGGTCCATTTGGAACCCCCTCAAGAACAACCCATTTTGAGAACGACTGCACTAATACATTTAAGGCTATAGAGCTCTTTATGTGTTTCATCTGTTTCAAATATAACTTACTGTAGAACATTATTGTATTGTCTGTTTTCCTGATAGAGCCCTTACCTCAAACGTCCTAATGAGCCACACTCCTCGTCTCTAGAAAGTCAAGTTTAAATGTTGAATGTCTGCAGTCACACAGTGTCACAGTGCCATGCAGGTACAAGCTGTTACTTGATAATAAAATATATGCCCAGGTTATAAAATCTGTCCTCCACACCCACAAGGTTCAAGGTTCCTCTTTATTGTTCCCTTATCTTGTTATATTTATGCACATGTGCATAAGAGTACAACTGGCATTGCAGCAGCATAAGTCATACATAGTAAAGACAAAAGTGTGTGTGTGTGTGTGTGTGTGTGTGTGTGTGTGTGTGTGTGTGTGTGTGTGTGTGTGTGTGTGTGTGTGTGTGTGTGTGTGTGTGTGTGTGTGTGTGTGTGGTCAGTATCATGGTCACTATCATGGTCAGTATCATGTGACATGTCACTATCATGTCAGTATCATGGTCAGTATCATGTCACTATCATGTCAGTATCATGGTCAGTATCATGGTGAGTATCATGGTGAGTATCATGTCACTTTTTTCCCATTCGTTCACTTCCTGTTTACATTGAATATGTCATTACGGCTTTCACCGGATGCAACCCGTCACTACCGCCCATTGATTACCGCCCCTAATACTTCAGACCGAATCCGACACAGACGGGATTAAAACACTTCTTTATTGAAAAATATGAACTAATACATTGCACAAAGACTCCGAAGAACTTCGTGTATGATCAGAGAAGTACAGGCTTTACTGGTGAAGGTGCAGGACGCACTGGGGGGTGCTAGCCAAGACTATCATAGATGTAAAAATGTCAAAATCGATCAAATACATCTAGTCTTGATCCAGGGCTAGGGGGTTGTGGTATAAAAAAAGTTTGAGAACCCCTGGTATAGACGCACCCGAATGCTTCATTCTGTATTTAATGGAATTAAATTTTCACCAAAAATTGGACTGCGGAATTGAATATCAAAACAGGGCAAGATCATGTCTGGAATCAAATACTGCTCTCTGTTAATGCATAATAAATAGTTATCTCCAGTACTTACCAGTGTTTAAGTTGTCAGTAATTGTGCAAAACGTTGTATTAAAAGGTTTAGTAGAGAGTCTGTTTCTGCGACCAAACTGTTTCACTGTTAACTTCCTTTTCACTAGATTTCCGTCCCTGAGCAACTCCTCCTTGTGCTGTAGCTGTTAACCCTTTACTGACACCACCAGTGGTGGGAGAACAACTCAGATCTTTTTGTTTTACTATTGGACCTTTAAATACAAGTAGCAATAATACAACAATATAAAAATACGTTATAATATGTTACAAGTGAAAGGCCTGTATTCAAAATTAGACTTGAGTATAAAAGTACAAAAGTATTGGCATCAAAATATACTTACAGTTCCAAAGTAAAGTTCTCTGATTTTTTAACAAGCTCACAGGGAGACTTCTGTTACAGAACAAACTCTCTAATACACTCAAATGTGTTGCACTGTGAGCTTGTAGATCGGCTATTTTCGAATAGACAAAGTAATAAAATAGGGCCTAATTGGTTAAAATATGTTTTGTATTAATAATCTAAAAATGCAAAGTAACTGGTAACTAAAGCTGTTGAATAAAATAATGATTCAAAAGAGTGCAGAGATGTAGTGGAGCTGAAGTACGGTATAAAAAGTATCAAAACATGGAAATACTCAAGTCAAAGTGCCTCACAATTGTACCTGAGGTCCGTGCCCCCCTTAAGGCGGCGTCAAAGATCAGGGGGCCTGTTTGAAGGCACAACATTTGCACAAGATCATACAGTACCTTGTTTTCAGCCATTGTCTGCCTGTATGTTCTCAATGTGATATCAGTCCAACTTGACAATATTAACAATATTTTTCAAAAGGTCTCAAAAATAGCAGATCAATAAGCTCAGAACGCGTCACGATGCGACACGTTGTGAGCTTGTAGATCATCTATTTTTGCTATTCGACGTACTGCACACGGGAAAGAATATAAAAATGAATATAGGGCTTAAGACTTAAGTGTACATGTCTGAAGAACATAAGCATGTGTGTGTGTGTGTGTGTGTGTGTGTGTGTGTGTGTGTGTGTGTGTGTGTGTGTGTGTGTGTGTGTGTGTGTGTGTGTGTGTGTGTGTGTGTGTGTGTGTGTGTGTGTGTGTGTGTGTGTGTGTGTGTCTCTCTCTCTCACACATGTGTGCACATGTGGGGGTCTCAGCATGTGTCAGATGTAAGAAGGTGGTCTCCAAGGACAAAAGGTTGAGAACCACTGTCTACAATACTTCCACTATTCATGAAGATAATAACTTTTCATTTCATTTATATGTTTTGGTGGAACACAGTTGCCTATAGTGATATGTTCAGATGAATTTTCCTGGTTTAGCTGTGTGTGTGTGTGTGTGTGTGTGTGTGTGTGTGTGTGTGTGTGTGTGTGTGTGTGTGTGTGTGTGTGTGTGTGTGTGTGTGTGTGTGTGTGTGTGGTGTTTTTGTATACTAGAGGTTCAGAGTCTGGGTCGCTACGCGGCCCTCACACCTACATCACACCGCTGATCCCACCAATATGTCTGAGTCATATTGACGTGGGCTTTGTCAGAGTACCCGTTGTACCCATCTGTCTGTGTCACTTTTGTGCTCATATATGAAGATCCCTGCGCCTACAGTCAGACACAGAGCAGCACACAGGCACACACACCTCTCCTCCCCCGGCCTTTCCCAATCTCCAGAGACCCCTGGTGACGACCAACCAGACGGTTAACAAACAAAACAAAACCCACAGGTAATAACAATACTCACAGGTAATAATAATACAATAAAGCTATAATAATCACAGGTAATCATAATATATGATTAAATAGGTCGCTATTTTCAAAAACATTTGACAAATGTGGAAAAGGTTACTTTCACGTTGATAGGCTACTTTTGATGACAATACTTTTGTACTTTTACACAAGTTTAATTTTGAATACAGAACCTTTACTAATAACAGAGGATTTGCACATTGTGGTATTGTTACTGTTTATTGTTCCTGGGTTTGGACAGTAGTGCTGGTGTTTCTCTACTGTCGAAGCAAGGGGGCGGGAGCCTCGCCCCGAAGGGCGGGGACTTCTTTCTTCTACAATAGAAGAGTTAGGACGTCACATTGTAATACAACAAAAATACCCAACCTCGGCACCGGCCTCAGTGGCGCACCTCGCTAAACACTAGACTCCCAACCTACTACCACTGGTAGGCTGGGTTCGACTCTCGCTTGGGGTGAAACTTTTTCAGTCATCCGCGGACTTATTTTTTTCGTCAATAAAGTATAGTTTTGGACCATGACGGAGGCGCGCCGACTCAGCAGACCTTGAGGCTGAGGAGTTGCGCCCGAGCACCTCCAGGCGCGAGTGCCCGCAACGACCAGCCGATGGTCTGCTAGTCGACTAAGCGCCGTCCGAGTTATGTACCGATAGGGACAGAATCGTAAATATTTTTGGTGGGGACTGCGTTTGCCCCACTGACTGCGTTTGCCCCAACTACCACTCAAAGTGACTACTGGCCAATCACAGTGCGTCTCAACTTCCGGGTACACCCGCACCCCCCGCCCCCTTGCTTCGACAGTAGAGGAATACGCTGTTCGCGACCTAGCTACGTTCTGCAACACCTCCAGAGCATCCTTGATATCTTCCTCCTCCTCCCTCTCCCTCTCCTCATAGCAGGAGCGCACAAATGGAACCTTCGATTCCACATTGAAAGACCAACACCTATACACAGCAGTCATATTGTAAAGAAAAATGATACTAATGAAGGCTTTGTTCCAATTCATATAGCACAGTGGTCCTCAAACCTTCATTTCAAGGACCCTCATAACTCAGAGTGTACAAAGGGAACCAAGGGTCAATTTATAACCCTTCTAAAGGAACCTTGAGGGTTCCTGGACCACACTTTGAGACCCACTGGTGTAGCAGAGTGTTTCCAGTGAGCCAACATGCACAATATCAGCACCCTGACTCTGTTTGACAAGAATGGAACAGAGCCTTCATTATAGTGTCATTGGTAACATCTGTGAGGGAAGTAAGGAAGAGGCCCAATTTCTCTCCAAAATGGCTGCTGCTCTCCTCCATATATCCGATATCCCAGTGTCCCTGATGGGAAGCATACACTTTCTGTGGACCGCAGCGGCCTGCTTACTCAGCAATTACCTGTATGGACCTCTTGTTAAAGGGATGGTTTACCCAAAAGACCTTTTTTCTATCGATTAGTCACCCCATGGAGACTTGAATTTGTGGATATTCATTTTGGGGGTGAACTATCCCTTAAGGCCTGGGCAAGTGAGCCATGAACATTCAGAAAATCTTTTAGGCCACGACCCCCCAAAATATTCAGCTTTGAACTGGGGACCCCCCACCCTGACAAGCACTTGGAATTGTAGGCATTACATTGAGTTTGACTCGGTTACACAGATAAATATTGTGAAAATAGCCGATCTACAAGCTCACAACGCCTCGCAGTGCGAGGCGTTGTGAGCTTGCAGATCGGCTATTTTCACAATGTTTGCTATTCTTACGTAATATTTGACAATTTGGCCAATTTGGTATTAAAAAGGTCTTAACTCATTCAGTGCCCAGCTTATTTATGGCAGTTTGGCTCTGAGTGCCACAGCCAAAATTCATTGTAAAAAAAAAAGTGCTTAGGAGCCGAGATACAGCCTTTTTAAGTAAGAAGTTAAACAAAGAGTGAATGGAGCAGAATATTTTCAAATCATGATATCTTGGGTTCTGAACTTTTTTTTTTTTCATGACGTCTTAGACGTCACGTGGCGCTCAGGGCACTCAGGCCACGTGACATCTTAGACGTCATGTGGCACTGAATGAGTTTTAAAAGTCATTAAATTGTAACTTTGGAAATGTGCAGTTACCCTTTATACACATGGCTTGTTTACTGTTGAGTGAGAAAACAATGTTGCACATTAAGCTAATCATCTGGGGACCCCCCCAAATTATTTGGTGACCCTCCTGGGGGTCCCGACCCCCAGTTTGGGAACTACTGATCTATACTGGACACTACTGACTAGCCAATGACAATGCTCCTGTGGCAGGGCAGAAAGTTTACAAAAACATGTACTGTACATCAAAATGATAAAATATAAATATAATAAATAAATATAATATAATGTACTGCACATCCAAATAATAAAATGGCGCGGGACAGAAGAACAGGTGAAAGACAGAAAAATAGTCTGCACACTGTATAATGCTGCCATGAATATTTATTGTAAAACCACCAAATAATATTACATTTTTTGTCATTGTTTCAAACATAAACTCTTCTTCTCTAGCGAACCCAAGACATAAAAAACATGTTGGAAAAATTCCTCATTAGATGTACACCAAACTATGGATTCATCAACGTGACAACATAACCCAAAAACCCAAATTCACGCAAACTGAATGTATGCAACTCTGCGCTTAGAAAAACTCTGCACATAATTACAATAGCTGATTTATTTAGAAGAATCACAATTTACATATTCTATGATTGATAACATAATTTATAACTACAGTACATAAAAGAGACAGTTAACAACATACTCATTGCAGAATCTTTGCATAGTTTCAATTAAATGTTGTGTATTAGTAGTATTACAAGACTGACAATAAAAGTTTGTTTTATTCCTGACAGATATTAATCCTGCATAATAAACAAAAACAAAAAAGTTTAACTTACACCTGAATGCCATACAATATACTTACTTTTTTCTACTATTCTACAGTCTCACAGAAAGGGATGTATATTGAATACTTAATCTAATTAAACATTAAACATGAGATTAAACAAACTCATTTTACCACAATAGTCTTTGGTTGTAATTCGGACATGTAAAATTAAGTTCTTGTGTTTCAATAGAATGCATGTGTTAGAGTTCAATAGCTTAACTGATAATAAACCTCACATCAATCTCTTCATTAGCACAATAAACCTGTAAATGAACCCTTCTATACACACATTTGTTTCTTACATGAAAACAACTTACCTTTCATGTAAAGCCAATGATTAGTCTAATCTGTGTGATTGACAGGAGAGATGATCAGAGGAGCTGAGTTTTTACCATTATTATTAAAAAGTGGACTAAAGTATGGATATAGTTTCTCAGTGAAGGTGCAGCCAGTGAAAGAGTAGAGATGAACTCTGGTCTCCACATCATAAAAGGAGACCAGACCCTCCTCATAATCAACAAACACTCCCACTTTCTGGACCTCCTCTCTGACAGGGAGGAGGACAGAAGGGCCAGCAAGAGCCTTGTACTCATTTCCATTTCTCAACCATATAGACCAGCAACCATTGTTGGGGTCCAGTATGATCTGTCCCTTCCTGTTGATGGACTCTCTGGCCACTCCTAAATCCCAGCCAGTCTTCCCTTTAACCTGAACCTCATAGTAAAACCTTCCTGAAGAGAAGCTTTGTTTTCCTAAAACATTGACACATGGAGAGAATCTCTCTTTGTTGCCTGGGAGATTCTTTCTTATGTTTCCATGACTCACTTGTTTTCCCTCCTCAGACAGGATGAGAGAGGGATGTGCTGTATCAGGGTCCAGAGTTACATCCACTGCATATCGCTGGATCCTCCTCAGCTCAGCATCACACAGGTTATTCTCCATCTCTTGACTGAGTGTCTTCTCCAGCTGAGCCACAGCTGTCCTCACAGTCCCCACATATGAAGACTGAAGGACATTGACCGTTGTCCAGTCCTTGGTGGGTGGAGGGGTGTTGATGGATGTGAAGTTCTGGAGGAGGTGGAGGTGGTCTTCAGTGTGTGAGAGCTGATTCAGCTCAGAGCTTCTCTTCTTTAATTCAGTGATTTCTTGTAGCAGCTCCTTGATGAAGCCTTCAGCCTGTTTCTCTGTTGTTTTCTGCTTCTCTTCAATCACATCAATGAGCTCAGCCTGGGTTCTCTCAATACATTTGATCAGAGAAGTGAAGATCTGCACACTGTCTGCTATCTCTCTGTCTGCATCTTTCTTACTGAGCTCTACTGAGTGTTGGACCTCCTGAATCTTCACTTGTCTCTCCTGGATCATCTGCTGAACTTCAGCCTCTGTCTTTCCCAGCTCAGCCTTCTTTTCTTCAAATTCTTTTTCCAGAGAGACAATTTGATGCAACTTGTGGTCTGACTCTGACAAACAGAACTGACAAATACACATGAGGTCAGTCTTACAGAACAGCTCCAGAGGTCTGTCATGTTTCTGACACATTAAGACTTCCAGGTTCTTCACAGGGTTGATCAGTTTGTGTCGTTTTAACCCTGTGAGTCTCTGATGAGGCTCCAGGTGAGTCTCACAGTAGGAGGTCAGACACACCAAGCAGGACTTCAGGGCTTTGTGTTTGGTCTCAGTACAGACGTCACAGTAGACTTCCTCTAGTTTAGCAGTATCTTGGTTTGTGTTGGAAGGTGTTTTCAGCTGCTTTGACTTCCTTAACTGATCAGCCATCTCAGAGAAGATCTTATTAACAGAGAATTCTGGTCTCGTATAGAAGGTTTTGTTACATAGTGGACACTTACACACATCCTTAGTGTCCCAGTAATGTGTGATGCAGCTGTTGCAGTAGTTGTGTCCACATGGAGTGGTGATTGGATCAGTGAACACATCCAGACAGATAGAACACAGGAACTGCTCTTCAGACAGGAGACAGCTGGCAGACGCCATTTCTACACACTGAAAATAAAAGTGATAAAAATGTTGTTTAGTTGGGCGGAAATTATGTTTTTGCCCTGGTCCGTCTGTGTTTCTGTGAGCAGCTAATATCTGACACCACTGGACTGACCAGCGTGAAACTTAGCTCACACACTCCTAGTAGGCCAATGAATAACCTCCACCCCCTAAAATTAGCCTCATGGTGCACTATAACAGGCCACTTCCCTTTTTAGCTTACAACTCTTGAGCTGTACATCATGCAGTAAAAAAATGTAAACAAAAAACACTTCCATCGTTCCAGACCCCATTAATTTTTCACACAGAGATTTCCAAAAATATTTAAGCCTATAATCAAGCCATCCGGGGTCCTGGTGATTCATGACCATAAAACATTTCATTCTGTGAAAAAGAATGGTTTTATATTGAAAGGGATATTTCACTTTCAAAAAAAACTTTGGGTCATTTTATCGTCTACTCAGACGTTTGTGAGCCCCCCAGACAGTTTTTAAGTTGCTTGATTCAGTATTTAGATATTTGATCTCCTAATACACGAGGGGGCCGTGTTTTTTCAATAACCTTTTTCATTAATTTTTAATGTGTTTTTTTTTTTTAATGAAAATATTAAATACAATAAAAAAATTGAATAAAATAAATGAAAAAATAATCAAACACGGCCCCCTCGCGTATTAGGAGGGCAGTGTGAGTCACCAGAACCAAGGACGGGTGTTTTTGATGAATCTAACATGTTAAAAATGGAGTTTGAAGTTATAATGGGTTTGTATAGGAAGGGGGCGTGTCTGATAAAATGAATATCAAATATCTAAATACTGAATCAAGCAACTTAAAAACGGTCCGGGGTGCTCACAAAACCTGAGTAGACATTAAAATGACCCAATTTTTTTTTGAAAGTGAAATATCCCTTTAATTATGATATAATATATTTAAATACTCTTTGTTTTACGGTTTTCAAATGTGTTTTTTCACAGAATCAAACGTCATGAATCACCAGGATCCTAGATAGCCCTAGAATGTCTGTGATCTTACATACATTTCATGTATTCCAAATACACAGTCATAGATCACCCTCGCCGACGCGCTGTGTAGTGACGATCTGCGCGGCCATAAAAGTGCTCTAAACTCCGTCTGTACTCACCCAATAATTAATTCCTAAGACTTGGAGTCATATTTTGTCCTCTGGTTTCATATCCATTTGAAAGTTCTGCCAGAAAACGTGTGTTTAGTCAAATATCTCCACGAGCTGCACACGGACGACTTTCTGTACGGGCGAGGGGCACGGACTTGACTGAAGGACCACATTTAAAACGTCATAACAAATTGACACAGGGAAGCACAAACGAATGGGGAACACAATTGACAGGTGCTTGTGATTGGTGCGGGGTAATGAATCACTCCATCTGCCAATTGTGTGTCCCAAACATTTGTGCGTCCTAAAGGAAGTTTACATATATTCAGTCCAGCACTCATTCCCGGGCCCCTCGCCCGTACAGAAAGTCGTCCGTGTGCAGCTCGTGGAAAAGTGGAGATATTTGACTAAACACACGTTTTCTGGCAGAACTTTCAAATGGATATGAAACCAGAGGACAAAATATGACTCCAAGTCTTAGGAATTAATTATTGGGTGAGTACAGACGGAGTTTAGAGCACTTTTATGGCCGCGCAGATCGTCACTACACAGCGCGTCGGCGAGGGTGATCTATGACTGTGTATTTGTAACACATGAAATGCATGTAAGATCACAGACATTCTAGGGCTAGATCCTAGATGGCTTGTTTCTAGGCTTAAAATAATTGATATAAATATTTTTGGAAATATCTATGAGAAAAATGAATGGGGTCTGGAACGCAACATACTAAACTTTGTATAACTTGTGCTATAACCACGCGCCCCTTCTGTGGCCAATTTTTGTTTAGTCCATATAATTCATATCATGACAGTCATGTCATGATTTGACAAATAATGTTTCAGGGCTCGGAGAAACGGACAGACCCAGGCGTTTTAACTTGTAACATCCATGGCCGTGGGGTTAGAACTTTATATTTGAAATCTGAACGTTCATGTAGATGTGCGGGTTGTAAATGCAGACATTTCAAACACCAGGAACAAGTAGCGCCATGACGCTTGTGACAGACGTCGGACGAGCGTCATGTGGACCATGGCTAGGGCAAGATCATGTCTGGATACATTTTAATGTAAATATTAGTCTCTCTTAATGAATAATACATCTTTATCTTTATTACTCACCAGTGTTTAAGTTGTCAGAGTTGTGTAAAACGTCGTGTTGAATGAAAGGTTTAGTAGAGAGTGTGTTGTTGCCACCAAACTTTTCACTGTTTACTCTCGTTTCACTAGATTTCCGTCACTGAGGAACTCCTCCTTGTGCTGTAGCTGTTAACCCTTTACTGCCACCTGGAACATAATATGTTCAGATTTATCTTCCTGGTATAGCTGTGCGCGTGCACGTGGCTGTGTGCATTGTGCATGCTTGCGTGCGTGCGTGCATGCGACCTTGCTACTGTGTGCCGTTTTTGTATATTGTATTAATTGTGTAAATATTCCTTTTCCGATCAATTGGCTATGATTTGCAGGCCCTGGTATGAGATCTGCGGTTAGAGGAGCACACTCTATAGTTGTTAATCTGATCTCGGTCATATTAACTGAAACACATATAGGATATTCTGTACATCATGTTAACTTGCCAAGTTTTTAAATGATTATCTTTAATGCGCCATGCTCCATAGTCAGGGGATATTAAAAAAGTCTTGGAATAAATTCCTTACCAAAAAAAAATCTTCACCAATGTGTTTGCAAAGGTGTATAGTAACACATCTCACAAAGACTGAAATTCAGTATCCCTAGGAGAATTTTTGACAGCTCCTTAAAGTTGGGGTAGGACCATCCATAACCTTGGTTAAACCCCCCCCCCCCCCCCCCCCCCCAAAAAAAAATCAAAATTTAATTCTGTTTTAAGTAGCATGTGAGGTGTCAAACTAAGGTCTTTTTATGATTCTGAGTCCATTGCAATCATTTGTTTTGCACCAAAACCACTCCTTGGGCTAAAAACGGGCCAATCTCAATGGGCTTTTACACAAAAAGTATACATGGCTATGGCCGTTTTTAGGAGTGGTTTTGGTGCAAAACAAATGATTGCAATGGATTCAGAATCATAAAAACACCCTAGTTTGACACCTCACATGCTACTTAAAACAGAATTAAATTTGGATTTATTTTTGGATTTTTTTTAAACCAAGGTTATGGTGGGTACCCCAACTTTAAGGAGCTGTCAAAAATTCTCCTAGGGATACTGAATTTCAGTCTTTGTGAGATGTGTTACTAGACACCTTTACAAACACATTGGTGAAGATTTTTTTTGGTAAGGAATTTATTCCAAGATTGGAAAATATTCTGCTAATATCCCCTGACTACCAACACTGAACTCTTTTAAAGCTGCCTTGAAAAGACACCTATTCTCTCAGGCTTATGGCATATAGTTGTTTGTTGAACATTTTTGTTTGTTTCTTTGTCTGTTAGTTGTTCATTGTTTTTGATGTAAAGCGTCCGTTGGTTTATGAAAGGTGCTATATAAATTCAAGCTATTATTATTATTATTAATATATTCTGTACATTTAGAAGCATATTCTTGATGTATTTGACAAGTGCATTATTGCAGGGCTGCTTGATTGAATCTTGATTGCAAGCGCACCTCCAATGGAGATCACCTGTGTCCTTACCTCCCCTATGAATGTGAGGTTGTTTTTTCTGCTGTGTCTCTCCCTGAAGAAGACCTTGCTGGGCCAAAAGGTTGGTTTCTCATTCAAATAAATCCTGCATCGTGGCTACGAGTGCTCCCCCACGTGAGCACTCGATATGACCATCTGAGCAGCCATCAGCTCAGTGAAACAGAATTCCCCCTGCAGGATTAATTATTATAAGGTCTACATTATTACCATATTATTCCAATGTGTGAGACTGTAGAATTGTTTATATTTCTATCAGACTTGATTGTTTTGGCATTCATGTTTAAGTTAAGCATGTTTTGTTTATTAATGTGCAAGATTAATATCTATAAGGAATCAAATCAGTCTTGACTTCTACTTTATTTTACAGCTTTGTACTTATGTTCATATGCCTGTGTATTCAATGCAGACATTAACCACAGCATTGTAAGCTTGTAGAACGGCTATTTTTGGTGAAGAGATTTGGTGTAGAGGGAAAAAAGAGCGCACCAAGTACAGTGCCAACTCGGGTTTGTTTCCCTAAGTATAGAGGGTATAAGTTAAGACTGGTGATTTGGGGGTTTGGGGTTCAGTATGTTGTCACGTTGATTAATGTATATTTTGGTGTTCATCTATCATGTCATTGTTGCATGAAGTGAGGACGAGTTTGATGCTCCAAACAATGACAATAAGATATTATTTATTAGGTGGTTTTACAATAAATGTTCATGGGAACATTATCCAGTGTGAAGACTCTATTTGTCTGTATCTCACCTGTTATTCTGTTGAGCATGATACATTTAATTTAATGTAGTATTTTTATCGTTTGAAGTGTTTGACAAGACAATTAACAAATTATCTTGTCATTAAAGACACAGTTCATATAGTTCATTATCATCATCATATTTGAGTTTTCCATAGCAGTAACCGTAAATAGAAATGAGATAACCGGAGGGAGGGGTTTACCAGGCTACTACCCGGCAGTGATGGAAGAAGTATTCAAATATTTTACTTACCTGTAAGTTAAAGTATCAATACCCTATTGTAGAAATAGTCTGTTACAAGTAGAAAGTAAAAGTACTCGTTATGCAGAATGTCCCAATTCACAAGTTTTCAAAATGTATAAAAATCCTTTGAAAATAGCAGATCTACAAGCTCACAGCACGTCGCTTGTGATCAAAATGTACAAAGTAACTACTGTAGTAACTAAAGTTTTCGAAAAATTAAAGTGGAGTACAATATTTGCCTTTGAGATGTAGTGGTGTAGAAGTAAAATAATGGAAACAGTACAAAAACTGTACTTGAGTAAATGTACAGTTACTTTACACCAATGCTGCCCAGTGCCTAGTACAAAGACATAAGGTCAAAGGTCAAAGGTCTCTCTCTCTCTCTCGGGGAGTGACTTAATCCCTGTATGTAAACTGTTGCTTTACTCTGTGTCTCAGAATGCATTCTCTGAATCAACCAATGTATTGAACTCCCTAATAGAACATAATAGACTAGTTCATACTGTCAGTGGTCAGTAGATGGCAGTGCAGTCTTCATGTTGTGTGAGCAGCAGAGCAGTAGCAGAGAGACACAGTCAATGTTGAAAGTATCTCCAGTTATTACATTATTAAAACCTGAACTCATTCTCATACTCATTCTGACTGGTTATCACTTAAACGTTGCAGCAGGGGATCACTTTGAAGTGTGAAAAATAATTTCTGATGTTACTTTGATTTGGTAGGTAATTGTTAACTGCACACAGCTGAGATGCCAACATCCAGAAAGTCTGCCTCTGCAAAGTGAACTGTTCTCTAAACTACAGTCTCATATCACCCTGAAGGGCCTGATTGGGACGGCTCCTCATAGAGCAGTCACCTTCATTTCAGACCTGTATGCTGGCTCCATCAGTGACAAAGAGCTGTTTAAACTGTCAGGCCTCTAAGGCCTGCTGACAGAAGAGATGGCTGTGATGGCAGACAAGGGCTGTATGGAGTTAAGGTGGTTCAGGCATCTAGTACGGATGCCTCCTGAGGGTCTCCCCAGGTTCTTGGTCCACGTCCCACTGGGAGGAGACCCCCTGGCAGACAAAAGGACCAGATGGGGGGATAATAACTCCATGCTGGCCTGGGAATGCCTCAGGATCCCCTGGATGTAGTTAGAGTGGCCGAGGTAAGGGAAGTCTGGGATTCTGACAAGCCAGTCAGCCACCTGTCTGTCCGGCTTATGGGATCTACTGTATACTACTGACTAGCCAATGACAATGCTCCTGTGGCAGGGCAGAAAGTTTACAAAAATATGTACTGTACATCACAATGATCAAATATAGATATAATACATAAATATAAATATAATACATGTACTGCACATCCAAACAATAAAATAGCAAGTGCAGGACTCAGGATAGAAGAACAGGTGAAAGACAGAAAAATAGAGTCTGCACACTGGATAATGCTCCCATGAATATTTATTATAAAACCGCCAATTAATATGTTATTGTCTTTGTTTCAAACATAGAACTCTTCTTCTCTAGCAAATCCCAGACATGCAAAACATGTTGGCACAATTCCTTGTTAGATGTACAGCAAAATATACATTCATCAACGTGACAATACAACCCAAAAACCCCAAATCACGCAAACTTAATGTATGCAACTCTGCACTGAGAAAAAAACAATCTGCACATAATTACAATAGCTGATTTCTTTTGAAGAATCACAATTTCCATTTTCTATCATTGATAGCATAATTGATAACTACTTTTATACTACATAAGAGAATAACATAATCCTTGCAGAATCTTTGCATTCCTATTTTCAATTAAATGTTATGTACAGTAGTAATAGTAAACAATAAACTGACAAAAAAAGACTGACAAAAAACTGTTTTAATCCTGATAGATAATAATCCTGCACAGTAGTTTAATTTAAACCTGAATGCCACAAAGCAAAATATACTGTACGTAAGAAACACAGACAATTACAGTCTTACAGACGGGGAATAGATTCTGAAATATATACTTGCTGAAATGAAGGACTCAATTTAATAGTCTTCAGGCTGTAATTCAGACATGTAAAATTAAGTTATTTTGTTTCAATAGAATACGTGTCAAAATAATATGTGATACAGTTCAATAGCTTGATTGACTATATATGTATATTATATATATTGACTTGACTGACAATAAACCTTGCATCCATCTCTTTTTGATGATAATAACATGCAAATGAACCCTTATACACATATATGTTTCTTACTTGAAAACTAACCTTTCATGTAAAGCCTAGGATTAGTCTTCTGTATGATTGACAGGAGAGATGATCAGAGGAGCAGAGTTTTCACCATCGTTATTAAGACTGGGATTGAAGTATGGATGTAGTTTCTCAGTGAAGGTGCAGCCAGTGAAAGAGTAGAGATGAACTCTGGTCTCCACATCATAAAAGGAGACCAGACCCTCCTCATAATCCACAAACACTCCCACTTTCTGGACCTCCTCTCTTACAGGGAGGGGGACAGCAGGGCCAGCAGTAGCCCTGTACTCATGTCCTTTCCTCAAGTTCACCGACCAGTAACCATTGTCGGTTTTCGGTCTGATCGTTCCCTTCCTGTTGATGGACTCTCTGATCACTCCTAAACTCCAGCCAGTCTTCCCTTTAACCTGAACCTCATAGTAAAACCTTCCTGAGGAGAATCTTTGTTTTCCTAAGACACAGGAACATGGAGAGAATCTCTCTGGGTTGTCTGGGAGATTCTTCTTTATGTTTCCACAACTCACTTGTTTCCCATCCTCAGACAGGATGAGCCAGGGATTTGCTGTATCAGGGTCCAGAGTTACATCCACTGCATATCTCTGGATCCTCCTCAGCTCAGCATCACGCAGCTTCTTCATCTCTTGACTGAGTGTCTTCTCAGGCTGAGCCACAGCTGTCCTCACAGTCCCCACATATGAAGACTGATGGACATTGACCTTTCTCCAGTCCTTGATGGGTGGAGGGGTGTTGATGGATGTGAAGTTCTGGAGGAGGTGGAGGTGGTCTTCAGTGTGTGAGAGCTGCTTCAACTCAGAGCATCTCTTCTCTAAGTCAGTGATTTCCTGTAGCAGCTCTTTAATGAAGCATTCAGCCTGTCTCTCTGTTGTTTTCTGCTTCTCTTCAATCACATCAATGAGCTCAGCTTGGCTTCTCTCAATACATTTGACCAGAGAAGTGAAGATCTGCACACTGTCTGCTATCTCTCTGTCTGCATCTTTCTTACTGAGCTCTACTGAGTGTTGGAACTCCTGAATCTTTACTTGTCTCTCCTGGATCATCTGCTGAACTTCAGTCTCTGTCTTTCCCAGCTCAGCCTTCTTTTCTTCAAATTCTTTTTCCAGAGAGACAATTTGATGTAACTTGTGGTCTGACTCGGTGCAGAACTGACAAACACACATTTGGTCAGTCTTACAGAACAGCTCCAGAGGTCTGTCATGTTTCTGACACATAAAGTCTTCCAGGTTCTTCACAGGGTCAATGAGTTTGTGTCGTTTAAACGTTGCTAGTCTCTGATGAGGCTCCAGGTGAGTCTCACAGTAGGAGATCAGACACACCAAGCAGGACTTCAGGGCTTTGTGTTTGGTCTCAGTACAGACGTCACAGGAGACTTCATCTAGTTTAGCAGGATCTTGGTTTGTGTTGGAAGGTGTTTTCAGCTGCTTAGACTTCCTTAGCTGATCAGCCATCTCAGAGAAGATCTTATTAACAGAGAATTCTGGTCTCGTATAGAAGGTTTTGTTACATAGTGGACACTGACACACATCCTTAGTGTCCCAGTAATGTGTGATGCAGGTTTTGCAGTAGTTGTGTCCACATGGAGTGGTGATTGGATCGGTGAACACATCCAGACAGATGGAACACAGGAACTGCTCTTCAGACAGGAGACAGCTGGCAGACGCCATTTCTACACAAAATGAGAATAAAAGTGATAAAAATGTTGTTTAGTTGGCTGTAAATTATGTTTTTGCCCTGGTCCGTCTGTGTTTCTGTGAGCAGAGCTGATCTCTGACACCACTGGACTGACCATCGTGAAACTTAGCTCACACACTCCCAGTAGGCCAATGAATAACCTCCACCCCCTAAAATTAGCCTCAAGGTGGCACTATAACAGGCCACTTCCCTTTTTAGCTTACAACTCTTGAGCTGTACTGTACATCATGCAGTAAAACTTTTAAAATATAAAAAAACACTTCCATCGTTCCAGACCCCATTCATTTTTCCCATAGAGATTTCCAAAAATATTTAAGCCTATAATCAAGCCATCCAGGATCCTGGTGATTCATGACCATAAAACATTTCATTCTGTGAAAAAGAATGTTTTTATATTTAAAGGGATATTTCACTTTAAAAAAAAAACTTTGGGTCATTTTATCGTCTACTCAGACGTTTGTGAGGCCCCCAGACAGTTTTTAAGTTGCTTGATTCAGTATTTAGATATTTGATATTCATTTTATCAGACACGCCCCCATCCTATACAAACCCATTATAACTTCAACTCCATTTTTAACATGTTAGATTCATCAAAAACACCCGTCCTTGGTTCTGGTGACTCACCCTATCCTCCTAATATGCGAGGGGGCCGTGTTTTTTCAATAACCTTTTTCATTAATTTTTAATGTTTTTTTTTTTAAATGAAAATATTAGATACAATAAAAAAAAATAATAAAATAAATGAAAAAAGAATAAAAAAAACACGGCCCCCTCGCGTATTAGGAGGGCAGTGTGAGTCACCAGAACCAAGGACAGGTGTGTTTGATTAATCTAACATGTTAAAAATGGAGTTTGAAGTTATAATGGGTTTGTATAGGAAGGGGGCGTGTCTGATAAAATGACTATCAAATATCTAAATACTGAATCAAGCAACTTAAAAACGGTCCGGGGTGCTCAACAAAAGCCTGAGTAGACATTAAAATGACCCAAAGTTTTTTTGAAAGTGACATATCCCTTTAATTATGATATACTATATTTAAATACTCTTTGTTTTACGGTTTTCAAATATGTTTTTTCACAGAATCAAACGTCATGAATCACCAGGATCCTAGATGGCTTGTTTCTAGGCTTAAAATAATTGATATAAATATTTTTGGAAATACCTATGAGAAAAATGAATGGGGTCTGGAACGCAACATACTAAACTATATACAACTTGTGCTATAACCACGCCCCCCTTCTGTGGCCATTTTTTTAGCCCATATAGTTCATATCATGATAGTCATGTCATGATATGACAAATAATGTTTCAGGGCTCGGAGGTACGGGTACAGACCCAGGCGTTTTAACTTGTAACATCCATGGCCGTGGGGTAAGCACTTTATATTTGAAATCTGAACGTTCATGTAGATGTAAGGGATGTAAATGGTAAATGCAGACATTTCAAACACCAGGAACAAGTAGCGCCATGACGCTTGTGACAGACGTCAGACGAGCGTCATGTGGACCATGGGGCAAGATATATCATGCCTGGATACATTTTAATGTAAATGTTAGTCTCTCTTAATGAATAATTAATCATTATCTTTATTACTCACCAGTGTTTAAGTTGTCAGAGTTGTGTAAAACGTCGTGTTGAAAGGTTTAGTAGAGAGTGTGTTGTTGACACCAAACTTTTCACTGTTAACTTTCGTTTGACTTGATTTCCGTCACTGAGGAACTCCTCCATGTGCTGTAGGCTCATGGCTGTGCGCGTGCACGTGGCTGTGTGCACTGTGCATGCTTGCGTGTGTGCGTGTGTGCATGTGACCTTGCTACTGTGTGCCGTTTGCTTTTGTATATTTTATTAATTGTGTAAATATGTGTTATTTCTCATTGAGGCCACCTATTGAGTTTATGTCCATGACCCTGAATTGGATCAATACGTTTGTTGTATAACACGTACGCACGCGCACGCGTGCACACACACACACACACACACACACACACACACACACACACACACACACACACACACACACACACACACACTGTGTTTAACAGTTAAATTATAAAATAGGTTTGGTATAAAAATATAAGTATAAAAAAACTTTAACCCCTTCAACCCTATTTTATACTTCAACCATTAGACTCTTGTTGTGTAATTGTTGTGGGCTTGTAGATCAACTATTTTAGAAGATAATTGAAACATCTTGAACATTTGTGAACAATTTTTATATCATTTACAAAAGATTTTAACAACATCTTTTGGTCATTTTCTTTACTTTCATCGCAAAAAAAAAAAAAATCCAGTGTGGTCTTCATCCAAGTTGGTCTCTTTTTTACGCTCCCATATTGTTCTTATTTATTTAGCAGTCTCCTGTGAATTTTAGACATTACTAATCAAATTGTAAATACTTTTAAAAAATTGATCAAAGAAGAATTAATTAATTATGGCATTAGAGACCTGAGTTTGTAAAACCAGCAATAACTGCGAGCCAGAGACGCCCTTTTAATGTACAATATAGCTAGTGTTTAAAAGATTTCTCTGGACAATGGCTACAGTAAGGTAATGATTGACATGCATTTATCCGACATTCCATATTTTGTACATAAATATAATGTTTCTGAAGTAACCTGTGGAAAATAATAAACTAATTCTCTTTCAGAATTAGCCTTCATTTATATGGATTTAAGGGGGGTGTGGGGATTTGCCTAAGATATGGCCTGTATGTTAAAACACAAGCAAAATGTCTAGAGTTTTGTCTTCACCAGGCCGGGAGGCAAAGACTTATGTTTTCACCCCATCATGAGTCTATCTGTGAGTGTGTCTGTCTGAGTGAGTCTGTTAGTTAGTTTGTATAATATAATTATTATTTAACCACTGAAAATTGCTTTGAGACAAAGTTTCTTTTGCAAGCATTCACTGACCAAGAGGCAGGAATGTTACACAGGTTCACATACATGAAGATTTACAATTACAGGACAAAACCCCTCAAAACAAACATACGCAGAATCATTCACAGGCTTTGGTACCATATAATTCAGACGGTCCATTATTCCGACATCCCGTTGGTCTGACTGACCCCATTATAACTAAACCTAACCTCACACTAACCTAACAGTCGGCTTTAGAGGCTGTAGACCAGGGCACCAAGCTCGCCATGTCAAAAGTATAAGAACATATAAATTCCATTGGGGGGGGTGTGTGCGTTTAGAGAACTGGAATGAGTTACAACTGTTACTTTGACCGCTTTCTTCCCTCTACACCAAATCTATTTTAACCAAAAATAGCTGAGCTTGTAGATCGTCTATTCTTGGCGAATGTCCCCCCTGCCCAGGTGGGCCAACCCGCTGTCTGTGAGCAGCTAATGCTGGATGCCGCTGCACCAATGGGCTCTATGCACAGCAGCCATATTGGAAAGACATTGGGCCTCTTCCTTACTTCCCTTCAGGTGTTAGCAATGCTGCTAATTAAGGTTGTGTTCCATTCAAAATTGGAACACAGCACCAGTGGGTCTGAAATTTGGGTCTAGGGACCCTCATGGTTCCCAAGGTTAAAAATGGCCCCTTACTGGTGTATAACTATAGGTTCCATTTATACACTATCAGGCTCCTTTTCCACCTAAAATAACATTGGTTCTATAACTGGTTACGTTCTAGATTCTTGGAACATTGGTCTTTTCACGGAACCGGCGAGAGGCCTTGCGTTTCCACCAGTTTTAAGCAGAACCATTGTAATTGGAGCCGGCCTAGCTGAATTGTTAGAGAGCCTACCTGGGGAGCAGCAGCCCCCTGTTGGTCCAGGTTCGATCCCAGGCCTGATAGTCCAGTACCTGGCCTGTAGACCTGTTGGCAATTTGGTGTTGGGGGAATTTCTCACTTGAACTGAGTAGACATGAAAAATCACAGAGGTGCTTGTCCATCATAGTGAGATCAAATACGGCCGCTATCGGCTAAGATGAAAATCCAACTTCCATTTTGACTAATTGGGGTATGTGGAATTTATTTCTGATATTGTTATGGTCAAAATAAGTAAAGTAAAATGACCTCAAAAATGTACTTAAGTAAAGTACTTGAGTAAATGTACAGTTCCTTTACACCACTGCTGCCCAGTGCCTACTAGTACTAAGACATAAGGTCAGGTCAAAGCTCTCTCTCTCTCCCCCTACCCCCCTCCCCTGAGGGGAGTGACTTAATCCCTGTATGTAAACTGTTGCTTTACTCTATGTGTTTCAGAATGCATTCTCTGAATAAACCAATGTATTCAACTCCATATTATTAGAACATAATGGACTAGTTCATACTGCCAGTGGTCAGTAGAGGGCAGTGCAGTCTATGTTGTGTGAGCAGCAGAGCAGTAGCAGAGAGACACAGTCAATGTTGGTCCACTACCACTGGGAGGAGACCCCCTGGCAGACACAAGGACCAGATGGGGGGGGGGGGGGGGGGGTGGTAAGATCTCCATGCTGGCCTGGGAACGCCTCAGGATCCCCTGGATGTAGTAGTTAATGTGGCCGAGGTAAGGGAAGTCTGGGATTCTGACAAGTCAATCAGCCACCTGTCTGTCTGGCTTATGGGATCTACTGTATACTACTGACTAGCCAATGACAATGCTCCTGTGGCAGGGCAGAAAGTTTACAAAAACATGTAGGCTACTGTACATCAAAATGATCAAATATAAACATAATACATTAACATAAAATAATACATCTAGCCTACTGCACATCCAAACAATAAAATACCAGGTGCAGGACAGAAGAACAGGTGAAAGATAGAAAAATAGAGTCTGCACACTGGATAATGCTCCCATGAATATTTATTGTAAAACCACCAAATAATATTTTATGTATTGTCATTGTTTCAACATAGAAGTTAACTCTTCTTCTCTAGCAAATCCCAGACATGCAAAACATGTTGGCACAATTCCTCGTTAGATGCACACCAATTAAAATATACATTCATCAACGTGATAACATAAAAAAAAAACAAATCACTCAAACTTAATGCACAGTAGTTTCATTTAAAGCTGAATGCCATAAAATAAAATATACTGTACATAAGAAACACATACAGACTCACAGACAGGGAATAGATTCTAAGGTAATTACTTGCTCAAAAGCGCTCAATTTAATAGTCTTTGGCTGTAATTCAGACATGTGTTTGAATAGGAATACAGAATACATGTGTTAGAGTACACTGCTTGACTGACAATAAACCTCACATCAATCTCTTCATTAGTAATAAACCTGTAAATGAACCCTTCTATACACATTTGTTTCTTACATGAAAACTAACCTTTCATGTAAAGCCTAGGATTAGTCTAATCTGTATGATTGACAGGAGAGATGATCAGAGGAGCAGAGTTCTTTCCATTATTATTAAGACATGGACTGAATAATGGATAGAGTTTCTCAGTGAAGGTGCAGCCAGTGAAAGAGTAGAGATGAACTCTGGTCTCCACATCATAAAAGGAGACCAGACCCTCCTCATAATCCACAAACACTCCCACTTTCTGGAGCTCCTCTCTTACAGGGAGGAGGACAGCAGGGTCAGAACGAGCCTGGTACTCGTTTCCATTCCTCAACGCTATAGACCAGTAACCATTGTTGGGGGTCGGTGTGATCACTCCCTTCCTCTGGATGGACTCTCTGACCACTCCTAAATCCCGCTCAGTCTTCCCTTTAACCTGAACCTCATAGTAAAACCTTCCTGAGGAGAAGCTTTGTTTTCCTAAGACACTGACACATGAAGAGAATCTCTCTTTGCTGTTTGGGAGATTCTTTTTTATGTTTCCATGAGTCACTTGTTTTCCATCCTCAGACAGGATGAGTGCACAGTGTGCTGTATCAGGGTCCAGAGTTACATCCACTGAATATTGCTGGATCCTCCTCAGCTCAGCATCACACAGGTTCTTCTCCATCTCTTGACTGAGTGTCTTCTCCAGCTGAGCCACAGCTGTCCTCACAGTCCCCACATATGAAGACTGATGGAAATTGACCTTTGTCCAGTTCTTGGTGGGTGGAGAGGTGTTGATGGATGTGAAGTTCTGGAGGAGGTGGAGGTGATCTTCAGTGTGTGAGAGCTGCTTCAGCTCAGAGCTTCTCGTCTTTAATTCAGTGATTTCGTGTTGCAGCTCCTTGATGAAGCCTTCAGCCTGTTTCTCTGTTGTTTTCTGCTTCTCTTCAATCACATCAATGAGCTCAACCTGACTTCTCTCAATACAGCTGATCAGAGAAGTGAAAACCTGCATACTGTCTGCTATCTCTCTGTGTGCATCTTTCTTACTGATCTCTACTGAGTGTTGGACCTCCTGAATCTTCACTTGTCTCTCCTGGATCATCTGCTGAACTTTAGATTCTGTCTTTCCCAGCTCAGCCTTCTTTTCTTCAAATTCTTTTTCCAGAGATACAATTTGATGGAACTTGTGGTCTGACTCTGACAAACAGAACTGACAAACACACATGCAGTCAGTCTTACAGAACAGCTCCAGAGGTCTGTCATGTTTCTTACACATAAAGTCTTCCAGGTTCTTTACAGGGTTGATTAGTTTGTGTCGTTTTAACCCTGTGAGTCTCTGATGAGGCTCCAGGTGAGTCTCACAGTAGGAGGTCAGACACACCAAGCAGGACTTCAGGGCTTTGTGTTTGGTCTCAGTACAGACGTCACAGGAGACTTCATCTGGTTTAGCAGTATCTTGGTTTGTGTTGGAAGGTGTTTCCAGCTGCTTTGACTTCCTGAACTGATCAGCCATCTCAGAGAGGACTTTATTAACTGAGCATTTTGGTCTCCTGTAGAATGTTTCTTTACATAGTGGACACAGACAGACATCCTTAGTGTCCCAGTAATGTGTGATGCAGGTGTTGCAGTAGTTGTGTCCACATGGAGTGGTGATTGGATCAGTGAACACATCCAGACAGATAGAACACAGGAACTGCTCTTCAGACAGGAGACAGCAGGCAGATGCCATTTCTACACAATGAGAATAAAAGTGAAACAAATTTAGTTTAGTTGGCCGGAAATTATGTTTTTGCCCTTGTCCGTCTGTTACTGTGAGCAGACAGTGGCGTAGCGCAAGGAGGGGGGCGGGGCCCTCTCGCAAACGGCAATGGAGATGGTGCTATGTACAGTACAGTGCGGTAAATGCATAGAGGTATAATATAACTAGAGGGTGGATTGCCCCGCCCCCAGCTATCGTTTCAATGAATGTGCTCACTGGCGTTTTGAAGCACCCGGAAGCCTGCTGGAAGAAGAATTATTGGTTCGATTTTGACCACACATAGAGTTATGAGCATGCGCACTAGTGTCCTTTTTGCGTTCTACGGCAGCCTGTGTGTCAAGGATTGAACGCGAGATATTTATTAAATACACTCGAGATGCCTATGTATATGTAAATGCATATGTACTTATGTATAATATGTTTACATATTTATATCTATATATATAAATATCTCTCAGTATGTTTTGCTCGTGCATGTATTTCTCCCCGCCTGCAGTTCCAGCTTTGGCCACTGGGGTGGCGGCTTCAATGTTTCTCAACAACTCTGGGGGCTTGGGTAAATGCCCCGGAAACTTTGCGGAACTTTGCTCACACACTAGTAGGCCAAGGAATACCCTCCTCTTACCTCCACCAAATGGTTCAAATTGGCCTCATGGTGGCACTATAACAGGCCACTTCCCCTTTTAGACTACAACTCTTGAACTGTACATCATACAGTAATAAAAATCACACCCTGTGTGAAGGTAGCGGCGCCTTTGATACATTTTGTCATCGATATGTGTTTATAATGTGTTTATAGCCATGTGTCACGTGAAGCTTGACCAATCACTTTGTTGACGCACCTGACCAATCAGAACGTTGACGCACACGGACAAAGTCAGGTATAGAGCGTCTAGCGCCGCGAAAAATCACACCCTGTGTGAAGAGTGGTGCCTTTGATGAGCCCCGTATTGATGTTGCCATCAATGTTTGTTTATTGGACATACATACATACGGACGGACACACAGACAAAGTCAGATATAGGAGTGGTTGGCACCACTCAAAAATCACACCCAGTGTGAAGTGGGCGGTGTGTGGTCATCACAGTGATGGAATACTTCCACCCACAATGGGTGATTCACTTAAAAAAACATAAATGTGTTTCTTTTTAAGTGCATAGTCCTATTTATAGGGCTATGCACATGTGTCATGTGTTTCACTAGCCAATCACAGTCCTGAATAGAGTCAGCCAATAAAGTCAGCCAATCATATTACAGCTAGTGGTCATCACAGTGATGGAAGCTCACTCAAAAATATAAAAATCACACCCAGTGTGAAGTGGGCGGTGTGGTCACAGTGGTCATCACAGTGATGGAAGTGATTCACTTAAAAAAAAAACATAAATGTGTTCTTTTAAGTGAATAGTCCTATTTATAGGGCTATGCACATGTGTCATGTGTTTCTAGCCAATCACAGTCCTGAATAGAGTCATGGTGGCCAATCACGGTGCAGGGTTAGGGGGGTACAATGGTGGCCAATCACAGCGCAGGGTTGGGGGGGTGCAATGGGTGGGGGGGTACAATGGTGGCCAATCACAGTGCAGCGAATGTCGATGTCCAAACCTCACATATAGGGGCGGTTGCACCGCCCAAAAAAAGCACTCCTTGGCTCATGATGCACCCATAGGCCATGCCCATTTCTGCCTGACAAGATATTCAAAACACCCTTTTTCCTAAATTGGTACACTACACATTGTCTATGAAGT
The DNA here is from genome assembly GCF_963454915.1 of Gymnoscopelus microlampas. Taxonomy (NCBI): domain Eukaryota; kingdom Metazoa; phylum Chordata; class Actinopteri; order Myctophiformes; family Myctophidae; genus Gymnoscopelus; species Gymnoscopelus microlampas. The sequence goes on from NC_139958.1 coordinate 42,744,244, forward strand.
CATGTGATTGAGATGGATATGTCATATTTTTCAGATTCCTTTCCGATCGATTGGCTATTATTGTATATTGCTGGTTCGCCAATTGTAGTCTATTACAATAAGGAGAAGAAGTTGAAAGGTCCAGACCAGTAATGTTCCTCAAGTCGATTTATTGGACAAAACAGAGTACAGAGCACAGGAGCACATGTCAGCCTTGCTGCTACATGGTGTGGCCGGAACAGAACAGAGCAAGAAGAAGAAGGGCAAGGACAAGGGACAAGAAGGGCAAGGCAAGAACAAGAAGGGGAAGAAGGGGAAGAAGGGACGGTGTGGGACGGTTTCTTTGTCCTCACATTATTTATAGGCAGACTTCACATGTGTGTGTGTGTACTTGCATACATTGGATGTGCACGGAGCTAGGTGTGTGTGCTACATCTCTTCTTCTGTGTGTGTCCATTGTGCAGAAGAACAACACCCCAAGACCCTAAAGGTCAGCTAAGGTCAGATGCCCTCTGGGAAGCATCCTTTGAACTGGACATCTAGTGTTCTCTGGAATGTGCTGTAGACCACTCAATATCAGCCTCATGTCTCTGTGTGTGTGTGTTCAGATTGGCTCTATAAGTCCTTATATATGTGTATCAATTTACCACATTCCCCCCTACGGAGGGCCCTATTGGTCCTTCGTAAACAAGGGTACAACAAAGAAAATCAAACTCAAATAAGAAAACCATCATTCAAAAACATACTCCTCAAAAAGACAGAACTCATCACACCACAACATCTCATAGGCCCCCCTTGATAGACAAAGTACTGGGACACAATCAGACAAACATAAAAACAGGCATCAAGATTACACAGTATTGTCATAAGGTGATTCACATTCAATTTCAAATAAAAATGGACAAACTGTTTCACAAATCATGCAAGAATATCAGTATTTAGAAACGTGTCGGCTTATGATCACTGCGTAGCCATGGATCACATGACGCTCGTCTGACGATAACCGGCAACACTGGAACTTATTCCCCAATAAAACAAGCTTAAAAATAAAACAACTCAGAAAATCTTATTCACAGAAAATACATAGGATGCTCACGTCGCATCAAAATGCATTCCCCTTCCAATCAGTGTGCAGGTCTCTCTGTTCCTTAAACTCTAGGAAAAAATGTTAAACATATTCACAACATCACAATCTCACGGAAAACCACAGTTTTCAGTGAATAAGTAGCAGCCCTCGGCTGCAACTCAACAGTTCCCAGTAGCTCAACAACGAAAATAAAAAACTCCACATTTGATACAAGAGACCAGAGAGTGAAACAAAATCCTTTACAACACTGCAATAAAACGGCAGCCAAACACTCCGCAGTTTAAATCACCATTATCACAAACATATAACCAACATTCATTCATTCAACAAAACACTAGTTGATACAGCTTCGTCGTCACTCACTTACAGAATAGTAGATCTGCTGGTTTGTGTGTAAAAACTCTCCCCAATCTTCAAATTTAGGATATGTAAGATAATACATCTGTTTGTACTTTAAATCTCTGTTTTCCAAGGCCAAGAGCTTCCGAACCTCTGTCGGACCCGCTCAATTGAAATGTTAAAATGCCAGAGGTTAGGCCATAAAAACAAATAATCTTCACATTCGTGGCAAATACCTTGTTGACTCTTTTTATTCCACATGTCAACTTTCCTCTAATACTCCTCATTTCAATTTAGTCAGCTAAATATCAACAAAACATATAACATCAACAAACAACCTGTTGAAAAGACAGACAAACATTGAAACATGTTAAACCTTCCATCCAGTCCACAAACACAAAGTCCAGTCACACGGAGGAGAGATGGATCCTGTGGCATAGGCAAAGAATGGGTGGGGGCCATCTGTGCCCCTCAGTGCTGAGTGCTGTTCCCTGGTTGCATCCTTGCTGCAGCTGTCTGTGCAGCTAGCAAGCTAACATGCTGCTGTCCTCTGTCCATACTACTCTGAAGTTTTCCTGTAACCCTCTTTTTACTTCTTTTCTTCCATGTCGTCACAGGGGTTGATGCTGTGAGGTTGAGTTCTAGTGTCATCACAGGGTTAGCGCTGTGAGGTTCCATCGTAGATCTGTTGAAAATCAGTTCTTGTCAATTTCCCATAGCCTGCTCCTCTGGTGGGTCTGCATCTGTGCAGGAAGATGGTCTGCATCTGGTCCGGATGTTCTTTCAAAAAAATCTTCTTCCCAAAAGAAAATCACAGCTTGTACTCCTCTTCTCAAGTTCTTCTCGTGTGGAACGGTCACAGACACTCCAGTGTCCAGCACTGTTGTCTAAAGAAGACCAAACCATTTACACGTCCTGGCTGGTTCGCCAAATTATTGTATATTGCTGGTTCGCCAATTGTAGTCTATTACAATAAGGAGAAGAAGTTGAAAGGTCCAGACCAGTAATGTTCCTCAAGTCGATTTATTGGACAAAACAGAGTACAGAGCACAGGAGCACATGTCAGCCTTGCTGCTACATGGTGTGGCCGGAACAGAACAGAGCAAGAAGAAGAAGGGCAAGGACAAGGGACAAGAAGGGCAAGGCAAGAACAAGAAGGGGAAGAAGGGGAAGAAGGGACGGTGTGGGACGGTTTCTTTGTCCTCACATTATTTATAGGCAGACTTCACATGTGTGTGTGTGTACTTGCATACATTGGATGTGCACGGAGCTAGGTGTGTGTGCTACATCTCTTCTTCTGTGTGTGTCCATTGTGCAGAAGAACAACACCCCAAGACCCTAAAGGTCAGCTAAGGTCAGATGCCCTCTGGGAAGCATCCTTTGAACTGGACATCTAGTGTTCTCTGGAATGTGCTGTAGACCACTCAATATCAGCCTCATGTCTCTGTGTGTGTGTGTTCAGATTGGCTCTATAAGTCCTTATATATGTGTATCAATTTACCACATTATGATTTGCAGGCCCTGGATAGTCAACCAGGCCTGGAAGAGATCTGCGGTCAGAGGAGCACACTTCTCTAGTTGTGAATCTGATCTGGGTCATATATTAACTGAAACACCACAGGCTATTCTGTACTTCATGGTTACTCGCCTTGTTTTTTTGTTTTTGTTTTACCAAAGATTGGACTGGGGAATTGAATATGAAAATAGGGCAAGATCATGTCTGGATACATTTTATTGTAAATATTATTAATAATAATATAATAAATCATTATCTTTATTACTCACCAGTGTTTAAGTTGTCAGTATTTGTGTAAAACGTCGTGTTGAAAGAAGGTTTTGTAGAGAGTGTGTTGCTGCCACCGAACCAGTTTCACTGATACGTTTCGTTTCACTAGATTTCCAAGAACCTCCTCCTTGTGCTGTAGCTGTTAACCCTTTACTGCCACCACCAGTGGTGGAAGAAGTAGGCCTACTCAGAACTTTTACTCAAGTAAAAGTTGCAATACAACAATATAAAATACTCTGTATTGGCATCAAAATATACTTACAGTTCCAAAGTAAAAGTACTCAGATTTTTCAACAAGCGCACTGGGAGACTTCTGTTTTTATGATGTTTTGCATAGTAGTGTATATCTGTCTGTCATTAAATGTATCTATGAATTGAATACAAAGGACCCCAATGGAAACAAGCCATAGGCTTTCTTGGGTTTTAAATATCTTGGCTGACCTTGTATTGAACTGTACTTTCCTGTACAAACTGCTAATAAAGTATTCAATCAATCAATCAATCAATCTTACAGAAGAAACACTCTAATACACTTCAACGTGTTGCATTGTGACTGCAGACTTGTAGATTGGTTATTTTCTAATAGACAAAGTATAAAATAGGGCTTAATTGGTTAAAAGTATGTTTTGTATTAATCCTATATTAAAAATATTGGCTAATGAGAGGGCGGGCGGGACTCAGCCATAACCATATAAGGAGTTCCCAATGGAGCTCGCCCAAATATGGAGTGTGTTGTGTGTCGTCATGGCATCAGGCCGAAACAAGCTCTCTATGAGCACAAAGGGGGCATGCCCATAATGGGCATATACTAATGACATCAGGGATCTCCATATATGGCCATAAAAGGAACAAGGACTGACAGATACAGAGATATCCATATATGGGTATACCAGAATGCATATACTGATGACATCAGGCAGGTATCTCCATAAATAGGCATTAAAGGGACAAGGATATGTAAGATTTCCATATTTGGGCATATAAGTCGGATCGGCAGTGCGACGCACTGTAGGTGTGAGGGCAGCATAGCGGCCTGAACCTTTTGTAATCTAAATCTGAAAAGTAACTAAAGCTGTCAAATACTTTTACTGCAGTTAAAAAGTACATTATTTGCTTCAGAGATGTAGTGGAGTTGAAGTATGTATAAAAAAAAAATAATTACTCAAATCAAAGTGCCTAACATTGTACTGAAAGGGATAGTTCACCCCCAAAATGACTTTTTTTCTATCCATTACTCACCCCATGGACACTAATTTGATGACCGGCAGCGGTTCTGGTAGGAGACACAAAGAGTCCTACCGGAACCGCTGCCTACTAGTCCGCTGGTTAGGAATGCAACAAAAACAAAACAATATCCATGAATTCAAGTCTCCATGGGGTAACTAATCAATAGGAAAAAAGTATTTTTTTGGGTGAACTATCCCTTTAAGTACAGTACTTGAGTAATGTAATTAATTACTTTCCACAACTAGTCTACACTCTTCTCTACCCCTTATCTCATATCCTCATGAGTGTTTCCCAAGCTGGGGTCCGTGCCCCCACGGAGGGGGGCATCAAAGATCAGGGGCTCTGTTTGAAGGTAGCACAACATTTGTACAAGATCATAACTTGTTTTCATCACACATGGTTTCAGAAATAGCAGAATTATAAGCTCAGAATGTCATTCATATTTTGTTACTTATGGAACATAGTGATATGTTCACATTAATCTGTTTAACTTCCTTCAACCCTATTTTATACTTCAGCCATAAGACTCTTAGTCTGGGAGGGTTAGCGTCGGAGCTTGGACAGCAGGGGCGCGGCCACTGCGTTGTGATTCAAATCAACAGCCAATGAAGAAAAGGGGGCGGGATCCACATGCAGTGGGTGATGCATCTAAATAGGATCGACGGGAAGCAATTTCCCCTTGAGAAATTTCGGCCGCCATTGTTGTGTACTGCTGTTTGCCTCTCGTCGGACTTTTTAGACGAGTTGCACAGCTCTCAGACCGGTAAGAGGCGTGTCCGCTCAGATTCAGAGCGTGACGTACATCCCGCCCACAAATACCAGGGCTGTGGCCCAGAAGTTCCTCGCCAGAGCTGGCGAAAACTTCTGGGAACTCAGATTATAAGACTCTTGACCTTGTAATTGTTGTGGGCTTGTAAATCGAATATTTTAGAAGATGATTGAAAAATCTTGACAAACTGTGGCTATGTATTTAATAACACTAACACTATAGAAATGATACAACCATGTGGTTGGTTTAACCACTTAAACATCCTTTTAATGAAATTAACAGATCTACAAGCTCACAACGTAGATCGTCTATTTTCAGCAAAATCTTTCCCAACCATATTGGGTGTAAGTAAGTGTTTAACTACATATATCAGGACCCACTGGGTCATACATGTGTAAATAACATGTTGAGTTAAATCATTCAGGACATTCAGGATTTTACTGTGTAATCAGTTTATTCACTGTTGACACCACAGGTAACAATAAGATAATACAATAAAACAATAATAATGATGCCATAAATAGATCGTCTATTTTCAAAAACATTTGACAAACGTGTAAAAAGTGTACTTTCACTTTGGTTTATTGCTTATTACGGATCCCCATTAGTCTTCACCGCAGTGAAAGCTACTGTTCCTGGGGTCCTACTTTTGATGACAATACTTTTGTACTTTTACATGAGTTTAATTTTGAATGCAGAACCTTCACCTTCATATTTTCAGTGCTCTCTCCTGATTGGCTTAAAATGTGTCACCTACCTGGAAAATGTACATATATTCTATTTACTAAAGAGCTGGAGAGACCCCTGTGACCGAACAAACGCTCTGTAGCAATGATTACTATCAGAATATATAGTACTTTAACCTTTTTAACAAAAAAAAAATACCATAAAATATCACTTACCCTACCTTTAATATCTCATCCCATGAAATTCTAATATTATCTGGCATTTTATTATATGATTGTATGTCTCTGAATTGGATCAATAACGTATAAACCTTATGCGAAAACTCAATCATTCGTTTCTTGTACAATAAGGAATGCATGAAAGATTGAGTTTTCATCCGCATTGGTGGTCAGACTTGAAGCATCACAGAGAAAGAAATAATCAACACATATTTAGTGTTTACACTGAACTGATATAAATTCACATGGGAATAGTTTCAGTACTGTAGGCCTCTTCCTTCTCTGTCAGTGATAGATAGATAGAGTAGATAGATATTTAGGAGAATCACTACTGTTGATAGGAGCCAGTTAAGGTGGTTCAGACATCTAGAACGGATGCCTACCGGGCATCTCCCAAGGGGAGATCCCCTAGGATGAAGTAGTTGTGGCCGAGGTAAGGGAAGTCTGGGATTCTGACAAGCCAATCGGCCGCCTTCTCTGTCCGGCTTCTGGGATCTACTGTAAGGGTTCCCAAACCTTTCAGGCTGCGACCCCCCAAAATAATCATATTTGAAGTGGGGACCACCCACCCTGACAAGCACTTGAAATTGTAGTCATTACATTTAGTATGACTCGGCTCCACAGATAAATAAATATGAAAATAGCCGATCTACGAGCTCACAACACCTTGCAGCACGAGGTGTTGTGAGCTTGAAGATCGGCTGTTTGCCTCTTTCTGACGTAATATTTGACAATTTGGCCAATTAGGTATTAAAAAGGTCTTAAAAGTCATGAAATTGTAACTTAAATTTTTTTCAGATACCTTGTATACACCTATACTGTATGTTGGTTTGTTTACTGTTGAGTGAGAAAAAAATGTTGATCAGATCAGATTAAGCTAATCATCAAAATAATTCGGGGACTGCCAACCCGAACCACTGATCTAGTATATATTACTGACTTGCCAATGACAATGCTCCTGTGGCAGGGCAGAAAGTTTACAAAAATATGTACTGACATTAAAATGGTCAAATATAAATAGAATAGTTTAACATAAAAGAATCCATATAGCCTACTGCACATCCAAACAATAAAATACCAGGTGCAGGACAGAAGAACGGGTGAAAGGCAGAAAAATGAAGAGTCTGAACACTGGATAATGCTCCCATGAATATTTATTTGTAAAACCACCAAATAATATGTTATTGTCATATTCTTCTTCTTCTCTAACAAATCCAAGGCATGCAAAAAAAACATTATGTACACACAAATACACATTCATCAACGTGACAACACGTCACACGCCCAAAAACCCGAAATCACTCAAACTTTATGTACGCAACTCTGAGTCTGTGTTGAGAAAAACTATTTTTTATTTTATTTTGAAGAGTCAATTTCCATCTTCTATAATTAATAACAAAATAACAACAATGAAAGAGACAATTAATAACAATCATTGCAGAATCTTTGCATAGTTTAAATTAAATGTTGTGTAGTAGTAGTATTACAAGACTGACAATAAAATGTTGTTTTATTCCTGATATAAGATATGAATCCTGCACATTATAAACAAAAATGTAAAGTTCAACTTAAAACCTGAATGCCATTAGATATACTTACTTGTACCAAAGACATATAAACAATTCTACACTCACACAGAAAGGGATGAAGCTAAATACTTAATCAAATTAAGCACTCACTTTACCACAATAGTCTTTGGTATTTATTCAGGCATGTAAAGTTTAGTTATTGTGTTTCAATAGAATGCATGTGTTAGAGTTCAATAGCTTGACTGACAATAAACCTCACATCAGTCTCTTCATTAGCACAATAAACCTGTAAATGAACCCTTCTATCACATTTGATTCTTACATGAAAACTAATCATTCATGTAAAGCCAAGGATTAGTCTAATCTGTGCGATTGACAGGAGAGATGATCAGAGGAGCAGAGTTTTGACCACTATAATTAAGACTGGGACTGAAGAATGGATGTAGTTTGTCAGTGAAGGTGCAGCCAGTGAAAGAGTAGAGATGGACTCTGGTCTCCACATCATAAAAGGAGACCAGACCCTCCTCATAATCCACAAACACTCCTACTTTCTGGACCTCCTCTCTTACAGGGAGGAGGACAGAAGGGCCAGCAAGAGCCTTGTACTCTTTTCTATTCCTCAACCATATAGACCAGTAACCATTGTTGGGGGTCGGTGTGATATCTCCCTTCCTGTTGATGGACTCACTGACCACACCTAAACTCCAGCCAGTCTTCCCTTTAACCTGAATCTCATAGTAAAACCTTCCCGAGGAGAAGCTTTGTTTTCCTAAGATATTGACACATGGAGAGAATCTCTCTTTGTTTTCTGGGAGATTATTTCTTATGTTACAATGACTCACTTGTTTTCCATCCTCAGACAGGATGAGTTCACAGTGTGCTGTATCGGGGTCCAGAGTTACATCCACTGCATATCGCTTGATCCTCTTCAGCTCAGCATCACGCAGGTTATTCTCCATCTCTTGACCGAGTGTCTTCTCCAGCTGAGCCACAGCTGTCCTCACAGTCCCCACATATGAAGACTGAAGGACATTGACCGTTGTCCAGTCCTTGATGGGTGGAACGGTGTTGATGGATGTGAAGTTCTGGAGGAGGTGGAGGTGGTCTTCAGTGTGTGAGAGCTGCTTCAGCTCAGAGCTTCTCTTCTTTAATTCAGTGATTTCTTGTTGCAGCTCCTTGATGAAGCCGTCAGCCTGTTTCTCTGTTGTTTTCTGCTTCTCTTCAATCACATCAATGAGCTCAGCCTGGCTTCTCTCAATACAGCTGACCAGAGAAGTGAAGATATGCACACTGTCTGCTATCTCTCTGTCTGCATCTTTCTTACTCAGCTCTACAGAGTGTTGGACCTCCTGAATCTTCACTTGTCTCTCCTGGATCATCTTCTGAACTTCAGCCTCTGTCTTTCCCAGCTCAGCCTTCTTTTCTTCAAATTCTTTTTCCAGAGAGACAATTTGATGTAACTTGTGGTCTGACTCTGACAAACAGAACTGACAAATACACATGAGGTCAGTCTTACAGAACAGCTCCAGAGGTCTGTCATGTTTCTGACACATTAAGACTTCCAAGTTCTTTACAGGGTTGATGAGTTTGTGTCGTTTAAACGCTGCTAGTCTCAGATGAGGCTCCAGGTGAGTCTCACAGTAGGAGATCAGACACACCAAGCAGGACTTCAGGGCTTTGAGTTTGGTCTCAGTACAGACGTCACAGGAGACTTCCTTTAGTTTAGCAGGATCTTGGTTTGTGTTGGAAGGCGTTTTCAGCTGCTTTGACTTCCTTAGCTGATCAGCCATCTCAGAGAAGATCTTATTAACAGAGAATTCTGGTCTCGTATTGAAGGTTTTGTTACATAGTGGACACTGACACACATCCTTAGTGTCCCAGTACTGTGTGATGCAGGTTTTGCAGTAGTTGTGTCCACATGGAGTGGTGATTGGATCAGTGAACACATCCAGACAGATGGAACACAGGAACTGCTCTTCAGACAGGAGACAGCTGGCAGACGCCATTTCTACACACTGAGAATAAAAGTGAAAGAAATGTTGTTTAGTTGGCCGGAAATTATGTTTTTGCCCTGGTCCGTCTGTGTTTCTGTGAACAGCTAATCTGTGGCACCGCACCACTGGACTGATCGGCGTGAAACTTTGCTCACACACTCCCAGTAGGCTAAGGAATAACCTCCACCCTCTAAAATTAGCCTCATGGTGCACTATAACAGGCACTTCCCTTTTTAGCTTACAACTCTTGAACTGTACATCATGCAGTAAAAAATGTAATACATAAAAAACACTTCTCCTGGATTCCTTGGCTCATGGTGTAACTATAGGGCATAGCAGTGGCGGCCATTTTCTCGTTCCATCGTTCCAGTAGGCCTGTCACAATTATTACATAATTGTCTGATTGCAATTATTTGAGATAATCGCAATTATTTTGTATAATTGTCATAATCGTTTCCATGTGGAAAGATATTCATACATTATCAAACATTTTACAAAAATAGCTGATCTACAAGCATACAACACGAAGTGTTTGCAATTTTTGTGTGTGCAATTATTTTAAAAACGTTTTTGGAATATATAAAATTACTAAACTAAAACACCCTTTTTGCTAAATTGATACACTACACATTGTCTCTGAAGTGATATGATTGAGGCGGATCTGTCATATTTTTCAGATTCCTCCCCGATCGATTGGCTATGATTTGCAAGCCTTGGATAGTCAACCAGGCCTGGCAGAGATCTGCGGTCAGAGGAGCACACTTCTCTAGATGTGAATCTAATCTTGGGTCATATTAACTGACACACATAGACTGTACTCCATAATAACTAGCCATAAAAAAAACAGTTTTACCAAAGATTGGACTGGGGAATTGAAAATGGAAATAAGGAAGGATCTAGCCCTGAAACATGACTTTCATATCATCATGACAGTCATGGCGCTACTTTCGTAGTTTTTGAAATTTCTAAATTTACAACCCGTACATCTACATAAACGTTTAGATTTCAAATATTAGTGCTAACCCCACGGTTATGGATGTAACAAGTTAAATCGCCCTGGTCTAAGTACCCGTATCTTCCGTATTGTTCAATAAAAAGCATTTTACTCCTATCGGGGGCCATTTTTTCTTTGAGCTATAATGTATCAGAGTGCAGTACACCTCCCAACCGATAGGGTCGCGTAGTTGAAAGCATATGGAGAAAATTCTGAGAAAATGGCCACCAATCCGATTAAAATGCTTTTTATTAAACAATACGGAGGATACGGGTACTTAGATCCAGGCGTTGTAACTTGTTACATCCGTGGCCGTGGGGTAAGCACTTTATATTTGAAATCTGAACATTTATGTAGATGTAGGGGTTGTAAATGTAGAGATTTCAGAAACCAGGAACAAGTAGCGCCATGACTCTTGTGACAGACGGGCGATGGCTAGGGCTAGCACCAGGGCTAGATCATCTATGGATGGATATATTTTAATATAAATATTATTCTCTCTTAATGAATTATTAATCATTATCTTTATTACTCACCAGTTTGAAGGTTGTCAGAGTTGTGTAAAACGTCGTGTTGAAAGGTTTAGTATTGAGTGTGTTGTTGCCACCAAACTAGTTTCACTGTTTACTCTTTTCACTGGATTTCCGTCACTAAGGAACTCCTCCTTGTGCTGTAGCTGTTAACCCTTTACTGCCACCTGGAATATGATATGTTCAGATTAATCTTCCTGGTTTATACTTCAGCCATTTAGACTCTTGAACTAACAATTGTTGTGGGCTTGTGATCAACTATTTTAGAAAATGATTGAAAAATCTTGAAAATGTGTGAATTTCTTCATTTAGAAAAATGTTTACATAAATCTTCTCTTATGGGGGTGCCTGGCACAAAACCTTTTCAGATGGGGGTCTATGTGGCCAAATACATTCATTTGTGATTCCTGACATGAAAATGTTTAAGAACCAGTGACATAAACTGATGCTGGTGACCAACTGTTTCATACAGGGAATAGATGAGGAGAATAAGTTCATCAAAATGTCACACCGTTACAAGAACTGAACTCTATTTAACAAGTAGCTGAAATACTCTGACGACAATACAGACAAACTGTGGCTGTATATTTAATAACACTAACACTAGAAATGATATAAACCCATGTGGTTAGTTTAAGCACTTAAACACCCCAGCCTATTGCTGAAAATAGCAGATCTACGAGCTCACAACGCGTCGCAGCGTGGTTGTGAGCTTGTCGATTGGCTATTTTCAGCAAGCTTTCTCCACAATAACAGAAAATACACTAGTACAGAGCCCTGAGGGGCTAAGCTCAACCATATTGGGTGTAAGTAAGTGGTTAACTACATGTAACAGGACCCACTGGGTCATACATGCGCAAATGTACCCTTAACATGTTGAGTTAAATAATGACCATTCAGGATTTTACTGTGTAATGAGTTTATTCACTGTTGTCACCACAGGTAACAATACATTAATGCAATAAAACAGTAATACTCACAGGTAATGATAATATATAATACAATAAAACAATGATAATGATACAATAAGTAGATCGGCTATTTTCAAAAACGAAGTTACATTTTGAATGCAGAACCTTCACTTGCAACAGAGGATTTTCATATTGTGGTATTGCGTTCCTGGGTTTTGACAGTAGTGCTGCTGTTTCTCTGGCAGGTGAAGAGGTCCTTCCTCCTCCTCCCTCTCCCTCTCCTCACAGCAGGAGCGCACAAATGGAACCTTCGAGACGTTCGAGTCCACATTGAAAGACCAACAGGCTCTATGCACAGCAGCCATATTGGAAAGAAAATGGGCCTATTCACAGGTTTTACCAATGATACTAATGAAGGCTTTGTTCCAATTCATGTAGCACAGTGGTTCTCAAACCTTTTAATTTAAGGACCCCCGTAACTCTGAGAGTGTACAAATGGAACCAAATGGACTGTGCATTCTCAGAGTTACACACCTTTAAGGGGACATTTGGAACCCCCTCAAGGAACCATGATGGTCCCTGGACCACACTTTGAGACCCACTGGTGTAGCAGAGTGTTCATTATTATCATTGGTAACACCTTTGAAGGAAGTAAGGAAAAAGCCCAATTTCTCTCCAAAACAATATCCCAGTGTCCCTGGGCTGCTATGTGTGTGGTGAGCTTGGAGATCTGCCATTTTCGTTGCATATCCCGAAGAACACCCTTTGTGGTGAAACATTAGTACTTTCATTAAAAGCTCACTGCATTGTGGCCATGAATTGTGCGACTGCAGCATTATGTACATTTGGCATGTAACCACTTGTGGAAATTAATGGTGGAAATTAACTATAAGTACTTTCACTCAAGTACTATACAAGTAATTTTAATACTTCATATTTCTAATCCACTTCATCCCAGAGACAAATTTGGCCTTAAGAGGCTTCCAACAACTTGGGATGCCCAAAAAAGCAGCAAAACGGCTTGAAAAACTCTGTGCTGTATAGGCCTCTGTGAAAATATGGTGAAGACGTCCATACCCCTGAGGGGTGTTTGGGTATTTGTCTGGGATTAGCTGATTGTATTTTTATACAGCACCTTGTAAATATGTGTCCTTGTATATGTGGACATAAATACATTCTTAAATTGTGTTTGTGTGTGTCTTTTTTGTACAGTGTATTAATGTTCTTAATATCTCATTGAGGCCACCCATGAAATTCTAATGTTATCTGTTTCAATTTACCACAATCGTTTTGTTTGTAATTCAAACATTTAAAGTTAAGTTCTTGATGCGTTTCAATATAATGCATGTACAGTAGCTTGACTGACAATAAACCTCACATCAATCTCCTCATTACGACAATAAACCTGTAAATGAACCCTTCTATACACACATTTGATTCCTAAATGAAAACTAACCTTTTCATGTCAAACTGAGGATTAGTCTAATCTGTGTGATTGACAGGAGAGATGATCAGAGGGCTAGAGTTGTTACCATCATCATTAAGACTGGGACTGAAGAATGGATGTAGTTTCTCAGTGAAGGTGCAGCCAGTGAAAGAGTAGAGATGAACTCTGGCCTCCACATCATAAAAGGAGACCAGACCCTCCTCATAATCCACAAACACTCCCACTTTCTGGACCTTCTCTCTGACAGGGAGGAGGACAGGAGGGCCAGCAGCAGCCCTGTACTCATTTCCATCCCTCAACCGTATATCCCAGTAACCATTGTTGGGACTCAGTTTGATTTTTCCCTTCCTGTTGATGGACTCTCTGGCCACTCCTACATCCCAGGAAGTCTTGCCTTTAACCTGAACCTCATAGTAAAACCTTCCTGAGAAGCTTTGTTTTCCTAAGACATTGGCACATTGAGAGAATCTCTCTTTGTTTTCTGGGAGATTCTTCATTATGTTTCCACAACTCACTTGTCTTCCATCCTCAGACAGGATGAGAGAGGGATGTGCTGTATCAGGGTCCAGAGTTACATCCACTGCATATTGCTGGAACCTCCTCAGCTCTGCATCACACAGGTTATTCTCCATCTCTTGACTGAGTGTCTTCTCCAGCTGAGCCACAGCTGTCCTCACAGTCCCCACATATGAAGACTGAAGGACATTGACCATTGTCCAGTCCTTGGTGGGTGGAGGGGTGTTGATGGATGTGAAGTTCTGGAGGAGGTGGAGGTGGTCTTCAGTGTGTGAGAGCTGCTTCAGCTCAGAGCTTCTCTTCTTTAATTCAGTGATTTCTTGTAGCAGCTCCTTGATGAAGCCTTCAGCCTGTTTCTCTGTTGTTTTCTGCTTCTCTTCAATCACATCAATGAGCTCAGCCTGGCTTCTCTCAATACATTTGATCAGAGAAGTGAATATCTGCACACTGTCTGCTATCTCTCTGTCTGCATCTTTCTTACTGAGTGTAAGTGTCGGGGACACTTGCTGGTTTTAACTTCAATTATTTTGGTTTGAAGTTGTTCTGTTTGTTTACGTTATTTTGGGATACCTTTATTTTGACACTTCCTGTACATTTGGTTTACCTTTATTTTGAAACGTCCTGCCACCGCACCGGCACGCAATTAAACCAGCTCGCTTCACACACTCCCATGCATTCACACTCAGTCTGTGACATGAGAAAGAGACGGCGTGTGTGTCCCTAGCACAGAGCAACACGGTATGTTTGTTGGAAATGCCTCGCACTTATTTTGATAAATGTTGAATCCAGACATGTGTAGCTTCAGTGTACTGAGCAGTTTGTATTTTCCACAGTGCTGCTGTGATCAATGTTGACAGGCAACTATTATGATGGGTGACGATGAATGAAGGTTCCAGGTGGCATTCAAACAACTTACTAGCCCCTCGATAGCCGGAGCAAGGTATAGGATTGTTTGTTGGTTTTCCTTTGTTATTTACTTTGGGCTTAATTACTTCGTTTTGTTTGGGTCTTGATACTTTGGCTATGATGCATTTTGCTTTATGTCTTTTTGGGTTTCTATGTTAAATTACCTTGCTTATATTGAATCACTGAATTACAATCGACTTAAAGTATTTTATTGTTGAATTGTACTGAAGTAATTGATTCAAATGCACTGCTTTTATTGTTGTATGAAACTATGAAATATTTGATACATTTTGTAAAAGTATTTATTCTCTTTCTCATAGTTTTCACGGTGTTGATCCATGGTGCTTCCAAAGAAAATAAAAACACCCGTTGAAACCAATCCGCTTCATCCTTTACATCGAGGGCGCTTACACTGAGCTCTACAGAGTGTTGGACCTCCTGAATCTTCACTTGTCTCTCCTGGATCATCTGCTGAACTTCATTCTCTGTCTTTCCCAGCTCAGCCCTCTTTTCTTTAAATTCTTTTTCCAGAGAGACAATTTGATGTAACTTGTGGTCTGACTCGGTGCAGAACTGACAAACACACATGAGGTCAGTCTTACAGAACAGCTCCAGAGGTCTGTCATGTTTCTGACACATAAAGTCTTCCAGGTTCTTCACAGGGTTGATTAGTTTGTGTCGTTTTAACCCTGTGAGTCTCTGATGAGGCTCCAGGTGAGTCTCACAGTAGGAGGTCAGACACACCAAGCAGGACTTCAGGGCTTTGAGTTTGGTCTCAGTACAGACGTCACAGGAGACTTCCTCTAGTTTAGCAGTATCTTGGTTTGTGTTGGAAGGTGTTTTCAGCTGTTTTGACTTCCTTAACTGATCAGCCATCTCAGAGAAGATCTTATTAACAGAGAATTCTGGTCTCGTAAAGAAGGTTTTGTTACATAGTGGACACTGACACACATCCTTAGTGTCCCAGTAATGTGTGATGCAGGTTTTGCAGTAGTTCTGTCCACATGGAGTGGTGATTGGATCAGTGAACACATCCAGACAGAACACAGGAACTGCTCTTCAGACAGGAGACAGCTGGCAGACGCCATTTCTACACACTGAGAATAAAAGTGAAAGAAATGTTGTTTAGTTGGCCGGAAATTATGCTTTTGCCCTGGTCCGTCTGTGTCTGTGAGCAGCTCATCTCTGACACCACTGGACTGACCGGCGTGAAACTTTGCTCACACACTCCCAGTACGCCAACGAATAACCTCCACCCCAAATGTTTCAAATTAGCCTCATGGTGGCACTATAACAGGCCACTTCCCTTTTTAGCCTACATCTCTTGAACTGTACATGCATTTAAAAAAAGCAACTATTAGGTCTTGCCCATTTCCGTCTGACAACTTGACAAGATATTATGACATTTTGCGTTTTCTTCAAAACACCCTTTATGCTAAATTGGTAGCCTACACTACACATTGTCTCTGAAGTCATGTGATTAAGATGGATCTGTCAGATTTTTCAGATTCCTCTCCGATCGATTGGGTATCATTTGCAGGCCCTGGATAGTCAACCAGAACTGGCAGAGATCTGCGGTCAGAGGAGCACACTTCTCTAGTTCTGAATCTGATCTGGGTCATATATTAACTGACTGATTAGGCTATTCTGTACTTTATGGTTACTCACCTTGTTTTTTTATTTTAGTTTTACCAAAGATTGGACTGGGGAATTGAATATGAAAATATGGCAAGATTATTTTTGGATCCATTTGTAAATATTATTAATAATAATATAAATCATTATCTTTGTTACTCACCAGTGTTTAAGCTGTCAGTTGACCTATTCGTGTAAAACGTCGTGTTGAAAGAAGGTTTAGTAGAGAGTGTGTTGCTGCCACCAAACCAGTTTCACTTTCACTAGATTTCCTCCTCATCATGCTGTAGCTGTTAACCCTTTACTGCCACCACTAGTGGTGGAAGAAGTAGGCCTACTCAGGACTTTTACTCAAGTAAAAGTTGCAATACAACTACAATATAATATAACAATATAATATAACAATATAAAATACTCTGTATTGGCATCAAAATATACTTACAGTTCTAAAGTAAAAGTACTTTGATTTTTCAACAAGCGCACAAGGAGACTTCTGTTGTTATGTTTTGCATAGTAGTATATCTGTATGCCATTAAACGATCTATGAATTGAATACAAAAGGACCCCAATGGAAACAAGCCATAGGATTTATTGGGTTTTAAATATCCTGACCTTGTATTGAACTGTACTTTCCTGTGCTAAATGCTAATAAAGTATTCAATCAATCAATCAATCAATGTTACAGAAGAAACACTCGAATACACTCTAATGTGTTGCATTGTGACTGTAGTCTTGTCGATCGGCTATTTTCTAATAGACAAAGTATAAATAGGGCGTAATTGGTTAAAATATGTTTTGTATTAATCCTATATTAAAAATATAGGCAATGGGAGGGCGGGCAAACGGCTGGTGGGCGGACCTCTGATGTCACGCTCATGTCAACATGACTCAGCCATAACCATAAAAGGAGTTCCCAAAGGAGCTCGCCCAAATATGGAGTGTGTTGTCTAACCTCAATGTGACGTCATATGGCATCAGGCACAAACAAATCGAAACAAGTCGGCTCTATATGGGCACAAAAGGGGCATGCCCATAATGGGCATATTTTAATGACATCAGAATCTCCATATATGGGCATTAATGGAACAAGGACTGACAGATACGGAGATATACATATTTGGGCATATCAGTCGGATCGGCAGTGTGACGTAAGTGTGAGGGCAGCATAGCGGCCTGAATCTTTAGTAATCTGAATCTGCAAAGTAACTAAAGCTGTCAAATAATTTTACTGCAGTTAGAAAGTAAATTTTTTACTTCAGAGATGTAAGTATGAGTTGAAGTATGTATAAAAAAAAAAAATACTCAAATCAAAGTGCCTAACGTAGTACTTAAAGGGATAGTTCACCCCCAAAATGACTTTTTTTCTGTCGATTAGTCACCCCATGGAGACTTGAATTCACGTTTGACAAACGTGTAAAAAGCTGTGTACTTTCACTTCGTTTTTTTGTTTATTGTTTATTACGGATGCCCATTAGCCTTCACCGCAGTGAAGGCTACTGTTCCATGGGGTCCTACTTTTGATGACGATACTTTTTTTTTTGTACTTTTAACCAGGTTTAATTTTGAATACAGGACTTTTACTAATAACAGAGAACTTTCATATTGTGGTATTGCTACTGTTTGTAGTTCCTGGGTTTGGACAGTAGTGCTGCTGTTTCTCTGGCAGGTGAAGAGGGTCCTTCAGCGCCCTCTTCAGGTGAGTCATTCTCTCCTAGATTACAGGCATCTCCACCAACATGGTGATGTTCATGTCTTCCTCCTCCGCCCTCTCCCCCTCAACCTGCTGTATGGGTCTTCTGGGTGAACCAACGGTGTCTCTTAATGTCCGGGATGGAGATGCGGCCCTCTGGACTGGCCAGCAGTAGTTTAGACAACAGACTGAGCGGTGCGGATCGGATCTTGTTCCAAGGTGGTAGGTAGATTTTCTCCTTGACCTTGAGCCAGTCTTGATACTTCTGACAGCTCTCGATGGACAGCTCCCAGGGCCGATCTCCGGTCAGCATGTCGGTGAGAACGACCCCGCAGGCCCACACGTCCACGGGCCGGACCCTGTTCCATGTTTTTTGGACGAGAACCTCCGGAGCCATGTACGCGTACGTCCCGCCCCGCAAGGTGAAAAGGCGCTCGCTGCTGTGGCCTTTGGGACGAAACACTCGTGCCGAACCAAAATCCGCCAGCTTCAGGTTGTCCTTGTCGTCCAGCAGTATGTTCTCGGGCTTGATGTCCCCGTGCATGACGCCCACGGCGTGCAGGTACTCCACGGCCGCGATCAGCTGCTCAAAGTACCTGTGCGCTTCTCGCTCTTCCAGCCCCACACCGGGCTTCAGCCGGTCGAACAGCGCCCCTCCGCTGCAGTACTCCAGGAACAGATAGACCGTCGGACCCTTCCTCCGGTGTTCAAAGAAGCGCACGATGTTGGCGTGGTCGAGGTCCTTGTGAATGCGGACCTCGTGCAGGACAGCGAACAGCGTGAAGCACTGAAAGCACTGAAAGAACCATGGGGCGTCCACCACTTTCATGGCGACAGCATCCTTAGTCTGCTGGTTCACCAGCAGTTTCACCTCTCCGAAGCTTCCTTTTCCTAATGGCCGGACCACCGTCCAGCCTTGTGGAACCTCCTCCATGTTGCACTGATGTCACTCTGATCAATATTAACATGGCTGAGGTGAGCTGCTTTTTATATGCAACATTTGTCAACAAATGAAAAAAATAAAACATGGCAACGTCACCTGTTTAGTTTACAATGTAAGCGATTGCGTGCAACGTCGACGCTACGTCACTCACTGGCACTGCTACGAAAGCCGTGCGTGACGTTCCCGACCGTTCATCAACCAATCAAAACCATGGCAACGTCCCACGGTGCGTTTTTTTTCTCTTTTTTTTCAAATCTTTATTAATAGTCTCATGAAATACAATACGAACAAACACAAACAACATACACAAACAAAGAAGTTATCAATACATCTATATAACATCATCAGAGCCAGGGGGATTTACTAGCAGAAAACATTAAAGAGTGAACACAAAAAGTTTCTTGCAGCTTTCTTATTTTTTGAGTCACATTATTTTAATGTACTGGCTTCAATCTCAGATACAAAGAATGAGGGTTTGGAATGACTAAATTTGGATTTCTGTATATGAAATTTAGCTAGAATAATGATCAAATGAATTATGAATTCCTCATTTTACTTCTTATTAGCCTACTATTCTGAAGCCAAACAGTACATTTTGCCAGTAAAAGACTAAAGTCAGAGTCAACATTATCATTGTTATGTTCTTAAAAGTGTTGACAAAAACTAAAAACAACAAATAAAACACCTAACGTTAGATCAGTGGTGAAAAGTAAGTACATTTACTTAAGTACTTAAGTAAATTTGTGGGGTATATTTGTACTTGAGTATTTCCAATCTCCAATACTTTTACTTCTACTCCAATACATTTCGGGGACAAATATTGTAGGCTACTTTTACTCCACTACAATGATTTGAAAACTTTAGTTACTACTTGTCATATATAAATTATTAATATAAAACATACATTAACCACTTTAGGCCTATTTTATACATACAAATGTGTATGCTATTTTCAAATATTTTAGTACTTTTACTTTGTTACTTTAAGTATATTTTGATGCCAATACTTTTGTACTTGTAACTTTTATTTTATTACATTTTGAATTCTGGACTATTGGACAGTATTGGTACTTTTACTTAAATAAAACATTTGAGTACTTTTTCGACTGCATTAGATAAACAAACACGACGTATGTGTTTATTTCTAAGTGTCTGTTAAGCGTTGTTTTCGTTTGTTTGTTTGTTTTATGTGTACTTTTATGTAACACGGATGTTTGCTGTGCCCTGCTGCTCAAAAGGGGGTATTGCATCAACAAAGAACTGTTCAGTGGTGGAAAAAGTACTCACATGTTTTACTTAACTAAAAGTATCAATACTGCAATGTAAAAATATAGTAAAAGTCCAGAATTCAAAATTGACTTGAGTAAAAGTACAAAAGTATTGGTATCAAAATGTACTTAAAGAACCAAAAGTAGAAAGTACTCATTATGCAGAAATTATGTGAAAAACACTAATATATATTTCCCCCATCCTGATGAAACCCTTCTTTAGCGCGCATGCACGTGAACGCGCGCGTACGTTACGTGCGCGGGCACCATAGCGGGCACGATCACCACCACCACTGCACTAGGACATCCATACCTTGGGGAGGCGCTATAGTTTAAAAACAAAAACAAAAAAGAAACCATTTGTACAGCGTTGCCATGTCTGCTTATTATAAGCAACTTGGGGCTTGTTTTTTTTCTCTAAAGATGCCTGTTGCGTTTTTTTGGGCATGTTTCCAAAGTGCAGCGAGATTGTAGATCTGCTATTTTCAAATAGCCGTTATAGATTAAAAGTGCTCATGTGGCCTAAAGCTTTGGTTCTCAAAGTGGGGTCCGGAGACCCCCAGGGGTCCTTGAGGGAGTTCCAGGGGGTCCCCAGCCAAATGATGGATAGTAAGGAACCAAATGGACCCTTATAGGGTATGTAACTCTGAGAGTGTACAAATGGAACCCTGACGGGTCCATTTGGTTCCATCTTAACACTCTCAGAGTTAAATTTGTCATTGATTTTAGGATATAAATTGGGGTCTCAGATATAGAAATGCCATTGAATGGGGTCCGTAGCTTCTTGCATGTCAAAATGGGGGTCCTTGAAATTAAGATGGTTGAGAATCACTGCTAGAGCCGTAAAAATCTTCTCTTATGGGGTTCCCTGAGGCATATCTTTTCAAATGGGGGTCCGCAGGCTAATAAGTGTCAATTTGGGGGTCCTTGACAGCATGAAAAACCACTGGCCTAAAAGTGCTTCTTTTGGGCTTGTTTTCATAGACCCGTGTTGCTTATTTCTCTCACAGAATCTGGCATCACTGTATTTTGTACCGGAAAGCAGAGCGGATAGTATTATTCACTAACAACACAAATCATCAACACAACCTAAAAGAGAAACACATTCGCGTTAATTTATTACTATTACTGTGTATTTATATATATATAAAAAAATGAGTGGAATAATATCAGGAACCACCGCTGTCGTTCAAGTCACGAACCTGTCGTCCGCGGTGAGCAGCGAGCAGATGCGCACGTTGTTCGGCTTCCTCGGGGACATCGAGGAGCTGCGGCTCTACCCGCCCGAGTAAGTGTGACCCTGGGGCCGGCGCGAGCCACTAGGAAACGGCCCGGCTCCACCCGCGGCCTTTGCATAAACACACATCCTATGCTGCTCTTTTTTTAAAGATGTTTTTATATTTAATGCTGTGTGTAGCGCGTTGTAGGTCTAACTCTGTTTAAAAAAAGTGTAATACAAATAAAATACATATTATTACTATTATTATTTATTATTATTCGGCTTCCTCGGGGACACCGAGGAGCTGCGGCTCTACCCGCCCGAGTAAGTGTGACCCTGGGCCGGCGCGAGCGACTAGGGAACGGCCCGGCTCTACCCGCGGCCTTCACATAAACACACATCCATCATATTATGCTCTTTAAAAAAAAAAAAAAAAAAAAAAATATATATATATATATATATATATATATATATATATGTGTAATGCTGTGTGTAGCACGTTGTAACTCTGTTTTAAAACGTGTAATACAAATAGTTTTATTATTATTGTTGTTATTATTGCTTGGCTTCCTCGGGGCCACCGAGGAGCTGTGGCTCTGCCCGCCCGAGTAAGTGTGACCCTGGGCCGGCGCGAGCGATCTAGGAAACGACCCGGCTCTACCCGCGGCCTTCACATAAACACACTCTTCATGTGGGGGGTTTCGTCTCCGTAAACACTGGTTTTAAGTAGCTATACCGAGTGGTTTTCTGTTAAGTTTAATTTTTGTATTCTCTTATAATCATAATTACACTAATCGTTTCAGGGAAATCATTTTTCATTTTATTGATTTATCTTTCTGCTTCAATAGTAGTAATAATAATAGCGCTTTTCCAAGTGCCCAACGTCGCGTGTACATAAAGACACACATATTTTGCTCTTTAAATCACGTTTTATACAACATGTTTGTTTTTATATTTAATGCTGTAATGTGAAGTTCTTTGTAACTCTGTTTTTAAAAAGTGTAATACAAATAGTTTATTATTATTATTAATATTGTTATTATTAATATATTTTCACATTAACCACTTTCTACCTGGTGTCCCTATTTTGGGCATGACGTCATAGGCAAAACATAAACATTCCATTTAATTTTATTCATGAATAGTGCTTTGAATTAAATGTTTTTTTTTGTGTGGCCTCAGTGCATATTGAGCTAATAAAAGCTTTGTTTTTTTCTGTTTCTTCTTTTCCAGCAATGCACCTCTGTCTTTCTCGTCCAAAGTGTGTTACATTAAGTACCGAGAGTCTTCCAGTGTTGGGGTGGCGCAGCATCTAACCAATACTGTTTTTATTGACAGAGCTCTCATTGTTGTCCCCTGTGCGGAAGGTGAGTGATTACATGACATTAACTGTTGATCAAACATGGGGCTTAATGTTGTCACAATGGATTCAGTACTGCATCCTGTTTGTTGTGGTCGATTAGGGCTGTCACGATTATGACATTTTACTAGACGATTAATTGTTCGCTCAAATAATTGCGATCAGCGATTTAAATGCGTTTCTGTCGTTAAACATTATTGGAACGTTGTGAATAAAAATTACATTTCTGTTTTGGCTTTTAGCCTTCGTAAACTAAAGGAGCACAGTGCAGATATGACAAATAATCTTATACTTAAAAAATAAACATTGATAGTGGAAATAGCATCGCGATGCGTTTTGAGCTTGTAGATCTGCTATTACCACTATTTAAAAAAAAAAAAGAACATTTTAACATGGAAATGATTGATGATTATGCAAAACAAAATTGCGATCATCTCAAATAATTGCTATTAGGAGATTATGTAATAATTGTGACAGGCCTAGTGGTGGAAGAAGTAGCAATACCACAATGTAGAAATACTCTGTTCCAAGCTAAAGTCCTGTATTCAAAATTGTACTTATAAGCGTTAACTACAAAAGCATTTGCATCGAAATATATTTACAGTACTAAAGTGAAAGTACGCAAGTAAGTGCTTTCTAAAAAAAATAGCCGCTCTAAAAGCTCACAACGTTGAGCTTGTAAGATTGGCTATTTTTGAATAGCCAAAGGACAAAATAGGGCTCATTTGTTAATACTCTAAATCTGCATAGCAACTAAACCTGTCAAATAATGTATTGTAGTGCATTACAAGTACATTCTTTACCTCTGAGATGTAGTGCAATAAAAGTATCAAAGTATCAAAATATGCAAATACAAATGTACATAGTTGCTGACTGTTTGTTTGGTAAGAATGAATGAATGGTGTGAGGAGTTCGCTCGTAGCAGTTGCTGTTCCATCCACGTGCTCTTACGTTGTCCTATGTGCTGCGTACATTATTTGACTACATACTAGTGTAGACGGCTTGTACAGTATCTGCCAACTTGCCCTAGACCGGTTGATATCCCATACGCTGCATATATACATCCATAGAACTTTCAGTGCCAATTCGTGGAGGGAATTCATTTATCTGTGGCATTGTAATTCGTAGCGCTCTTGTTTGTAGGAAACTAATAATGAATCGCTGAGACTGTGGTGGTCAGCTCTTACTCTAGCGTCAAACCCTTTGAAAGTCGTGGTAGAAAACACGTGTAAAATGTCTCCACTTTCCATGAGATTCACATGGACCACATTCTCATGACGAGATGGCGTTCAAAGCAGCACTAAACATTATATGTATAAGTGAGCTTTGATTGATTATTGATTGATGTTTTGACAAAAAATTACCATATTCTTGTACATATCTGGATAAGACACAGAAAAGCCTGAGAGCTTATTTCCATTGTGGTCCTTTGAGTGTAAATGTGTGTAACTGAGTGCCATGTGTTTGTTTTTGTAAATTAGGTTTGCTTGTTTGGGGGAGGGGAGGTAGCAGAGACATACAGATACATTAAATCAATAAATCACGCACTCATACAATTTCATCGTATGTGGAGGGCATACACGGAGCACACACAAGTGGAGATGTTTTTACGTTTTCTGCTATTGAAGGGAATTGGAATAGATAATTTATGACGAGAGCTGACCACCTGTCGCAGCAATTAATTATTTGGTGATTACACACACAGCGCTACAATTCAAAATGCAGCAGAGATGAATCCCTCCACAAAATGTTATTGAGTGTTGTATGGCTGTATGGAATATCAGCCTTTCTGGGATTACATGCCAACATACAACACCACAACATCGCAGTAACTCTGTTTAACAGCGGACGCTATTCCAGTTATCTAAAATTCTAGTTAGAGTAAGTGACAACGCTTTATGTGGGTTTTCATCTCTGTAAACACTGGTTTTCAGAAACCATTAGTGATTTTAAGTAGCTATACCAAGTGGTGTTCTGTTAGTTTTCCTTTTTTATTCTCTCATAATCCTAATTACACTAATTGTTTCAGGGAAATGGTAAAATAGCTATGACAAAAAGGCTAACTCCATCTTTTTTTTTCTCTTTTTCTCCTTTTTGTTTATTTGTTTGTTATTTTTGTTTTATTTATTTTTCTTTTGGCGACAGTGTTGTTCCCTTTTTATGTACATTTAAAAAAAAAAAAGAGCTGTATCTCCTCTTTAACGTTGAAAATGCTTTTTTTGTCCAACGTGACTTGGTTGCAGGATTGGCTACTGAGTTTATTAATTTGGTTTTGTATGTTTTTTCTGTGTGATTATGTGTGCATATCAGATACTAGCTGGCCCAGCTGTTACACTACTACACTAGCCTGAGTCAGGCTTTGTTTTCCAAGCCACTATCCCCGATGGGCCACCGCAGCCTGCAAGGGGGGAATGTGACCAGGAGCATAAGCCCGCTGAACCTTCCAAGATGGACACCTTGTCTCTTTTTATTTTGTTTTATTTAATTTTTTATTATTTTTTTCTTTTGTTTTCCTTTCATACTTTCACATGTTGTCCACTCTCTGCTCTCTCTGTCTAGAAACTGCAGTATTGCCCTGTCTCTAGCATTATTTGTTTTGTTTTTTTTTGGTTTGTTTTGAATTTTTTGTCCCACCCCCCCTCTGTTTCTCTACTTCTGCAGCTTGCAACGTTGTGTTTGATTGTATTCTATGCAGGTTTCCAAGGCGCTCAGACCGGGGAAATGTGTGTGTGGCACACATGGGAGTTCTGTGAAGAGATCACTAACACCTAACGCTCTTTGTCTCCTACTCTTGCTTATAGATCTAGCGTCTAGTCAGGATGCTATTACTAGTGTCTAGTCATGATAGTGTCTTAGCCAGAAACCCACCTGTTGCCTCGTCGGCAGGAAGTATATATCGCAGCCATTCTCAACCTTTTTAGCTTCAGTTTGATCTGCATTAGACCACAACAGACCCCCATTTGATAGCATTTTTCATTTTTATTCAATCTCTGGGACCCCAATATACTCTGTAAAAGAGTTTGTTTAACTCTGAGAGTGTACAAATGGAACCAAATGGACCCGTACGGGTCCATTTGGTTCCATTTGTACCCACTCAGAGTTACAGACCTGCAAAGGTCCATTTTGGACCCTTGGTAGTCCCCAGACACGATATATTGGCGCGTCATTGCTCAAATAAGTCTTTCATCGTTCCAGTGTTTATGCCAGATTTTTCTATTGCCGTTTTGAGCGTTAAAGAAGCACTTAGCAGTAATGACACGTGAAAAACAATAATGGGATTCGTAACTTATTTTACTCTTCTTCTTTTTTTTTAATTCAAAGCTGTGACTCAGGCATTGATGCTTTAGTCTACGCCATTTGTTTGAACATAATATCGACTAGCACTGGAAACAAGGAAAGAACAGGCTTGTGTTTTAAATATATGGTCAATCATATTTAGTGCCTTCAATTCTGATTTAGATTCTTCGGTTGACTTTTTATTCCTCTTGATAACTGGTTTGATGCATACAGTAGCCATGATGCTTATAGTACAACAGTAGCTTGCCCCACCATTGCTCCAGTTAAATAAAAAGCTCATTTAACCAGGAATGAGATGAAAAAGAATAATCCTAATCGGTTGTTTCTGAGCTAAGTCTTGGTTAACATTTCCTACACTTCTCTTAAAATTGTTGTTCTTTTCTGTATTTGATGTCCTGTGTGCTATTAGTGATGCAGCCATTGGGGTTGTCTTGTGTTGCACACCTTTCCACACTGCGAAACCAAACGATCGCCCAGGGAAAAGAAAGCGCCCCATGCTTGATATCGTATGGTTCATGACCAATATGTTTCCAGTACAGGTGACCCATACACCAAAGTGTTGACTCATTATCTGCATTACTTTGTTCTTTTCTTTTCGTTTTTGATCTATGAAAAGAAACCAAGGACAAAAAAAAAAAACATTACAATTATTTTGTTTGTGAAAGAAACAGCTAGGATTTGTGAAGTTCATTGCCAATACTATTTCAAGTTCACTGAGAATAGCTTACTTGTACCAAAGTGAGGATGATGCTCGGTCTTCCAGTAAAATCATGCGTAGAAACTATTACACACCCGTACTTTGTAGGCTGTATATGAGGAAGTGTATGCTCTCTTTCTCTCTAGAATAACAGTGGGCTAATTTTGCAGACATAGAGGAGACAGAGAGGACAGTTTAGCCGTTATTTCCCGTTGTAACGCCTGCTTCCTGTCCTACAGGGAAGATCCCGGAGGAGAGCAAGGCCTTGTCTCTGTTGGCCCCGGCCGCACCAGTGCCCAGTCTGATTCCTGGCGGGGGACTGCTTCCCATTCCTACCCCAACTCCCATTCAGACGGTGAGGATGCTTTGCAGTGTCGCATGGATTCAAATTCTCGTGTCCACGCGCCACGACTGATTTCGGTCATTTTAATAGGCTCTATGCACAGCAGCTATTTTGGAGAAAAATTGGGCCTCGTCTGACTTCCTTCACAGGTGTTACCAATGATACTAATGAAGGCTCTGTTCCATTCTGGTCAAACAGAGTCAGGGTGCTGATATTGTTGCATGTTGGCTCACTAGAAATACTAGTGGGTCTCAAAGTGTGGTCCAGGGACCCTCCCGGGTCCATTTGGTTCCATTTGGTTCCATTTGTACACTCAGAGTTATGGCGGTCCTTGAAATTAAAAAGTTTGAGAACCGCTGTGCTACACTAAATGGAACAGAGCTTTCATTAGTGTCATTGGTAACACCTGTGAAGGAAGCGAGGAAGGGGCCCAATTTCTGTCCAATATGGCTGCTGTGCATAGAGCCTATTGCATAGAAGTCTTCAATTAAAGCATGTCGCACACTGAAAATAGCCTATATACAAGCTCTCTAGGCCATACATGGGCAACTGGCGGCCCGGGGGCCACATGCGGCCCCCACCTTCACTAAATGCGGCCTGAGGTTAATATCGGAATACTGATATATTATTGATTTCAGCTGTTACAATTCCGAACATGCAAACATGACCCGCTTTAATTACTTCAGTCTATATTAGTAGCTTAATGACTAGTATTAAAATTCTATTGTCTTTTCTATGTCCAATGTATTTGTATTTAAGTTAATAAACAGGGGTGCACATAACTGGTGCGCAGGTGCGCATGCGCACCCAAAATAAAAAATGCGCACCACATCAGGCGACGTGAGGCGCTTTTGCGCACCAACAGCTGGGACAGGAATTTCCAAACTTTTATTTTTTAGCAAAACTAAAAAATAAAAGCCTGGAGATCGAGGCTAGGAATTTACTTCCTGAAGCCACACTCACACAATCACTCTAAAGCACCCGTCGGCTCCATGTACAGCCATTAGGCACAGGGGTAGAGATATGACTCGCGTCGCCTCGCATCGCCTCGCTGCGTGCACGCAGCCAGCAGCGGCTGTTAGAGGCACTCGTCACCGATGATAAACGCACCGTAATGGTGCAAAATATGCCGTGAACGTCCCAATCTGGCGGATAAAATCAGCGCAGCAGCACAGGGCACCAACCTTGGGGGCTTTATCTAACAGCGTGAGAAAAAAAAAACGGCGAAAATCGGCGGAATTTAGAAGCAGAGCGTCCTTTTCTTCTCGCCCCCGGGACGGGCGCCATGCGCCATGCGCACCAAGTCACATGTCCAGGTGCTCTTCTGCGTACCAGACCTAAAAAGTTATGTGCACCCCTGTTAATAAAGTATAACTACGTATAACATTAAGTTATACTTAGCATTACTTAAATTCATTAAGTATAACTAAATGCATTTGAAATTAAATAAAAATGTAACTTTTCAGGATTCCAATTCAAAAATGGCAAAAAAATATTCTGGATTCCAATTCAAAAATAGCTCAAAACGCGCCGCACTGCGACGCGTTTTGAGCTTGTAGATCGGCAGTTTTTGCTACTTTTGTGTGACATAGAATGGCGAAAAAGGTTAAAATACGAAGATTCAGTACATGCAATGTGGCCCTCTGGAGTGAGTGTGGAAATATAGTGGCCCTCTCCATCATCAAAGTTGCCCACCCCTGCTCTAGGCTTTTTTTTTTGAGTATTTGAATTCGTCGAACTAACTGTTTTTGTTGCCACCGCACTCAGACTCCTCTGGTGCGTTGCCGTTGACCCCATAAAACACAACAACAAACATTGAGGAGCGAAGGGTTGCATTCAAGAATGACGGGATCAAAAGGGTTCTTTTTATTTCGTTAGTTACTAGTTACTTTGCAGATATAAATGATTACATTATAAAATATACATTAACCACTTTAGCCCTATTATATTCATTGCGACGCGTTGTGAGCTTGTAGATTGGCTATTTTCAAACATTTTAGTACTTTTACTTTTGTACTTTAAGTACATTTTGATACCAATAGTTTTGCACTTTTACTCAAGTACATTTTTAATTCCGGACTATTACTTGTAACAGTACTTCTGCATTGCAGTATCGATACTTTTACTTAAGTAAAACATTTGAGTCTTGCAGACCATTTCACTGCTTGTACCTGTGTGAGTGAGTGACAACATGTTCTGTATGTATGTTTCAGCCACCGGCACTGACTCTGCCGCTGGTGAGCCGGGTGTCTGCAGCCATGGTGGACCAGACGGCAGCAGCAGCGTCAGTGCTCAACCCTCCTCCCCTCATGGGCAACGTGGATCCTTCTAAAATAGACGAGATCAGAAGGACCGTCTACGTCGGCAACCTCAACTCACAGGTGAGCGGCATGGCTCTGTAAGAGGCCAGACGTCGGCAATGCGGTCGTCTGTCTCAGTGACGCTGATAGGCCTGCGTTCTGTGTCTCTGACGCATCCAATTTAAGAAAAGACGCATCCAACTCAGACCATGGGACACACATGTACTGTTGTCAACAACAAATTCCATGTTAACTCATTGAGTGCCACAATCCGTCAAATCCGTCACGTGGCCTGACGCCCAGAGCGCCACAATCCGTCAAATCCGTCATAAAAAAAAATTCAAAATAAAAAAAAAAAATCAAAATAAAAGTTTTTTTTTTTTTTTTTTTTTTTTGGGGGGAAAAACATGTTCAGATCCCAAGATATGATGATTTGAAGATTTGCTGCTCCATCCACTCCTTGTTTAACCTATAACTTAAAAAGGCTGTATCTCGCTTCCTATGCACTTTTTTTTTACAATGAATTTTGGCTGTGGCACTCAGAACCAAAATTCCATTAACATGAATAAATAAGCTTGGCACTGAATGAGTTAACACATTGGCTGCCAGCTTTTTAAAATTTTCCCCACAGTAGGCTGCCAGACTTTTTCAATGAGAAAAAAAAGCACTTAGGAGCCGAGATACATCATTTTTAAGTTTTAAGTTACAAGGAAGTGTCTGGGAGTCTAAATCTTTGGTAAATCATATCTCCTTGGTCTTTGGGTTTAAAAAAAAAAAAAAAAATTGAATTTTTTTTTTTTTTTGAAAGAACGCAGATCTGCGTCCTTGGCAGCCAACGGGCTTTTGCGCAAATGAACGCAGATCTGCGTTCTTGGCAGCCAATGTGTTAAGAAAGATCGCAGTAACAAAAAATGTAATCCAAGGACACCGCCTTTTTGCATGGTCAGCTGGCCGCATCCTACTTTATCCTAAGTTATGAACAACAAAATCTGCGTAGAAATCACATAAAAACACGATAGAAAACAAAAACAACTAGACGCGTCGCAATTCCGGGGAAATTGCAGAGTGTGGTTGCGCCGACGCCGGTCGCGGGTCGCGGCCGCCGGGACTCGAGGAATACGCCGGGAGGAATAACGTCGGAGGCTGCGCCAATTACATTGTGTCGTCACTCCTGAGATGGCTTGCGTTTCATTTTGAGAGGATCGATCCCCCCAAAATAAGGTTTTTGCATCAAACGGTTACATTTGGAGCATTCGTGGCGCCCCCTATGGATCAATGTGGAAATCCTTT
Organism: Gymnoscopelus microlampas; assembly: GCF_963454915.1. Taxonomy (NCBI): domain Eukaryota; kingdom Metazoa; phylum Chordata; class Actinopteri; order Myctophiformes; family Myctophidae; genus Gymnoscopelus; species Gymnoscopelus microlampas. Next base: position 42,775,205 of record NC_139958.1, read on the forward strand.
TGGGGATTGGTGTAGTATACCACCCTTGACATGTGATTCAAATTTGGGATTGACCGGACGTTTCGTTCGTGATTTTTGGCATTTTTTGTCAAACGGCCCCTCCCGCTAACTTTGGAAGCCATTTACGGACGAACGGTACGGACTATCAAAATTCCACTTGGATAGGTTTATCGCATGGGTCCATAGATCACGTGTACCGATTTGTGTGAGATTTGGAAAAAAATTGAAGGAAAAGGAGCAAAAAGTGTGTTTTGAAGGAAATTCAAAATGGCGGAAAATCTATCCTGACGCAAATGGGCGTGGCCTATATGGGGAGATGCGTCGGGACCCAAGGAATCCAGGTGAAAAGAAATTTTGATTTTACGAGCTACGGTTCAAGAGTTATAGGCCAAAAGGTAAAGTGGACTGTTATAGCGCCACCATGTGGCCGATTGGTGTAATTATTTTTCTAATAATTTTGGACTAAATTATGAACCTCCCTTCCAAATGTGGTAACTGTAGCTCTTACGGTTTCTGAGAAAAAAATACTTGAATGGGAGTTTTTGCAATTCCCATTAAAGTGGATGGGGAAATTTAATGCACTAATAAATCAATATCAAAAAATCTATCCTGACGCAAATGGACGTGACCTATATGGGGAGATGCGTAATGACCCAAGGAATCCAGGGAAAAAGAAATTTTGATTTTACGACATACGGTTCAAGAGTTATAGGCCAAAAGGTAAAGTGGGCTGTTATAGCGCCACCATGTGGCCGACTGGTGTGATTATTTTTTTAATAATTTCGCAAAAAACTATTAACCTCTCCTCCAAATCTTGTAACTGTAGCCCTTACGGTTTCCGAGAAAAAAATACTTGAATGGGAGTTTTTGCAATTCCCATTAAAGTGGATGGGGGAATTTAATGCAGAAATAAATCAATATCAAAAAATCTATCCTGACGCAAATGGGCGTGGCCTATATGGGGAGATGCGTAGTGACCCAAGGAATCCAGGTGAAAAGAAATTTTGATTTTACGACCTACGGTTCAAAAGTTATGGGCCAAAACGTAAAGGGGGCTGTTATAGCGCCACCATGAGGCCGATTGGTTTAATTATTTTTAAAATAATTTCGGACAATATTATGAACCTTTCCTCCAAATCTAGTAACTCTAGCTCTTACGGTTTCTGAGAAAAAAATACTTGAATGTGATTTTTTTCACTTTTACATTAAAGTGGATGGGGAAATTTAATGCACTAATAAATCAATATCAATTAAACTATTTAACCAATCTCTTAGCAAAATACAAGCGCACGATTCCTGTGGGAGGAGATCCGGTTTGAAAAAAAGTTTATCTATAAATAAATAAAGAAATAAAGTGTATAGAGTACTATAGTCTGGTTGCCCTGTTGGGCAACCACACTAATAAAAACGCAGACATTTTGACCAGATTGTATAGGGTCACACTGTCACATTTGAGTATAACACCCGGTACAGAGCAGAGACGTTGCTCCGGCACTTCAAGTCTGAACACTTGGGCAGCAATCAGCTGGGTGAAGCTGAAAACTGTGTTTCTCCCACAGGATTATTATAGGTCTAGTTATTTAAATAGATCATGGATGCATGATTGACATCATAGACTGGCCTATATACAAGCATTGTGAGCTTGTATATCTGCTATTTTCACAATATTTATCCGTGGAACTGAACATTTTTATGTACTGTAACATTCCAAGTGCTTGTCAGGGTGGGGGGTCCCCTGTTAGAATATGTTTCATTTGGCGGGTCCCCAGAAAATATGACAATTTTGGGGGGGTCGCGGCCTGTAAAGGTTGAGAACCCCTGTTTTAGATGATCACTCGTTCCCTCCAAGATGCATTTATACCAGCTTACGGCACAGTTGCCTTGTATTGTTGACATGTTGGTGTTTCCTCCGTAGACCACCACTGCAGAGCAGCTGCTGGAGTTCTTCAAGCAGGTTGGAGACGTGAAGTTTGTGCGCATGGCAGGAGACGAGACCCAGCCCACGCGCTTCGCCTTCGTAGAGTTTGTAGACCAGGTGTCTGTGGCCAGAGCCCTGACCTTCAACGGAGTCATGTTCGGAGACAGACCCTTGAAGTATGCTGCTGTTTTATATCATCTCATAACATTATACGTATGTTCATCTCTAGATGTTATTAACCACTTTCAGCCTGGCATCCCTATTTTGGGAATGTCATTGTATGTGAAAATCGTTTAAAAAAGTTGTGAGCTAGTAGCTATTTTAGCTCTTTGTCTTACGGCAAAGCATATAGGGCTCAACTACTTACTTATCCCCCTTCTGCACCAAATCTCTTTGCCGAAAATAGCTCATCTAAAACCACACAATGTGTTGCGAGCTTGTAAATCTGCAATTTTTGGTGGATGTTTGCCTATTTTCACAAAATGTTTGCCTATTATGACATGGCCAGAATTAGGGGACACTAGTGTTCATGTAATGTGTAGTTGAAAAGTAGCGGACATAATTGTGTAGCAAATGCTTGTTTTTATTCACTATATGGGTTTTGGCATATGTCATCTTTGATGGGATTGGTCATCTGGGCTTAGTGCTGTGCTTCTCATTGGTCAACTGGGTGTTGTGCTGTTTCTCATTGGTCAACTGCATTTTTTTGTGACGCGTTTTTCAGGATTAACCATTCCAACAATGCCATCGTGAAGCCTCCAGAGCTGACCCCCCAGGCTGCTGCTAAAGAAATGGAGACGGTCATGAAGAGAGTGAAGGAGATGTCGTCCACTATCGCTGCTGTCTTAGAACCAGGTACACCACCACCTATGGTCTACCACAGTGGTTACCAAATCTATGTGTGCCTTAGGATTTTGTGACAGCCACACATTAATATTTCAATATATTGCAAACTACAAAAAAAGTAATAGGCTCTATGCACGGCAGCCATATCGCTTCCTTCACAGGTGTTACCAATGATACTAATGAAGGCTCTGTTCCATTTAGTGTAGCACAGTAGTTCTCAGATTTTTGAATTTCAGTTTTCCACGACCCCCATAACTCGGAGAGTTACACACCCGTAAAGGGCCATTTGGGAGTGTTTCCAGTGAGCCAACATGCACAATATCAGCACCCTGACTCCGTCTGACCAGAATGGAACAGAGCCTTCAAAAGGTTACATGTCGGCAATTCGACATGTCGCCATCCCGACATGTCGGCAATTCGACATGTCGCCATTTCGACATGTCACCATTTCGACATATTCTAACTGTCGGAGTGGAGGCACTTTCCATAGTTTTCAAACGACCCACCATTCCGACTTGACTTTGGCCAAGGGTGAGACCTCCGTTGGGGCCTCCATCCACCCTGCGCCAAATACCGAGGTGTTCCTAGGCACTAGTTATGAACGGGCTGACCCGTAGCCCGCGGGTTGGACTGCGAGCGTGGACGGCGAGCGGGAGAGTCAAGATTTCAGAGGCAATTATCGCAGTGCGGGATGGTGCGGGCTGCGCAAACACGCAAAAAAAAGAAAGAAAAGAAAAAGCTTTTGGTACCTTCTCTCTCTCCCATTTTCTCTCACTCTCCTCTCTCCTACTCTCCCGTTCTTTCCTCCTGGCTGGAATCATCTGGGCTTATATTAAATGTGTTGCTTATTTGATCAATGATGCACAACTGCCTCTAATGTAGCATACCGCATAATGATATCCCCGCTGCAACTTACGTTTATATTGGAATGTCCCTTGTAGTTGTAGTGCTGTTGTGGTTGGACTGGGCACACTCACTGTACTAGTTGTCGTTTAATGTTCTCTCATGTAGGCCTATATAGGCTATAGCCTATATAGGCCTACAGCCTCTCTCTCTCTCTCGTTCTCGCTCTCTCATTGATATAATTGCCCGGTATATATTTATTTGGTTATTTTATTGTTTTGAGGTCTAGGCTACTCTCCTGAGTCTCCTCCGTCAGCTGTCATTGAGTATAGAAAGATAATTGACACCAGCCAGCTGACTGTGCTTAATGGTTGATATTATGAAAAAAGTAAAACTCATCACAGAACGACAAACAGGAGAGGGGACAATCCGTTGTCATTTTATTGTAGATTTAAAAGCAGCCTATTAGACTATATTGACTGTAGCCTACTACAATATGTCTTGGATTTGACCTGCAATGCTTCTGAGAGGGCCATGGCGTGAGTAACAACGGACTTTAACATTAGACTATGAATGAAATGCTGCAGATGTATTATAAATTGTTGGAAAAACAGCCCATAACACTCCCTCCCTCGCTCCATTACGCATGGTGCACTGTGTGCGCGCCCTTTTCCTCTCCAGAGTTTTATGAATCCATTACAATCAATATTGCAGCTGCAATAATATATCATTCCAAATAATCAGTAACATGTTGGCTATAGCCATGTCTGTCAAATAATACTGTATTCAAATTTGTATTTATTCTGTGAACTCTCTAGTTTATTTTCCTGTATGATATGACCCTATACAGTCCAAACGGGACGCCTCCCTAAGTAACGGTCCCTTATGCATTGTACAATATTCAGCCCTTGGTAAGGAGTTTGAACGCACACAAAAAGAACAATTGGTATATCCTCAGTAGCGACCCAAAATTGGCCACTACTTTCAAGGACATGCCCAGAGTTGTCTATAAACATCCTCCTAATATAAGACAATCAGTTGTCAAATCGGATATCATCCCCAAAATGCCAGAATCGTCTTTTTTGACTCAAATCCCCGAAGGCAATTACAGATGCGCCCGTTGCGCAATGTCATTTCACCGAAAGGTTTACGCACCCACTAACGGGGGGAAACGTTTTGATATCAAGGGCACTATAACATGCACAACCAAAAATGTTAAACACCTGCTAAAATGCCCATGCGGTCGAGGATATGTTGGTAAGACCAACAGGGCGCTAAAGACACGCATTTCCGAACACAGAAGCAGCATTCGCAACCAAGATCCAAAGAGCCCATGCAGTTGCAATGCACTTCATGTCCGCTAAGCACAATGTGGCCACTCACAGATATCAGGGGATTGAACATGCCCTAGACGAGGAGGAGATCTTAGATTGCTGCTACAGCGGGAATCTTTTTGGATTTAGGCCGCCTACACCCTACACTATGTCTCCTAAAGGAATGAATGAGGACTTCCCAATCAGCCACTTTCTTTAATTATAACTGTTGTTTCCTATGTTTAATGTAGCCTACCTGATTATTTAAATTCTGTTTTCTATAGATGTTATTAATCAAGTGTCCATTTGTGTTTTTTTCACTGTTGTTTTGTGGATATGTAGGCCTAAATGTTGAACACTGTATCTATTAGATGTTTTTCTCTATCTGATTACCCTGTGGTGTTGTCCCCCCCACTGATTGATAACGTGACCTGTGGGCAGGGGTGCAATGCTCAGTGGACGCGGTTGCACGGCGTGCAACCACTTATTTGGCCAGGGGAGGCGCAGGCACATGCACGGATGTGCACGCGCGTGCACGCGAGGTGCACGAGCGTGCATGCAAGAATGCGTCCCACTCGATCCGTGCGCCGAGCGAGTACCTGGCTACTTAGCATATCAATAGCGCAGCTCGTCAGCTGTGTTCAACTACGTCCTCACATACACTGTATAAGATTGGAGGTGTCATCTTTCTCACCCTCGTCTCAAACTCTGTCTGCCCCCGTATCTCCATCCCGCCCTCCTCTCCTCTGTGTCAGTCCACATGCATAGCGCTGCATGAAATGAATACAAGAAAAATTCTGACTCGTGGTCGCGGTAATTCGCAGATTAATGGCCTGACCTACAAATAATATTTTGGGGGGAAAAAATGGACCGCGGTCCGCCTGTTGAGTAGGCCTACCCCTGAATTAAAGCATCGAATAATATATATATATATATATATATATATATATATATATATATATATATATATATATATATATATATATATATATATATATATATATATATATATAATAAACAGTTAAGCAGGGAAACAATTCATTACATTTCAATAAGTAGTAAACTAAAAGGCAATAAACAACTTAAATGCACTGCTTATAATTTCAGGAATAAACAAATAAATAGGTGTGAATCACTCAATTGGTGCATCCAAATCAAACATAATGTGCAGTCCATATCATACGTGGCACACACACTTATGTGCGCTCATTAACTCCCTCTGGGAGAGCAAACGTCCTGATGGCCCACTTGACATCAAAGAGAGTTGGGATCGAAGGACTTACGGTGGCCATACACTACTGCCATTCAATCATGATTGATTGAGCTGATTGAGATGACATCATGATTTCTCCATGAGTCTTTGCTTTCGAGGAAAAAAAACAAACAATTTAGTAGGTGTGGATTGCTTCAGTCAATGAATCAACAGCGGTCGTTAACTCCCCACTGGGAGATCAGACAAACTTGATGGCCCATTCGCGCACACATAAAAGGTGATTAGGATCAAAGGCACTTAGTTTGTAGACAGACGCACAAGGCATGAATGGATGCCATTGATCGTAGGTTTCGGTGACTGTCTTGTTTGTAGCGAGTTGTGTGCGGCCGGGGAACAAGCGGCCATTAAATTATGATTATTATGATGATGATGATCATTATTATAATTATTATTATTATTGTCATAAAATAGCTAAACAATCCATTTTACGCACAGCAGCCCAAATACATGTCATGGTCCAGGTCCGGACAGTTCATTCTTCAAATAGGCCAGTAACATTAGTATTTATCTGATGAAGGCAAATGCTTCATCAGTAGGCTATTAAATAAGGTGTTTAGGCTATTTCAATGGCATTCGTCCAAGACAAGTGGAGTTTACTGGCCAGCTAAATAGCAGACATATAGCATATTCCTTCTGTAAATGGGGTGTGGTTGGTTGGTCGCACACAGGAATGAGTAGGAAAGTTGGCAGTGTTAAAAGGTCATGTCAGTCCAGTCGCTGTATAGTTCTTATACCATAAGAAGCGCACACCTCTCTCTCATCATCTGATTAGGTAAAAAATAACGGGTGCGGCGCACTGTGCCGCGAGCTTGATCCATTTGATCCAGTTGCCACTGTGCCTGCTATGTTATTTGTTATATGATGGTTGCAGTCACGCGTAATTGCGCATGACACACGCGTGCCACACATGTCTATTTGATTAATATTATGATGATAATGATTATAATGCAATACACATGGGACGTTATACAAGCATTATATGATTTCGTTTTGATATTATTTCAACGGGGCATCATTCGAGAAGGCTTTCTGTCCGTCAGTCATGCACTGTTTGTCTTTATAATAATAATATGAATAATTATGAATAATAATAACCATCTTATTGACTATATGCGCGGACAGACAGACACAGAGATGCGTGTCGAAATGGCGGGACTCATGAAAAAAAAATAAAGTGCCATGCTGCCAGTCCGACACTGTCGGAATGGCAGGTCGTTTATGGAAATGGGAAAGTACCACCACTCCGACAATTAGAAGTCAATGTCGGAGTGGGGGGATGTCGAAATGGAAGGCTGTTCCCCCTTCAAAAGTATCATTGGTAACACCTGTGAATGTCTTAAAATATGGCTGCTGTGCATTAGTGGTGTAAAAAATAATCGAATAATCGATTAATCGCAATGCGGACATGGACAATTATGAATCGAATAATCAATTTTGAAAAAGAAAATATGTTTTTTTATTTAATTTTTTTAATATATATATATATATTTTTGTTTTTTAATCATGTTGCTAATTGCACAGAGAAGCAGGCAGATTTATATGTCGTTCAGTATATCTGACTGCTTGTATTGACTGATGAAAAAGTTTCCATGTTGTACAATAATATAGAAAAGTGTGATGCATCGCGATGCATCGTCGAATCGAATCGAATTATTACAAGGTTAATTGTAATCGAATCGTTACCTGGTGAATCGTAATCGAATTGAATCGTGAGGGCAGTGCCAATGCACACCTCTACTGTGCATAGAGAGCCTATTCATTATTTGTTATAGACTATATCAGTACTTTGTGCACACTCAATACCTAATACAGAGGCAAATTCTATACCCTAAAAGAATGTTGTTTATTCACAACTTTCAACCTGGCGTGCCTATTTTGGAGATGTCATTATAGGTAAAAAATCTACATGCTCACGTGTTGTGAGCACATAGATGAACTATTTTCGCTATGAATACAAGTGTGCTGTGAGACTTTTACTTGCCCATTGGTGTGACTTGGGCACAACATGTCGGAAAACCACTGGTCTATCATGATCTAACTGTATCGATTGTTCAGTGAAACCGATTTGAAGTTGCGTTTTTGTGACAAGCACCCAATATTATTGCACTAATCTTGTGGCTGTGTCGCAAAACCGTCTGTTACTACTATATCTGCTGCTATTTTAACTGCCTCATTCCATTGCCCATTTCTTCTAACCATGCACATTATGTGTACTATATATTTGACTCTCTCATATCAGGAATATTTGCAATATCTGGTCTGTTTTCCTTGTTTCCATTCCTCTTCCCTTTCCCACGAAAAACTGCAAATGATACCATATAACCCTGTATGAAAATAATTTCACTTTCCACCTGTGAACCTGTGATGTGACGGTGAAGTTTTGATGTGTAAACCCTGTGTTCCTCTTCTTCCAGTGGACGTGAAGAAACGTTCGTCCAGCCATTCCAGGAGGTCCCATCGGTCCCGCTCACGCTCCCGTTCCAGACACAGAAAAAGGTCCCGCTCAAAGCACAGGTGTGAAACGCTTCAAATTCAAACCCCGTCTAGGTGGTTTAACTCTGGTGGTTCTCAACCTTTTTCTGCATCAGGGCCCGCTTGAAAAATATCGAAAGCAGTCACGGGCCCACCCTCCTGACCGCTTAAGTGGTCAGATGGGTGGGCTGTGTGCATTTTCAGAGCATGTTTATTTTATTGACCGATCAATGGAACTACCGGTAGGTTGTATACTTGAAGTTCTTATTACACACTTTTTTTTAAAAATGTATGTTTCTATATCAGTTGTGCTCAATCTTTTTCATGTCAAGGACCCCCAAAATTATATGTATTTGGCCGTGGACCCCCATCTCAAAATATTTTGTTCCAGGGACCCCCAGAAGCAAAGATTTGAGTTAAAAATGTTCGCTTTAAAAATATATATATTCAAAGATTTGCACACATTTTCACGATAAAAAAGAAAATAGCAGATCTACAAGCTCATAGCGCGGCACTCGGTGCCGCGCTATGAGCTTGTATATCTGCTATTTTTGAATAGCCAAAGTGTAAAATAATGCTTTTTAGCTCAAATCTAAAAATGACACAGATGCGTTCCAGGTCTTAATGGGTTATCAATGTTGTATTACCATTATAATCGTAGTTTTTTGCCAATGAATTGGGGGCCCACTTGCGATACCCTCGTGGCCCCACCGGTCGTCCCCGGCCCACTGGTTGAGAACCACTGGTTGAACTGAACTCTTGTGCCAGGTCCTAAAGTCCACTGACTTTTTTTTTGGTCTTTGTCCACTTCAGGAGCAAACCGTCTCAGCGGTCGGGGCAGAGGGTGGCCGACTCCCGCGGTGCTCGAGGCAGCCACAGGAGACGCTCTCGGTCCAGAGACGGGAAACGCAGCCGCAGTCGCTCTAGGTACAGTACCATGCAAAGATGTAGATAGACAGACTCATTTTGCGTCCCACCCTCTTAACCGCTGTAAAAATACGGTAAACCATGAGCTTGCGTGGCTTATTGATGCATTTTATTGCATTTCATCATTTAATTAGTGATGTTAGTTAGGTCATGTTTTAATGACCCTGGTCAAAATGTAAGCATTAATGGGATACTTGGGATACTATGGGGTACCCAGCCAAAAAAGTCTGTCCCTTTGTCGTCATAGAAGGGACATAGAAGGGACACACGTCATGCGAAGCCCGGCCATTCAGATTTCAACCACTAGGGGTCTGGCAGTACCAGGTCTCCTGGTTCTAGTTTTCCCACTGGTATGGTTCTTTATGTTATGGTTCTCAAAGTGGGGTTCGGGGACCCGCAGGGAGTCCCCAGCAAAATGTGTTAATATAGCCTCAAAATCAGTTTAACCACTTTAACCCTTTATACTTCTACAAATGGTAAATGGTGCATTTATATAGAGCTTTTATCCAAAGCTCTTTACATAGATTGTGCATTACATTCACCCATTCACACACACATTCATACACCGATGGCGGAGGAAACCACGCAAGGCACCAACCTGCTCATCGGGAGCAATTAGGGGGTTCAGCGTCTTGCTCAAGGACACTTAACTCTTCTGGGGGAGCCCGGGATCGAACTGGAAACCTCACGGCTTCCATCCGGCTGCTCTGCCGGCCACTTTACCCCTGAGCCACTGCCGTTTTCAAAAAATGTTGTAAAGATTGTGAAACATTTTAATCTTGTATGGGAACATGAACATGTTTGAGAACCAGTGCTTTATGTTGTCAGGGGCCACAAGAGGAGGAGCAAGGAACGGTCCAAGAGTCCCAAGAGGAAAGCCAGATCTCCTTCACCGAGGAGGTAAACACACCTCAGCATAGTCTGTGCTTCTTCTCATGGCTGTAGACCACAGAAGTGTTACTTGGTTCGATATATATATTGTTGCTGTCGGGCAGAAACCTCTTATATCCATATTCTAACCTTTTGTGTTTTTTTTTGCCGTAAATTAACGCCCTACTTGATCATACTACAGAGTTACGCAAAAGCATCAAAAGTAGCAGATCTACAAGCTCGAAACGCGGTGCGAAGCGTTTCGAGCTTGTGGAGCTGCTACTTTTGCTATTTTTGCATTTGAATCCTGAAAAGTAACAGTTTTGGACAGACTTAAATTTTCCAAACGTTTTAATAACAGGGAAAATGGCAGATTGCTTGTAGATCGGCTATTTTTTGCCAGTTTTTCCGCATCACTCATGTAAGACGAAGTAGGGCATTGAACAAAATGCGTACAAAGTTTAAGTATGGAGGAGATGCAAGGTTTCTGCCCGATCTGTTATCTAAGTTAGTCCCACTTTAGTGACACTGCCTTTCTGATATTAATCTAGTGACACTGCCTTTCCTTTGCATGTATTAAAATCCAATTATCCACAACCACTTAAACCCTATATACCTAGTTGACCAGCGTCCCCCCAGTACTAGATCACCCCCCTTTTTTCCACACTAGGGCTTATAATATCAGGAAATGTCGACAGAGTATAGAGAGTGAAATAATTGATATTAATTTGACTATTATTTTAGAAATAATCGGTATTCATTTCTCTTCCAGGGGGAATAAAGAGAAGAGAAGGGAACGCAGCAGGGACAGAAAGGAACGCTCCACTTCCAGGAAAAAGAGTCGCAGAGATGAGAAGATGAACCGCAAGACTAAGCCCACCAAGGTAAAGAAAACACTACATCTTAACCCATTAAGACCCGAGGCCGATTCAAGAAATGCCTTCTAAAGCAGTGATCCTCAAACTTTTTCGTGCCAAGGACCCCCAAAATGGATATATATTTGGTTGTGGAACACCCCCCCCCCCCCGTCTGAAAATGTTAAAAAAACACTTTCAAGATAAATTTCAAAAAGTTCAAACTAGCAGATGTACAAGCTCGCAGCGCGAAGTGGCGCGCTGTGAGCTTGTAGATCTGCTATTTTTGAATAGCAAACGCTAAAATCTAAAATGGCACAGATGCTATCCCAGTTTCAATGGGTTAAAAAGGGTTAAATATCTTCAAACTAACATTGGGCTTTCAGGAAGAAGGTATGTGATGGTTACTGCTGCTCTGTGTTGTGCTACAGTGGTGGTTTTTATATTTGCTACACGTTTTGATGGTTTCATGCAGAACAGATTTAGCAGATGGGGACAGATACACTTTATTTTATGTGATCTTTTGAGGTTTCTGCTCAATTGTATGAAATGCATTGAACGCTGGCCTACTTTTTGGGGACTAAATCAAAAGATGATACCTTTTGGAAACTTCAAACATATTTGATCTGTTACACTGATAAAGACGACACGTTTTTTTTTCTTCTTTCTATCTGATCTTATGCTGATAACAATCAGCACGACCTGGAGGCAAAAATTCTGTTCTGCGGCGACACACTGCAGGGGTGGTTCTGTTCCGTACTGAAGTTTAGTTCACTTTAAAATCTTCATCTGCTCTGTCATACAAAGGCTGACATTTGCACGTCTAAAGATAGACGGTTATTGTTCAAGACACGTCAACTTGAAAAAGTGTTTACCGTGGGAATTCCCAAATGGTTCACTTTATTCTGGCATACTTAAGACCGATTCATACTTTGTCGAGCGACAAGAATTAGGCCATTTTCAAGGCAGTTAAATAAGATGGCAAAAGAGCCAAGCTAGGAGGCAAACTTAGTGCCCATGATAGCAAGGCTGTCTGGCATACTGTAGCTTAAAAACGGATATAACCAACTATAAAACTAATCATCGTATCCTTGATGATGATAATAACCCCTTTGATCTCTAACTAAATTAATTAATTTCACTACATATATTTGATAGTAATAGTATGTGTAGTTGTAACTCCTTCAATGGTGCAGCACCCTGCTGGAGCCGCCATTCTCGACAGGTTGATGAGGTCAGGAGTGTGTTAAAATGACTGTTTCTGCAGCTACTGTGAAGTTGGTGAGGCTGATGTCATTGAACTGGCCTCATAAACTATGCATGGTATACCAACTTGTGTTAAATCTGCTATAATTGTTCCAGTACCTAAAAACAACAAATTTATCTTAACAATTACACAGACATGTGGCATTTTGACTTGTGTTAGTATGAAGGACGGGTGTTTGAGAAACCTTCTGTATCCAGTTACACTGGATATCACACCGTGTCCAAGTGTGATGTTAATGTTTCAATTAGCTCATAGGTGAAACAGGTCTGTAGAGGGCGCCGTTCCCCTTTGCATTCACAGCGTCTCGCAGCAGCTACGGACCAATACCACCCAACAAACTTTAGTTCTGCTTTTAATAATACTATAGGCTCTATGCACAGCAGCCATATTGGACAGAAATTGGCCCCCTTCCTTGCTTCCTTCACAGGTGTTACCAATGATACTAATGAAGGCTCTGTTCCATTTAGTGGTTCTCAAACTTTTTAATTTCAAGGACCCCCATAACTCTGAGAGCGTCCCGGGTCCATTTGGTTCCATTTGTACACTCACAGAGTTACACCCCCTCAAGGAACCATGAGGGTCCTTGGACCACACTTTGAGACCCACTAGTATTTCTAGTGAGCCAACATGCACAATTTCAGCACACTGACTCTGTTTGACCAGAATGGAACAGAGCCTTCATTAGTATCATTGGTAACACCTGTGAAGGAAGTAAGAAGAGGCCCAATTTCTCTCCAAAAGGGCTGCTGTGCATAGAGCCTGTTCCAGCAGCACCAACTCTTTCAGCTGGGAGTCAACATACAGGGCCATGTGGAACTGGATATTTTTGACCCAAGATAACAGTTTTCAGTTCTCCAAAATGCACCATTTCTTCTTGTCTTAACCCGTTAAAACTGGGAAAGCGTCTGTGCCAATTTAGATGTTAGCTATACTGTACTCTGTCGATGGGGAACCTTATGTCCAAAACTGTTACTTTTCAGGATTCAAATTAAAACATGGCAAAAGTAGCAGATCTACAAGCTCGAAACGCGTCACTTCGCGCCGCATTTCGAGCTTGTAGATCTGCTACTTTTGATGCCTTTTGTGACGCTGTAGAGTGATCAAGTAGGGCAGGGGTTTTCAACTGATTTGTGAACCAGGGACCACCACCCTGACTAAGAATCAACCTGTTGTGTTGGGTGGGGATATGAGCTACGATGTGTGCTTTGGTAACACTTTGCTATGCATGCGTCCCATGTCTACACATCGCACTGTTTCTCAACCAATGGTCCATGGACAACACAGACACATGCTATATTATATGGGCACATTTCCTAATGATGATGAACTCCATCAGGCAATCCGGTACACTTTCCCTTCTTGAGATTCGAATCCCCCTTTTCTGTGGAATTTCTTGACCTCCGACATACCCCAGTAACTGACAACATTGACATGTCGTCATAGGTCCACCAGGTCGGTAATATGCACTGTTCCGTGGAACAAGAAGAAGAAAAAAAAAAAAAGAAAAAATTTGAAACATGGTCAGGGACCACATGCAATACCGTCACGGACCACAAGTGGTCCACGGACCACCTGTTGAGAACCCCTGAAGTAGGGCATTACGGTAATTATTTACGAAAAAAACAGAAAATGTTAAAATATGGAGATAAGAGAGGTTTTTCAGGAAACTGGTCTTAATGGGTTAAATGGAGTGTCAGTGTGATGTATATTGGGCAGAAAGCCTGTCATCATGGATTGTGCAACAACTCAAAGACGTTTTGCGGTGTGAAAGGCAGGGGACGACGTGTGACTTTTACAGAGGCGTGGCAGAGGACACAGTGTTCTCACGTTCTCTGTCACACTACGTTATGTAAACCTCCCATGACGACAGGAAGTTAAATGTATTCATAAAGCATATTTCAGGCGACAAGCAGCGGACTCTGTGTGCTTCAAAATAAGGAAGAAGCTTAGCCAATTCAGACCTGAGGCCGACTCTACGAATGTCTTTAAAATCCTAAGTTTTCTGAAAAAAACTATTGTTGCTATATCATTGGTGCTCAAACGTTTTCACGTCAAGGACCCCTAAAATGATATGTATTTGGCCGTAGACCCCCATCTTCCGGGACCCCCGGAAGCAAAGATTTGAGTTAAAAATGTTCGCTTTAAAAAATGTATGTATTCAAAGATTTGCACAAAAAAAAATCTGATAAAAAAACAATAGCAGATCTACAAGCTCGTTGCGTGGCACAGAGTGACGCGCTGTGACCTTGTAGATCTGCTATTTTTGAATAGTATAAAATATGGTTGAAGTGGTTCAAATCTAAAGTGACACAGATGTTTTCTCGTTTTTAATGAAGTATCATGATTGGTCAGGATTTAATTTGGTTCACATGTGCGTTATGCAGTAAGGATGGGTTTGAAAAGAATTGGAGATCGCTCCCATCCAGACCATGCACTTTTTGTCTCACTTACTCACTTAGTAGTATCGCGTAGCCAGACAACTATTCCGCAATCTTCGAATTCTATGCCAAAATGTGTGTTATGTAAACAAATTTATGTGCGTTTGATTTCAGTTTCTTTTGCATTGTTGCGCCACACACACACACACACACACACACACACTCACACAAAAAAAACGGCTTACGTGTTTGTTTGTTTTTTATTACAATTTTAATGCACCCAGTGATATGGCTGTCATTCAGTGTTGTGTTATGTTGTTGTTTTTTCAGGTGGAAAGGCAGTATGAAAGTGACAGGGAAGACTCCGCCACGCCCAGTGAGGACATGACGTCGTCACCGAGCGCCCAGCACAACGGCAGGTACAAGACGCACACAGAAGAGGACATAGCTGCTCCGCGTGGCCAAAAAAACAAGTAAAACTGTTCAAATTAGTCCTGTCTCTCTACCATCTTTATTTACACACACACGTTCACTTCTATCTGGGCCTTAGTAAGACAGTGGTTCTCAAACCTTGAATTTCAAGGACCCCCCCAATAACTCTGAGAGTTGCAGACCCTGTAAAGGGTCCAATTTGGAACCCTCCTCAAGGAACCCCAGAGGGTCCCTGAACCCCACTTTGAGAACCACTGTAGTAAGAAACACCCGAGTATTTTCGCTGTCGCCGAATCGCCTGTATTTTCAGTTGTCTTTCATAGAGTAAACATGTGCAACTTGCAGCGTTGGAATGGATCCGTTCGTTCATCTTCACGGACGACTTGAGGTTGTTTTTTTGTTTTACTTTTGCATCCAAAAGATCCGAGTGCGACCTCTGCCGCTGTCATAGTAAAACCTCAACCAATGAACAGCTTGTGTGAAGTATTGTAGAGTGTATCTCTGCTTCTTAATAGTTTGAATGCATTGCAAAGATCATCAGAGCATAATGATGGCCAATAACGGTGTGGCTCTCACGCCTTCTTGTGGGTCGGTCTTTGACATCAATCAATCAACGTTTCTATGACGTACGACTCAAAATTTGAGCGACCTTTCGGCCCGACCTGACCTCCTTTGACTTCGAGGAGGAAATTAAAGTAAAAAGAAAAAGTTAAAGAAACATTTACGATGCAGGGAGTTACTTCCTAGGCCTACATTTGGCACTGATTACTGTAGGTCCAGTGGTTTGCGAGATAAGTCGCGAACGCAGACCCTCTTCTTTGACGGTTTTGCCCCCAGGAGCCACGCAGTAAAAATGACAGCAAACCTGGTAATGCTGGGGCTCTCTCTGACTTCCTTCTGGACTATGATTTTTGCATTGGATACGTCTACGTTTGTTAGGATGCTTAGTGGCCTGTTACAGTTGTCACATAAGGTCTCGGATGGATCAGGTACACGTTCAACATCTAAGTGCTATCATTTATTGCCAAAGTGCTTTTGATCAAAGCCTTTCCACTTGAACTTGCATCCAGCTATTGCCATGCAAAGCATTTGGATCTGGACGTTCAACATATTCCATGGTTCAAGTCCATCAATAATTACTTTCATCCCAATTCCTTATCATTTGAAACATAATAAATGTAAATGTACGTTCCAATGTACTGTTGCACAAGTGTACTGAATGAAAAATGATGATGACAAGTTACAAAATGTAACCACGGTTCATTGATTGCAGGGAACAGCTCGTCGTCGTCAGGCAGAAACCTTGTATCTCCATATTTCACTTAATTTTTGCATTAATGCCCTATTTTATAATTCATCGCACCAAAAGTAACAAAAATAGCCGATCTACCAGCTCACAACAAGCTGTGACGCATTGTGTGCTTGTAGATCTGCTATTTTCGCTATTTACCCAAAATATTCTCAGGAGGTTGGAAGTGTTAAAAGTGCGTCCGTGGGTTTTATAAATATTGAACCAATGAAAAGTATTAACAAGAGCTTGTGACTAAATAATAACTACATTGGATCCATTGGAACACGGGTAATATATATATTCTTTACATTTCCTAATAGGTTTTGGACATGCAAGGTTTCCACCGTGACGGTGACAGACTGTAAAATCAGGAGGTTCCCACAATTTGTAGCTTCTTACCAGATCCACTGAAGTATAGAAATGAACAAAGACGGTGGGCACATAATATGTTAATTAATAAGTAAGTTATTAATAATAACATTTTGATTTGGTTTCTTCATGCCTTGGAAGTGCTGTATTTATCAGGGAATGAATATTCCCTATTTTACCATTGCTGTGAACCTGTGGGTATTTCATTAAAAAATAAGAAAAAACATGATTATGAGCAGCTTATTATATAAGAGGACGTCTTTAATTATTATTATTTTTTGTCATATGTAGAATATAAAAATGTGTATTTTATGGTATGTTATTGTGGTAATAATATTTGGGGAGGATGGCATCACTCTTACATGCTAAGCGGTCTTGCATTTGAATGACTTTATGGTTTACAGCGAGATCATAGTTTAAGCACCGTATTGCTTGGTTCCCATCGTTGATGTAATGCAGAGACAAAACTGCTTAAATTTCTACTTTAAGTAAAAATGAAACGGGCCTGTATTGTAAAATAGTAAATTGTGGTGCAACGCAAAATGTCTATTGACTGCTTACAGCAGTATCTCACACAAGGCAGCAGTATATAGCTAGAATAACAAGGCCGTTAGTAGGGCTGGGCAATAGGACTTTTGCCTTGATTACTACTAATGAAAGATTATATATATATATATTAAAAATAAATACACAGTATTTCTAAATAGTGACAAGGTTATGTGGTCGATCAGACAATAGATTCAGTCGATTATAAAAGAAAGAAAAGTATTATTATTTTTTGACTATTCGTTGACATGTATATGGAAAAAAATTGCTTCTCGATCATTCGAATAACCTATATGAGCAAGGTTAAGTCTTGCTTCTAAATTGGTTCACAATTGGTTCTAAATATTACCTTGGATATATTTTTGGCTTATTGCCCAGCCCTAATGCACAGTCAAGAGATGAACAAAAACACATTCAAGCACAGAGACGTCAAAGTGCCTAGACTGCGATTGTACAACAGTATGTGAAGAATTATTATTAGTACATGAAGAATTATTCAAGGACGCTACTCAAAATGTATTCTTTAGCTAAACCCAGATGTTGTATAGCTTCAACTATCAAGGCATAATGACTATTGTTGTGAGTACTATTGTTTTCAGTAAATAACAGACGAATAGAGACTGAATATTTGCTGAACGTTTTGTTAATTTCCTTTAAAAAAAAATATTTTTTTAAATGCATGTTATATTTTGTCTTGCTGAAGTTTGTGGTGGAGAGAAGTCCATAGTTGTGTGTTACGTGGCAAATATATATATATTAAAAAAAAACCTCTGGTATCTGGAATTTATCCCCACACAGTATTGTAGTTTTGTTAAAAGTTGAATATATTTCAGTATCTCTAGTTTTGCTTACAGATTTTAGAATGAGCGAAACATTATTGCTTCTCAGCCAAATTCCATTCTATGGCCTTTTTCAAGGTGCATAGGCTAAGGCCTGAGTTCAAGGTTGGTACTGTAAACCATACAGTATCTTGTAATATTGTTTTGGGTAAAAAAAAAAAAGGCATTTTCACCTCAAGTAACTGTTATCTTTAATAATAATGTAAAGAATTTTATTTTTTATATCCATATATACATATTGTAGAATCTATGTTGGCTTCACTGCTGGGGTGGCGACGTTTGCGATGACACTGTAGAGGTTTGTTAATACCGTTTTTAAAGAGTTCGGCTGTTGGGGAAGGTGGATGGGTGGGACCTCCGAAAAGATTTGTACCTTTGACAAAACATGTATCTCTGCATATGTTCCCATAACAAAATACCCAAATAAAGAGAATTATGCTTCAGTTAATGCGTCTCAGATTCTCTGCTCTGATACATTCTTTACCAAATGAAATGAAAATATTTTATTTCACAGTTTCATGCCTTTTTTCTTCTTTTAACCCATTAAGACCTGAGGTTCTACAAAACCGATTCTACAAAAATGTCTTCTAAATCCTTACAGTTTTTTGTAAAAAAAACGTACGTTGCTATGTCAGTGGTTCTCAAACCTTTTCATGTCAAGGACCCCAAAATGCATATGTATTTGGCCGCGGACCCCCATCTCAAAATATTCTATTCCAGGGACCCCCAGAAGCAAAGATTTGAGTAACAAATGTTCGCTTTTGGGGAAAAAAATGTTACAAAAAAAATTATATTCAAAGATTTGCACACATTTTCACGATTTCTCATGAATAGCAGATCTACAAGTTCATAGGGCGGCACTCGGTGCCACGCTATGAGCTTGTATATCTGCTATTTTTGAATAGCCAAAGTGTAAAATAATGCTTTTTAGCTCAAATAAAAAAATGGCACAGATGCTTCTCCCGGTCTTAATGGTTTGCTAGCAATCATTTTATCATTCATATATATATATAGGAACTAGGAAGCATCGCTAAGGGTGCGTTTGGAAATACTCTGAGAGCGTGGAGTGCTCTCTGGATGTTGGTGAATTCAGATCGGTTGGTGCGTTGCCGATGGACAATTCAGTGCACTACAGGTGCACTCATTCTGTTCCGAATTAAAAGCTTTGTCCCAAGCTCTCTTTAATAAACAGAAAATATATTTTCAGTGCTCCTGATTGGTCTAAATGTTGTCACCTACCTGAAAATGTACTATATTCTGTTTACTAAAGAGCTGGAGAGACCCCTGTGACCGAACAAACACTCTGTAGCAAAATCAGAATATAGTACTTTAACCTTTAACAAAAATTAAAGAAATACCAAAAAATATCAACCGACCTTTAAACAAATCTTAACTAGAACGGTAAGGAGTTTTACTTTGATCAGAACGTTGAAAACCATTTTTGAATAGCAAAAAATGCCGATCTAAAAAAAGGTACAAAAAAAGGTTAAAACAAAATTGGATCTTTAAAAAAAATATATGCCCAAAATAGGGTGGCCGGGCAAAAAAAAAGGATGGTCATTTTGAAACAAAATGTGGACGCCACACGCCAGAGAGTTAAATAAAGTGATTCATTGTATGTATATGTCTGCTTCTTCATGGTCTGCGGTTGGACTGGTGCTAAACTGCCGCACGTAGTCCAGTCCTGGTGTGTGAACGCCGAAGTCTGTGTGAAGCTCCATGGCTCCAGGGTTCTCTTTGCCGAAACCAGGAGGAGGCACGGCATGTTGGAACAGCTCCATGGTGGTATAGTCACTGGGGAACGGGAAGCGGGTGCTTCTCTGAGCGTCCGTCTGCGCGTCGAAGGGGCTTCGTAGTGCCGTAACGTCAGGGGAGAGCTCTCCACTGCTGCCTCCTGTGGATGGGAGGTGGTTGTGGAAGCGGTCCACAGAAGAGCCACCTGTAATGTTTGTAAAGTAAAACCATCAAGAAATGTTGACGATTGTCATACAAATAAGAACGCAATTTAAGTCAAAATGTAATTTCTGTTTGAAATTGCAGATATGTAAATACATTATACATACAAATATACAAAATACAAATACATTTACAAGGAAATGACTGCTAGCAATAATGCAAAATAAATAATGTACGAGTGCCAAAATAGGCCATAATGTTAAATAATTTTACACTTTCAGAAACGGTTTTCAAATAGCGGAAATAGCGGATCTACACGTGGTGAGCTCGTAGATCTGCTATTTCGGCTATTTTGGAAAATCGTCTGATGATTAACCACTTAAACCCCAGCGTCCGTATTGTCGCTGAAAATCTCCGATCGAGTGTGGGCTTGTCGATCAGCCATTTTCAGCGAAAGCTTTCCCCACAAGAACACAAAATGGAAAAGACCAGTATGAGGGACTCCGGTGGGGGTTTAAGTGGTTAAAAAAATGATCGTGATTATCAGGCAATTGTGTAATAATGGTGACTAATCACCTGGTGAGAGAGAGACTGAGTCCAGGTGAGAGTCGATGAATCCCTGGTCTTCGGTGTCGTGGAGAAGACATGACGCTAGAGGAGCGCTCTCTGCCCTTTTCTCAACTATCTGCAGACTGTTGTTGGAGTTCTCTTCCTCCATGTTGTCTGGGTTGAAAGGCTCCAGGAGTTGCTGAGTGGATAAAAAACATGCTTGTTTTTTAACCCATTTAGAACCGTTAGACAAACAAAAATATATATGCGCTATGAGCTTGTATATCTGCGATTTTTTTTGAATAGCCAAAGAAATCTTTCTGACACAGATGCGTTCCCGGTCCTAATGGGTTAAAACAGGTGGTGGACCTTGTGTCATCCTTATATCTTATGTACAAACAATCCTAATGTACAACAATGCTAAAAAACGTTCTGTCTAATCTGACTAGGTCAATAGTGTATGTGTGAACACTAAGGTAAAGGATGTACTCACCAGCTCACAAGGCCCGTGTATTTTTTGGATTGCATTGCTTTTGTGAGGATTAGGCATATTTGGCCAAAATATTGCCTTTATTCTGAAAGAAATTAAAATGATGCAGATCAGACAGGAAGAGGATGTTGAAAAAAAAAGCCTGGGTACCGAGTCTAATGACCAGTGAGTCAGTGACACATTTTAAAACATACTGTAGTTAGTACAATGTTGGTGTGAATGGAGATGAGTTTAAAGCAGCACTTTGTAACTTTCCTCTGACTTCTACCCCGGATTTGAACCCGATTTCCTGCTCAAGTGCTCACATTGTTACCACTGAGCCTGCCTGCTTGCTCAGGGGATTAAATTGAATCTTGATCAGGTCAGAATTCGTGTCAGATCCTGTGTCTAGGTGGAACATGACCTTTGCCACGATCTAAATGTGTCAATAATGGTATAAGTTATATTGTATTGGCATACTAGGGCTGGTAACATTCCTCAGAAATGACATTTGAATATTGGTCTTAAAAATTGGCAGATATTAACACATCGGGTGCCAGCGTTTTTTCATAACAACTTACCGTGGGTGCCAGCATTCTCCCATTGACTGCGCTTTGCTGTTTGTCGTTTCCGCGTGCGTTACAAGCAAATCCACGCAAAAAAAAGCATCGATTCATGTTCTGCCATGAGCCTGGCTACAGGCTGGAACCATAACATTACCCTGCCGAGTTACAACGGGGGGGGAATCGCGCATCGCGCATGACCGTTTTTCCCCACAGGAAACAGATTCGGAGATATAGGCGTTTCAATGTAGGAAATAGACAGGAACCGGATGGGTGGAAAAAAAGTGTTTCCGGTGAGCGATCTGGCACTTCCTTCGCAGGATTACAATGGGTGCTCCCAGAGCTGCTCTAGCCCCGCCCGCGCGGAGAAAAACGAAAAAAACAAAAAGACTGAAATCACGGTTCAGACCGTGTTCGGCACCGCCACTAAGTAAACACACGGTTCAGACCGTGTTTGGCACCCGATGTGTTAAAATGTATTAGAATATTATAAAAATAAATGTTTTTTTTTTATTATGCTTATTTGACAGGGACAATACAAAAACAATGTATCAAATGCTCAGATCCAATAAAACATATATATATATATATTTTTAACTTGATACATAATTTTTTTGTATTGTCCCTGTCAAATAAACATACACAAATAAAATGATTATTCATTTTCATATTTGAATATACATATGTTCCCCATATTCGAGGAATATTTGAATATCGAATATTAATTTACCAGCCCTATGGCATACTCTACCATACAGATTGGACAAAATTAAATTTTGGATGGCCCGGAACCTCTAGTATCGTTCAAATTAGCAGACCTGCAAGCTGTCAACGCATCACAATATGTTGCAACAGGATACGTTGTAGCGTGTAGATCAGCTAGATCTTACATTTTTGTCTTCTTATTAGGAGCAGGCAACATACAGTTTAAAGTACATATTGTTTTGTGTGGTATTAATATAGCCTATCTATTACACAACTTGAGCATGGAACATGCTCTACTATAACACAATATTGGTAACAATATTTAGATGATTCCCTTGAATAATGTTAGTTGAGTCCATCTTAACCACAATTTTATATTCTTTGTACAACGTCACGCAAAAATTCAATTTTTTACTTTTTTACATTTTACTTTAGGATTAATAACGGCACAACAGCTACATCAAGCTCAATACAGCAGTGCCAGTGGCTGTAGACAGCATCAGATATAATGGTTTACTTACATATCTGGACAGCCATATCGTTTGATCACGCATATCAGCACGGCGGTTGCAGCCAAAACGACCACAAGCCATAACAAGGCAACAACTCTTTGAACAGTGTTATCTATGGAAGGATAGGAAAGACAGTACTGTTACAGTTTGGTGGTTATCTTATAGATTCATCTTAACTATGGATGTTAAGAACAGTTTTACACTGTAGGACAGGGCTGCAGTGTTGCCAGATTTCACGAGAGAAACAAGCAGGGGTCTATTTCACGAAACCTGGATTAGGGATAAACCGGGTTTAATCAGCTATCCTGGTTTAAATTATCCAGGAATCGGTTTCACGAAAGATGAGTTAGCTCGGCAGATTAACTTAGCCAGTAAACCTGGATATGTTTATCCATGATCCAGTTTCACAAAAGAAAATTTAAGCAATCCTGCCTTAGTTACCATGGCAATTTAGCTGTGAAGTTAGCCTGGTCCGGACCAGGCTAACAGCCAAGCTTTATTAATCCAGTGCCTTGTTCTTCAAGTTTTGTGAAATAGCTGTTAGTCCAATGACTCCAATCGTAAACCAATGAGTTTTTCCACACTTATTCAATTCTTATGCGAAAATCGAAGATCTACAAGCTCGAAAAGAAATTGTCTTATGGCGGCCGGGGGTCCACGGGGTCCCCGTGGTGGCCGTGGTCCCCCAGACCCCCGGACCCCTGTCAGGGGTCAATGGGGGTCCGGGAGTACACGGGGGGCCGGGTACTCCCGAACCCCTGTTGACCCCCGGCCCCCGTGTACCCCTGGACCCCCCTTGACCCCCGTTGACCCCCGTGGACCGGGGACCCCCGGCTGCCAA
This sequence comes from Gymnoscopelus microlampas, assembly GCF_963454915.1. Classification (NCBI taxonomy): domain Eukaryota; kingdom Metazoa; phylum Chordata; class Actinopteri; order Myctophiformes; family Myctophidae; genus Gymnoscopelus; species Gymnoscopelus microlampas. The sequence continues at coordinate 42,799,178 of NC_139958.1, forward strand.
AAGGCAAGCTTTTCACTTGTAGATCTTCGATTTTAGAAATTAGAAATTAGAAACTTATTCTAAGTGTTTATAATTATAATTCCAATATTCACATAAACTCCTCATGTTTAAGCCTAACTGAATTATATATTTATGGACTTGTATATAAATTAGTTGCATATTTTTGGACAACTTTTGCATTTCATTTGTCTGCAATACTTTGCCACGCTTTCTCCCTGGATCTATATTTATTGCGGCCGTGTTTCCTTTCTGGCTTATTATACATTTTACTTCCTTGTATGATTCCATGAGCTGCTGCAGTGCTGCTGTTCAGCCACAGAGAAGAACGCCGCTCTGGTTTTGGGCTCCATGATTGGTCAAGTTCAAGGATTCTGCTATCGACTTTCATGGTCTTTTATAGGAATAGGTGAACTCACATTCAGCCTGGTTTAACGATCCTGGCTTGACAAAGTCGCTCCTTCTCAGCCAGGCTTGGCGTTCATGGAACTGAATAAACCAGGCTGAACAGCGCAGGCTTGTCAAACCTGGATTTGCCTTTTAAACCAGGATAATTTAATTCTGCTTTCGTGAAATAGACCCCTGGTCTATGAAAAGTGTTGTTTTCCTTGTGTGACCCTCAACACAGGATTTAATAACACAGTGTAACACAGCATTGTGCGCGTGGCCCTCGGCTTGGTACCCGAGACATCATTTGGCCCTTGGGGAAAAGTAATTGGGGAACCCTGCTGTAGTGTGTGATACAACCAGATTTCAAAATTGTTTAAGAATGTATAACATCTGTACAGCGAGCCCAGCTTTAGGCTGCAAATCACAAGCTTATGCAGGTATGTAAAATGTAGTCCATTCAATCCGGGAACGCAACTGTGTCATTCATATGAGCTTGCAGATTTTTTTCTAAAACAATCGTGAAAATGTGTCTCGGGGGTCCCTGGAACAACATATAATTGTGGGTCTTTGACATGAAAAAGTTTGAGAACCACTGATTATAGCTATATATATATATATATATATATATATATATATATATATATATATATATATATATATATATATATATATATATATATATATTTAAAAAAAACTGTTAGGATTTAGAAGACATTTGTAGAATCCCCTGAAGCAAAGATTTTAGTTACAAATGTTCGCTTTAAAAATATATATATTCAAAGATTTACACAAATGTTCATGATTTTAAAAAAAATGCTACAAGCTCATGGCGCGCCACTCGGTGCCGCGCCATGAGCTTGTAGATCTGCTATTTTTGAATAGCCAAAGTATAAAATAATCGTTATAGCTAAAACTCTAAAATGACACAGTAATGGGTTTTGGTATCCTAATAATAATATGATATAAGCTCACCCTTGGGAGTAATCAAAAATAAAATGAGTGTACCTGGGTGATGCGTTTGGACGTATTTTTCTGCACTCCGCACTCCCTCTCCAGCTCGGGTGAAAGCAGAGATCTGGACTATGTACACAGTACCACTGTTTAGATCCCGTAATTCTTGACTCTTTGATGCAGGAGGTGTGCTCATATCTGGAATCAAGAATGATAATACAGCACATGTTAAAACTAATGAACCATTGGATAACAAATACCCCAACAACAATAGCAACAGCAACAACACCAAATAACAGCAATACACTCGGTGGTTACAAATACTCAGTCACATTATTTCACCCATTAAGACTTGAGGCCGATTCTAATGTCTTCTAAACAGTTTTCCAGTGGTGCTCAAGCAAATTTTGTTCAAGGGGGGTCCTTGAAAAATATTTTACATGTCATTTTGGGGGTCCTTACCTTCACATGAAAAAAGTTTGAGAACCACTGATTATAGCAAATCGATTTTTCAAAAATCTGTCAGGATTTAGAAGACATTTGTAGAATCCCCCAGAACGCAAAGATTAGAGTTAAAAATGTTCGCTTTAAAATTTTGATATATTCAAAGGTTCGCTTTAAAATATAGATATATTCAAATATTTGCACACATTTTCACGATAAAAAAGCATATCAGATGTGCTCATAGCTATGAGCTTGTAGATCTGCTATTTTTTGAACAGCCAAAGAAATCTATAAAATGACACAGATGCGTTCCCGGTTCTTAAAGGGTTAAGAGTGGTTCATGCTTACTTCTCTGAGTCTTTGTTCCACCGTGGTCAGTGTAGTTGTAGTAGATCGTGTAACCCAACAGAAAGCCTCTGACGTCTTCTTCTGGAATGGGCGACCACTCTAGAAGCATGGAATTCTGGGTAACAAGAGTGCTGATGGTGGGGGCACTGATCGGTGCTGTGGGGGTCACAATGACAGGAAATATATATGGGGTCTTCAACAGGGGGTCCTCAGAGTTACTACAGGGGGTCCGCCAAATCTTTGTGTGATGGGATTTTTTTTTTACCTTAACCACTTGAACCCTAGCATCCCTTTTCTGAGGAGAACTTTAGCCAAAAAATAGCAGATCTACAAGCTCACAACGCCTCGCGCTGCGAGGCGTTGTGAGCTTGTAGATCGGCTATTTTTTGGCAAAGGGGTATAGGTGTAGACTAGAGGGAAGAAAGAGCAGGCCAAGTAAACAAAAACAGTAAAATCTGAAACACAATTTTTATACAATAGAGAGGGGGTCCCTGCTTCATCTGTCTCTCAGCTAGGGGTCCTTGGCCTGAAAACGTTGAAAACCCCTGTATTATAATATAGTATTTTTACCAGAATGCAGGAGGATTATGGATTTACATCTAGGGGTGCAACATTTAGTCTAACAAATTGATTATTTAAAAATGTGTTTATTTTTTTTACATTTTAATACAATAATCAATAATGAGGAAAATGTTTTTTTTCTTTTTTATCTTCAAAAAACGTCAAAATTGCTTAATTATCAGATCTATCGCACGATGGTGTTGTGTTGTAACCATAGACTGTATAAAAGAGATGGACAAAGTGACCCCCGCCAGACTCTACACACCTCATGAAGTGAAATGAAGCCTATTTTTCAATGATTTCAAATCCGCCATCTTTAATATATACCAAAAAGCAACCGGAAATCAATCGCTAAATGAATGCTATTGGTTGTGTAGCTTGTCAATCGGATCATCCCGCCCCTCCTTGGCCGTTCCCTACTTTATCGTCAATTTTAAAATAAATGGGACCATAATTTACCAAAACACATATAAATCCGATCAATGATGATTGAAAGAAGACTATGACAATGTTTATTAAGGTAATTATTAATAGATATTAAAATCTTATTTAAGAGTATTTGATTAATCCAACATGTACTTGATATGAAAAGAATGTATAGTTGCATCCATACTTACGTCCTTCTTTGAAGTAGACCTGTTTAGTTCCATAGGTGCTCTCGCTGTTGTTGATGGCTTTAAGGTTACAGCTTTCATTGTCTGTCCGGCGTGTTCGCAGATACAGAGTGATGTTGTACCTCTTATAAGACTCAAAGGGCTCTGATTATTCAAACACACAAATAAGATTGTTTGCCGGTTAGAATCAGAGCTTAATTCCTCCATTATATTTAACCCATTAAGACCTGAGGCAGATTCTACAAATGCCTTCCACATCCGTAGTTCAGAAGAGAAGATTTGTGTTAAAAACTTCTAAATTATTAACCCATTAAGACCGGGAACGCATCCGTGTAACCACTTTAACCATTATTTTATACTTTGGCTATTCAAAAATAGCAGATATACAGGCTCATAGCGAGTGCCGTGCTATGAGCTTGCATATCTGCAATTGTTTTGAAAAATCGTGAAAATCTTTGAATATATTTATATTTTTAAAGCGAATTCTTTTACTAAAATCTTTGCTTCTGGGGGTCCCTGGAACATATTTTGAGATGGGGGTCTGCGTCCAAATACATTACATTTTGGGGGTCCTTGACATGAAAGTTAGGATTTAGAAGACATTTGTAGAATCCCCAGAAGCAAAGATTTAAGTTACAAATGTTCATTTAGAAAAATATATATTCAGATTTGCACAAATCTTCATGATTTAAAAAAAATAGCAGATCTACAAGCTTGTAGATCTGCTATTTTTGAATATCCAAAGTATAAGATAATGGTTAAAATCGAACATGACTTAAAGGGTTTAAATGTTTTCGAACACTTTCGCGATTTTTCCAAAAATAAATGTTTTCCGAAAAATCGAAAATGACACTGCTTTCCCGGTTTTAATGGCTTTACTCTATACGTGGCTTGCTTACACACCGTAGACGTATACGACCTTATAGCTGTCCTCCACATAAAAGGACCTGTAACTTGGAACTTGAAGTTCTCCACTCGTGCCCCATTCCACGGAGTAGCATTCTCCATCCACTACATGATGTTTCCAGGAGATGTTAAACGATGTGTCGTTGATAAAAGTCACATTCAGACTTCCAGCTGGCAAACCTGTGTGTGTGTGGGGGACGACATTGGTTATTATTATTGTAGAATAATTAAATCAGGCAACAGAGCAATAATATGAATAAGACATTTTTGATTGTTTAGCACTTTTTAAAAACAGAGTTACAAAGTGCTTCACACAGCATTAGCCCATTTAATCTGGGAATGCATCTGTGTCATTTTAGAATTCTTTGGCTATTCAAAAATAGCAGATCTACAAGCTCATAGCGCGGCACTATCTGCTATTTTAAAAATGCTTGAACATTTTTGAAAATCTTTCTTTTTCTTTTTCCTTTATTCATTCAGGGAAGCCCTTTGAGACCAATCTCTCTTTTTCAAGGACGCCCTGATAACAGCATATACAACATATAAAATACATACATAATGAAAAACAATAACAAACATTTGAATCATATTACAATCATCACAGATGCAAATAAATATACTGTAGTGTTACATGAAACAGGTGCAGTTACTATGTAATGTGTCCTCAAGAAGCACCCTAAATGTCTCTATTGAGACCAATCGCTCCAGTTTCAGAGAGTCTTGACGTTTGTTCCATTTGTGTGGAGCGTAATAAATGAAAGCAGTCTTTCCTTGTTCACTGCTCTTACGTGGACTGCAATATCTAATGTGTGTTTGTGAACGTGTTGAACGTCCAGTAACCTTTGGTTCTAAAAGCGAAGATAGGTACAAAGGAAGCTTACCACACAAGGCCTATAAATAAATAAAATACAATGTTGCTCTCTACGAACTGCGAGAGATGGCCAACCCACTTTATCATATAAAATACATTGATGGGTGAGATAATCATCACCAGTGATAAAACGTAGGGCACTGTGGTAGACTGCTTCAAGAGGCTTCAGTGTGGAGATGTGGAGATTTTTTTCCTTTGAATACATATTCTACAAATGTCTTCTAAATCCTAACCGTTTTTTTTTTTTTTTAAACGTATGCTTCTATATCAGTGGTTCTCAAACTTTTTCATGTCAAGGACCCCTAAAATGATATGTATGTGACCGCGGACCCCCATCTCAAAATATTTTGTTCCAGGGACCCCCCAGAAGCAAAGATTTGAGTTACAAATGTTTGCTTTAAAAAAAAAGATTTGCTTAAATATTCACGATTTTTCAAAAATAGCCTTGCCTACAGCAAACCACGGCCCTGGGTAACAGAACTAGTGGTGAGGGAACTACCGTATTCATAATAGAGAGGATGCCGTGCAGGGCAAAGTGAAACCTATCTTAAATTAGCACTCACCCGGCATGTTGTCGTGTGGTGGTACGATGTGGTTTAGTGCAGGGGAAGTGCTGACTCCGTCTGAGGCCGTGATGTTCACATAATACCCTGAATGAGACAGGTTCAGCCTCATCTCTGGGTGCTGTGTGTTCATCCACACGTCAGGGCCGTCTCCTGAGGTTTTACACACTCTGACGCTGTAGCCCGTGACCGCGTCTCTGTCAGGATACTGACAAATAGCAAGGTCAGGAATAATGTTTACTTTAAATGTGGTTAATAGCAGTGGTGTAAAGTAACTAAGTAGATTTACTCAAGTACTGTACTTAGTTATAGCTTTGAGGATTTTTTTTTACTTTACTGGAGTATTTCCAATTTGCAGAACTTTTACTTCTACTCCACTACGTCTCAGAGGCAAATATTATAGTCACTTTCTTTTTTTAATTATTATTACAAAACATACAATACCCACTAAAGCCCTATATATATTTCGGCCTTTTGAAAATAGCCGACTACAAGCTCACAATGCGTCGCGATGCGACGCATTGTGAGCTTGTAGATCTGCTAGTTTCAAAATATTTGTATAAATGTTATGCTTTTGAAAACTTGTGAAATCGCAAATTCTGCAAAATGAGTACTTTTACTTTTGGTACTTTAAGTACGTTTTGATGCCCAAACTTTTGTACTTTCACTCAAGAACATTTTGAATTCCGGACTTTTACTTGTAACAGAGTATTTCTATATTGCAGTATCAAAACGTAAAGCATTTTACAGTACCTTCCATCTTAGAAGGAGCAGTCGCCACCCTTGTCCAGTATTTATGTCTTTTGGTTCGTGATGATAGACAGGTTTGGAGGTCAGTCCTAAATACAACATAATAACAATAATAATAGTAATACAAGTAAACCATTTAAATTAGTATTCAATTGAATTATAATTATCACACCAATCCTTTCCACACTATAGTTCAATATTCAACTTCTGTGTATGATGTATGACATGTCCATATCGGCAAACATTATTGGGTGTTTAGTACTGATTAGTAAGTTAGTGCAGTTATCATAGTTATCATAATGCAATAGTAGGCTCTATTCACAGCAGCCATATTGTGAAGACATTCACAGGTGTTACCAATGATACTAATGAAGGCTCTGTTCCATTCTGGTCAAACAGAGTCTGGGTGCTGATATTGTGCATGTTGGCCCACTGGAAACACTCTGCTACACCAGTGGGTCTAAAGTTGGGGTCATGACCTTCCAAATGGCCCCTTAAAGGTGTGTAACTCTGAGAGTGTACAAATGGAACCAAATGGACCCGTAAGGGTCCATTTGGTTCCATTTGTACACTCTCAGAGTTATGGGGGTCGTGGAAACCACTGTGCTACACTAAATGGAACAGAGCCTTCATTAGTATCATTGGTAACACCTGTGAAGGAAGTGATAATATGGCTGCTGTGCATAGAGCCTATTAGTGGTCGTAATGAAAACCCACATTTTAAAAAGCAATCAAGTTTTGAAAATAGTTAACCCAAAACATGAATTATTTTCCATCAATAACACACCCCATGAAGACTTGAATTCATGGAGTTTTTTTTGTCGCATTTTTTGTCTGCAATAATTCAATGACGGGGCTGCTGGTCAGTAGGAAATTAGGTCGTCAAATTATTGGGGTGTATTATAGCTGATCTACAACCGCAGTGAGCTTGTAGATTAGCTATTTCTGCAGCGTGTTCGCCTGTTTCTGCCCGAATATTCACCAATCATTTATGACATGTCCAGAATATAGGGCTGCTTTACAGTGGTGTAAAGTAACTAAGTACACAGGCTACACGTACATGGATCTTTTTCTAAACGCACATTTTTGTGTGTGTTTGGGCCTTTCAGCCACACGCAAACGGTGTTTTTGGCCGCTAAAACGGATATTTTTGTGAACGGATAAATAAGTGAAGGTTTTCCAAAGCATGCGTTTCAGTGGATCTATGTGGACATGTAATCCGGAGATTTTGAGAAACGATGACGTCATCGCGCATTCGCACATGGTCATTATAATAATAAATAAATAATAATATAATAATACACACCGGACCGCTCATGGTCATTATAATAATAAATGAAGAGAGAGAGAGAGAGAGAGCAACACTTACAGTCTATGAAACAAGGCACGCTCATTTATGGCAAAATAATGTCATAATTAATAATAAGACAGTGGTGGGAAAAGTAGCTCATTCACTGTGTGACGAAAACCCTCTTTCTCTGCGCCGAGTAGAGCACACGGCGCGCACACAGGTTGAATGTGGGGTCTGTGGTCCTAATTACACAATCGCCCCGGGTCAAAATCCAGCGACCATGGAGCGGCCGCGGGTGGCCCGCTCCAAAGGTGCGTGGGGCGGGGAGTTTTGGGACGACCGCCCATGGAATGAATTGATGAAGTAAAACTCAGCCCTGAAACATGACTGGCATATACCATGACAGTCATGGTGCCGAGAGTCCCTGCTTTATAGTGGTGTTCGATTTGTTTTTACATTGTCAACTCTCACATGTACATAAACGTTCAGATGTCAAATATAAAGTGCTTACCCCCGAGCCACGGACGTTATAAGGCGATCCGGATCGCGAAGTACCCGTATCTCCCGTATTGTTCAATAAAAAACATTTTAATCCAATCGCCGGCCATTTTCTCCAAATTGTCTTCGATGCTTTCAACCATGCGACACTAATGGTTGGGAGGTGTATTGCACTCTGATACATTACCAAAAAAATGCTTTTTATTGAACAATACGGGAGATACGGGTACTTATCGTGGTCCGGATCCCCTTGTAACATCCGTGGCTCGGGGGTAAGCACTTTATATTTGAAATCTGAACGTTTATGTACATGTGAGAGTTGGCAATGTAAAAAAAAAAAAAAACACCAGTATAAACCAGGGACTCGGGTGGCACCATGAGTCATGTGAACCATGGCTACTGTTTGCGCTGCAGCTGCGCCATAATAATGTTGTTTTCGTTTATGTTCACGTATGCTGTTCACGTATGCTATTAAAATAATGCAGCTATTGCAGTATTGGGCCTTAACATGTGATTAAAATGTATTTGTATTTGGCCCCTCATATATAAAATAAATGTAGCCTATATAAAATCTGAACTTGAAACTTGGCGCTGATCAATGCGTTTCTGCGTCTACGTGTGGACAGGGATTTTTTTAAATCTTTGTCATGTGGCCAGGGATTCTTTTTAAAAACGGAGGACTAAAATATCCGTTTATGAAAAGATCCATATACGTGTAGCCTAGGCCTTATTTAAGTACAATTTTGAGGTATTTTTTTTTACTGTACTGGAGTATTTCCAAATGTCTGTACTTTTACTTCTACTCCACTACATCTCAGAGGCAAATATTATACTTTTACTCCACTGCAATTATTTGAAAACTTTAGTTACTAGTTACTTTGTAGATTTTGATTATTATTACAAAACACACAAACCACTTCAGCTGTATATATTTCAGCCATTTGAAAATAGCAGATCTACAAGCCCACAATGTGTCAGATCGCACCGCATTGTGAGCTTGTAGATCTGCTATTTTCAAAAGATTTTCATACATGACGAACTTGTGAAATGGGACATACTGCATGATGAGTACTTTTACTTTTGGTACTTTATGTACATTTTGATGCCAATACCTTTGCACTCTTTCTCAAGTAAATTTTGAACACCGGACTTTTACTTGTAACGGGGTATTTCTACATTAAGGTATTGATACTTTTACTTAAGGTTGTATGGTTCATGCTCCAACTCACGTTTAGGCAGTGTGTACATGTGGCTCCACGGGCACTGTGGACAGTCGCTGTTGTTGACACAGCGGACTCGCACTTCATAACCCAGTGAGGTGTTGAGGTTCTCCACAGTGGCTGTGACCGTCACCTTATCGCTGGATATCTCCAACAGAGGCTTCACCCACAATGTGAAGGAAGATAAGATCAGATAAGATGTTTATTGTCACCGTATTGGAACATACAACGACATGTTGTTTTAGTGCAGTGGTTCTCAACCTTTTCAAGGCGCGACCACCCCCAAAGAATCATATTTGAACTGGGGACCACCCACCATGACAAGCACTTGGAATTGTAGGAGTTGAGGCATTACATTTAGTTTGACTCTGTGCTCTGTACTTTCAATGCTGTGAAAGTAGCAACGCGAGGCGTTTTTTTTTTCCCTCTTTCTTGTATTATTTGACAATTTGGCCAATGTTTGACCAGTTTTATAGTAAAGTTTGCTTATTACTTTTGATGCATTAATGGTCTTTTTTTTTAAAGGTCTTAAAAGTCCTTAAATTGTCACTTTACTGTCATCTAGGGACCCCCCAAAAAATGATGTGGGGACCCCCACATAATTGCAATTTAGCAAATACAACTAGTACAAGCAGCAAAGGCAAGGTCTGCAAAAAAACTGTGCCAAATTGCCCCAAAACAATGATATAAAACCACGACAAAAAATAAGAAGCCTTCAGCAGTAGCGACATCAGCCTAACACAATAAAAGGAGGGGCGGGGGTGGGTGGGTATATCGTCTCTGTCGGGTGGAAACCTCATTTGTCCAAAACTGTTACTTTTCAGGATTCAAATTCAAAAATTGCAAAAATAGCAGATCTACAAGCTCAAAACGCTGCAATAAAACATGGAGATAGAAGTTTCTGCCCCGACAGCAACGATACAGTATACTATAGCAGCAGTAGTAACATCAACATAACATTAAAAACATGCAAACATAGGGCATGACCATCTGTACCTACACTTGTGTACACATTGTGCGAATAGGAATACTGTTCATCTTGAAATAGAGACAACACATGGAAAGTGTCATTAAAGGGATAGTTCACCCCATAATGACTTTTTCCTCCCTATCGATTAGTCACCCATGCATGGAGACTTGAATTCATGGATATTTTTTAGTTTTTGTCGCATTCCTAAGCCAATAATTTGATCATCAAATTATTGGCTTAGGAATGCGACAAAAACAAAAACATATCCACGATCGAATATCCGTCCATTCAATACTTATATTCTTTAAAGGGATAGTTCAGCCCCAAATTTTCTATCGATTAGTCACCCCATGGAGACTTGAATTCATGGATAATTATTTCCCACGCATTTTTGTGTCTCCTACGGAAATGGTAGGAGACACAAAGAGTCTCCTTTGTGTCTCCTCTGGAACCGTCGCCTACCGGTCCTCTGGTCATCAAATTTTTGGCTTAGGAATGCGACAATAACAAAAAACAAACCAAAATATATTTTTGGGGTGAACTATCCCTTTAAAGGATATACTGTAAGTATTGTTTTCACGTAAATGGTAAATTGTAATTGTAATTTGTCCTCACATTGATTTTCCACATTGCACCTTTCATAAGTGCCTTATATTTGATTGTATAGTTTTTGATGGCTTTAATCTCCTTTCCCAACGTCATTGTCACTTCTAGGCGTGTCGGATGAAGTCTAAAAGACACGTCATGTGGAGGACCACATCTCACTGGAAAAACAAAACAAAGACATATTCAGGTTATCGTCGCGGTCGGAAAGAAACCACTCGTCTCCATATTTTAACCTTTTGTGTTTAAAACGAATGTCCTACTTGATCACAGCGTCACTCAAAAGTAGCAGATCTACAAGCGACACGTTTCGAGCGTCTGCTACTTTTGATACTTTTGAATTTAAATCCTGAAAAGTAGTAGTTTTGGACATATGAGGTTTCCACCCAACAGAGACATTAAAGGGCTATTTCACTTTCAAAACATGTTTTGGTCATTTCATTGTCTACTCTGGCTTTTGTGAGCCCCCTAGACAGTTTTTAAGTTGCTTGATTCAGTATTTAGATATTTGATATTCATTTAATTCATATTCAAAATTGAAGAATAATACAATAAAACGGTGTAATAATATAAATTAAAAATGTAATCGATAAAGCACAGGCCCTTCACGTATTAGGAGGGCAGGATGAGTCACCAGAACCAAGGACGGTGTTTTTGATGAATCTAATATGTTAAAAATGGGGTTTGAAGTTACAATGAGTTTGTATAGGAACGGGGCGTGTCTGATAAAATGAATATCAAATATATAAATACTGAATCAAGCAACTTCAAAACTGTCTGGGGGGCTCACAAAAGCCTGAGTAGACGATAAAAGTACCCAATTTTTTTTAAGTGAAATATCCCTTTAATGAATACATCTATCACAATGCTGTCACATAAGAAAAATAAAAACATATTTTTGTAAACTTACCAAAGTTTCTTGGCAAACCACTGAAATATGCCTGCATGCATTTTCTTGGATCACTCTTATTTATAACATGAGCTGACATGTAAACGTTGTTAGATAAACATACGTTGATCTTTTGACTCGTTCCGGATAAGTTATACTCGCTGTACACTCTGGTTTTGCTCCTACAATAAATAAAATAAAAGACAGAATTCAATGATACAGTATAGGGTTGATATCAAACATCATTCACTAGTCAGGCGATATTTAAAAAAAAAATCCATACCAAATTTCTTCACCAATGTGTTTTGTCTGGGACGGGTGGATGTGTGGGTGTGTTGGTAGAAGGGGGGGGGGGGGGGGGGTCTGGAAAACTAGGGAGTACTGGGCTGTCCCCTCTATTGATTTGAAAAGGAGGAGTGTGGCAGGGACGTGTGATAGGCTCTATTCACAGCAGCCATATTATGAAGACATTCACAGGTGTTACCAATGATACTAATGAAGGCTCTGTTCCATTCTAGTCAAACAGAGTCAGGGTGCTGATATTGTGCATGTTGGCCCACTGGAAACACTCTGTTTCCAGTGGGCTTCCAAATGACCCCTTACAGGTGTGTCACTCTGAGAGTGTACAAATGGAACCAAATGGACCCGTAAGGGTCCATTTGGTTCCATTTGTACACTCAGTTATGGGGGTCGTGGAAACCACTGTGCTACACTAAATGGAACAGAGCCTTCATTAGTATCATTGGTAACACCTGTGAAGGAAGTGATAATATGGCTGCTGTGCATAGAGCCTATTTGGGACGAGACCGGTGCTTTGGGCAAACCACGCCCCCGAAGGGCCGCCGGACTCCAAATCCCGCCCCTTTGACCGTCTCCATGTGGTTTACCCAAAGCACCGGTCTTGTCCCAAATCGCGCTGCAGGGACAGTGGTGGAAGAAGTACTCAGATATCTCTGCTGTCCGGCAGAAACCAGCTAACTCCAAAATGTTGTTTTTTTCTTCTTTTTTTTTTCAAATGACAAAAACAAAACAAAAAGTGGAGTTAGGAGGTTTTGTTCATCATTGATAAGAACATCTGAATGGACCTCCAAGCTCACAATGAGGTTGGAGGTCCATTGAATTGCATCCTTTGTGAATTGTGTTACTAGGCTACCTTTACAAACACATTGGTGAAGACATTTCTTGGTACGGAATTTATTTCAGGTTTGGCCATTTTTCTGCTAATATTCCCTGACTATATACAGACATTAATACTTGTGACTTCAGGGGCGTGTTCTGTGTTGTAATAGGCTCTATGCACAGCAGCCATATTATCACTTCCTTCACAGGTGTTACGAGTGATACTAATGAAGGCTCTGTTCCATTTAGTGTAGCACAGTTCTCAGATTTTTGAATTTCAGATTTCCACGACCCCCATAACTCTCAGAGTTACACACCCGCAAAGGGCCATTTGGGAGTGTTTCCAGTGAGCCAACATGCACAATATCAGTAGCCTGGTAAAGCCCCTCCCTCCGGAAAATCTCATTTCCATTTGATTTCAGGAAGGAGTCTGGCATGAAGGCTTGTCTGGGCGTTTCTAGCGCATTACCAAAAAACCGAGCCTATCAGCGTCGTCGCTCATCGTTCTGTGATTGACAGCGAAAGTTGGCCAATCAGGTGGCGAGTTCGAGTGCAGCCGACAAAAATGGAACGAGCCGCCATTGTTTTCTGTGGGCAGTTCAACTTTTTACTTTAGGTTTTAAAACGCTCTCAAACTTCTTTTTTGAGGCACTGAATTTACTTTTAAGATATCGCTTGGATAGAATTTAGTTGTTTAACTTCATTTATGTGGTCAATTAATCATGACAGAGCCTATTTAAAAATACAAATTCAGAGAACCGGCAGGGGCGGGCAGTGACACGCATGTATCCGAATAAGGAAACCTATTTTGGGCATGGCCGTCTCAAAAGTCCCGTTGCGTCACATTAGTCTGGAGGTGGTAAAATGCACTGCTGATTGGCTGAAGGGGAACAACGATCATCATCAACGGTATTACTCCCGCCCAACTCCAGCCCACAGCCAATATTGCAGAATGGGCGATCATGCCAGACTCACTCCTGAAATAAATTACAAATGATTTCCGGAGGGAGGGTTTACCAGGCTACAATATCAGCACCCTGACTCCGTCTGACCAGAATGGAACAGAGCCTTCATTAGTATCATTGATAACACCTGTGAATGTCTTACAATATGGCTGCTGTGCATAGGGCCTATTGACTGTTTATCCATTCTGTAAATTAATAACAAAATCAATCAGGAAAAAAAAACGTAAATAACTTACTTTTGCTCCACGATTATGAGTGTGTAATTGTTTTTCAGTGTGTCGTTTGCAGGCGTCCACACACACTGCCAGTCCTTTATTGAATAACTTGATTTTTGGTATTTGGTAATTGTACCGAAGCAGTCTAAATCACGCGCTCCATCTGAAAGATTAGCAGTGGTGGGAAAAGTACTCAAATGTTTTACTTAAGTAAAAGCATCACTACTGCAATTTAGAAGTATTCCGTTACAAGTGAAAGTCCGGAATTCAAAATTTACTTGAGTAAAAATACAAAAGTATTGGTATAAAAATTTTAAGTACCAAAAGTAAAAGTACGAAAAAAAAAGTGAAAATAGCCGATCTACAAGCCCACAACGCATCGCGACGCGTTGTGAGTTTGCAGATCTGCTATTTTCAAATAGCCTATGGTATAAAATAGGGCTAAAGTGGTTAATGTGTGTTTTATAATGTAATAATTTATATCTGCAAAGTAACTACAGTAACTAAAGTTTTCATGTAATTGTAATGGAGTAAAAGTACAATATTTTCCTCTGAGATGTAGTGGAGTAGAAGTAAAAGTACTGAAAATCAGAATTACTCCAGTAAAGTAAAAAATACCTTAAAAAATGACTTAAGTAATTGTACTTAGTTACTGAAGATAAGCAACCGTTAAAAGGTCATCATCGTTATACACTATGTGTTCTTCAAGTTATCGTTTTTCCTCATGATTCATATTGTGTATTAAGTATTAATCCAGTTAACCTTTGGGGACACAAAGAGAAATGACTCATATTTTGGGATGAATCATATATATTTTCCTATTACCTTGTTGAGCTATGCAGTGTTCATATCTGGAGATGTTCTTCATTTTCGTGGGACATTTCCCTGTAAACATAATGGTTCAAAAATGAGTTTGCTGCGGTTTTGGATTGGATCGATGATGTCATCTCAAAAGATGCGCGTGTAAACATGCATCTCGTCTTGAGTCATTTTTAACTGTATTTCAGATTTGCAGGAAACCACAGTTCATTGTCTTAGTGGAAATGACACCATCAGAATCACCACACACACAAAAGCATAGGGATTTGTGAATGAATGCACAGTTTCAGTTTCCCATAGAACCGCATGGTTCTCAAACGTTGTCATTCCAAGGACCCTCAGTGTGACGTCCATTGGTCCACGGACCCCCACCCAACTCTGGGGTGGGGGGGGGGGGGACACCCCAATCTACTCTGTTAAAGAGTAGAGTTTTTTTTACTTTTTGTCACATTCTAAGCCAATAATTTAATGACCGGCAGTGGTAGGAGACACAAAGAGTCTCCTTTGTGTCCTATACCGGAACCGCTGGTCCGTTGGTTTTTCAATGTTTTTTTTTTTTTGGGTGAACTATGCCTTTAATGTAACTCTGACAGTGTACAAATGGAGCCGTGGTACAGCAGTGGTTCTCAAACCTTTTCGTGCCAAGGACCCCCAAATTGATAATGCATGTAACCGTGGACCTCCACCTGAAAATGTGTTGTGCCAGGGACCCCCAGACGCAAAGCTTTGTGTTAAAATTGTTCGCATTTAAAAAAAGAAGACGTTTTTTTTTCATGATTTTTCCAAAATAGCAGATCTACAAGCTCGTAGCGCGGCACCCGAGCTTGTAGATCTGCTATGAACCATTTTGCTGGGGACCCCCTCTAAGGAAGGACCCCTATAGGAACTAATGCTTTAGAAGTAGGATAAGATCATAATAGGAAATAAGTTGCTGAGACATATAGTGTCTGCCCCCCCCCCTCTCTCTCTCTCTCTCTCTCTCTCTCTCTCTCTCTCTCTCTCTCTCTCTCTCTCTCTCTCTCTGTTCCGCTATTTCTCTTCTCTCTCTGTGTGTGCGCAGTGGTGGAACAAGTACTAAAATGTTTTACTTAAGTAAAAGTATCAATACTGCAATGTAGAAGTACTCTGTTACTCTGTTACAAGTAAAAGTCCGGAATTCAAATGTTACTTGCGTAAAAGTACAAAAGTATTGGTATCAAAATGTACTTACAGTACCAAAAGTAAAAGTACTAAAATGTTTGAAAATAGCAGATCTACAAGCTCACAAGACGTCGTGATGCGACATGTTGTGAGCTTGTAGATCAGCTATTTTCAAATAGCCTAGGTATAAAATAGGGCTAAAGTGAAAGTTGTCAAATAATTATAGTGGAGTAAAAGTGCAATATTTGCCTCTGAGATGTAGAAGTAAGTAAGTAGAAGTACAAATATAGACAATTGGAAACACTCCAGTAAAGTAAAAGTAGTAAATTGTACTTAAGTACAGTACTTGAGTAAATTTACTTAGTTAGTTTACACCAGAGAGAGAGAGAGAGAGAGAGAGAGAGAGAAACTGATTTCACTATGTGCAATAAACCCCTTAAAGTCTATTCACGTCACGAGACTTACACATATTTGGGTCACAAGTTTAATGTGGCAGGCAAGTGGGGTGATCAGGTCGATGTAATCATTTCTGAGTACTCCAGCAGACTTGACTTAATCCACGCATCGCCTCTAATCATGAAACTGGAGGCAGTCAGAATAATAGCATTGGCCAAGGTACAACATCTTTTCTCCAATGTACATGTTCCACGAAAATCACTACGTGATTTGACCGACAAAACTGTGCACCTAGTGAGACAATTTACTGGTCTTAACACACTAAACACGTGACATTATATTTCACAGTAAACGTGAGGGTGGCTCTCTCATATTATTGCTACGAGGCTCTCCCATTTGTTAAATATGCTGAACAATGATGACCAGTATGTGAGAGAGCTTGCACGTTCATCTCTGTTCCTGGACCTAAAACGACGTCAGGTCCCCCTGGCATGTGGCTCGGATCCTAGCTTCCTAGGCTTCAGGAGGAAACCTAGTGGGAAGCTAGACAGTCGCTCTCCCGGCTTCGGTGTGTGGTCAGACTGGCCGGACTTAAACGATCTGTGCTGTTGGGCTGATGTTACCTTGAAGTGGGTAGGGTCAAACTCTGAGGCGATGGCTGGCTCAGAGGACTTTATATCTGACTCCAGTATCTCTGTCAGAGCATCTATGACTGTGTGTGGAGCAGAACACCAACTCCCACTGACTAATGCCCGAGGTCGCCTCTTATGGGCACAACAGCAAAGGCAGCGACAACACTGGACTGAGCTGAGGTTGCAAGGGACGACTGCATGTCTCCCTGCTGCGGACCATTCTGTCTCTTCAAAAATGTTGCTTTAGACGAATGCATTGTTGTCTTTACTCTGAAAGCGAGGCTGCAGGTTTTACCATCTAAACTTAACCTCGCCATCTGGTTTCCAGGCAACCATGCTCCTCACTGTATACATCATGGTCATGAACAAATAGCTGAAACCATGTCCCACATCTTAAATGGGTGCCGTGTATACAGGGGACTCTACATAAGTAGGCATGACAGAATAGTGGATTTGATATCAAAAGATATCACTTCTATTTTCAGGTCCTCCGTCATGCTGTATAAGCATTCTACTGTGAAGCCGAGCATGTTTAACCTGTGTAATGACGATTCTGTGTTCTCTAACATTTCAGCTAACACCCCTGATGTCACCACCATAGGGAGGTGTTCATTCTCACGGTCGGCTGTACTTTTGATTACAGCTTAGAGGAAGCCTTCCTAACCAAAGTGCTAAAATATCATCAGCTAGAGCAGACCATCTCTCAGCTAGGCTACAGATGTAAACTTTTGTTTTTTATCTTTAGTAGTTTAGGCTAAACAATTAGCAAGGTACTGCTCAATATCAGCTATTATAGGAAGCCTCTCAATTTGGAGTAGGCGCTGTTTCCTTTACCCATGATTGTGTGTGTGTGTGTGTGTGTGTGTGTGTGTGTGTGTGTGTGTGTGTGTGTGTGTGTGTGTGTGTCTCTGTCTCTCTCTCTCTCTCTCTCTCTCTCTCTCTCTCTCTCTCTCTCTCTCTGCCTGTCTCTTTCGTTTTTTCTCTCTCGTTCTGTCTCCTTTGACCCGGTCATGGCAGATGACCTCTCACCCTAGAGTCTGCCACCGTTGCAAAAATGCACGCTCAGGGTGGGACGATGAGGTATCTGCTCTATTACGTCATGTGTCTTGAGACAACTTGTGATTTGGCACTATAATAGAATAAAATAAAATGTAATCACAATATAAACAGATTAAAGTCAGTGAGAAAGTAAGACAACCTACCTGTTACCTGGGTGACAGGGGAAAAGGAGGAGTGGTAAACAATGATCATACCTAGAATAAACAAACAAACAATATGAGGAATACAACATGACAGCAACCAGTGGTGTAAAGTAACTAAGTACATTTACTCAAGTACTGTACAATTTTGAGGTATTTTCACTTTACTGGAGTATCTCCAATTTTCAGTACTTTTACTTCTACTCCACTACATCTCAGAGGCAAATATTGTACTTTTACTCCGCTACAATTATTTGACAACTGTAGTTACTAGTTACTTTGTAGATTTTGATAAATACAAAACATGCACTAACCACTTCAGCCCTATATACATTTCGGCCATTTGAAAATAGCCGATCTACAATAGCTCGGCTATTTTCAAAAGATTTGTTTACATATTGACCTTTGTGAAATGCGACATTCTGCATAATGACTGCTTTTACACTTGTGGTACTTTAAGTACATTTTGATGCCAAAACTTTTATAGCTTTACCCAAGTTAATTTTGAATACATACCGGTCTTTTACTTGTAACAGAGTACTTCTACATTGCAGTATTGATACTTTTACTTAAGTAAAAAAAAAAGAAAAGTACTTTTTCCACCGCTGGAACCAAGTCACAATGTTACAGTGTATTATGCCACTTACCAAGGATGACACGATGGCATGACTTGCGTTGAAGGTGCATTTTTGAAAAGGAATTCCCACGTTGGCAGTGAATTGATCCCCAAAAAAAAATGACGACAGAACGCCTGGGATTGCGAAGGAGATTGTGGAGGTTATCTGGTGCGCTGCGCGTCCAAAGCCGGGTCCGCTTGTGAGACGCAACATCACGCAACCTACCGTTTAGCAGCCACTGTTTCCTTATCAGCTCATAACACCTCTGCCACCACTGCAGAGAGGGGGAGTGTACTTCTCCATTCTGCACCGTGGTGGAAGAGGTGCTCTTTTTAAAAAATATATATTTTTTACTTTTTTAGCCTTTAAGACCTGAGGGCCAGTGTTGGAAAAAAGTACTCCCATTTTTTACTTAAGTAAAAGTATCAATACTGCAATATAGGAATACTCTGTTACAAGTGAAAGTCCGGGATTCAAAATGCACTTGAGTAAAAAGTACAAAAGTATTGGCATCAAAATGTGCTTAAAGTACCAAAAGTCGAAAGTACTCTTTTTGAAAATCTTTTGAAAATAGCAGATCTACATGGCTGAAATGTATATAGGGCTGAATTTGTTAATGTATGTTTTGTAATAATAATCAAAATCTACAAAGTAACTCGTATACTAAAGTTTTCAATTGTAGTGGAGTAAAAAGTACGATATTTCCCTCTGAGATGTAGTGGAGTAGAAGCAAAAGTAATGTTTTCAAGACTTTTTCAAAAATGTTCAAAAATAGCAGATCTACCAGCTCGCAGGGCGGCACAAAGTGCTCAAGTCTAAAATGATACAGATGCTTCCCCGGTTTTAATGGGTTAAGTAAAAGTAGCAATACCACAGCGTAGAAATACTCTGTCACAGTCTGAATACAGTTAAAGTCCTGTATTCAGCCATTTTACTCGACCCAAAAGTACAGAAGTATTAGCATAAGAATATAAGTAATCCTACTCGTCAAGTATATTTTGATGCCAAAACTTTTGTACTTTTTAAACTTAAGTAAAAATGTCAACACCGGCCTTTTACTTGCGGTATTGCTACTTTTACTCAAGTAAAGAAAATCTAAGTACTTCTTCCATCACAAACTCTTACTCATAACAGTAAAGTGACTAGCTTACTCTTTTTTTTTTCTTTTTTCATTTTGCTTCAAGGGATTTCAGGAATTACTTTTTTTGTTTTGGTTTGCTTTCGAGTTTCGGGGCAAATTAACCAATAAAGACCTGGAACTGTGTCATTTTTAGATTTGAGCTAAAAAGCATTATTTTACACTTTGGGCTATTCAAAAATAGCAGATCTACAAGCTCATAGCGCGGCACCGAGTGCCGCGCTACGAGCTTGTAGATCTGCTATTTTTTTAAAATCGTGAAAATGTGTGCAAATCTTTGAATATATATATTTAAAGCGAACATTTGTAACTCAAATCTTTGCTTCTGGGGGGTCCCTGGAACAACATATTTTGATGGGGGTCCGCGGCCAAATACATATACTTTTGGGGGTCCTTGACACGAAAAAGATTGAGCACCACTGATATAGAAACATACGTTTTTCAGAATACTGTTGAGATTTCGGAGACATGTAGAATCGGCTTCAGGTCTCAATGGGTTAATGCAAATGACTTCTGAACGGTTTCATATAGTCAGCATGGCAGATGGCAGAAAGACAAAACATGGTAGTAAAAGACATGTTCCTCATTCAGAAGTCAAGACTAAAAAGCACACAGGAAGGTAGTTCAAGTTCACACTTCAGCCAGTGTGGCTTCCGTTAGGGTGCACCGTTCTCAGGGAAGCGCTCTAATAAGCTGACTAAAACTGTGAGGGGATCAAAGGCTTTAAAGCGCACATCCTGCAATGTAGAACTACTCTGTTACAAGTCAAGTAAAAGTAAGTTCAAAATGTACTTGAGTAGAAGTGCAGAATTATTGGCATCAAAATATACTTATAAAGTACCAAAAGTAAAAGTACTCAATGTGCAGAATGACAATTCAGAATTGAAAATAGCAGATCTGCAAGCTCGTAATACGTCACATCGCGGCACATTGTGAGCTTGTAGATCTGCTATTTCCAAATGGCCAAAATATATATAGGGCTGAAGTGGTTAAATCTGCAAATTAACTAATAACTGAAGTTGTAGTGGAGTAAAAAAGTACAATATTTGCCTCTGAGACGTAGTGGAGTAGAAGTAAAAGTATTGAAAATTGTAAACACTGAAGAAAGTAAAAATGATCTCAAAATTGTACGTAAGAGCAGTACTTGAGTAAATGTACTCAGTTACTTTACACCACAATCAATAATAACAACAACAAAACCGTTGATGTCCATTGCTTACAGGATATTACGCAGTTGCATGAGCAATGGCAGACCCACTCACTTTTCCTTCTAAAGCATGAATTCCCCCCATGCATCCAAATTCTTATCAGATCTGTGATCAAGGTTGCGCTGCAACTTCAGCTTCCTTGTGGGTAACAGATTCAGTAGCAAGATAGAGTGGGACTTTTTTTTCTTTTTTTTTTTGCATATTGCTTTGGTGAGAATTGCTTTGATGAGAACCTGATTCTTTAAGTGCAGTGGTGTAAAGTAACTAAGTGCATTTACTCAAGTACTGTACTTAAGTCAAATTTTGAGGTATTTTTTAATTTACGGGAGTATTTACAATTCTCAGTACTTTGACTTCTACTCCACTACATCTCAGAAGAAGATATTGTACTTTTACTCCACTAAAAATGTTTTAAAACTTTAGTTACTGGTTACTTTGCAGATATGAATTATTACATTATAAAACATACATTAACCACTTGAGCCCTATTTTATACCTATTTGAAAATAACCGATCTACAATCTCACAACGCGTCGCATCGCGACGTGTTGTGAGCTTGTAGATCAGCTATTTTCAAACATTTTAGTACTTTTATTTTGGTACATTTTGATGCCAATACTTTTGTACTTTTACTCAAGTAAATTTTGAATTCTGGACTTTTACTTTTAACAGAGTATTTCTATATTGCAGTATTGGTACTTTTACTTAAAGAGTACTTTTCTTAAAATTGTTAAGAGCTGTTTCATCATAAGTTGATTAATCAATGAATAATTTGGTTTGGTCTTATAACCTTTTCATTTTGTATGATTTTTTCCCCACGCTCATCTCTTATAAATGATTGATATATCCCTTTAATTCTGAACGTCTATAAGCATAATATAGAGGGTTAGGGTTAGGGTTAATAATATAATTAGAATGTTCAGTTCTCAACCTCACAACCCCGAATACCTGAAAAAAATAAAACAAAATATGCAGGATTCATACAGATTTGTCAATTAAATGAATCTATTGCACGTCAAATTCCTGACTTTTAGTCGACTTCGTTTTTTTTTGTGGAGGACAGCCCTAATAGGTACAGTTTTCAGCTGTAATGGAAAATGGAATAGTATAATTGTACATAAAATGTTTCTGATGTAAGACTTTATGCATATTTTTCCTTTATTGTAGCCATAACTATAAGATACAATAAGGTAGAACCATCCACAGCTAGAGTCCACTGGGCAACACTGCCTTCTTGTGGAGGTTTCGTGTGATTAAGCTGCATTTTTGAATACAGGGATAACATATGTTGTAGACTAGTCTATATATTTTATAGTGATTTCTTAAAATTTTATATCATATCTTTTAAACTTAACTACAGTAAATTAAACTAAACTACAGTAAATCCTCAATGAATGTCATTTGGGTGAACCTTTATAGCCTCAGTACGAGATTGCAGAGTGATTTTCTATGATTAAAATAAGTGTCACATGTAAATAGCTCTGTGTTCTGATAGTACTCATTTCTGTAGAGTGTTTGTTCAGTAACAGGAGTCTCCATGTCTCTCCAGCTCTTTATTAAACAGAAAATGCAGTTTCAGGTCGGGATATCAATTTTATCCAATCAAGATGGAGACCTCAAACAGGATACAGATTAAACAAGTGAAATTGGAAGTGATGACACAAATAAATGAGCAGACACAATTGGAACTGGATCACCATAAAAATGAAGCTGATAAATGGGTACTCTCTCCTGATTGGCTGACATTTTGTCACCTACTGTACCTGAAAATGGATTTTCTGTTTATTAAAGAGTTGGAGAGACAGGGAGACTCCTGTTACTGAACAAACACTCTAGCAATGATTACTATCAGAATACAGTGCTTTAACCTTATAACAAAAAACTTTTGTTTTAAACAAACAATATCACTTTAACTAGTGACAATGACAGTAGCAGATGTACAGTGGATACCAGGGCAAGCATAAATGAGGTGTTAGAAGCCCAGGTTTGAGCATGCAGCCTTCAGCTCATCTACACTGTTCATGGGTCTGTTGTTTCCCATCCTCCTCTTGACAATACCGTATAGCAGGGGTGGGCAACTTTGATGATGGAGAGGGGCCCACATTGCACATATACTGTCAGGCAGACACCTCTTATCTCCGTATTTTAACCTTTTTCAAAATGAATGCCGTATACTTCGTCATTCTATGTCACACAAAAGTAGCAAAAATAGCCGATCTACAAGCTCAAAACGTGTCGCAGTGCGACACGTTTTGAGCTTGTAGATCTGCTATTTTTGCTATTTTTATTTTTTTTTGTTGCAAATTTTGTAATTTGAAGTAACATTTGTATTTAATTAAAAATGCATTTACTTATATAACTTTATGAACTTAAATACAAATACATTAAAGCATCTACACCATGAATTAAAAATAATAATAATAATATCATATTGTTTATGTCCCTCAAACGTTTTTCAAAAGGTTTGAGCCTAAATCAAGCCTCAGATATACTCAGAAAATCCCAGATTTGCTGTGAAAGCCTGAGTGTTCAAACTGGGGTATTTTTGGGGATAGAAGAGAGGTAGGGGAGACCAAAAACACACAAAAAAGAAGATAAAGTTAAAATTCATGGTGTAGTCCCTTTAAAAAGACAATATAATTGTAATACTAGTCATTAAGCTACTAATATAGACTGAAGTAATTAAAGCGGGTCATGTTTGCATGTTTGGAATTGTAACAGCTGAAATCAATAATATATCAGTATTCCGATATCAACCTGCGGGCCGCAATAAGTGAAGGTGGGGGCCGCATGTGGCCCCCGGGCCGCCAGTTGCCCATGTATGCCCTATAGTATAGATTCTCTGTCGGGTTCAGGTCCGGCCAGTTGGCTGGTCAGTTAAGCACAGTAATAACCATGGTCAGTGCACCAGTTACTAGTAGTTTTGGCACTGTGGGCAGGTGCCAAGTCCTGCTGGAAAAGGAAATCAGCATCTCCATAAAGCTTGTCAACATACAGAAGCACAAAGTGCTCTAAAATCTCCTGGTAGATTGCGGTGTTGACTCTGGACTTGATAAAACAGTGCACCAACACCAGTAGATGACATGGCACCCAAAACACCATCAAGCAAAGAAATCAAGGTCATCTGCTGATGTTGGTTCACTGTGACAAAGAGTACAGTGTTTGTAGCAGAGTAGCTGTCACTTTGTCAGATTGTTTGATTAAAAAGAGCAGAGTATCATTAGGGCTGTCAAGATAATGGAATTTTACTTGATAATTAATTGTCATACTGTACAACAATTAAATTGTGTTTCTAAATTGTGTTCTTCATAAACAAAACAGGGCAGATAATGACAAATAATGTAAACATACAAAGAAATGACTGATATATTTAATAACGTTATACTTTCAAAATAACAAAACAATTGTGGAAATAGCAGATCTGCAATCTCATAATGCGTCAGCTTGTACAGTAGATCTGCTGTTTCCGCAATTTTGGGGGAAATATTTGAATTGTATTAACATTTTTCAACATGGAACGATTATGACAATATTAAGATTACATGTCTCTCTGATGGCACACAATACAAAGCTGGGACTGGGCCTCAAAACATGGATTAGTGTTCCTCATTCACCAACTGTTCTAAAGACGAGATTCTTCTTAAAACCCACTTATGCAGTTTTCATGAAGACACTGACATTCACCAATGTTTTCTTATTTGTGATTTATTCTGGTAAGAACAGAATCGTTGTACACTCAACACTCAAGCAAATAAAAAAAAAATATATATAGTTGTTTTTTTTTACTCTTTGTTGTACAAAGCATTATGGTATTTTCAAAAAAATTAAACGTGCCCATCCCAGCTACACTAACACTTCAACTCACGTTAATTGGTAACCCTGCCATCCAAGGCTAATTGGAGGCTAATGGTGTCTGATCACATTATTTATACGTAGGACCAAAGTAGGCCTACTTGCACGGTGGCATATTTACTGCCGCTGCAAGATGTCGCAAGCAATACCACTCCATAAGTGTCCAACTCATCTGCGACTCCCAGAACCACCTGTTGAATGTGGTCTCCCGTGTGCACAAGACACCTACATTTTAAACCGTTCTGTGCATATGCGACTCAAACAAGGAGCTGCTTGAGATGCATGACTCATTGGTATCTTTGAGTAATTATACATTACAGCAACAGTGGGCATCTATTTCCCATAATTACTTGTTTTGTTGGGGGATTGAGGATATGCCCTGGATCCTTGGTTAATGACGCCACTCACCAACCCTCAGGAGGTGTCCTTCAATAAGCAGCATGCATGAACTTGCTCCACCATTGAGTGCACCATTGGCATCTTAACAGGATGCTGGATGTGTATGAACACAAGCCGGCAAGCTGCTTTACATAACCAGCAGAAGCTGAGAAATGTTTTAATCTTGAAAAAAAACATTACAGAGCCTATGGACTACCTCGATCAGCTAAATACACAATACAACAATCGTTTCCAAATTTGATAGCAATGAATTGCTTGTTTGTAAATAAAATTGTTTTAAAATTAATTAGACTTTTATAATTTGATTATTTATAGCTTGCAATTAATCTCAAGAAAGAAATGCATCACAAAATAAAACTGGTTTCCGTGCATATCTTTATTTGTTTGAATTTCTTATACACTGTAAGTGTCAGTGAAAACCTTCCAAGTAGGTTATCTGTGAAAGCATTTCGGCTATCTGTGAATCCATTTCGGCTATCTGTGAATCCATTTCGGCTATCTGTGAATCCGTTTCGGCTATCTGTGAAAGCGTTTTGTCTGTCTGTGAATGTGTTTCGGCTATCTGTGAACGCCATTGGACTCTCTGTGAAATCCCTTGGGCTGTCCGTGAAAGCGTTTCGACTATCTGTGAATGCTTTTGGACTGTTTGCTGTGAAAGCATTTGGGTTGATAGGGAAAGCGTTTGCACTCTCTGGGAAAACATTTGGGCTACCAGTGAAAGCTTTTGGGCTAGCCGTGAAATATCTTGGTCTGCATCTTGAAAGCATGGTGAAAGCATCTTGAATTTCTGTGAAAGCATTTTGTATTTCTGCGAAAACATTTTGAATTTCTGCGAAAGCTTTTGGCTAATTCTCACTTGGCTGTCTAGGATCACATCTGAGATCTGACATGGGGCAGTAGAACAGGTCCTGGGTGCACACATAGAGGTGCTGCAAGAAGGTACTGGTTGTGAGGTGCCAGGTTCTGCCTCAGAGGATGGCTGCCTCAGTGGGAGTTCATCTGTAAATACATTTATAAAAATCAAACCATTGAAATAACCTTAATTGTTTTAGGTTTCAATTATGCAATGTTTGGTCAATACAGTAAAAGCAAATGTTTACATTTTTAAAACAAACTAGGAAATATTTTTTAAATGCATGGATATGTTGAAGAAGAGAATACATATTCACAACACATTGGTGTGTACACCACTAATGTGGCAGCGGTACAAACTGGTCTGCTGTTTTAATGTGTCATATTGTCCATATTTTATAGCTATAGCTTTTAGATTAAATGTACGAAATTGTATTAATTCTGAAAAAACAGCTTACCTTCTGATACTAAGATAGTAGATGGCCTAGGAGATGAAACCTCTGACATGGCGTCCAGGTCTGTGTCCAAAGGCTCAGCTGACGGCACACCAGAGACTGCTGTCTCTCCAAAAATGGCCCCTTTGCGCTGGTCCAGCTCAGATATATCTGGGGAAGCCTGTCCTCCAGTGTTCAGCGTCTCTCTTCTGCGTTTGGAAACAAACACACGCGCGCGCACACACACACACACACACACACACACACACACACACACACACACACACACACACACACACACACACACACACACACACACACACACACACACACACACACACACACACACAGAGTATATGCCATATGGCCTCAAATTTGGCATCAAACCTATTTGTTTTTTACCTCAACGTTTGTTACTCACTGAATGAGTAATACCAATGCATCTTTTTTGTGTTATTTTATATCCACTACTGAATATTATTCTGTAGCTCGATTGCTGCTCACTTTCTGCATAAATACCTTCACTTCAGAACTACTGTACTGCTACTTTTGTTTAGGCATTCTTGACTTAATTATTTCAACTTAATTTCTATGTAATTTCTGTTTGCACACAGCCCTGCAGTCTCATGCCTTTTTATGGGTATTGTTGTGGCTATGCTTTGGAGGATAATTGATTCATCATTATAAGGACACAGGTGCAAACTTTTCTGCAGTTTAAGGACACATCATGAATCTGACAAAGACTTTTCTTAGAACCTTTCTTGACACATTTAAGAAAAATGTAGGAAGATATTGTTAAATGAGGCCCAATATTATAGAATTTCAATTACAGTAACACTTAACAGTAAGATGTACTATGCTATTATTTCTTATTGTCCACACATCTAGTCTACACTACATTAGAATGGTATTTCCATTCAGTGATTATTTATACTCACCTTTTAAAGAAAGCTCCATCCAGAAAGGTTAAAACCCCTGTGATATTCTCTGATATGTTCTGTATCCTGTTCAAGTCCAGAATCATCATTCGGGCTGATGACTGGCGTAGCAGAAAGAGAAGAAAGCACCAGTGTAGCAGAGAGCAGTCAGTCATATCCCCACCAACCTTCTGCAGGATAGACATTGTCAAGTCCTCATCCTGAGCTGTGACCACAACACCAGCAAGCTCCAGCAGAACCTCTGGACCCAGTCTAATGAAATTATGGATCAGGGTATGTATGTAGACAAATTAATAAACATGTTTGGAATGAAAGTAGGTACAGGTTTTTCAACACGTTTTATGGCTCAACAGAATAAACTGACTTACTTGATTGTCAGTTGATCATGGTGACTCAACAGTGGAAGGAGGAGGTCTGAATGGATGTTGGACTTGGTCATATCCAAACATGTGACTGCCCAGTGTCTCAGCAGGGATGCCACATTACTAACAACCCTGGACAATTGTCTCTCTGATTGTGGTGTGGTATTTAGAAGGGAAAGCTCCTTAACAGCCACTGGACGGGGCAAACCTCCTGTTCTTACTGATCGAAAAAGTAGCAATACCATGCTGTCAGACAATCTAAAATTAACAGAAAAGAAAGAAAAGCTTTTAGTTATGAACACTCCTAATCCTAACTAGCTACATCAAATAATTCAGCCAAGATAACATTTTGGTTATACAGTAGGACAATAGTGAATATCTTTACAGAATGTAAAACATACCCTAGCCTTTGGATTTTTGCTACATGTCTAAAAAGAAGTGAAACTCCTTTGAGAGAGATCTTGCTGGGTGTCAGGACCAGATCCACCCTAGAGCCACAGACTTGCAGCACTTTCCCCACAGACTTGCAGGTGTTGGTCATTAACTTCCCTGTCAGCACCAGGGTGAAATCAAAGAGACGGAGGAGAGAGACCAGCTGTTTCACCTCCTCTCTGGATCTAACAGTGATGGATTCACACACGTGCTGGAAGAATCCTGGATCACGTCTGAAACATGAGAGGGAAATGATAGAGCAGCAATATTATAACACTGGACAGTGTCCATCACATTTTAGATGAAGGAGTCTTTGCAAAATGGAGCAATCATAAAACATATTATTAGTTATGTCTCATAATACTTAAACTTTGTTTATCTGACTTTCATATAGACAAATGAAGCAGATTAGAGTTGTGAGACGTTTGTACTAGGGACACTTTCTCATGGCCGCTGTGTGAATATGGTCTATTGGTATTTAAAAGCTTAACATTTGAATCCCACTGGAGTAAAATAAATAATCATCTAATGCAATATCAAAGTGAAAATCAAAATTCATGCTCACCCATACAATTGGACATTTTTCAGGCAGCCAAGTATTAATCGCAGTCCTGGTTCTGATACCATGTTCCCAAGTTTTAGTTTTAGTTTGCTCTCGTAGGACTGACTGATTACATAAGACACAGCACAACAATGGTGAGGATCAAGATTCTCTTCCCTCAAATCAAGGCAATAATCCACTTTGTCCAGAAAGTGAAGACAGGCATCAGTGGACTGATATTCGTACAAGCATTGACATAAGAACAGTATGTTGCTGTTATCAGTGTCACCATGATCTTGGTTCAATGGAGAGAAGAGAAAGTTGGCTACCACGTCTCTGATGAAAGTCTTAGATATGTCCTTCAGCTGCTGATCTGGAGCCAGACATTTCAACATGTCAAGATTCTTCTCACTACATAAACCACACACGAAAGGGATCACATGTTTCATGTGCTTCATCTGTTCAGTGCTGCACTGTTGCCAAAGTTCAGTTATTTTGTCAGGATTCTTCAAAAACCACAACCCTGCAAAGAACTCCTGTATGGTGTAGTGGAGAAATGCACAGTATGGTTTCCATACTGTAGGTCGAACTTGAACATCAAGTGTGTTGAGGAAGGCTGAATGAACACAGCTTTCTCCACAAGACAGTCCTGTTAAGTTTACAGATTTCCCTTGAGTTGCCTGAAAAGCAGCCATTGCCAAAGCAAATATTTCTTCACGAT
Source organism: Gymnoscopelus microlampas (assembly GCF_963454915.1). Classification (NCBI taxonomy): domain Eukaryota; kingdom Metazoa; phylum Chordata; class Actinopteri; order Myctophiformes; family Myctophidae; genus Gymnoscopelus; species Gymnoscopelus microlampas. The sequence goes on from NC_139958.1 coordinate 42,829,023, forward strand.
GGTCTCCGACATAGCTGTCTAGACATTTGTTTTGTATTGCCTTGCCACTGTGCTTTTGAATGCAACCACGGAGAATGTGGATGCATATTTCAGTTACAGTACACGGTTCTTGAGGAGCCATAGAATTTGTAAAAGAAAAGCAGGAAACCACCATCAATGCATATACTGGGACATGGCAAAGACTGAACAACTCCAGGTTGCTCAAAACGGTGCTCAACTGCTCAGTGTTCAACATCTTAGCCAAGTACTCTCTGATGGACTTTGTGCTGAAGCCTTTCACCTCCACTCTGAGAGAAGCCCAGTCTGATAGGAAGTCTTCTGATTCAACCTCTGGTCTGCATGTGATCACAATCTTTGCATCGGGAAGCAGATCCCTTTCCATAAGTCTCTTTATCACCGGGGAAGAGAGATCGGTCAGTCCATCAAAAATGATGGTAACATTTTTAGAATGTCCGCTAAGACCTCTTCTTTTCCTTCATCGGGTTCACTAAATGTATTGAAGAGAAGATCCTCCAAACTCATGTGATTTGTGATGCAGGACCTTTCTCTCATATCAAAGTAGAACATGTAGTCTAGGGTATTGGTCTTTCTTCCTCCCAATATTTTCAGAATTTGACATGCAGCGGTTGTCTTTCCAATTCCAGGCTTACCAACCAGGAGAACGTTGTTCTCATCTCTTTTGAGTAAGTCATCTACAGATATTTCTTGTTTATCCACAGGAATGTAGGTCTTCATTTTTTTAGGGCGGGGTTTCTTGCATTTTTTGCTCTTGAATGTTATTATTTTATTTGGTGCATTTTCATGTGTGTCTAATACCAGTGGCGTGTAAGACAGATCTGAATACTTATCCTTTGGTAGGCCTAGAAAGCTGTTGCTGTGTTTCCACACAGCTTCTGATAGCTTAAGAGCTTTTGCTTTTAACTTTGCCTGGTATCTGTGGCATGGTTTTGTACCTAAAATGAAAATAATAGCAAGTACAGTAGATTAATCATCTGTAAATTGACTGAAAAAACAGTATTGTTTAACAATTACATACAGTACATGTATGGGTTCATATTTTAACAATCACAATTCTATTGAAATTGCAAAATGTAATCAACATAAGTGTCCCAATACTGTATTTGTCAATTTGTCCTCTTTATACAGTACACTACCTTGAGAATAGTTTATCTCCATTTCCCCATCATATTTGAAAGGAAAGCAGCTGATCCAATGGTGTAGGTCGAAAGTGCTCTTCTGAGTGGAGGTGAAGCCTGCTTTTTCAGATACAGGGCTCTTTAAGGTCCTCTGCCTAGTTTTGTCAATGACCCTCAGTAATTCACAGCAGGCTTTCTCCCCTTTGTTTGTGACCCGGTCCAGTATTGCTCTTGTTTTATCAAAGTCATCAACCTCTGTCTGTATTTTACTGACCTCCTCCTCAGTGAACACTCCTCGCTGATACAGATTCTCCACAATAATTGAAAGATTTTGTAATCCCCCCACCAGGTGGGTCCTGGTGTTCTTGATGTAGTCCACAGCAGACTGACTTGTACACGCCATGTCGCTTTATTCTAAAGAATGTAGCCTATGTAGAAAGAGAACATCATTGAAAAGTACCATTGAAAGTAATAGCTGAAAACTTCACAAGATGGTGCCACCTGTCCATTGAACTCAATGGATGGGGGGGGGTCGCTCGTTCTATACTAGCCTGAGGTCCATAGGATAGAAAAATGACAATGTAGATTGGCATTTGTGTTAAGTGATAATGTAATGTAAAAATATTGAAAATATATAAGGGATAATGTATGAGGAGCTGGTCATTATTGAAATTTAAAGCCCGGTGATTATCCACCGACGTGATAGTGGAGGTGGATAATCACCCTGAAGGGCTTTAATTTTCAATAATGACCACCTCCCCATACATTATCCCGCTTATTACACGGCTACTTAATAAATAAATAAATAAATTGACCCAAAAGTAAAAACAAAACAAAGTATTTTGTTGCTTGCGGCAATGAAAGTATTCCAGAAGTATTGGGCTGGGCGGACAAGTTCGCCTCGGAAGACGAAGTCCATAAGGTAACCGGAAGACTCGCCCCAAAACGCACTCGCCCCCATTCTATATACCGCTGGATTTGCCTATAATACCGCCGGATTTGCCCCGGGGCGACTGTGTTTTGTGGAGAGTGTTTTGGTATTCTTGCGTTGGTGTGCAACGATAAACAAGGAAGTGTAGTGGATCAAATATAATCACTTTTCGGTTATTGCATCGTCTATTTCTCACTTCAAATGTTTTCAAAAACATTCTTAAGAGCAACGTTTATTTGTAAATAACATTGTTTGTTGTCTACATGGCTGTCATGTTGGATTACTGCATAAAACCAAGCAGCACAGGTTGATATGAGCAGGTGCTCTGAGTCTATGAGACAGCGGTCATTATCATCGGTCACTATCAAGAAATAATGACCGACGATTGACCAATCAGAATCAAGCATTCAACCAGGCCGTGTAAAAAACGGTTATAACTGTATGATAGCCTGATAGCCGCTGTATTGTAAGTATTTCAATTCAAATGTTAAATGACAAGCCTTTGTGGAAATATAATAGCCAATCATTCATAAAGCTACCATTCTAATTGCCGAAAGCAGACTCTGAGGATTGTATTGTATGTGACAATAAACATGGTAAACCTTGACTGTCCGTCTCTGAAGCGTACAGTAGGGTAGCCTGCATTTCTGCTCCCTGTATTCAGTACACAGCAAGACACTCCCTACACAAGTTTTAAGTGTAGCATAGCATTGATCAAGTTCTATCTGTACCTCTTCTGGACAAATACCATACACACACACACACACACTAGGACAAAAGATTATATTAACCTGAGGATGATCTAAACATTTGTCAACTAGAACAAAAAGCCACGACTGAAACTCTAGGCGTACCGAATAAGATGGTTCAGCTCACAACTGCACTAGTAGGCTATGTGCTACCATAATACTGTTCTTAAAAGTACATGCAATGTAGGCTATGTATAAGTTAACAGCATTAATATAGAGATCTAAGACCTAGCTGAGGTTAACTGTTAATTTGTTTTTTGCGTTCCCTACCAATTTAATTTCCGTATCAGCTCCTCAGCTTTCCGCAGCAAGTGCATATTCAGTCCATATGAGCGACTGTAAAAGAAGACTTCCTTGTGTAGACACAAGTGTATTTCTGGTTTAACTGGTTTACTTATTAACTGACTTTTGCATAAACTTGGCCACTCCTAGGCATAGACTTTGCTATGACAACTTTTTGAACTGTTTCACTGTTTAATTTAAGAATTACATTTCAATGAAGAGACTATTTTTGGAATATCAATTTTCAGAACATAAAACTTTAAACACTTTTAACAAGGCAACATAATTTAAAAAAAATCAATCTACAAAACTCACATGTAGATAAGTATACTGGCATGCAGGGTTTGATTTGTAAAAACAAAACAAAAGAAAAACAGAGGGTGGCATTTTACTTCTTTGTAAGACATTGTCTACCAGCTCAATGCAGTGCATTGAGAGCTTCTAGATGTAGATCTGCTATTTTCACTATTATTTAATTAACTTTTTTTCCTACAGATGTGGACAAACATTCCCAAATCAGGGACACCGGGGTTAATGTGGTTAACATACATATTTAATCAAATTGTTAAATTCTGATATCAAACATACATTTCAAACATATCAGACAGTCTACATTTCCCAAAAGGAAACCATAAACTCCTTAATTTCACTCCTCCTACTTATTTACAAGCTCACAGTGTGTTGTGGCTATATGTTGCTATTTTTAAATAGGGCTTAGTGCTTAATTGTGGCCAGTAATCATTGTGAAATCAACATTAGAATATTTAGTTCTCAACCTCAACATATTTTATGTATACTGTGTCAAACCGCAGAATTATGCCAGTCCCTTATTCTGAATGGATACATGTGTTAGTGAGCCAGGAAAGTGACGTATTCACTATATTGTTTTGTTAAATGAAAAATGGTTAAGCCGACTAGGTTGATACCGAGACTAAACAGGTGTTTCATGGACTGGTGTTTCAAGGCCTAAAACATAATTGCTATAAATAGGTTTGATTTGTCTAGCATCACAATGATATGAGTAAGTATACCATAGTATTACCTAAAACCTTCAAAAACCTTGGTGTAGCCTACAGTATATATTTTAAATACAGTAGATCTAGGTTATTGACTCAGCACTGCCAATGTTGGAGACAGCCTTTTTATGGTGAGCTTTGTAGAAATTAGACTTTGTGCCCGAGACTAATAAAATATCCATCCATAGTAAATATTAGCTTGGCAGGTGTGTCAACTTAATGATCTTGTAATGCCATTTTTCCAATGTCCATTTCCAGTTGCCAGTAGGCTACACAGGGTGCAGTAATACACACAGACCCAAAACCCCATTAGATTTTGCAGTTTTGTTTATTTATTGAAGTAGCCGAGTTTTACAAAGAGTTGAACATACCAGGTTTATTCCATTCCAAATTCAATAGCTATGTTGTTTCTCTACTGTAAGTCTGCCCTCACTGTACCTGTGCATCTAATAACCGCCACTTACTCCACTTAGTGTTAGAAAATACACACCAAAATATTATGACCTAGCAACAGTAAACATACATGGCTCTATACATTATATTTTCCCCTTAGGCTTGTGTTCTGGTTACCTGTGTTATTGTTATAAAAACATTGGCCTAAATATCTGCTACATGAATGTTATCAGGTCATTTTTGCAATGCTTACATTTAATTTAGGATTGTTACCTGTAAGTATCTGAGCGTTGATACCATAGGTTGATACACATCTGTATTGTTCTTGCATTAACATAGAGGCATAGAGGTGATAGTTGAAATAGTAATAATTATACTATTAATTGATCTATGCTCACCTTCTGTAGTCCCATGTTGCCCCCTGCTGGGCAGGAGTGTACACTACCACCTCTGCTCAAGGAGCTATGCTGTCTGTAACTACTTACATTTAGCCTAGTTGGAGCATTAAAATGGACATGTCATGTTTTGAAGAACAGTTAATTAATTCTGCTCTGTATTTTTACATCTACCATGTGACCATGTCTAGGTGACCTAGACATAATGTTATAGCAAATAACACACAACTCTGCTGATAAAGATTGCTGGATCAGAAGTCAATTGTTGTATAAGACAACAGCTTTTTCATGTCAAGGACCCCTAAATTGATATCTTTTAGGCCATGGACCCCCATTTGAAAATACTTTTTTTTGCCAGAGACCCCCATAAGAGAAGACTGTTATTGTTAGATTAGATTTAGGACAGATTTCTTCAACTGTAGGTGGGGAGTTAACAGCAGTGGAGAGAGTGAACCATATGATAAAATATAGTTATAAATTCTCTCATTGGTGAGATATTGAAATAATAATGAATTTATCAATATTCCCAATGTTGCTGGGGACTCCATGGAACGCAGCATGATCCCTGAGCTCTGCCAACGAGCTCAGGGCTCAGACCATAGTTATACTACATCATATATTCTACTCTACAATCACAATAAGATTGATATCACTCTAAAATTAACTTACCTTGTTGATGTTGTTAATAATCTCTGTTGTTTGCTAGAGTGTGTCACATCGTTACACCTAGGGTTTGTCACTTTTAAACAAAGCTGGTGTTATCACACCACAAGTCTCAAAGTGTATTACATAGATGGTCAGGTTATTCTAATCTTGTATCACAGTGACTTAAACATGATGATAAGTGTCAGTCATGACAATACCGGGTCATGAGGCAAAATCAAGCAGAATCACACCAAGTTGCTAATTTTATTACAAGCATAGATGGTCATGTTGTTCTAACCTTGTATCAGAGTTGCATCAGCGTTATTCAATAATGTTGACACTACCGGGGCATGAGGCAAGCCAAGCCAAGCCAAGCTGTAAACTTGCAAAATCGTAAGTTTAATCGTTTACCAAAATCAGTCTCATGATATACAGTATGTGCTGCAACATTGGGAAACCGAGTGTTAAAGGGATATTTGTCTAATATCAAATATCTAAATACTGAATCAAGCAACGTACAAACTGTCTGGGGGCCTCACAAAAGGCTGAGTAGACGAAAAAATAACCCAAAGTTTTTTTTAAAGTGAAATATCCCTTTAATATTTCAAGTCCATGAGATAATAATTAACTCAGCCACATCAACATGATTCAGTCAGTGAGTGAAACGCTCTGACACAGAGAGCACAGAGAACTACCTCCCATATCGGCGAGAACTACAAAAGATTATTCTGGAAACAGGTATATTGGTTTATTTTATTTTTTTGGTAAATGTTAAAAAAATAATTTATGAACAGTGTTTGAAAGTAATGAGAGTAAAGTACTCTTTATATAAATATAATTGGTCTGCTTAACAATTCTCTAGTAGTAGTAAATAATAAATAAATAATAAAGTAAATACATTAGGTAACTCTTATTACTTCCCAACACTGTTCATAAAGGCGACTGTAGTGTACATATAAGTACATTTATATACAATGCATGGATCTCTAACAACTGTATTTGCATTTGGGTTTGGGTGATAAGCATGAAAAACAGAAATATATAATAGTAATATAATAATATTACTAAATAGAAGGCCATTCAGCATAATAATAATAAAGAAATCAATACTAATAAAAAAAATCTATCAATCAATACTATCATACTTGAGCAGTATTCTGGCTCAGTGACAACTTGCGGGATACAGTAATTTTTTTTTCGACAAATAGTCAGTAACATAAGACGTGTGATATCGTCGCTGTCGGGCATAGACCTTTTATCTCCACAATTAAACTTGTGTTTTTTATTTTCGTAAATGAATGCCCTACTTGATCAAACAGCGTCACACAAAAGCATTAAAAGTAGCAGCTCTACAGGCTCGAGCTTGTGGACCTGCTACTTTTGATGCTGTTGAATTCTAATCCTGAAAAGTGACAGTTTTGGACGTATGAGGTTTCCACCCGACAGAGACGATATATTGGAACTTGCAGTCCAAGGCCAGCAGCAGCACCACACAACGGCACAATACATCCAATAGACGGCACACAATACCGTAGAAACAAATGAATGTGTCGTATGTGTGTAACGCATACATACATTCATTTGTTTCTACCACTCTGTGTATTCAGGCGTCAGGGCTTATTGGTTGCATTCTGAGCCGTGTACCGTGAGATTGAATAGCAGGTTAAAACCCATTAATACCGGGAACGCATCAATGTCATTTTAAGATGTCTTTTGGCTTTTCAAAAGTAGCAGATAACGCGGCATCAAGTGCCTCACTCACTTTGAGCTACATTTTTTTTTATAATCGTGAAAATGTGTGCAAATCTTTGAATATAGCGTTTGTAAAATATTTTGTTCCAGGGACCTCCAGAAACAAAGAGTTGAGTTAAAAATGTTGTCAAAAATATGTATTCAAAGATCTACACAAGATGTTTCAAAAATGGCAGATCTACAAGCTCATAGCGCGGCACTTGGCGCTTATGTGCTTGTAGATCTGCTATTTTTGAATAGCCAAAGTTTTTTGCATATATTTATCTAAATGATTTATATTATTTAAATGACTATTTACTATTACGATTTTTTAAAGTAATGAGAGTAAAGTACTGTACTATATATATATATATATATATATATATATATATATATATATATATATATATATATATATATATATATATATGATGATAAAACTGCTTTTGCAGAGAGAAGCCCACTGGATTTTTACCTTAAATACAATGGAACCTAATGGCCTAAATGAGAATTTAGACCTCAGCCCTTTTCTATAAATCTTAAAAGTTATTAATGTGTTATTACCACACTGTGCTTATTTGTATAAATATGTTTGCACCGCCCTTTATATTTAAATTAACAGTCCAAAAAGTTTTGACTGACCTGGCCTGATCCATGCTTAACCCATATCCTGACCGATTGTGCCTATACCATGATATTTGTCCCAATTTAAAAGTTTTTAACTCAAAGACTTCATTTATAAATGAGTTGCCTTGCATCTGCATGTGATTTCTTGTCAGTACTATAGACATTGCTTTTGATGTATGTAATTGTATGTGTATGTATATGTGTATGTATGTGTACATGTATGCATATATGTGTATATATATATATTTATATATATATACATTTTTTTTCTTTTCTCCTTAAATGTGTCCTTATTTGATCTGTTTGTTTATTGGTGTTTGTGCATACAGCATCTTTGTCTGCCCTCTCCTGTATTGAAATGTATTTAAATAATTGAATGATTTATACCACGCCTGGAGGGGTGGAACTGCCTAATGAATGGCACTATATATGTGTCACTGTATTGAACACTCACACTTTTGTATAGCACCTGACGAAGCTCACGGCGAAACGCGTCGTGCTAATAAATACTTATGCAATAGTAAGTTGTCCATCTCTGTTCCCTGGAGTGTGCAGTCCCTTCTTTGAAGGTTCACCCCTTTTTTTATATGTTATATATATATATATATATATATATATATATATATATATATATATATATATATATATATATATATATATATATATATAAATATAATTGGTCAATTTAATTTATTTATTATATTTAATTTATTGGTCAAAAATATGTATTAAAAGATCTACACAGGATTTTTTTAAAATGGCAGATCTACAAGCTCATAGAGACACACGGCCGGAAGCGGAAGGCCTACAAATTCATGCCCACTTTTGACCCAGCACCGCTACTCCAGGTCCGTTAGAACGATGAACTGCAGCTCTCAATGCAATCTCTATGAGAGGCATTGTCAAATACCGTTATTTCACTGGTTAACTTGAAGCTGTAGCGATTTTTTTTGTGTTCTAATAAACTGTCCCATTTGTTTAATTTGTCCTTTTTAATGTCCCATATCTGCCATCTCGATATACTACCCACAATATAACTATAATATACTCCATCAGTATGTCAAAACCGCTAGCATCGGAAATCTAGAGTTTAAGTGGTCGCATGGTATATACGTCACGGACGCATCCCTTGAGGTTTTCAATACCCAGAAAACTGGCGAAAGTGTCCGTTTTCAAGATGTTTTGGTCATTATCTCTGGAAACGAAGGTCCAATCTGCTCAGTTCAAAACTTGTTGGATGCGTGACTTTGAGGACATTAAGCACGCATTGACACCGTTTTGGGTTATTTGTTTTTTTTAGGGGAGGCAAGATCTTTGTTGGGCAGTCGACCGCCTGTCCTTCCTCTACAGTGTGGGTACACCACTGGTCGCCGCTCGGCGCTCGTAAAGACAGTGATGTCACTGAAATGCGACAACTTGTCTGTCTGCCGTTTCGCCTCTGCTGTGTTAACATTGTGGGTAACTCGTTAAAGTGGCAAATTAAATGTGAAACACATCAACTATTAAGAAAACAAGAAGATATGTTGACAAAGACACTCCATACACTTGGAAACATATTTTTATTTAAATCAATATCGTCTCCAGTTAATGTAGGAATATTTTAAAAGTAGGCTAATTCTCATATCTTCTCATAGGGATTGCATTGGCAGTTGCAGTTCATCGTTCTAACGGACCTCAGCAGCGGCAGTATCTCAAAAGTGGGCGTGAATTATAGGCCTTCCGCTTCCGGCCGTGTGTCTCTATAGCGCGGCACTTGGCGCTTATGAGCTTGTAGATCTGCTATTTTTGAATAGCGAAAGTTTTTTGCATATATTTATCTAAATGATTTATATTGATGATTTTTATTATTTAAATCACTATTTACTATTACGCCTTTTTAAAAAAAAGTAATGACAGTAAAGTACTATATATATATATATATATATATATATATATATATATATATATATATATATATATATATATAATTGGTCAATTTAACAATAATTCTCTGCCTCAGATTTTTTTTTAGAAATGCATAATAGTAAATAATAATAATACATCATTTATTTATAATGTAAATTATAATGGTTTTGGAACACAGAAATGGAATAGAACATTTATAAATATAAAGCACATTCACACATTTAAATGACGGTGGTTTGTTGATTTATGCATTCTCCGACATTTAAATGCCAGTGGTTTGTTGATTTAAATTAAAATTTAAATGTGATAATATACTTTATATTTATAAATTTTCTATTGGTAAATAAATGGTAAATGGTGCATTTATATAGCGCTTCTATCCGAAGCGCTTTACATTGATTGTGCCATTAACCCATTCACACACACATTCATACACCGATGGCGGAGGAAACCGTGCAAGGCACCAACCTGTTCACCGGGAGCAATTAGGGGTTCAGCGTCTTGCTCAAGGACACTTCGACACTAACTCTAGGGGAGCGCCCCAGCCCGGGATCAAACTGGGAACCTTGCGGTTTTCCAGTTCACTCTACCCGGCCACTCTACCCCTGAGCCACTGCCGCCCCCCCTATTCCATTCCTGTGTTCCCAAACCATTATAATTTATATTATAAATAAAAGAACACATGTCTTCACATTAAAGTACATTCACACATCCTCCTATAATTCTAGTAACCTCACGGTGGTGGTGGTGGTGTCTTCGTTTGGGGGACTCTTGATCGCATGCGTCGTTGCCAGGTTTCGCGAGAGAAACAAGCAGCAAGGTCTATGAAAACGAGGCCAAACCAAACGAACCCTATACCACCAACATTGGCCCTACAGCGCTTACAGTACGCCGACATGGCAACACCAGGCTGCAGCATAGACCCCGCCCACTCTTTCAGTGCAGTCTACGGCCGCTCGGATCTACACAGTACACACCAGACTTTTCAAAGTGAGCGTATGCGTTGTGCGTACCGTTTGTTTAGATTCAATTGATTATCAATGACACCGGCTACACCAGGCGCGCGGATACGCGCATCCCCCATACGCAGACTTTTAAAATAGGACTGGATCTAAAAGTGAGCGTGTGTGCGTCAAAAACTCTGCTGTGTTTCGTGTGTGTGTGTGTTTGCGACGACGGGGGGGACGGGGGGAGGAGTAGCATCGTGCCTCCGTGGTGTGTGCGTGTGGCTGGGGGGGAGATGATCGCCCGTGTGTGTTCGGGCGACGGGCCGCATGGATGTACCGTGGTGTGTGTGTGTGTGTGTGTGTGTGTGTGTGTGTGTGTGTGTGTGGGTGTCTCTGTGTTTGTGCGCGCTCGCGACGGCCGACGGCTCCGCCTGTTATATGCGCGGGTGTGTTCTGTGCCTCCACGACGGGATGTGCACCCGTGTGTGTGTACACACGACTGACTACACCAGTGGTTCTCAAACTTTTTCATGTCAAGGACCCCCAAATTGACACTTATTAGCCCGCGGACCCCCATTTGAAAAGATAAGCCAGGGACCCCAATAAGAGAAGGTTTATACGGCTTTCTAGCAGTGATTCTCAACCATTTTAATGTCAAGTACCCCCAGTTTGACATGTATTAGGCTACGGACCCCCATTTAATGGCATTTATACCTGGGGCCCGAATTTATATTATAAAATCAATGTTAATTTAACTCTGAGAGTGTTGTACACTCTCAGAGTTACAGAACCATAAGGGTGCATTTGGTTCCTATCCATCATTTAGCTGGGGACCCCCTGGAACTGCCTCAAGTACCCCTGGGGGTCCCCGTACCCCACTTTGAGAACCAATGGACTACACAGTACAAACTCACTTTCGATCCCTGATAAACTCTCTGTTCTCAGCGCAAAAGCCAAACTGCACACTTTGGGTGCTCATATTCCCCAACGGGTATGGTCTAGTTTAAATAATATAATCACTACAAACAGCAGTGTTGGGAAGTAATGAGAGCAAACATATTTATTTATTTAATTATTTTTGTAATTATTATTTACTATTATTATTTACTATTCTAAAAAAATCAGAGGCAGATAATTATTGTTAAATTGACCAATTATATACATATATATATATATATATATATATATATATATATATATATATATATATATATATATATATATATATATATATATATATATATATATATATATATCAGTCATTTAAAAATAGAAATCATCAATATAAATCCTCTAGATAAATATATGCAAAAAACTGACTGTGACTGTTTTTGTGGCCTGTGGACTTTCCTCCAACAGTTTGATTATTCCTCTGTCAAACAAGTTCAGACAGTCCTGCCTGGCAGTGTGTGTGTGTGTGTGTGTGTGTGTGTGTGTGTGTGTGTGTGTGTGTGTGTGTGTGTGTGTGTGTGTGTGTGTGTGTGTGTGTGTGTGTGTGTGTGTGTGTGTGTGTGTGTGTGTGTGTGTGTGTGTGTGTGTAAAGCGCGTTCTAGAGAACGTGTTCAGCGGAAACTACAGTGTCTCTCTCTCTCTCTCTCTCTCTCTCTCTCTCTCTCTCTCTCTGCCAGAGGGGAGGGGGAGTGGTGTAGGAAAATACTCAGGTGTTTGTGTGGGAGGAGGGGAGTGGCTTAATAATGACATCATGCAGGTGTGTATCAGGGAGCGGTTTATGAAGTAACACAGTTTGTTCAGACTCCATTTTGTCACAACAACACAGAACTACAGCAGTGACTCCATTACGTAGGGTAGGTTTTAAAATGTTTAATAATTACATAATGATCCTCAGAGCTCTATAGCTTTATAGTTCTATAGCTCTAATAGTTCTTACATTGTCCGGTATGTCATTGAGCTTAAAGCTGTAAATGTTCACATTGAAGGATAAAAGTGTTGCTTTGTTTACTTTGTGATGAGACAAGGAAGCTTTGAAGTATTTAAGCTTTGAAGCTTTGGATGTTATGTTGTGTAGTAGCAGATCTACAAGCTCTCAGTGAGCTTCTAGATCTGTTATATTCCAGGCTCAACACCGTTGTATGAAGGAGCATAAATTGGACATGGCTGACTGGCTGGCTGGCTGGCTGGCTGGCTGACTATGTGGAGTGGCGTGTGTGTGTGTGTGTGTGTGTGTGTGTGTGTGTGTGTGTGTGTGTGTGTGTGTGTGTGTGTGTGTGTGTGTGTGTGTGTGTGTGTGTGTGTGTGTGTGTGTGTGTGTGTGTGTGTGTGTGTGTGTGTGTGTGTGTGTGTGTGTGTGTGTGTGTGTGTGTGTGTGTGTGGTTGTAAAGTTTGTAAAGTAGGTTTGGCAGGGGGCCAATTAATTCCTAAGGCATTAGATGATGGAGCAGAACATTTAATCAGCTCTATGTGTGTCAAATATGAACTGCAAACAAGCTGTTTTTACATTATGTTACAAATACATTTACAGTGTAGCAGATCTACAAGCTCACAGTGAGCTTTTAGATCTGCTATATTAGGCTCAACACTGTTGTATGAAGAAAGGAGCATGCATTGAACAATACTGGTCTGTCTGTCTGTCTGCCTGCCTGCCTGCCTGTCTGTCTGTCTATCTGTCTGGGGAGCTAAACATGTTGCACAAAATCATAACTTGCTTTCATCCACTCAATTTGATATAATTCCCACTTTTCATAGATTTAGTTTTTTCTGTTTCAAAATGGCAAATCTACAAGGTCACAATGGGGCACTATGCAACACATTATGACCGTCACCGTGTGTAGATCTGCTTTTATATTTGTCGTATTAGAAGTATATAAGTTGTATACAAGTATAAGGTCAGCAGCCCACAGGACAGAACCGGCCCACATCAATACTATCTGGCCCGGCAGATTATTTTGAAAATGTGGGTGGTGTAGTGTGAAATGTTGTTAACTGCTGTCTTTAGTTTCTGTTATTGTAGTCATATGAGACAATTTGTAAAATTAAAAAACTAATGATGATATTAATTCTATATTTCTGTCCTTCTGTCCTTCTGGCTGGCTGACTGACTGACTGGCTGGCTGATTTGATGTTACATCACTTTTTAACTTTTTCAAAAATGGCAAAACTATCAGATCTACAAGGTCACATCATGTCACTATGCAATACATTAATACCATGTCGATCTGCTAATTATTGTTTTAGCTACAGTATGTGTCGTACTAGAGGTATAGGTAGCACTTTATAATAACTATACACTAGATAAGCATTAGTAAATACTTCATTCATCAAGGTTAGTCTGTCTGTCTGTCTGTCTCTGCGTTTCTACATGTCACAATGTGACCCGTTGTGAACTTGTAGATCTGCTATTTTCTCTCATTGTTTGAGATACATGGAGATCAGAGGTTTGTGTCTGACAGCAGCGCTATGCAACTTAGAGCAGGTGGAGTCTGGTTGCAACAGGTCCTAGTGCCCCCCTTCCTCCATGCTGTAACAGTGTGGTAGTGCAACAGGTCCTAGTGCCCCTCCTCCGTCCATGCTGTAACAGAGTGGTAGTGCAACAGGTCCTAGTGCCCCCCTCCCTCTATGCTGTAACAGAGTGGTAGTGCAACAGGTCCTAGTGCCCCTCCCCATGCTGTAACAGTGTGATAGAGCAACAGGTCCTAGTGCCCCCTCCCTCCATGCTGTAACAGAGTGGTAGTGCAACAGGTCCTAGTGCCCCTCCCCGTGCTGTAACAGAGTGGTAGTGCAACAGGTCCTAGTGCCCCCTCCCTCCATGCTGTAACAGAGTGGTAGTGCAACAGGTCCTAGTGCCCCTCCCCATGCTGTAACAGAGTGGTAGTGCAACAGGTCCTAGTGCCCCTCCCCATGCTGTAACAGAGTGGTAGTGCAACAGGTCCTAGTGCCCCTCCCCGTGCTGTAACAGAGTGGTAGTGCAACAGGTCCTAGTGCCCCCCTCCCTCCATGCTGTAACAGAGTGGTAGTGCAACAGGTGCTAGTGCCCCTCCTCATGCTGTAACAGTGTGACAGAGCAACAGGTCCTAGTGCCCCTCCTCATGCTGTAACAGTGTGGTAGAGCATCAGGTCCTAGTGCCCCTCCTCATGCTGTAACAGAGTGGTAGTGCAACAGGTCCTAGTGCCCCTCCTCCCTCCATGCTGTAACAGAGTGGTAGTGCAACAGGTCCTATTGCCCCTCCTCCCCCATGCTAGCATGAGGGAGGGGAGGTGCACTAGGACATGTTGCTCTACCACTCTGTTACATGTAACAGTGTGGTAGATTAACAGGTCCTAGTGCCCCTATGCAACTTAGAGCAGGTGGAGTCTGGTGGCAACAGGTCCTAGTGCCCCCCTCCCTCCATGCTGTAACAGTGTGGTAGAGCAACAGGTCCTAGTGCCCCCCTCCCTCCATGCTGTAACAGAGTGGTAGAGCAACAGGTCCTACTGCCCCTCCTCCCCATACTAGCATGGGGGAGGGAAGGGGCACTAGGACCTGTTGCTCTACCACTCTGTTACATGTAACAGTGTGGTAGAGCAACAGGTCCTAGTGCCCCTTCCCTCCCCATTCTGTAACAGAGTGGTAGAACTGATTTCATAGCTGTGGACACACACACACACACACGCACACGCACACGCACGCACACACACACACACACACACACACACACACACACACACACACACACACACACACACACACACACACACACACACACACGTGTGCACGCACACACACACACACACACACACACACACACACACACACACACACACACACACACACACACACACACACACACACACACACACACAGGATGGATGTAGGATGGTTCTACCTGCAGTTCTAGTCTTAATATTGCTGTGTGTGTGTGTGTGTGTGTGTGTGTGTGTGTGTGTGTGTGTGTGTGTGTGTGTGTGTGTGTGTGTGTGTGTGTGTGTGTGTGTGTGTGTGTGTGTGTGTGTGTGTGCGTGCGTGCGTGCGTGCGTGCGTGCGTGCGTGCGTGCGTGCGTGCGTGCGTGCGTGCGTGTGCAATGTGAGATTTTATTGTGTTGTTGTTTTAAAGCCAACCATGTGAATACATTACAGAATGAGGCGTTAATGTTTATTATACAACAGGTAGTTCCCACCAAGCAATCTGATTGGTTGAAATAGCTTTCTAGCCGTGCTTCAAACCAGCATCATAGCACGGGCCGAATCACATTAATAAATCACTCCGCAGTGCAGTCCAGTCCGCACCTGATTAGACCATTATATGGCACAGCTGTGCTGTGAAGTCACTCTGTCCCACGGTAGGAAAACAAACAGACAGTAGCCTGACCCACCGTCGCCACCGGAGAACAAACAGCTATGCAAAATGGACTATGTTGTTAATTTGGTGGCATTTACGGTTGATCAATGGTTAGAAGGTTATAAATATCCTCCTGTGTAAAGTAAAATGACTCCCATTTCGTTAACAGTCCAGTAGGCTATATGCTCCGTCGTACGACCGTGTCACGCGGCCAAAATAGCCGATCTACAAGTTCACAACGCGTCGCCATCGCGACGCGTTGTCAGCTTGTAGATCAGTTATTTTGGCCGCGTGACACGGTCGTACGACGGAGCATATAGCCTACTGGAATTCATTCCACTGCGCAAGCATTGATAGCTCAGCTGTGTTGATGAGACAGTGCCTCAAACTCAAAGCACTGCTACAGGGACTATTTAATGTCTCTCAGTCAAAAACTCTTCTCTTTACAGGGAAACGGACAATAGCGAAACATTTTTATTATTAATTGCCCCACAATATGAATACATTTGGATGTGTTTTGTTGGTAACTGTTGTATAATCGCAATATTACACTCGAGGGTGTGCTTTACCTTACATTATTGGCACTTCAGTGATGCTGGCGGAACTCGGCTGGCGCCTCGTTCCTGACCGCATCACTGTCGTGCCAATAATGACGGTAAAGCACACCCTCTCGTGTAATATTGCTTAAATGAAACATCTTGTAGCCTTTAGACCCTCAAGGCTTAAACCCTCAATACGCTGTCAACCTCACCAAGTCTCTGTACATGTTCTGCTCTTTTTCCCTTTATGCCAAACCTCTCTGCTGAAAAGAGCAGATCTACAACCTCACAACACGTGTGAGCTTCTAGATCTGCTCTTTCTAATGTTCCACTCAGAATAGGTGTAGAAAATCCTCTCACTCTCTTGCTGGGAGTGGGTGGAGTTGGACCCTGTGGTTCTAATCATTTCAATTAGTGGTGGGCGGAGTCAGGTTTTAGCCTAATTTGGCACACCTGAGGTAGGTCTATATAGGCCCAGGTAGTGTCAGACCAAACATTTGTCACCAGGGGAAGAGGTGCTGCTGGCTTGTGCTCCTATGTTGTATGTCCACTTGATGCATTATAAGTAAGTTCTGTTTGTTTCCTGTTTATTAGTACATATATTCCTTTTGATTATTAGTATGTTTTCTTCCTGTTTATTAGTACATATGTTCCTTTTGATTATGTGTTTGCTCGTTTCCTGTTTATTAGTACATATGTTCCTTTTGATTATTTGCTTGTTTCCTGTTTATTAGTACATAATGTAACTTTTGCTTATTTGTTTATTTGACATTTATGCCTTAGTTTTTATCACTTGTTAAGTTACCTTGCCTAAGTGTGTTGTGTACTTTGTTTGATTGGTTCCCCTTGTTTGTTCTATTATAGTTTAAAATCATCATCGTCATCACCTCATCAGCATATGTGTTGTACACAGAACTGGCAATAAAACCATTTTCAACTCTCAATCCTGGTCTGGTCCAACTGCTCTTGCCGGCATACTGGTGTCGGGGTATATAATTTAGCCAGGCAGTGAACTCTCTACCAAGACATTTTACAATAGGGATGCTGGGGTTCAAATGGTTAATATAAAATAAAAAAAGGTTCTATCACACAAAGATATGGTGGACCCCCTTGTAGTACCTCTAGGGATCCTTGACCCCCATGTAGTGACTCTGAGGACCCTCTGGGGGTCCCTGACCCCCTGTTGAAGACCCCTGATTTAAACCCTGTAGTTGTATGTGAAATAACAAAAAAGAAAATAGCAGATCTACAAGCTCACAATGCATCACATTGTGAGCTTGTAGCACTGCTATTATAACGTGTCCAGAACAGGGAGGTTCATGTGGTTTAGAGACCAGAGAAATATTATGATAAAAATGGCAGATCTACAAGTTGTGAGCTTGTAGATCTGCTATTGTCAGTGTGTGACACAGTCGTGCAGTGTGTGCCATTTCACACGCTTTTTCCCGCCTCACAGCAAAAAAAGCAATTTAATACATGAAAAGCAACCGGGTGGAAAACGGAACGCCTGTCCTAAAACACACCGGCCCAAATTTTTCACGGACCGTGGCCGTCGGATTAGACCAGGGGTGAGGGTGTTTTAGAAAGACAGTTGAACCGTTGTCCTAAAACACCCTCGCATTGACGAGAAACGCAGCCCCAAAGCACACTCGCCCCCATTTCTTTCGCCGACCGAGCCCGCCGGATATACCCGGGGCGAGCGTGTTTTGGGACGAGGCATTCTTGTATTCCATCACACCCACCAGCCAACATGTGATTTCATTCACTGGCTTGTTTACAAGTCGAATTTGGGGAAAGAAAAATAATCAGGAGCTCAAAAACATAATGAGAGGATACAAGAGCTACCTGTGCAATAGCTGCAAAGTGTGCAGATTTAAGCAAGTATTTTAAAACAGTGAAAGCTACCGAGGAAAAAGAAACAGAAAGTGTTTAGACGACTCAAACTAGTGACCACCACGGGAGTCGCTAGTTTGAGTCGTCCAAAGTTTGACCAAAACCGAAGGTGTTGAAGAGGAGGACACAGAGAATGTTGCTGCGGTCATGCATGTGATGACACTAAAGTCTCACTCCTAGATTTTACTGAAACTCAGCCCTGAAAACATTTTCCTTCCATATTGTCTCCTGCTTTCTACTTCTAACCCCTCCCCCTTCTGTCTGTCTGTCCGTCTCTCTCTCTCTCTCTCTCTCTCTCTCTCTCTCTCTCTCTCTCTCTCTCTCTCTCTCTCTCTCTCATAGAGGGAAGTGGATTAGGAAAACAAAACAACAGCAGAACAGTGACTCCATTATGAGACGACATAATTGGTAAGTTTAGATACTTTCCTTCGTTTCAGTGGTGGAGAAAGTACTCAAATGTTTTACTTAAGGGAAAAATAATCAGGAGCTCAAAAACATAATGAGAGGATACAAGAGCTACCTGTGCAATAGCTGCAAAGTGTGCAGATTTAAGCAAGTATTTTAAAACAGTGAAAGCTACCGAGGAAAAAGAAACAGAAAGTGTTTAGACGACTCAAACTAGTGACCACGGGAGTCGCTAGTTTGAGTCGTCCAAAGTTTGACCAAAACCAAAGGTATTGAAGAGGAGGACACAGAGAATGTTGCGGTCATGCATGTGATGACACTAAAGTCTCACTCCTAGATTTTACTGTAACTTGGCAGCCCTGAAAACATTTTCCTTCCATATTGTCTCCTGCTTCTAACCCCTCCCCTGTCTGTCTGTCTGTCTGTCTGTCTGTCCAAAGTTTGACCAAAACCGAAGGTATTGAAGAGGAGGACACAGAGAATGTTCACGGTCATCAGAGATCAAAGGATTTAGCTGCTGCCATTCTGATAATGTCAGAAGCAACCAGACAACACTACGACCAGGTAGGGTCCAAGTTAGCCCTGGTCCAGAGCGTTAGTGAGTTAGAGAGAACTCACTAACGCTCTGGACCAGGGCTAGGTCCAAGTGTTTCCAAATAGACTGCAGTCACAGAACTCTATCCATTAATCAGGGGTCTTCAACCTTTTCAGGCCAAGGACCCCCTAGCTGAGAGAGAGATGAAGCAGGGACCTCCTCTATATTGTATAAAATTGTGTTTCAGACTCAACTTTTTTTGTTTACTTGGTCTGCTCTTTTTTTCCCCTCTACACCAAACACCTCTTTGCCAAAAAATAGCCGATCTACAAGCTCACAACGCCTCGCAGCGCGAGGCGTTGTGAGCTTGTAGATCTGCTATTTTTGGCTAAAGTTCTCCTCAGAATAGGGATGCTTAGCTAGGGTTCAAGTGGTTAAGGTAAAAAGAAAACATCATATCACACAAAGATTTGGCGGACCCCCTGTAGTAACTCTGAGGACCCCCTGTTGAAGACCCCTGCATCAGATCCAAAGTAGACTAGGTTTTTTGCAACAAAAAGACCATGTATTATGCAAGTACATAATGAAGTTGACCAAAGTTTCTCAGCTGCATTATATTTGTTACTAGTGTCTATATGTCCTCTGAAACAAAGGGGTTTATAGTGAGAACTTACTTAAGCTGCTTTATAAATAAAGCACTTTGAAACTGAAGATGATGGCCAATGTTGATTATAATTGATAACAATATATATATATATATATATATATTTCAAAAATTAAATAAGACCCTCCCCCCTGCAACGTTTCCTTTTTGCCACACACTTCTGGGAGTAAATTCTTTTGTACCGAATTAACCAAATTAAAGTAATAAAAAACGTAAATAAAAGGGGAATAACCGCGAAAAACCGAGCGCTCGTGCATGTGATGAAACTAAAGTCTCACTCCTAGATTTTACTGAAACTTGGCAGCCCTGAAAACATTTTCCTTCCATATTGTCTCCTGCTTTCTACTTCTAACCCCTCGTCTGTCTGTCTGTCTGTCTGTCTGTCTGTCTGTGTGTCTCTCTCTCTCTCTCTCTCTCTCTCTCTCTCTCTCTCTCTCTCTCTCTCTCTCTGGTTTAGGAAAACAAAACAACAGCAGAACAGTGACTCCATTATGAGACGACATAATTATGTACGGTAAGTTTAGATACTTTCCTTCGTTTCAGTGGTGGAGAAAGTACTCAAATGTTTTACTTAAAGGGACATTTCGCCGATTTTGCAACCAGATCTTATTTTAATGAAGTTTAGGACTCAAGAAACAAGATCCTATTTTTTTTGTTGTGTATAATCTGTGTTTTTAGATATTTAGTAATCTTCCATTATTTCGAAGGTATGGTCTCATTCCTTTCCGCACTACATGTTGTCTCGACGGCGAACAGCCTTCTACCAGGCTGTTGAAGGCAGAAGGGGGCGGGGCTGGCGGGCTAAGTTAGTGCAGTGAGTGGCAGTTGGGGCAAACGCAGTCCCCACAACATCATTTACGATTCTGTGCCTATCGGTACATAACTCGGACGGCGCTTAGTCGACTAGCAGACCATCGGCCGGTCGTCGCGGCACTCGCGCCTGGAGGCGTTCGGGCGCGACTCCTCGGCCTCAAGGTCTGCTGAGTCTGCGCGCCTCCGTCATGGTCCAAAACTATACTTTATCGGCGAAAAAAATGGTCTGTGGTTGTTTGAAAAAGTATTGTCCCAAGCGGGAGTCGAACCTAGACTCCCAGAGGTAGGGGATCAGTAGTCCAATGATTAGCGAGGTGCGCCACTGAGGCCGTTGCTGAGATTGGGTATTCGGGCTGGATTACAATGTGACGTCCTAACTCTTCTATTGTAGAGCAAATAAGTCCCCGCCTTCTCCCCTTCGGGGCGAGGCTTCTGCCTTCAACAGCCTGGTAGAAGGCTGCTCGCGTCTCGACGCGTCTCAGTCAGACCAGCTCCAAAGACAGCCCCAAGGGGTGTACCCAAGATTCGGTCCAACCTTGAACCGTCTTGGACTCCACCCCATAGAGTTGAGGCAGCGGCGGCTGCTGCTCAGCCGCGCAGCCAGTGGGCAGCTGTTGAAAGGCTAGGATCAAAATACCAAGGATTCGACAGTAATCAGTGGTGAGCTGTGGATTTTTGAACTAAGGGTACTGTATTTTATGACGTCACGCGCGCGCACGTGCGCGCACATAGTCACTCAGCTCAGTGCTTGTTGAAATACTGTATTCAACATGTGATTATTAATGTAATCATATGTATTATTATTTTGTTGTATTGTTGCATTGTTAATTTGTTGTTTTTATTTTTGTTTCAAATCAATTATTGTATTTTCCTTTTAATTTTATATAAAAGCCCTTTACATAGACTCACCCACACATAAGTAGGCCTACTTAAAATAATCAGACAACTTGTCTTTGTCTTGTCTCAGAGAACTGGGTCTGCTAAGCGATCCCCTTCACACCTTGCAGTGCAGAGATGTTGTCTATCATTGTGAGAGGAATGTAACACATTCAATTCAAGTCCGTGTCTTTTCTCGAGTAGCCTAATGTTATGCAAAGCAGCCAGGTAGACGCTATTGAGAACGGCTCGCCACTGACGGCGCGAACCTTGAGAGGCTATTGTTTTTAAACTTTAAGGCGTTAAAGACCGCCGCTGACGGTGCGTGCACGCGCGCCCCCAGCTCCCACAGTGTCAGAACTAAGGGTACGCCGTACCCCCCCGTACCCCCTACAGCTCAACCCTGACAGTAATGTCGCTACTATGCTACACGGAAGTAGAGCGGCATAAAGATACCAAGGATTTGTCAGTGATGTGACATCACTAACGAATCCTTGGACATGAAGGATGAGATGGACGCTTTTGACTTCCAGTGTTAAGATAACTAGGCCAAGAGCACTTTAAACCTAGACATGGGATATTATATATTTGAAAATTGCCGATCTACAAGCTCACAGCAAGTTGCGATGTTACCCATTGTGAGCTTGTAGATCTGCTAGTTTCCAAAAAATCATGTGGGGAAAAAAGTGCAAAATGTGTTATATATTTTAATCGTTTTAACAACACATATTTGGTTGGGGCCCCCTGCCTGGAAAAAAAACGTCCTCATAGAGGCACCAGACTCATATCCACGCAGTGATATAGTCATAGTATAGCTACGCAAGGCTAGAAGATCACACCCACAGGCAGCCTCCACTCCCCCACAAGGAGGGGCAGTGCACCAAAGCATTATGGTCATTGTAGTATTGCAGCAGTGCAGTCAAACCCTAGTCAAACACACAGATTTCATTATTTTTCTGGCCATAGGGTGCACATTTTAAATTGTTCTACTGTTATCTACTACAAATACTATCAACATTGAGTGATTGCAGTTTCTTCCAGGGGTGAAATGCTCCTTTAAGTATAAGTATCAATAGTGCAATGTAGAAATACTCGGTTACGAGTAAAAGTCCGGAATTCAACATTTACTTGAGTAAAAGTACAAAAGTATTGGTATCAAAAATATTTCAAATGTATACAAATATTTTGAAAATAGCAGATCTACAAGCTCACATTGTGAGCTTGTAGATCTGCTATTTTCAAATGGCTAAAATGTATATAGGGGCTGAAGTGGTTAAAAAATCGACATAGTAACTAAGCTTTCGACATAGTAACTAAGCTAAAGTATAAACACAGCGAAGTATAAATCACCAGACGAGCTGTTGTGTGTTCGAGACGAGGAAGCTTTGAAGTATTTAAGCTTTGGATGTTTTGGAGGCTCTGTTGTTGAAATGTTATGTTGTTGTTGTGTTGATGTTGATGTTGATGTTGTGTATTAGTAGCAGATCTACAAGCTCACATTGTGAGCTTGTAGATCTGTTATATTCTAGGCTCAACACCGTCGTATGAAGGGACATACAGCTGTAAAAGTGTTGGTTCGTGTTGTTGTGGTTAGCCTAGCTAGCCGTTAGCTCACACTGCATTGACAGGATAGAGGAGGGGAGCAGATCTACAAGCTCACAACATGTCACGGTGTATCACGTGGAGAGCTTGTAGAGCGGCAACTATAGAAATATAAAGGTAGACGCCTCCTTCGGCTCTGAGGCATTGGTATCTCGGGCGCCATTTTAGAGTAGGAAAGCTTCCGCGTGTGTCACAGAAGGGGGCGTTCGGTAGGCCAATCAGAGGCAGATGGGGGCGGGTCTTTTCGTAAGAGGCAGCCGTCTAAAATGGCGGGCGCGATACCAGTTGCTCCAACGAACTGCAGAGGCCAATGAGGTATCTAGGTTTCTATATCTATGGCAACACCGGCCCACAGCCAAGTATGAGGTTCAAGGTTCAACTTGATTAATTATTGATGAATCATCTGTGTTGATGACGCTAACACAGGGAGAGGAGTTAAGGTGGCAGACAGCCATGTACCCAGCTTGTGTGTGTGCGTGTGTGGTCCTTTGGTATCATTTCCTCTTCTTAAAGTTTCAACACAACTGAAGACGAGACAAAGTTCCTTTAATGAATGACAGTATGATGTGTTCTCTCATGACACTGTGTGTGGTGAAGGGGTTAAAGGGAATATTTCACTTAAAAAAAAATGTAGGTCATTTTATCGTCTACTCAGGCTTTTGTGAGCCCCCCAGACAGTTTTTAAGTTGCTTGATTCAGTATTTAGATATTTGATATTTATTTTATCAGACACGTCCCCTTCCTATACAAACCCATTGGAACTTCAAACTCAGTTGTTGATAAAATGAATATCAAATATCTAAATACGGAATCAAGCTACTTAAAAACTGTCTGGGGGCTCACAAAAGCCTGAGCAGACAATAAAATGACCCCAAACATTTTTTTAAAGTGAAATATCCCTTTAATATGTTTAATAATTACATAATAAGTCTTTATTTAATGAGCCTCAGAGACAGTAGAACCTCCCACTAATATATTTATATATTGTCTTTTGGTTGGACAAAGAAAGCAGAGATCAATGACATGCAGCCTCTCACTGGTTGGTCCAACGGAGCCCCTAGGGGGTCCTCAGAGATACTGCAGGGGGGATTGATTGGAACTGTATTCTTTTATTTTTACATTAAACAACTTGAACCCTCGCATCCCTACTCCTTGGGGAACATTGGCTGAAAATAGCCGATCTACAAGCTCACAACGCATCACAGACGCATTGAGAGCTTGTAGATCGGCTATTCTCGGAGAAGAGTTTTGGTGTAGAGGGGAAAGACCAAGTACAGAGTGAAATGTGAAGTTTACAAAGTATTGTACCGTTTCGCTCACTGAGCAGGAATTGAACCCCGGTCTCTCGGCAGAGCGGCAGTTAACAAGCAACGCCAAGAGAGCTGGCTCACTTTGAGGAGCAAGTCACGGCCGAGTATTTTGCTGGGTCGCCACAGTGTTGAGGGTTTAAGTGGTTGAAAATACACATTAACATGAATCCAATGTGTAGTGGGGGTCCCTGCTTCATCTCTCTCTCACCTAAGGGGTCCTTGACCTGAAAAACTCACTCACTCACTCACTCGCAGGCAGGCAGGCACAGACAGGCAGACAGACAGACAGACAGACAGACTTAAGACAGACTCACAGACATACTCACAGACAGACAGACTCACAGACATACTCACAGATAGACTGACAGACAGACATACTCACAGACAGACTGACAGACAGACTCATAGGGTCCAAAACGGCAGGTCGTTAGGCTCATAGCATAATTGCCTAAGTCCTATTTTTAAGGTTTTCAGGAAAGAAGAAACTAAAAATCACTCTCTGCCTATAAGTCATCTAGGTGACTTAGGCAATCATGAGTAAAAAACTAATTTAGCCATAGTCGTGTTTATCTGCCTTTATATATTTCTGCCTAGCTCTACTCGTCCTGCCTTATTGCCTATGTTCTCATTAGAATGCTTGTTACATTCAAAAATAATTTCTGCCTAAGTCATTTTGTAATGTAACAAGCATTCTGATAGGCTGAGGGCACAGGCAATAAGGCCCAATGAATCAGCAGCAGTGTTAGGAGAGTTAAGGCCTTTGCAGACAGGGTGTGATTGGTCAATCAGCTTTTACCGCATGCGAAAAGACGCACAAATCGAACTGGGTTCGATTGGAAAAAAAAATGCACCGCTGCAGCCACTTGCCGCACGGCAAATTCGGAGCCGTTGTGCATGAGGTCATAGAGAACCATGTGTTCTTTAAAAAAAATATTGTCCGTTTTTTCCGTGCGAAAAATCGCACCCTGTCTGCAAAGGCCTTTAGGCAGAAATTACAATTTGACCAAACAATGACTTTATTATGCTGTTGTGTGTTTGAGCAAAAGTCTTGTTTTAGTTTTAAAGTCAAAAAGTGAATTAAATGTAAAATCATAATCTAATATACAGTCATTAGCATAATTATGTATGGGTTGTGAGTTCATGTTGTGAGCCAATCAGAGATGGTTCATTCAAATTTTCTCTCTCTCTCTCTCTCTCTCTCTCTCACTCTGCCTGGGGAGTGCACGTGCTGTCATTAAAGCAGTGTATGCCCACTGTTACAGCATATGGGGGGAGTGGCACTAGGACCTGTTGCAACAAGACTTCACCTGCTTGACGTTTGTTGTTATAACAAGCTATGAATACCTAATAAATACCTGTCCATGTGCAGTTGTAATTATACAGACAGACAGACAGATATATTAGAGAGACAGGCAGACAGACAGACAGACAGACAGTGGTAAAACCAACGTGTAAAGTGGTAAAACCAACATGATAATGACTTTAAGGACAGCAGTGGTTCAGGAGGTAGAGCGGACATCTTGAAACCACAAGGTTCATGGCTCAAATCCCGGCTCCCCCCTAGCTGTGTCCTTGAGCAAGACTCAAGACTGAGCAAGACTGACAGTGACTTGTAGATCTTCTCATGTTGTCAGTTCAGTGACTTGTAGATCTGCTCATGCTGTCAGTTCAGTTACAGCTTCAGTGTGTGGTCGGCCTGTTGTCATGGAACATGCGGTTGTGGTGGAGGAGGGTTACTTCCTGATTATTCAGAAAAACAACTGGAAACTGTCTCTGATTCGTGATAAAGAGTTACAACTACTGTTGTATCAACTGCCTGCCTGCCTGCCTGTCTGCCTGCCTGCCTGTCTGTCTGTCTGTCTGTCTGTCTGTCTGTCTGTCAGACAGAACAGTAGGTTCTTTTCTACGGTTGCTCCTACAACACAGCTACTGTCAAGCGTACCTTTAAAAATCACACCCAGTGTGAAGTGGGCGGTGTGGTCGTCACAGTGGTAATCAAGCTCACTTCAAAGAAAAAGTTTTTTTTTTAAAGTGCATAGTCCTATTTATAGGTTATTCATTTCATCATGTGTCTCGCTAGCCAATCACAATGCTGAATCGAGTCAGCCAATAGAGTCAGCCAATCACAGTACAGCTAGGGGTGTACTAATGTAGAGGGGTGTGCTATTATGATCACAGCCCGTCCAGCACGTCCTGCAAAGATAAGTATTCAGACCCTTGGCTGTGACACCTGTATATCTGCACCGCTCGGTGCTCAAAAACAACAGTGGGCATCACAGTGATGGAAGCTCAAAGTATAAAGTTTCACTTAAAAAAAATGTTTTTTTTGTTTTTTTTTTAAGTGAATGGTGCTATTTATGGGTTCTTAATTTCATCATGCGTCTCGCTAGCCAATCACAGTACGTCACAGCCAATCAGCCAATCACAGTACAGCGAAAGACACATTTTCGCGACGGAAGAAAAACGGATGAGTCCCAAACCCACTTATAGGGGCGGCTACACCGCCCAAAAACAAGGTCGGCTTTGGGAAGGTCCAAAGTCTGTGCATGCTGTAGCGAGGTTATTCATGCTCAGCTGCATTTCTAGCTGGTTGGAAGCATTCAATGCGCAGTCGTCCGCAAAGAGGAAGTCGCAAACAGTGGTCATCTGCACTTTGCCTGAAGTCTTCGCAGATTGAACAGCTTGCCATCGGTGCGGTAGCGCAGGTCGATCCCCATGTCCCTAGACCGGAAGGCATCTGTCAGCATGGCTGAGAACATCATGCTGAAGAGAATGGGTGCCAGAACAGAGTAATCAAACATATTACAGACAGACTATAGTATAGAGTCTGTCTCTCTGTCTGTCTGTCTGTCACTTTTCTGACCGTAATCACTTTTAATTTAGTTTTAATTTAGCTTGTATTTAGTTCTCATCAGTGAAAAAAGGTAGTTGATGTGTCTAGTGGGCCCAGAGGCCTAGCGGGCCCAGGAGACTAGGCCCAGGAGACTAGTGGGCCCAGAGGCCTAGTGGGCCCAGGAGCCTAGTGGGCCCAGGGGCCTAGCGGGTCCAGGAGACTAGGCCCAGGAGACTAGTGGGCCCAGAGGCCTAGTGGGCCCAGGAGCCTAGTGGGCCCAGGGGCCTAGCGGGTCCAGGAGACTAGGCCCAGGAGACTAGTGGGCCCAGGAGCCTAGTTTCCCCCCCAGCTCTGCCCAGGGGTGAGAACCACCGCTATACACCCATACAAGGACAATACGCAAACCTTTAACTAGTATGATTACTAGATTAACATAATATATATTTATTGCATACAAAGTGTAACAGAAGGGCTTAACAAGGGGGTAGAGCTTGCTTAAGCACGTCAGAGCTACCTTCCCTTTGGATCTGGTGCTATTTTAACAGCATTTCTCAGTAATATGGCAATGGATTAATTAAGGACATGTGTCATATTTCGCTCAAATAACGTTATAAAGGCATTTCATTCATCGGCCATCGCATAAAACCACAACCACACACGGCCACCTCCTATAAATGCAGTTTGATCAACACACTCACATTCTCACAACAGGTGGCATTGAAATGTGACCCGAGACACATTAGAAACATGGTGAAACTCATCCGTTACGTAAACGTGTTTCTTCAGGTTGGACGCCGAGTTGTTGAAAGCAGAGATGTGGTTTGTCTATGCTTTTTTGTCTGTGTGCGGGTTTTTCACCCCTGCATATTCAAACATGGAGTTCAGAAAAGGCCATTGGTGTTCGGGTAGTTTCTCAGCCTCATGCAGCTGCTCATCATCATCAGAGTCGGAGACGGAGTTAACGCTCTCGTCTTCTCCTACTGCCGCCGTCTTGTTTAGAGTTGATAAACAACACAACGTGAGTAACCGGCGTTATCCTTATATGGATGCTGGGCGGGCCTGGCTGACGTATTTCCGCTTTTACGTAGATCCCAGACTCACATAGACTCACATACAGAATCACAGACTCAAAGACTCACAGACTCACATACAGTAGACTCACAGACTCACATAGACTCACAGACTCACATAGACTGACATAGTAGACTCATAGACTCACATAGACTCACAGACAGAATCAGAGACTCACATAGACTCACAGATAGAATCAGAGACTCACAGACAGAATCACAGACTCACATAGACTCACAGACTCACATAGACTCACAGACAGAATCACCGACTCACACAGACTCACAGAGACTCACAGACTCACATAGACTCACAGACAGAATCACCGACTCAGTATGTAAGTATGTGCATCCTCCTATACAATATACACACTATACAATATACACACTATTACACTACAGTATACAATATACACAATACTATAACATGACACAGTGGATTTTTGATTGATGATTGATTGAAATTTTTATTAGGCAAAATAATGTAAAACAACATTTATTTTTTTGTTTTATGGGTGGGTGGTACCAGATTGTTGTTTACGCTCCCTCTAGTTTCGTGACTGTGGGTGTCACTAACTTTTTCGAGGTATTTATACAGATATGCGGGTATAGGGGGCATTTCGGGCAAATCTGCATTTACAATTTTGAAGACCAGATTATTTTTTGAAGACCAGATTATTTTTCATTATATGACATATCGTTCAAGAGTTATCTAGGCCTCAATATAAAGCAGCCTGTTATAGCGCCATCATGAGGCTTATTTGAATAATTCAAATAATAACTAGAAAATGTGCTCCTCGGAGCACAAGTCTCCGCCAGCAAATATTGGAATTTATTCCAAGATTGGAACTTTGATGATAGGTGTTGCGCCTTTGCTTCTTCATCAGTTTGCAGACAATGATTAGCTTCTTCAGTTTGCATAATAAGAGTTAGTTGCACTGTGTCATCAACTGTGACTGGAAAGTACTGTTCTTGATTAATCCTGTCTAAGCTATTTATATTACGTATTGTGATGACACCAGTGTGTCTACATAATGTATTGCTCCGCCATTTCTCAGCCATTTCGTGATTATTCCTGTCTTACCCTTTCAAAGTGACGCATCTATTTATAGGCCGCTATACGTCATGCGTCTCACTAGCCAATCAGAGCACACTCTTTCAACGTATTGTCACGTGTCACGTGAGGCTTGACCAATGTTAGCTTGGCCGAGGGGAGGGGGGGGGGGCGGAAAGTGAAAACATAGTCTCCTGGCGGAGACAATTAAATAAAAGATCTTCCTTGGCCTACTGGGAGTATGTGTTCAAAGTTTCACGCCGATCAGTCCAGCAATGTCCGAGATTAGCTACTTACAGTTAGACTCACAAATTGACTCACAGACAGAATCACAGACTCAAAGACTCACATAGACTCACAGACTCACATAGACCCACATACTCACATAGTAGACTCACAGACTCACATTGACTCACAGACTCATAGACTCACAGACAGAATCACATAGACACACATAGACTCACAGACAGAATCACAGACTCACAGACAGAATCACAGACTCACATAGACTCACATACTCACATGCTCACAGCCTGCTACATGAACAGTAGGTGGTCATAGACTCACATTGACTCACATAGACTCACAGACTCACAGACAGACTCACATAGACTCACAGACAGAATCACAGACTCACAGACAGAATCACAGACTCACATAGACTCACATACTCACATGCTCACAGACAGAATCATAGACTCACAGAGAGAATCACAGACTCACAGAGTCACATAGACTCACAGACTCATAGACTCACAGACAGAATCACATAGACACACATAGACTCACAGACAGAATCACAGACTCACAGACAGAATCACAGACTCACATAGACTCACATACTCACATGCTCACAGCCTGCTACATGAACAGTAGGTGGTCATAGACTCACATTGACTCACATAGACTCACAGACTCACAGACAGACTCACATAGACTCACAGACTCACATAGACTCACAGACAGACTCACATTGACTCACATTGACTCACAGACAGGATCACAGACTCACATAGACTCAGACAGGATCACAGACTCACATAGACTCACAGACAGGATCACAGACTCACAGACTCACATAGACTCACAGACAGGATCACAGACTCACATAGACTCACAGACAGACTCACATAGACTCACAGACAGGATCACAGACTCACATAGACTCACACACAGACTCACATAAACTCCTACATACTCACATAGACTCACAGACTCACATAGACTCACAGACTCACATAGACTCACAGACAGACTCACATAAACTCACATAGACTCACAGACTCATAGACTCACAGACAGACTCACAGACTCACATAGACTCAAAGACTCACATAGACTCTCATGTAGATCTCTAGTCTGCAGAAGACACACAATGATGTGAATTCACGTGACCGGGATGGTTTTACTGTTTATTGTTAATTGATTGTTATTCCTTGTTTTTATTGGTGCTGCAATGTCACAGACCAGAGTCTCCAACACCCAGCTGTGTGTCTATGGAGATTGAGCAGCCTAGCTTTCAACCTCCTGCCTTCAGTAATGAATCTGGACCTCACAAGTATGTGCATCCTCCTATACAATATACACACTATAACACTATACAACATACACACTATAACACTATACAATATACACAATACTATAACATGACACAGTGGATCCTTTTTTCATTATATGACATATCGTTCAAGAGTTATCTAGGCCTCAATATAAAGCAGCCTGTTATAGCGCCATCATGAGGCTTATTTGAATAATTCAAATAATAATTCAATAATTAAATAAAAGATCTTCCTTGGCCTACTGGGAGTGTGTGTTCAAAGTGTCACGCCGATCAGTCCAGCAATGTCCGAGATTAGCTACTTACAGTTAGACTCACATAGACTCACAGGCAGAATCACAGACACACATAGACTCACAGGCAGAATCACAGACTCACATAGACTCACAGGCAGAATCACAGACTCAAAGACTCATATAGACTCAAATACTCACATAGACTCACACAGACTCACAGACTCACAGACTCACACAGACTCACAGACTCACATAGACTCACAGACTCATAGACTCACAGACAGCATCACATAGACACGTCACACACAGACTCACAGACAGAATCAGAGACTCACAGAGTCACATAGACTCACAGACAGAATCAGAGACTCACAGACTCATAGACTCACAGACAGAATCACATTGACATACACAGACTCACAGACAGAATCACAGACTCACAGTCACATAGACTCACAGACTCACAAAGACTCACAGGCTCACATCCTGCTACATGAACAGTAGGCGGTCATAGACTCACATAGACTCACATAGACTCACATAGACTCACAGACAGAATCACAGACTCACATAGACTCAGAGAATCACAGACTCACATAGACTCACAGACTCACAGACTCACATACACTCACATACAGAATCACAGACTCACATAGACTCACAGACTCACAAAAAGAATCACAGACTCACACAGACTCACATAGACTCACAGACTCACATAGACTCACGTAGACTCACAGACAGAATCATAGGCTCACATAGACTCAAAGACTCACATACTCTCATGTAGATCTCTAGTCTGCAGAAGACACACAATGATGTGAATTCACGCGACCGGGGTGGTTTTACTCTTTATTGTTAATTGATTGTTATTCCTTGTTTTTATTGTTGCTGCAATGTCACAGACCAGAGTCTCCAACACCCAGCTGTGTGTCTATGGAGATTGAGCAGCCTAGCTTTCAACCTCCTGCCTTCAGTAATGAATCTGGACCTCACAAGTATGTGCATCCTCCTATACAATATACACACTATAACACTATACAATATACACACTATTACATTATACAATATACACAATACTATAACATGACACAGTGGATCCTTTTCTAGCGGCGCTCTATACCTAAAGGTATAGAGCGGATATTAGCCCTCTATACCTGGCTTTTGCGTCAACGTTCTGATTGGTCAGGCTCGCCAAGGTTCTGATTGGTCAGGTCCGTCAACGTTCTGATTGGTCAGGCCCGCCAAGGTTCTGATTGGTCAGGTCCGTCACACATACACACATATACAACATACAACATACAACACATACATATCTTTCTGGTACCACATTTATACACACGCACACACAAAGTTTATTTTTTAGGTACCCACTCTATCAGCTATGACAGATCAGTTTTTGCCACTTACCTTGGAATGCATTTGGTGATTCGCTTCCAATGGCACTATTTAGTGCCACTGGAAGCCTTGAAATAAATTTACAGAGATTTAATATTGTTTCTCTAGTAGAAACACATATCTATGACAAAATATATCAAAGGCGCCGCTACCTTCACACAGGTGTGATTTTTTCATTATATGACATATCGTTCAAGAGTTATCTAGGCCTCAATATAAAGCAGCCTGTTATAGCGCCATCATGAGGCTTATTTGAATAATTATTCAATAATTAAATAAAAGATCTTCCTTGGCCTACTGGGAGTGTGTGTTCAAAGTTTCACGCCGATCAGTCCAGCAATGTCCGAGATTAGCTGCTCACAGTTAGACTCACAAATTGACTCACAGAGAGAATCACAGACTCACATAGTGGGTACGGAAAGTATTCAGACCCCCTTACATTTTTTACTATTTGTCATATTGCAGCCATTTGTTAAAATCATTTAAGTTATTTTTTTTTCCTCATTCATGTACACACAGCACCCCATATTTACAAAAAAAAACACAGAATTGTAGAAATATTTGCAGATGTATTAAAAAAGAAAAACTGAAATATCACATATGCTGTGACACTTGTATATTTAACTAAGATGCTGTCCATTTCTTCTGATCATCCTTGAGATGGTTCTACACCTTCATTGGAATCCAGCTATGTTTAATTATATTGATTGTACTTGTTTGGGAAAGGCACACACCTGTCTATATAAGACCGTACCGCTCACAGTGCATGTCAGAGAAAATGAGAGTCATGAGATCGAAGGAACTGCCCGAAGAGCTCAGAGACAGAATTGTGGCAAGGCACAGATCTGGCCAAGGTTACAAAATAATTTCCGCTGCACTTAAGGCTCCTAAGTGCACAGTGGCTTCCATAATCCTTAAATGGAAGACGTTTGGGACAACCAGAACTCTTCCTAGAACTGGCCGTCCGGCCAAACTGAGCAATCAGGGGAGAAGAGCCTTGGTGAGAGCGGTAAAGAAGAACCCAAAGAGCACTGTGGCTGAGCTCCAGAGATGCAGTGGGGAGATGGGAGAAAGTTCTAGAAAGTCAACCATCACTGCAGCCCTCCACCAGTCGGGGCTTTATGGCAGAGTGGCCCGACGGAAGCCTCTCCTCAATGCAAGACACATGAAAGCCCGCTTAGAATTAAGGCCAAAAAGTTCTATATTGGTCTCATCAGACCAGAGAATCTTATTTCTCATACTCTGGGAGTCCTTCATGTGTTTTTTGGCAAACTCTATGCGGGCTTTCATGTGTCTTGCATTGAGGCAAATTTGAGGCAGTGGTCTGGCCAGGAATCGTCCGCACAGATCATGGCCCTGGTGATGTTAACATCTTTGCGGTCTATGGCCCTGGCTATCACATAATCAATGAGATGCCAGCGCTTCGATCGGGGATGCATCCAGGAGTTTTTTAATCGGTTTCTCTGACAGAACAAGGTGTTGGTTATCACAAGCTCATGTTCAGCACATTTAGACAGTAGGAGTAGTCCTTTGGAGTTGACATTCCCAACACCCTCTTTGCCTAAAGTATCTTTCCAGAGCCTGTGGTCCCTGCCAACCCTGACATTGAAGTCCCCGAGTAGGAGGATCGATCATCTGATGGTTTGAGACCGTCAGTCTCAGGGTCATGAGACGCTCATTGATGCCTACAGGACATTCGGAGAGTTGGGAGATGAGACGTTTTTTGATGGCAAATCCCACTCCGTGGATTCTGGGTTCATCAGCTGCTTTTCCCTTCCAGAAGAAGGTGTATCCCCCTTTCTCCTCCTTTAGTTGCCCCTCCTCGAAAAGGCGGGTTTCAGACAAGGCAGCGATATCGATCTTCCACCTTTTCAGCTCCCTAGCAATGATCGCAGATCTTCTTTCTGGACGATTGCTGGAGGCACTGTCCATAAGTGTTCTCACGTTCCAGGCTCCGAAGTTCATTGTCTCCGCCAGAGGTGGAGAGTATGTTTTCGTCTCCGTCCTTCCGTGTGTCCGCCAAGCTAACATTGGTCAAGCTTCACGTGACACGTGACAATATGTTGAAAGGGTGTGCTTTGATTGGCTAGTGAGACGCATGACGAAATAGAAACCTATAAATAGGTGTGTCACTTCAAAAAATCATTTACATTTTTTGAAGTGAGCTTCCATCAGCCAAGCTAACATTGGTCAAGTGACACGTGACAATATGTAATATAAATAGGTAAGACAGGATTAATCAGGAACAGTACTGGCAGAGACCTGTGCTCCGAGGAGCACATTTTCTAGTTACGGGGCCAGAGCTCAGCTCTGGACCTGTTTTGTTATTGGCAGTATTCTGTCACTTCTTCTTCTTCTTCTGCCACTTTTCGCAGTTCTGGCTGAACCGTGCAGTCGCTTTTTACGAAACTCGGCCATATGGTAGATGGTCATGGAAAACGATCAAGAAATAATTCTCACAATCTTTTGTCCAAAGGTGGCGCTATAGCACTCAATTGAAAATGGCAACTTTGAACAGGTACAACTCATGCCCTGTTTGACCTAGAGCCATGAAACTTGGATACACATATGCGTCTCCTCATGCTGAACAACTTTCACCCTCTGACTTTTGACCTCTGACCTTTAGATCTCCCACCATTTTGAATTATATGAAAAACAGTCATTGGCTCCTAACTTCTGCATTTTTTCACTTATGGAAAATCCGCTGGAAATTTTTGTAGGCAGAGGTCCAAAGTTCAAGTGTTAAACGTTTCGTGCAGATTGCTCAAAAATCCCAGGAGGAGATAGATTTGAACTATTACAGTTTTATGAAAATTATTCATCTGTGCCTAAAACATACATGCAGACTCACATTTCTTTGAAACTTTGCAGAAATGTACAGGGTCATTCCAAATATCACTGAAACCAATCTTACTCCAATTGGCCAAAAGGGGGCGCTATAGCAATTTTTTGAAAAGGCAGACTTTAAACAGGCATGAGTCATGCCTCGTTTGGCCGAAAGTCGTGAAACTTGCTTACACATGTGCCTTGACTCATGAGGAACACACGTATCGATTTGACCATTAAGCTCCGCCCTTAGATTTTCCGCAATTTTGAGCAGTTTGAAAAATACTTGTTTTTGCCAGTTCTGGCTTAACCGTGCATACGCTTTTTACGAAACTCGGCCATATGGTAGATGCTCATGAAAAACTACCAAGAAATAATTCTCACACTCATTCGTCAAAGGGTGGCGCTATAGCACTCAATTGAAAGTGCCAACTTTGAACAGGTACAACTCATGCCCTGTTTGACCTACAACCATGAAACTTCGATACACACATGCGTCTCTTCATGCCCGACAACTTTCGTGGTCTGACTTTTTACCTCTGACCTTTAGATCGCCCACCATTTTGAATTATATGAAAAACAGCCATTGGCTCATAACTTCTGCATTTTTTCACTTATGGAAAATCCGCCACTTTTGTTTTGTCGGCAAAGGTCCTAAGTTCATGTGTAAAATGTTTTGTGCAGATTACTCAAAAATCCCAGGAGGAAATAGATTTTAACTATTGCAGTTTTATGAAAATTATTCATCTGCCCCTAACACATACATGCAAGACTCACATTTCTTTGAAACGTTGCAGTAATGTAGAGAGTCATTCCAAATATCACTGAAACCAATCTCACTCCAATTGGCCAAAGGGGGGCGCTATAGCAATTTTTTGAAAATGCAAACTTTAAACAGGCAAAAGTCATGCCTCGTTTGGCCGAAAGTCATGAAACTTGCTTACACTTGTGCCTTGACTCATGAGGAACACATCTATCGCTTTGACCAGTAAGCTCCGCCCTTAGATTGTCCGCAATTTTGAGCAGTTTGAAAAACACTTAAACCCAGGATTTTTCAGCTATTTGCGTGAAACTGTATCATCTGTGTGATCTCCTTTTTCACAGTTACTTGTCTGTTGGGCCAATGGCGTCTCCCTTAAATGAATGCCTCACAATCTCAAGGTCGCCAGTTCAAGCCTCACTTGATGCAGACTTAATTTAAGTTGAATTGCAAACAACATGACTGTATCAATGAATACATGTGCAAATGGTAAAGATAACCTGAAATGCTTATTTGAGAGTACGTTTTTTCAACGTATGACATACTTCATTCTGAAAATAGCTGATCTACAATCTCACAACTTTTCATGGTTTGTGAGCTTGTAGATCGGCTACTTTCACTAGTTTTGGTTCTGAGGAGATGTACAATTTCTTCATTGGTAAATGGTTTGTGAACAAGTGATCTTAGTGTTAGTGAAACAGGGGCTTGGTTCATGAAAGAAGGCAAGAGTTTATGATCTTCAACTAGAGGTGCTGCGATCATGATTTTTGAGATCCGATCCGATTCCGATCAGGCAGCATAAAACCGATCCGATTCCGATTAATTCCGATCCGATATGGCACGGCAATTAATATTAATATTTATTTTACTAAATGTTAAAAGAGGATTGATCAAGTGATATTACTCAAACAGAGAACATAACCTCCAGAGAATAATAGTCAACAAGTTCCACAACAGTAGTTTAGAAAAACTGCCCCATTTATTATAAACCAGTGTCAATGGGTTTGCTTTAACCTAAACAGCAGCATTAAATAAAATACAAAATAAAATAAAAGATCCTGTGTAACACAAACTTGGCTTCCGTTTGACATGGTCATTTCAGGTAAAAAAAAATAAGTCACATATATAAAAAATAAATAAAATCCCTTTATACAATAACAATACACACACAATATTGTCCAACTGTATTGTCCAGGGTTCCAATTCTGCCCAAAAGCAATGCTACCATTGGTCTACTAAAACAATAGGCTGAACAAATAACAAAACATATTATTAATAGTCAACAGTAGGTTATGAGAAAAACATGTTTTATTTATTTTTTATATGTGACTTATTTATTTTTTTACCTGAAATGACCATGTCAAACGGAAGCCAAGTTTCTGTTACACTTACACAGGATCTTTTCATTTATTTTGTATTTTATTTAATGCTATGCTGCTGTTTAGGCTAAAGCGAACCCATTGGCACTGGTGATGGGGTCCACCCAGTGCGCTGTCTGCGGCTGGGCATATCGTAGCGAGGCTCTAGGTGCTCTATTAAGCGTTGAAATCCGACATTATTTACCACTGACAGTGGCTAGTCATCCAGCACTATAAACTGGGCAATGTGCTCTGTTATTTCTTTTGCCTTCTTGCTCTCTCTTGGGAGTTTTTCACGCTTTTCAAATGTATCTTCCAACGTTGGTTGTTGGGGGCCAGCGTGCGGTCGCTTTTTCTTTTCTGTAGCTTTATGGTGTTTTATAAAATGATTAATAACGTTGGTCGTGTTATACCGTGTAACGTGTATTGACGTTGCCACCGCGTGGGACGTCTTTTAGACACGACTTGCACTGGGCTGTTGTGTCCTTTTTAACACGAAATACTCCCATACGGCTGACATCGCTGCTTTCTGCTCGTACTGTAGCTCTGCTTAGTGTCGGAGACGCTAATAACAAACACTGGTGCGATCACATGGCCGCTACATGTTGGAGCCAGTGTTGCCATATTTTGTGAGAGAAATAAGCGACCAGGTCTAGGAAAACAAGCCCAAAAGAAGCAACGAGGCCACGGGCCCACGGCACATGAGCACTGTAAACCTATTTTCAATTATGCATGGCTATTTTCAAAAACTCTTGCAATAAAATTTGGAAAGTTTGGAATATTTTTTTGAAACATTCTAACACAAATGCTCCCCTGGGCACAAAACATTTATAAACATATTATTTGAGAACCACTGGTTTAAATAATAATTTAAAAAAATTGGAAGCAAGCCAAAATAAGCAAGTACACAATAGAAATAAGCCCCAAAAACCGCAACGCGCAACTACCGATTTTTACAAGCAACTTTACAGAAAAAGAAGACCAAAGTCGCTTATAATAAGCCGACATGGCAACACTAGTTGGAGCCAACGTGCTGGGAGTGGGAAGGATCAAAGTGCTGGAGCGGATTACTGGAATGGAGTGCTTTAATCGGAGCGTTTTATCGGTCATTTTGCTGAAATCCGATCCGATCCGATCCACATTTTTTCATTGATATCGAGCCGATATCCGATCAGTAAATCGGATCGCGGCATCTCTATCTTCAACAGACAATATCAGCCTGGACAAAGCTATAGCACTATAGGTAGTGTTGCAGCCTATTAGTCTGAAGGTTGAGAGTTCGAATCCTGTTAATGGCAGTAGGTTGAGATGTCCAATCAAACCATTATGTTTCCATCTCTCTCTCTCATCAATCTATTGTTTCCATGTCACTCTCTCTCTCTTCAATCTATTCCGTTTCCATGTCTCTCTCTCTCTCTATTCACTGGCCCCGTATTATCGCTGCTTGCAGCTATATTTGTTTTTGTTTTTTGTTTTCGACCGCTGTAAGGTGAACCCACTGGATGTGGTATTCCAGTCAGGTTATAAGAGGCAGGCTATTTTTAGGGCACCTTTTGTAGCCCCTTCCCCGTGTGGGGTGAGCAGAGTATATCCTTAATAGGGCTGCTCAGACATGAGTGCCGCTGCCGAAATGCTCTCTCTGCC
Organism: Gymnoscopelus microlampas; assembly: GCF_963454915.1. Taxonomy (NCBI): domain Eukaryota; kingdom Metazoa; phylum Chordata; class Actinopteri; order Myctophiformes; family Myctophidae; genus Gymnoscopelus; species Gymnoscopelus microlampas. The sequence continues at coordinate 42,868,427 of NC_139958.1, forward strand.
TCGGTCCGAGAGCAAAACGACTGAATCAGGCATGTGCCAGTGCATGGCTAGAAGCTCCCAGACTTCACTGTCCTGCTCCCGTCACCGTTTCCTGAACGCCATAGGACTTGAAGGGGGGTTGGGTAATGGTGGGTCCTTCAGGAGAACACCTGTGCGTGGAATCTTTTAACACTCGCGTGACTAACCCATCAATCTGTCCGATTTTGAGAATTTAAAGTGGATTATCTTCTCTCATGAAGCTCCGAGGAAGTTCCCCTTTCATGACTTTTCCTAACTATTCGATTCTGTTTTTTTTTAAAAATCTGAAACGTAGTATAAATATGAAATTAGCCCTATATATACCATCCCAGACGTTATATTTCGGCTATTTGGACCGGTCTCACCCTTTCTCCCACAGGCACGGAGCCATTCACACCTCGAGACCCCCCGCAATGGCCCGCAGACCGTGATTGTTCAAGTTAATGGATGATTTGCATTTCACTGTCAGCCTGGCCAAGGGACTTTATTAGTCCAATACTAATAATGAAATAATAATACAATAACTGTGTTTTTCCCGTAAATCTAACCTCTAAATGCTGTATTTCATCTAAGCATTGTGCAAAGCATGTTTGGGGTGCATCCCGCCATCCCCCCATTCCGACATCCCCCCATTCCGACATGCCCCCATTCCGACATGTTGCCATTCCGACATCCCCCCATTCCGACATGCCCCCATTCCGACATGTTGCCATTCCGACACATTTTAGTCCCACCATTCCGACACATTTTAGTCCCACCATTCCGACAGTCCACAAATCTTAAATGTATTTTCAAGTCAATTTTTTAAGGGGTGTGTAGCAACTTATAATGTAATAATCAGCTCATAATGTAATTAAAAGACGAGCGCATAACTTAATAGATTGTTCTATGATGTAATAATGTGTTACATTAAGAACCTCCACATAGGCGACTCATACTGTAATAAAACTTCATAATGCAACGTCTTTATAATATATGAGCTGATTATTACATTATGAGTTTTTATTACATTTTAATTATTACATTATGATACACTGACCATGACACCAACATGACACCAACATGACACTGACCATGATACTGACATGACACTGACATGACACTGACATGATACTGACCATGATACTGACATGCTACTGACCATGATACTGACATGACACTGACATGACACTGACATGACACTGACATGATACTGACCATGATACTGACCATGATACTGACCATGATACTGACATGCTACTGACCATGATACTGACATGATACTGACATGACACTGACATGATACTGACCATGATACTGACCATGATACTGACCATGACACTGACATGACACTGACATGATACTGACATGACACTGACATGATACTGACCATGATACTGACATGACACTGACCATGATACTGACATGATACTGACCATGATACTGACATGATACTGACCATGATACTGACCATGATACTGACATGATACTGACCATGACACTGACATGACACTGACATGACACTGACATGACACTGACATGATACGGTCATGCTACTGACCATGATACTGACATGATACTACCATACTTACCATGACACCAGGAGTTTTTGCCACCAAATATGGGCCATTTTCCCCTTTAACGTAACACATTATTACATTATTTTTATTATTTAATAAAAAGGAAGGTTATGCAAATGCTTCTGTGTACATCGCCAGGGGGCGCTGTTTCACCAGTGAGTGCATAACGATAAAGGACGATAAAACTAGGCCCTGAAATTATATTATGTCAATGTTATTATTTTATGTTATTTATGGTTAGAGGGTATAGCCTATACATTGTATATTATATACATTTTGGTTTCAGTATACTGCGTATATAGTGATAATACTGGTGGTAGACTACACTGAGATTGATGATCAGATGTCTTTATTTTTGATTGTTTTTGTTTTTATTAGTAGCCAATTATATATGTCGTACATAAAGCACATCTCGTTATATTCATGGCTTGATTTCTCCCATTCCAGAAGTTTACAAATATAAATAAATAGTTAAATTAAGAGCCTATTATTATTATTATTATTATTATTATTATTATTATTATTATTATTATAATTACCCATATCATTAAATTATAATGGTAATAATTTGATTTCACTGTGTTACTGCTTCTGTTCTGTTACTTTTACTTTACTGGAGTATTTGCAATTGTCTATCTATACTTTTAACTTCTACTCCACTGAAGAAATCCACTCCTCAATGTCAATAATCAGTTTTTAATGACAGAGATGAAGAAGCCCTGCAGTAACAAACAAGCAGATAAAGACATAGGCTAATTAAATAAAGTAACAAAAACGAAATAGTTTCATATGTAACTATAAGGAAGACAAACTTGCAATAACACAGTGTACAGCTTCATATGTAAGTATAAAGAAGGCAAACTTACAATAATAAAGTGAACAGCTTCCAAGCACAGTAACATAACATGTCTGTCTTCTCATGACGCTGACATAAACAATAATGGCTGCCTACTATTACTCAGCCAGACAGTCAACCCAATGTAATAGAGCCCCCTAGTGGCTGGCGGAGCACCCTGCATCCACTACATCTCAGAGGCAAATATTGTGCTTTTACTCATTACTCCACTACAATTATTTGAAAACTTTAGTTAGTAGTTACTTTGCAGGTATAAATGATTACGTTATAAAACATACATTAACCACTTTAGCCCGATTTTATACTTAGGATATTTGAAAATAGCCAATCTACAATAGGCAGTTGCATAAAAAGTCACACCATTAAAAACAACTGTACACGACCGGTCTACTAAACTGGAAGGCTCATAAAGCACTAAGCTTGTTTAAAATGAGATCCCCACATACACAAATCATGATGACATATAGGAGACAGACAGAAATACACACTACTGCTTCATGCCTCACTGTTTTCTCAGACAGACAACGCATGCAGTAAAATGTTAATAGACCTGACTGCTTATTTCTCTCGCAAAATTTGGCAACCCAATCTTTTCCCTGTCACTGCGAAGCGGCCAAAAAAGACCAGATCTACAAGCATAGAGCTTGTCACGCAGCGACAGTTTTTTTGCTTGTAGATCAGATATTTTGCGCAGGATTGAGCACATGTGTGAAGCATACCGATGTGTTCGCTACAGATCGCGCTGTTTTATAATGCTGTGCCAACAGATCTGATCTACAAGCATAGGGCTTGTCAGGCAGCGACTGTTTTATGTTTGTAGATCAGATATTTAGCGCAGGAGTAGAGCTGGAATAAGCACATTTGTGGAACATACCAATGTGTTTACTTGTTGCGCTGACATAGGGAGGAGGAGAGGAGACATACATTAACTCAAGAGTTTAATGTAAGCTACAAGCTACATATACGCTTTTTTTTTTTACATACATGATCTGCAGTTACTATTACAAGTTAGTGAAGTTACACATGCACGTTCCCAGTTAGCCCATATTATAATGTTCTGCCTGCATGTAGTCTGACAATATATGTGAGCTGTTATGTTAATAGGTAGGCTATTTAAAAGACAATAGAATCCCCCACTGTGACCTGCAGCGCAGGGGTACAAGGTGTCGGATCGTCTCGAGCCTGGGGGGAGAGACTGGCCAATGGAATAGCAGGAAACGAACATTCATTATGTTATTAACTCAGGCTGTGTATGGGATGGGCTGACGGCCGTCGCGGGAGTGTTAAAGTGGGGAGACTGGCACCCACCACACTGTCCTTGGTAAAGAGAGGGCCAGGGTCCAATGGCATGGAGACCAAGACAATTGGGGACCCATCTTTGCTGCAGCCTTCTTCCGCCTTTGTGGCCGTTGTGGAGCTTCTCTGCAACCATCATCCGCCCACTCCGCCGCTGAAGGTCTTTTTCGGATCGATCTTCGTCTGGAACCTCGCCTTTGACCTTACCGCCATGGGTGACCCTACCAGGAGCTTAAGCTCCAGACGGCATCGCTCTCAGGTTCATCGGAACACGCAAGGCTCTCCACCATGGCAAGGTGGCGAACCAAGGAGAGCACATAAACTCACAAACAGAATCACATGAGTGAAACATACCTGCCCTTGACCATCATTCTGGCCTGGTGGAGATAATTATTAAAAGTCTAATAACAGTGTGTCCTCTTCATCCAATGTGTATCTATAGATAGAAGTATGTGAATCCTCCTGTACAATATACACACTATAAAACTATACAATGTACACACACTATAACACTATACAATATACACAACACTATAACACAACAACAGAAGTTATGCGTGCAAACTACTCAAAGATCAAATCATGTAGATCTCTAGTCTGCAGAAGAAACATAATGATGTGAATTCACGTCACCGGGATGGTTTTACTGATTATTGTTAATTGATTGTTATTCCTTGTTTTTATTGTTTCTGCAATGTCAAGGAGACACAGACCAGAGTCTCCAACACCCAGCGGTGTGTCTATGGGGAGTGGCCAGTCTAGATTTCAACCTCCTGCCTTCAGTAATGAATCTGGACCTCCACACAAGTATGTGCATCCTCCTACAATATACACACTATAACACTATACACACTATAACACTATACAATATATACACAATACTATAACATGACACAGTGGATTCTTTTTTCATTATATGACATATCGTTTAAGAGTTATCTAGGCCTGCAAAAAGCAGCCTGTTATAGCGCCATCTGAGGCTCATTTGAATAATTCAAATAATAATAAAATAACAAAATAAAAGATCTTCCTTGGCCTACTGGGAGTGTGTGTTCAAAGTTTCACGCCGATCAGTCCAGCAATGTCCGAGATTAGCTGCTCACAGTTAGACTCACAAACTGACTCACAGACAGAATCACAGACTCATATAGACTCACACAGAGACTCATAGACCCACAGACAGACTCACAGACTCACAGACTCACATAGACTCACAGACAGAATCACAAACTCACAGACACATAGACTCACAGACAGAATCACGAACTCACAGACAGAATCACAGACTCACAGACAGAATCACAAACTCACAGACTCAGACAGAATCACAAACTCACAGACTCACAGACAGAATCACAAACTCACATAGACTCACATAGACTCACATACAGACTCACATAAACTCACACAGAGACATAGACTCACAGTCTCACATAGACTCACAGACTCACATAGACTCACATACAGACTCACAGACTCACATAAACTCACACAGACTCATAGACTCACAGTCTCACATAGACTCACACAGACTCACAGACTCACAGACAGAATCTAGACTCACACAAACTCACATAGACTCACAGACTCACATAGACTCACATAGACTCACAGACAGAATCTAGACTCACACAAACTCACATAGACTCACAGACTCACATAGACTCACATAGACTCACATAGACTCATAGACAGACTCGCATAAACTCACACAGACTCATAGACTCACAGACTCAAGAGACAGACAGAATCACATGAGTGAAAACATACCTGCCCTTGGCCATTGTTCTGGCCTGGTGGAGATAATTATTAAAACAACTAGTTATTAGACTCTAAACAGTCTAATAACAGTGTGTCCTCTTCGTCCAATGTGTATCTATAGATTATAATTCAGGGTCCCCACGGTCATGAAATTCCTGGAAATATTTTGAAATAAAATTAAAAAAAATCCAGTACTGGAAAAGGTTTGAAATTGATCAAACATCATCAAAGGTCCTGGAATTTATCAAGGGTCCTGGAAAAATATTTGGCTATGCATTGTTTTTGGCTATTGATTTTGTTAAAACAAAACATTTTCATAAACATGAATAATATTACACGAGATATGTAACATAAGTAGTTTTTCGCCGAACGGGCTGTGTGACGGCAGCCTAATGTATGTCTCAAACTTTATTTTTGCTACACTGCCTATCTTTGGGCATTCTACATAGGAGTAAGAGACACATTATTGCGCCGAATGATTGTTATATAGGCCTGGGAATTGGGCTAAATATTCTGGAAAAGTTTTGGAAAAGTTTTGGAAATTCATTGCTAAAAATGTGTGGGGACCCTGATAATAGATTATGTGTGCAGTTTGTGAATGAAGTGGTACAAATCACAATGGGCTGTTCAATGGTGAATGTATGCATTAATGCAACAAACTATGGAATATGTATAAATGAAATAAATTATGGAATATCTACCTATTTATGCAACAAATTACGAAATATCTATGTATGAAAAACTATGGAATATCTACCTATTTATGCAGAAAACTATGAAATATATATTTATGAAATAAATATTAAATACTATTTGAGAACTATGTGTAGGCTACTGTTTATTGTTATTTTATTTTTTTCCTTGTTGCTGCAATGTCAAGGAGACCAGAGTGTCCAACACCCAGCTGTGTGTCTATGGGGAGTGACCGGTCTAAAGGACTTCCTCCTGCCTTCAGTGATGAACCTGGACCTCCACACACAGAGTATGTGAATCTTCCTATACACTATACACTAACATGACAAAGTGATCTCATGCTAAGTTACTTAGCATATTACAAAAACACAACAACAGAAGTTATGTGTGCAAACTACTCAAAGATCAAATCATGTAGATTAGTCTGCAGAAGACACATAGTGATGTGAATTCACGTGACCGGGATGGTTTTACTGTTTATTGTTATTCCTTGTTTTTATTGTTGCTGCAATGTCAAGGAGTCACAGACCAGAGTCTCCAACACCCAGCTGTGTGTCTATGGGGAGTGGCCAGTCTAGATTTCAACCTCCTGCCTTCAGTAATGAATCTGGACGTCCATACGCAAAGTATGTGCATCATACAATATACACACTACAACACTATACAACATACACACTATAACACTATACAATATACACAATACTATAACATGACACAGTGGATTCTTTCTTCATTATATGACATATCGTTCAAGAGTTATCTAGAACTCAATGTAAAGCAGCCTGTTATAGCGCCATCTGAGGCTCATTTGAATAATTCAAATAATAATAAAATAATAAAATAAAAGATCTTCCTTGGCCTACTGGGAGTGTGTGTTCAAAGTTTCACACCGATCAGTCCAGCAATGTCCGAGATTAGCTGCTCACAGTTAGACTCACAAACTGACTCACAGACAGAATCACAGACTCATATAGACTCACACAGAGACTCATAGACTCACAGACAGACAGACTCCCAGACTCACAGACAGAATCACAGAATCACATAGACTCACATAGACTCACAGACTCACATAGACTCACTCACAGACTCACATAGACTCACAGACTCAACTAGACTCACAGACTCACAGACTCACATAGACTCACATAGACTCACAGACTCACAGTATACTCAGTCTCACATAGACTCACACAGACTCACAGACTCACATAGACTCACAGACAGAATCATAGACTCACATAGACTCACATAGACTCACAGACAGAATCACAGACTCACATAGACTCACAGACAGAATCACAGACTCACATAGACTCACATAAACTCACATAGACTCACATAGACTCATAGACAGACTCACAGACTCACATAAACTCACACAGACTCACAGACTCACATAGACTCACTTAGACTCACAGACAGAATCACAGACTCACATAGACTCACAGACAGAATCAACAGACTCACATAGACTCACAGACAGAATCACAGACTCACATAGACTCACAGACAGAATCACAGACTCACATAAACTCACATAGACTCACAGACTCACATAGACTCATAGACAGACTCACAGACTCACATAAACTCACACAGACTCATAAACTCACAGACTCAAGAGACAGACAGAATCACATGAGTGAAAACATACCTGCCCTTGGCCATCGTTCTGGCCTGGTGGAGATAATTATTAGACTCTAAACAGTCTAATAACAGTGTGTCCTCTTCGTCCAATGTGTATCTATAGATTATAATTGATTATGTGTGCAGTTTGTGAATGAAGTGGTACAAATCACAATGGGCTGTTCAATGGTGAATGTATGCATTAATGCAACAAACTATGGAATATGTATATATGAAATAAATTATGGAATATCTACCTATTTATGCAACAAATTACGAAATATCTATGTATGAAAAACTATGGAATATCTACCTATTTATGCAGAAAACTATGAAATATATATTTATGAAATAAATATTAAATACTATTTGAGAACTATGTGTAGGCTACTGTTTATTGTTATTTTATTTTTTTCCTTGTTGCTGCATTGTCAAGGAGACCAGAGTGTCCAACACCCAGCTGTGTGTCTATGGGGAGTGACCGGTCTAAAGGACTTCCTCCTGCCTTCAGTGATGAACCTGGACCTCCACACACAGAGTATGTGAATCTTCCTATACGATATACACTATACACTAACATGACAAAGTGATCTCATGCTAGGTTACTTAGCATATTACAAAAACACAACAACAGAAGTTATGTGTGCAAACTACTCAAAGATCAAATCTTGTAGATTAGTCTGAAGAAGACACATAATGATGTGAATTCACGTGACCGGGATGCTTTTACTGTTTATTGTTATCCTTGTTTTTATTGTTGCTGCAATGTCAAGGAGTCACAGACCAGAGTCTCCAACACCCAGCTGTGTGTCTATGGGGAGTGGCCAGTCTAGATTTCAACCTCCTGCCTTCAGTAATGAATCTGGACGTCCACACACAAAGTATGTGCATCATACAATATACACACTACAACACTATACAACATACACACTATAACACTATACAATATACACAATACTATAACATGACACAGTGGATTCTTTTTTCATTATATGACATATCGTTCAAGAGTTATCTAGGCCTCAATGTAAAGCAGCCTGTTATAGCGCCATCTGAGGCTCATTTGAATAATTCAAATAATAATAAAATAACAAAATAAAAGATCTTCCTTGGCCTACTGGGAGTGTGTGTTCAAAGTTTCACGCCGATCAGTCCAGCAATGTCCGAGATTAGCTGCTCACAGTTAGACTCACAAACTGACTCACAGACAGAATCACAGACTCATATAGACTCACACAGAGACTCATAGACCCACAGACAGACTCACAGACTCACAGACTCACATAGACTCACAGACAGAATCACAAACTCACAGACACATAGACTCACAGACAGAATCACGAACTCACAGACAGAATCACAGACTCACAGACAGAATCACAAACTCACAGACTCAGACAGAATCACAAACTCACAGACTCACAGACAGAATCACAAACTCACATAGACTCACATAGACTCACATACAGACTCACATAAACTCACACAGAGACATAGACTCACAGTCTCACATAGACTCACAGACTCACATAGACTCACATACAGACTCACAGACTCACATAAACTCACACAGACTCATAGACTCACAGTCTCACATAGACTCACACAGACTCACAGACTCACATAGACTCACAGACAGAATCTAGACTCACACAAACTCACATAGACTCACAGACTCACATAGACTCACATAGACTCACAGACAGAATCTAGACTCACACAAACTCACATAGACTCACAGACTCACATAGACTCACATAGACTCATAGACAGACTCGCATAAACTCACACAGACTCATAGACTCACAGACTCAAGAGACAGACAGAATCACATGAGTGAAAACATACCTGCCCTTGGCCATTGTTCTGGCCTGGTGGAGATAATTATTAAAACAACTAGTTATTAGACTCTAAACAGTCTAATAACAGTGTGTCCTCTTCGTCCAATGTGTATCTATAGATTATAATTGATTATGTGTGCAGTTTGTGAATGAAGTGGTACAAATCACAATGGGCTGTTCAATGGTGAATGTATGCATTAATGCAACAAACTATGGAATATGTATAAATGAAATAAATTATGGAATATCTACCTATTTATGCAACAAATTACGAAATATCTATGTATGAAAAACTATGGAATATCTACCTATTTATGCAGAAAACTATGAAATATATATTTATGAAATAAATATTAAATACTATTTGAGAACTATGTGTAGGCTACTGTTTATTGTTATTTTATTTTTTTCCTTGTTGCTGCAATGTCAAGGAGACCAGAGTGTCCAACACCCAGCTGTGTGTCTATGGGGAGTGACCGGTCTAAAGGACTTCCTCCTGCCTTCAGTGATGAACCTGGACCTCCACACACAGAGTATGTGAATCTTCCTATACGATATACACTATACACTAACATGACAAAGTGATCTCATGCTAGGTTACTTAGCATATTACAAAAACACAACAACAGAAGTTATGTGTGCAAACTACTCGAAGATCAAATCATGTAGATTAGTCTGAAGAAGACACATAATGATGTGAATTCACGTGACCGGGATGCTTTTACTGTTTATTGTTATCCTTGTTTTTATTGTTGCTGCAATGTCAAGGAGTCACAGACCAGAGTCTCCAACACCCAGCTGTGTGTCTATGGGGAGTGGCCAGTCTAGATTTCAACCTCCTGCCTTCAGTAATGAATCTGGACGTCCACACACAAAGTATGTGCATCATACAATATACACACTACAACACTATACAACATACACACTATAACACTATACAATATACACAATACTATAACATGACACAGTGGATTCTTTTTTCATTATATGACATATCGTTCAAGAGTTATCTAGGCCTCAATGTAAAGCAGCCTGTTATAGCGCCATCTGAGGCTCATTTGAATAATTCAAATAATAATAAAATAAATATAGCTGCAAGCAGCGATAATACGGGGCCAGTGAATAGAGAGAGAAAGAGAGAGAGAGAGACATGGAAACGGAATAGATTGAAGAGAGAGAGAGTGACATGGAAACAATAGATTGATGAGAGAGAGAGATGGAAACAGAATGGTTTGATTGGACATCTCAACCTATTGCCATTAACAGGATTCAAACTCTCAACCTTCAGACTAATAGGCTGCAACACTACCTATAGTGCTATAGCTTTGTCCAGGCTGATATTGTCTGTTGAAGATCATAAACTCTTGCCTTCTTTCATGAACCAAGCCCCTGTTTCACTAACACTAAGATCACTCGTTCACAAACCATTTACCAATGAAGAAATTGTACATCTCCTCAGAACCAAAACTAGTGAAAGTAGCCGATCTACAAGCTCACAAAGTTGTGAGATTGTAGATCAGCTATTTTCAGAATGAAGTATGTCATACGTTGAAAAAACGTACTCTCAAATAAGCATTTCAGGTTATCTTTACCATTTGCACATGTATTCATTGATACAGTCATGTTGTTTGCAATTCAACTTAAATTAAGTCTGCATCAAGTGAGGCTTGAACTGGCGACCTTGAGATTGTGAGGCATTCATTTAAGGGAGACGCCATTGGCCCAACAGACAAGTGACTGTGAAAAAGGAGATCACACAGATGATACAGTTTCACGCAAATAGCTGAAAAATCCTGGGTTTAAGTGTTTTTCAAACTGCTCAAAATTGCGGACAATCTAAGGGCGGAGCTTACTGGTCAAAGCGATAGATGTGTTCCTCATGAGTCAAGGCACAAGTGTAAGCAAGTTTCACAACTTTCGGCCAAACGAGGCATGACTTTTGCCTGTTTAAAGTTTGCATTTTCAAAAAATTGCTATAGCGCCCCCCTTTGGCCAATTGGAGTGAGATTGGTTTCAGTGATATTTGGAATGACTCTCTACATTACTGCAACGTTTCAAAGAAATGTGAGTCTTGCATGTATGTGTTAGGGGCAGATGAATAATTTTCATAAAACTGCAATAGTTAAAATCTATGGAATCCTGGGATTTTGGAGCAATCTGCACGAAACGTTTAACACTTGAACTTTGGACCTCTGCCGACAACTTCTAGGCGGCGGAATTTCCATAAGTGAAAAAATGCAGAAGTTAGGAGCCAATGGCTGTTTTTCATGTAATTCAAAATGGTGGGCGATCTAAAGGTCAGAGGTCAAAAGTCAGACCACGAAAGTTGTCGGGCATGAAGAGACGCATGTGTGTATCGAAGTTTCATGGTTGTAGGTCAAACAGGGCATGAGTTGTACCTGTTCAAAGTTGGCACTTTCAATTGAGTGCTATAGCGCCACCCTTTGACGAATGAGTGTGAGAATTATTTCTTGGTAGTTTTTCATGAGCATCTACCATATGGCCGAGTTTCGTAAAAAGCGTATCCACGGTTAAGCCAGAACTGGCAAAAACAAGTATTTTTCAAACTGCTCAAAATTGCGGAAAATCTAAGGGCGGAGCTTAATGGTCAAATCGATACGTGTGTTCCTCATGAGTCAAGGCACATGTGTAAGCAAGTTTCACGACTTTCGGCCAAACGAGGCATGACTTATGCCTGTTTAAAGTCTGCATTTTCAAAAAATTGCTATAGCGCCCCCCTTTGGCCAATTGGAGTAAGATTGGTTTCAGTGATATTTGGAATGACCCTGTACATTTCTGCAAAGTTTCAAAGAAATGTGAGTCTGCATGTATGTTTTAGGCGCAGATGAATAATTTTCATAAAACTGCAATAGTTAAAATCTATGGAATCCTAGGATTTTGGAGCAATCTGCACGAAACGTTTAACACTTGAACTTTGGACCTCTGCCGACAACGGCGGCGGAATTTCCATAAGTGAAAAAATGCAGAAGTTAGGAGCCAATGACTGTTTTTCATATAATTCAAAATGGTGGGAGATCTAAAGGTCAGAGGTCAAAAGTCAGAGTGTGAAAGTTGTTCAGCATGAGGAGACGCATATGTGTATCCAAGTTTCATGGCTGTAGGTCAAACAGGGCATGAGTTGTACCTGTTCAAAGTTGCCATTTTCAATTGAGTGCTATAGCGCCACCTTTGGACGAAAGATTGTGAGAATTATTTCTTGATAGTTTTTCATGACCATCTACCATATGGCCGAGTTTCGTAAAAAGCGACTGCACGGTTCAGCCAGAACTGCGAAAAGTGGCAGAAGAAGAAAAAGAAGAAGAAGTGACAGAATACTGCCAATAACAAAACAGGTCCAGAGCTGAGCTCTGGCCCCGTAATAACATAAAAGATCTTCCTTGGCCTACTGGGAGTGTGTTCAAAGTTTCACGCCGATCAGTCCAGCAATGTCCGAGATTAGCTGCTCACAGTTAAACTCACAAACTGACTCACAGACAGAATCACAGACTCATATAGACTCACACAGAGACTCATAGACTCACAGACAGACTCACAGACTCACAGACTCGCATAGACTCACAGACAGAATCACAAACTCACAGACAGACTCACAGACAGACTCACAGACTCACATAGACTCACAGACAGAATCACATAGACTCACATAGACTCACAGACTCACAGACTCAACTAGACTCACAGACTCACATAGACTCACAGACTCACAGTCTCACATAGACTCACACAGACTCACACAGACTCATAGACTCACAGACAGACTCACATAGACTCACATAGACTCACATAGACTCACAGACTAACATATTCACAGTCTCACATAGACTCACACAGACTCACACAGACTCACAGACTCACATAGACTCACAGACAGAATCACAGACTCACATAGACTCACACAGACTCACAGACTCACATAGACTCACAGACAGAATCACAGACTCACATAGACTCATAGACAGACTCACGGACTCACATAAACTCACATAGACTCAGAGACTCACATAGACTCATAGACAGAATCACAGACTCACATAAACTCACATAGACTCACAGACTCACATAGACTCACAGACAGAATCACAGACTCACATAAACTCACATAGACTCACAGACTCACATAGACTCATAGACAGACTCACAGACTCACATAAACTCACACAGACTCATAGACTCACAGACTCAAGAGACAGACAGAATCACATGAGTGAAAACATACCTGCCCTTGGCCATTGTTCTGGCCTGGTGGAGATAATTATTAAAACAACAAGTTATTAGACTCTAAACAGTCTAATAACAGTGTGTCCTCTTCGTCCAATGTGTATCTATAGATTATAATTGATTATGTGTGCAGTTTGTGAATGAAGTGGTACAAATCACAATGGGCTGTTCAATGGTGAATGTATGCATTAATGCAACAAACTATGGAATATGTATATATGAAAAACTATCTACCCATACAATATACACTATACACTAACATGACAAAGTGATCTCATGCTAAGTTACTTAATATATATATATTTTTTAAATAGAAAAAGTGCTTCTCGGAGCACATGTCTCCGCCGGGTTAGGTAGTTTATTGTGGGCCAGCAATATGAAAAATCGGACGGAACCATCTTGATCACTTGACTATAGAGATAATGTGTAGGCCTACCGACTTGATTGGTATAGGAGTAATATAAGAAAGAAAAGTGTTGCAAAGATCGGCCTCCTGGTGGCGCTATAATACAGCATTGTTAAAAGGGTGCCATTTGTTCTTCAACGTAGTGCGAATGTGCGTGCAAAGTTTCACCGCAATCGGACGGCATTTTGTTCAAAACGAGCCACTCCTTCAAACTTTAGATGTCAATGTTAGCCAATAAGGATGGAATTATTATGAAAAAAGGCAAATGTGAAAAATGCAGTGCAGATGTTTTTCCTTGGCCTCCAGGGAGTATGGGTGCAAAGTTTCACGCAGATTGGTGCAGTTATAGTTAAAAATGCAAATCGGCCTGTTATAGCGCCACCATGAGGCTGATTTTAACAATTCTAAGTGGCAATTCTTCCTCTGCCTAGTGGGAATGTGGTGTGAAATTTCACGTAAATTAAATCGCAAGCTGCGTTCATGATTTGAGGGATTTTGTTCAAAACGGACCATATGGAATATGGAAAATCGGACAGATCTGTGTTGATCACATGACTAGAGATAATGTGTACCGATTTGAGACAACAACAACAACAAGATGAGTATAATAATGGCATGTCCTCCATGCCCAATCTTTAGCTTGTTAGATAGTAAGTTAGTATGTGTGCAGTTTGTGAATAAAGTGGTACAAATAACAATGTGTTCAGTGGTGAAGCTGCACTAGGAGTCCAAATGCACAAACATTTATTGTCTCCGCCAGGCAGAAAGTCATGGCGAGAGTATCTATCTGTCTATGTAACAATCTATATTATATCTATCTGTCTATGTAACAAACTATATAATATCTATATGTCCATGTAACAAACTAAGTTACGCCACTTGGATACAGACCAGGGTCTGGTCGCCTGAAGGAGGGTGTCTGTTGTTGCGAGACCCAAAACACCCAGTGACTCCAGGAAACAACACTGATGATGTGTCCAAGTTTGTGCATCAGTAGATGCATGTATTTACTAACAAACTATATTATATCTATTTGTCCATGTAACAAACTATATAATATCTATTTGTCTATGTAACAAACTGTATAATATCTATCTGTCTATGTAACAAACTGTTACGGCCCTAGCCGTATGGTTATTTTGAGTGTAGTTATATTTGTCTCCTTCAGGCTGAAGGCATGGTGGAGAGTATGTTTTCACTTTGTCCGTCCGTGTGTGTGTCCGTCCAGCTTTGTCTGTCCGTGTGTCCATCCAGCTCCATACATGGGCACATGGTCTGTGAACACCTAACATTGGTCAAGCTTCACGTGACATCACAATATGTAATATAAATAGGTAAGACAGAATTAATCAGGAACAGTTTTACCACGTCGCCTGGCGGAGACCTGTGCTCCGAGGAGCACATTTTCTAGTTTGGTTATATTTCTGTGCTATGTGTGGATTATATTGTTGTTTTTCTGTATTCCATATAAGGTCATGAGTGGTGGTGGAAGCTGTGAGTCTGAGTGTGGTGCTGGTGTGAGTGAGTGGTTGATTGACTTCAAGCTGTCCAGATTGACAGGTCCACCCTCTGGCCCTGTTCCCCTGCTCCAGTTCGTCGTCCCTTTGTTGCCGCCCCAGCCAGGGTTTTACTGTTCTCTGGAGCTCACCTACAAAAGCTCATTCTGCCCTGACTGTCATGGGGACTGGTCGCTCGTTTTGGTTGTTCATTTGTCCTTCAGTGACCTTTCATTCAGTTACTTTGTTTGTCCTTCAGCTGCTTTGTTTGACCTTTAATTACTTTGTTTGATCTTCAGTTATCCTTATAGTTAAACCGGTTGCTTTTTGACCCTTATTATATTGAGTTAACAGTTATTCTGTATATATTTGCACATTTCATTCATTATTGTATTTATCGGTTCACTCGCCTTGTAGGGGTGTTTGGTCTTTTTATTTGGTTTAACCACTTCTTTATTTGTTTCTGTTTATTCTTTAGTTAGGTAAGTAAGTTTAGCAATTGTATAGTTCTCTTTGGTTAGGTTTAGGTTAGGGGGTAATTTTTCTTTATTAGGTACAAGTTTTTGCATAATTATGTAAACCGACACCCTGACATTTTTGGCACTTATGAAAAAAATACAAAAAGAGCTTGAAATCTCTGCACAAAAAAGGGAAAATAAAACAATTCATTTTTGAAAGCGACTTTGTCCTCCATTATTATGTCACCTCCCCTACCCTAGACAGGGGGTCGTAACATGATTTGGGGGCTCGTCCGTTCCAAATTATAAGATCATATCGATCCAAATTATAACAAAATGTGCCCCTGAAACATATTCCTTTTTGAAATTAACTTTTTGAGTATTCGTTCGATTCAGTTTAATTTGTTTGTTTTGACAGGTTGCATGGGTTTGGTTTGGATCGTTTTGGGTTTGGTTCGGTCTGGTGAGTAGTCAATTAAGCTTTGTTCTATTTTTGTTTTGTTTGGCAGGTTAGTTGGTGGCAGAGTATTTTTGGTTTGTTGTCATGACCTCTGAAGAAATAGATGAGGTGGCGTATTCTTTCCCGACTTGCAAAAGTCTTAAACATTTCTGTCCTATCGGGTGCCAATAAGGCCGAGCTAAGGTCTTATATAAAGTGACACAGGCCATTTGTCACAAGCTGGACGTGTTTCAGACAAGATGCCTCAGACGAATACTAAGAATATTCTGGCCCATGACCGTCTCCAATGAAAACCTTTACCGGAGCACAGGCTTGACCCCACTGTCAAGTGTCATCAAGCTCAAAAGATGGATGTGGATCGGTCACGTGTGCAGAATGAACCCAAGTGCCATCCCAAGGGTAGCCATGAGATGGACACCACCAGGGAAGAGAAAAAGAGGCCGACCCAAAGAGACCTGGAGAAGATCTGTGGAGAAAGAGATGAAAGAACTTGGATGGACCTGGGGCCAAGTGCAGCACTGGGCAGTAGACAGACAGCATTGGCGTTCATTGGTGAAGACCTTATGTGCTATACAGCATGAAGAGGATTAAGTAAGTTTAAGTAAGGTCTTATATAGAGGCAAAACGTACTGAAAGAGGGCTCATAGAGCGTGTAAGCACCGGGCTGGCAGAGAATATGCCTGGGCGTTCGGTGAGAATGTGGAGGCGGCTGCTGACACAGACTCCCCGGTGCTCAGTGAGCATGGGGACGTAGAGGCTAAGGCCTCACCTCATACAGTAGCTCCGGAACAGGCCCGCTTATAGCTCACATCACAGCTCAACCTCTTTTCCATATGCTGATGCAACTCCGCATCAGGGCCGCAGAGCTCGACGGGTCGCCTGCCCCTTAGCCCAGGACAAGTGGTTCTGGAACTTCGGGATGCCCTCCAGACTTCAATATCGGTAAGCATATTCCTCTGGTACCACACTTAAAAGAGACAAAACTTGATTCTTATTTTGACACTTTTGAGCGCATAGCAACCACAGTGAAATGGCCTAAGAATATGTGGAGTCTATTACTGCAATGCAAATTAGTGGGAAAAGCTTGGGATGTGTCTGCAGCCTTAACTATTGAAGAGAGGCGTAAGTATGAAGTTGTAAAAGAAACCATACTACGGGCATATGTCCCGCAAGTCCCTCCCAACTTGCTCCGGGCAATTGAGACCATGTACGCAGGAACAAGGGCCAAGGTGGTGACCCCAGATGGCAACAGCGAGGAGTTTGACATCCTGGCTGGGGTAATGCAAGGGGACACACTAGCCCCCTTCCTCTTCGTCATAGTCCTGGATTATGCACTTAGGAAGGCCATCAGTGGACGAGAGCAGGATCTTGGCTTCACTCTAACCCCAAGGAGGTCGAAACGACACCCCACAGTAGTCCTGACAGACCTGGACTATGCGGACGACATCAGCCTGCTCCCCGACAACGTGGAACAGGCACAGGAGCTCCTGAACAGAGTGGAGGTAGAGTGTGCCAAGGTTGGCATTAGGCTAAATGCCAAGAAAACTGAGGTTATCACCTATAACATCCCATCAGAACATCCACCTCTGACAACAACAGGGGGCACTGTGCTGAAGGAAGTCAAGGACTTTAAGTACCTGGGCTCATGGGTCAACTCATCCGAGCAAGATATTAAAGTGAGGAAGGCACTTGCATGGAGAGCTCTGAATGGCCAGTGTATGGAACTACAACCTCCCCCGTCAAATCAAACTCAGCTTCTTCTATGCAACGGTAGAGTCTGTTCTCCTCTATGGCAGTGAATGCTGGACTCTGAAGCCAACCCTGCAGAAGTCTCTAGATGGGTGCTACACCAGAATGTTGCGTGCAGTACTTAACATCAGCGAGCACACATGTTACCAACAAGATCCTGTATGAAGGAATGCCAAGGGTGAGCGAGAAAATAGCAGCCAGGAGAATGAGACTTGCACTGCCAAAGACATCAAGAACTGCCAGCCAGCGAATTGGTGCTGTGGGAACCAACGCACGGTCATCGGTCACAAGGACGTCCCACAATGACATACGTGGATGTACTCAAGAATGATGCAGGAGCGCAAAGTACCAACGAACTGGCCAGATGTATGGAGAACCGGGATGGCTCGTCTGAGGACGACCTAGAGAGATATGAGTTAGTGCCGTAGGTTTAGGTCCTGTGAAAAGACTGCCAACCAAACATATGTGGAATTTGCCAGGGAGAAAACTGTTTTGTTTGACAAATGGTGCACAGCGAACAAAGTACTGACTATTCACCAGCTTCGTGAATTGGTATTATTGGAGGAATTTAAGTCCTGTCTACCTGAGCGTATTGTTGTCTACTTAAACAAGCAGAAAGTAGATAATGTGGCTAAGGCGGCGGCGCACGCCGATGAGTTGATTTTGACACACCGATCTGTAATGTTGTCTCCGGTTCGGAGACTCGTGATTGTTTCTATTGTCATGAAAAAGGTCACCTCATTTCGCCATGTACCACTCTACAGCGAAAAGAAACTCAGAGTCCAAAAAAATCAAAAGCTGTTGGGTTCATTCAGTCCATTCCTCCTCTGCCTTCCTCTGACACAGGTGGGCCTGTGTCAGACGAAATGGAAGAATGTTTTGGACCCTTCCTGCTGAAAGGTTCAGTGTCCCTATCAGGTCAGGATATAGATCAGGTACCGATCACAATCCTCAGTGTTTTTGCGTTCGCCCTTGGTCTCTGGTTTTGTGCAGGTGGGTACTCGCGCTTCTTTAACAGTCGTCGGCGTTTCGTTGATTCTCTGCAATGACTTGGCAGGGGGAAAAGTTTTCCCAACGCCAGAAATTGTCGAGAATCCTGTGATCGATTTGGATCAGTCTATGGGCACCTCGGTATTGTTCCCTGCCTGCACAATTTTTATTGGCCAGGGCCATCAGATTTTTGCCTTTCGTGTCATGTTTGCCAAATGATGGGGAAACCTAACCAGGTTATTCCTCCTGCTCCTTTATTACCTATTCCGGTGATGGGAGAACCCTTCGAACATATTATTGACTGTGTTGGCCCACTTCCCAAAACAAAGTCAGGTCATCAGTATTTGTTGACTTTAATGTGCGCTGCCACTCCTTATCCTGAGGCGATTCCATTGCGCATGTTGTATATGGTCCCATTGATCAGACAAAAACAACACTATTCCCTGAGTGTAAGAATAACAAGAATCCAGTTTGAAAGTGGGTTTGTCCATAGAAATGTGTCTATTTCCATTCGGGCATGACATCTGTGCGTTGCCAATTCACAGTGTAACCTGAATCACAGAAACATTACAATATATGCAGACATTAAACACACCTCCTGGTTCATTTCCAACCACTTACAAACAGGTTTTTAGGAACAAAAGACTTATTGGGCTAGCCTTCTCAATCAGCACGAGGAATTAGCATGTTCCTTGGTTTTAACATGTGACAATTTACTTTAACCTTCTATCTATAAAACTATACTTTTACAAAAGCTCATATTATGAAATATTTGTTTAACATCTTATTATCTTCAAAATAAGCCCACACACATATGTATTCAACCTTGTATGAATGATTTAAACAAAAAGAGATGATTTAAAAGGACATAACATTTTCCTCAAATTCAAGAAGAGAAGTTATATACAATTAGCTGGTTTCTTCCCCCTCACATTTCTTTTATTATACATGGGATTAAGGTGCAAAAAAAGTCAGTGCGTGTCGACCGCATAATCCACCTAAGGTGGACTGACCCTGGTATAATCTGCAAGTAGCTCCATGAGGGAGAGCAAAAAAAGAAAGTCACTTGTACCTGGTGTAGTCCACAAGTATGTCCAAGGAGGAGCTACATCCAAGTCATTTGTCCCTGGTATAATCCACAGGTGTGTTCAAGAAGAGCCAAAAAAGGTCTGCGACCAGCTGGACCGTACTGCCTATTGTCAGGCTGCTGAACAAGGCTCATGCCTCCTTCAGCAGTCTGACAGCAGCCGGATTAAAACTGCACCAGAACCTGGTGGTGGTACTCTTGATACTGCCGTAGGGCCCCTTGCCCGGTCGCGGTTGTTACCCCAGACCGCTGGAGTAAAACCTGAGTGTGCCATGTTAATATGCTCAAACCATATTTTGATCGTTCTGAGAGTATTGCGCCTTCAGTTCTACCCGCCCCGGTAGCTTCAGTTGTGTCCGTCGTGTCATCTTCATATTCCCCAGAGAGTGATGGTTTGCGTTCAAAGAGCTCTGCTGGCTCTTGTATGCAAAATTCAGAAATTCTGAAAAATCTGCCTGATTATTTGCTGCACTTGTATTTAGTGGCTCAAGCAGACGTAATTAATTTGATTGAAAATAACCCCATTTTATTTTCAGACATACCTTCCCGCACTACTGTAATATCACATGATGTGGAAGTAGGTGTGAATCCTCCTATTAAACAACATGCTTATCGGTTAAATCCTACTAAACGCTCATTGTTTAAAAAGGAGGTAATTATTTGCTAGATATTGGCCTGGCCATTCCCAGCTCTAGCGCGTGGAGTTCGCCTTTGGCTGCTCGTGCCAAAATCTGACGGCAGTCAGCGCTTCTGCACAGATTACAGAAAGGTAAATAATGTTACCAAGCCTGATTCTTATCCTCTGCCTCGCATGGAGGACTGTGTAGACCGTGTTGGTGCTGCTAAATTCGTTACACAACTTGATTTACTTAAAGGGTACTGGCAGGTCCCTTTAACTGCTCGTGCTTCAGCAAAATGCCTTTTAAGTTGGAGGTGGATGCTAGTGGAAGTGGAGCCGGAGCAGTACTGCTGCAGGAGGATGACGCAGGTATTGACCATCCAAACTGTTATTTCTCAAAGAAATGTAATGCACCTCAGAGCAATTACAGTACTATTGAAAAAGAGGCTCTCTTTATTGCTTGATCTGCAGTTTTTTTTAGGTTTACGTGGGATCTAGCCCATTGCCTGTAGTTGTTTATACTGATCATTACCTTTTGGTCTTTCTAAGACAAATGAAACATTTGAATCATGCGATGGTCGTTACTGGTACAGGATTTCAACTTAGAGATTCGTCACAAGAAAGAAGTTGATAATGTCTTGGCAGATGCCCTTTCTCGTGTTTATGCCCCAGAAACTTCTTTTTTGGGGGGGATGTTTTCTTTAAGGGGGGGGGGGGGTGTTACAGCCCTAGCCGTATGGCTATTTTGTGTGTGGTTATATTTTGGTTATATTTCTGTGCTATGTGTGGCTTGTGTTATATTGTTGTTTTTCTGTATTCCATATAAGGTCATGAGTGGTGGTGGAAACTGTGAGTCTGAGTGTGGTGCTGGTGTGAGTGAGTGAGTGGTTGATTGACTTCAAGCTGTCCAGATTTAGCCTCACGTAGCCAGACTATATCACTGCGTGGATATGAGTCTGGTGCTTCTATGAGGACGTTTTTTTTCCAAGGGGGCGGGATCGAAGCAATGGCTCTCGACACAATTGGTTAGACCTACAACCAACTACCAATTACAGTGTCCCATATTTGAATACTGGGCCCTGATTGGTCACCCCAGACTTCGGGAGCAGGAAATGGATTCACAATGGAGCGGTGCCAGACCCAAATCGCAGAGGGCACTGGCAGATTCGCCTGGTCCCAGGCTAGTACAGATTGACAGGTCCAGCCTCTGGCCCTGTTCCCCTGCTCCCATTCGTCGTCCCTTTGTCTCCGCCCCAGCCAGGGTTGGCTGTTCTCTGGAGCTCACCTACCCTGACTGTCATGGGGACTGGTCGCTCTCATTTGAAAGAGCACGCAGAGATTCAATCCCTCTGTCTCCCCGAACCCATGTAGCCTGTTTCTTTGAAATCTCTGCACAAAAAAAATAAAATAAAATCAATTCACACTTTTGAAAGCGACTTTTTCCTCCATTATTATGTCACCACCCCTACCCTAGACAGGGGGTCGTAACTCAAATGACATAATATCTATCTGTCTATGTAACAAACTATGTAATACTGTCTATGTAACAAAAAGAGGAGGCGTTGTCGTGAAACTAAGAGAAAAACTGCAAGCTCAGAATCCAGACCAACAATTCTGGAAATTCCATTGTATTATACACCAAGAGGCGTTGTGTTAGCCTGGTAAAGCCCCTCCCTCCGGAAAATCTAATTTCCATTTGATTTCAGGAAGAAGTCTGGCATGAAGGCTTATTTGGCTTTTTTTCGTCGTCCACCAAGTGGACGAGCATAAGTGTCCTTAGCCTGGTAAAGCCCCTCCTCGCTCATCGTTCGATGATTGACAAGTTGAAAGTTGGCCAATCAGGTGGCGAGTTCGAGTGAACCCGAATGGATCCGAGTGCAGCCGGCCAAAATGGAACGGCAGCCATTTTTTGTGTGTGCGCTGTTTTGGTTTGGGTTTTAAAACTTCAAAACGCTCTCTAACTTCTTTTTTGAGGCACGGAATTTACTTTTAAGATATTGTTCGGATATAATTTAGTTGTTTAACTTCATATATGTGGTCAATTAATCATGACAGGCGGGCAGTGACACGCATGTATCCTAATAAGGCAACCTATTTTGGGCATGGCCCTTTCAAAAGTCCCGTTGCGTCACATTGGTCTGGTGGTGGTAAAAATGAAGTGCTGATTGGCTGAAGGGGAACAACTGCTGATTGGTTGAAGGGGTTGTCAGTCAACGGTATTACTCCCGCCCAACTCCAGCCCACAGACAAAAACACACACAGATATAGAAACCTAGATACCTCATTGGCCTCTGCAGTTCATTGGAGCGACGTGCTTGGTATGGTGGCCGCCATATTTCCGGGGGGCACGGGCACTGGCCAATCACAGCGCGTTGACTACTGGCCAATCACAGCGCGTCTTTTCCAGGACTTGTCAGAATCTAGTTGTCCCGCCCCCACCTGCCTCTCATTGGCCTACTGAACGCCCCCTTCTGTGACATCCGCGAAAATTTCCAGCTGCCCCCCAGAAGCGGAAGTGCGTCCGCCATACACACGCTTTACAGCCAGAGGAGGCGTCTACCTTTATATGTCTATGGAAACACACACAGGTTCTCATGACTCCTTCCTGAAATCAAATGGAAATAAGATTGTCCGGAGGGAGGGGCTTTACTAGGCTAGCGTTGTGTAGCAAGCAGGGCAGGAATTTCACGGCGGCCACGGCGGCCATGGCCGTCGTTGCCCCTCTCATTGGCCGTGTGCCCCTCGAATAATGACATGCCTTCACGGCCACAGTGGCCGTGGTGCCCCAGCTGCGCCCAGCAACTGATTTCACAGTTTTTCCTCTGCGCGATTTTCTTGTCAATACTTTTTTTTTAGTCACCAGTCCCTTTGGTTGAGCTGCGCAGCTACAACATACACAGTGGTAGGTAGGTTTGATTTTAAGCCTCCTATGAACCTTCGGAATCCGGCAACACAGTGTAATAGACACAAAAGTATTACCGGGCCAAACAGGAGATAAATCTAACGCAGCCTGAACTAATCAATGGTAGGTTTGATTTCTAGCCAGAGAGAGAGAGAGAGAGGATTCTGTAGTCCTACAGACCGATGTGCCCCGATGTTTTTTTCAACAGCAAAATATAGATGAATACATCTAATAAAATACAGCAAAATCCCCAAATTATGAGTCTTAATATAAAGCAAGCAACAGAATAACTGCAAACAAATTAAAAGTGTAGGCTATCAATATCATACAAAAGAGTGACCTCACCGCTCTGATGGACAAGAAATAAATCCTTTTGCAAACCACATCCATGATATCTGTTCGTTTGTCAACAATGTTCTAATTGGGAAGTTTATTTCAGCAGAATGTGACAGTTTTAGTCAGTTTTTTGGTGCGCAACACAGCCCTCGTTTAAGTGATTGCTTTCACCTGCTGCTGCAGTGTGCGGAGCTTGTGCGCAACAGGGCATATCTCCGCCAAGCCAGGGTGACCTACCCAGGCCCATGAAATTCATATGCAGGCATATAGCCAATTAGAATGAAATCTGCAAAAACGGACTAATATACTGATACAGAACCATATATTGGCTATATATTATGGCTTTCAGGTGGAAATCTTGTATGTTCCTTTTTTATTATTATTTAAAATCAATTTAAAATCATGAAAATAGCCAATCTACAAGCTGTAATTATTAATAATTAAGAAATACTATATTTTAAAGAGAGAGAAAATCAACTAAAGTCATTATTAGTGCAAGTTCAATCACATTTCATTTGAATGAAAATAACTTGTGGGGAAAATACATAAAATCTCTCAGAGGTCTTCAACAGGGGGTCCGCGACCCCTAGGGGGTCCGCGAAGGTACTGCAGGGGGTCCGCGACCCCTAGGGGGTCCGCGAAGGTACTGCAGGGGGTCCGCGAAATTGTTGTTTGATTAAAAAAAAAAAGTTTTAAAAACTTTAAAAACTTTTTTCTTCTTTTTTTTTCCAAAAATGTAAATTTGTCTTTAAACATAACATGACATATTTTAATAGCTTAGTAATGAATGCACAATAACATGGTATGTTTATACATATTTTGTAGAGAAAGATCAGTGGTGTCAGTTCAGCAAAAGCTAAGGTATGGCAAGGTTAGGGTTGCCAACTCCCAGAGATTAAAATAAGGGACATCTATCCTTTTTTAGGGGTTCAACCCCTCAAAACTCCTAAAATGCATAGAAACTATGCATTATACCTATAACACAATGCAAACACAATGGTCTGGTCTTACACCTGCATTAGGCTACTATTCATGATTTTTTTTTCTGGAGCCAAGGTATGGCACCTGCCATACCTTTTCATGTTTATTTATATAAAACACAATTTTATACATAAATATATGATATATATAGTAGCCTACCCCCTACCCTACGAGGTAGGGGGTCCCTGCTCCATCACCCCATCAGTTTGGGGGTCCCTGGCCTGAAAAGGTTGAAGACCCCTAATTATTCTGTGAATCTAATGTGATTAATGTGACCCCTACTTCAGTCAGTGAAGTCCAGGGCTGAATGTGACATATTGAGACCTATATAACTAAATATTGGTCATTTGCCAACACATTATTTTGTGAAATAAATGGGTTATATTTCACAGATAGTTATACAATTCTTATAATATATTAAAATACAATCATCCTTAACCTTCAAGTTAAATGCATTATTTCCGGGGACTTAAACACTTTTTTTTTTGGATGGCCTTCCTGCCCTGGCATTTGGCCTTTGTGCCCTCCAAAAAAATACAACACCAAAGGCCAAGTGGCCTTGCCCCTAAAATGACGAAATTCCAGGCCTGGTAGCAAGAGCCTGAAAATGGACAACCATGATGTGACATGACATGATCCATGACGGAAGTAGTCATCAAAACTGAATTTTATTAGATCCAGGGGACTCAACCATCGGCATTTTGACACTCTTTTGTGAGATAAAAATATCGGACACGGCCTACCCTACCACACTGAGGTCCGTTGGTTGAGCAGAGGAGCCCGTTCTGAAACGTTTTTTTTTTTTTAATCAATCACGTGCAGAAATCGGACAATTCATGATGGACAAAGGGAAACCAGTTATACAATTGGATGACCCAGACTGGGTTCGTAATCTTGTATGTTTGGTGGATATAACAGAGCATTTAAACGTGCATAATGTTACCATGCAAGGCCGCAACAAGCTTGTTACGGAATATGAACGCAGCATTTATGGCTTTCTATTGAAATTAAGCGTGTGGGAGAAGACACTGTCTCTGAACAACCTAACTTTTTCCCCCACTATGCTGTCTGTACATGTCGCTAATGGAAATAATTACAACATGGACAAGTACATGGATAAAATATCACAGCTGGCAAGTGAGTTTAAGAATAGTTTTCAGATCTTTGCTGAGCTAAAGACAGAATTCTCTGTATTTAGTTTGCCGTTTCAGACCAACACTGTGTCGGATGCTGTGCATGAGCTGGTTTCGAAACTCCAGATTGATCTAATTGATATTCAGTGTGATTTTGAATTGAAAAGAAAAATTGCTACTGTGACTCTGGAGGAATTCTATCAAAACCTGGGACCGAAATATCCTGCATTTAAAATGTTTGCCTCGAAGATCCTCAGTATGTTTGGCACAACATACCTCTGTGAGCAGGCTTTTTCTGTAATGAACATCAACAAATCCATGCACATCTAAATGACATTATGAAAGTTACTACTGTTCAGAACCTGGTCCCTGATGTTGACATGTTGGTTAAAGCAAAGAGATGTCAGGTGTCCAGAAGCAACAAGTAAAAATAAAAAAAAAGGATGTTGTTTTGACCTGAGCTTTAACTGTTGGGTTATTTTTTTCTATTCTAAAATCGCAAAAAAAAAAGCATTGTCATTATTTTGATTCATTGACATTTTATGAATTTGTATTTTTGTAGAAGTCACTTAAAATAAAATACTAAACTGAGTTCATTGTCTGAGTTTCATTGCTGAAAGTAGACCTGCATACAAAGAATTGAGTGTTCATGTGATCTGATGAAACCTGAGAACAATGGCCACACATTAGCTAACAGAAACTGCAGATGTACATGTAAATGGCCGTTGACATGGTAATCTTTACCATAACCACACACATTACCTCACACATTACCAGGTATTGAATTGAATTGTTCTACTTTCAAATGGATTATTGGGGCTCCTTACAAATTGCATTATTTGATTTTAATAAATTGCATTGTTTGATTTTAATGTCAATAATTAAAGTAGCTAATCTTCTTCATAATAACATTTTGTAAAGTGATATACTGTAGTTATAGCAATGACTGAGACAACAGACTGAAAAATAATGATATATAACTGAATGCGCATGAGCGCGCATGAGCGTCTGTGTCTGCGTGCCCAGTCGGCCCACATCAAGTCCCCTTTTGACCAATGCGGCCCAGACCCCAAAATGAGTTTGACAAGCGAGAGTCTAACTGGGCTATTAACTCATTTTGTATGATTTTTTTTTTATTAAAACACGTTTTTTTTCTGCTTTCCTGAAGAATGGGCACCAGCGATTGTCTCCCAAACAAAAACAGTCACATATGTCTATGTAACAAACTATAGAATATCTATCAGTCTATGTAACAAACTATGGAATATCTATATGTCTATGTAATAAACTATATTATATCTATCTGTCTATGTAACAAACTATAGAATATCTATCAGTCTATGTAACAAACTATGGAATATCTATATGTCTTTGTAACAAACTATATCATATCTATCTGTCTATGTAACAAACTATAGAATATCTATCAGTCTATGTAACAAACTATGGAATATCTATGGACTCATTTTAAGTCTATTGTATATTCATTTCCACAGACAAAGGAAGAGGAGTAGTCGTGTTGTGACAGAGCAGGCGTCCAGGTGTTCAGTGTGTGAGGAGGTTCTGACAGATCCAGTCTCTGCCAGCTGTGGACACTGGTTCTGCAGACAGTGCATCACCTCATACTGGGACCAGTCTGCTCCAACAGGACACTATGGCTGTCCCCAGTGTGGAAAGAGATCCAGAACGAGTAAGACTGGACACAATTCACACTAATTAAAATGTCATGTTAACTGAAATGGTAGAGAATAGTTAGACTAAATGTCCACATTGTTTTATACGTTTCCATGTTCAAATATTGATGCTAAATATCTAGCAACTCTGGACAAACACACATGAGCCAATGTTATTTATTTGTTATGTTTTTCACACTACATTGTAGATTTAAGGGGAGTTTAATTAATAATATGCATACACATTTATAAGGATGTAAAGTTATAAATGAAGCTGAATGTTTAAAATGTCTTCATTCTCTTCTCATAGCAGATGTCAGTCTGCCGGAGGATTTAAAGGATTATAAGATCAGTTTGAACAGCCTTGATCGTGTGACATACGTCACTGAAGTGCACCCCCTCAGCAGCATCTACACAGAGCTCTACATCACAGAGGGAGAGAGTGAAGGGGTTAATAACCAACATGAGGTCTGGCAGCTTGAGACAGCTTCCAAGATGAAGACCCTCCATGACAAAACAATCAAATGCTGTAACATCTTTAAACACCTCATCCTTGGCAGAGACAAACCCAGCAGAAGAGTTCTGACCAAGGGCATCGCTGGTATTGGAAAAACATTCTCTGTGCGTAAGTTCACTCTGGATTGGGCAAAGGGTTTGGAAAATCAAGATGTAATTCTCCTGGTTCCCTTTTCATTCCGGGAGCTGAACCTGGTCAGAGATGAGCAGCACAGTCTTCTCAACCTGATCCATGTTTTCCACCCAACATTAAAGAAGGTCACAGCAGAGCAAATCACTGTCTGGAAAGTTGGCTTCATCTTTGATGGTCTGGATGAAAGCACGTTTTCAATGAACTTCCACAACAATGACATTGTTTCGGATGTCACAGTGACATCATCAGTGGACGTGCTGTTGACAAACCTCATCAAGGGGAATATGCTCCCCTCAGCTCTCCTCTGGATAACTACCAGACCTGCAGCAGCCAATCAGATCCCTCCTGCATGTGTTGACATGGTGACAGAGGTACGAGGGTTCACAGACCCCCAGAAGGATGAGTTCTTCAGGAAGAGATTCTGTGATGAGAAGGCCAGCACAATCATCTCACACATGAAGACATCAAAGAGCCTTCACATCATGTGTCACATCCCAGTCTTCTGTTGGATCACGGCTACCGTTCTGGAGGACATATTGAAGACAGACGAGACAGAACAGCTGCCCAAGACCCTGACTCAGTTGTACAGCCACTTCCTGTTGGTTCAGACAAAGAGGAAGAAGGAGAAGTACAAGACACATGAGGCAAAGAAAAGAGAAAGAAATAAGAAATCAAACAAAAAATCTAAGAATCAGCAGCAGTTCATGAAGACTGACAGGGATGTTCTTCTGAAGCTGGGCAGGCTGGCATTTGATCATCTGGAGAAAGGTAGCATGATGTTCTACCAAGAAGACCTGGAAGAGTGTGATCTTGATGTGAAAGATGCCGCGCTGTACTCAGGAGTGTGCACAGAGATCTTCAAAGAAGAGATTGTGCAATCTCAGAGAAAGGTCTACAGCTTTGTTCATCTGAGCATCCAGGAGTTCATGGCTGCAGTCTATCTGTTCCACTGTTACACACAGAGGAACATGAAGGTACTGAAGACATTCCTGGGAGTTCATGTCAGTTCCCTGGATGACTTCCTGCAGAGAGCCATGGAAAAAGCCCTGAAGAGTAAAAATGGCCACCTGGACCTATTTGTCCGCTTCCTTCATGGCCTCTCACTGGAATCCAACCAGAGTCTGTTAGGAGGCCTGCTGGGTCAGACAGAGAACAGTCCAGAGAGCATCCAGAGAGCCATCAACAACCTGAAGGAGATGAAACGTGAGGATGTTTCTCTCTCTCCTGACAGATGTATCAACATCTTCCACTGTTTGATGGAGATGAACGACAACTCAATACATCAGGAGATCCAACAGTACATGAAGTCAGGGGACACATCAAAGACAGAACTGTCTGAGAGCCAGTGTTCAGCTCTTGCCTTCATGCTGCTGACATCAGAGGAGGTTCTGGATGAGTTGGACCTGGACAAATACAAATACACATCAGCATGGGGGAAATTCAGGCTGATCCCAGCTGTGAGGAACAGCAGAAAGGCTCGGTTAGTAGGCATGTGAATAGAAAACGTATTAGAAGAGAATCAGTCTTCCATCACACCTAACACTATAAGTAGAAATGATGGTTAATGTAAAATAAAAAATCCAATAATAATCAGGTCTCAAATAGTGACTGTTGGTATTGCGTGTATTTACAAATCCTATTAAAGTCAGGTAAAACAGAGTCTAAAAGACCTAGGTACACCCTACCGAACCAAAGTAGTTTAGCCCCACTCATAATATGGTCCCAAGTACTCTCACTAGTGGGTCAAAACAAATAATCAAATTAATTGATTGGTTGAATATTGTATTAACAGTTTGCAAATAGTACAGTGGTACAATTATACAATGGTGCTAAAAGGATAACACAAGAAGCCCTTACGGCTTGTTTTCATTGTGGTCATGTGTATTCAATTCATAGAGATATTTAAAGACATACAATATACAATTATCCTAGACACTAACACTAGTTGTAATACAACATATATGTACAGTAAACAGTTGGG
The DNA here is from genome assembly GCF_963454915.1 of Gymnoscopelus microlampas. NCBI lineage: Eukaryota > Metazoa > Chordata > Actinopteri > Myctophiformes > Myctophidae > Gymnoscopelus > Gymnoscopelus microlampas. The sequence continues at coordinate 42,899,239 of NC_139958.1, forward strand.
GTGTGGGGGGGAGGGGGTCATTTCTGGTGTTCAGTTTAGATGTTAATAAGACCAGTTACCAGTTTAGATGTTAATAAGACCAGTTACCATTTGCAGACAGGTGCTCTTTCATGGCGGTTTTGATGGCATTTTTTGTGCCGAATCTGGGTTGAATGAGATCAGTGGAGCTCCCTCCAGTGTTGTACCTGTGTGTCCTTTACGAAAAGAGAAAATATTATTAGTACCAGAGTTTATATTGAATATTCACTTAATGATTCACCCATATTGTGAACAACAGAAAAAAATAAAATAATTGGATAACATTATCCAATGTGAGTGTGTGCAGTGTTATAGTGCTACTTTTAGAAGTGCACACACATTTTTTCATGCGAATATTTTCGAGAGAGCAGAATCAGCACTATTCGCTGCTATAGATAATTCATATTTTTCCTGTCCTTTAAAATTGTGTAGTACATGAGAGAACATTAAACCATAACGTAGATAGATACAGTCATAGGCGGCGGGTAATGAAGGCTAGGGTAGGCTAAGCCTTCCCAAATGTTATCCTGGATTTTTTTTGAAATTGAGCAAATTATATATAATAAATGTGCGCAGCATTATATATTGTGTGTGCTGTCGCTGCAGCCCCCTGGTGACAATCACGCCTACCCGCCGATCAAAGGAGCACCCTCTCCGCCCCCTCCCTTCAGCAGAAAATAACGTGCATTACTGCGTTCACATCAGTGCAGGCTGCGCAGCACTGCTTGTCACCCTATAACCGAAATAAATAACCAAAAAAGTAACTTTATCCACGGGAAACCCGAAAAAAATCGGGGGGGGGGGGGGGGGGGACACATGCACGCGCGCTGCGCGCGCGTACATATGTCCCGTACTAGCCTTCCCAAATGTCGGACTCACCCGCCGCCTATGGATACAGTGAGTGACCTCCTACTACTACAACATAAGGGACATTTGTGTGTCAGTCCCGCGCATGACTGTCAGGGGTCTTTGGGAGTGTTCCAGGGGGTCCCCAGCAGTTTAACCACTTTAACCCTATATAGCCTACATCAGCTATTTGAAAATATCCGATCTAAAAGCTCACAACGCGTCACATCATGACGCGTTGTGAGATTGTAGATCTGCTATTTTCAAAAACGTTTGAAAAAAAATTGCAAACATATTTTATATTATATGGTGGTCCCTGGCAATAACCTTGTGGTTGGACATGGACATACAGTCAGTGGAAATTCACATTTTTTACTTAAGTAAAAGTATCAATACTGCAATGTAGAAAATCTAGAAATACTCTGTTACAAGTAAAAGTCCGGAATTAAAAGTTTACTTGAGTAAAAGTGCAAAAATATTGGTATCTAAATGTACTTAAACTGTGAGCTTGTAGATCGTCTATTTTTAAATGGACAAAATGTATATGGGGTGAAGTGGTTAATGTACGTTTTGTACTAATACTCTAAATCTACAAAGTAACTAAAGTTTTCAAATAATTGCAGTAATAACAATATTGATAATAATAACAATAATAATTGCAATTGTAGTGGAGTAAAAAGTTATTTTTCAACACCCCTGTATATAGCAAGCAAATGCTCACCTATACAATAAACAACAACACAGTGAAAGTGCTTTGAAAAAGGCTACAAGTATAGGCTACAATTATGCACCAACAACAACACATAAAATTATAGCATTATAATGTCTTAATGTAATGTCACCATCTCCACAGCAGGAGAAAGAAAAGAAGAAAAAAAAAGTACTGTGCACATAACAGGCCTTCACATAATGTACATAGACATACTGTAGTGTGCACATAACACTACAACTAGCTAGGTTAACATTAGCCTAGTTCAGTTGACACCTTGTCAAAACAATAACTATACAGAAAAAAATAACACATATTGTGGAAACACGATCGCATCGTCCGTTACGCACGCCATGGATGAACTTCAACCTGGTTTTTGCACTTTCTCCATTACAACCCGTACATCTACATAAACATTCAAATTTCAAATATAAAGTGCCTCCCTCATGGCCATGGATGTTACAATTATGTACGGGCCCTCAGAAGTACCCGTATCTTCCGTATTGTTCAATAAAAAGCATTTTAATCCGATCAGCGGCCATTTTCTCCAAATTTTCTCAACAACACGGAACAAACGGGTACTTTTGAGGAGCCGTACATAATTGTAACGTCCGTGGCCATGAGGTAAGCACTTTATATTTGAAATATGAATGTTTATGTAGATATAGGCCGTAAATGGAGAGTGCAAAGACCAGGTTGAAGTTCATCCATGACCGTCGTGACAGAGCCATGGATCGACACGCCCCCTTTCCACAGCCCCACCATATATATATGAACAGAAGTGCACGCCCACAATTCAGTCTAAACACATCCCACAAATGGACAGGGTGTTTATCAGAGTGAGTGTTACACACACACTCAAAAACTTTAATGTGGCCTGTATGTGAACATAAAACAACAAATATACAAAGTGCCCTTTGGCAAAAGTGTGGAACTAGAGGAAAGGTTGTGATGTCACTTAATCAGTAAGTTTGGTCATCCATGGAGCACGGATGTATTTGATAGGACATTTTAGTTGGTCACCACTAGAGGTCATCCTCTGGGTAACATGAAGTTAAATTGCCTGTATCTATCAGTTTATGTTGTTGGACGGACAGACTGACTTACTGACCAACATTTGTTTATGGTGAATTAAGAATCCAAAAAACTATTCTAGTAGTAGTCTCTCGCTACTGTGAGTGGTGCTTACCTTTCCAAAATATAACCATAGAAGAAGAAAACTAGAAATGTGCAATTTCAGGAAAGTCGAAGTGTGGTTGTCCCGACGCAGGTCGTGGGTTGCGGCCATCAGGACCCCGGGAATCCGTTGGGATAAATAGTGTTGGAGGACATGCAATATTCGATTCAAATGTGGCATTGATCGGATCTTGCATTCATGATATGTGCCGTTTTGTTTTTGAGAAATATGCCCCTCCCACTACTTTTGCAAGCCAATCACATTATCATATCCTGAGATCATGTGTAATTAATCTGGAGGGGATTGACGTTTTTTTTTAAACCTCTGGTCTAAATGGCAAAAACGTTTGGCACTGCGTTAAGTAGACGACCCTCATCATGTGTTTAAAATGTTGGGTTGATTGGACGTTTTGTTCATGATTTTGATGATTTTGATGATAAATATTTTTTTTTTGTAAAATAGGCCCCTCCCAATAACTTTGGAAGCCAATTACGGCCGAACGGTATGGACTGTCAAAATGATGTATGATGTGTTTTTGATCTCATCGGTCCATAGATCATGTGTAGCATGAGAGATTTGTGAGGTTTGGACAAAATATGTTGGAGGAAAAAGTAATACACTAAAAACATTACTAACTAATTAGTTCATAGATCCATGCAAGTTACACACTGTAGTATACAGATTATTTGTCTTTCACTTTTATGTTTTTTGGTTCCGTTCTTATATGACCTGTTAATATCTGGCTAACTAGAATTTCCTTGAACATGAACTTGTTTGAATCTGTGTTGATAATCTCTTATTTTACAACATCTACATTTACAGACTTGTTGGCTTTCAACTTAAAGCTCCAGAAGAAGAAATTGTGGCTTCAGCTCTCAGTTCTAATCCTTCACATCTGAGAGAATTGGACCTCAGTTATAATAAAATAAAGAATTCCTTCATGGCGCTCCTCTCTGCTGGATTGAAGAGTCCACATTGTAGACTGGAGATACTAAGGTCAGATTAATTAACCAGTATTCTTTTGATTAGTTCTGTTTTATTATTTATTGTTTGATTATAATAAGAATAATGTGAATAAAGTTGACATCATGGTATCCCACACTGCCTAGAATCATAATACGGTCCGAGTATGGCCTGAGTTGGTATTGGCTAGTCCGCACTCTTGCATTGCATCACAATGATACGGTACAGTAACTACAATATGTGATGAATCATGGCTGCTTGGGAATTATCACATCCAGTTACCCAATAATTGAGTGTCAAACTGGTATAAACACAGACAGGTTTGCTGGTTCCCCAGCCCACCAGCACATGCAAACACACACACACACACACACACACACACACACACACACACACACACACACACACACACACACACACACACACACACACACACACACACACACACACACTATAGAGTAGATTATCCCTATCTATTTTCCTAGTATTACTATTTTGTTTCCTCCCAGCTTTTAATTACACTTTCCAGGAAGTGATGTAATATTTATTTATGCTGGATCATCTGTTGTTAACTTGCTGCTGTCAATCTAGATATTTAATTTGTTATTACAGACTTGCTGGCTGTAACATCACACAGACAGGACTTAAAGTTCTGGCCTCAGCTCTCAGGTCTAATCTTTCCCATTTGAGAGAATTGGACCTCAGTTTCAACAGCCTGCAGAAATCACAACTGGCCCAGCTCTCTGCTGCACTGAAGAGTCCACATTGTAGCCTGCAGATCCTGAGGTAAATAATGTGTTTTCTCTCTGTGTGGATCTCTACAGCAGTAGTTTGTTAAATATGTATTTCCCTGCAGGTTGTCAGGCTGTGGGGTCACAGAGGAAGGCTGTTCTTCTCTGGCTTCAGCTCTGACCCTCAACCCCTCCCATCTGAAACAGCTGGACTTGAACTTCAGCCACATAGGAGATGCTGGTCTGAAGACGCTCTCTACTGTGCTGGAAACTCTCAAGTGAGTCCATGTTGGTTAGGGACAGGTCGACAAATGTAGCCCTGGGGGGGGGGCATGTTTTTTTTTATTCTTTTGGCTTTAGGGGGGGGTCATGCAACTTTCAGTGTTTTATAGTGCTGTCAAAGTTAACGCGTTATTGACGGAAGTGGAGTTACAGCTGTTTAAAGCCCAGCCAATAGGAACTCAGAGGGGGCGGGGCTTAAGCAATTTCAGGCTGTCCCTATTGGCCGTCTAAGTATACCTAGGAAGTTGTGTAGGTATTTGATGCTGGGAATCGGCGTTATGGCTGTTTAAAGCCCAGCCAATAGGAACACAGAGGGGGCGGGGCTTAAGCAATTTCTGCCTGTCCCTATTGGCCGTCTAAGTGTACCTAGAAAATTGTGTAGGTATTCAATGCTGGGAACCGAAGTTATGGCTTTTTAAAGCCCAGCCAATAGGAATTGTAGATCGGCCATTTTCACTTCCTGTTTGGCGTTGAAGTTTGACGCTTAGCCACGGTCACGCCGTTTTACGAAACCTCAAACTTTTGATAACTTTTCATCGTTAACGTCTTTTGTATACTCTGAGCGAATTTGAGGCAGATCCGACAATCAGCGATGACCGGGCCCTCAACGTTCTGTCTACAATACAAACCTGTATGGTAATCAGCTGAAAAGTTAGGCTACATAGCTTAAGCGATTAAGCTCTTAAGCCTCTCCCTATTGACCGTCTAAGTAGACCTAGGGAGTTTCGAAGGTTTTCGATGGTGGGAACTTGAGTTAAGGCTGTTTAAAGCCCAGCCAATAGGAACACAGAGGGGGTGGGGCTTAAGCAATTTCAGCCTGTCCCTATTGGCTGTCCAAGTGTACCTAGCAAATTCTGTAGGTATTTGAGGCTGGGAACCGGAGTTATGTCTGTTTAAAGCCCAGCCAATAGGAACACAGTGAGGGCGGGGCATAAGCAATTTCAGCCTGTCCCTATTGGCCGTGTAAGTGTACCAAGCTAATTATGTAGGTATTCGATGCTGGGAACCGGAGTTATGGCTGTTTAAAGCCGAGCCAATAGGAACACAGGGGGGGGGCTTAAGCAATTTCAGCCTGTCGCTATTGGCCGTGTAAGTGTTCCTAGCAAATTTCGTAGGTGTTTGACGCTGGAAACCGGAGTTTTTGCTGTTTAAAGGCCAGCCAATAGGAACACAGAGGGGACGGGGCTTAAGCAATTTCAACCTGTCCCTATTGGCCGTGTGAGTGTACCTAGCAAATTTCGTAGGTATTCGATACTGGGAACCGGAGTTATGGCTGTTTAAAGCCCAGCCAATAGGAACACAGATGGGTGGGGCTTAAGCAATTTCTTCCTGTCCCTATTGGCCATCTAAGTGTACCTAATAAATTGTGTAGGTATTCGATGCTGGGAACCGAAGTTATGGCTGTTTAAAGCCCAGCCAATAGGAATTGTAGATCAGCCATTTTCACTTATTCACACTGTTTGGTGTTGAAGTTTGACGCTTAACTTTTCTCTTTTGAGTGAATTTGAGACGGATCCGACAATCCTTCTAGGAGGAGTTTGTTACTCAACCCGTGAAAATGCCGTGAAATGAACAAAAACGCCATTATAAATTAAAAATGTCCGACTTCCGGTTTGGTTTCGGTCATGGCTCCAAGAGAGTTTTTGGTAAGTCGGGACATGATACAGGTGCGTACCAACCAATTTGCATACGTTTTGGTGAAACCTTATTGTGGGGCTTGAAGCACAAACTTTTGTAGGGGGGGCTATTGAGCCATCAGGCCACGGCCCTTTTTGAAATGATTTATACATATAATTTTTCGCCACTGGTGATGTGTGTGCAAAGTTGCGTAACTTTTGGAGTACGTATTTGTGGTAAAGACAGACACTGCCTTTCCCACTTTACCCTTTATAGCCTCACATGTTCCATTATTTTCATTATTTTCTGTTTAACATATGCATTTATCATACTACTCATTTCATATTCATTTCATTTATACAAACAACACAGAGACAATTGTTTGTTTAAAACATAACCACTTTATTGTATCTCAACAGTTTAAAGCTCCTCACCACATCAAACAAACACACATACTTGCCATGACCACTTCCTGGTCAAAGGACCACAGTGCTCCTAATATGGAGGGGTAGGGGAATTGGGACATACCATTTAACAGAGGGAGTGTGGGATTTTTCGGTATAAGGTATATTATGATTGAAAAGAGGTGTGTTGTTAAACATGATTCATACTTACCTTTTGATTGATTTGAATGATTTCTGTAAAGTTTGGAAAATGTTTTCTTTGTTTGAGTTCACTAGTAGTTTAGGTGAATGTGTTGAGGTTACCTGTCTTTCAAGACATGGTTGAGGCCAACAGGTAGAGGCCATACAGGTACATGATATTAGTCAGTCTAGTCTGAGGCCTGAATCAGTAAAGTCAGGGGCACCATGGTGCTGCGATAGCTCTGCCCTTTCCTAGCAGTCTGACAGAGTCAGTTTAGTCTCTGGACTGTTGCTTGTTTGAAGCATGTAAGTTTATTGTTTTGTATTTTTTTGAATTACTTTTTTTGGAAACTATTTTTTTTAAACATTTTTTTTGTGCACCTTAAGAAAAATAAATCCGGATTATTGCAACATTTGGTTTGTCATTCTGTCTACCTAGCCCTCAACCAAAAGAACTCTTTTACAGTATTGCCCCTCAAAAACGCAATTCATTATCGGGAAGGTAGTGGAGACGTTGTGTTAGACAGTTAGACATTGATTCAAACAATCAATCAATCAAAACTTTATTTATACAGCAGATCAGAGATGATTTTAAGAACAAGTAAAATGCAGCAATCTAAGTAATAGCAATGCTAAAAAATCTATGTTTTAAGATTTATTTAAAAAAAAATTCACAGATTCAGAGACCCGCAGAGACCCGCAGATCCCCCGGCAGACTGTTCCAAAGCGTGGGACCATAATAGCTTAAAGCTGCTCCTCCATACTTTTAGTTTTAGTCTCTAGAATCTGTAGGAGACCAGCGCTAGAGGATCTAAGGGCCCTGTCAGGCACGTACTTAGGAAGCTTTGCTGACAAGTAGGCATGTGCATTCCCATTAAATGACTTAAAAACCAGTACAACGATCTTAAAATCTATTCTAAAACTGACAGGCAGAGACTTTAAAATAGGCGTAATGTGTGCTCTCCGTTTGGTCTTTGTCAACACATGTGCTGCTGCGTTCCAGACAAGTTGTAACCGACCTGTACTTTTTTTTGGAAGATCAGACAGGAGAGCATTACAGTAATCAAGCCTGCTAGTGATAAAACACTATTCATTGTTGTTCTACTTCCTACAGTTTGAATCATGGAGGAGAACACTGGATTAAACCTCAACCCTGTGAGTATCTGTCTGTCTGTCTGTCACATTGACATGTTACACACCGTTTTATACTCTGTTGGCCCCTCTCTCTGTAGTAAGGGGATATTATAACAAAACATTCACCATGTGTTTTAAAGGTGTCTAGTAAGTTCAACTCCCCTAGGGGAACCTGTAGTAAGTTCAACTCCCCTAGGGGAACCTGTAGTAAGTTCAACTCCCCTAAGGGAACCTGTTGTAAGTTCAACTCCCCTAGGGGAACCTATAGTAATTTCAACTCCCCTAAGGGAACCTGTAGTAAGTTCAACTCCCCTAGAGGAACCGGTAGTAAGTTCAACTCCCCTAGGGGAACTTGTAGTAAGTTCAACTCCCGTAAGGGAACCTGTGACAGCTGTTGAACGTTGGGGTACCAGCAACCATATGTTTCATTCTGCCTTAAGTAGCATGTCAGGGATCAAAGGTCAAACTAGGGTTTTTCATGATTCTGAATCCATTGTTTTTCACCAAAGACCCAAACCCAGCACCACCCTTGGTGGGAAACAGCCACACCCACTTTTGCAGCTTGTCGCAAACCGGTTTTGTGTTTAAAATTATATATTGTGGGTGCATTTAAACGAAAAAGTGACTTCATTAGTTAATTTCAATGAAGTTCAGGAGTGAAGCAGGACTGGGGTGGCCCTCAGGCGTGTAGAGGTGAGTCGAGGGGGGGAAGGTGGTGGAGGTAAGATGGAGGGGAGCCCTGGGCTGTTCCCCTCTTTTCTCTATGGATTTGAAAATCTCCAGACGTGGGGACTGAGCTAGGCCATCAGGTGTATGTGGGCTCCTCAGTGGGGATACAGTTTAGGCATTTAGCAGACGCTCTTAATCCAGAGCAATTTACGGTAAGCAAGGACACAAGATAATAATCATAATACATCATAATACATCAATAATACATTAAATGCATAGAAATAGTAATCTAATAATAAAGTAATACATAAGCAATCTGGGAACCCATCGCCAAATAATTTATTCTTTCATTTGGCTCTGGGAAGAGCTGAATGGAGCACCCGTGCGCAAGGAAGACAGGGTTTTGGTCTGCCCTTAGCGCTCCACTTCCGGTGGTGCGCTCATGTTTTCATTCCCACTAACAATATTTATCCTATTTCTACACGGAACACTACACCACTTCTCCCAGAGAACATGGATCGTTTTGGTTATACGCCCACTTGTTTCTATGATGAAAGAGCAAGTTAAAATGTGAATATCTTTCTGTGGTTTTGTCTGCTCCGAGGACGCTATTGTTGAATGAGTTTCGGTTTGTTTTCAGTGGGAAGGGAGCGCACAAACAGTAAATCCCGCCCACTACATTTGATTGGGTAAAGCGTGGCCTGCTTCCTGATCTGAAGGCACGCCCACTTGTAAGCTAACGCGCACACGTTCTGAACGGGGCTCTCGACAGATTCAGTAGCGTAGCTCTGAATCTGTTCTTGAGAGATTAATACATAAGTAAACCAATAATCTAATAATAACTAATACATACGTAAACCAATAACCTATCATCAGCCTACATTGAAACTATACACACTATAGGATGCCAGGTAAACAATGACCTGACATCTGTCTACATAACATGCTATCTAAGTTACATTTTAGCCTTTGCATAATCCTGCAAGGTCGTCAAGGCTAGGGCAAGTGTAATCTGAGTTCCCAGAAGTTTTCGCCAGCTCTGGCGAGGAACTTCTGGGCCACAGCCCTGGTATTTGTGGGCGGGATGTACGTCACGCTCTGAATCTGAGCGGACACGCCTCTTACCGGTCTGAGAGCTGTGCAACTCGTCTAAAAAGTCCGACGAGAGGCAAACAGCAGTACACAACAATGGCGGCCGAAATTTCTCAAGGGGAAATTGCTTCCCGTCGATCCTATTTAGATGCATCACCCACTGCATGTGGATCCCGCCCCCTTTTCTTCATTGGCTGTTGATTTGAATCACAACGCAGTGGCCGCGCCCCTGCTGTCCAAGCTCCGACGCTAACCCTCCCAGACTAGGGCAAGTGCTATGGGCTGAGGTGGAGTCTGAAGAGGTGAGTCTTCAAATTACGGCAGAAGATTGCGGGATACAGTGGAGAGACATGGTACCTTATGGGCCTGGAGATCTGCAAGCTCATAGCGGGTCTAAAGTAGTATTTCATAATTTGACTATTCAAAAATAGCAGATCTGCAAGCTCACAGCGGGTGACTTTGTGCCGCGCTATGACCTTGTAGATCTGCTATTTTTGAAAGATTGTGAAACTTTGTGCAAATCTTTGAATATATACACATTTTTAAACTTTAAAATTAAATATTTGCTTCTGGGGGTCCCTAGAACAAAATATGTTGAGATATGGCGGCCAAATGGATGATAGATGATATATATGAGATTTATATAAGATGATAGTCTATTCAAAGAAGACAATTTGTGCAATGCGCTCCAAATTACACACTTCAGTTGTATTCATCGATTACGCAGGAAATAATGAACTGATTACAAAAATATACATTTATCTCTAATCAGTAACATGTAGGTGATATGTATGTCTATCAAATGTGGTTTTATTGAAAGGCAATCAAAGGCTTGAGTTTAGAAAGCCAACGTCGGGAGTATGTTTTCCTATGTTAAATCCCCAGGGTGGGGCTGGAGAGCTGAAGAGCTGTGTTGCCAGATTTGCAAGAGGAATAAGCAACCAGGTCTATGAAAACAAGCCCAAAAGAAGAGACTATAATAGGCCACATGAGCACTTCAAACATATATATGTCGGCCATTAAATAATGTGCATATTTATATATGTTGGCTATTTACATATACCCATATCTACAAGCTCACAACTGTTCTACCATTATGTACAAGCAACTTTACAGAAAAACAAGCCCAATGTGGCTTATAATAAGCAGACCTGGCAACACTGCAGACAGGGAGAATGGAGACCCAAAATAGCCACTTTTGCGGGGGAACGCCCCTTGCGCAGTCCTATATCCTCAAATAATGGGTTTAGCCAGTCCGGCCCTTTATAGGGCCCTAAGTGTATTGTCTATCTATGACATTAAAGGCCTTTGCAGACAGGGTGCGATTTTTCGCACGGAAAAAACGGACAATATCATTTTTTAAATGAACACATGGTTCTCAATGACCCCATGCACACCGGCTCCGAATTTACCGCGCGGCGATGCGATGCGTTTTTTTTTTTTTCAATCGAACCCAGTTCGACTTGTGTGTGAGGACACACAGACAAGGTGTGAGGACAGACAGACAGGGTGTGAGGACAGACAGACAGACAGACAGGGTGTTAGGACAGACAGACAGACAGACAGACAGACAGACAGACAGACAGACAGACAGGGTGTGGGGACAGACAGACAGGGTGTGAGGACAGACAGACAGACAGGGTGTGAGGACAGACAGACAGGGTGATGTATCATACAATGTGAGTGTGTGTGACGCATTGTGAGCTTGTAGATCTGCTATTTTCTAAAACTTTTGACAAAATGTGAAAAACTTGGAATGTTTTTGCAAACAATTTAACACCACAAATAATATATGGTGGTCCCTGGCAATAACTGGTTAGACAAGGACTTACAGTCAGTGGAAAGAGCATTCACATTTTTTACTTAAGTAAAAGTATCAATACTGCAATGTAGAAAATCTAGAAATACTCTGTTACAAGTACAAGTCTGGAATTAAAATTAGTAAAAGTACAAAAATGTTGTTATCTAAATGTACTTAAAGTACCAAAACTAGAAAGTAGGCTACTCATTATGCGAAATGTCTCATTTCGCAAGTTTTCAAATGTATGGCCGATGTATGACACTCGACCGAGACTGTCCTCCTGGCAGTGACGGAGTCGCTCCATGCCGCTAGAGTGAACTCTCTCTCCTCCGTCCTGATACTCCTGTACCTGTCTGCAGCGTTCGACACAGTGAACCATCAGATCCTCCTCTCCACCCTTGAGGGGATGGGCTGGGGGATGGGGATTAGTCTCTGCACTCTCCCTGTTTGCATCCTACCTGACAGGTCGCTCCTACCAGGTGATGCTGAGAGGGTCTGTGTCAGAACCACACAGGCTCACTACTGGGGTTCCCCAAGGCTCGGTTCTGGGTCCTCTTCTTTTCTCTCTCTACACTACATCTCTTGGTGCTGTCATTCCCACTCCCATGGCTTTTCCCACCACTGCTATGCCGATGACACCCAGCTGATCCTCTCATAGCTGATATATTGCACTTTTACCGTAGCGCTAGGTATACTCTTGGTTGCTTGTTTTTGCAGAAAATGCACTTAAGACTTCTGGTGATTAGTAGTTTTGTTCCCTACCTACCATGTTGAATGCACTTATTGTAAGTCGCTTTGGATAAAAGCGTCTGCTAAATGACTGTAATGTAATGTAATGTAATGTAATGTAGGACATCTTTTGAAAATAGCTGATCTGCAAGATCTGTGAGCTTGTAGCTCGGCTATTTTCGAATGAACGAAATGTATATAGGAGTGAAGTGGAATGTAAGTTTTGTAATAATAATCTAAATCTACAAAGTTACTACTAACTAAAGTTTTTAAATAATTGTAGTAATAATAATAATGATAATAACAATAATAATTGTAATTGTAGTGGAGTAATGTTTTTTTTCAACACCCCTGTATATAGCAAGCAAATGCTCACCTATACAATGAACAACAATACAGTGAAGAAGTGCTTCTACAGGCTGTGTGTGTGTGTGTGTGTGTGTGTGTGTGTGTGTGTGTGTGTGTGTGTGTGTGTGTGTGTGTGTGTGTGTGTGTGTGTGTGTGTGTGTGTGTGTGTGTGTGTGTGTGTGTGTGTGTGTGTGTGTGTGTGTGTGTGTGTGTGAAAATTATGTGTTTAATGTTTACTGTTTAATGTTTATGTTATTTTCTCATCAGATTTCCATCGTCTCATACTGGACGCAAACACAGCACACTTGATCCTCTCTCTGTCTGAGAACAACATGAAGGCGACACGGATGGAACATAATCAGATCAAACCTGATCATCCTGACAGGTTTGATGAACAGGCCCACGTTCTGTGTTCAGAGGGTCTGACTGGACGCCGTTACTGGGAGGTAGAGTGGAGTGTACAGGCTCAGATAGCAGTGACTTACAGAGGAATCACAGGAAAAAACAGGAAAGGAAAGGGTAGGGACTGTCAGCTTGGATTCAATGACCTGTCCTGGAGTCTGGCCTGTAGAGATGGTCACCATGGTAACAGTTACTCTGTCACACACAATAGTAAGGACACTGTCCTTCCTGTCCGTCCCTCTGACTCCAACAGAGTAGCAGTGTATCTAGACTGGGCTGCTGGGTCTCTGTCTTTCTACAAAGTGTTAGAGGACACTCTGACACACCTTTACACCTTCCAGAACACATTCACTGAACCTCTCTATGCTGGGTTTGGGTTTAGTTCTGTTTCCTCCTCTGTGGCTCTGTGTGAGGACAGACAGGGAGTGAAGACACACAGACAGGGAGTGAAGACACGCAGACAGGTGTGAAGACAGACAGACAGGGTGTGAGGACAGACAGGGTGTGAGGACAGACAATATCTGTTGTATCTTCTATAAAAGACGTATCTTCTGTATTGTTCAATAAAAAAGCATTTTAATCCGATCAGTGGCCTCTTTCTCTGAATTTTCTCCAGGCTTTCAACTACGCGGTGTGAATAATTGAAAAAGAAATTGGGAAAAAGAATTAATATATTTTTTCAATTATCATCAACATTGGCCATCATCTTCAGTTTCAAAGTGCTTTATTTTTAAAGCATATAAAAAAGTGTTTTACATACAAAAAGAAATAAAATTATACAAGCTTAAGTAAATTCTCACTATGAACCCCAATTGTTTCAGAAGACATAATAATAATATAATAATATAGACACTAATAACAAATATAATATAAATACTGCATGAATATAAATTCCACTTAAATCATAGTCATATTCTTGTCATCTTGACCAAGTGTAGTTATTAACAATAACTTGAACAAAATATCTATAAGCCAGAGAGGGTCGCTTGTAAAAGAATCTAAGGCTTTGATGCTACAGATTAGATGTTGGCCGATTTGACAGTGCAGAAACATAATTGCCTTGATGTAACATTAACAAGCGTCAACGAGTGCCAGCTTGACACAGACACACACCTCCCCTCTGCAGTGCTGTGACTGGAGTTTGTCTCATTTCTCGCCAAAAGCCCTTGAATATATTAAGAATTACTTTGATTATGGTAAGCTCACATGTCATATAACACACACCATACCAGGCATCCCACCCTGGAAATTTTCATTTCAGGGAGGTCAAGAAAATATATGAGGATATATATCCCACTGAGCATTTTTTGGTCTATTAGACGTCTAAAATACGTCTAAGGGGTAGGCTAAAACAGGGTTATAAATGGTCTACTGGTGAAAGTTTTTTAGCGGTCTAGGCTTAGCCTAGACGTTGATTAGCTGTTTTTTAAACGTTTATTTATAGACCGTCTATATTATAGACGTTGAAATGACGTCTATAATATAGACGGTCTATAAATAAACGTTTAAAAAACAGCTAATCAACATCTAGGCTAAGCCTAGACCGCTAAAAAACTTTCACCAGTAGACCATTTATAACCCTGTTTTAGACGGAGGTCTAATAGACGACTATGGCTCAGTGGGATGATCTATGACACATATATTTCCTATAAATCCACATCTATGAACCTGCATATGGCATATATGCAGCATATATTTTGCATATAATTGCCATATATTGGCATATGTTTAGTAGGTGGGCTCTATTTCCAGGAGGCTCCTGCAACTTAAGAGAGAGGCAGGATGTCTGCCATACAGTAAGAACTCGTCTAACTTTCACTAGGCCAAAAAAAAAAAAAGAGTTTTGGGAAAAAAAACAAATAAAAAAACAATAACTCATACCAAATATCAACAACGTCCAAATATCAACACCGTTTTAGAAACGGAAACAAACCGCAACCACCTGTCCTTACAAGCATCTTCACAGAAAAAAAACAAGGGCAATGTTGCTTACAATTAGCAGACATGGCAATCAATCATGGCTCGTTCCAGACCTTTTTTTACCAAACCCGCCAATCACAGCGCAGGGTTGGGGGGGTGCAATTGGGTCGATGTCCAAACCTCACATATAGGGGCGGTTGCACCGCCCAAAAAGCATGAAAAACATATATATATACAAAAATCACACCCAGTGTGAAGTGGGCGGTGTGTGGTCATCACAACATGACTCACTTAAAAAAACATAAATGTGTCTTTTTAAGTCCATACTGCTATTCATAGGGCTGCACATGTGTCATGTGTTTCGCTAGCCAATCACAGTCCTGAATTTGCAAAGTCAAATCACATTACAGCTAGTGGTGATGACACTAGCTGTAATGTGATTGGCTGACTTTGCTAAAGTATAGATTTGCATTGACTGTGGAAGGGTTAGGTTGTAGACTGCGTTGTAGACTATTGGCCAATCACGGTGCAGGATTGGTCAGTGTCCAAACCTCACTTATAGGAGGCGGTTACACCGCCCACAAAAAAGGGGAGGGGGGGGTCGTCTGTCTACAGGGAAACTGGTACTAGCTCCTCGTTTGGCCTCCAGAAAGATGAGTTTTTAGGGCTGTTTTGAATGCGCTCAGCGAACTGCATTTTTTGAAGGATGGGGTTAGACTATTCCATACCTTGGTGGCTGTGCTCCAAACTCTTTTCAGATGGGGGTCCTTGACATGAAAACGTTTGAGAACCACTGGTCTAGCACAGTGGTTCTCAACCTGTGGGTCGGGACCACCCGGGGGGTCCCCACTTGATTTTTTGGGGGGTCTCCAAATGGCAGTGAAGTGAAAATTTAAGGACTTTTAAGATCGTTTTATTATCTAAAAAAAGAAAGAAAATAAAACAGAGCATTACTGCATCAATAGTAATCAACAAACTTTACTATCGTCAAACATTGGACAAATTGTCAAATAATAAAAGAGGCAACTATTGTGAAAATAGCAGATCTACAAGCTCACAAAGCCTTACAACGTGGAACTGAGTCAAACTAAATGTATTGCCTCAACTCCTACAATTAAAAGCTTGTTAGGGTGGGGGGTCCCCAGTTCCAATATGATTATTTTGGGGGGTCCCCAGTTAAAATTTTAAATATGATCATTTTGGGGGTCCCCAGTTCAAATATGATTATTTGGGGGGTCCTCAGTTCAAATATGATTATGTTGGGGGGTCCCCAGTTAAAAGTTCAAATATGATTATTTGGGGCGTCCTCAGTTCAAATATGATTATTGTGTGGGTCCCCAGTTCAAATATGATTATTTTGGGGGGTCTCCAGTTCAAATTTGATCATTTTGTGGGGTCCCCAGTTCAAATATGATTATTCCGGTCCCCAGTTCAAGTTGTATTCATAATGGAAAAATGAACATTTACTCCAATGAACGGTTTTGAAAATCATTGTATTAACCTATAAAATGTAATTTCACATTTATTTTGAACCTTTCATGTATATTTACTCATATCTTCAATAAAATGAAACCAATGTTATTGTATTTACATTGTGCTGATGTTACATTCATTAATACTATAATGTTAATGCAAACTAAATGAAAGAAAAACATTAGGATGTAATGTATTTACAGTGAGGGTCATTCACCTTTCTCTACTGAGATACACACACACACACACACACACACACACACACACACACACACACACACACACACACACACACACACACACACACACACACACACACAAAATAAAACAAATCTGTGTGATACTGTAGATTTAATTAGGACTGTTTCATGATTTCCCCATTTGGGACACCATATACATTTAGTGACATAACTCCATGAGTATTAAAGCCACTTTTACACCTTTCCAACAAGACATATGTCTTGCTATGACAATCCATTACAGAGTCACTACAAAGTAAAGAGAACATTCTACATATTTACATTTCCGCCTATTGTAAGTATGTGTTCAAATGACTGTATCTCCTATTTACATTCAGATATTGACATTCTTTTCTAGAATGTAGAGGGATGTCCTGACTTCAAGTATGCCAAGTTTTAAACCTATCAGAGCTTCCATTGTGAATCTAAATTATTTTATATGCCTCAACCCCCAGACGGCCAGGCTTTATTTTTAGTTTGGGGTGTATGACTTTATATATCAATTTCACCACTTTTGCAGTAAAATATTTTTATACAACAATCCATTTCATGTATGGGAGGCCTTAGAGATGAGCAAAAACTATGTTGTGTTTGGTCCTAACTCTGGGAGGGGTATCTCGAAAATTAAAGCCCTTTTTGGCTGTTTGTGACAGGCCTGCAGTTTAAAGCTTGTTGTGTGACTTCGAGGACATTAAGTACATAATGACACATTTTCGGGTTTTCGGCCCAAAAGTATGTTAATTGACTGGGCCGGCCCAGTTAGGGCCGGGCCTAAATGTGTAGGCCCGTTGAGAACTCTATACTTAAAGGGCAAGACCACTTTGGTAGAGGTTTGGGTTGTGTAGTTACCTTGCCATGATGTAACTCCAAAGGTGGACAAGAAATCAAAAATAATTGCTCTATTGATTAGAAATTGATAATTCAAAATATGCTCCTCATTGACTTGCATTGTACAGTGAAACAGCTCTCAAAGTCACTCTTTTAGCACATATACGAACACAAACAAAGTTGATTCAGACAATATAGAACATCACCAAACCCAGTACTGTTTGTTTTTTTAATAAGAATGTCAACTTCCTGTTGATTTTACCATTTGAAGATCCGGATCCGCGGATCCAGTCCGGGTTTTCTTCTTAATAAAAATCGCAAAATCAACAGGATGTTAACATTTTTATTTAAAAAACAAACAGTACTACTACCAAAGTAGTACTACAGTACTACTTTGGTGATATTCTATTGTCTGAATCAACTTTGTTTGTGTTCGTTTCCGTGCTATAAGAATGACTTTGAGAACTGTTTTACCTTACAATGTAAGTCAATGAGGAGCATATTTTGAATTATCAATTTCTAATAACTGGAGCAATTATTTTTTATTTCTTGTCCACCTTTGGAGTTACATCATTGCAAGGTAACTACACAACCCAAACCTCTACCAAAGTGGTCTTGCCTTTTAAGTACATGTACTGTACTTAGTTACTTTCCACCAGTGCACCACTGCCCTTTATACTACGAGATAACTAAAATGAATATTTGTGTGTGTGTGTGTGTGTGTGTGTGTGTGTGTGTGTGTGTGTGTGTGTGTGTGTGTGTGTGTGTGTGTGTGTGTGTGTGTGTGTGTGTGTGTGTGTGTGTGTGTGTGTGTGTGTGTGTGTGTGTGTGTGTGTGTGTGTGTGTGTGTGTGTGTGTGTGTGTGTGTGTGTGTGTGTGTGTGTGTGTGTGTGTGTGTGTGTGTGTGTGTGTGTGTGTGAATTAACCACTTAAGCCCTTTTCAACTTTTTCAATTTCATGGACCCCCAAAATCATATGTATTTGGCCGCCGACCCTCATCTCAAAATTAAAAAAAATGTTCCAGTGACCCCTGCAGAAGCAAAGATTTGACTTAAAAATGTTTGCTTTAAAAAACATATATATTAAAATGCACAAATGTTCAAGATTTTTCAAAAATAGCAGATCTTCGTGACGCGCTATGAGCTTGTAGATCTGCTATTTTTGAATGGCCAAAGAATAAAATAATGGTTAAAGTGGTTAAACAGATGCTTTCCCGGTTTTAAAGGGTTAAAAGCCTTTAAAGCAGGGGTATTCAACAGGGGGTCCAGAATTACTACGGGGGGGCTGCCAAATCTGTGTGTGATGATAGGTCATTTTAGTTTTTTACATGAACTTACTTGAACCCTAGCATCCCTATATTCTGGGATAACCTCGCATCACCAGTCTTTCCACCTCGGAGAAAAGCCTGGTCTGCGTTCCAGAAGACAACATATGATCCGGTCTAGACCACGCCTACTGGAAAGAAAAAATCCTGCCCATCCGGTTTTGCGGTGCCGCTTTGTTTTGGTTCCCCAATCCCTATTTAAATGGAATAGAATTTCTCCGTGGGATAATACCGACGCTAAATAGTCTCCGGATAGTGCACGCACATTTACATTTAAAAAATAAGCTAAACAATGCCGCATCAAGGATTTTATTAGCACGGACCTATTTTGGGGTGAGACGTCTTTCCGGTTCTGCCCATCCGGCCACTTTTTCTTTGTTTTACTTCCGCTCCCGACCGGATCATATACCCGAAAACGGAATGCTGCCCAGGCTAATTCTGGGAGGAAGATTTGCCAAAAATAGCCGATCTACAAGCTTGCGCTGTGACGTGTTGTGAGCTTGTAGATCGGCTGTTTTTTGGTGACGAGGTTTGGTGTAGAGGGGAAAAAAGAGCAGAACCAAGAACAGAGCCAAAGGTCAAGTTTAATAGGTATTGAGGTTTTAAATGGTTAAATGTCTGAAAATACACAAAATTAATCCAACATTTATAGAAAAGATGATAGTGCTGTCAATCAAGTCTATTAAGCTGTCTATGAAATCTATGAACAAGTTTATTCACCAACACAATTGGATAACACATGTAGGGGTCCCTGCTTCACCTCTCTCTCTACCAGGGGTCCTTGGCCTGAAAAACGTTGAAGACCCCTGTTTTATTATAGGACTGACTGACATTCCATTGCTGCCCATCTTAAAACCCTCCATCTCCTCAAATAGTAATGTCATACATTGAACAGCAGATGGCACTATATTCTCTATTTTTGCCTGTACTTCTTCATTCAGTATTATAGGCACTTAGGCATGTGCTCACTTGAATGAGTGTTTATGCAACTCTGACTTAGTTTCCATGACGTTTGAAGAAGTGTCACAGACAATAGTGGAAAAAGTACTCAAATTGTTTACTTAAAAGTATTAATACTGCAATGTAGAAATACTCTGTTACAAGTAAAAGTCAGGAATTCAAAATGTACTCAAGTAAAACAAAAGTATACTACAAAAGTATTGGCATCAAAATGTACTTAAAGTACCGAAAGTAAAACTAGTTATGCAGAATGTCCCGTCTACAATGTGTAAAAGGCTTTTGAAAATAGCAGATCTACAAGCTCACAACGCGTCGCATGGCTTGTAGATTGCCTATTTTCAAATAGCTTACATAGAAGGAAAAAAAGACCCACATATTTAAATAGTTCAAGTTTAAATATTAAGAAATAATGTAGTCTCTTATCAAACATAATTTAATGACACATTTCCCTTTTGCAAATAGTCTTATTTTCTTAAATGTTATTTAAACAATATGAAACCAACCAAATAAAGTTTGATATTAAGAACCTTTTAATATTTCCAATTGGTAAAAACGTATCTTACCGGTAAATGTGTATTCATCCAAATGAAAGGTCAGTCAGCATAATTTGAGCAGCAAAGAAACAAAATATGAATAGTGATTAATATTAGGATAATTGGCTCAATTCAACCCAGAGCATTTGGTTCATTTTGCCCCACAGGCCACACCATTTTAGACAACATTGGCAAGAATAATACTTCAGGCATTTTGTTTTGCTAAATATTATTCACATGGTTTTATACACTGGCAAATCACCAACATGCATGATAATATATACTTAGACCTGGATACATTTCCTTTAATATGACGGTTATTACACCTGACATGTAGACATTTTACTTTGACCAGCAAAAAACTGCAAAAAAACAAAGAAAATGTTTTCCACTTTCCCCATGTGCTTCCCAACTTCACAGCCAGGTGTAAATGATTGATGTTGACTAGATTTAAGGTCACATGGCAACACAGTTTTCTAGTTTTCTAGAGCAGTGGGGTCCAGGGACTCTCAGGGTTCCTTAAGATGGTTCTAGATTGACCCAAGCTAGGCACAGCAGCCAAGACATTCACAGGTGTTATCAATGATACTAATGAAGGCTCTGTTCCATTCTGGTCAGACGGAGGCAGGGTGCTGATATTGTGCATGTTGGCTCACTGGAAACACCCCCAAATGGCCCTTTACGGGTGTGTAACTCTCAGAGTTATGGGGGTCGTGGAAATCTGAAATTCAAAAATCTGAGAACTACTGTGCTACACTAAATGGAACAGAGCCTTCATTAGTATCACTGGTAACACCTGTGAAGGAAGTGATAATATGGCTGCTGTGCATAGAGCCTAGTCTCTAACTCTGACAGTGTACAAATGGAACCAAATGGACCCACATCGTGTCAGAGTTGAGGGGAATCCTTGAAATGTATGTTTGAGAACCTTCTATCTCATATTACGCCGGTCTCCCCTACATTGAACAACAGATGGCGCTATATGCTCTATTTTGTCTGAACTTCAGACTTCAGTATTATAGCCAGGCATGTGCTCACATTGAATGAGTGTTTATGCAACTAGTTTCCATGATATTTGAAGCAGTGTCACGGACACGTGTGTGTGTGTGTGTGTGTGTGTGTGTGTGTGTGTGTGTGTGTGTGTGTGTGTGTGTGTGTGTGTGTGTGTGTGTGTGTGTGTGTGTGTGTGTGTGTGTGTGTGTGTGTGTGTGTGTTAAAGAGAGAGCAGGCTCTGCTAGTCAGCCTGGCACTATGTAGCCAACCTCACTCTGTCTGTCTGTCTGTCTGTCTGTCTGTCTGTCTGTCTGTCTGTCTGTCTGTCTGTCTGGCGGTGATGCCAAAAGGCCAGGAGGAGACAGCCTGCATTATAGAGCTATGTCTTAACAGAATGTTCCATGCTATGTGGCATTACTGTGCCTGGCTGGTGTTGTTTGATCTGTAGCAGGGCTCTTCAATGTCTCTCAGGATCCCTTATTAGAGCTGATATATCCCCACTACATATTCTGTAAAACTGTGTTGGAGATTAAACGCGGTGAGCTTGTAGATCTATTTTCGGGGAATGTTGCTAGAGTGTTGGTGGTGTATGGTATATATATATATATATATATATATATATATATATATATATATATATATATATAATCGTTGCTGTCCGGCAGAAACCAACTCCCTTTTTCCGCTTTTGCATTTTTTTTCCATAAATCAGTGCTATTGAACACCCTTACTTCTGTGTGTTGATTCAAAAAATATTAAACCAATGAAAAGTATTAAAAAGCGTGTCTGACAAAACCAGCAAACTCCATTGGGGGGGTGGAGTTAGCTGGTTTTGCTGACTCCAGGCTCCACCCCCTTTTGACCTTCAACCTCATTGTGAGCTTGGAGGTCCATTCAGCTGCACTTATCAATGATGAACAAAACCTCCTAACTCCACTTTTTGTTTATTTTTTTCCTGAAAATGTTACATTTTGGAGTTTGCTGGTTTCTGCCGGACAGCAGAGATATATAAGTTATATCACACAAAGATTTGGCGGCCCCCCTTTTCGTAACTCTGGAGACTCATGATCTAGGCGTATTAGCATTTTGATAGCAATGAGACACTATGGCTATAGTTAGCACCAACATAAGTCGATTCATTCCTGTGTCCATTGTCACCCATATAGAATTAGCTTAGCATTGTGGCCCACCCAGCCATGCAAACTGTGTCTCAACCGATGTTGGATAGTAAAGTGATATTTTACTGTAATATTACTTTCCCCAGGAAGGAGTATAGGCCTAGTGTAAAGGATTGCAATTGTCAGAACAGTTATTATATTACAATTTACTTATCCAAGCAACTCAACATCCCATGCCTACATTATATCGATGCTGTCGGGCGGAAATCTCTTATCTCCATATTTTTTAACTCATGATTTTGCAACCCATTTTTTTTTCACCCAGTGCCAATTGTCTAAGTAATCCTGGGCACTACACTCCCTCTGCCAGCCTAGGTAAAGCCCAGAGCTGAGCCTCCTTCAATGCATGAGAGCTAGCAAGCCGCTATTTATCACCTGACAGGGGGGAGTTTCCCCAGTAGGACGTAGCGCGTGGAAGGAACACGTTATTCCAACCAGTTCCTTTCCCCTCCATCAGGGAGAGGCAGTATAGAGACCAGGATTTATACATGTTTTTGTGAGGGTACCTACCCTAGGGGACACGGGGAGAACATACAAACTCCACACAGAGGCCCTTTCACCAATCCCACCTAGGGTATGGGCACTGATGACGCGGAGGAGAGAACACGCCCCCAAGATTGCAGATCTACAAGCTCACCGTGCGTCACATTTCGACGCGTTGTGAGCTTGTAGAGCGGTTATTGTTTGCCGAATGTTCCCGGCAATGGGGATGCTGGGGTTGAAGTGGTTAAACGTCAAGTATACAGTTATTAGCGATGGTAATGTAGTAACATATGGAGCGAATTACTTTTGATACAAAGTAACAAGTAACGTGATATTACTTTAAGCAAAAGAGTAACTTATTAGACTTCATGAATGACTTGGCCAATGGTACTGTCTGTCTGTCTGTCTGTCTGTCTGTCTGTCTGTCTGTCTGTCTGTCTGTCTGTCTGTCTGTCTGTCTGTCTGTCTGTGTCTCTCTCTCTCTCTCTCTCTCTCTCTCTCTCTCTCTCTCTCTCTCTCTCTCTCTCTGTGTCTCTGTCTCTTTCTGTCTGTCTCTTTCCTCTCTCTCTCTCTCTCCAGACAGTGTGAAACAGAACCCTCTCTCACCCTGTCTGTATCTGTGTGTAAAAATGCCTCACTCACCCCACCCTCCCACCCTGCTCGATGATCGCCCCACTGGACAACTGCTCTGACTCAAAAAAACGGATTAAAGATGACTCTCTCTCTCTCTCTCTCTCTCTCTCTCTCTCTCTCTCTCTCTCTCTCATCTCTCTCTCTCTCTCTCTCTCCCTCCCCCCTCTCTCTTTCTTTGCTTTCTTTCTTGTTCTCTTTTTTTCGTTGTCTTTTCTCTTTCCATGCAGGCCGGATGAAAGCTCTGGCAGACACCCACTCAATACACATACCATTCAGCCCGGACACACAGGAAGTCCTATGTACTGGGGAGAGAGAGAGAGAGAGAGAGAGAGAGAGAGAGAGAGAGAGAGAGAGAGAGAGAGAGAGAGAGAGAGAGAGAGAGAGAGAGAGAGAGAGAGAGAGGGAGGAGGGGCAGCGGCGAAGTAACTAAGTACATTTAC
The DNA here is from genome assembly GCF_963454915.1 of Gymnoscopelus microlampas. NCBI lineage: Eukaryota > Metazoa > Chordata > Actinopteri > Myctophiformes > Myctophidae > Gymnoscopelus > Gymnoscopelus microlampas. The sequence goes on from NC_139958.1 coordinate 42,923,345, forward strand.
TCAAGTACTTTACTTTACTTTATTTGTTTATTTAGGGGACAGCACATGTTAAACCCTGTTAAAACCGGGAACGCACTTTGACCATTATTTTATACTTTGGTCTATTCAAAAAATAGCAGATCTACAAGCTCATAGCACAGCTTGTAGATCTGCTGTTTGTTTTGAAAAATCGTGGGCACATTTTGTAATATATATATATATTATATATATATATATATATATATATATATATATATATATATATATATATATATATATATATATATATATAATTTACATAATTAACTCAAATCTTTGCTTCTGCACATTCTACAAATGTCTTCTAAATCCTACTTTTACTCAAGTCAATTCTGAATTATGGACTTTTACTTGTAAAAGCGTATTTTAAAAACTTTGGTTTAGTTGCATGGCAGTTTCAGATCATTGATGCAAAAACATACACAGCAAAATCATCAGTTTTAAGTTACAAATGGGTCAATTAACACTGAGGATTTTTTTTACTGTGTACATTAATCAATTAAAGCACTATTTCATACTTTGTCTATTCGAAAATAACAGCTCTACAAGATGTGCTATGTTTTATCAACACATTTTTGCTATTTCTTTTTAACTTTTACTCCAGTAACATTTTTAAACAAGGCCTTTTACTTGTTTGTAGCAGTGTATTTTTATATTGGGGTATTGATACTTTTACTCAAGTGAAACTAATCCGAGTACTTTTTTCACAACTGGGGAGGGGAGGGGAGGGGGGTTGAGATGAGATGAGGGGATAGAGTACAGAGGGAGAATGTTGTGAGGAGACGGGGACGGGGACGGGCACAAGAGAGGGGGCTAAACTCAAGTCATGTGAACCTCATGAGAGCTAACCTACAAAAACGACAGTCTTACTTTTCCACCAAACTGGAATCTTATTCCATTTAATTAACTCTATTTACCTCTTAATCTTAAGATCTTATTTGTTGATTCGCTCTGTTTTCGCTAGAGACCCCCCCTTTTTTTTTATTATTCGGTCACACGAAAAGGAAAACAAAAAAGTTGCCCGATTTCAAAACAGAAACGACCACAATTTTCTTCTTAAAGATTTGCGTCGTAAATGATGGCGGAGGGTAAAAAAAAAAGCACGCTCTGTTTTGAAACACAGCTTGAGTGAAAACAAAGGGTTTGGTTGTTGTGCGGCTGTCCAAACATAATTGAGATGGTAAATCTATTTGCACACTTTTTTTTTTTGACCATCGACATCCCTCGTTGATCCCTTTTTCTTTCGGCGACTCGGAGGGCCATGAGTTCTGGGCTAGAAGAAGCTTAATCCGGGGAGGGGAACGCATCTTTGTCGTTTTAAGATTTCTATGGCTATTCAAAAATAGCAGATCTACAAGCTCATAGCGCGGCACCGAGTGCCGCACTTTTACTTCAAGTAAGAAATGTGAGTACTTTTTCCACCACTGCTTGTTACTGTCTAGATTTAGATTCTTATCATAACACACATGAACCACTGAAGCCCTATTTTATACTTTGTCTATTCGAAAACAGCAGATCTACAGTACAAGCTCTCTGTTTGACCAGAATGGAACAGAGCCTTCATTAGTATCATTGGTAACACCTGTAAATGTCTTCATAATGGCTGCTGTGAATAGAGCCTATTGTGAGCTTGTAGATCGTCTATTTTCGAAAGATTCAGTGCACTTTTACTTTTTGGTACTTCTTCTATTTTGATGACACACTTTTACTCAACTAACATTTTGAATGCAGGACGTGGAAAACAGAGTATTTCTACATCGTGGAATTGCTACGTTTGCTTAAGTGAAAGATGCGAGTGCTTCTTCCATCGCTGGTTGTTGTTGAGAAGTTAGTGTTGGTGTGATGGGACCCTGTTGCCGTCCCAGTAATGACATTAGCTTGAAGGCCCATTCGTTATGGAAGTGTGAAGAATTGGGTCACGTGAGAGAGAGAGAGAGAGAGAGAGAGAGAGAGAGAGAGAGAGAGAGAGAGAGAGAGAGAGAGAGAGAGAGAGAGAGAGAGAGAGAGAGAGAGAGAGAGAGCGAGCACAGTGCGTTTGTTACTTTTTGACTGGGTTGCCTCAGTGTGTGTGTGTGCTTGTGCGTGTGCGCGCGCGTGTGTGTGTGTGTGTGTGTGTGAGCTCGTAGATCTGCTATTTTCAAATCATTTTACTACTTTTACTTTTCGTACTTTAAGTATGTTTTGATGCTAATACTTGTGTACTTTTACTCAAGTAACATTTTGAACACAGGCCTTTTACTTGTTGTAACGGAGTATTTTTTTCATAATGTTGTATTGCTGCTTTTACTTTTTTAGTAAAAAAGTGTAAGTACTTTTTCCACCACTGACTATACTATGTCAAATGTCCACAGAAGTATAGTAGGATTTGAGACACGGTTAGGACTAGGCATGCAGAAGTGAGAGTTGAGCCTGATGTATACTTTGCAGGCGTTTTGAGTTTGTAGATCTGCTATTGTCGGTGCATGACACTAGCGCGCAACTGTAAATCAGGCTTTAGGATTAAGGTTAAAAGGGGCGATGGAAAATCTGAAAAATTGCCTTTATAAAATTGCCATCCTAAAATGTTGATGTCCTCACAAGTGTAGTAATACCACTTTGTGTGTGTGTGTGTGTGTGTGTGTGTGTGTGTGTGTGTGTGTGTGTGTGTGTGTGTGTGTGTGTGTGGTGTGTGTGTGTGTGTGTGTGTGTGTGTGTGTGTGTGTGTGTGTGTGTGTGTGTGTGTGTGTGTGTGTGTGCTCCTGCTCACACAGAGAACCGGCGTCTAGTCGCATGCTTTGAATTACTGTACATTTGTGGCTGGTAGAGACAGCCCTCTGCCAACTGTCCCCCCCCCCCCCCCCACACACACACACACACACACACACACACACACACACACACACACACACACACACACACACTGGATCGCACAGCAAGCACCAGCACTCCCCACAAATCCCCCAGTGGTGGAAAGTATAACCAAGTAGATTTACTCAAGTACACAGTACTTAAATACAATGTTGAGGTACATTAACTTTTCAATTCTTTATGCTTCTACTCCACTACATCTCAGAGGCTAATATTGAACGTTCTTACCCCACTGTAGGCTTACAGCTTTAGGCACAAGCTACTTTGTAGTACTTTGTAGATTTAGATCACAAAACATATTGACCATGCAATTAAGACTAATATTTTATACTTTGTCTACCCGGAAATAACAGATCTACAAGCTATCGAAGACTGCTGGTGAGTTTCTAGATGTGATATTTTCCAAAGATTTTTGCACTGGTGTAAAGTAACTAAGTACATTAAATTAAGTATACTGTACTTAAGTACACTTTTGAGGATTTTTTACTTTACTGGAGTATTTCCGATTTTCAATACTTTTACTTTTACTCCACTACATCTCGGATCCAAATATTGTACTTTTACTCCACTACAATTATTTGACAGCTTTAGTTACTAGTTACTTTGTAGATTTAGATTATTATTACAAAACATACATTAACCACTTCGGCTCTGTATACATTTCGCGATGCGACGCATTGTGAGCTTGTAGATCTGCTATTTTCAAACGTTTTTTTTTCATTTTGAACTTGTGAAATGGGACATTCTGCACAATGAGTACTTTTACTTTTGGTACTTTAAGTACATTTTGACACCATTACGTTAGTACTTTCACTCAAGTACATTTTTAATACTTTACTTTTACTTGTAACAGTATTTATACACTGCATTATTGATACTTTTACTTAAAAAAAAAACATAGTACTTTTTTGACAACTTTGGAAACTTGTGAAATGGGACATTCTTGCATATTGAGTACTCTCTACATTGTATTGGTACTTTACTTAAAGGAATACTCCCAAAAAATATGAGTTTTTGTAACATTCCTGAGGCAATATTCCAGTATTTGACTAATGGAAGTTAATGGGAGACCAATCTTAACAAGAGAAAAACTATATTTAAAACCTTCTCTTTGAACCTGAATGATCAGTAGGCCTCTCATGCAGTGATTGCAGAGAGTTGTTTTGGAGTTTATAATATTATCATTTGATATAGTTTTTGCATTGGTCTCCTACCACAGCGGACACCACAACAAATACAGTATTGGCTCAGGAATGTGACACAAAAACAAACAAAAGACTCTCCATGAATTCCAGTCTTCATGGAGTGAGTAATTGATAGGAAAAAAGTGAAGTATTCCTTAAAGTTAAAAACAAACTGACAACTTCTGCCACTGCAATACCCCTCTTCTGAAGCGTTCCCTCTTTTTTACATGAAAAGACTGACGGGGTTGTACAAAAAATAATTACTTCATTTTTCCTACTGTCTTTAATTTGTTGTTGATTTTTTAATCTACTACCCTTCTCTTTGAAACACACACACACACACACACACACACACACACACACACACACACACACACACACACACACACACACACACACACACACACACACACACACACTCTCTCTCTCTCTCTCTCTCTCTCTCTCTCTCTCTCTCTCTCTCTCTCTCTCTCTCTCTCTCTCTCTCTCAGGCTCGTAAATAGTTACTCACACACACAGTATACACAAGGCAGCATCACCCACACACATTCCTATGGATTTGCCCCATTCAAACTCTTTTATTTTATAGTCTGCCTGGGTGTGTGTGTGTGTGTGTGTGTGTGTGTGTGTGTGTGTGTGTGTGTGTGTGTGTGTGTGTGTGTGTGTGTGTGTGTGTGTGTGTGTTTGCTAGGCTGCTAATCCGTGTGGCATTGCTGACTGTGAAGTCTCTCTTTGGTGGATTGGGTAAGGGAAAAAGAGTCAGGTGACTCATCAGCCTCGGCAGACAGTAACTAAGTACATTTACTTGAGTACTGTACTTAAGTAAAACATTTTAGTGTATACTTTACGTAATTGTTTGGGATGACTTTCACTCCACTCCATTACAAAGACAAATGTTGTACTTTTGACTCCACTACATTACTAGGAAGGGAAAAAGTACATTATTATTATTATTATTATTATTATTATTATTATTATTATTATTATTATGTCTTAAGCCCTATTTCAACTACTGTATAGTGAAAATAGAAGATCTGCTATTTTCACTATTATTGAAATTTTGTCGTTTCTACATTAACTCAAGTAGGCCTACAAATTTGACAGAGCAACTTTCACTTGTAGTTGAGTAATATTTCCTTGAGTATTTCAGTTCCATGATACTTTAAACTTCTATGCCACTACTGAAAATATTGCACTTTTTTTACTTCACTATAATTACAGTTACTTTGAGGATATAGATTTTTAATTCAAAACAACTTTAATAACTTAAGCCCAAATTCATACTCAGAGTTATATCAGAGTTGCGACTTGTTGTGAGCTTGTAGCCTATATCTGCTATTTTCAAACAGACAAACTATAAAATAGGTTCTAAATTGGTTCATGTATGTGTTATAATGATAATCTATATCCACAAAGTAACTAAATAAAGTTTTTTCAAACAACTCTAGTGGAGCACAAAGTACAAGATCTGCCTCTGAGATGTGGTGCAGTAGAAGTAGAAAGTATTGGAAAATACTCAAGTAAAGTAAAAGTACTTGAGTAAATGTACTTTAGTTACTTCCCCAGCACTGGCTCTAACAGGCCGGCCCCTCCTGTGTGTGTGTGTGTGTGTGTGTGTGTGTGTGTGTGTGTGTGTGTGTGTGTGTGTGTGGACCGTGTGGAGGTGCCAGGGGAAAGTGCTCAGGCACTGACATCACCATCATTAGCCCACACTCTCTCCTGGACTCAACAAAGCATGGCATTCCTGTCTCTGACTGTCAGCCAGGGCTTAATGCTCCACTGTGTTAATATACAACTCAATACCCCAGCAAACACCTCCTCCTTCTCTCTCTCTGTCTACCAGTTCCTTTATCCCATAAAGACCATGAGGCCTGATTCTACAAATCCCTTCTAAACCAGTAGTTCTCACACTTTTCCGTGCCAAGGACCCCCAAACTGATATATCGTTGCTGTCCGTCTGTGTGTTGGTAAAAAAAAGATATTGAACCAATGAAAAGTATTAAAAAGCGCTTCCGACAAAACCAGCCAACTCCATTGGATCCTCAAACTTTCTGCAGTTAGCTGGTTCTGCTGACTCCAGGCTCCACCCCCTTTTGACCTCCAACCTCATAGGCTCTATTCACAGCAGCCATATTATCACTTCCTTCACAGGTGTTACCAATGATACTAATGAAGGCTCTGTTCCATTTAGTGTAGCAGAGTGGTTTCCACGACACCCATAACTCTGAGAGTGTACAAATGGAACCAAATGGACCCTTACGGGTCCATTTGGTTCCATTTGTACACTCTCAGAGTTACACACCTGTAAGGGGCCATTTGGACGCCCATGAGGGTCCCTGGACCCCAACTTTAGACCCACTGGTGTAACAGAGTGTTTCCAGTGAACCAACATGCACAATATCAGCACCCTGACTCTGTTTGACCAGAATGGAACAGAGCCTTCATTAGTATCATTGGTAACACCTGTAAATGTCTTCATAATGGCTGCTGTGAATATAGCCTATTGTGAGCTTGGAGATCCATTCAGCTGTTCTTATCAATGATGAACAAAACCTCCTAACTCCATTTCGACAGCAGTGTGATATTTTTTTCAACAATGTTAAAAAATAGCAGCTGTACAAGCTCGCAAACTTATATATCTGCTAGAACAGCCAACGCAAAAACCTAAAATGACACGGATGCTTTCCAAGTTTTAATGGGTTATTTGGAAAAAAATAACTCTTTTGAAAGCTGCAACTTGAACTTATTGTACTCAATAAAAGACCAATATTCTTTAAAGATTGTTATGGTTCTAGAAAGAACCATTAACCACTTTTAACCAGGGGTGTTCAACGTTTTTCAGTCCAAGGACCCCTTAGCTGAGAGAGAGAGAGAGAGAGAGAGAGAGACCCCAGAGGCAGGGTCCCCAGCTAAAGTAGTTAATAGCTTCACAATCATTTTAACCACTTTATCCATTTATATGTTGGGCTATTCAAAAAATAGCAGATCTACAAGCTCGCAGCGTTTTAATATTTTTGATATATTTTTTTACATAAATCTAAATCTCTTCTGGGGGTCCCTGTCACAAAACCTTTTCAGATGCGGGGGGTCTGCGGCCAAATACACATCAATTTGGGGGTCCTTGACTTGAAAAACTTTGAGAACCACTGCTTAAGATAACATTAAAATAGAAAGACAAGCACAAACAGACTCAACAACAAAGCAGCAGGGTAGGGTTATATATCTGGGTTGTGAGAGCGTGCAGACACGCTGGCTCTCCCAGGAGGTGCTGAACTCTCTTCCCCCGATGGGAGGTGGAATGGCCTCGAGGACACTGTCCTGTGTCTTGACTCTTGTGTCCCGTGTTGCCAGATTTTGCGAGAGAAAGACGCAACCAGCAGGTCAGCACTTAACATCAGCAAGAGTGCACCAAGTGTTTACTTAAGTAAAAGTATCAGTACTGCAATGCCAGAAGTACTCTGTTACAAGTAAAAGTCCCAAATTCAAAATGTACTTGAGTAAAAGTACAAATTGGTAACAAAATGTACTTAAAGAGTAAGTACCAGAAGTAAAAATACTAAAATGTTTGAAAATAGCAGATCTACAAGCTCACAACGCGTCGCGATGCGACGCGTGTAGATCTGCTATGTTCAAATAGCCGAGGTATACAATAGGGCTAAAGTGGTTAATGTATGTTTTATAATGTAATCATTTATATCTGCAAAGTAACTAGTAACTTAAGTTTTCAAATAATTGTAGTGGAATAAAAGTACAATATTTGCCTCTGAGATGTAGTGGAGTAGGCCTAGAAGTAAAAGTATAGAGAATTGGAAATACTCCAGTAAAGTCAAAGTACCTCAACATTGTACTTAAGTACAGTACTTGAGTACATGTACTTAGTTACTTTACTGTACGAGGGAATACCAAGGGTGAGCGAGAAAATAGCAGCCAGGAGAACGAGACTATAGCAGAGACACTGCTAAAGACATCAAGAGCTGCCAGCAAATTGGTGCAGTGTGGGAACCAACGCACGGGCATCGGTCACGAGGACATCCCACACTAACATACGTGGATGTACTCAGTGGTGTAAAGTAACTAAGTACATTTACTCAAGTACTGTACTTGAGTACAGTTTCGAGGTACTTTTACTTTACTGGAGTATTTCCAATTTTCGGTACTTTTACTTCTACTCCACTACATCTCAGAGGCAAATATTGGACTTTTACTCCACTACAGTTATTTGAAAACTTTAGTTACTAGTTACTTTGCAGATATACAATATTTCGTTATAAAACATACATTAACCACTTTAGCCCTATTTTATACATAGGCTATTTGAAAATAGCCGATCTACAAGCCCACAACGCGTTGTAGATCCGCTATTTTCAAACATTTTTGCACTTTTACTTTTGGTACTTTAAGTACATTTACTTTCACTCAAGTGAATTTTGCATTCCGGACTTTTACTTGTAACAGAGTACTTCTACATTGCAGTATTGATACTTTTACTTAAGTAAACAGTCCAAAAGAAGGCTGCACTCCATGACCCCTTTAAACCAAATGTTATAATACATCTTCTATTTGAAAACAGCCGATCTACAAGCTCACAACGCAGATTTGCTATTTTCAAAAGAATCTTGGAGAAAATGAGAAAAAATGTAATGTTTTTGAAACATTTTAACAACTCAAATCTTGTATGGGGGTCCCTGGCATAAAATACTTTCAGATGGGGGTCTGCAGACAAATGCATATCGTTGCTGTCCGGCAGAAACCAGCTAACTCCATTTTGATGCTTTGGCATTTTTTTCCCATAAATCAGGGCCATTGAACACCCTTTATGTCTGTGTGTTGGTAAAAAAAAAAAAATTGAACGAATGAAAAGCATTAAAAAGTGCCTCTGACAAAACCAGCTAACTCCATTGGATCCTCAAACGTTTTGCTAAGAGTTAGCTGCTTTTGCTGACTCCAGGCTCCACCCCCTTTTGACCTCCAACCTCATTGTGAGCTTGGAGGTCCATTCAGCTGTTCTTATCAATGATGAACAAAACCTCCTAACTCCACTTTTTTTTCATTTCCTGAAAAATGAACACTTTGAAATTATCTGGTTTCTGCCGGACAGCAGAGTTATTCATTTTGAAGGTCCTTGGCATGAAAATGGTTTTGAACAACATTACACAGCAAGCCCAAAATAAGCAACTACACGTAAGAAATGACCCCAAAAAACCACAACCCACAACCACCGATATTTACAAGCGAGTTTACAGGAAAAACCAGCCCCAAGACGCTTATTATAAGCATACATGGCAACACTGCTTGTGTACTCTCTGTGTCTCTGAGGAGGGTAGAAAAGTACAATAAATTAGATTACATCATTAATACACTTCTCTGCTTGTTCCGTGGAATTCACCAACTGTAGTTGTACAGCAAACAATCAGAGGTCAAAAGGTCACAGGATGTGCTGTTCATTGCTGTGTGCACTGAAGTTCATAAATCATTGATCGCCTTCAAACAATCACGGCCCCCAAAAATCCCCCTTATAAAGATAGGTATTAGTCTGGTCAAAGTCTATTCCTCTCTCTCTCTCTCTCTCTCTCTCTCTCTCTCTCTCTCTCTCTCTCTCTCTCTCTCTCTCTCTCTCTCTGTTTCTCTCTGTCTCTACTCTGTCTGTCTGTCTGTCTCTCTCTGTCTGTGTGCGTCTGTCTGTCTGTCTGTGTGTGTGTGTGTGTGTGTGTGTGTGTGTGTGTGTGTGTGTGTGTGTGTGTGTGTGCGTGCACTGTGCGTGTGCGTGCGTGCGTGCGTGCGTGCGTGCGTGCGTGCGTGCGTGCGTGCGTGCGTGCGTGCGTGCGTGTGTGTGTGTGTGTGTGTGTCTCTCTCTCTCTCTCTCTCTGTGTCCCTCTGTCTGTCTGTCTGTCTGTCTGACTGTCTCTCTCTGACTGTCTCTCTCTCTCTCTCTCTCTCTCTCTCTCCGTCTGTCTGTCTGTCTGTCTGTCTGTCTGTCTGTCTGTCTGTCTGTCTGTCTGTCTGTCTGTCTGTCTGTCTGTCTGTCACTCTCTCTCTTTCTGTCTGTCTGTCTGTCTGTCACTCTGTGTGTGTGTGTGTGTGTGTGTGTGTGTGTGTGTGTGTGTGTGTGTGTGTGTGTGTGTGTGTGTGTGTGTGTGTGTGTGTCTCTTTGTGTGTGCGTGTGCGATGTGCGATGTGCGTCCGTGTGCACATGTGTGCGTGCGTGTGTGCGTGTGCGCCCAGACCACACTGTATGACTGTTTTGCACTCACCAGAGACACAGAGACATGAGCAGTTCTGTAAACTCTTCCAGGGCGGTCATGACCCTTTCCTCTCAACAAAATATTCACCCCCGCGACCTCTCACCTTTGACGGTAAACAGGCGGAGAGCGGCCTCTGCTCGCTGTCCCTGAGCTGTCACGCTGAGGAGGAAGACCCTTGTGGCATGTCGTGTCCCCGTCACTGACGTCACAATGTCGAAAAATAGCAGATCTACAAGCTCATAGCGCGGCACCGAGTGCCGCGCTATGAGCTTGTAGATCTGCTATTTTCTTTTAAAACATGAAAACGTGTGCAAATCTTTACAAATGTCTTGTAAATCCCAACAGTTTTTTGAAAAAAAACGTATGTTGTTATGTCAGTGGTTCTCAAACCTTTTCTTGTCAAGGACCCCCAAAATCATGTTTTTGGCCACCGATCCCCATCAAAAGATGTTGTTCCAGGTACCCCCCAGAAGCAAAGATCTGAGTTGTATCAAAAAATATACGTATTCAAAGATTTACACAAATGTTCAAGATTTTTCAAAAATAGCAGATCTACAAGCTCGTAGCGCGGCACCGAAGCTTAAAATAAAGGTTGTAGCTCAGATCTAAAATGACACAGATGCGTTACCGGATTGAATGGGTTAGTTAAAGGACCACTTCACCCATTTTCACTGTGAGCTTGTAGATCAGCCGCTAATGTTCCCCCCAGAATAAGTGGTTGATGTAAAAAAAAATGAAAAATGAAGTTCCAATCACACAAAGATTTGGCGGCCCCCCTGCAGTATCTCTGAGTCCCGGACCCCCTGTCGAAGTGCCCCCTTACGGGTCCATTTGGTTACATTTGCACAGTCTTCAGAGTTAAATGAACACTTGATTTTACTGTGTAAGAATTCATTCGATACATTCTATACTAATTTATATACCGTACATTGGCTGAAAATATTGACAATTCTTTGAAGATCAAGTTAATACTACGAAAGGCCTACAGAATAGTTAAAGATCGTTGAGGTCGGTGGCTCTGGGGTCTGGGGACACCCAGGGGGTCCTTGAGGGGGGTTCCAGGGGGTCCCCAGCAAAATTAGGAACAGTTTAACACCATAATTTCAAGTTAATCCAGTGAGAGAATGTAATTTATATGCCTTATAAGCGCATTATAATGCATTATAAATGCAATCATAATGCGCTATAGACCCGACCTTTAAGTAAAGTGTTACCAACCTTTTTTTTTTTTTTTACAATGGGGGTCCGCCTGATACAGTTCAACGCGGGGGTCCTAGGCATGGAAAGGTTGAGGTATGTATCTGCTGTAATGTGCATAACAGGCAGTGACAGCCAGCATGCCAGCGGTTGCGCTGATTTACTGTGGCGTGAATGACTGAGTCATCGCTGAACTATCTACTGGCACTGCAGCGCAAGAGCTCATAGGGAGAGCGTTTTACACTGAAGATCTGAAGCGGTGGCTCTCAACCAGTGGTCCGGGGACCCCCAGGGGTCCGTGGGGGGGGGGGGGGGGGGGTACCAGGGGGGTCCCCAGCTAAATTAGTTAACATAGCGTCACAATCATTTTAACCACTTGGCTATCAAAAAATAGCAGATATACAAGCTCGCTTGTAGATCTGCTATTTATTTTTTGAATCGAGACAATGCCTGCAAATCTTTGAATATATATATATATATATATATATATATATATATATGTATATATATATATATATATATATATATATATATATATATATATATATATATATACATATATATATATATTTTTTTTTTAAAGCGATAATTTTTTACTCAAATCTTTGCTTCTGGGGATTTTCTAAATCCTAACAGTTCTTTCTTTAAATGTATTTATTTGACTTATGTTGCTATATGTCAGTGGTTCTCAAACATTTTTCATGTTAAGGACCTCCAAAATGACATGTATTTGTCTGCGGACCCCCCCCCCCCCCCATCTCAAAATATTTTGTTCTAGGGACCCCCAGAAGCAAAAAAATTGCAGATATACAAGCTCATATCGCGGCACCGAGTGCCGCGCTATGAGCTTGTAGATCTGCTATGCCTAATTCAACCTGCCTACAAATCCTGAAAAGAAACATCTCTTCAGATGAACCAGGACCTCTACCCAGATAAGTGACCTGACCCTCACTGCACCTCCTGTTACAGCTGGCTGAAAGGCACGGAGCCCTTTTCCTGTCTTAGTTAATGATTCTAATACTGTTCTGCTTTGGGGTTCTTGTAACTTGTTCTTGTTACTTTTCTTGCTGAACACAATCAATCCAATCCACACTATTTACAGAGCTTATTTAAAACAACAGTGTTGAACCAAAGTGTTAGATATTAGATTAGATAGATAGATAGATAGATAGATAGATAGGTAGATAGGTAGGTAGATAGATAGATAGATAGATAGATAGATAGATAGATAGATAGATAGATAGATAGATAGATAGATAGATAGATTGATTTGCTGCGTGTCACCCCCCCCATCTCTCTCCTCATTTCCTGTTAGCCTACTTTCCCCATCCCGCTCTAATAAAGGCATAAAAAACCCAAAAGAAATCTAGGAGAGTAAAAATACGTTTTAAGACGAGATATAAAAACTTTATTGGACCGATTTGATCCCACAGGGAAAATTCAATTTCAGCAGCCGATTGCTGCCCAAGAAATCAGTCTTGAGCGCGGGGGGGTCAATTAGAAAAATATACATTAACCACTTCAGCCCTATACATTTCGGCCATTTGAAAATAGCCGATCTGCAAGCTCACAACGCGTCGCATCGCGACGCGTTGTGAGCTTGTAGATCTGCTATTTTCAAATATTGTAGCACTTTTACTTTTTGTACTTTAAGTACATTTTGATACCAATACTTTTTGCACTTTTACTCAAGTCAATTTTGAATTCCGGACTTTCACATGTAGCAGAGTACTTCTACATTGCAGCATTGATACTTTTACTTAAGTAAAACATTTGAGTCGTTTTTTCCACCACTAAGTGGCATGGTCAGGGAGACATTGACAGGACCGGGAATCGAACCTGGGAGCTGTTTCCCCAGAAGGCCTAGTCTCTACCCATACGGCCGTCCCTAACATGGCAGGGCAGCTTGTTCACCGAGTTTCAATACAATCCAAATCAAGGGAGGAAAGCAGATCTGGATTAATACCACGCACAGCAATTAAAAACAATCACGTGATATTTGTGTCTCACAAACAAAAGGAGACAAACAAAGGGAACCATTTATAAAACATGTCTCAGCCTCCTCCAGCATCATGGGCTGTGCGTGTGGCTCTTTCTTTTTTTTGGTCTCTTCCTAAACAGCGAGGTGAACAATGCACGGCGAGCGTCACGCTAGATAACTTACTGACCAACAGGAAGACTCCTTTCCCTTTATTTGTGCTGGCTTTTCCTCTCTCCAGGTCATTCTATGAAAACGCACGCACGCACGCACGCACGCACGCACACACACACACGCACGCACGCACGCACACACACACACACACACACGCAACATGCAAAGTCATTCACCTGGTTACATATCTCCATAATTTCAACTTTTTATGTTTTAAAAAAAAAATAATGCCCTACTCCGCCATACTACTACAGTGTGAGATTGTAGATCTGCTATTTTTGCTATTTTGGAATAATATTCCAATGTTGTATTTATATTCCAAAAACCACAGACACACGTAACCACTTTCACTTGCACGTAAAAAAAAACATATAGGACATTTTCATAGGCTTAGGGTTACTTTCAAACAGAGATCCAGTTTAACCCCGTGGTATCTCTACTCAGGTCATGTAGTGATAGGCGATCATCCAGTGAAAATAGACAATCTGCAAGTCTGCGACACTCAGTGAGCACGGAGATCGGCTATTTTGGCAAAGAGATTTGATGTAGAGGGGAAAAAGAAAGGGATTGACCAAGAAGAAGTACACTAACCCCAACCCTAACCCTATAAACCTGACCCATAACTCATGAGTCTTCAACAGGGGGGCAGCCAAGATCTTTGTGATAAGTTCTTTATCCTTCTTTTTTTACATTAACCACAGGAACCCTAGCATTATAGGAACATGCTGCAAAAGATAGCAGATCTACAAGCTCACAACGCGTCGACCGGCTATTTTCGGCAAAGGTTTGCTGTAGAGGCCAAAAAGCGCAGACCAAATACAGAGCCACGGTTCAAGTATTAATAATAGTATTATTAATTGAGTTTAATTATCGAAATGAAACCAATATATTAATAGATCATGACGTAAACAACAAACAGATGTACACAACACTGATGACAGTGCTGTCAAGGAAGTCTATGATGCCGTAATAATGCAACTTTTTCAGATGTATCATATCATGGCATCATAGAATGATAGGCTGTTGTTATTGTTTAGCTCTCGCGGCGGTCACTGTCATGATAATTGGTTGAGCACAGGGTGTGTGTAAATACAGGAAGGAGCAGGATAAGGCTGCAAACAACGCTATCATCCACGTCCTGTTTTCCAGCACGTAGCTGTGGTGACCTCATATGAAGGAGGAACACAGGAAGTGATCCAAGCGGAGAGAGGGTTCACGTACAGGGGACACACATTTCTGTGTGACTTATAAAAAAAAAAAGAGAAACCAAACTCCATATTTAACATTTCACAGTTCATTTACGGGGACACGCATTTCTGTGTGACTGCAAAAAAAAAAAAGGAAAAAATGAATGCAGTGAATGCGTGTGTTACACAACATGACGAGTGGAATGCAACTTTTGTTCGTTTTCTACAACGTGTACTTTGTTTGTGTTTTTTTATAACTTATAAATGTGAGGCAGTTGAAAGGACTTTTTGGTATTTAGGACGGAAATGCGCACGCACGCACGCAGTGGTGGAAAAAGTACTCAAATTCTTTACTTAAGTAAAAGTACCAATACTGCAATATAAAAATACTCTGTTACAAGTAAAGGTCCAGAATAAAAAAATGACTTGAGTAAAAGTACAAAAGTATTGGCATCAAAATGTACTTAAAGTACCAAAAGTAAAAGTACAAAATATTTGAAAATAGCAGATCTACAAGCTCACAACGCGATCGGCTATTTTCAAATAGCCTATGTATGAAATAGGGCTAAAGTGATTAATGTGTGTTTTATTATATCATAGTTTATATCTGAAAAGTAACTAGTAACTAAAGCTTTCAAGTAAATGTAATGGAGTAAAAGTACAATATTTGCCTCTGAGATGTAGTGGAGTAGAAGTAAAAGTATTGGAAATTGGAAATAATCAAGTAAAGTACAAATACCTCAAAATTGTACTTAAGTACAGTACTTAAGTAAATATACTTAGTTACTTTCCACCACTGCGCACACACACTTAAAGACATTTGACCACATAAAACCTAGCGTCCCTATTCTTGGGTGTACATTTTGGAGAAAATAGCCAATGTACAAGCTCACAACGCGTTAGCAACATGACATACTGTGAGCTTGTAGATCGGCTATTTTCGCCCAACGGTGTTTAGTGAAGCAGGAAAACGGCAGGGGGTCTAGCATAGACCCCTGGGGGACTCCAGTCAACTAAAGTACAGTATATATAGTGTGTTTGACCAGGCAAGAGGTTTGGTCAAACACTATGCCTAGTATAGACCTCCTGCGGGGACCCTGGTCAACAATGTATATAGGGTTTAAGTAGGCTACTTAAAGGAGCAATTCACCCATTTTGAACCTATCGTCACATAATTGGCCCTCACTAATGCTCATTATAAGATGGCACCATTTCTGTCTACTCACTCTATGTCTCATTGGTCGGCTGCGGACAGTGCAGAGACCTACCGGTGACATCATCGATGGGGATTCCAAGCTAATACAAACGTTTCTCTTTCTGCAAAGTTAGAGGCCATTGTTCTTGCATTCATTTAAAACAAAACAAAAAAAAGTTTAAAATCTTGTTTCAAATGACCGAACCTGCCTACCGATGATGTCACTGGTAGGCAGGTTTCTGAACTGTCCACTGTGAGTAGACAGAAATGGTTTCGTCTTTATTACGACCAATTAGATGAAGATAAGGTTGAAAATGGGTGAAGTGCTCCTTTTAAGTACTCTTGCCACATACCTCGGGTCAGTGTGAGCAAACAACGTGTGCGTGTTAGATCTGACCTCGAGTCAGATTATACTGCTCTGAGATGAATCACTGTGGACTCTGATTTGTTTACGTAAGTAAAGGTAACAATACCGCAATATAGAAATACTCTGTTACAAGTAAATGGCTTGTATTCAAAATGTTACTTCAGTAAAAGTTTTTCTTTCTTTTTTTTTTTTAAGTATTGGCATCAAAATATACTGTATTTACCAATGTAAAAGTGCTCAAAGGTTTGTCAAACATTTAAACAGGTCAGCTCACAGGTCACATCGCGACACATTGTGAGCTTGTAGATCGGCTATTTCCTAATAGACGACATATAAAACAAGGCTTAAAGGGATAGTTCACCTATCGATTAGTCACCCCATGGAGACTTGAATTCATGGATATTTTTTTGGTTTTGTCGCTGGTTTTGTTCTTAAGCCAATAATTTGATGACCTCGGGACCGTTAGGCAGCGGTTCCGGTAGGAGACACAAAGGAGACTATTTGTGTCTCCTACCGGAACCGCTGCCGGTCAGCAAATTATTGCCTTAGGAATGCGACAAAACCAAAAAGAAAATCTAATACTGTAAGTCTCCATGGGGTGACTAATCGATAGGGGGGAAAAAGTCATTTTTGGGGTGAACTATCCCTTTAAATGGTTAGTAGGTGTTGTAATAATGATGTAAATCTGCAAAACTAGTGACTTAAGTTTTCAAATATTTTTTTGTGTAGTAAAACGCACCATAGTTGTAGCAAGTATAAAGTATTGAAAAATGGAAATGTTCAAGTGAAGTAAAAGCTCCTCAAAATCGTACTTAAGTACAGTGCCTGGGTAAATGTAGCATACTTAGTTACTTTTGACCACTGGCCACATGTGAGGCAAACCCAGGACTTTAGTTGTGGCTTCCCACAGCTCACACACACACACAGGCACACGCACACGCACACACACACACACACACACACACACACACACACACACACACACACACACACACACACACACACACACACACACACACACACACACACACAGAGAGAGAGAGAAAGCTCTGCTCTGCTCTGCCACTTTCATGCTTGTCTTGGATATTTTCTCTAACAACACAACTGATCTCCACTGGCCACATGTGACCAAAGTGAACCACTTAAGTACTAGACCTCGCCGTACCACAGACAGTAGTGGACGAAGTATACTCAACCCACTTGAGTCAAAGTATAGATACTCCTGGTCAGTGCTGGAAACTAAGTACATTTACTCAAGTATTACATTTCAGAAATGTTTACCTTACTGGAGTATTTCCAGTTTTCTGTACTTTTACTTCTACTCCACTACATCTCAGAGGCAAATACTGTACTTTTACTCCAATACAATTATTTGAAGATTTGAGTTAGTAATTACTTAGATAAACCGTAGCTTTTGATTATTATTACAAAACATACATTAACCACTTCAGCCCTATATACATTTCGGCCATTTGAAAATAGCTGATCTACAAGCTCACAATGCGTCGCGATGCGACGCATTGTGAGCTTGTAGATCTGCTATTATCACACAGATAAAGTACTTTTGTACTTTACTTATTTGCTACATTGCAGTATTGATACTTTTACTTGAGTAAAAAATGTGAGTACTTTTTCCACCAGTTTGCCCACTTGTCTACACCAGTAAACTTGTGATGTGACAATAAATCTGATTCGGATTGTGACAGAAGAAGCCATACAGTTTAGCTCAGTCTGTAGAGCACTCTGGCCTTTCAACCGCAAGGTCATGGGTCTGATCCCGTACGGCGCTAACTCAGCGTATATGAGCAATGGTGGAAAAAGTACTCAATACTGTAGAACAGTGGTTCTCAAACTTTTTCATGTCAAGGACCCCCAAATTGACACTTATTAGCCCGCGGACCCCCATTTGAAAAGATAAGCCAGGGACCCCCATAAGAGATGATTTTTACGGCTCTAGCAGTGATTCTCGACCATTTTAATTTCAAGGACCCCCAGTTTGACATGCATTTAGGCTACGGACCCCCATTTAATGGCATTTATATCTCTGGGACCCCAATTCATATTGTAAAATCAATGTTAATTTAACTCTGAGAGTGTACAAATGGAACCAAATGGACCCGTTAGGGTCCATTTGGTTCCATTTGGACACTCTCAGAGTTACAGACCCATAAGGGTCCATTTGGTTTCTATCCATCATTTACCCCCTGGAACCCCCTCAAGCACCCCTGGGGGTCCCCGGACCCCACTTTGAGAACCAACGCTGTAGAACTCTGTTACAAGTAAAAGTCCGGTTATCAAAATCAACGTGAGTAAAAGTACAAAAATAATGGCATCAAAATATACTAAAAGTATATTTAAGTAAAAGTACTCATTATGCAGAATGTCCTGTTTCAGAAGGTATCATATGTATACAATGTATTCAAATCTTTCGAAAATAGCAGATCTACAAGCTAAAATGAGTTCAACCAGTTTAAGCCTATTCGTCGGCCACTTGAAAATAGCAGATCTACAAGCTCACAACACGTTGCGATGGGGTGCTTTGTGAGCTTGTAGATCTGTTTTTTTCAAACAATCTGAACCTTAAAAAAAAGTCTCGTATGGGTGTCCGTGGCACACAGTATTTTCAGATGTAGCCTAGTGTGTGGCCAAATACGTATTCATTTGGGGGTATTTGAGAACCCCTGCATTAGGTAACAGTAGGCCTTACATGTAGAAAGTCACTCATGTGATATAAAGTGTCCAGTGTTCTCTCATCGTTCTGACTGCTGTGGGTTTAGTCACCTGCTTGGAGAATTATTCATCTGATCCCGAAATGACCATTCTTTATAAGGCACCCATTAGTCACTAATGATTAGTGGACAAGTAGCACACAGATAAGCTGCTTTAGTCTAGTTTAGTTGCAGTCAACTTGTACAATGGAGGGGAAAAAAGCTATAATGCAAAGTAATAAAAAGACAAGAAAAAAAAACAACTACAGAAGGAAACACAACATAGTAGATAATATATTGATTAATATAATTATAAAGACATTAATGCGACTGTGAGTGTGACTTAATAACTATGACCAACTAGAAATGAGTTTATCTCCAATGATCTCGCAGCCTCCCAAAAAAACGACAATAAGGCAATGAAAAAAAAGATACATTAAAAACATTCAACATTCAAAAATAAATTCAATATTATCGTCACTCACAACATTGAGGTATTTGATCAAAAAAATATTATGAAATTAGATTTTATCAATACTGCCCCAGCCCTATACAAAAAATGTAACCAAATGGACCATTTTAAGGGTCCATTTGTGTATGTAGCAACAATGTAACAACAATGTAAACTTTCTATTAAAGAAGTTACATTGTTGCTATACTTTAGTAATTATTCCAAACAGGGCGATGTGATTGGCTCTCGACGTGAATGACGTCCCCAGCAGCTCCTCCTAGCCAGGTTGCCATGTCCGCTTATTATGAGCGACTTTGAGCTTGTTTTTCTGTAAAGTTGCTTGTAAATATTGATAGTTGCAGGTTGCTTGTTTCTAAAGTGTAGTTGCTTATTTGGGCTTGCTTCCAATGTTTTTTTTTATTATTATGGTTTAAACCAGTTGTTCTCAAACATTTTCATGTCAGGGACCCCCAAATGAATATGTAGGCCCTATTTGTCCGCCAACCCCCATTTGAAAATATTTTATTCCAGGGACCCCCATACCAGATTTGTGTATTGTGTTGTTAGAATCATGTTTCAAAAATATTCCACATTCTGCACTTTTTTTTTCAATATATATATTTTTAAATAGCAGATCTACAAGATTGCATCAACACATTGTGAGCTTGTAGATCTGCTAATTTCAATAAAGTGCTCATATGGCTCTGTAGTAGTGGCTTCTTTTGGGCTTGTTTTCCATAGACCTGGCTGCTTATTTCCCTCACAAAATCTGGCAACACTTTCTCCACGGCAGTCATTCTGTCCCTAGCTGTCGATGCGAGCACAACCCGACCGATCATCACAGCAACACACACATACACAACACCGTCTGTCTGCACTGGAAAACCCTAGGCAAACATCTGGATGTGGGATCAAATAACACCTGGATCGGCGTGGCTGTCCTTCTCCTCTTCATAGATTTATCGTTGAACTTTTTGTCTTGGTTGATTTTTGAGATAAACCCCAGAAGATCGAGGTTTTTTAAAAAAGAAAATCGAGCTCTAAAAAAAATAAAAAAATCTCGGAGTTCCTCCAAGATGAACTTCGGTCGTCGGACGGTCGCGAAACTCTTGGTAAGTCCGACAATATACACATCAATACGACACAATGACGGCTATATTATGCGTGATAAAACAATATGTGTTCATACATTCTTCCATTTGTTGGCCTATTTGTCGAAAAACTACTGTAAAAGTGTGTAAAAGTAGCCTTTCCCAGTGCTTGTGGAATGGCGTGTGACTTAATTATTAGGACCCGACAAAACGAATACCAAAACGCTCGCCCCAAAACACGCTCGCCCCCCCTTTTTTTGTTGCGGACCACTTGTGTTCGTTTTTACTGAGGATATGGTTAAAAATAATGTTAGGTTTAGACTAGCTGTAGTTTACAACCCTCGTAGACGTATTTACGATTCTGACGTCTTCAATCTACGAGAGTTGTAGGGTGCACCCCCCCATGGATTCGAGCACTTTCGGCACTTTACCCCGCTACACTCCAAACATGTACAAATTGAAAATAAAAGGTGCTTACCGCAGAGCCCCAAATGTTAACGACCTCGGCGGGGTAGTAGTGATCCCCGTCGAGGTATATCTTTCAATAAAGAAGTCTTTTAATCCAGCTTGTGTCGGAATCTTCACTGTTCTTCTTTTGTTTTAAATGAGTTTGAACTGCGCATTAGCGATTTGGCGGTCGGGAGGTGTATTGCGCACTGCTTCTTCTTTTGTTTTAAATGAGTTTGAACTGCGCAACAGCGATTTGGCGGTCGGGAGGTGTATTGATACATTGTAAGTTCAATGCGCAATACACCTCCCGACCGCCAAATCGCTAATGCGCAGTTCAAACTCATTTAAAACAAAAGAAGAACAGTGAAGATTCCGACACAAGCTGGATTAAAAGACTTCTTTATTGAAAGATATACCTCGACGGGGATCACTACTACCCCGCCGAGGTCGTTAACATTTGGGGCTCTGCGGTAAGCACCTTTTATTTTCAATTTGTACATGTTTGGAGTGTAGCGGGGTAAAGTGCCGAAAGTGCTCGAATCCATGGGGGGGTGCACCCTACAACTCTCGTAGATTGAAGACGTCAGAATCGTAAATACGTCTACGAGGGTTGTAAACTACAGCTAGGTTTAGACATAGTTACTGAGGGTACGTTTAGGAATAAGGTAAGGGGCATAGTTTTAATAAGGTAAGGTTTAGGCATAGTTTTACTGAGGTTACATTTAGGAATAAAACATAATTAGGGTTAGTTTTACTGCGGTTACGTTTAGGAATAAGGTTAGGTTTAGGCATAGTTTACTGAGGGTACGGTTAGGAATACGTTTAGGTTGGGGCATAGTATTAATAAGGTAAGGTTTAGACATAGTTTTAATAAGGTTAGATCAAGACAGTTTTACTGAGGTTACGTTTAGGAATAAGGTTAGGTTTAGGCATAGTTTACTGAGGCTACGTTACGTTTAGGAATAAGGTTAGGTTTAGGCATAGTTTACTGAGGGTACGGTTAGGAATACGTTTAGGTTGGGGCAGCATAGTTTTAATAAGGTAGGGTTTAGACACAGTTTTAATAAGGTAAGGTTTAGGCATAGTTTTAATAAGGTTAGGTCAAGACAGTTTTACTGAGGTTACGTTTAGGAATAAGTTTAGGGTTAGGCATAGTTTTACTGAGGTTACGTTTGGGAATAAGCACGTTTCCGAGGTCGCCGGATTTGCCCCGGGGGCGACTGTGTATTGGGGCGAGCGTTTTGGTATTCGACACAACTTCTTATCAAACAGCAGCTCTCCGGGTTCTTAAACCACGCGTGTTGGGTCGCAAAATGTATCGCCCCGGTCGTGTGTTATCGTCAAAAACATGAAAATGTGAATCATTGTTTGGAAAAAGTCGATACATTGGCGTTATATGTGTTGTTATAGAGCTGTTATTATGTCACATAATGTTGGGAAAAGTAACAGCAGAGCGGCTTGGGAGAGACGCAGCTGTGCTGTGATTTGTAATCACGACCAACATGCAGGCCTGTTCTGCTGCCATTGAGATACTTTAGAATCTGTCAGTGGTGGAAAAAGTACTCACATTTATTACCTAAGTAAAAGTATCAATACTGCAGTGTAGAAATACGCTGTTGCAAGTGAAAGTCCAGTATTAAAAAAATACTTGAGTAAAAGTACAAAAGTATAACCTTGAAAATATACTTAAAGTACCAAAAGTAAAAGTACTCATTATGCAGACTTTTTTTTAAATGTATGAAAATCCACACAAACAAGCGTTGTGAGCTTGTAGATAAGCTATTTTCAAATAGCCAAAGAATATAGTGCTGAAGTGGTTAATGTATGTTTTGTAATAATAATCAAAATCTGCAAAGTAACTAAAGTTTTCAAATAAATCTAGTGGAGTAAAAGTACGATATTTGCCTCTTGAGATGTTGTGGAGTCGAAGTCAAAGTATTGGAAATACTCCAGCAAAGTAAAACTTCTTCAATATTGTACTTCAGTACAATACTTGAGTACATTTAATTTGTTACTTACCACCACTGTTATCTGCTCATTGTCAGTTAAGACCAGACCACTGACATTATCATAATACATACCAGTGTTCTGCTGCTCCGTTACAGTGTTGAGTTATGAGAATTATCTTTAGCCTATGTATTATGAAAAATGTAGGCCGAGTGTGATATTCTACTCGGCTGACAGTGTGAGCTACAGTGCCATTCCCCTCATATAAAGATACCAGCCACCATCTGTGGTGTGGAAACCATTCCACACACACACACACACACACACACACACACACACACACACACACACACACACACACACACACACACACACACACACACACACACACACACACACACACACACAGAGAGACACACACAGAGACACACAGAGAGAGAGAGAGCTTTCAAAATCCTACTGGGATGTACCACACTGGCTCTGGAATGCATGGACATGATAGGCTATTATATAACATAATAACAATTGGCCTACTGTTGGGTTTGCATCTGTTGATACTTTTCTTATGATTATTCTATCAATTCATCGAATAATTGAGAAGTGCTTTTTTCCCCCCCAATATTATCTTGTATATATCAATGAATCGATGAACCAATTAAGCCCTATTTAATACTGTGTTGTGCAAACATTGTGAAAATAGCAGATTTAAGGAAAGCTCACAAGGCAAGTTGTGAGCTTGTAGATGCTATCGCTATTTTTCTCAATTGTTGAAAGTTTTGAAACGTTTCGCCTACGACATGACCAAAATATTGTTTGTTTAGTGACTAATCGACTACTTCATGAAATTACTAATTATCGTTTTCTTTATTCGATTAAATTGATTTGTTCGATTAACTGTTGAACCCCTGTGTAATGCAAGTACAGACTATCAAAGCATACTTTATACCGAACTGTTACTCAAATGGGCTTATTTAATCTGACTTACAGGCTAGTGTTTTGAAAAAACTGTCAAGCAGATGGTTTAGAAAAAATAATATTTCAAGTTGTAAATAGTTCAGGAAAAGCCAGGAAGTTTTAGGAGTTATTCCAGTGACTGCAGTGTATGGTGTAGCTGGGTGGTTTGTAGCCAGCATAAAGTCAATTCCACACACAGACGTCCATTCACTGCCTGGCTGTTGTTTTTTCCAAATGCGCAGCGCCAAAACTGTGACTCTATAAATACTCCATGCTTACTGTAAGACCTTAAAGGCCTTAAGCAACTTACTGTACATAAAAAAAAAAGACCTGGATAAATATGATGAAATGCATGGGAAAAAGTCACGGAAAATAAGTCTTGTGTGGGACACTAGCGGTGTAAATGCAGGCACTGTATCACAGTCTGCGGTGGTGGACAGTAACGAAGTACACTTACTTGAGGAGTACCGTCCTTAAGTGAATGTTTTTGCCTATCTGTACTTTACTTGAATATTATAAAGCAAGCACTACAGTACTCTAACGCAAGTACAACTTTGACCGAGCAACTTTCACTTGTAGTTGAGTAATATTTGAGTATCTATACTTTGACTGAAGTACTGGGATTGAGTGCTTTTGTGTAAACGCTGAGCGCAGTTATATTCCACGTGTGGTAAGTGGATTAAGACGTTCACAATGCAGTGCAGTTATTGGGAATTAATTGGAAAGGCTTACGTGTATGCTTAATTGGCAACTTTCAACCGGCCGTATTTGGGGTTATGTCATTACAGGCGGACATTTTCACGAATGTCAGAAAATAGCAGATCTACAAGCTCATGGCGCGTCACAGTGCGACGCGTCATTGCATCGCGTCCATTGCAGAAACCTTGTATATATCGACATGTTTCAGCTTTTTAATGTTTCTCTTTCGTAAATTAATCCCCTCCTTTGTCATGCAAGAGCGTCTCGCAAACGTAGGGAAAGTAGCAGCTCTACAAGCTCGCAACGCGTTGCATCGCGAGATTGTGGATCTGTTATTATCGCTATTTTCTTTACCACTGTGTGTTTCATAAATATTGAACAAATTAAAAGTATTAACCCATTGAGAGACCTGGAACGCATCTGTGTCACTTTAGATTTCTTTGGCTATTCAAAAATAGCAGATATACAAGCTCATAGCGCGGCTTAATGGGTTAACAAGAGCTTGTGACTAAATAATAACTACATTGGATCCATTGGAACACAGGTTATGTTTTCCCATTTTCTGAAAAGTAACAGTCTTGGACATAACACAAGGTTCCCCGCCCGACAGTGACGATTATAGAGGTCAACTCCCAGGCTTATAGATATATAAGTGAATATTTGACCTCGAGGGAGAGTCGGTCTGTCTTGAAGTCCAGATAGGTGTGGCGTCTGTGTTCCGTCTTACAAGTCGTGCATTGTTCCGTGACTCGAATCAGATTGACTCTCCTCTGGGGGTGGCAGTGTCATTGTTTATCTGTTGTATAAACCACTGAACATTCTGGAATGGAGAGAGGGGAGAGAGCAGACCACTCTCTGCTATGCGGTGGGGGAAAGTAACTTTTTAAGTACATTTACTCAAGTAGCACGGGAAAACATTCCGTACTTGCATGTGTAGCTAGCTATATGGCACCTGGTCGGTCAGTTAATGGATTTGGACTTAACTGGCCAGTACTTTATTACTAAGAAAGAAACAGTGCTGGAAATGTTTACTCAAGTGCTGCACTTAATGTAAAACTTTGAGGTCCTTTTACTTCAGTATTAGCTTTTTTTTTCTCGCTCTATACTTTATTCTTCTTCTTTGCATCCACTAAAATTATATAGTTACTTTGCAGATTTAGATTTTTATTACAATACATGCATTAACCAATTAAGCCCTATTTTATACTTAGGCTATTCAAAAATAGCCAGTCTACAAGCTCACAATGCAGTGTTGTCAGCTTGTAGATCGACTGTTTTCGAAAAAAAAGTATGTATACTATATTTTGATGCCAATACTTTCGTACCTTCACTCAAATAACATTTTGAATACAGCCCCATGTACTTGTAACAGAGTATTTTTTATATTGTGCTACTTGTAATTGAGTACAAAAATAAACGCTGTTGCTATGGGACTGGGAGAACTAATTGCTCCAGTCTCTGAGATTGCAGCAGTGTAGCTACGTGTAGAAGCATAAATTATTGAAAAATGGCCATCAAATTAAAGCACAAGTACGTTCAAAATTGTACTCAAGTACAGTACTTGAGTAGATGTACTTAGTTACTTTCCATGGCCCCTGGGAGTCAACGGTCCCGCCCCCTCTGGTCTCTTAATTGCGCAGGCTGTGAGATTGCAGCAGTGCGGCTACGTGCCTTTCCGTCCCCTCAGTAAACTTCCTGTGTACTTGTACACAGATTGACCGATTACTGGTGGCATCAATTTTGTTTTTGAGAGTTTGCTAATTTGCACTAGATGACTATCTGTGGCTACTTAACTGTACTACTGGGTGTGGGTTCACAGCGGAAATGATTCTCTCTCTTTTTTCAGTTGTGGAAGTATAGCTACTATTCTTTTTTTTGTGTGTGTTTTGTTTAGTTAAATGTGACTTTCCTCTTCTACCCCGGGCTCGAACCCGGGTTTCCTGCGCAAGTGCTGACATCTTTTTTACCATTGAGCTAATAGAGCCGGCCTGCTTGCTCAGGGGATGAATTGAATCTTGACCGTCAGGTCAAATTCTGTGTCAGATCCTGTGTCTAAGTGAGACACGATCTAAATGTCTCGATAGAAGAGCAGGGAGACTAAATACAACTACCATAATTGTAGTTATATTTTATTAACACACTCTACAATACAGATTGGACAAAATGACATTTTATTCTTTAAAAAAAGTTATGTAGTGCCGTTTTAACCCATGAAGGCCTGAGTCCAATTCTTAAAATGTTTTCTAAATCCTAACAGATTTTTGAAAAAAAAAAAAAAATGTTTACGTTTTTTTCAAAAATAGCAGATCTACAAGCTCATAGCGCGGCACTCGGTGCCGCGCTATGAGCTTGTAGATCTGCTATTTTTGAATAGCCAAAGAAATCTAAAGTGACACAGATGCGTTCCAGGTCTTAATTGGTTAAGTAAAAGTAGGAATACCACAATGTAGAAATACTCGGTAACACTTGCTATGCATCCCATGTCTGTAATGCTTTATAAACATAATAATGATAACAACAATTATAATCTGCTTCTGACACTGTATAATTACAGTTATAAGCACTCATAAGCCTACGCATACCACGATAATTCTCATAGTTGTAGGACATTATAATCATTATAGAATGCTTCATAACCACTCGTATTACAATGCATTTTAATCACTGTTAAAATGCATTATGATGCATTATAAGTAATGCATCATAGACATGGGATGCATTGCAAATGTTTTCTCTCTCTCTCTCTCTCTCTGTCTCTGTCTCTCTCTCTCTCTGTGTGGACAACACAGACAACGAGGACAGGACTGCCATCTGGGAAAAGTAAAACCAAAATAAACTGTTGCAGTTGTGGTCAACATGGTGGTCAGTCAGTCAGTGGTTGGCTAAGCGCTGTAACTTATTGTTGGCGGTTAACGTGAAGAGTCGTAGTAAATGATTTTCAAGGAGTTGATCAACAACCCTCTTTGAGTAGCTATTAAGTTGAGACACTTAACAGAGGGTCTGGTGTCAGCTAGATTTGAGCAGGGCCTGACCGATATATATATATATCGGCCATCATTTGCCGTTTTTGATGCAATAGGCTCTATTCACATCACAGCAGCCATATTATGAAGACATTCACAGGTGTTACCAATGATACTAATGAAGGCTCTGTTCCATTCTGGTCAAACAGAGTCAGGGTGCTAATATTGTGCATGTTGGCCCACTGGAAACACCAGTGGGTCTACAGTTGGGGTCCAGGGACCCTCATGGGCTTCCAAATGGTCCCTTACAGGTGTGTAACTCTGAGAGTGTACAAATGGAACCAAATGGACCCGTAAGGGTCCATTTGGTTCCATTTGTACACTCTCAGAGTTATGGGGGTCGTGGAAACCACTGTGCTACACTAAATGGAACAGAGCCTTCATTAGTATCATTGGTAACACCTGTGAATGTCTACATAATATGGCTGCTGTGCATAGAGCCCCATTGCTGTTAAGAACTGCAGACTCACTCCCACTTTTCCGCCGTAATCTGAAGACTCACCTCTTCAGACTCCACCTTAGCCTGTAGCACTATGCCCTAGCTTTGACGACCACGCAGTCCTTATGCAAAGGTTTAAATGTAATGTAGATGCTAAATTCTTGGTTTACCTTGTGAGCCTAGATTACCGAGGCACTACACTTGTCTCTATGCATTGGATGTATGTGTTTACCTTGCTTACTGTAAGTCACTCTGGATAAAGAGTGTCTGCTAAATGCCTAAATTGTGACAATACCATCTAGGTTCACACAGGTTTGCTTTGTGACAACACTAGCTTGTTTGACACAGCCTAGGTTTGGTTCATTGACTAGCTAGTCGTGACACAGAGGTCAAAATGTGTTAATATAGCGTCACAATAATTTGAACCACTTTAACCTTTTATTCTTTTGGCTATTCAAAAATAGCAGATCTACAAGCTCAATGTTTGCAAATCTTTGAATATAAAAGTTTTTAAAGCGAATATTGTAACTCAAATCTTTGCTTCTGGGTGGTCCCCGGAACAAAACATTTTGACATGGGGGTCCGCGGCCAAATGCATATCATTTTGGGGGTCCTTGACATGAAAAAGTTTGAGAACCAGTGGTGTAGAGACACTACATCAGCTTTGACACAGAGGTCAGGTTAGGTGTAGAGACCAGTCGGACCACATCGGCTTTGACACAGAGGCTCGGTTCTAGCGTGCTTGTTCAAACTAATATCATGATGCCATCCAGCGTAGTGTGGAGCGAGGCACCTGTTGTTATTACATCAGTGAGTCACCTTCCTGTTATTAGAGCCCTCTTTCACTGAGCTGGTTGGGAGTGCCACCTGGTCTCTCAGCCATGATGTGCTTTTAAGTCATACATACCGGCGATGCTACGTCTGCCTTCCACACGTGAATAATCGATTCGCACGACATTTTAGCACAGGTAGACGTCTGCTACTCAAATGTGGGAGTGTGCATTTTATCTTACAGAATATTTGTATTTGATTTTTTTTTTAATTGAGGGGTGAGGGAGCGTTTTTAAGCTTTTATTTGATAGTGAGAGTTCAGAGGGAGACAGGAAATGTGGAGAGGGAGAGAGTTGGGGAATGGCATACAGCAAATCCTTGTTGTAGGGTGGAAACTGGAAACTCCACAAAACCGTTACTTTTCAGGATTTAAATGTAAAAAGCACACCCAGTGTGAAGAGAGTGGTGCCTTTGAATTAGTGTAACTGGTTGCATCCTTGTGTTGCAATCAGCTGCAGCTGTTGAGGCCGTGCTCAAACGGACGGACGGACCCACACACACGGTCAAGTGTAGACTCCTACACTTGACCGTGTGTGTGGGTCCGTCCGTCCGTTTGAGCAAAAAAAAAGCTGAACTATATAAATAACCGGCTACTTTAGTTTGACACTGTAGTATGACAAAGTAGGGCATTCATTTACAAGAAAAGAACAAAACATACAAAGTTAAAATATGGAGTTAGGAGGTTTCTGCCCGACGGCAAATAAATGATTTTTGATTCTTGATGGTCGGCCAAACCGGCGACTGGCTGATGAGGGCATTTTGGGCCCGTGTGGAATGAGCCACAGCCACTAGGCCATGGGGTCAGCCTTTATCTTTTAGAATATTGAGAGTGTATCTGTTAAACAGTAAACTCCTCAGTACAGCGTTCATTTATCCACTGAGAGTGTGCAAATGTAACCAAATGGACCCTTAATGGGTGCATTTGGTTACATAGAGCGTTTTTTTCCACTAGAGATGTAGGCTACTTTGAAGCGTTTGTCATTCACAGCCACTGTTCAGTTATGTCACATAACATAACATGACATCAGAGTATGGTTGCGTCTAAATTGACTGTTAATCGGCGTTCTGTTGTTTGAACTTTGCCCTCTTTGATGTTGAGGATTGGAGGGGGTTATAATGAAACGGTTGAGTCTTACACACAACTCAACCATTCCACTATGACGTTGTTTATAAGGTCATAAATTCCAACTAGTCATGGTCACTTAATGCTGTGTTGACCTGTTAACACAAGAGCCATGTCCTCCATACACTGGTGCATAGTAACTACGTACGTTTACTTGAGTACTGTACTTAAGTACATTTTTTGAGTATCTGTACTTTACTTACATATTTGTTTTACTTGTGACTTTTACTCTACTACATTTCAAAGACAAATTATTGTACTTTAGACTCCACTACATTTCTAGGAAGGGAAAAAAAGTACATTATGAATTAACCAATTATTCTCTATTTCAAATACAGTGAAAATGGCAGAGCTACAAGCTCGCATTGTGTGCTTGTCTGCTATTTTGTGAGCTTGTAGATCTGCTATTGTCGCTATTATTGACTTTTTTTATGCCTGGAAAAATGTCTAAATTGTAACTGCAATGTATTGACATTAAAAAGACATGTATTTTGTGATTTGTGCGTTTGAACATTTAGTAAGTATTTTTTTAAAGCATGTGCATTTGTGTCATGATTTATATTTAGGCATTTAGCAGACACTATCCAGAGCGACTTACAGTAAGCAAGGTGAACACATGCATCCAAAAGCAGAGAGACAGTGTAGTGTCTCAGTAATCTAGGATCATAGTTAACCCATTGAGACTTGAAGCCGATTCTACATGTATCCTAAATCCCAACAGTTTTCTGAAAAACGTATCTTTCTATATCAGTGGTGCTCAATCTTTTTCATGTCAAGGACCCCCAAAATGATATGTATTTGGCCGCGGTCCCCCATCAACATATTTTGTTCCAGGGACCCCCCAGAAGCAAAGATTTGAGTTTAAAATGTTCGCTTTAAAAATATATATATTCAAAGATTTGCACACATTTTCACGATTTTTCAAAAATAGCAGATCTACAAGCTCGTAGCGCGGCACTCGGTGCCGTGCTATGAGCTTGTAGATCTGCTGCTAAAAGCCCAAAGTGTAAAATAATGCTTTTTAGCTCAAATCTAAAAATGACACAGTTCCAGGTCTTAATGGGTTAAACCAAGAACCTAGCATCAGTCTAAAAAACAGTATAATATAAAAAAATATATAGGATGTCAGGGCAACAAATGAACCTGGCATCTTGTCTAAATAACATCTAAAATACATTATTTAAACCTTTGCATAAGACTGCGTGGTCGTCAAGGCTAGGTCAAGTGCTTCGGGCTAAGGTGGAGTCTGAAGAGGCGAGTCTGTTCCATAGTTTGTTCCATAGTTTGGGAGCCAGAAGGGAGAAGAGACTCTGGGACGTGTGGAGCGTTGTCCCCCGGATGTTGTAGGAAAAGGCTCAGACAGCTTTCCCTGTGTTGTAAGGGGGTTGTAGGGGTTGGATCAGACTTTGAAGATATTATGGGGGTGCCATAACTTTGGTTGCTTTGTAGGCCAACGTCAGTGTTTTGTGCTCTGTGCGGGGCGCTAACTGGGAGCCAATGGAGTGAGCGGAGAAGGCGGAAGACTTGAGAATTATGTTGGCTCTTTTTTAACCCATTAAGACCTGGAACGCATCTGTGTCGCATCTTTTTTTGATTTGAGCTAAAAAAAAGCATTATTTTACACTTTGGGCTATTCAAAAATAGCAGATCTACAAGCTCATAGCGCGGCACCGAGTGCCGCGCTATGAGCTTGTAGATCTGCTATTTTTGAAAAATCGAGAAAATGCGTGCAAATCTGTGAATATGTATTCTTTTAAAGCAAACATGTTTAACTCAAATATTTGCTTCTGGGGGTCCCTGGAACAAAAATATTTTGAGATGGGGGGGTCCGCGGCCAAATACATATAATTTTGGGGGTCCTTGACATGAAAAAGTTTGAGAACCACTGACATAGTAACACGTTTTTTTTTTTTCAAAAAACACTTTTTAGAAGACATTCTAAAAAACAGACATTTTGTAGAATCGGCCTCAGGTCTTGATGGGTTAAAAGCAAGTTTTGACAGAGAAACTTTCACTCATAATATCTTGACCAGGGAGTATGCCTCGAGTATACTGGGGGTTGAATGCTTCGTCCAACCACTGCCAGCACAATCCTACATGTTTGCTGTGATGTGTTTTTATGCGGAGAGAGAGGCGGACTTCAAAGGGGCTTCAGGCATGCTTTAACCCATTAAGACCTGGAACTGTGTCATTTTTAGATTTGAGCTAAAAAGCATTATTTTACACTTTGGGCTATTCAAAAATAGCAGATATACAAGCTCATAGCGCGGCACCGAGTGCCGCGCTACGAGCTTGTAGATCTGCTATTTTTGAAAAATCGTGAAAATGTGTGCAAATCTTTGAATATATATATTTTTAAAGCGAACATTTTTAACTCAAATCTTTGCTTCTGGGGGGTCCCTGGAACAAAATATTTTGATGGGGGTCCGCGGCCAAATACATATAATTTTGGGGGTCCTTGACATGAAAAAGATTGAGCACCACCGATATAGAAACATACGTTTTTCAGAAAACTGTTGAGCTTTAGGAGACATGTAGAATCGGCTTCAGGTCTTAAAGGGTTAATAAGACCCCATGTTGTTGTTATTGTCTCCGGAGAAAGTCCATGGATTCCTGAAGTGTACTTTAATTACTTGGTGAACATACTTTAATTACTTGGTCATCCTCTCTCTCTCTCTCTCTGTTCAGTGTGTGTGTCCCTTCTCCTCATGTTGTTTATAGCGTTGTTGTTCGGTAGTTGTGGGGCACGGTCGGGCAGACTGTGCCGCAAGTAAAGGCTCATACGCGCATTTCACTTCACTTTTGAGTTTTCCTTTTTTTTCTTCACACATTTATTAAAGTGCATATCGTAAGTCAGGGGTCTTTCAACATGTTTTTTCAGGCCAAGGACCCCTTAGCCCGAGAGAGAGAGATGAAGCAGGGTACAGGGACCCCCGCTACAATTGTATACAATTGTGTTGCAAATTAGACTTTTTTCATTTCATAGCTTCATAGATTTGTTTGACAGCACTATCGTCAGTGTTGTGTAAATGAATGTTTGTTTGTTTGTTTACATTATTATTCGTGTTAAAGTGTATTTTCAGACATTTTAACCACTTAAACCCCTCAAAACTTGACCTTTGGCTCAGTACTTGGTCTGCTCTATTTTCCTCTATGCCTAACCTCTTTGCCATAAATGGCAGATTTACCGCAGATTTTTTGCAACGTGTTGCGAGCTTGTAGGTCTGTTATTTTTGGATAAGAGATTTGGTGTAGAAGAGGGCCAAGTATATATCCCTGGGGGACCCCGGTCAATGAAGTAGTATATAGCGTTTAAGAAGTGGTTAAACTTCAAATGGTTAATGGTGCATTTCTGTAGGGCCTTTATCCAAAGCGCTTTAAAATGTGCATTACATTCACACACCAACGGGCAGAGGAAACCATGCAAGGCAGCAACCTGCTCATCAGGAGCAGTTAGAGGTTCAGTGTCTTGCTCAAGGACACTTCGACGCTATAACTCTGGGGGAGGCCGGGATCGAACCCCAGAACCTTCCGTTTCCTATGTTCTACCTCCCCTGCCCTTCAAATCTGAGAAAAAAAGCTGAGAAAAAAAACACAGCAAATATGTGTGTTGCTTCTCACCTCTCATAACACTTACTAGTTTAACCCATTAAGGCCTGAGGTTCCGATTCTACAAAATGTCTTCTAAATCAGTTCTAAAAACAGTTTTCTGAAAAAAACGTTTTAATGTCAAGGACCCAGATATGTATATGTATTTGGCGGCGGACCCCCATCTCAAAATATGTTGTTCCAGGGACCCCCCAGAAGCAAAGATTTGAGTTACAAATGTTCGCTTTAAAAATATATATATATTCAAAGATTTGCACAAATCTTCTCGATTTTTCAAAAATAGCAGATCTACAAGCTCGTAGCGCGGCACTCGGTGCCGCGCTATGAGCTTGTAGATCTGCTATTTTTGAATAGCCAAAGTGTAAAATAATGCTTTTTTTTTTTTTTTGCTCAAATCAAAAAGTGACACAGATGCGTTCCAGGTCTTAACGGGCTAAAGGACATATTCTACATATTTTGTGATTCCTAAAAAAACTGCTGCTTACGTCGAGCGGATTCTTCAACGCTGAAAAAAAAAAAACGTGTGCAAGCGCATTCGTTCTCATCAGACCGCCGTCACATTTCTCCTATTCCGGATAAATTAGATTGACCCTTTTCGAAAAAAAAAAGGCTTAAGTTAATTGCGCGTCTCCAAACCAAACTCAATTTGACGAGCCGCCAGGTTTCAAATTCAATGTTCGTGGCTTTTCATTGCGTCTCGCAATTAGTCAAACAAGGAGCACGTAACACTGCTGTTTGTGTGAAGATGGTCTGTGGAAACCGACAAGGCGTTATTTGTCCTCTCACTCACGCAGGTATGCGCAGCGAAATGTCGTTTTTTTTTTGTGTACATGTGTGGGTTTTGTTTCGTGTACGTCTTATCGTGTCAGCATCAAGCCAGGCGGTCTCAACCTCAAACCCACCGTCATATAGGAGTTTCTGCAGCATGTGTCATGGCCACACCTGTTTGCATTGCCCTTTTTAACCAGTGTTTCCCAAGCAATGGGGTCGGGACCCATTTTTGGATCACGTGCTGTAACCCATCTTTATGGGCGATGTGGCAAGTTGTGAGCTTGTAGATCTGCGACTTTCACGCATTTTGAAATGGGGCTCAAGTGGTCAATTTATAGTGTACTTTTGTAAGTTTGGATGCAGTGGTGTAAAGTAACTAAGTACATTTACTCAAGTACAATTTTGAGGTATTTCTTTTACTTGACTGGAGTATTTCCAATTTTCGGTACTTTTACTTCACTCCACTACATCTCAGAGGCAAATATTATGCTTTTACTCCACTACAATTATTTGAAAACTTTAGTTGCTAGTTACTTTGCAGATATACATTATTACGTTATAAAACATACATTAACCACTTTAACCCTATTTTATACCTAGGCTATTTGAAAATAGCCGATCTGACCTTGTAGATCTGCTATTTTCAAACATTTTGGTACTTTTACTTTTGGTACTTTTAAGTATATTTTGAAAACCAATACTTTTGTACTTTTACTCAAGTACATTTTTAATGCCAGACCTTTTACTCGTAACGGAGAGACACAGCATTTACCTTTTTGTGTTTCGAGTCGGAAGAAGTAGAAGCATGAGAACCCCTGCTTTAAGGTTAGGGTGTGTGTGTGTGTGTGTGTGTGTGTGTGTGTGTGTGTGTGTGTGTGTGTGTGTGTGTGTGTGTGTGTGTGTGTTTCCCTCTTGTCTACATCCATCTGTGACATCAGCATCATAACCTTCACTAAACCAATGCGGTCTAAAAAACCTCAAACCCACCACAAACATGAATCGGATTCTAGAGCATTGTCTCTCTCACACGACACCTGTTGTTTCGCTACCCCTTTTTTTAACCCATTGAGACCTGAAGCCGATTCTACATGTCTCCTAAATCTCAACAGTTTTCTGAAAAACGTCTGTTTCTATATCAGTGGTGCTCAATCTTTTTCATGTCAAGGACCCCCAAAATTATATGTATTTGCCCGTGGACCCCCATCAAAATATTTTGTTCCAGGGACCCCCCAGAAGCAAAGATATGAGTTAAAAATGTTCGCTTTAAAAATATATATATTCAAAGATTTGCACACATTTTCACGATTTTTCAAAAATAGCAGATCTACAAGCTCGTAGCGCGGCACTCGGTGCCGCGCTACGAGCTTGTATATCTGCTATTTTTGAATAGCCAAAAGTGTAAAATAATGCTTTTTTTTAGCTCAAATCTAAAAAAGACACAGTTCCAGGTCTTAATGGGTTAAAACAAAGCCGCCGTCGGAGCTCTCTCGGGCAGCCCCGCCCCCGCCGATGATGTCACCGAACCCGTACGTCAACTTCAACTTGTGGTCGCGACGACGTGTCAAGTCTGTCCAGTCATTTCAAACGACCGCAAAAGCGGAGCGCCGCCGCCGCCGAAACAGGAAACTTACACACTGTCACTCACGTCACCGTATATACGCTGTTGTAGTAGTGTGTTTTTTTTCTTTCTGGAGTGAAAGGTCAAAAAGCCATCTAACCTGCTTGTCTGTGACATTTTTTTTTAGATGTCTTTGGACTATTCAAAAAATAGCAGATATACAAGCTTGTAGATCTGCTATTTTTTTGAAAAATCGTGAAAATGGGTGCAAATCTTGTATATTTTTTGTAAGCGAACATTTGTAACTCTAATCTTTGCTTCTGCAGGGGAGGGGGGGGGTGTCCCTGGAACTAAATATTTTGAGATGGGGGGTCCCCGGTCAAATAGCCTACATATCGTTGTGGGGGGTCCTTGACATGAAAACGTCTGCGATCCACTGATAAAGCAACATAAGTAAAAAATAAAATAAAAAAATAAAATAGACATTTGTAGAGTATATATTCAAAGATTTGCGCAAATCTTCACGCTTTCTCAAAAAATAGCAGATATACAAGCTCATAGCGCGGCACTCGGTGCCGCGCTATGAGCTTGTAGATCTGCTGTTTTTGAATAGCCTAAAAATAGCCTAAAAATGACACAAGATGCGTTCCCGAATTGAATGGGTTTAGGTTTGGGGTTTGACTTGGGCTTAAAGGAGTAATTCGCCCAAAACATGACTTATTTTCCATCAATTACACACCCCATGAAGCTTTGAATTTGTTTGTTTTTGCCGCATTCCTGAGCCAATAATTCGATGACGAGTGGAATGCATGCAATGCGAGTCTCCTGCCCTTTTTTTGGTGCCAGAAGTGTTTTATTCTAAAACACTTCTGTTGGTCATTTTAACGTCGTCCTCAGGCTTTCGTGTGTACTCAAAAGTACACGCGGTACTCGAGTAAACACATGTCATTACTCTCCACCTCCTGCGTGAAAGCCCACCTGACCCGCCCCGCCCGGCACCCGTGTCCTTCACTGGGTTCCTAATCAGTGAAGTGTTGCCTCCTGAGGAAGCATGTGTGTGCGTGTGCGCGCGTGTGTCGTCGTGGAGCTTTTTGCAGCTTCCCCCCCGAGTTAAAAATATCCACCGTAGCGGATACATTGTGAGGATTTAATCGGGGTCGCGGGGCCGCTAGGGGCCCGTCGAGGGGCCGGACCCCTGGGCTGACGGAGCCTGTGTGTGTGTGTGTGTGTGGGGACGAAGCTCCAGCCTTTGTGTGTGTGTTTACTATATAAGTATTAACAAGGTTAGGGATTGGGGTTTAGGGAACTATGCCTGATTAGTTGTGTGCCAGACAGCGTCCTGCACTGAAGAGATAGCAGACTGTAGATCTGCTTTTTTTCGTTTTTTTTTTCCTGCTTTGGGGTTATAGGGTCAAAAATGGCATCCGTAAAATCGTCGTCCTAAAAATGTTGGATGTCCTCGCAAGTATGTTAACCCGTTAAGACCGGGAACGCATCTGTGTGTCATTTTTAAGATTTCCTTCGGGCTATTTTTGAAAAATCCGGGGAAATATGTGGAAATCTTTGAATATATCTATTTTTAAAGCGAACATTTTGAACTCAAATCTTTGCCTCTAGGGGATTCTACAAATGTCTTCTAAGATAAAAACAGTTAAAAAAAAAAGCCAAAAAACTTATGTTGCTATGTATCAGTGGTTCTCATTTTTCATGTCAAGGACCCCCAAAATTATATGCATTTGATTCAGGGACCCCCAAGAAGCAAAGATTTGGGTTAAGAATGTATATATATATATATATTCAAAGATTTGCACACATTTTCACGATTTTTCAAAAAAATAGCAGATCTACAAGCTCGTTAGCGCGGCACCGAGCTTGTAGATCTGCTATTTTTGAATAGCCCAAAGAAATCTTTAAAAAAAACGACACGGATGCGTTCCCGGTCTTAAGGGGTTAATATACAAACGTGTGCGTGTGTGTGTGTGTGTGTGTGTGGACGGAGCTCCAGCTTGTGTGTGTGTGTGTGTGTGTTCCAGTCTGCATGAAGCGTCTGCATTGTCTGCAGCTTCCTGTCAGTGTGGGAGGAGGGGGCGAGCGCTTTTCACACGCTCCCACCACCACTACATACTGTATGCGTGCGTGTGTGTGTGTGTGTGTGTGTGTGTGTGTGTGTGTGTGTGTCACGATCATGACATTTTACTTGACGTTTAATTGTCATACAAATAAGTGCGATGAATGATTTGAATTGTGTTCTTGGCGTTTGGAACACTGCCAGCATATAAATAACAGTTACATTTCTGTTGGTGATGGCGCGTTTTTTGAGCTTGTAGATCTGCTCTTTTCGGTCCTCTTTTTGTTTTGTTTTCAATGACCGAACCTGCCGACCGATGATTGTCACTGGTAGGCAGTGGTGGAAAAAGTACTCGAATGTTTTACTTAAAAAAAACTAAAAAGTATCAATATTGCAATGTAGAAGTACTCTGTTACAAGTAAAAGTCTGGTGTTCGAAAGTTGCTTGAGTAAAAGTACAAAAGTATTGGTATCAGCTTGTAGATCTGCTATTTTTGAACAGCCAAAGAAATCTTAAAATGATGGGTTAAATGCCATCTTTGTAACGAGCACCGGCGAGGACCATCTTGAAGATATGGAAATGGCCGAAGTGCTCCTTTATTTTAAATGTTGGACATTGTTGTGGTTGACACGAGGCTGTGAGATACCGCTCTCTGGCATCCTCCGAGGAAGTATGCGTTGTGTATACAACACGTCAGGATGGTTTATCAGGGCAGAATGAAGCGTGTTTCTCTGCTCTCTCTCTCTCTCCAGCCTTTTACAAGGATGCCAGCGGTTATTTCTAACGACTTCAAGTCAAGAGAGAGCAGCGGCTATTGTGAAGCCTTGAAGTTGACCTTGATAGGATATATTCAGGGGTTTCCGGTTTAGTTATCAGGGCCAGGCCGCTTGGGACGGTGGAAGTTATTTGTCCATTTTGTAACTCTTGAGAGTGTCCTGGTGTAACCAAATGGACCCTCACGGGTGAAGTAACAAAGTACATTTACTCAAGTGCTGTACTTAAGTACAATTTTTTTAGGGACTATTTTGCTTTACTGGAGTATTTCCAATTGTCTATACTTTTAGTTCGACTCCATTACATCTCACAGGCAAATATTGTACTTTTACCCCACTACAGTTATTTGAAAACTTTTGTTACTTTGCAGATATAAAGTATTACATTATAAAACATACATTAACCGCTTAAGCCCTAGATGCAAATCTTTGCAAACATTTTTAACTGAAATCTTTA
Source organism: Gymnoscopelus microlampas (assembly GCF_963454915.1). Classification (NCBI taxonomy): domain Eukaryota; kingdom Metazoa; phylum Chordata; class Actinopteri; order Myctophiformes; family Myctophidae; genus Gymnoscopelus; species Gymnoscopelus microlampas. The sequence goes on from NC_139958.1 coordinate 42,962,686, forward strand.
CTTCTGGGGGGGGGGTCCCTGGAACAAAATATTTTGAGATGGGGGTTGGCGGCCAAACTCATATCATTTTGGGGGTCCTTGACATGAAAAAGTTTGAGCACCACTGATAATAGCAACATAGGTTTAAAAAAGAACAAAAAACTGTTTTTTTGTTGATTTAGAAGACATTTGTAGAATCAGGTCTTAATGGGTTAAAATTAAGCAGGTTTTCTATATATAACCTGGCATTTCTATATATAACCTGGCATGGGGGAAGCTAGGAGTGTGCGGTGAGTCTTTGATGTCTCTATATATAACCTACCTGTTCCACTGAGGAGCACCTGTTGAGCGAGACATTGAATTTGAACCCATTGCTATAGCGCTTCCTCCTTTTGTTATTAGCTGTTGCTCGACATCATTAATTTGACCAGCGTTGCCAAGTCTGCTTATTATAAGCGACTTCAGGCTTGTCTTTCTGTAAAGTTGCTTGTAACTCATTTCTTTGGGGCTTGTTTCTTAAGTGTTGTTGCTTATTTAGGGCTTGCTTCCTAATATTGTTTAAACCAGTGGTTCAAGGTCAAGGACCTCCAAATTAATACAAATTGTCAGCTGACACCCATCTGAAAACATTTACATACAAGATTTGTGTTGGTAAAATGTTAAAAAAATATTCCAAATACTTTTTAAAAATGTTTTGAGAATATCCGATCTACAAGCTCACTACGCATCACATTGCAACATGTTCTGAGCTTGTGCAGTAGATCGGCTATTTTAAAATAGCCAACGTACTGTATATAGGGTTCAAGTGATATTGATGCTATATGCTGGGACCTTGTGTGTGTGTGTGTGTGTGTGTGATCATGCAGCCTAGTCGCTTCTTTTGAGCTTGTTTTTGTAGACCTGGTTGCTCAATGTCTCGTGCAAAATCTGGCAACAGTGATTTTTTACATCCATTTGGTATCTAGGTTGGTAGTGGTACCGCTATGGTTGCCTCCCACTATGAATACAAACTATCATGTTATGATGCTACGCTAATTACAGAGTAACCGCTTTCATACTGACTGGCGTCTCTATTTCGGGTCCTATTCCTTACTGGCAAATATTTTTGAAAACATGTTTTGGAAACATTTGAAAGTATAAACTAGGGCAAGGATCTTAAACAGGGGGTCCGGGACCCCGAGGGGGTCCTCAGAGCTACCATAGGGGGTCCGCTGAATATTTGTGTGATAGGATGTTTGTTTTTTTACCTGACCTCTTGAACCCTAGAATCCCTATTCTCAGGGGAACGTTAGATCTACAAGCTCACAACGCCTCGTGCCGCAAGGCGTTGTGAGCTTGTAGATCGGCTATTTTTGGCACAGGTTTGGTGTGGACGGGGAATAAAGAGCAGACCAAGTTGAATCTGCAACACAATTTTATACAATTACGTAGAGGGGGGTCCCTGCTTCATATCTCTCTCAGCCAAGGGGTCCTTTGGCCTGAAAAAAACATACGTCCCAGTATGAATGGAATATTAGGACGCTTAACCTGATTTGCCAGATGCATAGATACTGTCGCCGTCTGTAATCTATACTATTGAAGCGAGGCAGCACAACGTTTCCTGCCTTTTGTTATAGGAGGCAAATGTGAGTGGGATTTTGCACTCGCAAATGTTTGATGTTCACACAGAAATTGACCACAGACCCCCCTCAGTTGACGTGATTCTATCCAAGGGACCCACCCCAAAAGTGAGATGCTTTGGCGACCTGGAACGCATCTGTGTCACTTTAGATTTCTTTGGCTCTTCAAAAATATTAGATATACAAGCTCATAGCTCGAGTGCCACGCTATGAGCTTGTAGATCTGCTATTTTTGAAAATTCTTGAATTGTTTTTGTATTTATTTTTTTCAAAAAACTGTTGAATCGCCTCAGGTCTTAACACTTAGCCTGCCCTAATTATTTCAGATTTTTTGCTGTTTTCTGCCAGAGATTTTTCATTGAAATTAAAAAAGTACTCAGGAGCCGAGGTACAGAATTTTTAAGTTTTGAGTTAACAAGGAAGTGGATAGGAGTCTAGATCTTCAAAAAATCATATCTCCTTGGTCTTTGGGTCAAATTGAAAACAAAAAAGTTTTTTCAAATTTTTCAATAGAACGCATTTATGCGATCTTGGCGGCCAAGTGCGCTATTTAATAGATCGCATTTATGCGTGATTGGCAGAAATTGAGTTAATGGGTTACTTAAAAGTGAAATGTGTACAAAATAATTAAAATATGTTGAGGAACAGATTCCTAGTGGTTAGATTCAAATGGTTATGTTAGTATCTTATACATAGTTTTTTGTTGTTGTAGTAAAACAGTGAATTGAGTTGCAGTGAAATTAAACGTTGTCTCATTTAGGGATGCTTAAGTTAATTGAACTCATCGATTATAAAACAAACAAAAAAATCAATGAATTAATAAAATAATCGATGAATAATCTATCCCTATTTTGGGGGTGTGCTTGTAGGCAAAAAAAACGAAACAAACGTTCTAACATTTTTACTATTTTTGCATGACACCGTTGTGCGACGAAGTATAACCTAATGCTTTATGTGGTTAAAGGGATAGTTCACCCAAAAGGCAGCGGTTCCGGTAGGAGACACAAAGGAGACTCTCTTTTGAGTCTCCCACCGGAACCGCTGCGGTCACGAAATCATTGGCTTGCGGAATGCGACAAAAACAAAACAATATCCATGAATTCAAGTCTCCATGGGGTGACTAATAGAGAAAAACAAGTCATTTTGGGGGTGAACTATCCCTTTAACGATTTGTTTGATATAATAGAAAAAAAAACTGCTTTTCGAAAGTAGTGGCTAAAGGAAAGTTTGAGCCCTGGCCTCGTTAAGGCTTGTTCACGTGCAAACTGTGTGCAAACCAGATGTGTGTCTTATGGCCCAGTTGGTGTCATGTGCCGCAGTGCTTTAATATCACCCCACTTGCAATGCCTCGTTTCCTGGAAGTAGTAACACACGCTAATAATGCAATAATTGTAAGTTTCACATGTCAATTCATCCATTTGTAACTGAGGGTTTTACACTGGCAACCAAATGGAACCCCCCGTAACATGTTCCATTTGGTTCCATTTCGTTTTGCTTTGTCCAGTGTTGAACCACATGAACGCTAGAGTCCCTATCAGAGGTCTCATCCTCATGCTGGCTTGCACTGGTGTAAAGTAACTATAACTAAGCACGTTTACTCAAGTACTGTACTTAGGTAAAATGTTGAGGTACTTTTGATTTACTGGAGTATTTCCAATTGTCTATACTTTTACTTCTACACCGCTACATCTCAGAGTCAAATATTGTACTTTTACTCCACTACAATTATTTGAACACTTTCGTTACTTCTCAGATATAAATTATGATACTATGAAACATACATGAACCACTTAAGCCCTATTTTATGCATAGGCTATTTGAAAATAGCCGATCTGCAAGCTCACAACGCGTCGCGCTGCGACGCGTTGTGAGCTTGTAGATCTGCTATTTTCAAACATTTTAGTACTTTTACTTTTGGCATTTTTAGTACATTTCGATACCAATACTTTTGTACTTTTACTGAAGTAAATGTAATTCTTTGTTATTTTCCATAATTTATTCTTCCAAAATCTAAGATGTTCCTCGGACATGGACGGACTCATTACTCAGTACTCACTGATCCCTGACCCCTATTCTGGGCATGTCATATCAGGCAAATATCCTGCAAAAATAGCAGACCTACAAGATTGTAGATTGGCTATTTTCGCTGAAGAGATTTGGCGTAGAGCAGGAAAATAACTAGACCCAGTTTTGCCAGATGTACGATAATATCGTATTTGTACTATCATTTTACCGTCTGTACGATGTACGATCAACAATTAAAAAAAATGCCCAAATGTGCAATAATTTCGCAAAAAAAGTGTGTGAATCTACTTAAATTCCCTGGCTGCTGATTCGGGATCGGATTTGGCTTTTCAAAATAAGTCAGGATATCAGTCAATCTGACCCTAGATCTGTACTTGGAGGCATTAAAAGCTCATAGCGCGGCACCGAGTGCCGCGCTATGAGCTTGTAGATCTGCTATTTTTTGGAAAAACCTTGAAAAAGTGTGCATATCTTTGAATATTTATATTTTTTTAAAGCGAAAATGAACTGATATCTTTGCTTCTGGGGGGGGGGTCCCTGGCACAAAACATTTTCAAATGGGGGTCCGCGGTCAAACGTGTATCAATTTAGGGGTCCTTGGCATGAGAAAGGTTGAAAACCGCTGATTTAAATGATAACTTTTCCTCGCTTTACAATCTCAACTTCACAAAGCACCCCCGCCCGCTCGGTATCATCAAGCGCCCCCGCAGCGCACAGATAACGACATGAAAGAATTTAGGAGTGGCTAATGTGAAGAATAATAGGGAGTGGTCAATGGGAAGAAGAAGAAAAAGGAGTGTTTTTTTTTTTTTTAATGGGAAAAGCATGATGTGTATAGGGCTCCGTCCAGAGGGTTCCCGCTCCGGAACCTTCCGGGGGTAATGAGCTCCATCGTGCTTCTCCTTATCAGATGCAGCTTATGATTGAAATCATCTGTCCTCCTGTATGAATGAAAACATCTCTGTGTGTGTGTGTGTGTGGGGAGACGGTAATGAAGTACATTTACTTTGGTACCGTCCTTAATTGCATAATCGTTCGGAGCGTCTGTACTTTACTTGAGTATTTGTATTTTTGGGATACTTAATGACTTTTTCACTCCGCTGACGTTTCAAAGACAAATATTGTCCTTTTGACTCCACTACATTTCCAGGAAGGGGGAAACATTATGAATTAACCACTTAAAGCCCTATTTCAGCTATTTTCAAGTCAAGATAGCTGATCTAATAAGCTCACAATGTGTCAATATTATTTGTACTTTTGTACTTTCGAATACTAAAGTGTTTTTAAATGCATGCACTTTTGAATACTTAAGTATTTTTTTTTAAAGCAAGTACTCCAGTACTTTTAACTCATTTTAACTTAACGACTTTCACTTATAGTTGAGTGACATTTGACCGGGAGTATCTTATCTATACTTTTGACTCAAGCACTGGGGTTACCTTGTCCACCCCTGCTTTCCAGTGGTGGAAAGTACTGTACTTAAGTACAATTCTGAGGTATTTGTACTACACTTGAGTATTTTCAATTTCCAATACTTTTACTTCTAATCCACTACATCTCAGAGGCAAATGTTGTACTTTTACTCCACTACAATTATTTGAAAACTTTAGTTACTAGTTACTTCTCAATAGCCTAGGCTATTTGAAAATAGCAGATCTACAAGCTCACAGCGCGACGTGTTGTGAGCTTGTAGATCTGCTATTTTCAAACATTCTAGTACTTCTACTTTTGTACTTTTACATACGTAAATGTTGAATTCCGGACTTTTACTTAGTACTTTTGCGTTGCGGTATTGATACTTTTACTTAAGTAAAAACATTCGAGTACCGTTTCCACCACTGCTGCTTTCGTGTACGTCTCATTTTTTTTTTGCATGAGCCACATATTTTTCCCTCCTTTCTCCTCGGTCAATTATCTCTAATGGGCGGCTGACTGTAATTCTTTTTTTTTGTTGGGTGGGAGGACGTTTTACGCGACCACCATCATCATCACACCCGATCCTAAATGGATGACATTGATAAGCCCAGGTCGGCCTGAAAAAGAGCGTCCCTGTCGTCGGCGCGTAAAACACACAACGCTCGGTTTGTACATGATGATAAATGGGCACGGCTCAGTGGACTCGGTTGTAACGTGGCATGTCACCGCCGTCTGTGCCAAGGACAATTTGGAAGTACCCCACCACTGGCCCGACACAGGAAGCCGGAGCCGAGGCCTACTGTTGTCAGATAAACAAAGGGAGCCCTCAGCGAGTATAGTTGTCCGACGTACATTAGCTTAACCCATTAAGACCGGGAACGCATCTGTGTCATTTTTTTAGATTTCTTTAGCTATTTTTTGAAAAATCGTGAAAATGTGTGCAAATCTTTGAATATATATGTTTTTTTTAAAGCGAACATTTGTAACTCAAATCTTTGCTTCTGGAGGATTCTGCAAATGTCTCCTAAATCCTAACAGTTTTTTTTAAAAGACTTATGTTGTTATAATATCAGTGGTTCTCGAACCTTTTTCATGTCAAGGACCCCCAAAATAATATGTATTTGGCCGCGGACCCCCCATCTCAAAATATGTTGTTCCAGGGACCCCCCAGAAGCAAAGATTTGAGTTAAAAATGTTCGCTTTAAAAATATATATATATTCAAAGATGTGCACAAAATTGCCACGATTTTCCCCCCAAAAATAGCAGATCTACAAGCTCGTAGCTACGAGCTTGTAGATCTGCTATTTTTGAATAGCCAAATAAATCTAAAATGAAACACCCTATCCCTTTCCTATCCGGTCTTAATGGGTTAACTCTGGTTGTACATGAGCACAGCGCGGAACCTATCTCACACATGCACACACGCACACACACACACACACACACACACACATGCGCGCACATGCACCCTCGCGTGCGCACAATGACAGTAAGCACACTGTTGTAGCAGATAATTTGCTGTCAGTGATGGAAGAACTTAAGTGCTCAGAAGTACTCAGAAGTAAGAGTAGCAATACCACAAAGTACTATCTGTTACAAGTTAAAGCCCTGCAATTCAACATCTCATTTGAGTAAAAGCACGAAAGTATTGGCATCAAAAAGTACTTACTTTACCAAACGAAAATAGCAGATCTACAAGCTACAACTCCCAGCAAAACGGGATGTTGTGGAGCAGAAATATAAAGCATTGCAAAATGGAAATACTCAAAGTAAAAGTTAATCAAAGATTTACTTAAGTACAGCACTTGAGTAATGGTACTTTCCACCACTGATTGTTAGATTGTCAGTACATTAGCTTGGCTCTACACAAGCAACACAGTACCACACACACACACACACACACACACACACACACACACACACACACACACACACACACACACACACACACACACACACACACACACACACACACACACACACACACACACACGAGGGTGACAGTAAGCACAGTGTAGTAGCAGATAATTAGCATTGCAGTGTATTCACTGCTGCTCAGGTTTTTCCAAATGTCATAAAAATGTGTCCAAATCATTCGAAAATTGCCGATCTACAAGCTGACAACGCGTCACATTGCGTGTTGATGATGAAACGTCTGCTGAATGAAGTGTTTTGCACGTTCCAGACCTCTTTCTTTGATATCTAAAGATCCCTTTGTGAATAGATGAAGCATAACACAGGGGCTTCACTGGTTAATTTATGTTTTGTGATTTTGAAATCTGCAAAGTGTAAGGATTCTAGTTTCAATGCACAGATTATTATTCTGATAGTATTTTGTTTAGCCCATTAAGGCCTTAAAGCCGATTCTACAAAATGTCTTCTAAATCTAACCTAACTGTCTTTTGAAAAACGTATGTTACCATGTCAGTGATTCTCAAACTTTTTCATGTCAAGGACCCCAAAATTATATGTATTTGGCCGCGGACCCCCATCTCAAAATAGTTTGTTCCAGGGACCCCCGGAAGCAAAGATTTGAGTTACAAATGTTTGCTTTAAAAATATACATATTCAAAGATTTGCACAAATTTTCACGATTTCTCAAAAATAGCAGATCTACAAGCTCATAGCGCGGCAGAGCTTGTATATCTGCTATTTTTGAATAGCCAAACTGTAAAATAATGCTTTTTAGCTCAAATCTAATGACACAAATGGTCCTTCAGGTCTTAATGGGTATAGTTAGACTGATGCTAGGTTCTTGGTTTACCTGTGATCCTAGTTGCTTGAGGCGCCACACTGTTCTCTCTGCATTAAATGTATGTGATTACCATGCTGTTGTTTATCACACATTGCTGTGGAAACAGCAATCGGTCGCAGCTCGGCGCCTGGATGTGGACTGTCCAGTTGCAAACCTTTTAGGATTCGGTTGACTTTAGTCGCTCTGGATAAGAGTGTCTGCTAAATGCCTAAATTGTAGCAAACCTATCATCCACACACACAGTGGTGTAGAGTAACTAAGTACATTTACTCAAGTACTGTGTGGTATTTGTACTTTTCTTGAGTAATTCCAACTTCCAATACGTTTACTTCTACTCCACTACATCTCAGAGGCAAATATAGTTACTTTTACTCCACTACAATTATTTGAAAACTTTAGTTACTAGTTTGTAGATTGTGATTATTATACAAAACGTACGTTCACCACTTGAGCCCTACCATTTCGGCCATTTGAAAATAGCCGATCTACAAGCTCACAATGCGTCGCGATGAGCTTGTAGATCTGCTATTTTTCGAAAGATTTTTCAACATTTTATACATTCGAAAACTTGTGGTATGGGACATTCTGCATAATGAGCACTTTCTACTTTTGGGTACTTTAAGTACATTTTGACACTGTTGACACTCAAGTCAATTTTTAATTCCGAACTTTTAACTTGTAAACGGAGTACTTCTACGTTGCAGCATCGATACTTTTACTTAAGTAAATCATAGGCAGGGATGACAGTAAGCATTATAGTAGCCGGCAATTAGCATTCATTGCGGAGAGGGTTCGAGCTGAGGAGTTAGGCTGCAGTGGACTCCAGTGTTTCACAGCGTGTTCAAATGTGAAAGAAACATATAAAAATGGACTTGAACCGAACACTGAACTCGTTGCAACGACAGCACTAAACCTATCACAGCCCGACAACACGGGGCAGGGATGACAGTAAGCACAGTGGAGTAGCCGATAATTAGCAGTGCCGTGGCTTCATTGTGGAGAGAAGGGCTACTTACGGGGTTAACCCATTAAGACCGGGAATGCGTTTAGATTTCTTTAGCTATTCAAAAAAATAGCAGATCTACAAGCTCGTAGCGCGGCACCGAGTGCCGCGCTACGAGCTTGTAGATCTGCTATTTTTTGAAAAATCTTTACAATTTGTGCAGATCTTTGAATATAGACATATTTTTAAACATTTTTAACTCCAATATTTGCTTCTGGGGGGGAGGGGGGGTCCCTGGAACAACATATTTTATAATACCTATTATTTTGGGTGGTCCTTGACATGGAAAACCGATATAGCAACGGTACTGTTAGAACACATTTTTAGATATGTATTTGGGGCGCGGACCCCCCCCCCCCCCCCCATCTCAAAATGTTTTGTTTTAGGGACCCCCCACGAAGCAAAGATTTGAGTTACAAAAATGGCGCTTAAAAATAAATACGTTTGCAGATCTACAAGCTCATAGCGCGGCACAGAGTACGTTTGTAATTCCGAACTTTTAACTTGTGTAATGGAGGTACCTCTACCGTCGCAGCATCGATACTTTTACTTAAGTAAAACATGGGCAGGGATGACGGTAAGCATTTACTGAGCTTGTAGATCTGCAATTTTTTTTGAATAGCCAAAGAAATCTAAAAGTGACACACGGATGCGTTCCCGGTCTTAATGGGTTAGGCTGAAGAAGTGGACGTTCGGAGCTCTCGCTCTCTCTCTCTCTCTCTCTCTCGCTCTCCAGCCAGTCTAGTGTGTGTTGGAGGGCCGCCAGCGGATTTGTGGCTTCGGAGGTCTCTCTTACCCTGAGGTTATGGTCAGTCTGTGCCGTGGGGGGGGTTTGGAGATCTGTCTGCAGCTGAGGGTTCTGGTCAGTGTGGGGTTACACATCACTAGGTCTTAGAGGTAAAGGCTTAGACCGCACTGTGGCGCGGGCAGCCCCATAGTATTTATACACATCCTTAAAGCTTGTCCTGAATGTAAACAACCCCGACCGGCTGCTACACACGTGGGTTTGTGCGGCCACGTGCGTTTGTGTGGGCTTGTAGATCGGCTGTTTTTTCGGCTATAGGTTTGAAATGGGGCCGAAGTGGTTCATTCCTCAAGTTACTTTTGCCCCCTTTCCTAGAAATGTATAGGGCAGGGCTCTTCAACGTTTTCAGGCCAAGGACCCCCTAGCTGAGAGAGAGATGAAGCAGGGACCCCCTTTATATTGTATACAGTTGTGTTTCAGATTATACATTTTTTGTTTACTTGGTCTGCTCTTTTTTCCCTCTACACCTATACCCCTTTGCCAAAAAATAGCAGATCTACAAGCTCACAACGAGCTTGTAGATCGGCTATTTTTTGGCTAAAGTTCTCCTCAGAAAAGGGATGCTAGGGTTCAAGTGCTTAAAGGGATATTTCACTTTCAAAAAAACTTTTGGTCATTTTATCATGCGTGAGGGGGCCGTGCTTTTTCAATTACTTTTTTCATTTATTTTTAATATTTTTTTTGGAAAATGAAAAAATAAAATACAATAAAAAATGTAAATAAAATAAATGAAAAAAGTAATCGAAAAAATACGGCCCCCTCACGCATTAGGAGGGCAGGATGAGTCACCAGAACCAAGGACAGGTGTTTTTGATGAATCTAACATGGTTAAAATGGAGTTTGAAGTTACCATGGGTTTGTATAGGAAGGGGGCGTGTCTGATAAAAATGAATATCAAATATCTAAGTAATGAATCAAGCAACTTAAAAACTGTCTGGGGGACTCACAAAGGCCTGAGTAGATGATAAAATGACCAAAAGTTTTTTTGAAAGTGAAATATCCCTTTAAGGTAAAAAAAATAATAATCCTATCACACAAAGATTTGGCAGACCCCCTGTAGTAACTCTGAGGACCCCCTAGGGATCCCGGACCCCCTGTGGAAGACCCCTGGTATAGGGGAGTCGGAAGTACGAGATCTGTCTTTGTGAGCTTGTAGATCGGCGGTGTTTTGCTATTTTTATAAACAATTTGAAAGTGTAAGTTCTGAGTTCCAAAAGCTGTGAAATATGTTACACTGCATGGCATGATGTTATGTTTAGTTGTTGTAGGCCAAAGTACAACATTTGTCTTTAAAATGTCGCAAGCTTGTTGCGCTATGATCTACAAGCTCATTCACTCGGTGCCGCGACGAGCTTGTAGATCTGCTATTTTTGAATAGCCAAAGACATCTAAAAATGACACGGATTCGTCCCCGGTCTAAATGGGTTATAATATTAATAGTGGAAATAGCTGATCGACACGCGATTTGAGCCTGTAGGTCTGCTATTTCCACTATTTTTGAAAATACATGAACATTTTTCAACATGGGTTTGCGATTCGGCAACTATGTAATAATCGAGGCCTAATTTATAGCTATTTTTGAACAGTTACACCTATAATGACATGCATTACCCAAAATAGTGGTGGAAAAAGTACAAATTAAAAAAAAATGTTTTACTTAAGTAAAAGTATCAATACTGCAATGTAGAAGTACTGTTACAAGTGAAAGTCGGGGATTAAAAAACTTACTTGAGTAAAAGTACAAAAGCATTGGTATCAAAAAAAAAAAGTTTGAAAATAGCAGATCTATCGCAACGCGTTGTGAGCTTGTAGACTAACGTTTTCAAATAATAGTAGTGGAGTAAAAGTACAATATTTGCCTCTGAGGTGTAGTGGAGTAGAAGTAAAAGTATAGACAATTGGAAACATTTACTTGAGTAGTCACTTTGCACCACTGCTCGCTAGCTTGTTTTACTTCTCTGGAGAAGATTAGCATTGATTCTTAATGGTGAAAGGATGTCCTTTCAGGATGTCGGCGTCCGACTCGCTCGTTTTCTGCAAGAAGAACTCCCTTCCTGCTCCTGTGAAGCAACGCTCTCTCTCTCTGCTGCTCCCCGTCCAAGACAAATTCCATCCGCTCCAATATTTCCCCTATAAAAACGGCCCGCTCTTCACTGCTCGCAAGGGCACCGTGTGCAATGCTGGACAGTAAACAAAGTACATTTACTCAGTGGTGGGAAAAAAGTACTCGCGTGTTTTACGTAACCCTTTAAGGCCTGAGGCGATTCTTCAAAAAAATCTAAATCCTAACAGTTAAAATTAAAAAAAAATGTTTTAAAGATGGAGTGCCATGATATTTTTCAACCCTAAAACCTGATCATAAGGTATTATTATTATGTAAGGATTTTTTCAAAAACAAAAAGTGTACAGAAATTGTTAAAAAAAATATTTTTATGTGGACACGCCTCCAGTTCATTAAGTATGCCTGGTTCTCACCTTAGCACCTCCTCCACCACCTTTAGCACCACCCACCTGTCCTAGTCCCTCCTCCTCCTCATGCCCACACCTCTTGTGTTATGACAATGAGGGGGAGGGTATGTTTTTTTGGGGCTCTGTGATGTCACTAAAGGGCTGTTTCTCTATTGGCACGTTTGACCCTCAAGATTTCAGCCTCCAGGAAGAAACTCCAAATAATCAGAGAAGACATAAAACACCATAAAACCACCACCGGGGGGCTTAATGAAGTTCTATCAACCTCATAGACACATGAAAAACAGAAAAAGTGCAAAAACATGGCACCAGCTCTTTAAGATTTTTCAAAAATAGCAGATATACAAGCTCATAGCGCGGCACTCGGTGCCGCGCTATGAGCTTGTAGATCTGCTATTTTTGAATAGCCCAAAGAAAGCTAAAGTGACACAGATGCGTTCCAGGTCTTAATGGGGTAAAGTAAAAGTATCGATACTGCAATGTAGAAACGCTCTGTTACAAGTACGAGTCCAGAATTCAAAATGGACTTGAGTGAAAGTGCAAAAGTATTGGCATCAAAATGGACTTCAAGTACCAAAGGTAAAAGTACTAAAATGTTTGAAAATAGCAGATCGACAAGCTCTCGTATATATCGGCTATTTTCAAATAGCCTAGGTTTAAAATAGGGCTAAAAAGTGGTTAATGTATGTCGTATAATGTAATAATTTATATCTGTAAAGTAGCTATTAACTAAAGTTTTCAAATACTTGTAGTGGAGTAAAAGTACAATATTTTCATCTGAGATATAGTGGAGTAGGACCAAAAGTACTGAAAATTGCTAATACTCAAGTAAAGTAAAACATACCTTAAAATTGTACTTAAGTACAGTACTTGAGTACATGTACTTAGTTACTTTACACCACTTTGTTTACTTGAGTACTGCATTTAAGTTTTTTTTGAGTATCATTCTGTACTTAAGTATTTAGATACTTGATTTCCACTCCACCACATTTCAAAGACAAATAGTGTACTTTGTACTTCTATTGCTATTTTCACTATTATTGATATTTCTTCGGAAAATGTCTGGAAAATGTGTCTAAATTTTAATACAGCATTGATATTAAAAAAGAAAATGCACCTTGGAATATGTAACGTTGAATCGCCTATACTTTTGCATACTTAGGAATTTCCTAAAGCAAGTAATCCAGTACTTTTAACTCGAGTGCAAGTTGTTACCGAGCAACTTTTGTCTGTCTGTCTGTCTGTCTGCCTGTCTGTCTCTGTCGGCTCCACCAGGGAATCCTGTGAATCAGGGATCCTGGAATGCACGGACAGGAAATGACATCATAGCGTTGCTGTGTGTGTGCCTCTTCTCTGTTGACTGGGACACCTGAGTTTTTTTTGGGGCGGTCCCGTCCTGTGTAACCATGGATGAATCACGAGCTTAACAAAACACACACGCGCGATGATTAACTGATTCTAGCTCTGTGCCGTTGTGTTGTTTGACGTGCATCCAGTGGGATGTGTGTGTGTGTGTGTGTGTGTGTGTGTGTGCGTACAGTAACACCGCTTGTTTTGAGGAGCGTTCAGCGTGTTGCTTTACTTTCCAAGCTGTTCCTCTCTGCACAGTTGTCTCTCTCTCTCTCTCTCCCTGAACACACACACACACACACACACACACACACACACACACACACACACACACACACACACACACACACGGTCCTCTGTGCGTTGGGTGTTTTTTTTCCCTCCCCTCGCTCGCTCTTTCACATGGCTTTCTTCTCCGCGGTCGCTCCCCATTTTGCCTCTTTCGTCACATCCCCCCACCCCGCACGCACACACACACACACACACACACACACACACACACACACACACACACACACACACACACACACACACACACACACACACACACACACACACACACACACACACACACACACGAACACACAGTGTATTCAAGTCTTTGACTTGTCCCATATCATGCAAGCTTGCCGTTCTCTCTCTCTCTCCCTCATTTTATCTCCCTCCTCTTTCCTTCTCTTTTCTGTCCCCCGCCTCTCTCTCTCTCTCTCTCTCTCTCTCTCTCTCTCTCTCTCTAACTCTGTCTCCCTCTCTCTCTCTCTCTCTCTCTCTCTCTCTCTCTCTCTCTCTCTCTCTCTCTCTCTCTCTCTCTCTCTCTCTCTCTCTCTAACCCTCTGTCTCCCTCTCTGTCTCTCTGTCTCTCTGTGTCTCTCTCTCTCTGTGTCTCTCTCTCTCTCTCTCTCTCTCTCTCTCTCTCTCTCTCTCTAACTCTCTCTCTCTGAGAATGTTTGGATAAATGTAAATGGTGTGATTGTGAGTGCTCTGCCTGCCGTCTGCCTGCCTCTCAGCGTCTGTGGAAAGTCTGACGTGAGCACAGCACACAGAGAGAGAGGAAGAAAGGAAAGGGAGAGCGAGGGGGAGAGAGAGAGAGAGAGAGAGAGAGAGAGAGAGGAAACGTCTTGTGAACAACAAGGCATGGCTGCCATCCAGAGAGCAAAGTCTAGCATCAAACTCCATGCAGTCAGTCTCTCCCCATCTCTCTCTCTCTCTCTCTCTCTCTCTCTCTCTCTCTCTCTACACTGTGAAACTCTGACTTTACCACACTTGGAGGTTCAAATGGATAAAATGCACACTGAGGGTTTTTTACAGCTTGTAGCTCTTTATTTCTCATTGACCCAGTCATTTCACACAGTCTCTGGCCCGTTGCTAGCAACACTTTCACTTAAAGGGATATTTCACTTTCAAAACAATTTTGGGTAATTTTGTCGTCTGGCTTTTGTGAGCCCCCCAGACAGTTTTTAAGTTGCTTGGTTCGGTATTTATTTTTATCAGACACGCCCCCTTCCTATACAAACCCATTGTAACTTCAAACTCCATTTTTAACAATGTTAGATTCATCAAAAGCACCCGTCCTTGGTTCTGGTGACTGATATTGTCCTCCTAATATGTGAGGGGGCTGTATCATGATAAAATGATGAGGGAGCTATGTCATTTTCCAAAAAAAAAATATTACAAATAAATGAAAAAAGTAATTGTTAAAACACGGTCTCCTCACGTATTAGAAGGACAATATCAGTCACCAGAACCAAGGACGGATTAATCTAACATGGTTAAAATGGAGTTTGAAGTTACAATGGGTTTGTATAGGAAGGGGGCGTGTCTGATAAAATGAATATCAATATCAAATATCTAAATACTGAATCAAGCAACTTAAAAAACTGTCCGGGGTGCTCCCAAAAGCCACCCAAAATGACCACCACATATTCTTTTTTTAAAGTGAAATATCCCTTTAACCCTATATGTTTTACCGGAGTCCCTCAGGGCTCTATACCTGGTGTCTCTTCTGTAGTCGCTCTACATTAAATTTCTTTGCTGAAAATAGCCGTTGTGAGCTAGTTGATTGGCTATTCTCCTGCGAAAGTCTTCCCCACGATAAGGATGCTGGGGTTTAAGAGGTTTAGCCCTGCTGTATGCTTTTATCTTACGATAAATAGCCGGAGAAAAGACAATCTACGAGCTCAAAACGGGTCGCGAGCTTGTAGACTGGTTTCTTTTCCCAGCCATTTCTGGAAAAAAAAGGAGGGAAAAAAAATGGCCATGACACTATTGTGGGAAAAAATCAAAGCCTTTATTAAATCGGCTAATGCATGACTTTTTTGTCTTTGCCATGCATTAGACAGTAAAGGCTTTTTAAAAACTCTTTGTCGTTGTCACCTTTGTACCAAAGCACTCCGTTTTCATTTAAAAAAAACACATACATACATTATGTTAGTGGTTCCAAATGGCCCCTTACAGGTCTGTAACTCTGACAGTGTAACAAATGGAACCAAATGGACCCTCGCGGGTCCATTTGATTCCATTTGTTACACTGTCAGAGTTATGGGGGTCCTTGAAATTTAAAAAGTTCTGAGAACCACTGCATTATGTTATTATGTCACTGTGATGGTGTGTTCTTTGCTCACGTTTTTTTTTGCCAAAGCTTGGGGCGGGACCTTGTATGGAGACCATGGACACTGCTGTGTGAACGTGTGTCTGTTTAGTTCTGCGGTGCGGGCTTTAGTATCGGCGTGTATTGTATTGGATACCGATTTGAATACTGATTTGATTGTGCCTTTTTGGGGCGGGATACTGTGATGACACTGACTTTGTGTCGGTTGTTGTTTGTTGTTCTGCATAGTGCGGGGCTGTTGTACAGGTGTGTGCTACTCGGCGGCCATAGCTGAATGGTTAGTGAGCCCGCCTAGGGAGCCAGAGGCCCTGGTTGCCCCAGGTTCGATTCCAGGCCATGTCAGAATATGTGTCGATGAAATGAAATTTGTCCCTGAGCAAGACTCTTAACCCCTAATTGCTCACAGGTTCTCATTGGAAACAAGACCGCAAGGACTTTCATGAACGACCTGTTAAAAGGAATTATCCTATTATCCTACTCTAGTGGTTCCCAAACTGGGTGTCGTGGCGATTTTGCGGGGTCCCTAGATAAGTAGCTTAATTGTGCAACATTGTTTTCTCACTCAACAGTAAAAAAAAAAAAACATACAGTATAAGAGTATAAGAGGGTATCTGCACATTTCTGAAGTCACAATTTAATTACCTTTTTTTCCTCCAGTATTTTTGTATGACATTTTTGAGAAATGTCAAGTTCTGGGCTGAATCGGGGGGAAAAAAAACGATTTTGAATCGGAAAAACGATTTTTTTATCGAGAATCGTTTTGAATCGAAAAAAAAATAAAATCGATTTTGAATCCGGGGAAAAAAACTTTTTTGAATCGAGAATCGTTTGTTTTGAAAAATATCTGGAAAAAAAACGGGATCGTGACCCCAAGAATCGGAATCGAATCGAGAGACGGCAGACGATTCCTTTCACAGCCCTAAAGCTCACAAAAACTGTGTGCTTGTAGATCGGCTATTTTCACAATATTTATCTGTGGAACCGAGTCAAACTCAGTGTAATGCCTATAATTCCAAGTGCTTGTCAGGGTGGTGGGGGGGTCCCCAGTTTAAATTATGATTATGTCTGGGTGGTCGCGGCCTGAAAAGTTTGGGAACCCTTGTACTACTGCATAGTGCAGGGTATGGTACAGGTGTATACTACTGTATACACCTGTACCTTCATTATTGATGGTGCTTTTTTATGTGGCGGCATCCCCTCCCCCTGACTCCCTAGCGCACTGGTTCTCAACCTGTGGGCTGGGACCCACTAGTAGTGGCCCACCCATCTGACCATGGCCTAGCCCATACATGGGCAACTGGCGGCCCGGGGGCCACATGCGGCCCACACCTTCACTTAATGCGGGCCCGCAGGTTAATATGGGAATGCTGATATATTATTGATTTCAGCTGTTACAATTCCAAACATGCAAACCATGACCCGCTTTAATTACTTCAGTCTATATTAGTAGCTTAATGACTAGTAATACAATGTTATTGTCTTTTTTATGTCAAATGTATTTGTATTTATGTTCATAAAGTTAACATAAGTATGACTAAATGCATTTGAAATTAAATAAAAATGTTACTTTTCAGGATTCCAATTCAAAAGTAGCAAAAATAGCAGATCTACAAGCTCAAAACGCGTCGCGCTGCGACGCGTTTTGAGCTTGTAGATTGGCTATTTTTGCTACTTTTGTGTGACATGAAATGACGAAGTAGGGCATTAATTACGAAATGAAAATAAAATATGGAGATGAGACGTGTCTGCCCGACAGTATATGCAAGGTGGCCCTCTGGAGTGAGTGTGGAAATATAAGTGGCCCCTCTCCATCATCAAAGTTGCTGAAAGTGGGCTGAAAAATGCTTTCAAGATGATCCAGAAAAGGTTGAGAATCACTGCCCTAGTTCCCTTTGTATTGCTACCATTGTTGTCTTATAGTACCTTTTTTTTCTGGCTCTCCATCTGTAACTTAACTGCTATTTTCGGTGCCAAATTGCGAAAATAGCCGATAAGTGCGAAATAAATGAAAAGAAACCAAATTGAAAAGTTTGATGTAAAAAAAAAAAAAGTGAATGTTATGAAAGCATATAACGCCGTGCCCAAAATAGAATCAGCATCGTCTTTACTGTCACGTCATAGGTTTACGTATTTTTTTTTAATTGTGCTCCATAATTCGTCGTTTTTGTGAGAGGAGAGAAGATAGACGCATGGTAGGAGTAGGAGAGGAAAGAACATAGGTCAAATAATCAAAGATATACATCTATGTTGCAGTAGCGGGTATGATGTTCAGAACATTAGCATCGTGTGCAGGTGTGTGGATGTCCTTTTTTTTTTAAGGCTCATTAGCATCACAATGCAATGGGGACGTCAGGTTGAAAAAGGTTAACTAGGGAAGCGCCACACCCTTCTTTCATAGCCTCAACCTGACTCTCTCGCTCTCTCTCTCTCTCTCTCTCTCTCCTCTCCCCACCCTAACCTGTTCTTTCTCTCTCTGACCTGTTCTTTCTCTCTCTGAGAGTGTACAAATGGAACCAAATGGACCCTTACGGGTCCATTTGGTTCCATTTGTACACTCTCAGAGCTATGGGGGTCGTGGAAACCACTGTGCTACACTAAATGGAACAGAGCCTTCGTTAGCATCATTGGTAACACCTGTGAAGGAAGTGATAATATGTCTGCTGTGCATAGAGCCTATTATGACCATATACTCTCTCGTGTGTTTGTGTGTGGGGGGGGGGGGTGTATGGGTGCTGTATCTGGGTGCTACACTGCACACACAGGGAGAGGGGGAGAGAGAGAGACAAAACCTCGGAAAAGTGGGCCCTCTCATTTACACGGCGGGGTGTCGCGTTGCATCCCGGGCGCATTCGTGGCGGTGTCGCATGTCCCAGCATTCAAAGGGCCGGGCTTTAAGAATGTGGGTCATTTGAAGTAGAGCCACTAAAGTGTGTTGTTTCCCCGCTGAATGGAGCCTTCTCACGTTGACGCGCTGAAAAGCCGTGAGAAGCAAACGCCAAGCGCCTGGGGGCCGCACTAAAGTGTTCGGGCCGTATTCTTTCTTAGCCGCTCCCCCCCCCCCCCCCACCTATACAAGCTCCTGTTATTATCCAACAGCAACCATGAATGGATTACTGCCCTGGAATCACATTCGATATGGGGCCCTGCCTGCGCTAGTGTTGGCTAAGATATCTTATCAAGCCCCCATTATGTCGTCCTCCGCGCACACACACGCACGCACGCACGCACGCACGCACGCACGCACGCACGCACGCACGCACGCACGCACGCACGCACGCACGCACGCACGCACGCACGCACGCACGCACGCACGCACGCACGCACGCACGCACGCACGCACGCACACACACACACACACACACACACACACACACACACACACACACACACACACACACACACACACACACACACACACACACACACACACACACAAATGAGGCGAGGCGATGGGGCTGCACTTGCATCTAAACAAAACGGTGCACACCAGGAAAAAAACAGACCGGGAAGTAATTAAGTTTGATTCTTCCCTGCAGTGATTGCCAGTGTTTATAGCGTATAACGCTGTGTCACCCATCTGCAGTGTTAAAAAAAAGTAAAAAAAAATATATATATATATTTTTTCTCTACTTTTACGCAACAACAATAACATTTTAACTTTATTTCAGTCAGGCTCAAACATGGGTAAAAAAATGCATTCTACTATGCGGCCACAAACATTTGGAATGACCTACCAAAGACATACAGGAGCTCGACTCCCTAACCAAACGTCAAAAGTTACCTCCTGTCCTCAAAATGAAGTTTAACCCATTAAGACCTGGTCACTTTAGATGTCTTTGGGCTATTCAAAAATAGCAGATATACAAGTTCATAGCGCGGCACCGAGTGCCGCGCTATGAACTTGTATATCTGCTATTTTTGAAAAATCGTGAACATTATTTTTTTATATTTTTTTCCGAAAAATTGTTAGGATTTAGAATTTTTTTAGACGCTGCCTCAGGTCTTAATGGGTTAACTCCTCTGACTCCGCCCTCACCCCTCCTTTCTATGTAAATACACCTTATGATTCTACTGAGCTTTAATCCCTATGTATTGTATTTGTATTGTGTTGTATGTAGCATATGTATCACTGATGCACTGAGTCCAATGGACCGCAATGGAAACAAGCGCCCTGGGGCTTTTTGTGTTATCCTTAGCATAACCTTTTGACTGAACTACCTGTACCGTTAACAATGCTGCAAATAAAGCATTCAGTTTAAACACAAGCCTATTCAAACATGTTCACAAATAGCTGATCTACGAGCTCACAACGCGCCGACCCGTTGTGAGCTCGTAACATCGGCATTTTGTGAACCTTTTTTTGCGTCTAAACACAAGGTGCTACACAAGGGGGAAACGGATCATGAAATAATCGAGTTAGATCGTTGCCTGCAGTGGTTGTTAACGCATTGAGACCTGAAGCCGATTCTACATGTCTCCTAAATCCCAACAGTTTTCTGAAAAACGTATGATTCTATATCAGTGGTGCTCAAACTTTTTCATGTCAAGGACCCCCAAAATGATATGTATTTGGCCGCCGACCCCCATCAAAATATGTTGTTCCAGGGACCCCCCAGAAGCAATGATTTGAGTTACAAATGTTCGCTTTAAAAATATATATATATTCAAAGATTTGCACACATTTTCACGATTTTTCAAAAATAGCAGATCTACAAGCTCGTAGCGCGGCACTCGGTGCCGCGCTATGAGCTTGTATATCTGCTATTTTTGAATAGCCCAAAGTGTAAAATAATGCTTTTTTAGCTCAAATCTAAAAATGACACAGTTCCAGGTCTTAATGGGTTAAGGTTTATAGCGTATATAGCGCTGTGTCGTCCACATACAGGCTTGTTTTTTTTTTTGTTGTTGCCCTGTGCCTGGCTGGCTGCAAGGCTGTGTTAATTGCCTCCCCGCTGCAGATGTTCACAGATCAGATGGTTCAAATTAAGGCCGTAGATTGCTCACACAAGGTTTCTGATGAGAATACAGACTCTGCTCTCTACTCGTCCGCATGCAATAGAACACTGGTTTCCAACCTGGGGTCCGAGACCCCGTTGGTAGGGTGCCCAAAGATCACTGAGACACCGTGTCTGTTTTGGAGGTGGTTCCAACATTTTATAAGGTGTGTAACTCTGAGAGGGTACAAATGGAACCAAATGGACCCGTAAGGGTCCATTTGGTTCCATTTGTACCCTCTCAGAGTTATGGGGGTCGTGGAAACCACTGTGCTACACTAAATGGAACAGAGCCTTCATTAGCATCATTGGTAACACCTGTGAAGGAAGTGATAATATGGCTGCTGTGCATAGAGCCTATTATGACCATATACTCTCTCTCTGTCTCCATCAGGTCATGGTGATGGTGCTATCGTCAGGCTTGCAGGGTGTCACAGCGGCGGCGGCGGAGCTGGCCCTGGGCGCGGGCGTAGCGGCATCGCCTCAGTGGTCCGGCGAGGACTACAGGAACCAGACTCTGCTGAGGAGACACCGCGTCTGCGTGGAGAACCAGCAGTACTTCCACCAGGGCCTCTGCTGCTCCAACTGCCAGGCCGGTAAGACCCAACGACAATAATCATAGAAGAACAAATAAAAACGACTTTTATTAGGGGGAAAAACGTGTCAAAAAGGGTAAAAGGGTAAAAAATATATATAAAAAACTAAATATATATATATTTTTATATTTAAAAGGGGAATTAGGTAGGGAATGCAAGGCTGAAAAAGTGGGTTTTGAGTGTGGACAGGGATATGTTAAACTGTTTAATTTCAGGGACCCCCATAACTCCGAGAGTGTATAAAATGGTTCTATTTGTTACAATTTGTACACAATTTGGTTCCATTTGTACACTCTCAGAGTTACAGACCTCTTAGGGTCCATTTGGTTCCATGTGTACACTCTCAGAGTTACAGACCTGTAAGGGTTCATTTGGTTCCATGTGTACACTCTCAGAGTTACAGACCTGTAAGGGTCCATTTGGTTCCATTTGTACACTCTCAGAGTTACAGACCTCTTAGGGTCCATTTGGTTCCATGTGTACACTCTCAGAGTTACAGATCCCTTAAGGGTCCATTTGGAAACTGGACCCTGGACCCCACTTTTGAGAACCACTGGCCATCAGAAACATGACGGAAACCCGTTTTTTTTCTCAACCTGGGGGTTTGCCCTCCCCCCCCCCCCCCAAAGAGCGCCGGTCTGGTCTCTTTGGAGGTATTCAAACATGTTGCACAAAAGCATCGTTTTCAGCAAGACGTTTCTGAAAGTTACAACTTCTGTGTCAATTACAACACTCAAGCTCAAACAAAACTCACAACGCGTCCCCGTTGTGAGCTTGTAGATCGGCTAATTTTCACTACTCGTCGTACGAGAAGTATATAGGGTTTAAGTGGTTAGCATGTTTGAAAAACACAAGTGTCTGTCTGTGCGTGCGCGTACGTTTGTGTTTTTTGTGTGTCCGAGTGAAAAGGGCACGGAACATGCATACATGCCTCACGGAAAAGGCCCCAGACAGTGAAAGCCATCCCAGAGCACTGTCCTACACAACATGTTGAGTTGAACCTCTGTGCATGTCCTGCCTCAAGACACAAATAAATACCACTGTACGTAGTGAAGATCATTACCGTTTTACAAGTGCTACACTTTTTAACGCAAACCAGAGCCGACGTGGTTATTTGCTGTCGCTAATGAGGATTGAACTGAGGAATAGAGAGACACATGGGTTACAGTTCTCACTCAACCACCACTGTTTTCACTCATTTTGGATTCCATAGAGTTCAACGTGTCTTTCTCATGGTTAACTCTTGGCTTCCTCTAAAAGGAGGATTTATACATGGTTCCACGGGCTGTCACGCACTGAACATAGCCGATCTACAAGCTTGTAGATCGGCTATTTTTAGTGTGTGACATGGCTCACAACAAACTGGTAAACTCGAGCCCTACAGTTAATTATAAAGATATGAAAGGTATGTTTAACCTTAACCCATTGAGACCTGGAAACTGTGTCCTTTATAGATTTGAGCTAAAAAGCATAATTTTACACTTTGGGCTATTCAAAAATAGCAGATCTACAAGCTCATAGTGCGGCACCGAGTGCCGCGCTATGAGCTTGTAGATCTGCTATTTTTGAAAGATCGTGAAAATGTTTGCAAAGCTTTGAATATATATATTTTTAAAGCGAACATTTTTAACTCAAATCTTTGCTTCTGGGGGGTCCCTGGAACAAAATAGTTTGATGGGGGTCTGCGGCCAAATATATATACTTTTGGGGGTCCTTGACGTGAAAAAGATTGAGCACCACTGATATAGAAACCTATGTTTTTTTCAGAATACTTTTGAGATTTAGGAGACATATGGGTTAAAGAGTATTTGCATTTGTTAAACTACAGTAGCTTACTGTTCAGAAGCATCTTCCAAAATGCCCTAATGGTCTAAGATGTTTCATGGTCAAACAGAGTCAGGGTGCTGATATTGTGCATGTTGGCTCACTGGAAACACTCTGTTACACCAGTGGGTCTACAGTTGGGGTCCAGGGACCCTCATGGGCTTCCAAATGGCCCCTTACAGGTGTGTAACTCTGAGAGGGTCCATTTGGTTCCATTTGTACACTCTCAGAGTTATGGGGGTCGTGGAAACCACTGTGCTACACTAAATGGAACAGAGCCTTCATTAGTATCATTGGTAACACCTGTGAAGGAAGTGATAATATGGCTGCTGTGCATAGAGCCTATTATGACCATATGTTTCATAGAACAGCAGGAACATAGGTTTAGAATGATAATACCTAAAGCATTCTACTTTTACATATTGTGATAATTGTTTAGGAAGCAAATCGCAGATTGCGGCTTGGCCTAATGCAAACATTGTGAGATTATTGTTTTCTTTTCTTTCTTTTTGTGCTTTAATGCAAAAAAAAAATCCAAGTAATCCAAAGTAAAGTCATTGGGATAAACGCATGTTCTCGAAGTGGGGTCTGGGGACCCCCAGGGTTTCCTTCAGGGGTTTCCAGGGGGTCCCCAGGAAAATGAGGAGTAGGTAGACACTGTATCAGCAGTTTAGGCACTGTAACTTTATTTTATACTTCGGATATTTGAAAATAGCCGAAAATAGCCTACAAGCTCACAACGTGCAGATCTTCTATTTTTGAAACGTTTTCAATAATCTTGAAGAATTGGTGACACATTTGGAATACATTTGAATTTCTTTAACCCTTTAAGACCTGAAGAAGCATCTGTGTCACTTTTTGATATGAGACAAAAAAGCATTATTTTACACTTTGGCTATTCAAAAATAGCAGATATACAAGCTCATAGCGCGGCACCGAGTGCCGCGCTACGAGCTTATAGATCTGCTATTTTTGAAAAATCGTGAAAATGTGTGCAAATCTTTTAATATATATTGTTTTAACGCGAAAAAAAATGTACTCGAATCTTTGCTTCTGGGGGTCCCTGGAACATATATTTTTAGATGGGGGTCCGCGGCCAAATACATGTCATTTTGGGGGTCCTTGACATGGGAAAAAGAACCACTGATATTATGGCGACAAAAGTTTTTTCAAAAAACTGTTGAATCCCCCAGAAGCAAAGATTTGAGTTACAAATATTCTCTTTTGTAACTCAATTCTCAAGATTTGCAAAAAAATACCGATTTTTCAAAAATAGCAGATCTACAAGCTCATAGCGCGGCACTCGGTGCCGCGCTATGAGCTTGTAGATCTGCTATTTTTGAATAGCCAAAGTGTAAAAATGTATTTGGCCGCGGCCAAATACATTTGGGGGTCCTTGACGTGAAAATATTTGAGAACCACTGAGATAAACAACCTCCGTCCAGCTCTATTGGCAGAAGTAAATAAATATCAGAGGCCGTGTGATGACAACCATTTTGCTTTCTTGAAGAGAATGCATTTGGTTGACTTTATTGCGTCCTGCTGTTACTAGCCATTGTAATAGTTTTATTTTATTTTCTTATGTTTTATTGGGTCTATAATTGTCAGACAAGCTCTGATCCATGTAGGAAATGCAATAGGAAACGTATTATTATACGATTATAATCCAATGACCCTATCGAAGCTATCGTAAATATTTGATTGAGTTGTCATGTCTGGTTTTATTTGAGATGTGCTCTAAACTTTGAACGAAATTGTTGCTGTTTGTCAGCAACCTCTTATATCCATGTTTAAACTTTTTATGTTTTTTGGTAAAAAAAAAAATTTTGGTTTTTTTGAAGCCGATTCTACATGTCTTCTAAATCCCAACAGTTTAATGAAAAACGTATGTTTCTATATCAGTGGTGCTCAATCTTTTTCATGTCAAGGACCCCCAAAATGATATGTATTTGGCCGCGGACCCCCGTCAAAATATTTTGTTCCAGGGACCCCCAGAGGCAACGATTTGAGTTAAAAATGTTCGCTTTAAAAATATATACATTCAAAGATTGCCGCGCTATGAGCTTGTAGATCTGCTATTTTTGAATAGCCCAAAGTGTAAAATAATGCTTTTTAGCTCAAATCTAAAAATGACACAGTTCCAGGTCTTAATGGGTTAATATTATAATATATTGTTTTAATATAAGTGAAAGGGATCTATTTATTTTATTTTATTATATAAAATAAATATTATATATTATTTTTATTTTCCTGAAAAGTAACACTTTTGGACATACAAGGTTTCTTCCCTACAGCAATGCCATGCACAGCTTTCAATCTTCACTAGGAATCCGAGCGATGCCAGATTTTTGGGTCCGATCCCAATTTGGTAGAGCCCCTAGACCATGTTCTGACTGATATTGAAAAACGTATTTTACTTATTAAACGTTTTCTCTACTTATAAGCAAACAAATAAAAATAAATAAACACGAAAAGCTTTTTATATAACCGCTTGCCTATGAAATTATTTTCAAAAATAGCTGATCTACAAGCTCAACGTGTCACAATGCATTGTGAGCTTGTAGATCATCAGGTCTACATTATCACCACGCAGAATGTTCCGGTTCTGCGTGGATGTCCTCATGACACAAACGGCTATTTAACCCTTTAAGACCGGGAACGCATCTGTGTCATTTTACGATTTCCTTGGCTATTCAAAAATAGCAGATCTACAAGCTCATAGCGGGGCACCGAGTGCCGCGCTATGAGCTTGTAGATCTGCTATTTTTGAAAAATCGTGAAAATTTGCTATTTTTGAAAAATCTTGAATCTTTTTTTATTTTATTTTTTTTCCAAAAACTGGTAGGATTTAGATTTTTTTTAAAGAGTCGCCTCAGGTCTTAAAGGGTTAAGGACAATCTACTGTCTGCTAAACATTGAAAATGAGTCATGTTTGACCCATGATCGTGACGCAAAGTCACCCGTCAAAGTATAAATGAGGAGTGTCTCTTATTATTTAGTGAATAATTGCCAAACCCCTGTCATAAACAGTATCAGCTGACTCAAAATGACATTCAATTGCATCAACTGTGGGCCTTTTTTTTATCATCATTTTGTCTTAATCAGCATTTTGAAGTCTGAACAAAGTTGATGCCCATTAGGAACGCATTGGCCCTCAGGTAAATGCAATAGGCATTGTAACTGATGATGTCAGAGTACTTGGAGGCCAGTCTATGATGTCAGTACTATGACATCGTATTGATGACACCAGGGATCTCCATATATGGGTATAAAAGGGACACAGACAGACACAGACATGGTGCGAAGACGTGAGCTTGTTGATCTGCTCCTTTATAAATCAGGCTTTGGCGTTGGAACACCTTTCAGTTTAGATGGATTGTGAATTCAATTTCTAGATCAGTATAGTTCTCAAAGAGAGGCGTCCAGGGACCCTCGGGGTTCCTTGAAGAGGTTCCACATGAACCCGTACATGTCTGTAACTCTTGAGAGTGTACACACAGGTCCATTTTGATTCCATGTGTACACTTCAGTTGTGGCGTCCTTAGTCCATTAAAATACCTGAGGCAATTCTTGATTCTTTTATATTTAAAAAAAAAAAAAAAAAAAAAAAAGCTTAAAAAAAAATAGCCAAAGAAATCTAAAGTGACACAGATGCGTTCCAGGTCTTAATGGGTAATTTTAAGATTTCTTTGGCTATTTTTGGAAAATCTTGACAATTTGTGCAAATCTTTGTTTGAATATATACATATATTTGTAAAGTGAACATTTGTTCTCAAATCTTTGCTTCATGGGGGGTCCCTGGAACAAAACGTTTTGAGATGGGGGGGGGGGTCCGCGGCCAAATACAGATCTAAACCCTAACAGTATGTTGCTATAATCACTGGTGCTCCAACTTTTGTTCGTGTTAAGGACCCCCAAAATGATATGCATTTGGCAGCGGACCCCCCCCATCTCAAAACATGTTCAAGGGACCCCCCCCCCCCACCCCCAGAAGCACAGATCGCTTTAAAACATATATTATATATATTCAAAGATTTGCACAAAATTTCCACGATTTTTCAAAGAAATGGAAGATCTACGAGTTCATTTGCCGCGCTATGAGCTTGTATATCTGCTATTTTTGAATAGCAAAATAAATCTTAAATTGACACAGATGCCTTAACCCATTAATACCTGGAACGCATCTGTGTCACTTTAGATTTCTTTGGCTATTCAAAAATAGCAGATATACAAGCTCATAGCACGGCACCGAGTGACTGTTTGGATTTTGAAGAATGGCCTCATCAAATCAAATCAAATCAAGCTTTATTTATATAGCACATTTACAAACAGACAAGCTGAACCAAAGTGCTGTTCAGGCAAATTCAGTGACATCAATGCAAGAAAAACAACAGAACAAAATCACACAACAATTGAGAGCAACAAAGGAAGACACACTTTAAAAGGCAACATAAAGAGAGGGAAAGGGAAATATGTATAAGTAGAGGTTGCATATAGGCTAGGTACATAAACTAATACATGGACATCATTTTGAGTGGAATGAGATAAAAGGCAAAAGCCGTGTAAGTTAGGTGCTATTAAAAGCGAGGGAAAAGAGATACGTTTTAAGTTTGGCCTTGAAAGCCCCGATCGGTTGGGGGGGATCGGATGTGGAGGGGCAGGCTGTTCCAGAGTCGTGGGGCCGTGGCCATGAAAGAGCGGTCACCCCTGGTCTTTTTACATTTTTGGGTTGGAACCTCGAGCAAAAATTGGTCAGAATTCCCTGGTTGGGACATATGGTTCAACAAGTGCAGAGAGGTAGGATGGAGCCAGCCCATTTAATGATTTGTAAATGAATAAAAACACCTTAAAATCAATTCTAACAATTTGGATTCAAATAAAAATAAGAAGTTTGAGAACCAGTGTCCTAGACGACCCTCGTGCACAGAATTGTCAAGCAGCTGCGATAGCGCACTACTTGACCATAATATGTCACATAGTTAATATTTTACATAACATTTCATGTTTGACTCTCTCAGCCTGTATCGTTTTTCCTCATTCTTTTTTTTTTAACTTTTATTTTTTGCTGCATGTGTTTCACATAAAACGGCTGAAAACACATGAGAATCAACTGGTCTAATTTGTGGCATGCGTGAACCGACTGTGAAAATAATTAGAACCATCACGCACACACACACACCCCGCACCCGGGTCAAAGGTCACTGTATAATCTAAATCTCTACTGCACCAGTTCCCATGCACTCGAAGCCAGCCATTCAACAGGCCTGTAGGCCAGGGCCCACTGGTGGGCAGTGAGGGTATTGCGGATTATTTGCTAAAACACCACGATTTTATTGATGAAATAACATTAATCCATTACGACCGGGAACGCATCTGTGTCTATTTTAGATTTGAGCTATAATCATTATTTTATACTTTGGCTTTTCAAAAATAGCAGATAGGCTATATCTGCTATTTTTAAGCTATGAGCTTGTAGATCTGCATTTTTATTTTTTTTACATGTGCAATTTTTTTGAATGAAGCGAAACATTTGTAACTCAAATCTTTGCTTCTGGGGATTCTACAAATGTCTTCTAAATTCTGAAAAAACTTATGTCGCTATCATTTTCATGTCAAGACCCCCAAAATATGTGTTTGGGGCGCCGACCCTATCTCAAAATATTTGGTTCCTGGGACCCCCAGAAGGAAAGATTTGAGTTACAAATGTAACTTAATGTTTAAAAAATATATAATTCAAAGATTTTCACAAAAAAAATTACATAAAATGTTTTGCCAAAAATGTTTTGTTTTGTTTAATGTTTTGTCAAATTAAAGAGATCAAAAGCAAACGATCTACAAGCTTGCAGGTCGTCTTTACTTTTGTCTATTGGTCGTAGGACTTAAAGTATGCAGGGGCGTAAGTGGGTTAATGTGGTTAAGCGTATGCATGGACATAGTGTGTATAATTACGGTGGCCTAAACGTGTGCGTGTGACCGTCGTTTGTTTGTTTGCTTTGCAGGCACCTTTGTGCAGAAGCCCTGCGAGAGAGACCTGGAGCTGGGGACGTGTCTGCCCTGTGAACACGGACAGACATACACGGAGCACTCCAACGGCATGTACGCCTGTCTGTCCTGCACCCACTGTCGCACAGGTAATAATACATAGAATAATGATGATGATAATGTACACTTGTCTGTCCTGTACCCACTGTCACACAGGTAATGAACAGCTTAATCCGTTTAGACCGGGAAAGAAGACCCGGGAGTGTCATTTTTAGATTTCTTTGGCTATTCAAAAATAGCAGATCTACAAGCTCGTATTGTAGATCTGCTATTTTTGAAAAATCTTTAACATTTGTGCAAATCTTTTAACTCATTTAGTGCCTATGACGTCTGAGACGTCACGTTTTTCATAAGCCCAGAGTGCCAATGACGTCTGAGACGTCATGAATAAAAAATTAATAAAAAAATCAAAAAAAAAGAATGTTTTTTTTTTTTTTTTTTTTTTTGAAAAAAAATGTTCAGAACCCAAGATATCATGGTTTGAAGATTTGCTGCTCCATTCACTTCTTGTTTAACATCTTACTGAAAAAAGCTGTATCTCGCTTCCTAAGCACTTTTTTTTTTACAATGTATTTTTGGCTCTGGCACAGGGGTGATATAGCCAGAAATATTTTTGGCACTGAATGAGTTAATATATATAGGCCTATATATATATATTTTTAAAGCAAACATTTGTAACTCAAATATAAATTTCTTCTGGGGGTTCTACAAATGTCTTCTAAATCCCAACAGTTTTCTGAAAAAAACGTATGTCGCTATATCAGTGGTGCTCAAACCTTTTCATGTCAAGGACCCCCCAAAATGATATGTATTTGGCCCGCGGACCGCCATTTCAAAATTATATAATAATAATATTCAGATATTTGCACAAATGTTCAAGAATTTTCAAAAATGGCGGATCTACAAGCTCGTAGCGCGCTATGAGCTTGTAGATCTGCTATTTTTGAACAGCCAAAGTATGAAATATGGATAAAGTGGTTACAGATGCGTTCCCGGTTTGATTGGGTTAACAGCCCGCTATAAAAACCACACACAGTCAAATCATTTACAGTACTTGAAGCAAAATGACACTTTGCTAGAGGTTTGGGTTGTGTAGGTACCTTTCCATGATGTACGTAACTCCAAATATTGGTGAGATACCTCCAATAATTGCTCCATTGATTCAGAAATTGATATTTCAAAATAGTCTCCTCATTAACTTAAAAGGATAGTTCACCCCCAAAATGACTTTTTTTCTATTGATTACTCACCCCATGGAGCCTTGAATTCATGGAGGTTAAAAAACCTCCACTTATGTCGCATTCCTAAACCAATAATGTGATGACCGGCAGAGACTCAAAGAGTCTACATTGAGTCTCCTACCGGAGACAA
Source organism: Gymnoscopelus microlampas (assembly GCF_963454915.1). NCBI lineage: Eukaryota > Metazoa > Chordata > Actinopteri > Myctophiformes > Myctophidae > Gymnoscopelus > Gymnoscopelus microlampas. The sequence continues at coordinate 42,993,543 of NC_139958.1, forward strand.
AAACAACAAAAACTCCATGAATTCAAGGCTTCATGGGGTGTGTAATTGAAAAGAAGTCCTTTTTTGGGTGAACTATCCCTTTTTAAGCCCAGTCCACACCAAATACTCACAGTTGCAACGTGCAGCCGCTTGCAACAGAATCCCCCAAACTGCGCCGATCTGCAATGGGGCAACTACAGACCGCCGCGATCTCCCTCTGCAACTTATTTTGTTGCATCGCAAAGCTTTGGTCTGGACTGGGCTTTACATTGCAAGCGTCAAAGTCACTCTTTTGGCATAGAAATGAATGAACGCAAACAAAGCTGATTCCGTATTGTGTAACACCCACCACCCCATTGTACCCCATCAAGTTTGTCAATCAAGTGTCACATGACATGAAAAGGTTTCACACAATTGAGACGCTTCTGCAGTCCGATTGGCACTTTGAGATAATATTTAGTTGGGAAGTTTTTTTTTTGTCTCTCTCTCCTTTCTGCAGTAAAACCTGATCTCATTTGGGTCCACAGAGGTAGCAGGGTGTGTCTGTGTTGTTTTTGTGTTTCCTGCGCTGAATGCCGGTGTGTTACCTGTCTCTCTAGAGAGTTTAACCCATGAAGGCCTGAGGTTCCGATTCTACCAATGTCTTCTAAATCCTAACAGTTTTTTGAAAAAAAACATACTATGTCGGTGATTCTCAAACCTTTTCATGTCAAGGATCCCAAAATGTACATGTATTTGCCCGCGGACCCCCATCTCAAAATATTTTGTTCCAGGGACGCCCCAGAAGCAAAGATTTGAGTTACAAATGTTCGCTTTTAAAAATATACATATTCAAAGATTTGCACACATTTTCTCGATTTTTCAAAAATAGCAGATCTGCAAGCTCGTAGCGCGGCACTCGGTGCCGCGCTACGAGCTTGCAGATCTGCTATTTTTGAATAGCCAAAAGTGTAAAATAATGCTTTTTTTTTTAGCTCAAATCAAAAAATGACACAGATGCGTTCCAGGTCTAAAAGGGTTAAGAAACCTGTCTGTCTGTCTGTCTGCGCCCACCTGTCTCACCTGGGTGTGGCTCTCTTTTTTTTTATTGTCTCTCACACTGTGCTGTCTTTGTTGCGCTCTGAAAGCCCTGCGCTGCACAATGCAGAATACTGTTACAACCATGGGACACGTTTTGTGCTTAGTCACTAAAGCTTTTTAAAAAAGAAAAAAAGTTTAGTGACTGCTTTATATCTTCGCTGTCGGGTGGAAACCTTGTATATCCAAAACGTGTTACTTTGCAGAAAATTGGGGAGAAAAAATGGATCCAATGTACTTATTATTTCAGCGGTGGAAAAAGTACTCGATACTGCAATGTAGAAATACTGTTGCGAGTAAAAGTCCAGAATTCTAAATTTACTTGATTAAACGTACAAAAGTATTGGCATCAAAATGTACTTAAAGCACCAAAAGTAAAAGTACTAAAATGTTTGAAAATAGCAGATCTACAAGCTCACGGCGCATCGTGCGCTTGTAGAGCGGCTATTTTCAAATAGCCTACGTATAAAACGGGGCCAAACTAGATAATGTATGTTTCATAAAATCATAATTTATATCTGCTAAGTAACTAGTGACTAAAGCTTTCAAATAATTGTAGTGGAGTAAAAAGTACAGTATTTGCCTCTGAGATTTAGTGGAGTAGAAGTCAAAGTATTGTAAATTGGAAATACTCAAGTAAAGTACAGATGCCTCAAAATTGTAGTTAAGTAAATGTACTTAGTTACTTTCCACCACTGTATTATTTAGTTTCACTTGCACTTATTTTTTTGTATTTGATAGCAAAGATAGCCTCGTAGATTGGCATGTGACACTGCATGTATGACGAAATGGGGAATAGGCTCTATGCACAGCAGCCATATTGGAAAGAAATTGGGCCTCTACTTACTTCCTTCACAGGTGTTACCAATGATGCTAATGAAGGCTCTGTTCCATTCTGGTCAGGGTGCTGACATCGTGCACGTTGGCTCACTAGAAACACTCCATTTTGGTTCCCAAACGGCCCCTTATGGTGGGTGTGTAACTCTGAGAGTGTACAAATGGAACCAAATGGACCCGTAAGGGTCCATTTGGTTCCATTTGTACACTCTCAGAGTTATGGGGGCCTTTTAAAATAAGACAACCACTATGCCACACTAAATGGAACAGAGCCTTAATTAGTATTATTGGTGACACCTGTGAAGGAAGGAAGGAGAAGAGGCCCAATTCATTCCCAATATGGCTGCTGTGCATAGAGCCTATTCATTTACGTAATGATATAAAAAGTCTAAATCACGGAGATACAAGGTTTCTGCCCAACAGTGACGATCATGTTTTTTTTGTTTTGTTCCAGCGCTGATTTGGTCTTTATTTATGACATGTAATCATCTATAGATGGATGATATTTAATCGGGGCCGCCATTTTAGTATAAAACAAAAGGAGAAAACCTTTGTTTGACCGTGGATTACGCTGCGTTTAAACACATAATGTAGTACAGTGGGTAATTTGTCTTTTTTTTTTGTGTTGCCCAAGGCCCTAGCAGACAGAAAGTGTCAATGACACGAGTGTCATTGACACTATATCTGTCAGAGCCTCTTTTTTTACTGTATATTGACAACATACAACATGGTAGAAAGTGACTAAGTACTGTACTTCAGTACAATTTTTAGGTACTGTACTTCTTTACTACTACTTTACTCGAGTATTTCCATTTTTCAATGCGTTATACCAGGGGGTCTTCAACGTTTTCAGGCCAAGGACCCCCTAGCTGAGAGAGAGATGAAGGAGGGACCCCCCTCTATATTGTATAAAATTGTGTTGCAGATTCAACTTTTTTTGTTTACTTGGTCTGCTCTTTTTTCCCTCTACACCTATACCTCTTTGCCAAAAATAGCCGATCTACAAGCTCACAACGCCTCGCGCTGCGAGGCGTTGTGAGCTTGTAGATCGGCTATTTGTGGCTAAAGTTCTCCTCAGAAAAGGGATGCTTGGGTTCAAGTGGTTAATGTAAAAAAAAAAAATCATATCACACAAAGATTTGGCGGACCCCCTGTAGTAACTCTGAGGACCCCCTAGGGGTCCCGGACCCCCTGTTGAAGACCTCTGCTATATACTTCTACTCCACCACACAATATTGTACCTTTTAGGCTACTTGTTACTCCAAGTTAAGCAATCTTTGGCTATTCAACCACTTTTGGCTATTCAGCCACTTTGGCTATTCAAAAATAGCAGATCTACAAGCTTGTAGATCTGCTATTTTTTGAAAAATCTGGAAAATGTGTGAAAATCTTTGAATATATTGTTTTAAAGCGAACCATTTTAACTCAAATCTTTGCTTCTGGGGGTCCCTGGCACAGAATATTTTGAGATGGGGGTCAGCAGCCAAATACATATAATTTTAGGGGTCCTTGACATGAAAAAGTTTGAGCACCACTGATATAAAAACATACGGTTTTTTTTTCAGAATACTGTTGGGATTTAGAAGACATTTGTAGAATCGGCTTCAGGTCTTGGGTTAAGCATGTGCCCTCTCCCAAAATCATGACATAAAAAAAAAAGTATGGGGGGATGTTGGGTTGAGCAGCAAAAATAACATAGTAATAAAACTTGTAATGTAACTAGTCACTCTTGATACCAAGTAATTGGTATTGTAACAAGTAACTTGTTACTTGCCCAACACTGAATGATTGTTCTGTATTTCTGAAGCACATAGTACTGGAGTACTGTATTTGTGCTAATACAAACATGAAAGAGTCACTTCCGACACAAATATTTATTTAGGAAGGGACGTTTCTTCAGGGTTGAAGAAGGCCAGCCTGTTCTTTTATTTCTCCGCGTCCAAAATCAATATTTGTGCGTCGGAAGTTAGGAGTGTGCCGGGAATCTTTTTTTATGTTTTTATTGTTTACAGGCGTTGACAGGTGTGTGGGTGTGTTGCGTCACTTTGAACTTTGAACTGACTAACTACTTTCAACCTGGCATCCTGATTTTGGGCTCGTCATTAACCCATTAACTCATTCACTGCCAGAACTTTTTTTTTTGCGTTTGCCCACTGCCAGAGATTTTTCATTGAAAAAAGAAAGTACTCAGGAGCCGAGATACAGAATTTTTAAGTTTTAAGTTAACAAGGAAGTGGATGGGAGTCTAGATCTTCGACAAATCATATCTCCTTGGTCTTTGGGTCAAAAAAAAAAAAAATATATATATATATATATATATATATATATGTTTTTTACGTCAGTGGCAGTATTGGTTAATTACGTCAATTACATCAGAGGCCGTGAATGAGTTAAGACCTGAGGCGATTCTTTAAAAAAATGTAAATCCTAGCAGTTTTTTGAAAAAAATATAAAAAATAAATCTAAAGTGACACAGATGCGTTCCAGGTCTCAATGGGTTAAAGGCAAGAATATTCAAAAATATTCAAAAGCATTTAAAAATCTTTTGAATTTGTTTGGAATATCAGATCGACACGCTCACAATGCGTCGCGATGAGACACGCTGTGAGCTTGTAGACTGCTTAATTCCTTTTATTTTTTTTAAATTAAAGTCCAAAGTCCAAAATCCTCGTCCTGGGTATCAATCGTGGTACGAGGGCAGATTGTATAAGGCCCTTCTTTCCTAAAATATATTATTCACGACCTGCAAGTATTAGTCACGTGACTTGTTTGAGTGTTTTAAAATGAAACCGGGCAGGCTGTACATTGTGTCATTCTCATGATGAGAAAGAAAGGCAATTCTTTTTGTAGACACCTTTTCACACCTGGTTACATTTGGTTACACTGCCATTTGAACAAAATACAGTTTATTGGACCGTAAATACAATAGAAATGCTGTGCAAGCATGCGGAAAAAGGCGGAATTGGATTGTGTTCACGGTACAGCTGAGTGACTTAACATTTGGCCACACTGCCTAAAAAGACTAGTGATGTTGCTCTGTAGTTAAATAAAATAGTTGCGTATGCGACTTTTGTTATGGTCCTAAAAGTAGTACGACCGGAGATGCAGTTAACCCATTAAGACCCGAAGCCGATTCTACAAAATGTCTTCTAAATCCCAACAGTTTTCTGAAAAAAAAACGTATGTTTCTATATCAGTGGTGCTCAAACTTTTTCATCTCAATGACCCCCAAAATGATATGTATTTGGCCGCCGACCCCCGTCTTAAAATAGGTTGTTCCAGGGACCCCCAGAAGCAAAGATTTGAGTTAAAAATGTTTGCTATAAAACAATATATATTCAAAGATTTGCACATATTTTCACGATTTTTCAAAAATAGCAGATCTACAAGCTCGTAGCGCGGCACTCGGTGCCGCGCTACGAGCTTGTAGATCTGCTATTTTTGAATAGCCAAAGTGTAAAATAATGCTTTTTAGCTCCAAAAACAGTTTGGGACAACACTCGCTTGCTGGTTCGCCCGTGGTTAGACATTTTTCAGTGCAAAAGTGCCCTAATGGTTTCAACACACCACATAGTGTTGTCATCGCCGGGTTATGCATCTCTGCAGCTGGATGCATACGTGTTTTGCTCGTGTCGTAGTTCTGTTGAGCTGCATTTCAATGCGCGAGCACAACATTTACATAGACCTTTCTGCTCACACCCATTTTCAAACATATTTCGTTTAAATGTCGCTGCCAACACATCAGCTCCAATGCCAGTAGTCGGGCTGATCCAAGACATACCGGAAAGAAATATTCTGTAATCTGTCATGTCCAGTAAATTCAAGAGAGGAAATTACAACCTTATGTCTTGACGATCACAAACATGTTATCCAGGGTCACAAAGAGCTAGTCAATTAAGGGTGGTGTAAGTGATATCTCTTTTCTGTTCAAATAATGATGTGTTAAATACAGTGGTGTAAAGTAACTGGTGTAAAGTAACTAAGTACATTTACTCAAGTAGTGCACTTAAGTACAGTTTTGAGGTACTTTTACTTTACTGGAGTATTTCCAATTGTCTATACTTTTACTTCTACTCCACTACATCTCAGAGGCAAATATTGTACTTTTACTCCACTACAATTATTTTAAAAGTTTAGTTACTAAGATACTTTGCAGATATACATTATTACATTCTAAAACATACATTAACCACTTTAGCCTTATTTTATACCCAGGCTATTTGAAAATAGCAGATCTACAAGGTCACAACGCGTCGCGACGCGTTGTGACCTTGTAGATCTTCTATTTTCAAACATTTTGGTACTTTTACTTTTGGTATTAAGTACATTTGGATACCAATACTTTTGTACTTTTACTCAAGTTAATTTTTAATTCCGGACTCTATTCTGTTAGTTATCATTGCTGTGTAGAATGTTAGTTCAGTAACAGGTGTCTCCACGTCTCTCCAGCTCTTCTAGTAAACAGACAATACTCAGGTCGGGATTCAGGTCAGGATACCAAATTCATCCAATCGGGAGAGAGAGAAGTCGTACAGGACAGACGAGCGAAACAGGAAGTGATTAAACGTTATTATGTTTTAAATAGCAGAACCTTTTGGAACTGGAACACTAAAGCTTCAAGCTGATAAATTATCTTTTTTTGGGGGTTCTTGTCGCCAAGAAAATAACGCCTATTAGCAGCAGCTCCAGGACAATGTAAAACGCACAACACACAAGCGTAACAAATGGTTACAATAAAGGTGCTTGTGTTGTTTCATCCCTTTTGAGTGTAGTCTGAGCTCCATTGGGGGCAGCACCTCGCCCCGTACAGGTGTGTTCTTTGTCCTAGTTCTGAAACAAGAAAAAAGGGCAGAACAAAAACGCTGCCACCCGACACCTCGCCGGTTCTGGCCATAAAGTGAAGCTATTGAGCCTCCATTGTCTCGCCGTGTTTTTTGTGTGTTCGAGGTGGAGGGAAGGATATCTCGGCCCCTTGTTTTTGTCCTGCCCTTTTCATGCCATAGATGTTATGATATGCACCTGGATCAGTGGCTCCTCAAACGTTTGCATGTCAAGGACCTCCAAAATGATACGTTTTTTTTGGCTGCGGACGCCCCATCTCGGCGCCGCGCTATGAGCTTGTATATCTCCTGTTTTTGAATAGCCAAAGTATAAAATATGGTTCAAGTGGTTAATATGATTGTGACGCTATATTAACACATTTTGCTGGGGGACCCCCTGGTACTACCCCCCCCCCCAAGGACCTCTGGGGGTCCCCGGACCCCCAATGACCTAGATACTGCATTGGCTGCTCCTGCTCATTGGAGCCATGCGTCAATGCGGCCGCCATATTGGTCAGGGCAAGCCGCTCCTCCTAATGCATGTATCATTTTAGACTTATTAGGCTATTAACTCTCTCGGTGCCACACAACGAGATATCCTGAGTTTTTTTCTGAATGCCCTCGGTGCCAAGAACGAAAAATCCAGAGTTTAAAAAAAAGATATATATATATATATATTATTTTTATTTTATTTCTTTTTTTGAAAAAAAATGTTCAGAACCCAAGATATCATTATCTGAAGATTTGCAGCTCCATCCACTCCTTGTTTAACTTATAACTGAAAAAGGCTGTATCTCGCTTCCTAAGCACTTTTTTTTTTTACTCTGAAAGAAAAAGAATTGCTGGCACAGTATGAACATATTCTTTTATTTCATTGGCACTGAGAGAGTTAAAAAATAGCACGTCTACGAGCTTGTATATCTGCTATTTTTGAATAGCCCAAAGTGTAAAATAATGCTTTTTAGCTCAAATGAAAAAGTGACACAGATACTTCTTCAGGTCTTAATGGGTTAACACGTCAAATGGCCATAACTTGGTGGCCATTACTCTGATCAGCGCGATATATGGGCTGGATTTGAAGGCCTGAAAATCTAATAACTTACATTTGTAATAGATTTTCAAGCTTGGGTTTGTAGTTACCGTGGCTGTAGGCTATGCTCGAACATGAGGCAACCAGTTATTCCTAAATGAGTTTCCAAAATGTACAACATCTGCGAGGATAATATCTACACAACGCGTTGTGAGCTTGCAGATCGGCAATTTTTTGAACGACTAAGTGTATAGGACTAAAGTGGCTAACTTATCCTCTGCATTAATGCAAAAATGCTTGACAGACAATGACAGACTGTAATCTAGCAGCTTGTGTTGGAGACTATAGCAGAGGGCTGACTGATTAAGGAGTTTCTCAGTCGCAGTCGAGCATGCTTTGACTAACTATTTCCTTCAGCGCGTTTCCCTTGAAGATAAGAAGAGAACACCAACAATCATGTTGTCGACCCTCCTCCTCTCTTCTGCCTAATATCAACCCAGGAAACATCATGGCAGTGCAGGGAGGGAGCCACAGTTGAATTGTATTTGTGTAAAAAACCCACCGTTTAGCTGCTGTGTTTAGAATGTGTAATTGCTCAGCGCGTGTTGTTACAGCAGGGCCATTTAAAGCGCAAACATTCATGTTCTGTTTGTTATTGGTTTGGTAAGTTTGGTGATTAAATGGGACAATCGCAGTGTTGTCTACCAAACTCTCCACAAATGCAAACCCCGACCGTGGTGTTTAGCTGGGCTAACTGCAGACTGAAGGATCGACTAAGCAGTGCTGGAAAGTTACATTTACTCGAGCGCAGTTTTTAGCTATTTTAAAATAGCGTGTAATAACGTGTGGCGATGTGAACTTGTAGATCAGCTATTTTTGGAAAGGTTCGAGATATTTTGGTACTCCGATGTACAATTTTGGTACTCTTAAGTGTATTTGATGCCAAAAATGTTTGTACTTTTACTCAAGTAAAATGTGTAATACCTTTTACTTTTAACAGAATATTTTTTACATTGTGGTATTGCCACTTTTACTTAACCACTTAAACGATAGCATCCGTATTCTGGGGGAAACTTTGGGGGAAAATATCAGATCTATAAGCTCACAAGCTTATAGATCTTCCATATTCAGCGAAGATATTTAGTGTTGAGCGAAAACGGAAAAGACGCTAGTATAAAGCTCAGAGTGGTTGACAACATTTTGTCTGAGTAGTTCCTCCACCATTGTGAGTCAGAGACCATGGTGCGAGCTGACTGACCAGCAGTGAAGCATCGATTCAGAGGTGTTGAACAATTGATCACTCTTTCCAGAAATGCAACATAAGTTCACGACCTTAGTGGTTCTACAACAAACTCCTGTTTAACAGTCAAAGCTATGAGAAAACTCAGCATCTAACTGTCGGCTGGGCACTGGCAGTGCTTTTTTTTCTTCTTTTTTTCTCCTCTTTGTTTTGGGTAAATTAACGCCTTCTAAGTCATACTGTCTACAGCAACATAAAAAAGTACCAAAAATGACAATCTACGTGTTGCATCGCAGTGCGTTGTGAGCTTGAAGATCGGCTATTTTTGCTACTTTTGTGTGATGCTGTAGTGTAGGATGATGAAATAGGGCATTAATTTAGGAAAATACATAACACATTGAAATACAGTCAGAGACACAAGGTTTCTGCCCGACATCAATGAAATGATGTGCCTTTTTTGCTTCTATACTAACCGTGAACCAATAGGCTCTATGCACAGCAGCCATATTGGAAAGAAATTGGGCCTCTTCTTACTTCCTTCACAGGTGTTACCAATGATACTAATGAAGGCTCTGTTCCATTCTGGTCAGGGTGCTGATATCGTGCATGTTGGCTCACTAGAAACACTCCATTTTGGTTCCCAAATGGCCCCTTATGGTGGGTGTGTAACTCTGAGAGTGTACAAATGGAACCAAATGGACCCTTACGGGTCCATTTGGTTCCATTTGTACACTCATTTGTACACCATTTGGTTCCATTTGTACACTCACTCATTTGTATGGCTGCTGTGCATAGAGCCTATTGTTTTAACCTAGTGTTACTGTTGAAGTGCAATGACTCTGGTAGAGGCTTGACATGATGTGACTCCAAATATTTGGGAGATATTTTCAATAATCGCTCCGTCGAGCAAAAATTGATATTCCTAAAATAGTCTTCTCATTGACTTACATTGCATAGCTCTTAAAGGCACTCTTTTAGCACATAAACAAACACAAGCAAAACGTGGATTCTGCCAAACATCACAAAACCCAGTACGGAATTTGTATTTATTTCGGGGTTTTTTTAAGAAAAATCCACATATCTGGATCTTCAAACGGTAAAATCAACAGGAAGTTGACATTTTGTCTTGAAACAAAAACAAATGCTGTGCTGGGTTTTGTGATGTTATACATTGGTAGAATCGGCTTTGTTTGTGTTTGTTTATGTGCTTAAAAAAGATTGACTTTGAGAGCTGTTTCACTGTCCAACGTAAGTCAATGAGAAAGTGATTTTTTTAAATGATCAATTTCTAATCAATGGAGGAACAGAGCTAGATATCTGGGCAATATTTGTAGATACATCATGACAAGCTGACTACACCAGTGGTTCACAAACATTTTAATTTCAAAGACCTCCAAATGAACATACATGTATTCAGCTGTGGACCCCCATCTAGAAATATTTTGTGCCAGAGACACAAAAAAAAGAAAAAAAGCTCATAACGGCGCGCTGTAGATAGCCGGTGTATATAGGATTAAAGTAGTTGGATTTTTCTGCTATATTAAGTCATTTAGCTGGGGACCCCACTTTGAGACCCCCTGAACTACACACTCAACTCAAACCTCTACCAGAGAGTCCTTACGCTTTAAGTCGGATCAGGAATATTTTTGTCATCTATGTATGTTGTCATAATTTTCTTTCAACATGTGGATTTAGTGTTATACTATGTAAATGAACAGGTTACTGGATTTCCGGGCTACTTGGATTAGAGGAAAAATAGAGAAAATCTAGGAGATTCTGGAATTTTGTTTCTCATTGCAAACTCTGTGTAAATCCAGTTATCCTGGTCTTTGATTTTTGTTTTCCAATTAGATATTTTACCTGTGTAAAGAGATTTTTTTTTTTTTTTTTTATAAAAGTATCTGGTCTCTGTTCCCTTGGATCAACTTTGTCTGTTTGTTTGCAGGTACTGTACATTGGATGCTTTACCATCCCTAAACTCAACTATATAATTTAATCAGTTTGATTCTAATGCACATTTCTCTGGTCCCCTCTGTCCACAGATGAGATAGAAACGGAGTCGTGCACCAGCACTACGGACACTAAATGCCAGTGTAAACCCGGGACGTTCTGTGTGCCCGACCAGGCCTGTGAGGTGTGCAAGCGCTGTGCCAGGTGAGTGACCTCTAACTGGGCACGTTTTTAACACAACGATCACACTTCATTCCGTCTCAGGCTGGCCTCACTACAGGTTTAGAAATTGGCTTGCATGACGCCAGGGGCGTTTTTAGACCCTTTTTGCACCCCTACTTTTAATGTCAGCGCCCCTAAAAAGTTAAAACTGCAAAATATATATTTTTTTAAAAAGTGTCTACCACTTATTTTGAAAATAATGGCTGCGAGTTTGGGGTTGATGCTAATTAGCAACGGATACTTTCATTGTCATTATGACCACTGTATTTTTTTAACCCATTAAGACCTGGAACTGTGTCATTTTTAGATTTGAGCTGAAAAGCATTATTTTACACTTTGGGCTATTCAAAAATAGCAGATATACAAGCTCATAGCGCGGCACTCGGTGCCGCGCTATGAGCTTGTAGATCTGCTATTTTTGAAAAATCATGAAAATGTGTGCAAATCTTTGAATATATATATTATTTTTTTAAAGCGAACATTTTTAACTCAAATCTTTGCTTCTGGGGGTCCCTGGAACAAAATATTATGATGGGGTCCGCGGCCAAATACATATCATTTTGGGGGTCCTTGACATGAAAAAGTTTGAGCACCACTGATATAGAAACATAAGTTTTTCAGAATACTGTTGAGATTTAGGAGAGATGTAGAATCGGCTTCAGGTCTCAATGGGTTAATCAGTGTGGCATGTCCAAAGATGTTTTTATTTGTCTGGGTTTTGTAGATATATTTCCCTTCAGTAGTTTGGCTGCGATAGGTCGATCTAAAAACTAAAAAGCCTCTTTAATTTCCTCTCCTCTGGAATGGATCAGTTCATAATATCCATGAACATTTCTCATCAGTGAAGATTAGTGTCATTACATTAATTAGATTTGAACGAGACCGATAATTTCCGCTCACTCCATATGTAAATGTGTTCATACGTCTCATTACGTTACGTACTTGTGTGTGTGTTTCAGGTGTAAAGCGGGGGACGAGGAGGTCAGGAAGTGCACCCCGTTTTCCAACACCATATGTAGGAAACGAGACCTCGATCCCACCGAAAACTCTCCGGCCCTCACTACCCCCGCCCCCAGCTCTCCTGAATCCATAGGTAACTATGTCATACATTATCGTTCCTGTACAATAATCCATAGGTTAACCACTGTATAGGGTTGGGCGATATGACTTCAAATTAGCATCATGATTATTTAAAACTTTTGACTAATTATATATATAAGAAAAGTGACAATAGCAGATCTAAACTGAGCTTGTAGATTAGCTATTTTTGCTATTGTGTGCGCTTGTACTAACATACTGAAGGGATACATTGATATATAATACATTTTAAAAATACATTCGAGAAACTGTTCTCAATAATTTGATTAACTTACGGTACATGAGCAAGATTAAGTCTGTCGCTTACTGGTTCTAAATATTGGTTTTGATATTTCTTTTGTTAATTGCCAACCCTGACTACTGTATATCATGCATTATTGATTCTATACTATATTGATCAACATTTAAAACTCAATTTACATTTTTTTATTGAAATGATGCGTGTCTCTATTCTGGGGGAGCATTCAGCTAAAATAGTCGACCTACAAGTTCACAACGCGTCGACACGACACTCATTGTGAACTTGTAGATCGACTGTTTTCGGGGAAGAGATTTGGTGTAGAGGGCAAAAGGAGTGAACCTAGTAGAAAGCCCTGGGGGACCCCAGCCAACTTAGCATAGGGTCATACTTTGTGGTGCGGTGGTGTCGCGTGGCTAACGTAGCCGATCTATAATGTAAAGCTTACAAGCTGAGCTTGTAGGTCTGCTATTTATGGAATGTCTTAAAGAAATGTTTTGCAATGTCCTGACGTCATCGTACTGTTTGTTTTTGAACAGTTATCCCCGTGGTGATTCTACTGATCCTCCTCGTCGTGGTTGGAGTGACGGCATGGTGGTTCATTAGCAAACATTCATGTGAAAAACCATGTAAGTACTGAACACAATGTCTTGCATGTCCGAAACCTTTACTTTTCAGGAATAGGCATAATATTGGAAAGAAATTGGGCCTCTTCTTACTTCCTTCACAGGTGATACCAATGATTCTAATGAAGGCTCTGTTCCATTTAGTGTAGCACAGTGGTTCTCAAACCTTTTAATTTCAGGGACCCCCATAACTCTGAGAGTGTACAAATGGAACCAAATGGACCCTTACGGGTCCATTTGGTTCCATGTGTGCACTCTCAGAGTTACACACCCACAAGGTGCCATTTGGAACCCCCTCAAGGAACCATGAGGGGGTTCACACTCTGTTTGACCAGAATGGAACAGAGCCTTCATTAGAATCATTGGTAACACCTGTGAAGGAAATAAGGAAGAGGCCCAATTTCGTTCCAATATGGCTGCTGTGCATAGAGCCTATTAGGGGAAAATAAATTGTCGTTTCAATATTTAGAAAACCCACAGACACTCTTAACCCATTCAGACCTGAGGCCAATTCTAAAAACGCCTTCTAAATCCTGATCCTAAATCCTCCGTTTTCTGAAAAACTTCAAATATGTATTAAAAAATGACAACAAATGTATGTTGCTATACTGTACATTTTTAAAAATGTTTTCATGTTTGTTTGTTTTTTACCAAGGTTTTCCTGACGCCATTTTGTCTTTGCTCTCTGGTGCAGGTTCTGAGAGCCAGAGTGATAACAGTGAAATTGTCAAGATTCCCATCGTAAGTAATTCATTATTGAATTCTAATCTTTTTTTCTTTTAATTCCAAAAAGTTAAAGCTCTATAATGGTGATAGTAATCATTGCTATAGAGTGTGTGTGTTCAGTAACAGGGGTCTCCATGTCTCTCCAGCTCTTTAATAACGTCCAATTTCACTTGTTTATCCTGTATTCGTCCTCTCTCCTGAATGAAATTGGGTGGGAATGGATGAAATTGGTATCCCGACCTGAACATATATGTTCTATTTACAGAGCTGGAGAGACTGGGAGACCCCTATTACTGAAAAAAAAAACACTCTATAGCGTGGGTGGGCAACTTTGATGATGGAGAGGGCCACTATATTTCCACACTCAGTCCAGGGGGCCACATTGCATATACTGTCGGACTGTATTTTAACTTTTTTCATAATTAATGCCCTACTTCGTCATTTTATGTCACACAAAAGTAGCAAAATTAGTAGATCTACAAGCTCAAAACGTGTTGCACGGCGACAAGCTTTTAGATCTGCTGTTTTTGCTATTTTTGAATTGGAATCCTGAAAAGTAATAGTTGTACTTAATTTCAAATGCATTCAGTTATACTTATGTTAACTTTATGAACTTAAATACCACTAATATAGACTGAAGTCATTAAAGCATGAATTCCAAGCATGTTTGCATGTTTGGAATTGTAACAGCTGAAATCAATAATATATCCGTATTCCCATATTAACCTGCGGGCCGCATTAAGTGAAGGTGGGGGCCGCATGTGGCCCCCGGGCCACCAGTTGCCCACGTATGCTCTATAGCAATGATAAACGGCAATAACAACAAAATACTTACACCACCTTAATTAGCAGTAATTAATGGCTTCATCCAGTTCATATGAATGTGTTTTCTCCTGTCCCTCAATGCCTCATGTTCTCAGGATGAGAGCGGCCCCACGCCGGAGGAGAGACAAAACAACCAAAACGCCGGGCTGGAGGGGGAGGAGTCTCGCCCGGAGTCCCGCCCCCTGCTTCAGGAGACCCAGGCGGGGGGTCTGAGCAAGGCGTCGCCCCCCCTCGAGGACGAGGACCGCGGCCTAGGGGACAGTCTGCCCAACACCACCAGCTCGTCCCAAACCAGCCTGTCGGCTCTGCCCACGGCGGCCTCCAGTGGCAGCTCCCCGCATCACAGCCCCACCTCGCAGAGGCTGCAGCCCACAGACATGGTGAGAAGGAAGCGGATGCAACTATCCATTGTTTTGTTAGCGTTTATTTTTGAGTGGTGCCAGCCACTCCTACACTTGACCGTGTGTGTGTGTCTGTCCGTCCGTCCGTCCGTATGTTTGAGCACGGCCTCGACATCTGCAGCTGATTGCAACACAAGGATGCAACCAGTTACACTAATTCAAAGGCACCACTCTCTTCACTCTGGGTGTGATTTTTTATTGATTACTTTTTCGATTCAATCAACAAATCAACACATTTCTATGAACAAATTGACACCAAAGAATTATAAAATAATGAATAGATTTATTATGGGCTCTTTCCTCTGCTTTAAACTTGTAACATTATATTAATATATTTGTTTTATTTTCTGTGTTGCAGGATGATCCTTTACAGAACAGATTACTTCCACTACTCGGTAAGTTTATCGACCCATTCCTCACTTCATGAAGCTAGCGTTCTATTCTCTACACGCTTTAGGGGGTCATCTTTAAGTACTCAATGTAAGCTGCAGTTAGCCGTTTAGAATGCATTTTATTGTAAGTAAAATGGATAACATGATGTGTATAACATTGCATGGCATGTCATAATAGGCAAACATTCTGCAAAAATGGACGAACGTTTGATGAAAATAGGTGAACACGTGGCTAAAAAATAGCCGATCTAAGGCTCACAATGCGCCGCAACGCGTGGTGAGCATTTGATCGGCTATTTTCCCTATTTGACACACAACAAAGCATAATGGGGTTTATTTACACGGGTAACCCATTAACCCAGTAACTGCCAGAGGTATTTCTGAATATTTCTAGCCAGTGCCAGAGATTTTTCATTGAAAAAAAAAAAAGTACTCAGGAGCCGAGATAAATCATTTTTAAGTTTTAAGTTAACAAGGAAGTGGATAGGAGTCTATATCTTCGATAAATCATATCTCCTTGGTCTTTGGGTCAAATTGGAAAAAAAAAAAAAAAATGTTCACGTAGATCTACGCGATTGGCAGTAGAAGTGTTAAGACCGGGAACGCTTGTAGATCTGCTATTTTGTTTTAAAATAGTGAAAATGTGTGCAAATCTTTGAATATATATATTTTTAAAGCAAACATTTTGCTTCTGGGGGATTCTACAAATGTCTCCTAAATCTCTAACTTTTGTTCTCTTATATTGCTATAATCAGTGGTTCCCAAACCTTTTCATGTCGAGGGCCACCCAAAATATGTATTTGGCCGTGGACCCCCAACTCAAAATATTTTGTTCCAGGGACCCCCCAGAAGTTGTAACAGAGTTAAAAAAGACAGATTCAGAGATTTGCACAAAATGTCCACCATTTCAATAGCAGATATACAAGCTCATAGCGCAGCACTCGGCGCCGCGCTATGAGCTTGTAGATCTGCTATTTTTGAATGGCCAAAGAAATCTTAAAATGGCACAGATGCGTTCTTAAAGGGTTAAGAAGTGAGACCGTCCGTTTGTCCCCTTTTTATTACTTTTTTCCAAGGATCAGAAAGGTCGCTGAGGAAGAGCTTCGACCTGTTCGACGAGTACCTGGACGTGCGGATCCACAACAAGTTCTTCCGGCTGATCGGCGTCAGCGACAACCACATCCGCATCGCCGAGAGCGGCCCGCCGGGCGACAAGGTCTACGACCTGCTGAAGAACTGGATGCAGCGCGAGGGCCTCAAGGCCGACATCAACAGCCTGCTGGAGGCGCTGCTGAGCATGGACCAGAGACGCTCGGCGGAAAGCATCGCGTACGCGGCGCTGCACCGCGGCTACTACAAGCACGCCGACGCTCCCTGTTAACCCCCCCCCGCGCGGGTGTGACGACGGGGGGGGGGGGGGGGGGGGGAGAGCCCACAAACAAGAGAAAACTTTATAAGTACTTATTACACCCAAGAAGAACAAGCACATAGACGCTGTTGTTGGTTGACATTGTCTCAAGAGTGGGGGAGGGGGGGGGGGGTGTACCTCTCGCTGGCTGAATTTGGCCGTGTGCGTGTGTGTGTGAGTGTGTGTGTGTGTGGTTGTTTTGGCCGTCGAAAGGGCCAGTCGTTCTTGAAAAGCAAAGAGAAAACAAGAAGAAAAAAAATGGGGATGGAAGGAATTGTCGTTAATCGTCGTTATACAATGTGTAACTAACCAGGATGGTCGGTTACATGCAAAATAATGCGAAACAAAGAAGAACAAAAGAAATAGTGATCAAAGTTGACAACTTCGTCCCCAAAGAAGGCCATGCAAGTCTTTTCAAAAACTCAAAACTCAAAATTAAGGAGTAAAATGAAGAGAAGCTCTCGGCCTCAGCAGGCCAAACAGCCACACGTTTTAGGCTTTGCTAAAGCTCTGTATGGCCGTATACGCATCTAGGTGTCTATGATACAGCGCTGTGTGGCCATAAAAGCATATAGGTGTCTATGATACAGCGCTGTGTGTCCATATCAGTGTCTATGATACAGCGCTGTGTGCCCATATAAGCATATAGGTGGCTACTGTCTATGATACGGCGCTGTATGGCCAATATAAGCCTATAGGCGTCTTGGCTTGCGTGTAGCTCACCTGGGTCACCTGGTTCTTGTCCCAGAATGCTGAGCAAGCGAGCACGATGCCAACACCCTTACCTTGAGACAGGGAACATACACTGGTTTTGCAGCGGTGGCATTTACCCGTCACTGATGCTGTGCCTACTTGATGCACTGACCACTGGCACATTTTTTTGTAATTTTAGAGCGACAATTATGCTATACTAATAGTTGTGTAGAATTAGATTTTCTCTTAAAACTACAGGTCAATAGGCTGTATGCAAATTACTATTAAGACAAGGACAAGAAAGGTTTGGACCATTTCTAAAGAGAGGTTGGTATGTGGGGCTTACTCATGGAAATTGTACCTCTTTTCCCCACAGTTTGTCCAATCTGAAAAAATGTACAATACGAGTCTGTTTTGGTGTAGATCTTTGCCATATGATTGTATCTTATTAGCAGTGATACAGAAGTGCCATAGATGTTTTTGTACAACCATGGGCTCTATGCACAGCAGCCATATTGGATAGACATTGGGCCACTTGTTACTTCACAGGTGTTGCCAATTATACTAATGAAGGCTCTGTTCCATTCTGGTCAAACAGAGTCAGGGTGCTGATGTTGTGCATGTTGGCTCACTGGAAACACTCTGTTACACCAGTGGCTCTCAAAAGTGTGGTCCAGGGACCCTCATGTCCCTTTACGGACGTGCAACTCTGAGAGTGTACAAATACGGGTCCATTTGGTTCTATTTCTACACTATCGAGTTATGGTGGTCCTTCAAATTAAAAACTGTACACTGTACACTAAATGGAACAGAGCCTCCATTGGTACCATTGGTACTAAGCATTAGTACCATTGGTAACACCTTACACCTTACACAGGAAGTAAGGAAGAGGCCCAATTTCTTTCCAATAAGGCTGCTGTGCATAAAGCCTATCCTCCTTTCATACAGTATAGCAGTAAACTGAATAGGTTCAGTCCGCCTCATTAAGTCTTTGATATGTTCAGTGTTACACAAAACATGGAAGGAGTTTCAGTCAATGTTTCTTTTGGAACACAACTTTTGTTTGTTTTTTTGTTAATAGCTTTAGTTATGTTTCCTCAATGTTTCCGTTGTTAACACAAGCCTCCAAGGTGCCGTCATTTTATTTATTTACATATTTATTCTAATGAATTATAATTATCTTGCCATTATTTATACCATCGCAATAACAAACCCTGGAAACAGAACTTAGCACAGATTTTGTTTTTGTGTTGTGACTACGTTTTAGCCTCAGGGCAACAATGACTGAGATCCAATTGGAAGGCGTGGCTGAAACTTGCAGTGTTTTGTTTTGTTAAACCCTTTTCCTGTTGGATGCACACAGACTGCGGTGCAGCGAGAAACCGGATTCTAAAAAACTGTCTAATGTTACGTGTCCCACTTTTTCACATCCAGTACCATCGACATTCACTGCGATCGCTGCAGTTGTTAAGGGGTAACTCCAGTGGTGGATAGTAACAAAGTACCAGTACTGTACTTAGTAAACATGTTTGACAATCTAGTATCAAGTATTTGTATTTTTGGATACTTTCACTCCACTACATTTCAAAGACAATTATTGTACTTTTGACTCCACTATATTTCTAGGAAGGTTAGAAAAAAAAATACATTATGAATTAACCACTTGAACCCTATTTCAAATATAGTGAATATATCCAATCTACTAACTTGATTTTTAGTTGTTTTTTTACATTTCTGAAAAATCTTTTTGTGGAAAATATCTAAATTGTAATACAGCAATGCAATGATAAAAGAAAATGTACTGTAATTTGTACTTGCAGTACTTTAACTCGAGTAAATATTTTGACTTAGCAACCTTCACATGTAGTTGAGTAATATTTGACCTGCTATTTAGCCAAAATATAAAATAGAGCTTAAGTTGTTAATTGTTGTATTAATAATCTAAATCTGCAAAGTTAACTAATAACTAAAGCTGTCAAATAATTGCAGTGGAGCAAAAAGTACAATATTTGAGATGTCATCGAGTAGAAGTATCGAAACATGGAGATACTCAAGTAAAATCCAAGTACCTAGAAATTGTGTTCAAATACAGTAGTAAATGTACTTAGTTACTTTCCACCACAGTTTGTTTCTTTGTTATAACGGACTGGCCAGTCCCAGTAAGTCCAAATCCATTAACTGACTGACAAAATGCCATATAGCTAATACATGCAGGTACGGAATGTTTTCTCGTGGTTAGACTCAAGACAAGATGAAGGAAACCTTTTCTGGATTTACAGTAGGAAGGAAAGAAGTTCAATTTTATTTACCCAATAGAGCCCTTTGTACATATTTTCTTTTTCCAGAGAGAACGTGTGCCTCACAAAAACATATGTATATGTATATATCTGCAGTTCTATTAACAAAAACCAGAAGAAATCTAGTGAGGTATGAAGTTTATGCATACAGCAGACATGCTGACTAAAGGGGGTTGATGTTGAAGTGGAAAAAAACTAAACTAGAGACTCAAATTAGCCCTTTTTTTCTGCAGTGAAGTGACTACATTTTATATAGAGAGGAAAGAATTTCTATTTTATAGCTGAAGAACAAGGCTTTACAGTGCTGGCACTGCCATCTAGTGACAAGACAATGAAATAACACCCTGCATCTATGGGACTATTTTTTCCTCTGCGCAATTTTTTTCCCCTTGACTTAATATTCTGTTTACTTCTCAGCAGGCCTTTTCTGTATCAAATGGCTTGAAGCATAGCAATGAATCGGCCTCTATACATAATGTTGTGTTTACTTTACTCTCTTGACAGTTGATGTGAGCATGTCTTTTATATATATACATGTATAATTTTCTGTTTATACCTTTTCAATGCAAGTCCCAACTTCTTCAATTTCTTCAGCTAATAGCTTTGTGACTTCATGAAAAAAAAACATGTTATGTACGATTTTATTTAAGGCATTTCTTTCATTAGTTATTGTTTGCTTGTCATGGATTGTTTGTCAATTTTAAAATAAATGTTTTGTACAGATGTTCCATCTTTGGTTTTTAAGAGCAGTGCTTATCAACCCTCACAGCGTTATATCCCAAATGCATGCACCTTAAGCCGAAAATAGCTGAACTACAAGCTCACAACTCGCACCACTCCAATAAGGCTATCCATCTACCTTAGGTATGGGGCTCTCTTAGAGCAGGTAAATGAATAAAAATGTCTCTGAATGTGGTTTGGTGAAAGACTCACCTGGAAAATACATAATGACGCACTGCGAGAGTCCAGACCAGCCAACACCAATAGGCTCTATGCACAGCAGCCATATTGGGAATGAATTGGGCCCCTTCCTTACTTCCTTTACAGGTGTTACCAATGATACTAATTAAGGCTCTGTTCCATTTAGTGTAGCACAGTGGTTGTCTTATTTTAAAGAACCCCCATAACTCTGAGAGTGTACAAATGGAACCAAATGGACCCTCACGGGTCCATTTGGTTCCATTTGTACACTCTCAGAGTTACACACCCACCATAAGGGGCCATTTGGGAACCAAAATGGAGTGTTTCTAGTGAGCCAACATGCACAATATCAGCACCCTGACCAGAATGGAACAGAGCCTTCATTAGTATCATTGGTAACACCTGTGAAGGAAGTAAGAAGAGGCCCAATTTCTTTCCAATATGGCTGCTATGCATAGAGCCTATTCAGGACTCCTGAATCGCTGCCCTCCACACCTTCCATCCAGCATCAGGGTCTTGAGCTCTGCAGTGTTGTTAGCTCCGCTGTCTCGCCACAGTAGGTGAGTCAATGTATGGTTTGACCCCAAACAAATTGATACAAAAGGGTTTTCAATTGATTCTGGTAGTAT
Source organism: Gymnoscopelus microlampas (assembly GCF_963454915.1). Taxonomy (NCBI): domain Eukaryota; kingdom Metazoa; phylum Chordata; class Actinopteri; order Myctophiformes; family Myctophidae; genus Gymnoscopelus; species Gymnoscopelus microlampas. The sequence goes on from NC_139958.1 coordinate 43,014,952, forward strand.
TTGGCCTGCTAAATAACATACAAACAATGTAGGAAAATATACCGTCCTGAAATGTGTCATTTTTAAGATGGCATCCAAGATGGATGCCAGGAGATTAAAATGGCTATATCTCAAATGAAAGGTTTTTAGATTTTAGAATTAGGATTTGAAGGTTCCCGGTTCAAATTCAACCAGGACATTTTCCCAACTTTTATCTGACTCTTGTGGTCTGTATCTCATCTTTCAGTGAACAGCCTGCAAGAGACCAGAGAAACTGTGAACCATGGTGGAGCAGTGGATAGGATACAGGCCTTGCACACAGGATGTTCTGTGTTAAAATCTAACTTTTACGTGGCTGTTTCACCTTTATCTAACCTTTCAATGAAGAACATGCAAGTGAACAGAATTAGGATGAGTTACAGTGGTGAAGTGATTGAGATACAGGGCTTATATAACCAGAAGGTTGCTGGTTCAAATCCAATAAGGACATTTTTTGAACTTTTACCTGACTCCTGCACCTTTATCTAATCTTTTAGTGAAGAACACGCAAGTGAACAAAGTCAGTAAGAATCACTGTGGTGCAGTGGTTAAGATACAAGGCTTACAACCGGAAGGTTCCCAGTTCAAATCCAACTTGGCCATTTTTCCAACTTTTACCTGACTCTTGCACCTTCAAATCCCACACATGATGATTTGCCATTTCCAGGATTTGATTTCCAGGATTTGAGTCTTGAGTCCCAAGACTCAACACCCAAAAGAGTCTTGAGTCGAACCAATTGCTCCCTTGGAGACATCAAATTTCTCTTTTGGGCCTTGAGTCTTGGGACTCAAGGCCAAAAAGAGAAATTTGATGTCTCCGCGGGAGTAATTGGTTCGACTCAAGACCCAAAAGAAGGTGAACTGACTGTACTGATTCAAAATGTCATATATAGAATAGAAACCCCATTCAAACTTTAAAATGTTCATCCTAATATGGACATGTTTGCCTGGAAGGGATCTTTGAAATGCTGCATTGTTTTAGAATAGTACTCCTTTAAAAGTTCAGAGATTTATAATGGAGGTCGATGGAAGATTTTGGGACCTCAAAAAAACACTTTCACCTAGAAACTCCATTCACAGTTAAAAAAATCCAGCTTACTGTGGACATGCATGCTTGAGATTTTTTCTTTGAAATCATTTGTAGTTTTGGAGATATTTAACTTTAAGCGCCCAATGCCTTGTCAATGCGGCAATGGATTTGATTTCCAGGATTTGAGTATTGAGTCCCAAGACTCAAGACCCAAAAGAGTCTTGAGTCGAACGAATTACTCCCGCGCAGACATTAAATTTCTCTTTTGGGCCTTAAGTCCCAAGACTCAAGGCCCAAAAGAGAAATTTGATGTCTCCGCGGGAGTAATTGGTTCGACTCAAAACCCAAAAGAAGGTGAACTGACTGTAATGATTCAAAATGTCATATATAGAATAGAAACCCCATTCAAACTTTAAAATGTTCATCCTAATATGGACATGTTTGCCTGAAAAGGGATCTTTGAAATGTTTCATTGTTTTAGAATAGTACTCCTTTAAAAGTTCAGAGATTTATAATGGAGGACGATGGAAGATTTTTTTTTTCCACCATTGTGTCACTACCGAAACGAAAGTTTGTCACTACCGAAACGAAAGTTAAATCCAAAAAAATCACTAAGTGTGGAGGCCAAAATCGTCCCCCCAAAAACCTGTTAGGAGTACGTTTCAGGCAATTTAGAGTTGATTGGTAGTACTTTGTAGTGACTTTTTTTTTTTGGTTCTAACATTCATCGAGCTCTGGACTAGTAAAAAAATTTTTTTCACCATTGTGTCACTACCGAAACGAAAGTTTGTCACTACCGAAACGAAAGTTAAATCTGAAAAAATCACTAAGTGTGGAGGCCAAAATCGTCCCCCAAAAAACCTGTTAGGAGTACGTTTCCCGGTTCAAATTCAACCAGGACATTTCCACAACTTTTATCTGACTCTTGTGGTCTGTATCTAATCTTTCATTGAAGAGCCTGCAAGAGACCAGAGAAACTATGAACCATGGATAGGATACAGGCCTTGCACACAGAAGGTTCTGAGTTCAAAACCAACAAGGAATATTTTTCAACTTTTACGTGGCTGTTTCACCTTTATCTAACCTTTTAATGAAGAACATGCAAGTGAACAGAATTAGGATGAATTACAGTGGTGCAATGATTGAGATACAGGGCTTATGACCAGAAGGTTGCTGGTTCAAATCCAACAAGGACATTTTTTGAACCTTTACCTGACTCCTGCAGGTAAAAGACGCAAGTGAACGTTTCAGGCAATTTAGAGTTGATTGGTAGTACTTTCTAGTGACTTTTTTTTTTGGTTCTAACATTCATCGAGCTCTGGACTAGTACATTTTTTTTTTCACCATTGTGTCACTACCGAAACGAAAGTTTGTCACAACCGAAACGAAAGTTAAATCCGAAAAAATCACTAAGTGTGGAGGCCAAAATCGTCCCCCCAAAAACCTGTTAGGAGTACGTTTAGGCAATTTAGAGTTGATTGATAGTACTTTGTGTAGCCCCTAGAGGGTAGCAGAGTGCAGACTGACGTCTTGAGTGAGACTCCTATTTAAGAGGATTCTGAACAGGCAGTTAGCAGGTCAGTAAACTGTGGGTCCTCAACACTGCTGGTAGCGTGTTGAGAGGAGGAGGTTTGCATGCTGACCTGCTAACTCGGTAAGCCTGTTTGTTTGTTTGTTTTGTTTTGTATCCTCGCTTTTATTGTTGTTTTATTTCATATGTTTATAATGAAGAAATGTTTTTATGTTGTCAGGTCTGTTCCACTGCACTGTTGGCGTGCCGGTCCATTTGTTTGGGGTGTGGCTGCCTTTAGGTATACAGTATATGGGCATTTAAACAGAAGAAATGTGAGTATATGTATGTATGTGCAAAGGGGAACAAGGGTTTATATATGTGCGGTAATTTGTTTCTGTGTAACACTGTTTAACTTTCATGTATAATGTCATTGCTCAACAGATACAGGTGGAGACGGGGCCTGTTCTGTGTGTGTATAACTGTTGAGGGAGGTTTTGCCTGTGTGACAACCCTGAGCATAAACTTAAGAGCTATATGGTAAGGTATTCCTTTTATTGGTTTGCCTATTGTAATATACCTGTGACATTTTGTAGATGGCATTAGTGCATTTTATTATATTGTGTTGATGTGATATGATACCATGCCATGTGCATATTATAAACTAACAAAATGTGTTTTTGTCATTGCTTGTAGATCCACCCTTATGAACAAGCGGCATATGTTGGACTGCTGTTCCTTTTCCCTTTGATTTATGTTTTGATTTACTTATTTCTTTGTACCAGTTTTGTACCAGTTTTCCCCATTATATTTGCTCCAACACATTTTAACCATTTCCATGATGCAAATAAATGAAAGTAGCATTTTGTAAACTTTTCTATAATAAAATAACTGCTATTTTTTATAACCTACACTTTGGTCTGCCTTCCATTTATTTAGCGGGGTAACATTTGTAGTGACTTTTTTTTTTTGGTCCCTAACATTCATCGAGGTCTGGACTATAAATCCGAAAAAAACACTAAGTGTAACCACTTAGTAAATTTATTTTTTCACCATTGGGTCACTACCGAAACGAAAGTTTGTCACTACCGAAACGAAAGTTAAATCCGAAAAAAACACTAAGTGTAACCACTTAGTAAATGTATTTTTTCACCATTGGGTCACTACCGAAACGAAAGTTTGTCACTACCGAAACGAAAGTTAAATCCGAAAAAAAAAACACTAAGTGTAACCACTTAGTACATTTATTTTTTCACCATTGGCTCACTACCGAAACGAAAGTTTTTCACTACCGAAACGAAAGTTAAATACGAAAAAAACACTAAGTGTAACCACTTAGTAACATTTTTTTTTCACCATTGGGTCAATACCGAAACGAAAGTTTTTCACTACCGAAACGAAAGTTAAATACGAAAAAAACACTAAGTGTAACCACTTAGTAAATTATTTTTTTCACCATTGGATCACTACCGAAACGAAAGTTTGTCACTACCGAAACGAAAGTTAAATCCGAAAAAAACACTAAGTGTAACCACTTAGTAAATGTATTTTTTCACCATTGGGTCACTACCGAAACGAAGGTTTTTCACTACCGAAACGAAAGTTAAATCCGAAAAAAACACTAAGTGTAACCACTTAGTAAATGTATTTTTTCACCATTGGGTCACTACCGAAACGAAAGTTTTTCACTACCGAAACGAAAGTTAAATCCGAAAAAAACACTAAGTGTAACCACTTAGTAAATTTATTTTTTCACCATTGAGTCACTACCGAAACGAAAGTTTGTCACTACCGAAACGAAAGTTAAATCCAAAAAAAAACACTAAGTGTAACCACTTAGTACATTTATTTTTTCACCATTGGCTCACTACCGAAACGAAAGTTTTTCACTACTGAAACGAAAGTTAAATCCGAAAAAAAAACTAAGTGTAACCACTTAGTATATTTATTTTTTCACCATTGGGTCACTACCGAAACGAAAGTTTGTCACTACCGAAACGAAAGTTAAATCCCAAAAAAACACTAAGTGTAACCACTTAGTACATTTATTTTTTCACCATTGGGTCACTACCGAAACGAAAGTTTTTCACTACCGAAACGAAAGTTAAATCTGGGAAAAACACTCAGTGTAACCACTTAGTAGATTTATTTTTTCACCATTGTGTCACTACCGAAACGAAAGTTTGTCACTACCGAAACGAAAGTTAAATCCGAAAAAATCACTAAGTGTGGAGGCCAAAATCGTCCCCCCAAAAACCTGTTAGGAGTACGTTTCAGGCAATTTAGAGTTGATTGGTGATTTTTCTTTCGGTAAAATTTAAACCTGTAACTCTCAGCCAACAGCTTAGCTCAACTGGTAGAGCGTCTGTCCAATAACATGACTTGACTTCACTTGAGTGGGTTAGATTCCCACTCGAGTCAAGTGTCCCCGGTAACTTGGGGCAACGGATAAATTGACTGATATCCTTAGTGATGCTTCCCTTTGCAGACTAACTTCTAGAAAAACAAGTTAAAACCACCAGGAAACCTGTAACTCTCAGCCAACAGCATAGCTCAACTGGTAGAGCGTCTGTCCAATAACATGACTTGGCTTGACTTGAGTGGGTTCGATTCCCACTCGAGTCAAGTGTCCCCGGTAACTTGGGGCAACGGATAAATTGACTGATATCCTTAGTGATGCTTCCCTTTGCAGACTAACTTCTAGAAAAACAAGTTAAAACCACCAGGAAACCTGTAACTCTCAGCCAACAGCATAGCTCAACTGGTAGAGCGTCTGTCCAATAACATGACTTGGCTTGACTTGAGTGGGTTCGATTCCCACTCGAGTCAAGTGTCCCCGGTAACTTGGGGCAACGGATAAATTGACTGATATCCTTAGTGATGCTTCCCTTTGCAGACTAACTTCTAGAAAAACAAGTTAAAACCACCAGGAAACCTGTAACTCTCAGCCAACAGCATAGCTCAACTGGTAGAGCGTCTGTCCAATAACATGACTTGACTTCACTTGAGTGGGTTCGATTCCCACTCGAGTCAAGTGTCCCCGGTAACTTGGGGCAACGGATAAATTGACTGATATCCTTAGTGATGTTTCCCTTTGCAGACTAACTTCTAGAAAACAAGTTAAAAACACCAGGAAAACGCAGTGGTGAAAACGCAGTCCCCCCCAAAAATATTTACTATTCTGTCCTTATCGGTACATAACTCGGACGGCGCTGAGTCGACTAGCAGACCATCGGCTGGTCGTCGCGGGCACTCGCGCCTGGAGGCGCTCGGGCGCGACTCCTCAGCCTCAAGGTCTGCTGAGTCGGCGCGCCTCCGTCATGGTCCAAAACTACATTTTATCGGCAGCCTTGTTAGACCCCTTACTGTCCAAGTCAACAATATACAACAGTGGGTCCTTTTTAGCATATATTTTAAGTTTCAAGTTTTTAATCTTCCCTTGAGTCCAAGTCCTGTACCCTTTTGTAATGACACAGTGGATGATTGTGGGTATGCGGTCCAACTAAGGTGGGACTCAGGGAGTTGGACGCCCCTGCCATGCACAGCCCCCAGTGAACATATCTCATATAGTTCACTGGTTATTTTATTCCATAGATGGTCACCATTTGGGAACACCCCCCTCTGGTGGACAAAATAAATCATTACACACATACACACGTGCACACAATGCCCTTTGTATTTATGTATGTATATGTATGTATGTATATATATGTATATATATGTGTGTATGTGTATATGTGTTTTTATAACTCTCTAGTTGAAACAGTCTTTTAAGGGAGCAACAGATGGGCCAGTGCAATAGAGCATTTAATTTGCCTTTTTAAACCACACAACTCAATAACAATACCTCCCCCTACTCTAAGCCCTATTCCTACTTCTCCCCCTACTCTGGGCCCTATTCCTACTCCTCCCCCTACTCTGGGCCCTATTCCTCCCCCTACTCTGGGCCCTATTCCTACTTCTCCCCCTACTCTAGGCCCTATTCCTACTCTGGGCCCTTCTGGGCCCTACTCCTACTCCTCCCCCTACTCCCGACTATATTCCCTCTTTACTCTACCCCTACTCTACTCACTACTCTACTCACTACTCTACACACCCTCTATCTATCTCAGTAACTGAGACCGAATTGGCCAGATTCGGTTTCAGTTACAAAGGTGGTGACTGGATTTGAACCAAGACACTCCTACAAGTTATTCTACGGATATCAGTCAATTTATCCGCTGCCCCAATTTACCGGGGGACTTGACGTTAGTGGGAATCGAACCCAGGACCGCTCGGTCCTAGGTTGAACTGGATTTGAACCAGCACACTCCTACAAGTTATTCTACGGATATCAGTCAATTTATCCGTTGCCCCAATTTACCGGGGACACTTGGCTCGAGTGGGAATCGAACCCACTCAAGTCAAGTCATGTTATTGGACAGACGCTCTACCAGTTGAGCTATGCTGTTGGCTGAGAGTTACAGGTTTCCTGGTGGTTTTAACTTACAGATTTCCTGGTGGTTTTAACTTGTTTTTCTAGAAGTTAGTCTGCAAAGGGAAGCATCACTAAGGATATCAGTTAATGTATCCGTTGCCCCAAGTTACCGGGGACACTTGACTCGAGTGGGAATCGAACCCACTCAAGTCAAGCCAAGTCATGTTATTGGACAGACGCTCTACCAGTTGATAGTCTACTTGCCAGCCCATAGAGCCCCATTGTGAACCCGGAAATGTTGGGTACACCAAGGTTTTATGTTAGAAATGTTGAGTATGGGTCCCCAGCATGTAGAAACTGACGGATGCTAACTTGGATATGTTGAGCAATTTTCAGAATTAGCGTAATTAGCTTTTATTAGCATAATCACCTATATGGACAATATTTCAGCAATAGTGCCGGGCCTTAGGGATATTTTCGCACTGATCAGTCTTAAATGCACCAAATTTGGCCCAGATGTAGCCCAGGGCATGCTATAATGATTTAGCTAGGGCGCCCGAGCGGGCAACCTTTGGGGTCGCCATAGCGGCCAAATCCAAAATGGCCGCCATGTAAAACGGTTTTGGCTGTAACTTTTGAACCAGATGAGTTACAAATACAAACTTGGTGTCTATTTCATGTTTTTTGACCATTGCAAACACATTGGAATGCTTATCATTACGATTGGGTGTGTCTGGAACCCTAATTTGCATATTTCCAAGATGGCGGCTATGTGAAAACGTTAACTTTTGACAGTTTTGGCAAACTTAGTGTCTATTTTATGTTTTTAAGCATTAGAAACATATGAAATGCTCCGATTTTCTGATTGCATCCATCTAGAGCACTCTAATTTACTCATTAACAATATCAACACTATCCCCAAAGAGGTATTCGCCCAGAACACTTTTAGGAACAACCTTAATAAGCAACCTTTGTATGTTACACATATAATGCATTTGAAAGATAGAACAATGGAGTGCAGCACATTCCTATTGATATAGATAGGAGTATTTGAAACAATCTTACAATTAATGCACAAAAACTGTACGTGCAAAGGTGGGCTGGGCGTATCAGTATAGTATAGGCATATATAGTGATCCGGTTGTCCAGAACCGCTGATCCAAACGATATGCCTCTCTTAGACGGGTGGGGGGGGGGGGGGGGGGGGGGGTGCCGCAACTGTGGCAATCTTCCTGCATTGTCCCGGTGCCTAAGAAAAGTTGCACCTTGTGACTACAGGCCAGTGGCTCTGACATGAAAGAGCATGAAGACCTTTGAGCGTCTGGTACTGAATCAACTTAGACCGATGGTGAGTGAATACCTCAACCCCCTTCAGTTTGCATACCAGGCGGACATTTGATGATGCCATCATCTACATGCTAAACAGGGCATTCATACACCTTGACACCCTGGGAAACACAGTCAGAATCATGTGTTTTTACTTCAACACTATCCAGCCACAACTGCTTGCTGAGAAGCTTGCGTTGATGATGTGGACCACGGCTTGGTGGCATGGATCACAGACTACCTCTCGGGCAGAGCGCAGTATGTGAGACTGCATGGTTGTCAGTCGGAGGTGCTGGTGAACAACACGGCTGTCCCCAGGGCACAGTGATGTTTCCTGTTCACCCTATACACATCTGACTTCCGATCAACTCCAAGACATGGCCCCTACAGAAGTTCTCAGATGACACTGCGGTGGTCAGCTGCATCTCAAGTGACAACACTGTTGAGCACGATAGCATGGCGAAGGACTTTGTGGACTGGAGCGAGGCAAACCGCCTCCGGCCCAATGCTAGCAAGACCAAGGATGATGGTGGTGGACTATGGCACGACCAAGAGGGTACCTCCGGTCCCCAGCACCATAAATGCTGAGGTGGTGGAGATTGTAGCCAACTAAGTTTCTAGGAGTGCACCTGAACAGGTTGTTGGACTGGTCTGACATACTCTAATGTAGGAGCAGGCTGTTCTTCCTGAGAAGACTCTGATGTTTTGGCGTGTGCAACAGGATGCTGTAAATGGCTGGTGAGGAAGGTGGGCTCCGTCGTGGGGACCTCACTGGAGGGGGTGGCTAAGGTGCGTACAGTGAGGAGGCTGGACGCCATCATGGCAAACACGTCCCTCTCCCTTCACAAGGATATAGTGGGGCATCCCGGGGTAGATTCACCTACCCCGGGTGGAACTGTTTGAGACTTGGCATGTCTTTTGTGCAGGTAGCTATGAGGATTTACAATGAGACACACGTTGGTCGCTCTGCCGCTCTTCTGTCTATAAAGAAAACATCACATGGATGCACCTGGGATGTATCATCAGTGTTGTAGCCTGGGGTCATAGGCTGTTTCGGGTCTCGCAACATACACCCTCGCCCAGGTGACCCAGCCGGGGTTGATCAAGCCCCAACTTACGTCCCAGGACCCACGGTCAGTCCTATAGGGAAAGACAGGGCCATTCAGTCCGCTTCTCCAGAACTACTCTGCCGGAACTCGGGGAGGCTCTGGCACGTGGAGGGACTAGGCTCTGTGGGTGGCCTCCTGGCCGGGCTCCTTCTTCGTCTCACCAGGTCCAGGACCTGAGCACTGTACCAGATCCGCTGCACCAGATCCGCTGCAACACCCCGATCCAAACATTTCCTTCTGGCGTGATGGTTCCTTGGGCCGGTTTGCTTGAATGGCCCTCCTAAAGGCCTCACCGTGGGTGTGTTGGGCTTCTTCCTCACGGAAGACACAGGCTGGGGGCGCTAACCCATACTGCTCCCGGTCATATAACTTGGAATAAAAGATGTACCAAGGACTCTGACCTCTAATTACACTTAGATAGTTATTGTACTGATTGCACTGTGGACACTTTGTCACTTTTCTTTGCATTGCAGTGATTGTACTGGTTGCACGGTTTGACAGGACACTGTAACCTGGTGTTATTGTTATTTTTCTGCATAGTGCAGGATAGTTTGTACAGGTGTATACTTTTGTTCTTTAGTGATGGTGCATCTTATTGTTATGTCTTACCTTTGTATTGCTGTATATGTCACAGGGAGATTGGAGAACCAGGGAGATTGAAGACAAAGCGCTCGTTTTTAGGCACTGGGCTTTGGGGCGAGGCGGGGCTTTGATGCGACGCGGACCTGTCTTTTGTTGTTCCCCCCACGTAGCAACCAGGAAGCTACGATAGGGGAACGCTGAACACACGTTCACACGCACACGTGATAATAGTTATTGTCCATGACGGAGGGGCGCCGACTCAGCAGAGCTTGAGGCCGAGAAGGCGCGCGGCGCGAGTGCCCACGCTGACCGGCCGATGCGCGCGTGTCAGGGAGAAACTAAAACAAAAGCCAGAACACAATAAAAGTATCTTAACAGTCCTGCTTTCAATAAACCAAATTGAAATTATGAGCGTATGCGCATGTGCGCGCGCGCGTGTGTGGTCGTGGCCATATATGTGTGTGCACTTTAGTTGGGAAGCCTGGCTCATGGCTCCCTCTAGTGTTGTTTCTAAATTGAAAGCATGAGCGCGTGTGAGTGTGTGTGTGTGGTCGCGGCCATATATGTGTGTGCACTTTAGTTGAGAAGCCTGGCTCGTGGCTCCCTCTAGTGTTGTTTCTACAGAATTGCTTGGGGGCGGTGAAAACGAGTGCTCCTTCTCCAATTTCCCTGGTTCTCCAATTTCCCTGTAACATATACATTCCTTACTCTGTATCTGTAACTTTGTAACTCTGACTGCTGTGCTGCCTCTGGGGGACTGAAATTCCCCTGTGCGACCAATAAAGGTATCTGTCTATCCATTGTGCTTATATGTTGTCATCTGGACCGCTCATTGTTGGTGAGGCATCCTCACGTCCACATAATCAGGTGCTACTGTGAGATCCAGTGTTGCCTCTCAAGCTAAACATGCACTCTTTTTCCATGGCCAAGGAAGGCTGATGTAGTATCACATCCTGCTAGCGCATGGAAGAGAGGAAAAGCCGGAGTTTGCTACACCTCATCCTGTGGATGTAAGGAACATTGAGGTTCTACACAACAAACCTTGTTGTGTGGTGCGTGGAGTGGCGCCCCCCCCCCCCCCCCCGGGCACCCCCACCCCTTCCACGCACCGCATTTCCATTTTTATTTGTATTGTTTAATATACTCTAGCCTACTGGCTTATTATCTGTATCAATAGGGATATGCTCCACTCCATTTTTCTATTGTTTCAATAAAATTGTATGTAAACATACATAGGTTGCTTTTTTTAGGTTGTTGATAGTGGTCATATTGGTAATAAGCTAATTAGAGTGCTCTAGATAGATTTAATCATTAATCGGAGCATTCCAATGTGTTTCTAATGCTTAAAAAAAACATAAAATGACACCAAGTTTGCCAAAAGTGTCAAAGGTTAAGTTATAACTCGTTTGCACATAGCCACCATCTTGGAAATATGCATATTAGGGTTTCAGACACACCCAATCATAATGATAAGCATTCCAATGTGTTTGCAATGGTCAAAAAACATGAAATAGACACCAAGTTTGTATTTGTAGCTCATCTGGTTCAAAAGTTACAGCCAAAACCGTTTTATATGGCGGCCATTTTGGATTTGGCCGCTATGTCGACCCCAAAGGTCGCCCGCTCGGGCGCCCTAGCTAAATCATTAGAGCATGCCCTGGGCTACATCTGGGCTTACATTTGGTGCATTTAAGACTGATTAGCGCAAAAATATCCCTAAGGCCTGGGACTATTGCTGAAATATTGTCCATATAGGTGATTATGCTAATAAAAGCTAATTACGCTAATTCTGAAAATTGCTCAACATATCCAAGTTAGCATCCGGCAGTTTCTAAATGCTGGGGACCCATACTCAACATTTCTAACATAAAACTTTGGTATACTCAACATTTCCGGGTTCACATTCTGGCAAGCGGACTATGAGCTATGCTGTTGGCTGAGAGTTACAGGTTTCCTGGTGGTTTTAACTTGTTTTTCTAGAAGTTAGTCTGCAAAGGGAAGCATCACTAAGGATATCAGTCAATTTATCCATCACTAAGGATATCAGTCAATTTATCCGTTGCCCTAAGTTACCGGGGACACTTGACTCGAGTGGGAATCGAACCCACTCAAGTCAAGCCAAGTCATGTTATTGGACAGACGCTCTACCAGAGGCCTGTTCCTCAAAAGAGAATTAAAGCTTAAGCCTGGCTTTAACACCTATCCTGGCTTAATTTAGCCAGGATTAGGGCTGAATCGGTTCCTCAAAAGCTGAATTAGCTTGAAGATTAGTTTAGCCAGTTCACCCGGGCTAAGTTTAGCCATGAGCCGATTCCTCAAAAGAGAATTGAAATCCTACCTTAGTTACCATGGCAATTTAGCTGTGAAGTTAGCCTGGTCAGGAGCAGGCTAACAGCCAAGCTTACTTAATCCAGTGCCTTGTTCTTCAAGTTTTTCCACAGTTAATTCAACACATGTGTTTGAATATGGACTCATTTTAATGACCTTGCATTCAAATAAAATGAAATAAATACAATCAGATATAATCAAATTAATTATATTACTGAAATAGTGTGTGACCATGAATCATAATTGTTTCACAATGACTCATGGGATGTCATTGTCACTCTGTTAACACTATAGTTCATATTGTTGTTAGATGTTTGATAATATATAACAGATTTTTTTTTTCACTGAATGTAAGTCAATGAGGAGCATATTTTAAATGATCAATTTCTAGTCAATGGAGAATTTTTTATTTATTTCTTGTCCACCTTTGGAGTTACATCATGATGGCAAGGTAACTACACAACCCAAACCTCTACCAAAGTGGTCTTGCAAATGGGGTTATTGCGTGTCTCGCCCCCCGTCCCCCTGTCCCCCGCTCATCCCGTCGCGGCCCCCAGTCGCGGTCAACCCCCCGCGGCGTCCCGTCCCGTGCGTCCCGTTGCCGTCCCGTACCGTCGCGCGCGCACACACACACACACACACACACACACACACACACACACACACACACACACACACACACACACACTCTGTGTGTGCTTGCAATACCTTGCCACGCTTTCTCCCTGGATCTATTTATTGCGGTCGCGTTTCCTTTCTCGCTTATAATACATTTTAGATTTTACTTCCTTGTATGATTTCATGAGCTGCTGCAATGCTGCTGTTCAGCCACAGAGAGGAACGCCGCTCTGGTTTTGGACTCCATGATTGGTCAAGTTCAAGGATTCTGCTATCGACTTTCATGGTCTTTTATAGAAATACGTGAAGCCTGGCTTCATTATCCTGGCTGGACATAGCCTGGCTTGACAAGGCCTAGCTCGACAAAGTCGCTCCTTTTCAGCCTGGCTTTGCTTCGAGGAACGGAATAAACGAGGCTTATATGGACCCGACTTTGTCAAGTCTGGATTTGGCTTAAGTCCAGGCTTAGTTTATTCACCTTTTGAGGAACAGGCCCCAGTTGAGCTATGCTGTTGGCTGATAGTTACAGTTTTCGTGGTGGTTTTAACTTGTTTTTCTAGAAGTTAGTCTGCAAAGGGAAGCATCACTAAGGATATCAGTCAATTTATCCATCACTAAGGATATCAGTCAATTTATCCGTTGCCCCAAGTTACCGGGGACACTCGACTCGAGTGGAAATCGAACCCACTCAAGTCAAGCCAAGTCATGTTATTGGACAGACGCTCTACCAGTTAAGCTATGCTGTTGGCTGAGAGTTACAGGTTTCCTGGTGGTTTTAACTTGTTTTTCAAGAAGTTAGTCTGCAAAGGGAAGCATCACTAAGGATATCAGTCAATTTATCCGTTGCCCCAAGTTACCGGGGACACTTGACTCGAGTGGGAATCGAACCCACTCAAGTGAAGTCAAGTCATGTTATTGGACAGACGCTCTACCAGTTGAGCTATGTTGTTGGCTGAGAGTTACAGGTTTCCTGGTGGTTTTAACTTGTTTTTCTAGAAGTTAGTCTGCAAAGGGAAGCATCACTAAGGATATCAGTCAATTTATCCGTTGCCCCAAGTTACCGGGGACACTTGACTCGAGTGGGAATCGAACCCACTCAAGTGAAGTCAAGTCATGTTATTGGACAGACGCTCTACCAGTTGAGCTATGCTGTTGGCTGAGAGTTACAGGTTTCCTGGTGGTTTTAACTTGTTTTTCTAGAAGTTAGTCTGCAAAGGGAAGCATCACTAAGGATATCAGTCAATTTATCCGTTGCCCCAAGTTACCGGGGACACTTTAGCTCAACCCATTGAGCTAACTGTTGGCCAAAAAATACAGCCTTCCTGGTGCTTTGACTTGAACAACAAACAAGACAAATACATTTATTTTTTCACCATTGTGTCACTACCGAAACGAAAGTTTGTCACTACCGAAACGAAAGTTAAATCCGAAAAAATCACTAAGTGTGGAGGCCAAAATCGTCCCCCCAAAAACCTGTTAGGAGTACGTTTCAGACAATTTAGAGTTGATTGGTAATTTTCGTTTCGGTAAAATTTATTTTACCGAAACGAAAGTTAAATCCGAAAAAATCACTAAGTGTGGAGGCCAAAATCGTCCCCCTAAAAACCTGTTAGGAGTACGTTTCAGGAAATTTAGAGTTGATTGGTAGTACTTTGTAGTGACTTTTTTTTTTGGTCCCTAACATTCATCGAGCTCTGGACTTAGTCAATTTTTTTTCACCATTGTGTCACTACCGAAACGAAAGTTTGTCGCTACCATAACGAAAGTTAAATCCGAAAAAATCACTGAGTGTGGAGGCCAAAATCGTCCCCCCAAAAACCTGTTAGGAGTACGTTTCCCGGTTCAAATTCAACCAGGACATTTCCCCAACTTTTATCTGACTCTTGTGGTCTGTATCTAATCTTTCATTGAAGAGCCTGCAAGAGACCAGAGAAACTATGAACCATGGTGGAGCAGTGGATAGGATACAGGCCTTGCACACAGAAGGTTCTTAGTTCAAAACCAACAAGGATTATTTTTCAACTTTTACGTGGCTGTTTCACCTTTATCTAACCTTTCAATGAAGAACATGCAAGTGAACAGAATTAGGATGAAATACAGTGGTGCGGTGATTGAGATACAGGGCCTATAACCAGAAGGTTGCTGGTTCAAATCCAACAAGGACATTTTTTGAACTTTTACCTGACTCCTGCACCTTTATCTAATCTTTTAGTAAAGAACACGCAAGTGAACAAAGTCAGTAAGAATCACTGTGGTGCAGTGGTTAAGATACAGAGCTTACAACCGGAAGGTTCCCAGTTCAAATCCAACTTGGACATTTTTCCAACTTTTACCTGACGCTTGCACCTTCAAATCCCACACATGCTGATTTGCCATTTCCAGGATTTGAATCTTGAGTCCCAAGACTCAAGACCCAAAAGAGTCTTGAGTCGAACGAATTACTCACGCGCAGACATCAAATTTCTCTTTTGGGCCTTATGTCCCAAGACTCAAGGCCCAAAAGAGAAATTTGATGTCTCCGCGGGAGTAATTGGTTCGACTCAAAACCCAAAAGAAGGTGAACTGACTGTAATGATTCAAAATGTCATGTATAGAATAGAAACCCCATTCAAACTTTAAAATGTTCATCCTAATATGGATATGTTTGCCTGAAAAGGGATCTTTGAAATGTTTCATTGTTTTAGAAGTTCAGAGATTTATAATGGAGGTCGATGGAAGATTTTGGGACCTCAAAAAAATACTTTCACCTAGAAAAGTTCAAAAATTCCACCTTACTGTGGGCATGCATCCTTGAGATGTTTTACTTTGAAATGATTTGTAGTTTTTGAAATATTTAACTTTAAGCGTCCAATGCATTGTCAATTGCAATGGACATTTAAAGGGGGAAAAGTACAAACTTTGCTTGTACCTTTATCTAATCTTTCATTGAAGACCACGCAAGTGAACAGATTGAGTAAGAACCACTGTGGTGCAGTGGTTTAGATACAGGGCTTGTAACCAGAAGGTTCACAGTTCAAAACCAACTAGGACAGTTTTCCAACTTTTACCTGACCCCTGCACCTTTATCTGATCTTTCACTGAAGATCATGCAAGAGACCACAGAAAGTATGTACCATGGTGGAGCAGTGGTTAAGATTCAGGCCTTGCATATTGAAGGTCCTCAGTTCAAATCCCGCAAGGACATCTTTCTAACTTTTACCTGGGGCTTTTACCTGTATCTAATCTTTCAGAAAATTCCACGCAAGTCAACAGAACAGGTAAGGACCTCTGTGGTGCAGTTGTTTAGATACAGGAATTGCAACCAGAAGGATCCCGGTTCAAATCCAGCCATATCTTTTTTCCAACTTTTACCTGGCGCTTTTACCTTTATCTAATCTTTCAGTGAATAGCACACAAGTGAACATGATAAGTAAGAACCACTGTGTCAATCTCAAGCATACATGTCCACAGTAAGGTGGAATTTTTAAATTGTGAAGTTTATAGGTTAAAGTAGCCACCCCCCTGACAAAAACGCCAGGGTGGTGTGTATATGTTTGGAACACAGTTCTTATATGACGTGATATAAGATTCCCAAATGGGGATTGCAACTCAAAAAATAAAGCCACAAACCCTGGAACAGCGCCCTCTACTGGCCCTCTACTGCACATACACACTCACATACAAGGCTCTCAATGGACAGGCACCAGTATATCTCAAAGAACTCATCGAGCCCTATAAACCAACCAGAACACCACTGCGCCCACAGTATGAAAAAATGCTTACGGCTCCAGGAAACCCCAAAAAAGGAGGCAGAGCATTTAAGTTTCAGGCACCTCAGCTGTGGAACCTTCTCCCAGTCTCAGTCCGTGAAGCAGACACACTCTGTATATTTAAGACTAGACTAAAAACCTTTCTCTATGATAAAGCCTATAGCCGAAGTGTATAGACTCAGTCACCCTATAGTTATCCTCTCTCCCCTCCCCCTTCGGTGCTCTATATCCATTGCCATTGACAATGCATTGGGCGCTTAAAGTTAAATATCTCAAAAACTACAAAACATTTCAAAGTAAAAAGTTCAAGCATTTGTGTCCACAGTAAGATGAATTATAAAAAGTGTGAATGGAGTTTCTAGGTGAA
Organism: Gymnoscopelus microlampas; assembly: GCF_963454915.1. NCBI lineage: Eukaryota > Metazoa > Chordata > Actinopteri > Myctophiformes > Myctophidae > Gymnoscopelus > Gymnoscopelus microlampas. The sequence goes on from NC_139958.1 coordinate 43,032,006, forward strand.
AGCGTTGTTTGAGGTGCCAAAACTTTTAAAGGAGTACATTTCTAAACCTATGAAATACTTCAAAGATTTGTTTTCAGGCAAACATTGTTCACAGTAAGATGAACATTTTGAATGGGAGATGGGCAGTATTTGAAATACATATATTTGAAATATGTATTTGAAATACTTTTTTGTATTTTGTAATTTGTATTTGGCCGGGATGGAAAAAATGAAATGTAATTTGTATCAAAATACTTTCAAATATTTTTCAAATAGTATTTTCTGTATTTGAAATACATAAAATACTTTATTTTATTTTATGGGCAGTATTTGAAATAGATGTATTTGAAATACGTATTTGAAATTCTTTTTTGTATTTTGTAATTTGTATTTGGCTGGGATTGAAAAAATGAAATACTTTCAAATGTAGTATTTCTGTATTTGAAATACATAAAATACTGTGTGATGTCACTTTTACTCCGCCTCTGATTGGCTTACCCTCAAATTGAACCACAAATGAGAGGCAAAGTAGGGCGGGCCTTGAGTTGAGACAGACAGAGTCAGACCTCCAAGTTGCATCAACTGAATCCTCGTGGACAATTCCCCAGAGATAACCGGTATGTATTAATCTAAACATGATTATTAGATATTGCATGCTATGGCAAGCTTACAACAGGACACATTTAAATATTAGTATTGATGTTACCATAGTAGTAGTGGAAGGTGAAGGGAGGCTGTAGCTGGGCATGTCTGACTGTCTGTGGACAGGTAGAACAGGTGGAAACATGGAAGTGAACAGGGAACACCAAACGACCACAATTTAAAATATGTTGGTACTACTGTGTAGAGCCTAAATGTTGCAGGTGCTGCACTATTTCAACACTGGGTGTATGATTTTATTTTTGGCGTTTTGTTTGCCCTGTTCAGTCTCACAAAACACACCTGGCTGTAATTAATCATTAAAAAGCCACCTAGTGGCGCAACTGCAGATTGTTTTAAACAGCAGTTCAATATAAAACCATGCCCTCTTTCAACTCTTAACTGGTCCTTCATACTTTAAACTAGACACACAATTTACATTTTAGATGAGTCACCACTTTTATGAGTTTATCCAAGTAAAATCAAAGTTATCCTTTGTACTGTTTGACAAATCACACAGCACTTCATGTTTTCAGCCTGTATAATAAAGTGCTTTTTTGTTGTAGTAATGTCACGCTGTTCACATTTTAAATCGGTTAAATTATAAATGGCAATTAATTGATAATCTATACATTTTAGTCTGTAGTCTCTTGTTTACTTAACTTTAACTTAATTTTTTTATGTTGGTTTAAATTTGCAACTGGTAAGCCTAATCAATCAATATCCTTCTACATTTTTCTTGAGGTAGAAGTCAAAGATGAGTGACAGTGAAGGACCAGAGCCTTGCCAGGATGGCCCATCTGCCACACCACCAGAACCAGAAGAGGCCACAGGCACAGTCACACTACCAAAGTGTAACCGTGCAATGCTTGATGGGAAATATTATAAAATCGTTAAGCATAACATTGAAACTGGAAAGGTAGAGGCTGAGTGTCAGCTGTGCACTTCTAAAAAGTCCATAATAAGTGGCACCCTTCTGGCAACAACAAATTTCAAAACCCACACGAAAAGAAAACATGAAGAGAAACTAGAAGAATTTGAAAAATATAAACTTGAAGTTGCCACTGGGAAAAAAAAAAAGCGAAGACCATCACTTCCACAGGCCCACACCAATACAGGCAAAGTACATTATTTGACCATGCTCCAGTGACACAAAACAAAATTGACACTCTGGTCACATCATTTGTAGTAAAAGGCATGCACGCATTATCCACTGTGGAACAACATGAATTTGTAGATTTGGTACAAGGGCTTTCCCCAGGTGCTACAGTTATGTCGAGGAGGACACTTGGGAGGAGGATCGATACCCAATATAACAGTAAAACTGCAGACTTGAAGGAAACACTGAAGAGCATCAAACATGTTTGCACCACTGCCGATATATGGTCAACAAAGAAAACCAGTTTTATGGGAGTCACTGTTCACTGGATAGTACCTGACACCCTTGAGCGTAGATCAGCTGCCCTGGCTTGTAGGCATTTCCCCAGTCCACATACATACAACAGAATTGCTGAACTACTGGAGGAAATCAACTCTGAGTATGGGCTCACACCTGACACTGTCATGGCTACTGTTACTGATAATGCAAGCAACTTTTCCAAAGCTTTTAGAGAATACAACATCACAGTAGTTTCAGGTCAACAGGATGACATTGACACAGATGATCCGGAAGAGGAGCTATTATTTGTGGTGATCGATCCAGAGGGAGAAGAAATGCCAGAAGGTTCCATCATTCTGCCATCTCACGTCAGGTGTTCCACTCACACACTCAGTCTGGTTTCAACCACTGATGCCAAAAGGGCAATTAAAGAAAATGCAACTCTCTCCAGACTGAATCATTCATCCATGGGAAAGTGTTCAGCTCTATGGAATGCTTCAGGGAGACCAAAAAGCGCAGAAACAATCCAGGGCTTGATCAAACAGGAACTGAAGACACCCTGCGTTTGTAGGTGGAATTCTCTTTATGACTGTTTGAACCAGCTGACTTCCCTTCGGGAGAAGCTTCCTGAGGTCATGACTGCCCTGAATCTTCCACCATTCAAAGAGGTAGAGCTTGATTTCCTTGATGAATATTGCACAGTCCTCAAGCCCATTGCCATTGCAATTGATCGCCTTCAAGGACAGAACTCCTGCTCATACCCACACTCTTTAGTATTCAGGCAAAACTGCATGGCCTGCAATCATCAAACCTTCGATACTGCTCTAACATCTTGCAAGCCACCATAACTGGCTTCGAGAAAAGGTTCAGTAGCTTCTTGGAGCTGAAGACTGATGTAAAGGAAGCCATCCTGGCTACAGCAACCCATCCGTACTTCAAGATGAGGTGGTTTCCTCTCAGGCTAAGTGCAGAGAAGAAGAGGATCCATCAGCTGTTCCTGCACTCAGCTGAAGAGCTTGGCCTTCTGTCAGAGCTGGAGACTACCTCAAGTGCCGGTGCTGAAGAGAGTGAAGATGACTTCTTCGTCTTTGCTGATCATGCTACAGGTAGACTATTCTCACTTTAAGTTAAACTGCAATTCCATGAATTAATCATCAATACAATTTCATATTAGATGAGAATGTTAATCAATTAAAACATGTATTAGTAGCTACTTTCATGTCATGATTGAAATGTATTTTTAGTGAATTGAATGTAAATTCATAATAATAACAACCTTCTTCTCTACTGCCTCCATCCCATAACAGGAACTGAAAGCCAGGATACATTGCCCAGCCACAGCAAAGCAGAGTTGGAGATGCTTCATTTTCTGGAGGACACCAGAAAGGATATTTCCTCGCTGGATTCATTTCCTTAAATCAAGCAACTATTTGTGAGATTTAACACCACTTTGCCATCATCTGCACCAGTTGAACGGCTGTTCTCCTTTGCTGGTATGGTGAACCGCCCTCACAGAAGGAGATTATCAGCTGAACTGTTTGAGAAATTAGTCGTACTCAAAAACAACTAACTGAACTCAGGGTCAATGTGTCCACACACATGTGACAAATCTGTCCATGGCAAGACTTGACCATGTCTGTGACTTTTCTTTTCTTTTTTTAAACAAAAGGGGGGGATGAAAAATGTTTTAACAAAAAAAACCATAATGTGTAATGTGAGTGAATCCACGTTATCACTCTGGCCAATGCCAGGCTATCTTCCACCCACAAACACGCCCAATTGGTGGTCAAGATGCAGTAACAACAAAACAATCATAAAACCAATATAAATACAACTAGAAAAGTGCACTCGCAGATCTCTGCCAGGGTTTCTGGTAGGCATTTTTGGGGCAAGCCAATGTTCCAGACAAAATTGTATTTCATCTACCAAATTGATTTGCCATAACTCACGTGCAGATGTGTGTGCCAACTGATCGCTACACCTAGTTACTAGTTACTGCAGTGCTTCTTTCCTCCTCTATCACAGATGCACTTCGCTGTTCCTGCGTTCATCCAGTTTTCTAAAGCATAATTGATCTACTCTATCATGCAGGGGGTGTGTGTCACAGAAAGTAGTCAGGACGAGTGATATATCTACAAGCTATTAACAGATCTACACGCTTCCACCTTTGCATAGTAGCCTACATAATCAGTTTTATTTTTTGTCACAAGGAAGTAACTTGCCTGCAATGTCATTCATTTAATTTCATTTTCATTCATTTGCTCTGCTCTCCATGTCATTGACAGAGTCACTGCTTTTATATATCCGTCTCAGTTCCAAAGTCGGAGGCTTTCACAGATTGTAGCAACTCAATGTGAGCTGCGTTAGGAGTAGCCTTTATCTGAAGATGAAGGCTTGCTTGGATGTATCCTTCATGGCTATACTGCTGCAGTATTATGTGATCAGTGCTGAAGGATCATTTATTGCTCCCTGTTTCATGTTGGTCACACAACTCACACCCTTTGTTAGTCCATTGATTTTGCTAAAATGTGGCAAGGAAGGAAAGTTTTTCCGCATGCCACTGTGCACACAGCTCAGGCCTTGGTATCTGTGTTTATTGCAAGCCGCAGCAAAAGAAGCCAGTAGGCTATTAGGCTCTCAGAAAACCACACATAATTTGCCAGTAAATGTAAACTCATAAAAAAACTATTTTTTAAATATAAGACAGATGTACAGGCGGATGGACAGGGGCGAAAACATAATCTCCGCCTCCCGACCGCTCATCCTGGCATAAATGACCTCCAACGGTGTTGGCAGGAACCTTACCCTGGCACCACCCGAATGCCCCGAAACATACAGAATTGTTTTAACAAAAAAAAACATAATTTTGTTTTTGTGTAATGTGTGAAGAAAGCACGGATAGTACTCAAACCTTTTTTTTGTAAGACATTTAATGAGTACGGAAATATTATGTTTGTCCACTAGTAGGCTACACATTTAGGGCTAGGCCCTGTGTGTTTCTGGTATAAATGTCCATGCCAATTTTATTATTTATTTTTTACAAACCTGACCCACACAAGCCACTGAAGCCAGCATAGTGGAGTCAGTTTCAGTTTTTGACTTGATGTAAACTAAATCTACTAAATAAAGTTCAAGTTGTGGCATCTGTGCAGTGCAGCTTTGTTTATTCACCATGTACATGGATATGACAAACACAGCCACAAGGTTTGGTTTCCTTATGCATTAAAGATAGTTTACTTTTGTAAATTACTGCATAACACATACATGATCAGACAAGCCTAATAGTATTTGTGATGCTATGTATATACAGCATGAAGTTCAAAGATAACATGTAATTTGGTGGTGGTGGATGTTTGATACAGTTATAGCACTTTGATTTGCTTAGAATTTCTCCTAATCATTATTAATATTATTAGGCTGGCAGAGCGTTTTTTCAGGCTTTGAAGTACATTTGTAGAGGCAGCTGTGCATTCAGTCTCATGCCATAGTTATTGTCTAGTTTTTGATGATAACGGTAACTCTGGCATGCGCTCTCACACACAGTGGTAAACATTTAGGCTGCGTGCTCCAAAGCCAAACACCATCAAAAACACTCTGCTTGTATGGTCAATTTATTCTTAGAAATTCTGACAGGCAATTGATTTAATATTTGGCAATCAATATATTAAATAACCATTTGATAATTTTTTAAGAAATGTATTTTGTGTATTTGAGATACAAAATACGTATTTTTGTATTTTCAAAATACAAAATACGTATTTGTATCACAAATACATTTCTCCGACCTGTATTTATATTTTGTATTTTGATACATTGTTTGACCAAGTATTTGTATTTTGTATCAAAATACTTTTCAATGTATTTTCGCCCATCTCTGTAAGTATAGGACTAGTAGCCTGCCAAAGTTTGTACTTTTTACCCTGAAATATATAAAAGCAGTGATGGTCAATGGCAAAATGGACAAGAGTTTCTAGGTGAAAGTGTTTTTTTGAGGTCCCAAAGTCTTCCATCGGCCTCCATTATAAATCTTCGAACATTTTAAAGTTTGAATGGGGGTTCTAGGCGTAAGTATGGAGGACTAGTAGCCTGCCAAATTTTGTACTTTTTCCCTTTAAATGTCCATTTTGCCATTGACCATCACTGCTTTTATAGATTTCAGGGTAAAAAGTACAAACTTTGGCAGGCTACTAGTCCTACATACTTATGCCTGGAAACCCCATTCAAACTTTAAAATGTTCATCTTACTGTGAACAATGTTTGCCTGAAAACAAATCTTTGAAATGTTTCATAGGTTTAGAAATGTACTCCTTTAAAAGTTTTGGCACCTCAAACAAAGCTTTCACCTAGAAACTCCATTCACACTTTTTATAATTCATCTTACTGTGGACACAAATGCTTGAACTTTTTACTTTGAAATGTTTTGTAGTTTGAGATTTTTAACTTGCATTGTCAATGGCAATGGATATAGACGGGTTTCCGAGCGACGTCATCACAGAGCAGAATGCGCAATCTGCGCATGCCTGGGGGTGGAAGGCGCGTTCGAAAATACAGCCCTGAGCGGCAGTGAGCGCACTGGCCAATACAAACTAATAGGCGAGTGTGCTCCGGTGCGTAATTTCCAAACGCACCCATAGGCTTCCCCCCGCAGCTGCGCGGTCATATTCCTCTCAATGTTTACTAACAGGAAACCTGTCTATAGAGCACCGAAGTCTGAAGTCACTGCCAGTAGAGGGCCAGTAGAGGGCGCTGTTGCAGGGTTCGTGGCTTTATTTTTTGTGTTGAAATCCCCATTTGGGAATTGTAGATCACGTCATATAAGAACTGTGTTCCAAACATAAACACACCACCCTGGCGTTTTTGTCAGGGGGGTGGCTCTGCATCGTTTATGATATTCATTCATATTTGATACAGCCTGTTTCTGGCGAAAATGGAATTAATTCTGCCTTAAAAGTCTTAAGAACTACTACTTCCCGGTCTGAAATCACTGTCCCCACAGCAGCCGCGTTCATGGGAAATGTAGTCTTTGGGTTGTTTGACTTGTTTCTAGTGTTTATATTGTGTTACTCTTTGGGTAAATGTGTACATTTACACCTTCAGTCGATGCTTCATATCCATATGAGTAAAAACGCAAGGGTGGTGTGTTTATTTTTGGAACACAGTTCTTATATGAAGCGATCTAAGATTCCCCAATGAGGATATCAATACAAAAAGTATGGATTGAAATAAAATGATTTATAACCAACAGGTCGTGGAAGCTGAACACTGTCTGTGTCCCGTGACGGGACACCCGTCCCTCCGCCCCAGGTCTCCCGGGGAGAGGAGACATGAGAGCAGCCTCTGAGAACCGGGGGCTGGGTGAAGCACCATGTCACCGCTGAACGCCGGAAGCTGACCGTGGACTAAACACACACTCACAAAAACTAATATTAAAGTTTTTTAAACTAGCAGATGTAGATCAATGGACAGAGAACTGAACAATATAATGGAGAAGTTTAACCACACACCTTCCCGTCCCTCCATCCCAGCTGTCAGTGCAGCCATTTCCCGGGTATAGATGCCTGTGGTTCTCACCGGCGGCGTGGAAGGCACCGGAAGCAGCATTCGCAAATGTATATGAATGTTTTTAATTAGCAGCTGTGCATGTTTAAGTGCTGAAGATTGTGAAACTTGGGCAACTAATTCATTAATAACACTTTATATCACGGAGTGTGTGATTACTCTGGGCCACCTCTCGAGGTCACGGCACCGGACCGGAGATCTCGGTGAAATGTGCAGCTACAACTTTTCCGATGGGACGATTATAAACTTTGTGCGTGTGTAGTGTATGTGTGTGTGCGTACTGTCAGCCGCTGTTTACAGAGACAGGCTCTTTACCATTGAGCTATGCTGTTCAAAGTCCAAATGATATAGTAGCTGCATACAGGCCCGACTCTGCCCCTATCGGCACCCTAGGCAGGATTTCACTGACGCGCCGCTCCCCCTCAAGCCAGGTCCCTGAGATAGACAGCGTTTATTGGCCCCGGTGATCGCCTCCAAACCCTTCTATGCAAGATCACCAATTCACCACGCATCACACCCAAAGGCGAGCCAAAGTTATCAGTAGTACGCCGTTCGGCTGCAAATACAAGCTTCAACTTAACACCATCTTTGGAGATAGTATTTTTTTCCATCATTGATTAGAATGACGAAGTCAGACGATAGAAATCTCACATTAATGGTCAAAAAAAACCTAACTCCACTTGAGCTGTATTTGGGTAAAATTGTGATAAGGACACATTCAAGTATCTGACAATGTAAGTCACCATACCAATTTTGATGAGGCAGTATTGTGCTGTTGTAAAAACACGTTGTTTTTTTAATTTCCAGAAAAGTTAATATTTTGGACATCGCTGGTTTCTGCCCGACAGCACAGATAAGCATTTTTAATGCCAGTAGTGTCATTAATTGTATTGATTGTCGCGATAAAACAGTCTCCACAGGTGGTCTCCCCAGAGAGCAGGCAATGGTAGCGGGGGGTCATCCCTATGTTCCCCGGGTTCTATGTTCCCCCACTAAGGTTAGGGTTGGGGTTAGGTTTAGGTTAGGTCCTATGTTCCCCGCTCTCCCTAGGAAAGCGGGGAACATAGGACCCGGGGAACATAGGTACCGTCAGTCAATTATTGTAGTAGAGCGCACCGCGCTTCTACTGTGCTTAGCGTAGTTTTAATTTTGCTCCATCTTTGGTGTGAATGAGGCTTGAGGCCATATTTACATAAATTAGCTATTAAGGTAAAGACTTTTTGAAGACTCTCAACCACGACCCCACATGATTTGGGGGGGGGGGGGGGGGGGTCCCCAGATGACAGTGAAGTGACAATTTTATGGAAGATTTTATTGGACTTTATTCTTTGCAAAGATATTTTCAAACGTCGCAAATATTTTCCATTGGTCACTCGTATTTTCTTTTAACCTCGCAAATATTCTGCATTCCTCACTTGTATTTTTTTTAACCTCGCAAATATTCTGCATTCCTCACTCGTATATTGTAGTGTGCTCACAAAAAAAAAACAGCATTGTAAATATAAAATCAAGCTCTGTAATTACGAGTTATTATTTACATATTTGTCACCTGCTTTTTACAACCTGCTTGCCTGCTTTTTACAACTGAAGCACAAACACACATTTGCGCAATAATGTCCAATTCCTCCCTCTCCAACTTTGTAATTAACACCTGGCAAATATTTTTTATGGCAAATAACTCGCAAATAAATTCACAAATGTTTTGACTGCTTCACTTGTGTTTTCTGGTATCTGCAAGTAAAACAAATCGAGCTCTGTAACTACGAGTTGTTGTTTACACATGTGTGGATTGCTTTTTACAAGTGACGCACAAATTACGCTTGTGGATCTCATTTCTACACATTTGTTGCCTGCTTTTTACAACCTGCTTGCCTGCTTTTTACAACTGAAGCACAAACACACATTTGCGTAATAAAGTCCAATTCCTACCTCTCCAACTTTGTAATTTACCTTGCAAATCAACGTTATATCTTGTAACGGGGCAAAAAATGCACACATGTTTTCCGTGGTTCACGTGTGTTTTGTAGATCCTGCAAATGAATGTGTGCATATCCACAAACATAATTAACTTCTCTGTAAGCACGGCATCTTATTTACACGGTTGCGGATCCTATTTCTACACTTGTGACTCTTCTTTTGAGCTTGTGGCCACGTGACATTTGTGACGTAATTTTGTCCAATGTGAGGCTAGCGTCATGTGTAGAACTTGAACGTCGCTTGCAAAAACAGGGAAGTCGCGTGTATGAACCCCCCCCCGGGTGCATTTATGACACAATCCAGCAGATGGGGCAATTTCCCCAATTTTAAATAGGTTTTTACAGTCATTAGGCCTACAGCAGCAAATACTTTCCTTCTTAAATCAATAACTGTTTATAGTTTTTTCTCTGCTTGAATAAATTAGTTATCATTCTGACAACCACTTAGAGGTTTTTAATCGAAGCAGTGGATGAGCAGTTCAGTTCTTAAATCCCTGGCTTATAGGCCTAAATGTGCTGTAATTGCCCTCTATAATTATTAAGCTAATTAACTTATTAATTCATAAAAATGCTAGTTCTTTAGTTTTGTTTCGGTTAAATTCACATTTTTATGTATTTTAAATGGTCAAATGATACCAACTTGCAAGGGGGGGGGTTCCCCCTCAAGTAAAAGATGAACTATGAATACAATTATGAAAATAATCATTTCTTAATTTTCAATTGTATTAAGGCATTTCATTATACCTGTAAACCCATTTTGTAACTGTAAATCTCATTCTGATTCTAAAAAGTTGTTCTTAATATACTCCAACTCCATACGAATCGTTATCAACCAAGCAAAAAAGTAAATTTGTTCTGCATCAGAAAACAAGTACACCACATGCCTCTATTACCATACACAGCAGGGAGAAATGTATGAATCTCAGGTAATATTTACTTTGTGCACCACAGTTTACTTCATAAAGCAGAGTGAATGTTGTGGTATAAATTGTATACATGTTGTACCAAACCCTTACGTCATACAGTGTCATGGAACAGCCAGTTCACCGCCATCCATAAATCCCTCCAGAGCCTTTCAATTTTTTAAAAAGTCAGATGTAACGTTTTTCATTTTCTGCAGTTCTCTCTCACAAACACACCCACCCCTATACATTCTTGGAAAGTCAGCATGTCTGTCTATATCTCAAGAACTGTTCATTCATGTCTTCACACTTAACGACTGAGTAGTAGCTGAGCCCAACTGTCCAATAAAGAAATACTACTGGCATAGGACATTCGAGGGTGAACTGTAAGACCTAGCATCACACCTGGAGTAAATGTTTGAAGGACCTGCAAAAAGAAACATCAGATACATGTGCATATGTAACCATTTTATTAGAATGTAAATTTTTCGAGTACAAAATATTCATGGTGCAAGAAAAGTGAATTCAGAACTTGCAAATGAAATGAGAAACAAGTGAACACCTGGAACGCATCCGTGTCATTTTTTTATTTGAGTTACAAAGCATTATTTAACACTTTGGCTTTTTGAAAAATTGAGATAATGTGTGCAAATTAATATATTTATATTCTTTTAAAGAGAACATTTTAACTCAAATCTTTGCTTCTGGGGGTCCCTGGAACAACACATTTTTGGATGGGGGCCCGTGGCCAAATACATATCATTTTGGGGGTCCTTGACATGAACAAGTTTTAGAAGCTAATAGCATTTTTTTTTTAAAGTGCAAAAACTGAAACCAAAATAGAATAATACAGTGACCTTAAAGTGCACTTCAGTTAACACTTGACAAACTAATAGCACTCCAAAACCAAACCAAAATAGAATAATGCATTGACCCTAAAGTGCAATGACTGCAAACATACTTCAAAAAATAAAAAAGTGGTCACACCAGCCCAAAACCAGAGTCAACTGACCTCAGGCACATCAACAGATCTTCCTCCAGTTCTGCTGCTGTTTTGTAGTGACTTGGTAACCTTAACTTCTCAAAACAGGTGGCCGAGGTAGGATGTGAGGCACGGACGATTTCCAGATTGAGCTGTGGAGGGGTCACCTCCCACTCCCAGCCTGTCCAGAACTTCAACAGGTCCTGCAATGTGTCTGTGGATGCTGGTGGGGACAAAAGCTGGTGTCATGCACATAAACGTGTACCTTCAATGCGTATTCTTGTCCTTCAGTTTATGATACTACACATACTCTTATCTTATTTATTCCTCCTCTCTTTTTATACATTAAAAATATTACCAAGAATGTTATGACAGTGGAAAACCGAATCATAAACGAAGTACACACCTTCCTCCAGAAATTGGCGGAAATAGCCTGTGATGCGGCAAACTACTTCAGCTGGCAGGTCTTCATCGTCCCCTCCAGATTCTCTTGCAGTAGGCCAGCAAATACTGCGAATGATGATCTGGCAAAAATATGCGTCATCAATGTCATGCCAACATTCATATTTTTAATGTCACATTAAAAGTCACTTTAGCTCACAAATCTGTAATAGGTTTAATATTGCAGGGGCAGCAATTAAAACACTGATCTAAGTTTAACCAACCAACTTCTATCTAATGGATTTAAACAGAAAACAATAAAGCACACACATCCACTCAAAAAACAGGTGTGGACTGAGAATTAAGTCTGCACACTGGGTCATGCTCCAAAGTTTAAAGATGTGGATTCCTTTACAGTTTACACCATCATGGGATTACGGTTTCAAGCCTACCGGCTCTTCATCAGACAATGAAGAACACAAACAAGCACGCACATGTATATGTGTCGAGTGAGCTGACCAGCGACTCAGATGGTACCCATGAAAACATCTATAATCAATTATGAACATTTACAAAATTGCTAGTATCCTGAGAGGTTATCAAATACTCCATTACATTTTTTTGAAATGGCGATGAATACCTGTGGATCTGGCTGGCTCTCAGCCTCTCTTGGAAACAGGAGTGGCAAAATGTCTGCACTGGATTTTATCAGTGGCCAGATTCCTGTGTCCTTCAATCCTTTTCGCAACTGTTTCACCTGATTCCTTGCACGAGTCAGGACCTGTTTAAATGTAAAGAAAATATATTTGGACTAGTTTAAAAAGGTTATGCACATCCCTTTCAGCACAGCTAAAGGTCAATGGAAGTTACAAGGGCCAAAGAAAATAGTCCATGGTATAGCTTGTTGCTCCAGCACATTTACAGTTTGTGTCTTGAAAAGCTCTACACTAAATTCAAATTCACTATTCAGAACAAGGACAATTTTCACCTCAACATTAAAGGCATCAGTATCAATAATCATCAACTACAAGAGTAGTTTGATGTGAAACACTTCAAACTCCAGATGTAAAGACCTGTGAGAGCAACGAGCAGGTATATGGACTTCTAAGTAACTTTTCTTACAGCATACACGAGAAGCCTCTGGAAAACCCAGTCCTTGTTTTTTGGAGTGGGCAAATCACAGTCCCAGACCTGGCATAGACGTCTGATTTGAGCCATTTCCTCTTCTGTGATGTCAGCAAAGTCTTTCTACAACTGTGAGAGAAAAATAAATGCTTTCAGGGCACAAGTACTCAACATACTATATTACACAATTCATGTTGAAACAAAAAAACAGCTAGAAAAGTAGCTCTATTCACCGGCTGTATTGTCTCCCTGTACTCAAGGTCCGGACAATCTTGTAATGACAGTAGAGCTGCTGCAGTGTCCGTTTGCCCTCCAGCCAAGAGGTGTATAATTGCAGGGCTCAGTCCTGTTAATGTCGGGCCTCCGTGAAGGAAGCTGTGGCCGATCATTCTCCCGACCATGATGAACAGCTCACTGTCAATGAGGCCAGGCGCTGTAGATGGAACCAGGTGATCTTTTTCACCAGCAAACATTAGTGTCACTTCTGCGCCGCCTAAAACACACCAAAAAATAATGAGAAAATAATTTTGTGCAGGGACAGTGGGCCATAAAAAAAGTCTAGCCATGTCACTTACCAACATCAAAATGGAAGCCAGTCTTGACCTTGTGCATGACAGACGACAGGACATAACGCATCACTCCAGTTCCCATGGCTTTATCACCTGTTCAGATGTTTTAAAAAGATAAATTAAACCCTAGTTCACAACTTAAGTAGTCCTGGCTTTCCAAAGGGTGGCATACCCATTTGCTGTTACAGATAGCTTCATTTGGCACAGTAACAGTTACAAACTGGAAACAATATCCATGCGTTTCAGGTTCAAATCTGCTGACATGTTAACTGAAGTGGACCAGGAAAATGATATGCCACTTTCCAGAAACCCAGGACTAAAGGGTCTATTATGTACAATTTACAACACTTCATTATTAAATATGATACCACACCTTGTAGTCTGCACTTAAGCGGCGAAGCCCACACTTTACCCTCCGCCTTGTAAAAACAGATCACTGTGGCATCTTGCTCGTCTTTGTCTTCTGTTACATCGATTGTAAGATGCAGCGCTTTGCCATTTCCATGTTTATGAAGGAGTTCCGTTCTGAAAAGATAGCATGCCATCTGAGGGTCCACCGCAGTTCTCTAAGCTATGAAAAATTAACAGCAGTACTGTTATGCAAGCAAGACTATATAATATGCCACAGTCTTGCGTAGGCACAAGATTAGGGCTCCCGCCTGATACATTAGTTATTAGTATAATAAAAAGTAATTACATATAGGGGCAGCTGCTCAGATAACTTTTCAGAATTTAACAGATGGCAAACTATCTGTACATTTCGGGCATGTATGCGCCAAAGGTACAACACAACAACAATTATAGGGAGAGGGGCGGATGATTTGAGCACTTGCTTTCAGCTTGTGTGTTAGAGACCATGCTGCATTCAACCCCCCCCCCACCCCCAGTATGTCATCAAGCCATGTTTTAGCTCCACCCAGTCTCTTTAAACCTTTTCAGCCATTATGTTGTCTTTAACACAGTATGACATGGGTTTTAAACCAATAACTTAATCTCCTTTACAGGGCAAATCCAACCTCAATTTCATAATTAACAGCTCAAGGATCCTGGATTATTTGATAAAGGATTATCACCTATCAGTGGAGATCCTGGTCTCTCGTCATCTTGCCCTGGTGCCAAAAGAGAGAGATCCTGTGAAGGTGAAGCTGGTCTTGATGGACCTTGGAAGCTGTCCCTTGAAGACGACTGGCCGGGCCCGTAGTCCATTAAGGTATACATTGAAGTCCCTGGGAGGGAATCTGTGTAAAACGGACTTGGCGAAGGACCTGAGAAGCTGTGCCTTGAAGACGGACCTGGCCCGTAGTCCGGGAAGGTATCCTCTGAAGTCCTTGGGAGGGAGTCTGTGTAAGACGGACGTGGCGAAGGGCCTGGGAAGCTGTGCCTTGAAGTCTGACCTGGCCGGCTGGCCATTGGACCTGGAATGGTGTCCATTGAAGTCCCTGGGAGGGAGTCTCTATACAATGTACATGGTGTGCTGGCTTGTGATGGAAAACCAGAAGTGCTGGTTGATGAAGAGGGCACCAATAGTCCATTCACTCCCCGTTGAGTTCTGAATTCACTTTTCTTGCACCATGAATATTTTGTACTCGAAAAATTTACATTCTAATAAAATGGTTACATTGTATGCACATGTATCTGATGTTTCTTTTTGTAGGTCCTTCAAACATTTACTCCAGGTGTGATGCTAGGTCTTACAGTTCACCCTCGAATGTCCTATGCCAGTAGTATTTCTTTTTTGGACAGTTGGGCTCAGCTACTACTCAGTCGTTAAGTGTGAAGACATGAATGAACAGTTCTTGAGATATAGACAGACATGCTGACTTTCCAAGAATGTATAGGGGTGGGTGTGTTTGTGAGGGAGAACTGCAGAAAATGAAAAACGTTACATCTGACTTTTTAAAAAATGGAAAGGCTCTGGAGGGATTTATGGATGGCGGTGAACTGGCTGTTCCATGACATTCTGCACACCTTGGATGAAGAAAACCAGCTAGACATCGGCAACAGTCTCCATCTGTTCTGCTGCCATTACATCGTCGTGCCATGTCTTCACAACCAGAGAGAGAGGTTCTACAAGCTTGGCTAATTAAATAGTATATATTGGAATTGGTCAAACTAGCCATAGATAGGTCTGGTACTAACAATAAATTCATTTTCAACTCAACTTGTCCTTACTTTAATGTAAGTAGGCTACTGTATGACGTAAGGGTTTGGTACAACATGTATACAATTTATACCACAACATTCACTCTGCTTTATGAAGTAAACTGTGGTGCACAAAGTAAATATTACCTGAGATTCATACATTTCTCCCTGCTGTGTATGGTAATAGAGGCATGTGGTGTACTTGTTCATACACGCGACGTCCCTGTTTTTGCAAGCGACGTTCAAGTTCTACACATGACGCTAGCCTCACATTGGACAAAATTACGTCACAAATGTCACGTGGCCACAAGCTCAAAAGAAGAGTCACAAGTGTAGAAATAGGATCCGCAACCGTGTAAATAAGATGCCGTGCTTACAGAGAAGTTAATTATGTTTGTGGATATGCACACATTCATTTGCAGGATCTACAAAACACACGTGAACCACGGAAAACATGTGTGCATTTTTTGCCCGGTTACAAGATATAACGTTGATTTGCAAGGTATAAATTACAAAGTTGGAGAGGTAGGAATTGGACTTTATTACGCAAATGTGTGTTTGTGCTTCAGTTGTAAAAAGCAGGCAAGCAGGTTGTAAAAAGCAGGCAACAAATGTGTAGAAATGAGATCCACAAGCGTAATTTGTGCGTCACTTGTAAAAAGCAATCCACACATGTGTAAACAACAACTCGTAGTTACAGAGCTCGATTTTTTTTACTTGCAGATACCAGAAAACACAAGTGAAGCAGTCAAAACATTTGTGAATTTATTTGCGAGTTATTAGCCATAAAAATTATTTGCCAGGTGTTAATTACAAAGTTGGAGAGGGAGGAATTGGACATTATTGCGCAAATGTGTGTTTGTGCTTCAGTTGTAAAAAGCAGGCAAGCAGGTTGTAAAAAGCAGGCGACAAATGTGTAAATAATAACTCGTAATTACAGAGCTTGATTTTATATTTACAATGCTGATTTTTTTTTGTGAGCACACTACAATATACGAGTGAGGAATGCAGAATATTTGCGAGGTTAAAAAAAATACAAGTGAGGAATGCAGAATATTTGCGAGGTTAAAAGAAAATATGAGTGACCAATGGAAAATATTTGCGACGTTTGAAAATATCTTTGCAAATAATAAAGTCCAATAAAATCTTCCATACAATTTAACCTTTTTAATACATAAAAAAAAAAGAAATAAAGTAATCAACAAACTGGTCAAAAAAATTGCCAAGTTGTTAAATTTGATTTGATTTATTTATTTGCACAATAAAAATAGTACAAAAGTAACATTATTAAAACATCAGAGAAATACGTGCCGGTGAGAAAGGAAACCCATATAGGCCTTATACAAGGTTCTCACCTAAAATAATAAACAAGTAGTAAGTTAAACACAGTAATCAAACATGAGCCACGACAATCAACAAGTACCTTGTGTGCAGTTGAATGTGCGGGTGCGTGTGTCTGCACATGTGTGTCTGTGTGTGTGTGTGTGTGTGTGTGTGTGTGTGTATGCAGAAGTATATAAGAAAGAGGCAAACATTGTGAAAATGGCTGATCTACAATCCCACAGATTTATCTAGGGTGGCCAACCGTCCCGTATTAGCCGGGACGCCCCATATTTGAGCCAAAAGGGGCGTGTCCCGTACGGGACTTTCTTTGTCCCGGACTCCGGTGTAAAGGGAAAAATAAAAAATATATTTCTGTTTGCGCACAATGCAGTGTGTCTGGCTGCGTGTTTGTGTGCTGTATGCGAAGGGCGCTAGGACCGCTCAGTTGACAGGGCAGGCACAGTGCTCGCACGCGTGTGTGTGTGTGTGTGTGTGAGATTGCGTGTGTGAGATGCGCGCGCGTGCATGTGTCCCGTTTCTCCAGTTCTGGATGTTGGCAACCCTAGATTTATCTGTGGAACAGAGTCAAACTAAATGTAACGCCTCAACTCCTACAATTCCAAGTGCTTTTCAGGGTGGGGGTCCCCTGTTCAAATATGATTATTTTTTTGGGGGTCGCGGCCTGAAAAGGTTGAGGGCCACTGGTCTAGGTAGTGAATGAGTTCCCTTTTGGAAGCCAAGTGCTTCCTCTAGTCCTCATCCAACTGCCGCTTGGAATGAAGTCAATGAACCCAACCCATCCTCATCTTCAGATTTGCATTTCAACCGAAACATTTACCACACATTGCAACTAAAGGGTTTCCCCGCCCTTGTATGAGTCCTGATGTGCTTTATCAGATTACTCATTCGACTCTTTTTTTTCCCTTAAAAGAGTTTTAGATTACCCATTTGACCAATGCCTTTACCACAAATTGTACACGTAAAGGGCTTATCGCCCTAATGAGTCATCATGTGAGATTTAAGATTACCCATTTGACCAAAGCCTTTACCACAAATTGTACACGTAAAGGGCTTTTCCCCTGTATGAGTCCTCATGTGAGTTTTTAGCTGACCACTATGAACAAAACCTTTACCACAATCTGTGCAAATAAAGGGCTTTTCCCCTGTATGACTCATCATGTGTGTTTTCATACTGCCCCTTTGACCAAAGCCTTTACCACAAAATGCACAAGCAAAGGGCTTTTCCCCTGTATGGGACCTCATGTGTTCATTAAGCTGACCTCTATGAACACAGCCTTTACCACAAACGTTACAAACAAAGGGCTTTTCCCCTGTATGCGTCATCATGTGTGTTTTTAGATTACCCTTTTGATCAAAGCCTTTACCACAAATGGTACACAAAATGGTCTTTTTCCCTGTATGAGTCTTCATATGATTTTTTAGCTGACCACCATGAACAAAGCCTTTACCACAAACTGTACACACAGAGGGCTTTTCCCCAGTATGACTCCTCATGTGAATTTTTAGCTGACCGCTTTGACTACAGCCTTTACCACAAACGTTGCAAGTATAGGGCTTTTCGCCTGTATGGGTCCTCATGTGTTCTTTAAGCTGACCACTATTAACACAGCCTTTACCACACACTGTACAAGTAGCGGGCTTTTCCCCTGTATGGGTCCTCATGTGGTCATCAAGCTGACCTCTATGAACACAACCTTTACCACATATTGTACACAAAAAAGCCTTTTTCCCTGTATGGGTCATCATATGGGTTTTTAACTGACCACTATGAACAAAGCCTTTACCACAAACTGTACACGTCCAGGGCTTTTCCCCAGTATGACGCCTCATGTGAATAGTTAGCTGACCCCTTTGACTACAGCCTTTACCACAAACGTTGCAAGTATAGGGCCTTTCGCCTGTATGGGTCCTCATGTGTTCTTTAAGCTGACCACCATGAACACAGCCTTTACCACAAACTATACAAGTAAAGGGCCTTTTCCCTGTATGAGTCATCATGTGTGTTTTTAGACTACCCTTTTGACCATAGCCTTTACCACAAACTGTACAAGAAAAGGGTTTTTCTCCAGTATGACTCATTGCGTGCGTCTTCAGATTTGCCTTTTGATTAAACATTTTGCCACACTCTGCACAAGTAAACCTTTTCCTCACTATTTGACGCCTCTTGGAGTGAGTTTGTTTTGGTGATTTCAGGTCCTGGGACAGCTTGTTGCTCAAAGACAATCTTTGTCGTTCCACATTGTGTGTCTTGTGGGATTTCAGTGTGTTTAAAGCCGACTGACCTTCCGTGGTCTCCTCCCAGTCATCACTGTCCTCAGTTTCAGATTCAGAACAGGGCGAAGAGAGGAGCTGGCCATTGCTAGTTGGTTGTGATGTAACACAGTCCTCTACATCAGATTGTGTTTTCATGTGTTGAGTTGAGGTGCTGGCTACAGGCTGTCTCTCTCTGTTTTCATCATTTTCATCTTCTTTTCTCACTGCTAGTAATGTCAATGTTGACCAATCAGCCTCTTCTGGTCTTTGGAGTAGCTCATCTTGTTCTTCTTTAATCTGTGGAGGTTCTGGTTCCTCCTTGACTGGACTGGTGCTCCTCTCCTGTTGTTCAGGTGCAACCTCTTTACGCACAGGGAGGTCCAGGAAGTCTAGGAAAAAGATACAAACCATTAAATAATTTACATTTCTTTTTTTTTCCATGCTGTGTTCCCTCTGTTTTATAGCTTTGGTAGTTGGCTGCGCATTGCATTGTTGTTAGAAAAGTTTCCCAGAGAGTTGGAGTGACAACAAAAACAATGACACGATGGCAGAACACCTAGTATTACCAAAGACAAAAACAAAGGAAATATGGCAACATTTTGGCTTCGAAAAAGATGAAAGAGGTGATCCGAAAAATTTAGATCTGCCTATATGCAAGAGCCGTCTCAAAAAAGTCCCGGCTAAAGGTGGTAATACATCAAACTTGCACGCTCACCTGCGAAAGAAGCATGTTGCCATTGCTGCCAAGATGGGCCCAGCAGCCAAAGGGGGACCATCTACAAGTTCTGCTGGGCCTTCAACAGTATAAGTATCCATAGAAGAGTAATTTTCCAAGGGCACAAAATATAATCAAAACAGTGCCAGATGGAAGGAGTGCACGGATGCACTCACTAAATTCATTGCGAAAGAGATGGTTTCCTTCAACACCGTGGAAAAGCCGCCTTTTAAAGCACTTATCCATACACTTGACCGTCAATATGATCCACCTGGTCGCAAGTATCTTTCAGAAACTGCCGTTCCAGGCTTGTACAATGAAGTCAGAAATGAGGTGCAAGTTTTAATTAACAAGGGCCAGGGCCACTTCGCACTGACGACGGACATGTGGTCCAGTGTTAATATGACACCATTCATGTCATTAACGGTCCATTTGATTGACAAAGAATGGAATATTGAAAGGTCCGATTCTCAGTTTTATATAATGTGTGACTATAAGTCTGTTCATATTTGAATGTGTTCATATAATTAATGTGCTTGGTACTGAGAGGAGGAGAGAGGGGCCAATACTAGCTGCTCTGTTATTGTTACAAGGCACCTATGAGTTATGTGTTTGGCATTCCAGGCTTATCTCTCCTCTCTGCTGTAGCTGAGAGCCAATCAGTTGTGATTACTTTTTGTACTTATTACTTTAGGTACTTTCTAAGTACCTCCGTGGTTCTGATACTTTTAAGTCACGCCTTCCCTCTGCTTGCTGTCTCTGTATCTCCTGTCTCATGTTGCTGTATATATATCAATGTAAAGTATTTTGTACTTCAGAAAATGATTCAGGTAAAGCTGGACATTGGCTCCTTGGACCAAGTAAAATATGACGGAGATCTCCGACTGTGTCTGTGTCTATCTTATTCCAATGTGTGCTGAAGCCCTGAGGTGATGTGCCAAATGATAGTTTTATGATTACACTCTATCATTTCACTGGTCCTAATCGAGCTCGGATGCCAGAGCTGTTCCAAGAAGAGTAAAGAAGGAAGACGCCGCTGGAAAAGTCTGCAGCCAGGACCCGGATCCTGCAAAAATCCTGGAGCGTTGAATTCGCCTCCAGGCCGGTGGTCATCTCGTCTTATCATCTGCTCTTCAAGGAACGGCCGACGGCATTTGAACGCTGATCACACAACTATAAGATAGCACGTAAGTGACACAAAAGTTGTCTATCTATGTGCATAGACATTGTTTATCTGCGTGCATAAACATGAACCTAAGCACTGTAGGCAGTGAAAGCTTAGGGTATGTTGCTATGTTTTAGAAGCAACAAGAGTGATTTATTTCCTGCAAATTGTATACTGTAGTGTGTATGAAATCACAGATATTGACGGACGCGCGTCATCACTATGTGTATCCAAAACGCGATCTGAGTGAATTATCCGGGTCTAACAATTTTCTCTCCGCGGTCATCACTATGTGTGAGCCGTGAGCACTTTTCGGGATCTATCAGCTAGAGATAACCCACATCTAAACTTGGGTGTCTCGATGAGAAATCCGTTGGGACGTGGTGAAACTGAATGTGTTTATATTGTATGTTTGTGCTTAATATTACTAAAAGATCCTCACTACCGTGAGCACCTTTCCGGAGAAATCCGTTGGAACGTGGTGATAGTGTGATATTAAGATGTGTTATTAAGGAATGTGTGAAGTATGATTCAAACAGTATACAGCAGTGTAAATAACGCTCGAAATAAGTGTGAGTGGGTCACGGTGGTTGAGAGACGAGTAGAGTCTCACCCCCCCTTGGACTGGTGACTATTGTGTGAATCTATGAATGAAAATACAGTGTGATGGATGGGATCCCAGCGAATGTGTGTGCCTGGTAAATGACATGAGTATGTGCATGAAATTGAAGTACATGGATACAGTAATTCTGTCAAGATCTGTGTCATTTGTAAGACTTTGTGTGTGTTTGTATTACTCTACATGTCGTGGTGTACCAGGACACGTGATGCATTGAGTCTTGAATGAGTGAGCAGACAAAGTGTCGTGACTTTGAATGAATGAGTTTTTCAGTGTCTGTGTATGTCCTCACGAGTATAGGAATACAAGTGAATGTGTGTGTGTGTGAGGGCTGCATGTGTGTGCAGAGAGAGAGAGATAGCGACTGCTTGAGAGAAAGCTGTGTGTGTGAAAAGTAACTGAGTACATTTACTCAAGTACTGTACTTAAGTATCACATACATGTGTGGGGAAGAAGTGACAGAATGGTGACTGAGCAAATGAGTAACTCCCAGAGAGTAAAAGTATTTTTGTGGTTGGTATGAATGAGTTACAGCGAACAGTTGAAATGAGTGTATGTTGGAAAGTAATTGAGTACATTTACTCAAGTACTGTACTTAAATGCCAACCAATAGGGTTGCTGTGTGGTACTGTGTGTGTGGGTGTTTAGAGGAGTCTGTGTGCACGTGTGTATGTGCACGTGTGTGTGCGGGCTGTGTGCTAACAGAGCGAGACAGAAAGACAGTGATGAAGTGAAAAAAAAACATCACAAAAGGCCATAAGTTCTAGTGATATTTAGGAGCCCTTATCAGTGAAGTTTGTGCAGTTAAAGCTATTAACCAGCTCCCATATAAGGCCCATTTTTCTGTTACAAGCCCTTTGTCTAAACTCAAATGTTAAAGATGTGTTATGACTTCTGTTCTGTTGCGGTGACATTACATTGAATTAAGGCCTGTGGGTGGTTTACTCTGAAAGAGTGATCAAAGTAACATGGGCCTTTGCTTAATGATATTGAGCTCATTGCGGTAGAATATGAAGTTTTTAGTAAATTAGCGAAGCGAAGTGAACCTTAAATATTAAGAGGGATTAGTTCCAAGTACCCCAAGCTAGGAATGTGCACTGCAGGGTCAAGGGGCATTACTGTCCAGAGAAGAAGCGTAGAGGTTTGTGTGTCGTGTCCTGGAGTGTGGGTTGAGTTTGAAAGCTACTGCAG
Organism: Gymnoscopelus microlampas; assembly: GCF_963454915.1. Lineage (NCBI taxonomy): Eukaryota > Metazoa > Chordata > Actinopteri > Myctophiformes > Myctophidae > Gymnoscopelus > Gymnoscopelus microlampas. Next base: position 43,054,925 of record NC_139958.1, read on the forward strand.
GGCTGCAAATCTGAATCCGCTGTGCCATGGAGTGGCTCACAAACTTTAAGTTTATTAAAACTGTATTCAATCAATATTTTTGTTTTGATTAAAATTGAGTCAAATGGCAGGCAGTTCTATTTTTGAAAGTGACATTTGTGTCGTAACTAGCAATGGAAATCTTTTTCCAAAAGATGACAGATCTACAAGCTGTAGAGCAGTTGTTGATTTTAAGAAATACTCAATAATGAAAAGTACCTTAAGTATTAGTTGAAGACTTATTTGAAGTCAAGGCTGTGTCCAAGCCCTTTAGTTACAGAACACTTAAAGGGCAAAGGTTGTTTTCTTCATGTAGATAGGGACTAAACCCTGGTTCTTTTCTGTTTTTGTTGTTGATTCCACAAAGTCATGATTAAGAAAAAGGTGTCTTTCTGTATTCATTCACTACTATGAAATCCCCCGTTGTTGTTATTTTTGTTAAAAGATTAGTGACACTTCGTCCAAGTTTGAGAATTAGTAATATTCATAGGTTTGGCCCTTTCCCTCTTCACAAGTAAGAAGCTGCCATGTTTCTAAAAGCATTTAGTCACTTTGACTGAAAAGTATTTCTACTCAAGTGAGGAGTATATCATGTGAAGGCATTCTAATCTCAGCCTGCAAGCTGTTATGACGAGAGCAGTGACTCCCACGTTCCAAGCCCATGGGAATGCTTATAAAAAAAATAGTAAAGGAAGCGAGTTCAGTTCTCATGGAACTTATCTTTCATTTGTTGTGTCTTGATACTAGTGTGCCACAGGCCCCATTTCTCACTTAGTTTTGTTTTTGTAGATGATTTGTTATGCCCCAATTTGTCACTTTGAAAAATCGTGTCTTCTCCTCTATATTTGAAGTATATTTGCAGTGTTCTAAGTAAAGTTGTGAATCATTGTAATTAATTGTATATTGAATCATGACCATAAGGTATGGCCATGGTTCAAACAGGAGGGAGAGTGACACTGAGTTAAGAAGTATTAATAGTAATTAAAGACACATATTCACAACATATTCAAACTTACATTTTTTTAAATTCTGGTAAAAGCCATACACTGTAAAAATGAATTTGAAGACGTTACAAAGGTCAAAAGAACTAGTAAGCTGCCAAGATTTTATCTCTTCCACAGGAACGATGGGACTGCTTATGGTGATGCTGACCAGGTCATCAAGTGTGAACTGAACTCTCTGTGCTAGGAGGGTCCATGCCCGGGTCACGTCAACATGCCAACTGCTGTGAGATGCAGTCCCTGGTCAACATGTCACCTAATGTGAGGCGTGTGGTTTGTCCAATCCACACAAAAACATTCGCAAGTTGGTGCAAACATCATCGAACATTACGTAAAAAGGTGAAGAAGGCCGGCTTGTGGGGTGGAGTCTCACATATAGAGTGAGATTAGGCCCTAACCGGTGAAGAATCCACTTAGAATAGTACCCCCCCCCCCCCTCACCTGATTACACTTAAAAGGACGATGCACCACACTTGTTTTTATTTTTATATTTTCCTATCTATGTTATTGTATATTTTTCTATGTATCTTTTGTCTCTATTATTAAAGTTAAGCAGGGGAAGGCTAAAGCTAAGATAATTATGATTGTTATGTTGCAGCGATATATGTCTACATCATACATTTCCTGTTCCAGTTAACTGATAGTAAGTAAGTGCCGCGAATCCAAACAGTGAGAGCCTTGGGTCAAGCTATTTGCCGTGCAAAACGTATGATCAGTTTTAAGCACATAAATAAGAGCTTTTATGTCACTCTGAAGCGGACTAAGTATGAAGTGTGATAAATGCAATATCATGGAGCGAGATGGAAAATGCCAACTGGTGTAAATGTGTTAGTGTGGTATGAGGGCGCATTTAAGACAACCTCCGACGGGAGGCGCGGGTGCCCCCATCAGATAACCGATCAAACGGTCATCATCTCAGAAGCCACATACTAATGAAGCCATCAAACACCGTGTTTTCCATGTCAGATGACATTAGTTCTAAAAATGCCAGTGATGTGATGTTAACACCTTAGTGCCCTCCAGAGAGTCACAGGTTAAGGGAGGGGGAGGTGGAACAGACAGCTGGGTACAAGTGGGACAATGCTTCTATGCGCTCTGTTAATGTTTTGAGTAAGGACTGTCAATTGATTGGTCAAGTGATATACCCGGTTGAGGGCTGAGGCTGCCGCTCATACGAATAGCAAGACATTACATGGTAATGAAGGGTGATAATGATCTTTTTCCTACCATTAGGTTTTTTCGACATTATCCACAATCGTGTCTATCATTAATGACCATATCAAGTGACATTCTATAATTCTCATCATGTGATCAACAATGACAAACTTTGTCTTATGCCATGGCTAGAGCTGAGACAGCGGATAGCTTAAGTACCAAGGCCACTGAAAGAAAGAGGCAAGTTATATGGTGTGATTAATAAAATCCTGTTATGATGTCCATGCTGAAAATGTGTTTGATATCTAGGAATATTAATTATTTGATCAAAAGGAGGGAAATGAAAGGTCCGATTCTCAGTTTTATATAATGTGTGACTATAAGTCTGTTCATATTTGAATGTGTTCATATAATTAATGTGCTTGGTACTGAGAGGAGGAGAGAGGGGCCAATACTAGCTGCTCTGTTATTGTTACAAGGCACCTATGAGTTATGTGTTTGGCATTCCAGGCTTATCTCTCCTCTCTGCTGTAGCTGAGAGCCAATCAGTTGTGATTACTTTTTGTACTTATTACTTTAGGTACTTTCTAAGTACCTCCGTGGTTCTGATACTTTTAAGTCACGCCTTCCCTCTGCTTGCTGTCTCTGTATCTCCTGTCTCATGTTGCTGTATATATATCAATGTAAAGTATTTTGTACTTCAGAAAATGATTCAGGTAAAGCTGGACATTGGCTCCTTGGACCAAGTAAAATATGACGGAGATCTCCGACTGTGTCTGTGTCTATCTTATTCCAATGTGTGCTGAAGCCCTGAGGTGATGTGCCAAATGATAGTTTTATGATTACACTCTATCAAATATGGTGTCTAAGTGCCTCCAGACAAGTTTCTTCCCAGAAGACCACGCAGCGAAAAACATGGCTGATGCCATGAAAAGAACAGTTACGTGAGTGGCAACTGGATCCGAGAAACTTGTCAGCAATAACAACGGATAACGGAGCCAATATTGTTGCTGCCATCACAAAGGAATTGTGCTGGCCGTGGGTTAATTGTTTTGGCCATAACCTGCATCTTGCCGTGAACAACACACTGGCAGTCGAACCGAATCGCAAGAGGATAGATGACACCATGCAGTGGTGTCGCAGCACCATTTGCCAGTTTTCTCACAGCTGGAAGAGCAAGAGGGACATGGCCCTAGCACAGAAGGACCTCGATTTACCAGACCACTCGCTTATTACGGTGAGATAACGTTCAATCAACGCGACAATCAATAACAAAAGTTTAGCCTATGGCCTTGTAGTTAAGAAAGACCACCCAGTTATTAATTCATAGAAATAAACAATACGTGCATATTAAGTAAGTAGGCTATTTCATGTTATTTATAGATACATTATAATTATAGCCCCCCACCTTTACAATTTCATTATTATCATCCAACGGGATTGGGCAACTCGCTGGGGCTCCAAACAGAAGATGATTGAGCGAATTGTGGAGCAGGAATCAGCAATACGTCGTATTCAAGCGAATGACCCCAAATGTATTGCCAAGCTCAACTGGTCTGATAAGGATGTGTTGATCGCGTTAAACAAAGCCCTCAAGCCAGTCAGTGATTTCACCGACATTCTCTCAGGGGAGAACTATGTCACCTCATCGTCCCTTATCCCAGTGCTCAAACTCATGAGGAGTGAGATTTTGTGTGAGGCAGAGGATGATGTAGCTCTCACTAAGGATCTGAAGGAGGGCATCTTGAAGCGTCTAGAGAAAAAATATGGTAAGGCCTTAGTGAAAGAGTTGCTGCGCACGGCTACCTTCATTGATCCACGGTACCGTGGGATTCATTTCGATGAAGAAGAGTTGGGTGACATTGTGCGTAAAGTGGAGACGGAGGCAGTCACTCTGGCTAAGGAGATGCAGCGAAAGAGGTAAAAGAGGTAATTGGGAAGTCTTCTTGGTCGCAGAGCAGCGGCCGCTGCACCTCCTAAAACCACAGAGGAGAAGGTTGCCAGTGAATTGGCAATTTATACACAGGAGGCTGTTATTGACGCAGAAGACGACCCTTTAATATGCTGGCAACGCAATGAGCTACGCTTTTCATTGTTGGCAAATGTAGCACGCAAGTACCTTTGCATTTGCGCTACAAGCACTGCATCGGAGAGGGTGTTTAGCACAGCGGGGAATATAGTCAGACCTCAAAGATCTCTCTTGAAGCCTGCAAAGGTAGACATGCTGGTGTTTCTGGCCAAGAACCTGTGAATTTCCCCAGCGGGAATATTAAAGGACAGAAAGTCTACATTGGGCTTTAAATTGCATTTTTTTTTTTATATATCTGTGTGCGCCAACGGCACATTTTAGTTTTGTGTCATTTCTTATCTACACTTAATTTATGTTGTAGTTTTGTTTTTCTATTCAATGTTTACAGACCCATTTCATTTTCATTTGCACTGAGTAGGCTTGGCTTACCAATTTATTTCATAGTTTTTTTATTGAGGCATTTTATTTTCCATTTGAGGATATTTATTGTTTACACTGCAGTTCTTTTTTATGTTCATTTGCACTCACTGAATACGTGTAGGCTAGGCCTGCCGATTGATGCCATAGTCTTTTATCGAGGCATTTTTTTTCCTATTTGACGATATTTATTGTTTACACTGCAGTTCGTTTTTATGTTAATTTGCACTCACTGAATACGAGTAGGCTAGGCCTGCCGATTTAGGCCAAAAGTACAAAAGTATTGGCATCAAAATGTACTTAAAGTACTAAAAGTAAAAGTACTAACAGTTTGTTGTTCATTTTCAGTCACTGAGAACGAGTAGGCCTGCCGTTTTATTGTTATATTTGAAGTTATTTAATATTTGTGTGAGCATTGATAAATAAAGACATGTGTGACTGTCACTCTGTTGTCCAAATTATGTTTTTTACACGCTAATTCATGTAACATCATAGCATAGGGGTCAACAACAGCCCATAGAAAACATAAAAAGGAAAAAAGACTCAAAACCGGAATTACGGTTTGATTAGATTTTTTTATTCAATATCGAACCGGTTTTTAAAAAATCATATAGGCACATCCTTAGTGTCTACATACTGGGGGCATACCTAGAGGACTCCAGGTCTTAAAATATGTTTGTTTGATGCATGATTTGCATGCATGCTAATTTGCGCACTTGACAACTTGCGCAAATCAGGCCCTCCCGGTGAGATTGTTTGACTATAACCCTTTGATTGGTCCAGCAGGAAACACATCTAATGCTACAAATGGTCACACGAACAACGGGCAAGCGCATGCACACACACTCGCAAGTTTAAATGTATGCCTAATTGATCGGTCCGGGTTCGGGCTGCATACAATACAAACACATATATATTAGGGCTGAACAATTTCAGCCCTAATTGAGAAAATTGCGATTGCGATTTGATTTGCGATTTTTTAAAAGTTCTTAAATTTCACTTTAGTATTCACTGTGTACGTTTAAAAAGTAATTGGAAGTAATGGAACATTACCAAATGGCATACCATTGATTTACTGTTCTAGATTCTAATAAATAAGTATGAGAACTAAAAGATATGAATTGCTTCATTGCTAATGCTTCCAACATGTATCTTCCAAGTACTTTTTTTTACATGTACATATTTAAACATTTAGCTGGAATAGAAATAGCTTATTTTTGTAAACAACCCAACATTGAACTTAAGTTATTAACTTATGGCTCAAGAAGAGCAGCACTTTCTGAAATTAAGTTCAAGTAATAGAAATAAAAAGTAAACAAATAATGACCTTTTTGTGTAAGCAATTCACAACAGTGAAATAAGTAGATCTTTCACTTATAGCTCCAGAAGCACATTGCACGAAAGAAAATATACTGATATCCAGTATTTAGCTCATGTAGAGTCACATTCAACTAAAATGTAATGCTTTTTTTTTCTCACAGGGCAAAGTCCTCTCCTACTGTACATTGTATTCACTACACATTGGAAAGTCAAAAACTATATATAATAATGGGAACAATATAAGTTACACTTACTGAAACAAAAATAGATCTAAAATATTATATATATAACTTAACTTATAACTTTAAGTCGGATTTCTGCTTGTGTCGCACCGAAAAGAACATTTTACCGCTATGCACGGCATCGCGGACTTATGCGCAACAGCCGTGTTGTGGACTTTTGTGCAACACGGCCATTCGACAAACTATAATTACACATAGCCACCGGGGAGGGAGAGGGGGGGGGGGGGGGGGGGGGACTCACTGCCCCCTCGCTCCCTGTAGAGAGGCTGCCACTCTGGAGAGAAGGAGACAAGTCCCGCGGGTGCTCTGGGATTAATATTAATGTGGGAATGGACATTATGATGAAAAACAAATCGCAGCCTTTGCGATTAGCTAATCGCGTGTTATATACTTTTCTGGCACTCCGTCTTGCCGGTGAATAATTCAGTCTCGGCGGTGCGCCAAGACTGAATTTCTCTGAACAAAACCCTGTGTGACGTTACGTAGCAGTCTATAATAGCATCTAGTGTGACTTTTCAACTCTTATGGGCTGCTCACACCAAGTGGTAACACTTTACTTAAAAGTCGGGTCTATAATGCATTATTATCACATTTATAATACATTGTATTACACTTACGCTTCATAACACTCGTTATAAATGTTTATAATCATGTATGAAGTGTTATGAAGTATTATACATGCATTATAATGCATTATGATGCATTATAAGTGTGATTATTATGCATCATAGACACAACCTTTAGTGCTGTTCCACTGAGTTTATAATGCATTATGTCCAGCACATATAAATTATAATAGTTATAATACTTCATAAACCTTGTTATACGTTGTTATTCATAATTATAAACATTTATAGCAGGTGATCGCAAGACTTACTCCTCCATTCACTTCCTGGTTAATATTTGGGAAAACGACTGTATCTCGCCTCCTGTGTTTTACCACGCATTTTTGGTGAGACATGCTATTTCCAACGGCCTGTAACAAGCAAACGGGGGGTCGCGATGACATTCTATTATTTTTTTGTAGATAAAGACTTCCGTAGAATAGGGGTGCGGGGGAAGCGAGCCGCCGCGATTATCCGTTCAGTAGTTGTAGGCAGTTGTAAGGCACTGTAAGCAGTTTTCGCTAAAAAGCAACAGCAACAGAGAAAAAGCCATTCTTCCAGATCAAATAACAAGGAAATGAATGGGCTGGTTTCTTTGCGATCACGTAACCTGCTGATCCTCTGCTTCACAGAGAGCCAAACAGTGACACATAGACGAGGGAACAGCTCCATCTAGTGGAAAACCACAGAAAACATACAACTCGTCATTGGCGGTGTGGGCCATAGCAAAATATGACAAGTAATCTAGCAGCCAAAGAGTTAATGGAGATGAGGAGATGATTGATTCTGAATAGTTATTATTAATTATATCCCGTTTCAGCACCACAGAGGTGGATATCTCTCGCTCCCCCTCTAGCCCTCCGTGTAGGCTACTAGACTGACAAAGCTGGACGTATCGTGGGAACGTGCGCGTATCGTGGGAGCGAGCAAGCAGTGAACTGCCTGCAGCCAGGTACGCTGAGGTCCGGGGGCAGAGTTCCAGCAGACGGATTTGCCTGTGATCCAAAATGCTATGTTTTAACGGTAATTACCGAGACGATTTCACAGAAATCTTTACAAAACACAGGGTTTCCTGCAGGAAAAAAGTTAGGCCCAGTGCTAGGCCAGGGGAGACTTAATCCGACTTAAAGTTATAAGTTAAGTTATATATATATATAATATTTTAGATCTATTTTTGTTTCAGTAAGTGTAACTTGAATTGTTCCCATTATTATGTGCGCCCGCGCTTCGTACATTATGCTATTGTTAGTCACATTTATTCAACATTGGGTTTGGACACAGGTTTCACTTAGAGCAAAGGTATTATAATGTTACTCTCTACCTCCCCCTACAGGCTGGTATTATAATATGTTACTCTCTACCTCCCCCTACAGCTGGTATTATAATTAGGGATGGAGCTCGAAAACCGGGTACATTATGTACCCGGGCATGAATTTATCGAGACCCGGGTTTCGATAAGCTTTGGGCTTGTCGAGCCTGTTATCGAGTGCAGCAGCCCATGATGACGTCATATCAAAATAAGAGCCGTCAATATATATCTTATCATCCACACTGGCACTAACATGATGACGACTTAAAAGTGTATTGAATTGATACCCTCCACCCAGCGCTGCTCGGGGAAATAAGGAAGAGGAGTTTTATTGGACAAGTTTTATTTTGGCTAGAATCGCTTTATAAGGGAGCCGGGAGAGAACGGTGGTTGCGTCACTGTTGTTTGAGTGCGGGGGAACAATGGCGGAACGCGTGAAACGCTCGAAAGTTTGGTTACATTTTAAAAAAGACAAAGGGGGAAGTCAGTGCACAATATGTGGCAAGGTTGTTTCATGCATAGGTGGTAACACCTCAACAATGCAGAGGCATCTGTCCATCGTGCATCACATGACATAAAGCCAAAATGTGATACCTTTGCATGTCTGCAACGAGTCGAAACAACACGAAGCCGTCGGCTGCCACAGCGGAGCAACCTTCCACTTCTACCCAAGGTATGTGGTGTTTGCAGTCCAGCATGTTAGCAAGTCTCTGTTAATAATCCAATTGATAATAATCCTTTGAGGAAACTCAAATCTCCCCGCCATAGAGTTATAATATATCGCTCCCTGCGAATGAATGAATGACTACTAGCGTGACATATTCAATGTGCGACGCCGAAAAAAGCAAATCTACAAGCTCACAAAGTGATGCGAGCAGACGCAGTGTGAGCTTGTAGGTCGGCTATTTTTGGTGTGTGGCACACCGTCGTACGATGACGTATAAATTACGCTTTTAAAGTGACAGTACACACACAGTTTCTACAATATTATTCTCAAAGTAAAAAGGTCACTTGCCTTCTGTCTGTTGGAAAAATACTGTGTATGAAGGCCATGGTAAAATGTAGTTCAAGGGTCAAGGGATATTGTTTTAGTTACTTAAAACAAAGAAAAACAAATAGAAAAAACAAAGATGCATTTTCTGTTTATAAAGAGGTGAAGAGATGTTTAGTAATTATTATAGTACTATATTTATAAATATAAAGCCATTTAACACGAAGTTATTGCACATAATGAATGTTTTTTTTTTAATGATGGGCACAAATGTTAATCTTTTGTCATCTTCATTTACTTTTAGATGGTAGTCAGCCCAAGCTCCCCCCAGCATGCAGCAAGACCACAGCTGCACCTACAGCCCCACCCCCGCCTCCTCCTCCACGCCCACCCAGCCCCCCACCTCCACCTCCACCCCGACCCCCTGTCCCCAAATTGGCCAGAAAAACGCCCTTCACTCTGGCTTCCAAAAAGATGGCACCTGACAAAGTGCACGAGTGCCACAGGGCTGTCACCAAGTTTGTGGTAAAGGGGCTGCATTCCTTTTCAACAGTGGAGTCACCATGGTTTAGGGAGATGACAAATGCCCTCAATCCACGTTACACCCCCCCCCCAGCAGGACCGTTCTGTCCAACACCCTCATCCCTGCATGGCATGAAGTGGAGAGACAGAATGTCATCACAGATCTAGCAAATGTGGCCACGGTAGCCATTACAAGTGATGGATGGACTAGCATAGCGCAGGACCACTACATCACAGTGACCGCACATTACATCAGCCAAGGCAAACTTCACCAAAAGGTCCTCCGGACCAAAGCTGTCTACCAGGCACAGACAGGGGAAACCGTGTCAGTTGAGATTGGAGAGGTGATGGAAGAGTTTGGCATTATGCACAAGGTGTTTGCCATAACGGTGGACAATGCATCCAACATGGATGTTGCTGTGAAGAAGCTGAAACTCCTCAAAATTGGATGCTTTGCCCACACACTCAACTTGGCAGCACACAAAGTCTACAGCATTAACACAGTGACCCGATGGGCAGCGAAACTGAGATCGATCGTTGTGTGGATGAAGCGATCTACAATGGCCAAGACTGTGCTGAACGAAAAACAGGAGCTCCTCCAACTTCCTTCGCACAGAATGATACTGGACGCCAAAACCAGGTGGAACTCTCTGTTCCTGATGGTTGAGAGATTCCTCGAACAGTATCCGGCTCTCCAAGCTGCAGCAATAGACCAACGGATAAGAAAGCCGATGGAGAAGGACAAACTGGATAAAATCACAGATGAGGACTTCACCAGAGCAGAGCAGTTCATCAAGGTGATGAAGATCCTGTACACCTCTACACTGTGTGTATCAAGTGAGAAAAGCCCCACATGCGGTCAGATCCTTCCCATACTGGAGAAACTGAAGGAGCACTTCACAGTAGTGGAAGGAGACACTTTGTTTGTGGCTGGCATTAAACAGAAGATTTGGGCTGACCTCTCTGCACGTTACCAGGACGAAAACATCCATGCGTTCCTGGAAGAGGTGACTGCGATGGACCCCAGGTTCAAAGCTAAGAGTGACAAAGACTCCACCTGGGGCTGTTTAGAGGAGGCTTGTATAGCGGCCAATGCCACAGAGGCAGAGCAGTTTCCAGACCCTGAGGACAGAGACCAGGAGGAGGCAGAGCATGATGATGACGGCTCACTGGCCTCAGAGGAAGAAGAGGATCCTCCTGTGGTCGCAGTCGCTCCACTAGTACAGCCTAGGAGGAGCGCCTTGGAGGAGCTGTTTGCAGAGGAGGAGCAAGAGCTACGCAACATCCAGCCAAACAGGGTGTCCACCACTCAGAGGGTTCGCCAAGAGATAATTCTTGACAGAAGCCTACCTCCAGTCTCTATGGCAGAAGACCCTGTCATGTGGTGGTGGGGAAAGAGAGACACCCTGCCCCTGCTAGCTGAACTGTCTAGCAGCTACCTTTGTGTTCAAGCCTCCTCCACCCCCTCAGAGAGGGTGTTCTCCACTGCTGGGGATACCATCAGCCAGGAGAGATCCAGGCTCATGCCTGACAAGGCAGACATGCTAATCTTCCTTCAGAAAAACACCTAGAGCTGTGCTTTTATTGAAAGTCTAAAAGAGATTCTTTTTTGTTCTGTAAAACATTTATATTCTTGATTTTATTTTCTTTAGAGTTCAGGAAGGAAGGAAGGATTGGAACTGAAGTAATTTGTTGGACATTTATATTCTTGATTTTATTTTCTTTAGAGTTCAGGAAGGAAGGAAGTATTGGAACTGAAGTAATTTGTTGGACATTTATTGTATTGCTGCTGCATACATTAATTTTCTGTTGTCATAGTTAACTATGAAGATATGTTGAAGCCAGGGGATTGTGTATTTTGTTTACAAAAAAGAAGCCCAGTAGCATTATTTATTGAAGGCTTTCTTGTTCGAAATCAAGCACTAACTCAGTCTGAGTCTAAGAGATGTCAATTCTTTTTTGCTTTCTGTTTTGGAAAGCATTTATTTATTTTATTATTATTTTATGTTATTTCCTTTGTTGTTGAATATAAGTTTATTTGTTGGACATTTAATGCTGCTGATTTCTTTTGAGCAGTGAGTGAGCATGCGCAAAATGGCGGCTCCCGTGGATTATTAATGTTATTTGTATCGTCTTTCTACGTGGATTTTATTGTTTATAAAGTAGGATAAAGTAGAACGTGGCCATGCAAAATGGTGGTGTCCCTTGGATTTTTTTTTTTTTTTTTTTTTTTTATCCCACGATTTTGTAACCCCTATATTTTCACCCAGTGCCAATGCCTAAGCTGTAATCCTGGGCACTACCTTCCCTCTGCCAACCTAGGGAGGCCAGGGCCGAGCTCATGCCTCCTTCAATGCATGAGAGCCAACTGACCTTCTTATCACCTGACAGGGGAGAGTTTCCCTGGTTGGACGTAGCGCGTGGAAGGAACGCGTTATTCCAACCAGTTCCCTTCCCCTCCATCAGGCGCCCTGGCTGGCCAGGGGGAGGCAGTATAGTGACCAGGATTACTGCATGTTTTTTGTGAGGGTACCTACCCTAGGAGACCCGGGGAGAACATGCAAACTCCACACAGAAAGGCCCTTTCGCCAACCCCACCTAGGGTGTGGGCACTGATGACGCGGAGGAGAGAACACGCCCCCAGCGCCCACAGTGTCCCCTGCGGGAATCGAACCCAGGACCTTCTAGCTGTGAGGCGACAGCGCTACCGACTGCGCCACCATGCCCCTCCCGTGGATTTGTAAAATATTAGCGGTAAAAAAAATATTTTACCGCGATTTTTTAAAATATTTTTCTCTGTTGTTGGTGACAACTCTAGTGCGTCCCATGGACACCAGGACGGTGTCATGAATGCGTCCTTTCACAATATTGTGCGTCAGAGACGCAGGACGCAGGCCTATGAGCATCTCTGGTCCTCTCTGTGAAATGTGCTATACAAATAAAATGTACTTACTTACTTACCTCCCCCTACAGGCTGGTATTATGTGACTCTCTACCTCCCCCTACAGGCTGGTATTATAATGTTACTCTCTACCTCCCCTTACAGGCTGGTATTATAAGGTTACTCTCTACCTCCCCCTACAGGCTGGTATTATAATATTTTACTCTCTACCTCCCCCTACAGGCTGGTAGGGCCTGTAAAAGGCCAATCAAAAAGAAGGCCATCAAATAAAACAATGATTTTTAAAAAATAATTTAACTTGAAGGTTAAGGATGATTTAATTTTAATATTGTACAAGAATAGTGTAACCATCTGTAAAATATAACCCTTTTACTTCATAAAATTATGTATTGGGTTATAGCCTATTTGTCTCAATATTTGTCACATTCAGCCCTGGACTTCACTGACTGTAGGGGTCACATTAATCACATTAGAATCACAGATTAGAGATTTTATGTATTTTCCCCTATTTTCTGTATTTTTCACTATTTAAAATATAGTATTTCTTAATTTTTAATAATTATAGCTTGTAGATTGGCTTTTTTCACCATTTGAAATTGTTTTAAAATAAAAGGAACAGTTTCCCCAAACGACAGAGAGTCAGAGACAATATTTAGCCTATATATGGTTCTTTATCAGTGTATGAGTCAGTTTTAGCAGATTTCATTATAATTGGCTACTGTAGACAGCCTATGAATTTCATGGGCCTGGGTAGGGCCACCTGGCCTGGTGGAGATCTGCCCTGTTGCGCAGCAGCACAGCAGGTGAAGGCAATTAACTTAAGCAAGGAGCTGCGCAGCTAAAACGGCTCAAACTATGTCAAACTGTCACGTTCTAGCTGCTGAAATAAACTTCCCATTTGGATCATTGTTGACAAAGGAACAGAACATGGATATTGTTTGAAAAATTGTCCATCAGAGCGGTGAGATCACAGCTTCTCTCTGCTTTTGTATGATATTGATAGCCTAATCTTTGGATTTGTTTGCAGTTATTAATTTGTATTACTGTTCATCCGACGTCGGGTTCTCTCTCTCCCTCCCTCTCTCTCGTGCGCCGGCGCGCTCTCTCATGCTCTCCCCCCCTCTCTCTGTCAAAAGTGTTGCTTGGCTTCCGCGCATTATAAAATGGAATATAGGCTTTACATCTAACCTATCACTGGTTATGTGCTGCGTTTCACTTGCTGTTGAATCTCAACCAGAGAACTGGTGTCTACCATTACCGTATTGACAGAAGTGCGCGCTTTACGTCCTGGCCGTCTCCACGCATCCATTGCAGCCTGTGCGGAGTGTGCGTTCTGGCGGGTGGTTGTTTGGTGTTATAATAATTTATAACTTGTTTGTAAAATTGATGAGGGGAAGGGGAGAATGTAATCCGCCTGTAACCCCCGTTACAACACCCCCGTTACTGTAATCCAGATTACACATTTTAAAATGTACTGTACTGTAATGTACTGTACGTTTTTCCAAAGCGCGCACGCGAAATTTTTGTGCGGTTCTGGGCGGGTTGGGTTCGTTTTTTTCCAGTTTTTGGTTACTTTATTTCGGTTTTAGGGTTAGGATTCGGGTTAGGTTAGGGTTATGTTATTTAATTCTTATTTTTGCCTGATTTTCCCGATTTATTATCAAAAAATCACTTCTTTTTTTTCTCCCCTGGAGCCAGGGTATGGCAGCTGCAATAGCCTGCCATACCCAATTGACGCCCCTGCGTTTTTCTTTACTCTGATTACGTAACGGCGTTACATGTAATCTGTTACTTCCCAACCCTGCCAATCAGGTGCGACAATCACACTCCACTGGCAGGGGGACGGACGGGGACGGACGGAGAGACGGGGAAAGAGAGAGAGAGACACGGAGCGAGAGACAGAGAGAGAGAGAGAGACACACACACACGGACAGAGAGACAACCCGCGCAGCAAGCCAAACTTCTAGTTTGTAAAGACCTCTTCCTCTGGTTTGTGTAGCCAGCGTTTCCAAGTCTCGTGAGAGAAATAAGCAAAGTTACCTCTAAAAACAAGTCAAATCTTGCGTGAAAAATAAGCCAAATCTTGCGTGAAATAAGCCGACATGGCAACACTGGTTTGTTATGACACAGTGACTACAAGCGCTCTGGACCCACAGCGTCAACGCGCGCGCGGCTCTGATCCGATAGAAAACATATTTTGCACAGGGGTAGCCACAATAACAACAACTACATTAAACAAATCTATCTGGTGTTAATGTGCTTTACATTGGATTTGTCCTGCGGCGCTGCGCGGCACATTCCTGAGCCTTGCATTGCAACATTTTATTTTCCACCAGATTTTTTTTAGGCTCTGCGGTAAAAATTTCAGGCCCGGCGACTGCCGGAAACCCTGAAACACAGTAATACAGGGAAATATTGTGAAAGGGAAATAGTGTGCAATTATTAGATGTTAATGTTTTGATTCGACTTTCAAGGCATTATTTTCACTGACCCCCGCCGGGGAACTGCTTGGTGCATTCTGCTGGCCCGGACGGTTTAAAAAGTACTTCCGGGCAACCGGGCTATTTATATTGTCGACCCCTGCCTTATAAGTGCACTATAAAGCATTATAAATGTGGTTATATATTATAGACCGGGCCATTTTTATGGCCATGTCTACATGTAGTGCTTTCACAGTGGCCACATTTTTTAAATAAAAAATAACGAATAAATACATAATTTTGTTTTACCTGACAGGGCATTGGACCTCATCTTCTCTCCTCTTCTCTCCTTGTGTTGTGGAGGTTGTGGTTCCTCCTGGACCAGACTGGGGCTCCTCTTCTCATGTTCAGGGGAAACCTCTTTACACACAGACAGAAGGAAGAGAGAAGAGCATCAGCACAACAACTCAAACGTGCTATACTTAGAATGAGATGACCTCACAAGATGCCAGTACCAGCGGCTCTCAAACTTTTATTTATTTCAAGGGCCCCAATTAGGAATGTAAGTCACGGACCTCCATAACTCGAGTTTACAGACTGGTATAGCCCTAGAATGTCTGTGATCTTACATACATTTCATGTCTTCCAAATACACAGTCATAGATCAGTCTGGACGACGCGCTGTGTAGTCACGATCTGCGCGGCCGTAAAAGTGCTCTAAACTCCGTTTGTACTCACCCAATATTTAATTCCTAAGACTTGGAGTCAGATATTGTCCTCTAGTTTCATATCCATTTGAAAGTTCTGCCAGAAAACGTGTGTTTAGTGAAATATCTCCACTTTTCCACGAGCTGCACACGGACGACTTTCTGTACGGCCGAGGGGCCAGACTTGAGTGAAGGACCGAATTTACCCAAACATCCTCTGGTCATCACAAACGTCATTACAAATTGCTCTTCTAACGCCCTGGAAGACCCCTCGCTCTGCGCTTATACAAGGAATTCCACTGCCCTGCGAGCGCTCAAGAGTAGTGAAAATAAACAAAACCATTTCGCTACTCACCGAAGCAAAGGCTGTTTTGTGTTGTTGAAAGTCTATTCTCGGAGGTGGGAAGCCTCTCAGCACCCCACCTACTCTGTAAAATACACTTTTTGGTTTTGGTTGATGGTAAGTTCAAATCCTCCAGATCTGTAGAGGGCACTGTGGAGTAAATAAAAATAATTTCCGTCTCGCTGACATATTTTATTTTCTGCCCAAAAGGTGTATTTTACAGAGTAGGTGGGGTGCTGAGAGGCTTCCCACCTCCGAGAATAGACTTTCAACAACACAAAACAGCCTTTGCTTCAGTGAGTAGTGAAATGGTTTTGTTTATTTTCACTACTCTTGAGCGCTCGCAGGGCAGTGGAATTCCTTGTACAAGTGCAGAGCGAGGGGTCTTCCAGGGTGTTAGAGGGAACTCACTAACGCTCTGAACTGTTGTGTTATTTTATGAAAATAGAGCCTCTGAAAATGATCTAACAGCTTCATAAACAACTGAAATCTGTATAAATGTGAAAGTGGTGACTCTACAGCCACAAGCTGCTGGGAAATGTAGTTCAGTTTGTAGCTTAGCTACTCGTAGCTTAGCCACATGTAGCTCGTATGTAAACAGTGTGATTGGAATGACGCATGAACAAACCTGCTCGGCGTAGTTTGATGTTTGGCTGTAAAATGACCTCCAGCAGTTTGTCTTGTCTCTCCAGCAGAGTTTGTAGTGTCTCCGTCTCTCTCTGGAAGAGCTTGAACATGAACTCTGCAGCCGCACCGAGGCGCTCCAACACAAACACTCTGACAAGCTTCACACTACAAACATCAGCACCACGCTCCTGCTTGTCCAAAACACACACTATCTCCTCTCCCACCGACGCCATGTGCTCATTTATCGACAGCCGTACAGACTCCATTCGACGCATTTTACCTCCTTTAGGACACATGTTTTCACCACGACGACCGTTGGCTCACACCACCAGGAAATTAGTAGTCAACCTTAGTTCTCCTATCTTCCTGGTCAACGTATTTCACGCATGCGCACTAAAGGGTCCAGACCCCTATGATCGAGACACCGTTGCCCCCTGGCGGAAGAGGTGTGTAACTGTCACTAAATGATAATCTTCCACATTCGCCAGCAGCTCAACAAGCAAACGTACGTGCGGTCGCGCCCGGCGGCTCACGTTACCGCAGTAATACATAGGCTGCCCCATTCGCACCTTTTACAAAGCTAAAAGCTACAGACTCGTGCATATCAATGGTCCAAGTGTGACCTGTTAAGTACCGTTGTCTGTATGAGGCATAGGCTAGTGTTAGCTGTAGAATAACTCTCGTAGACGTGTTTATGATTCTGACGTTTTCAATATACGAGAGTTGTAGGGTTCACGTTCCATGGAGACGAGGACTTTCTGCACTATGCCCCGTAGACACTCCAAACATGTACAAATTGAAAATAAAGGTGCTTACCCCCAAGCCCCAATTGTTAACTGTCTCTACGCGGTAGTAGTTTAATGTAATAATCAATAAAGAAGTGTTTTAATGCCGTCTGTGGCCGAACGCCATTTTTTCACCCTCGTTTACTTCCTGTTTACATGTAGTGTAATTCCGGGTTTCACCAGATGCGCCCCGTCACTACCGCCCATTGGGAACTTCCGACAGAATCGGCCACAGACGGCATTAAAACACTTTTTTATTGAAAGATATGGATTATTACATTCAACTACTATTGCGTAGAGACAGTTAACATTTGGGGCTTGGGGGTAAGCACCTTTATTTTCAATTTCATGTTTGGAGTGTCTATGGGGCATAGTGCTGAAAGTCCCTGTGGGGTGAACCCTACAACTCTCGTAGATTGAAAACGTCAGAATCTACGAGAGTTGTATTCTACACTACAGCTAGGCTAGTGTCAGATGTCCTGACTGAGGACATCTGACAATGGTCCTGTGAATCAATAATATTACAGCAGTGAGTAATTATAAGTACATGTCCTCAAGTACTGTACTTATAAGTACAATTTTGAGGCATTTGTACTTTACTCTAGTATTTGCCAATTTCCAATACTTTTACTTCTACTCCACTACATCTCAGAGGCAAATATTGTACTTTTACTCCACTACAATTATTTGAAAACTTTAGTTACTAGTTACTTTGTAGATTTAGATTATTATTACAAAACATAGCCTACAGTAACCACTTCAGCCCTTTAGGCCATTTGAAAATAGCGGATCTACAAGCTCACAATGGGTCACTAATCACGATTTGACACATTGTGAGCTTGTAGATCTGCTATTTTCAAAAGATTTGTGTACATTTCAAAACTTTAAGTGGGACATTTTGTATAATGAGTACTTTAAGTAGGCCTACATTTTGATGCAAATACTTTTATACTTTTACTCAAGTACATTTTGAATTCCGGACTTTTAATTGTAACAGAGTATTTCTCTACATTGCAGTATTGATACTTTTACTTAAATAAAACATTTGAGTACTTTTTCCACCACTGAAGGATGGTAGAGTGTGTTGTTAATGTTGTTCTTTTATCATATTACAAGCTCAATATTCGCTTATGGGAGAACGTCCCCTGGCGTGATCACAGAAGCATTATTATACACTCCAGGCAATATTATTGGCTGGAACAAGGTTGCGTGCTGGCGTCATCAGCAGGTACCACCCCCTGCATGCCCTTATAAGCACTGATGAGTGCCAGCCGCGCCATTCAAATTTCCCTTCTCTGAATCACAGAGCATACTCAACCTTATCTCTCAGACGGACATCGCACTTAACAGCTCGACTTGAGACAAGTGTCAAATCTTGGACTCAGAGCGTAACCGATTGTGCACAGAAATTTGGGTAGGCTTATTAAGCTACCTTCGCTCTAGAGAAGAGCTTGTGTTTAGCCTCGAAAGCTAACGACAAAACACCGTGTTAAGTCTCAGAAGCGAACACACAATAAAGTGATAATTCGAGCGAAACATAAGCCGAATTAATTACATATTTCCCAGTTTGAGCCTCGAACGCCAAAACGAAATAAAGAAACTAACACCACGTTTGTACCTCAGAAGTCGAACCGTGTTACAGAATGTCTAGCCCACCTTCCTCCCAGAACGCGGCGGCTAAGAGCGTCTCCCCAGCGGCCAGCGTGTTGAAGAAGCCCGGTCAAAAGCTGTGCCCCTGTGGAAACAAAATGTCGGGCTTCGACACCCATACTCGCTGCCTAAGATGCCTGGGCTTGCTACACGCGACCATGGGCCTGGTTTCTGCGAGCACTGTGAACGAATGGAAATTAAAATCCTTATCCGACGGCTAAGCAAGCTAGCAAAGCGAGCTGACAAAACCTTTTCGGGGAAACCATGGACACAGAGGGAGTCGATATAGACCCCGCTCCCCCTGTACATGACTGGGCAGAGAACGCCGACGAACTCCTACCTCTCGAACAAGAGGAATCGGAGCTTGTGATGATGGCGGCGGCCCAGCCAGAACCGGAGCCGTACGATGACTGCTCGAGCCCATCCGCCTCTGTCCTCTACTCCGAGGATAGCGGCTATGAAGACTATGATGACTTCATGCCATCCTCCTCACAGTTCGCCCCGATGTCATCTGTACTGGCAATGCCAGGCCCAGGCGACACAGGGCACCCAGGAGCAGCGAGTAGCACCAGCGGGATCAATGTTTCATCACCAAACCCAGTACTGTTTTTGGGCGGTGTAGCCGCCCCTATATGTGAGGTTGGGACATTGACATTTGCTGCACTGTGATTGGCCACCCATTGTACCCCCCTAACCCTGCACTGTGATTGGCCACCCATTGTACACCCCTAACCCCTACACATTCAATGCAAATCTATACTTTTCTTTAAGTGAGCTTCCATCACTGTGATGACCACTAGCTGCACTGTGATTGGCTGACTCTATTTGCTGACTCTATTCAGCACTGTGATTGGCTAGCGAGACACATGACACATGTGCATAGTCCTATAATTAGGACTATGCACTTAAAAAAAATACATTTATGTTTTTTCATGTCATGGGTCTGTGATGACCACTGTGATGACCACACCGCCCACTTCACACTGGGTGTGATTTTTTTATTATAAAAATGTCAACTTCCTGCTGATTTTACTGAGGTGGCGAGTTTGAGTGAAACCGAATGGAACCGAGTAGAGCCGACAAAAATGGAACGGGCGGCCATTGTTTCTGACCGCTGTTTTTGGTTTTGGTTTTAAAACTTGAAAACTTATTTTTTGAGGCACGGAATTTACTTTTAAGATATCGTTTGGATAGAATTTAGTTGTTTAACTTCATATATGTGGTCAGTTAATCATGACAGAGCCTATTTAAAAAAAAAAAATCAGAGAACCGGCAGGGGCGGGCAGTGACACGTATGTATCCGAATAAAGCAACCTATTTTCGGCATATCCCCTTTAAAGTCCCCTTGCGTCGGGTTGGGGTTAGGGAACAAACTGCTGATTGGTTGAAGGGGTTGTCAGTCAACGGTAGGCCAGACTCTTTCCTGAATTCAAATGCAAATGAGATTTCCGGAGGGAGGGGGGTTTACCAGGCTAGCAATGCCCCCCCAAATGCCCTGACTGCCCCACCAAACTTGATGCCCAAAAAAAAGATTTTTTGGGAGGGCTTGTGAAAGTTACATTTATGTTGTGTGTGATATGAAATGTGAGCTTACCATAATCAAAGTAATCCCTAATCATATTCCATCATGCATCATTGCACAATTCAAATAATTCTCCGCCCTGATTTGACATGGGCAGTGTTGCCAGATATTGCGAGAGAAAGAAGCCCAGGAAAACAAGCCCAAAAGAAGCAAAGTAGGCCACATGAGCACTTTAAACCTATGCATCAAGCTCACGACGTGATGCGTTGTGTGGATCTGCTCATTTCAAAAACTCTTGCAATAAAATGTGGAATATTGTGTTTTTGGGAACACAAATGCTCCCTGTGGCACCGCACAAAACATTTTCATGAAAACATTTGAGAACCACTGGTTTAAATAATAATTAAAACATTTGGAAGCATGCCTAAATAAGAACAAATCTACACTTTTAGATTCTAAGTTTAGAAACAAGCCCAAAAAAACGCAACCACCAATCTTTACAAGCAACTTAACAGAAAAAGAAGCCCAAAGTCACTTATAATTAGCGGACATGGCAACACTGGCCATGGGGTGTGTAATGCATAGGGAGGGAGGAACGAGCAGTAGCCACTCCAGTCAGTCGCTTGTTGACACCGGTTGATACAGACACACCAGTTGCCTACTTCAGACAATTTCATCAAATTGACGTTTATCTTTGGAAACATTTTGTTTTTCTAAAGTGGTTCACTTCACTCACCGAGCGAGTCACCGTGGCCTGGTCTGTAATCTCTCAAGAACAGATTCTGCACTGCGTTGGAATCTGTCCTGAAGGTTCGTCAGAACGTGTACACACTGTGTGGGAGTGGGCGTGCCTTCAGATCAGGAAGCAGGCCGCGCTTTACCCAATCAAATGTAGTGGGCGGGATTCACGTGTCCGTCGATCTTCCCTGCTGGAAACTAACCGAAACTAATTTAACAATAGCGTCCGCGGAGCAGACAAAACCACGGAAAGATATTCACATTTGAACTTACTCTTTCATCATAGAAACAAGTGGGCTTATAACCAAAACGATCCATGTTCTCTGGGAGAAGTGGTGTTAGTGTTCCGTGTAGAAATATTGTCAGTGGGAATGAAAATGTAGTCGCACCACCCGGAAGTGGAGCGGTGGAGGCAGACTTAAACCCCGGTTTCCTTGCGCACGTGTGCTTCGTCGGCATTGTCCCAGAGTGTAACTGAAGAGGAACGAACAGCAGAGGTCGCTGTTTTTCCTTTTCAGTTGTACTCTGGGTTCCGAGATTGCCTGGTCTGAAATAACTCAAAGGGAAGCCACAGGGGAAACCATTGCAAATCTCCTAGGGCCCACCCAAATAGAAAAAAATAGGTACTACATTAAAATCATAGGAGAAGTAGTGCAGTTCCTTGTGGTTAATGAGCTTCCACTTTGTGGCAGTCTGGAAAGCTCACATGATGGACATGATTTCTCTGCAGGACTTTTCTTAAAAATGGTTGAATACCCTCTGGCAAAGGACCCCAAATGTAATGACATTAACAAAAACATCCCACAAAATGCTAAATAGGCCTACACATCTCACAACATCCAAAATGAGATCATTGACACACTGGCTAAATTGGTATTACATGAGGTAAAAGATGAATATAACAAAGCAGATAATGCTGGGTTTTGCATTAAAAGTGATGGCACTAGGGACAGATGCAATGTGGAAATTCTCTCTGTCATGATCCGTTTTGTCTGTAATGGCATTCCAGAGGAACACCTGATTGGTCTGCTTGACCTCAGTCAGTTAGATGCTGAATTTATTACCACCCAAATTCTTAAGCATCTTTCTCATGACTCAGGCTACAGTGCAGATGAAATCATCAGTCATGAGTAGGGGTGATTAGGGGTGGGGTTCAGGCTTTGTTGCAAAAGAAGGTAGGGAAGGTTATTCCATATATCCACTGCTATAACCACCAGCTGCACTTAGCAGTGGCCCATGCAATGCAAGCAGAGCCATGAGCAATTTTTTTTTAATCTATCAGGATCACTGCACTCATTTCTTCACCGTCATTATGTGTCACAGAACTATGATGTCCCCTCCCTTAAACGACAGGTTGGAGATCAGGTGGACAAGTCACCATGATGTGACCAAGTGCCTCATGGAGAATCAGGATGCTATTATGAGTATCCTGTCTGAGGTTACAGAGGACAGTGCAGTTGATATCTGCACGAGGCATCAGGCCTATTGATGATGTTGAGGAGGAATCATTTCTTTGAAATTTGAAAGTTCTAGGTGCCTTGAAGCCTGCAAATGCTATTCTGCAGGCTCATTCTGTTGACCTGTGCTGTGCTGTGCTGTGCTGTGGAAGTCGTCAGTGCATCTCTGCAGGCTCTGAAGGAGATGAGAGATGATGAGAGATTAATCGGCGTGTAAGATGGGGTGCAGTACGTTAGTCTGACAGCGCATTCCTCCGACAGCGCAGTGCTCCGACATTAAACAGTAAACCCGAACCAAACCTCCCGTATCAGTGTCTGCAGCCTCACTGATAGCACACGACTGACAGGAACTGCAGGTCCCAGTGGAACAGAGATTCACACTGGAATCAAATGAATGTCTGACTGCATCTCCCTCAGCGCTGGACATTTTCATCCAGGGAGAGGGTTTTGTATTGCTGTACTGGTTTAGTATGCAAGACCTAAAGGTGTTTCAACAAAGCAAGCACTCCACACTCACATTGAATAATCTGTGATATTCAACCACAATGTCATTGAACCACCTACCCTAAGGCTAATAATACCTATATAAATGATCTGTACGTGATTCTGATTGAGGTCACAGTTTGGGTTGGAACTGTAGAATAATTGCTGTATGGCCTGGTTCCCCACTAAAACTAACCCAATCAGATGATAATTGAATGGAAATATTAAAAGTGCTGTTGGTACCTTATGGACACTGTAGCCCCCCTTAAATTATCTTTAAGCCTTTCCTACTATTGATTCACCCACCAAGCTGGGTTAACGACAGTGACTGGAAGGACATGTAGACGTGTTGAGCGTAAATGGAAAGCTTATACATTATGGAGCAATTTTGCTTCCAAGAAAGAGCTTGTAAAGTGTTGTAAAGTACTTGTAAAGTAAAAACATATATTTCTCACATCTCATTGCTGCAAACCCTCAAAACACCAAATTACTATTCAGAACCAATAAACTATCTTATCCACCGCCCTCCCAATTCCAATGAAGTTATTTCTATTGAGAGATATTCCGGTCCTTCAACATTTTTGACAAGTGTCTCATGTGTCTAAACTCTTTTATTGTATTTTGACACTCTGGCGATGTAAATGTATGTTTTCTCATGCCAATAAAGCTCCATTGAAATTACTTGAATTGTGTCTGTATTTCTCTGGTTACATTCACATCATTGTCTGCATTCCAACGAAGAAATTAGCACACAATGCATATTAATTATATTGTTCTATTGATGTACGTTGTAAGCACGGTTGAAATAAAACATGTCACCTTGAAAGAAATGTTGTGTGAGTTCTTAAATATGGTCCAGCTCGGATTTGAATACATTTCTTTCTTCAAATAACTGTTCCAATTATGTTAAAGGTGTAAGTTACATGTTCTGGTTAAAGCTCTATAGCTTAGGTAAATCTATCCAATCAAGAGAGACAATCCTGGAAATATCATTTAGTGTTCCAGTTCCAATTTGTCATCCCTTCAGATTTCACTAGTTTATCATGTATGATTTATCTATACTGGATTGGATTGAATAGGTATCCTGCAGCAGATATAGAAGTATCCCCTCTCTCTCTCTCTCTCTCTCTCTCTCTCTTTGAATCCCCTCTCTCTCTCTTTGATAATAGCAGATCTACTATAACATGCAGAATGAAGTCTATTTTCACTAGACAGATCTTACATGAACATTTGTGGAACATCTTTGAATATTTGCCCAAAATAGGGCCAACATGGTTAATTGTGGTTACAGATCTCTCTGTCAGTCATTCCTCATTGTGGCTCTGTTCACCTCAGTCCAGCTGATTATAAAGACACATTCATACTCAAACGATTAGACACACCTCATTAAATTGTAAGGCAATGTAAGGCTTTCCTTTATTGTTCAGGTTGTGTTGCTCTGAAGGAATGTGGAACACTCAGGTGTGTGACATTAGTCATAGGGTTGTGAGATTAAGCTTTCATTCAAAGTGTTTTGAATGCAAATAATGAAGAAAACATTCTTTCACCTGATTAAAATGCAAACAGGCTCAATGATGATGGCTGATGCTTCATTATAGACAATACATCATTCAAATGCAAAGAACAAAATAAAGAGACTTTAGGTCTCCCGGCCTCCAATTCTAATGAAGTTATTTCTATTGAGAGATGTGAGTCATTCCGGTCCTTCTGTAGACAAAGTAAAATCAGAGACCACATCATGGTCTTCATATATTTTTTCTATAATTATTTATTTAAAAACTCTTGATACAAATAATAAAGTACCACAACATAATCAAGAATCATTCAAAACAAGGTTTATTTGTCACTCAGGTACAAGAATTAATCATTTGGTGGGACAAGTTCCACAAGACTGTGCTAATGCAATTTGCAATTTGACACGGTTTAAGTTGTAGTTTAAAAAAAAACATTGATTTTTGTCACCCAGTTTACAAGTCTTAATAAACTGTAATAAAAAATGAATCTCTCGTCATACTGTTCACATCAGATTTATCTTTCATGTGTGTGTGCTCATGACGTTTTAGGTGGCTTGAGTGAGTAAAAACTTTTCCACACTAACCACTCTGTGCAGCCACCTTCTTGTCTATGGAAGACCACTATTTAGTTTATTCTGCTGTGTGCTACCACTGCAAGGAATTTGGTGTGATTAGCATTCTCATGCACAGTGTTAACACATTAACACACTAGTGTCCACACATCTATAACAGCAATGCTAATATACATCTAAATAGGTTTGAAACAGCTCAGCAGACTTAATAAACAATTGCTTAAAGGACAACAATGGGCCATCATGTTGTATTTTTCTGATCCTTTCTAGCGATAGATTTCAATTCTGTGTGAATTTTGTGGTGTATATTTAAAGAATATTGTCTCGTAAAGTTGCTTCCACACTGTTCACAGCTAGGGTTTTTCTCCAGTGTGAATTCTCCGGTGTGTTTTAAGGTGGCCCATTTGAGAGAAGTGTTGACCACACTGATCACATCCATAAGGTTTCTCTCCAGTGTGAATTCTCTGGTGTGTTTTAAGGTTGGCCTTTAGAGAGAATTGTTGACCACACTGATCACAACCATAGGGTTTCTCTCCAGTGTGAATTATCTGATGTGTTTTAAAGTTGGCCTGTTGAGAGAAGTGTTGACCACACTGATCACATCCATATGGTTTCTCTCCAGTGTGAATTATCTGGTGTTTTGTAAGAGCGGACGTATCAGAGAAGTGTTGTCCACACTGATCACATCCATAGGGTTTCTCTCCAGTGTGAATTCTCTGGTGTTTTTTAAGGTTGGCCTTTTGAGAGAAGTGTTGACCACACTGATCACATCCATATGGTTTCTCTCCAGTGTGAATTCTATGGTGTTGTGTAAGGTTAGACATATCAGAGAGGTGTTGTCCACACTGATCACATCCATAGGGTTTCTCTCCAGTGTGAATTCTCCTGTGTTTTGTAAGAGCGGACGTATCAGAGAAGTATTGTCCACACTGATCACATCCATAGGGTTTCTCTCCAGTGTGAATTCTCTGGTGTGTTTTAAGGTTGGCCTTTAGAGAGAATTGTTGACCACACTGATCACAACCATAGGGTTTCTCTCCAGTGTGAATTCTCCGATGTATTTTAAGTTTAGACATGCAACTGAAGTGGTGTCCGCACTGATCACAGCAGTGTCGTTTTGGTTTAGCCAAGCTTCTTTGTTCATTCACTGCTGGTAGCACAGGAGAGCCAGACTGATGATTCAACACTGGATTGCAGAAAGACAAAGGAAATATGGTTGAGGTGGGAATAGAGTACAAATGTACAACTTCATTACATTAAGCTGTTCTCTAGACAATTGGAAGTTAACTCATTCAGTGCCAATGAAATAAAAAAAGAATTGCAAACTGTGCCAGCAAAAAAAATACATAGTAAAGGAGTGTACATAGTGCTCAGGAGCCGAGATACAGCCTTTTCAGTAATACGTTAAAGAAGTGAATGGAGCAGCAGGTTCTGAACGTTTTTTTTCTCAAAACCAGCAACACTGGATTGCAAGGAAATACGGTTGAGGTGGGAATAGAGTACAAATGTACAACTTCATTACATTATGCTGTTCTCTAGACAATTGGAAGTTAACCACCAGCCAACCATGGAGATATGATTGTGACACAAAGTATAAGTAGTGAGGCTGCTTAATTTAAGACTTGAAAAGTAAAGTAATAACATAAATAATAAGTAACATACCATTTTCTGTGGGTCCTTCCTTTCCAGTAGAACTGTCCCCGGTTGGGTTGAGAGAGTTCATCTTCAACTGAACACTGGAGTCCACAGTCAGATCTGATCAGAAATGATTGATATCCTGGAGGAGTTGTGGATAAATTACAACTACAAACTCTTCTTATACTAGAGAGCCTGGGGTGGAACCAGTAACTGCTTTGAATGATTGGACAAAGAGAACAATACAACCATCTCTCCACCAATCACAACCTAACATACTTCTACATGCTCCGCCCCTCCCTCCTCCCCCAAACATGCTCCACCCATGCAACCTTCTAGAAACTGTTGACTTTCTGTTACAAGAGAACCAAGAGTATACATTTGTGGATGAATTGATTTGTAATCTTCATGTAATTCAAATATGTTTTAATTCCTTTAAGATTAATATAGAATATATCCATGCAAACGTGGTCGTTGGTTACAATGAGATGTGTCACTTTCTCACCAGGTGGCCCTGAACAACTGATAGGAGTCATTTGACCCCAAATAACAGGCTGTTGTGTATTAACATGGTCATATTTTTGCACACCTGTATAACATGGATTATTTACGGGAAATCAAGGAAGGGGAGACATCTGAGAGCTTCATACTCAAAGTTAAATGAGTTCTGTCAGTTCTGTCAAAAATCTGTCATTTTGACCGTCATTTATTTCACTTGAGTAAAGCCTTCTCTTTTAGTCTTTAGTCTGGTCTGATGCTCTACAGGACTGTTGTTATTTTTTTTATACAGTCTTACATATGGGTACATACACATGGACAATAATATATGTTAATATTGCAGGTCTAAACCCTAGTGGTGGTGGGCTACTAGAACATGACACATGATTGTTGACGTTACCATACATAGTTCACTTCAAACTAT
This sequence comes from Gymnoscopelus microlampas, assembly GCF_963454915.1. Taxonomy (NCBI): domain Eukaryota; kingdom Metazoa; phylum Chordata; class Actinopteri; order Myctophiformes; family Myctophidae; genus Gymnoscopelus; species Gymnoscopelus microlampas. The sequence goes on from NC_139958.1 coordinate 43,082,811, forward strand.
CTCAGATTTGATATAGGCCATTAAAGTTCCTATAGAAACCTCAATTGTACATGTCATGATTGTTCCGAAATTCCTTAAGAGCATTACAACCTGGTGTGCTGAATGAACAGTTGCTTGCCATTATTGCTATTATTGTATTGTATTTATAGTGTGAATTGTACTTAACAGCATCTTCATTTATTAGGCAAAACATAGTATGTTCTATGTAAGTACAAGGTATGCTATTGCTCCCCTAACACCAAGTGTCTTCCTCGTGATTACATTAAATTGCCAAAACACAGTAAAAGTTCAAAGTCAAAAGACACAGCCTACATACATAGCCCATTGTGAGTGTATAGAGGGTCCACTGTTATAGTTTAGAAGTAGCCACAGTATAATAATAGTAGTAATAATAGTATGAGTATCTGGGTAATATATGTGCAACAATAATGGTTATATGAGTGAATTAATTACAAGTCAGTACATCCTATTAGTCCATGTGAACGTGAGTCAAGTCAAAGCAGGAGCGAGTATAAATCCAAAAGAATAGACTGTCAGAGTCAAAGGATATAATATAGTACAGTACAGGTAGTACAGTCAAAGGTAAAGTTGAAAGGATATGGTATGTTACTGGCTGAAATAGTCATGAACACAAAGTACTCCTTCACATCTGGACTTGTACATGTATAACATCCCCTGTGTATTTTTAGAATTAAAGTAATAAGCAATGTAAATTCAATCTTTATTGATTTCACTTTATTACATAGAAGATAGTGGTCTGGTTCTCTGCAGGGCTGTTGTTGTTTTGTACAGAACGGTCATCTGCTCTCATAGACCTGGTCAAGTGGTCATACTTTGCATTTCAATGCATCCTAGGTGTTGATGGGCCGGTTCACCATTTGCATCCTGGGTGATCAAAAGTGGTGTCTCATAATACAGGTGTAAATGCCCTTAAAGAGGAGGACAATCATCTACTCTCTAATAGGGGGAAAGAAAGGGAGTCTAATCTACTTAATCTGTTTGTTTTGTAACCATGTTATTACTGAAAGGTAAATAAATAGACCAACTTCTGAAATCCATGGACTCCATCAATAGCACAAGTGAAGATGCAAAATGTATTTGGCACTTCACTTTATCGACTTTAAAGGCTCAACAAGTGTTGAAAACCAGGACAATTTAAGGCTCTTAAGACATTGTTCACCATGAGACTTTAGTGCAATCAAGTGATATGAAATTATCACATGGAAATGCAAGTGATATGAAATATCACGTTTTCTTTTTTTTTTGTTGCATTTTATTTATCATTACTAATTCATTTGGATGCAGCAAGTATTACAATCTCTCTCTCTTTCTCTTGCTGTCTCTTTCTCTTTGGTATGTGATCATCCACACATCCACACAATATTTATTCAACTTTGTATGTAATCAACTTATTCTCATTTTATAGTCATCCACACACTGCTGATAATCTACAGTCTGCCTATAATGAAGCTACATGCTGTATTGTCTTTTAACATTGAATTAATCTGATGCTTGTGGCTAAAACGTAAACCGATTAGTCACTATAATAGTAACAATCATTTTATAACTAGATAAACAACTCAACATTTAATCGCAAGATCATATCCTTTTTTATTTGTTTTTTACTTGAGTAGGAATTAAGGTTGGCATCATTTTTTACCAGCCTGTACTAGTATATACATTGTTATGTTAACCTTGATCAAGGTTATTAACTAAAACTAAGGAAATAACAAATCCTAGATGTAGGGGAAAACTTTCAAAAGGTGAGTCTTAATACAAAACAGGAGGTAACACTTATATACATCCCATGTCTATAACGCATTATAAGCATGTAATCTGCTTATAACACTGTATAGTTATAAAAATGTAATAACACTCTTTGATCAGACTTGTTTATATATTTATGATAACTTTAATTCTTGCTCAAGTAAAAAATAAATGTTGAGTTGTTTATAGTTACTAGACCATACCCGGTCGACGCATCCGTGGGGGGATATACGCACATGATCTGGCAACCCGGGAGGCAGTTCGTCCCATAGCTGGGCAGCCCCGTAACCATGGCGATGTGTTTTACACAAAAACGCTAATAAGAAGCTGAGATTTGATTAAATTGAAAAACAGGCTTCACGGTTAAGTTCAGATGGTAATGGTCAATGGCTGTGTACAAAATCAGAGCAATTGGTCCAGCCACTGAGGAGAACCGAGTAGCTTCACGTACTCACCTACTCACCACTACAGACAGAGGTTACTAGAATTATAGTAGGATAAAACGATTGTCAATATTATAGTGACTAATTGGTATACATTTTATCCATTAGCATCATATTCATTGAAGATTAAGATACAGCATGTAGCTGCATTATAGGCAGACGTATAGATTATCAGCAGTGTGTGGATGACAATAAAATGAGAATAAGTTGAATACATAAAAAGTTGAATAAATATTGTGTGGACTTTTATATATGCTGCATCAAATGTAATTAGCAATTGCAAAAGAAACTAAGACATTAGATATTTCTGTAGTTTTGCTGAAACTTGTCAGACTCAAAGAGGTATCTCAGTCCAAACAATATAGCAATGATTACTAGAGCAACAGGATAAAGGATAATAATAATGTCCATGTGAAAGGCTTATTTCTATAGTTCTGCTGAAACTCATCAGACTCAAAGAGGTGTAAAATGGTCTCAGTTCATCCATAATGTGATCATTAACAGGTGATCTGTTCAATGCCAGACAACCAGTGACCATTAACACGTTTAATCTCTGCATTTGAATGTATTGTCTATAATGAAGCATCAGCCATCATCATTTAGTCTATTTGCATTTTAACCTGGGGAAAGAATGTGGGCTTTCTTCATTATTTCAAATACATTGAATGAAAGCTTAAAGGACAACTTTGTTTTTTTACAACCAAGGTTTATATTTTAGCTTGTAATTAAAGTAAATAAATGATGAGTGTAATTTTTTTTTCATTTACTGCTTTCTATAGTTTTAGCATTTTTTGCGATATTTTTTTACAGTGGGCGGGGGCATTCTGTCCGGTGGCTAAATATGCCTTTTTTACACAATAAAAAAGGTCCGGCTGTCTGAGATGGCCAGATGTGAGTTATTGGGGGCTAGAAGAGCTACTGTAAATAATAATAAAGACAACGCAGGGTTAATGTGTTAAAAAAAACTACATATTTAGCCACCGGACAGAATGCCCCCGCCCACTGTGAAAACACTGTAAAAAAGATTGTGAAAATTGCTAAAACTATAGAAAGCAGTAAAAAAAAATGTTTTTTAATTTTTAACACTCATCTTTTATTTACTTTAATTACAATCTAAAACATAAACATTGGTTGTAAAAAAACAAAGTTGTCCTTTAATCACAACCCTATTGAAACTAATTTCATCACCTGATTGATCAACTTCAGAGAAATAAAGCCTCATGGTGAACAATGTCTTAAAAGCCTTAAATTGTCCTGGTTTTCAACACTTCAGAAATGCTGGTTTGGCAATACTTTATTAGACCTTGAAAATAAATTATGTTCTATGAATTAAGAAAACGTTTTCATTATTATCCAAACGCTAGTTGTTAGTTTCAACAAGGCAATTAAAAGAGCTTTACACAAAACATAAAGAAGTATTACCTTGTATAGCCTACACGGCAACGTACAGTTATTTTTAATGCTCACACTGATTCATTCATTGGTTGAATAACAGTTTGCAAAAGGATAACATAAAAATACATGGCTTGTTTCCATTGTGGTCCTGAGTGTTCAATTCATCAACACTGGAAGGAGTTTGCCAAAAAAGGCCAATTTACATGAACAATGTATTAATCTATTGTTACATAAAGCTGAGGTGAGTTAGCAAACACATTTCAAAATGCATTTAGAAAAATATATTTACGGTATTATCTCAGATAAATAGCTTTTTAATATAATAAAGCAGGGATACTACCAAACAATACCCCCCACATACACACAACCCCTCCCCCCAACAGACACTCCCTAGTAAGTTATGCCCCTGTCTGACTCTGACCAATCAGGTAACATCTTTCTTAAGTACCCTGGCTGGACTGCATATATAGGGTGGGTTTAGTGTTCTTCAGAACAGATCACCTGAACCTAGAGAAAGCAGCAGAAGAAAGAAGACTCAACAAACACATAATGACTACATTAATGACCAGGAGACAACAAGGCAACAAAACATTAAAACTTAAAATAGGAGGCCTGAAAAAGCATCGCTTTGAGCCATACCAGCATTCTTCAAGGACATGCACAGGTAAGGGTCAAACTCATTTATCTGCACTTTAATTTAAATAAGTAGTGATTAAGGACAGAATCATCGATATCACACAAGTATAGTCAAAATAATAGAGATATAAAGTTTTGAAGATGCCATTTGGTATGTTATGATAGTCCCTGTATTAAATTAGGACGATAATTAAAATGACAATCTGGGTGATATATGACAATCTACTACTATAGTATTAGTAGGAAAACTGATCATGATTGGTGATTCTAAATTGATTCAAGTCTACATTATTTCTCTATTCTCTCTCTATAGGTGCTGAGAAAAGGCAGCAGTCTTTTCAAAGACTCTCGGTTGAACCCTCCATGGACAAATCCATCTTCTCCCGACACTCCAGCATGTCCAGCTCTGAACCAGAGTGGGACATAGATGAGCAGGATGTGTTCAACTCTGAGGAGGTTCCTTCCCCAGCGGTTTACGTTGACATCCTGACCACCACCTCCCCCCTGCACTTTGATTCTGAGTGGGGCACAGGTGAACAGGACTTGTTCAAGTGTGTCGTCAATGTCCCTTCCCCATCGGTTTACGTCGATATCCTGACCACGTCCGCCCCCCAACACATCATCATGTCCTGCTCAACTGTACCTTCCCCAACACCATTGACCATTGTGACCACCAGCTCCTCCCAACTCTCTGACCCAGAGAGGTGCATAGTTGAGCAGGACATGCTGGATGGAGGCCAGTACATCGTCCTGAGCTTCATGGAGGAAGGCAGCTATGGGATGGTGGCCAAAGCCATCCACACGTGTACATGTGACATGGTGGCCATCAAGATATTAAAGAAATGTCGCAAATACGATAAAGTGGCAGAACACGAGGTAAGCATTGCTTTGGGAGCTTCTCATAATGGGCACCATTTATTGTATGACACCTGTCTAAATCTGTCTTCTTGTATTCCTAGATGGCCATGTTGCAAAAGCTGAAAGTCCTGGACCCTGACACGAGTGGAATAGTGAGATATTACGACAGCTTTGTGCATAAAGGATTGACATGCATGGTGTTTGAGTCTCTGGATATTGATCTCCTGGAGTTTGTGAATGGGAGAGATTCTCCTTTGTCCATGATGGAGATGAGACCCATCATACAGCAGGTATGGGTTTGAAATGTGATGGCAACACATTGAGACAAAAATATTCAGTAACATTTCACACTTTTGCTACACATATTCATATTAATCATGCTCCTTAATCTTGACTTGCAGCTTGCCATTGCACTCCAGGCCCTGAAGGGTATAGGTGTCATCCATACAGACATCAAACTGGAGAATATCATGCTGGTGAACCAACGAGAACAACCCCTCAAAGTCAAACTCATTGACTTTGGTCTCGCCGTTCCTGTCTCTGAGACTAAGCAACGGAGGATCAAACCGATTCTGGAGTACAGGTGAGTTGAAAGCACAAGCAACAAACCGTAATGACTGCATTTGATGAGAACGTTATTAAATTGCTAACACCCTTTTATGTGACAACCCACAGAGCACCAGAAGTATTCCTGGATCTCCCACTCACAGAAGCACTTGATATGTGGTCATTGGGCTGTGTGGTGGCTAATGCCATGCTGAGTCGTGATTTCTTCAGTGGGGACACTGAATATGATGTGGTGAGTATTCTACTGAACTGTGCATTTAAAGCACAATGCTTTCAGATTCTACTCTCAATAAACATACAGTAGTTACATGTTCTTAGATCTAGAAATGTAAAGAAGACTGAATTATTGTAGAAAATATTAAATATCCTCTTCTTTTTCTGCAGCTTCAATCCATCGTCTTGATGCTTGGTATGCCAGCACAAGCTCTCTTGGATGCTGGACAAACAACCTGCAGCTTTTTCATCCAGGACAACAATACATGGAGATTTAAGGTATGACTGCCCCCACACACACGTTGGCCCAATTGGTGTAATAACATCCTCTCATATATTCAAGTATCCTTGTAATTATCCATTCAAATCCCTGAAACTAACCATTTTTGTTATTTTTTAAAATCTAGAAACCAGAGGAGTATTGTGTCGAGGAAGAGTTTGAAGCAGAAGATGAAGATGAAGACCTTGGGGATGATGAGAGCTGCTCACTGGAAGAAGTGTTTGCCCTGCATGAAGATGCTGATGAAAGCGCTGAAATGTGGGTCTTCTTCATGGACCTGTTGAAACGAATGCTTCATCTGGATCCAAAGGAGAGGATAACACCTGACCAGGTGTTGAACCATCCCTTCATGCCTCACCTCACCACCTCATAGTAAGTCCACATAATGTGAGAAGTTTTTGTTTTGTGAAACAATTTGAACACACAATCAATGGACTCAATGGAGAGATTACACTCCACTGTTGTTGCACTATGTCTGATATCTGCTGCTAAGTGTTGTTTAAGAAACTGCATTTATATCTGCTGCTATTCATAACTGCTGCAAATGTTCCCCTCCTCGCGCAAGAAGCATTTCTGCCTCATTGTATTTCTATTTTGCCCATGCACCTTATGTATATTAGACATTGTATATCCGACATTGTATATCAGACATTTTTTACAAGTGTCTCATGTGTCTAAACTATTTTATTGTATTTTGACACTCTGGCAATGTAAATGTATGTTTTCTCATGCCAGTAAGCTCCTTTAAATTGACTTGCATTGTGCCTGTATTTCTCTGGTTACGTTCACATCATTGTCTGCATTCCAACGAAGAAATTAGCACACAATACATTCATTATATTCTAGTGATGTACGTTGTAAGCACGGTTGAAATAAAACATGTCACCTTGAAAGAAATGTTGTGTGAGTTCTTAAATATGGTCCAGCTCGGATTTTAATACATTTCTTTCTTCAAATAACTGTTCCAATTATGTTAAAGGTGTAAGTGATATGTAAAGTGATATGTTCTATGAATTAAGAAAACGTTTTCATTATTATCCAAACGCTAGTTGTTAGTTTCAACAAGGCAATTAAAAGAGCTTTACACAAAACATAAAGAAGTATTACCTTGTATAGCCTACACGGCAACGTACAGTTATTTTTAATGCTCACACTGATTCATTCATTGGTTGAATAACAGTTTGCAAAAGGATAACATAAAAATACATGGCTTGTTTCCATTGTGGTCCTGAGTGTTCAATTCATCAACACTGGAAGGAGTTTGCCAAAAAAGGCCAATTTACATGAACAATGTATTAATCTATTGTTACATAAAGCTGAGGTGAGTTAGCAAACACATTTCAAAATGCATTTAGAAAAATATATTTACGGTATTATCTCAGATAAATAGCTTTTTAATATAATAAAGCAGGGATACTACCAAACAATACCCCCCACATACACACAACCCCTCCCCCCAACAGACACTCCCTAGTAAGTTATGCCCCTGTCTGACTCTGACCAATCAGGTAACATCTTTCTTAAGTACCCTGGCTGGACTGCATATATAGGGTGGGTTTAGTGTTCTTCAGAACAGATCACCTGAACCTAGAGAAAGCAGCAGAAGAAAGAAGACTCAACAAACACATAATGACTACATTAATGACCAGGAGACAACAAGGCAACAAAACATTAAAACTTAAAATAGGAGGCCTGAAAAAGCATCGCTTTGAGCCATACCAGCATTCTTCAAGGACATGCACAGGTAAGGGTCAAACTCATTTATCTGCACTTTAATTTAAATAAGTAGTGATTAAGGACAGAATCATCGATATCACACAAGTATAGTCAAAATAATAGAGATATAAAGTTTTGAAGATGCCATTTGGTATGTTATGATAGTCCCTGTATTAAATTAGGACGATAATTAAAATGACAATCTGGGTGATATATGACAATCTACTACTATAGTATTAGTAGGAAAACTGATCATGATTGGTGATTCTAAATTGATTCAAGTCTACATTATTTCTCTATTCTCTCTCTATAGGTGCTGAGAAAAGGCAGCAGTCTTTTCAAAGACTCTCGGTTGAACCCTCCATGGACAAATCCATCTTCTCCCGACACTCCAGCATGTCCAGCTCTGAACCAGAGTGGGACATAGATGAGCAGGATGTGTTCAACTCTGAGGAGGTTCCTTCCCCAGCGGTTTACGTTGACATCCTGACCACCACCTCCCCCCTGCACTTTGATTCTGAGTGGGGCACAGGTGAACAGGACTTGTTCAAGTGTGTCGTCAATGTCCCTTCCCCATCGGTTTACGTCGATATCCTGACCACGTCCGCCCCCCAACACATCATCATGTCCTGCTCAACTGTACCTTCCCCAACACCATTGACCATTGTGACCACCAGCTCCTCCCAACTCTCTGACCCAGAGAGGTGCATAGTTGAGCAGGACATGCTGGATGGAGGCCAGTACATCGTCCTGAGCTTCATGGAGGAAGGCAGCTATGGGATGGTGGCCAAAGCCATCCACACGTGTACATGTGACATGGTGGCCATCAAGATATTAAAGAAATGTCGCAAATACGATAAAGTGGCAGAACACGAGGTAAGCATTGCTTTGGGAGCTTCTCATAATGGGCACCATTTATTGTATGACACCTGTCTAAATCTGTCTTCTTGTATTCCTAGATGGCCATGTTGCAAAAGCTGAAAGTCCTGGACCCTGACACGAGTGGAATAGTGAGATATTACGACAGCTTTGTGCATAAAGGATTGACATGCATGGTGTTTGAGTCTCTGGATATTGATCTCCTGGAGTTTGTGAATGGGAGAGATTCTCCTTTGTCCATGATGGAGATGAGACCCATCATACAGCAGGTATGGGTTTGAAATGTGATGGCAACACATTGAGACAAAAATATTCAGTAACATTTCACACTTTTGCTACACATATTCATATTAATCATGCTCCTTAATCTTGACTTGCAGCTTGCCATTGCACTCCAGGCCCTGAAGGGTATAGGTGTCATCCATACAGACATCAAACTGGAGAATATCATGCTGGTGAACCAACGAGAACAACCCCTCAAAGTCAAACTCATTGACTTTGGTCTCGCCGTTCCTGTCTCTGAGACTAAGCAACGGAGGATCAAACCGATTCTGGAGTACAGGTGAGTTGAAAGCACAAGCAACAAACCGTAATGACTGCATTTGATGAGAACGTTATTAAATTGCTAACACCCTTTTATGTGACAACCCACAGAGCACCAGAAGTATTCCTGGATCTCCCACTCACAGAAGCACTTGATATGTGGTCATTGGGCTGTGTGGTGGCTAATGCCATGCTGAGTCGTGATTTCTTCAGTGGGGACACTGAATATGATGTGGTGAGTATTCTACTGAACTGTGCATTTAAAGCACAATGCTTTCAGATTCTACTCTCAATAAACATACAGTAGTTACATGTTCTTAGATCTAGAAATGTAAAGAAGACTGAATTATTGTAGAAAATATTAAATATCCTCTTCTTTTTCTGCAGCTTCAATCCATCGTCTTGATGCTTGGTATGCCAGCACAAGCTCTCTTGGATGCTGGACAAACAACCTGCAGCTTTTTCATCCAGGACAACAATACATGGAGATTTAAGGTATGACTGCCCCCACACACACGTTGGCCCAATTGGTGTAATAACATCCTCTCATATATTCAAGTATCCTTGTAATTATCCATTCAAATCCCTGAAACTAACCATTTTTGTTATTTTTTAAAATCTAGAAACCAGAGGAGTATTGTGTCGAGGAAGAGTTTGAAGCAGAAGATGAAGATGAAGACCTTGGGGATGATGAGAGCTGCTCACTGGAAGAAGTGTTTGCCCTGCATGAAGATGCTGATGAAAGCGCTGAAATGTGGGTCTTCTTCATGGACCTGTTGAAACGAATGCTTCATCTGGATCCAAAGGAGAGGATAACACCTGACCAGGTGTTGAACCATCCCTTCATGCCTCACCTCACCACCTCATAGTAAGTCCACATAATGTGAGAAGTTTTTGTTTTGTGAAACAATTTGAACACACAATCAATGGACTCAATGGAGAGATTACACTCCACTGTTGTTGCACTATGTCTGATATCTGCTGCTAAGTGTTGTTTAAGAAACTGCATTTATATCTGCTGCTATTCATAACTGCTGCAAATGTTCCCCTCCTCGCGCAAGAAGCATTTCTGCCTCATTGTATTTCTATTTTGCCCATGCACCTTATGTATATTAGACATTGTATATCCGACATTGTATATCAGACATTTTTTACAAGTGTCTCATGTGTCTAAACTATTTTATTGTATTTTGACACTCTGGCAATGTAAATGTATGTTTTCTCATGCCAGTAAGCTCCTTTAAATTGACTTGCATTGTGCCTGTATTTCTCTGGTTACGTTCACATCATTGTCTGCATTCCAACGAAGAAATTAGCACACAATACATTCATTATATTCTAGTGATGTACGTTGTAAGCACGGTTGAAATAAAACATGTCACCTTGAAAGAAATGTTGTGTGAGTTCTTAAATATGGTCCAGCTCGGATTTTAATACATTTCTTTCTTCAAATAACTGTTCCAATTATGTTAAAGGTGTAAGTGATATGTAAAGCTCTATAGCTTAGGTAAATCTATCCAATCAGGAGAGACAATCCTGGAAATATCATTTAGTGTTCCAGTTCCAATTTGTCATCCATTCAGATTTCACTAGTTTATCATGTGAGTTATCTCTACTGGATTGGATTTAATATGTATCCTGATTTGAACATGTAAATCCTTTCTAAAGAGCTAGAGAGAGCATGTTACTGAACAAACACTGACGATGATTTATGTCAGAATATAGAGCTATTTAACACCTTTCTTTTATCCAAACCAAATTATATCATGTTTAACATTTCACACTATGGGTAAGAATCATTTCCATGTGATAGGCCTTTTTCTATAGTTTGGCTGGAACACATCTGACTCAAAGAGCAGTAAAATGCTTTAAGTCTGATGAGTTCCAGCAAAACTACAGAAATATCACATGTCCCATTTGCATTATATTTATCATTACTAATTAATTTGATGTAGCAGATATAGAAGTATCCCCTCTCTCTCTCTCTCTCTCTTTGAATCCCCTCTCTCTCTCTTTGAAAATAGCAGATCTACTAGCTTAACATGCGGAATGAAGAACTGTCAACTTGTAGATCGGCTATTTTCACCATTTTAGACAGATCTTACATGAACATTTGTGGAACATCTTTGAATATTTGCCCAACATAGGGCCAACAGGGTTAATTGTGGTTACAGATCTCTGTCAGCCACTCCTCTTTGTGGCTCTGTTCACCTCAGTCCAGCTGATTATAAAGACACATTCATCCTCAAAGTTTAGAGAAAACTCATTGAATTGAACCTTACAATGTAAGGCTTTCCTTCATTGTTCAGGTTGTGTTGCTCTGAAGGAATGTGGAACACTCAGGTGTTACACTTTCATCATAGGGTTGTGTGATTAAGCTTTCATTCAAAGTGCTTTGAATTCAAATAATGAAGAAAGCCCACATTCTTTCACCTGATTAAAATGCAAACAGGCTCAATGATGATGGCTGATGCTTCATTATAGACAAAACATCATTCAAATGCAGAGATTAAACGTGTTAATGGTCACTGGTTGTCTGTCATTGAACAGATCACCTGTTAATGATCACATTATGATTATGGATGAACTGACTGAGACATTCCTCTTTGAGGAGTTTCAGCAAAACTAGATAAATATCACATTATTATCCCTACACAATCTCCCCATTCAACGGTTTGCACTTTCATACTAGCTGATATAAACGTTTATGCTGCATGTTGTTTCTATGGAGGGTTGAGGGTGTGTGTGTGTGTGTGTGTGTGTGTGTGTGTGTGTGTGTGTGTGTGTGTGTGTGTGTGTGTGTGTGTGTGTGTGTAGTGTAGTGTAGTGTAGTGTAGTGTAGTGTAGTGTAGTGTAGTGTAGTGTTGTATTGTATAGTAATTTCTCTAAATAATAAATACAATGTAATCTGCTTGTAACACATACAATGCAACCATAACACATTATAATAACTATATGATAATACTTCATACATACTTTGTTTTGGTGAGGATCATAGTGTATAATTATCCTCATACTTGTAATACATTATAATGATTTCAATGCATTATAATCACTGTCATAATGCTATATAGTACAATTAAAGTGATCAATGCTTTAACTGTGGACAAACTCCAGGAGATCAATATGCGGAGACTCAAACATCAGGCACATCAAACCTGAAGCTGTCCTAAAATCTAATGTTCTCATGACATATATGTGTTATATTATAATGGCTTTCCCTCACCCCACTCTTTCCATTCTTGTACTGCATATGAGTTTGTTTTTGTGTGCACGCCTACATGAGTTGTACTAATATGACAATAGTACTATAGTACTAACAGATCAATAATAATTATTATTATAACAAAAATGTAAAAAAAAAACAGAGTGAAGATAATAAAACAGGTTTGTTTATTTTCACATACTTGATAACATCCACAGTCACAGTCATGTTCAACTCAACTTTGCAACTTTGAAACATAAGGGCATAGTGAGTGACTATACATAAAAACAATATTTCAAAAATAAAACACAAAGCTACAATTTTCATCATAAAGTAAACATCTATGGGCGTAGACCTATAGACAATGTTGCACCGTATACTTGCTGTTGCATCTTTAAAAATGTGAAAAACTTAAATAACGTTAAAAAGAATGTTGCATGCAAAACACGTTGCATGTGCAGCGTTGTTGAGAGGGATAACTATAATGAGACAGTCTTCTTCTGAGGTGCTGTGGACGGAGTATGTAGGGCATCATCGCAACATCATTTTATGATTTCCTTAAAAAATATATTCCTGCCAGGCCATGTCAAGGAAATATTTGAGGCTAGACAGCCAGTTCTCTGCATCACTGTGTTTTTGGCCAGGTTTCATGTCCTCAAAGCTGTAATAGAGTAGAATCAAACATTTAAAATATGTTCCCACTGTTACAACACATAATGTTCATACTATGATATATATATATCATAGTACATGAATATCTAATACAATAATCATGATAATTACCTGTGTTGGTAGCCTCTTCCTCTGGCGTGGCGTTAAACCATTCTCCTTATAGTGTTGCTTAAGGGCGTGGAGAAGGTTGTTGCTGATCCTGAACAAAACCACACAAACAATTTGGTACTTTAGGTATATTTTGCCAATACTTTTGTACTTTTACTCAAACATTGAACCCAGCTAGGCCTTTTACTTGTAACAGAATATTTCTACATTGTGGTATTACTACTTTTACTTAAGTAATATATCTGGGTACTGCTTCCACCACTGTATAATATATCAATAGGCTATCATAGAAAAAAAACTGAAACTCACCCATAGACGAAGCAGAATGTAGGGCGACACACCACCACAGCATTCACCATGTATGTTGATCTGCTGATCTGTCTCTTCCTATTCACTTTCTTGGTGGATTGAGTCATGTCCGAGTCATTCATGCAAGGTCTTTATGATTCCCAAAAGAACTAGGTCTCTCTGGTCCCTCGACAATGCTGCCATGTCCGTTTGGGTCTCCCAGATCATGTCTGGGTCCAGTCTCTGACTGCAAGACACAGGCTGCCATTCTGAATTCTCTTTTTGTTTTCGCTGGCATTTGCAATCAAAGTTTCTGATCTTTTCCATTTCTGCTGCTGGTCGTTCATCAGATGTTTCAGAACACAGGCCGCTGTTGGTTTCATCAAACTCCTCCATGCATGAATCTAGTTGGTCCTCCTTGGTAGCCATTGCAAGAATACTGTTGTGTGTTTACAAACACACTGGTAGGATATTTATGGGCAGTGCAACCGGAGAACAATGGGGCTCAATCCAATGGAAACTCACGTAAATGTTGTTACTCTCCGCCCCCAAAACACAGACATACCGGTAGGCCTAAACCTACTGAACTCTATACTAAACTAGAACTTTAATTAGAACTTTAACTACAACTTTAACTAAAACTTTAACAAAAACTTTAACAAAAACTTTAACAAAAACTTTAACAAAAACTTTTACTTTTACTAGTATGATGTTTACACAATACTGCAGCAGAAACTTTTGTATCTGCTATAGTATGAAACTGCAAACTGTTAAAGGGGAGTTTGTGTGGGGGTAATAATGTGATATTTATCTAGTTTTGCTGAAACTCCTCAAAGAGCAGTAAAATGGTCTCTGTCAGTTCATCCATTATGTTAATGTTAACAGGTGATCTGTTCAATGGCAGACAACCAGTGTCCATTAACACGTTTAATCTCAGCATTTGAATGTATTGTCTATAATGACGCATCAGCCATCACCATTGAGCCTGTTGCATTTGAATCAGGTGAAAGAATGTGGGGTTTCTTCATTATTTGCATTCAAAATACTTTGAATGAAAGCTTAATCACACAACCCTGTTACTAATTTCACACACCTGAGTGTTCCACATTCCTTCAGAGCAACACAACCTGAACAATGAAGGAAATCCTTACATTGTAAGGTTCAATTCAATTAGTTTTCTCTAGGACTTTGAGTATGAATTTGTCTTTATAATCAGCTTATGAACAGACTCTGTAGAGGCAGGGGTGTCCGTCGCCTCCCCTAGAAAAATAAAGTGACTGAAAAACAGAGAGTAAAAAAACTCCAACCCGACAACAATAGTGGCGTCAAGCCATTGGCTCCTCGTCCATTCACTGGCAGCCAGCCAATCACCACCGTATCCATTCAGTAGGGTGACCCATAGCAATGCAAATGTGTGGCTTTGTTTCCATGGGGTGCCAGGGGTGGGGGTCTGGGCCATCACCTGTACTCACCTGGCAGGTACAGTATAAAAGGGGCTCTGAGACTAGCTCAGGCCACTCATTATTAAACTGCAACATGACGAGACCACCACTGAAGAAGAGATTCGTCCAGAGAACGCTACATTTCAGCACCACCGGCACGACCTTGGTGGTGCCGCCAGCGCCAGGAGCACCTGCCGAGGAGCTGCTCGCAAAGGACAGCACACCAAGCGCCAGCAAGACCTTGGTGCCGCCAGCGACCAGCAGCTCACCCGGCGGGAGGCATGCGTTAATCCGACAGACCTTTTCTCCGACTATGTGGCATCCGCGTGCGGTTAGGGTTAGGGTGCGGGTTTGGTTCGGGTTTACTGTTTAATGTCGGAGCACTGCGCTGTCGGAGGAATGCGCTGTCGGACTAACGTATTGCACCCGTTTTTTTCCATTTGGCTCATATATTCCATACAAATGGAACCAAATGGCATTTGGTTCCATTTGTACACTCTCAGAGTTACACACCTGTAAGGGGACATTTGGAAGCCCATGAGGGTCCCTGGACCCCAACTGTAGACCCACTGGTGTAACAGAGTGTTTCCAGCGAGCCAACATGCACAATATCAGCACCCTGACTCTGTTTGACCAGAATGGAACAGAGCCTTCATTAGTATCATTGGTAACACCTGTGAATGTCTTCATAATATGGCTGCTGTGAATAGAACCTATTGCCTTCTTCCCAAATCTCCCTCTTTTCTGGATGTTGCCACGTTGAGTCCCCTGCAGAAGATGACAGGAAGTGCACGCAGTGACACACTTTCTAATGAGATTATTTTTTTGCAAAAATCATGTTGGAAAAATAGTTCTCTTCTGATGTTAATGTAGACCTCTCCACTATTTGCAAACACCTACCAGGGTATAAGAAGGCCTTTCCTGAGCTCCATCGTATTTATGTGACTTCACTTGTGATTAGAATGCATCATGCGAGAGCTCTTTCTCCACTTTGTCTCGTGTTAGGGGTGTGTACACTAATTTCATGAAACGTTACGATACGATATTGGGCTCACAACATCGATACGATATATGGCAGTTTTTAATTATGAAAATATATGGGGTGGAAAAAGCTTATGAAAATATATGGAAACAAAGCAAATGCAAACAAATACTTCTGTTTTTGCATTATTATTATTGCCAAAAAAAAACAAACTATATTTTTCTCTCCCCATTTCCCTAGCAGGCAGAATCAATTCCGTCAAAATGAACATCCTACCAAGGTTTTTGTTTCTGTTTCAATCCCTCCCGGTTTTCTTATCTAAATCATTTTTCCACACATTAGACAAAACAATTTCAACATTTATCTGAGCGGGCAAGAGCCCCCCGGGGGCGCGTAGAGCCCTTCTCCAGCACAGCAAAAGCGAGGGCGGTCTGGCATTGCCCAATTTTCAACATTACTACTGGGCAGCCAACCTCCAAAGAATTCATAATTGGCATAATTCCCCCACCCTCAACTGGTGCATAATGGAGAGCCACTCTGCTTGCCCATCTTCTTTGATGGCGCTCGTTTGTGCCCCCCTCACCTCTCGCTGCCCTGACTATATAAAAAACCCAGTCGTACTCGCTACTCTTAAAATCTGGAACCAGTTCAGAAAATACTTCGGGCTCCAGTCCGCCTCGTCTTACAGCCCGATGTGCAACAACCATCTGTTCAAACCCTCCAGCTCAGACGCAGCCTTCAACTTATGGAGATAGAGAGGTCTGACCCATTTCTTAGACCTATACTCAGAGGGCTCATTTGCCTCCTTTGAAGCTCTCCGCACCAAGTTTAATATACCACACTCCCACCTGTTCCGCTACTTTCAGGCTCGCGACTACGCCCGTACCCACTTTACACCATTTCCCAAGTCCCCAATAGGCTCAGCGGTTAGTAGAATACTTTCTCTCCCAAAAGCACAAGGTGGGATCTCGTCCCTATACGACATCATATCATCTCTGAAAGTGTTATCGCTCGCGGGGGTCAGAGGTAAATGGGAAACGGAGCTTGAGTCTGATCTGACAGATGTACAGTGGGAAGAGGCAGTCTTCAGGGTCAATAACACATCATCATGTGCTCGCTTAAGCCTAATCCAGTTCAAAACCTTGCACGTATTCTCCTGCATTGGAAAGGCCCAAACCCACCATCCACCGCTTCCTGGCTCAAGGACTTAATGTCATTTCTATCATCAGAAAAGGTAAAATACTCTCTAAGAGGCTCAACTGCCACTTTTTATGATAGATGGCAACCACTTATTTCATTCATTAACACCCTCACGTCCCTTGACCCAGACTGATCCTAAAGAAAAGAAATACTCCTTCTCTGAGGTGAGCACCTCTGACACTATGTTAACCCCGCCTCATTGTACCCTGTTTATAGATATATGTGAGTGTGTATGAATATGTATATATATATATATATATATATATATATATATATATATATATATATATATATATATATATATATATATATATATATATATATATATACATATTCATACACATATATATATATATATATATATATATATATATATATATATATATATATATATATATATATATATATATATATATATATATATATATGCATATCTACTTCTGTTTTGTTTGTATAAAACTCTGTCCTGTTTTGTTTTGTTTCGTTTACTTTTGTTTTTCGTTTTTGTTTTTGGTTAGTCCTTTGTTGCCCCTTGTCATCTCTCAGTCGTGTCTGTGTCCTGTCATGTCCCATAAAAACAAAAAAGAAACATGGTGATATGTTGATACCGTTAACCATCTTTTCTTTCTCTGTACCACCTGTTTCACCAATAAAAGATACAAAAAAAAAAAAAAGATTTAGTCGACTAAAATACATTTTGGCGGGCCTTGATGGCGTCGTAATGGCTGATTTGACACTTGGTTGCATGCTGAAAATAGCCGATCTACAAGCTCACAACGCGTCACGCTGCGACGCGTTGTGAAAACCCAAGCTCACAACGCGTCACGCTGCGACGCGTTGTGAGCATGTAGATCTGCTATTTTCAGAGCGCAACACCTGAGTGCAACCAAACATAAAATGACTTGTCTTTTAGTTCTACTGGATCTCCACTAGTCCCTCCCTAACATTTTTGTCTAGTTTTTATTTGTTGACGAAAAACGTTAATACATTTAGTCTTAGTTTTAGTCATCATAGCTTAGTTTTTATTTCGTTTTTATTTCATTTTCGTCCGTGAAAAAAGGTAGTTGACAAACATTTTTCATCATAGTTTTCGTTAGTTTTACGAGATCAACACTGATGTTCAATTAAATGCATAATGCTTCATAACAATAGTCATAACACATTATAAAACATTGTATTATGACCTATAAGGACAAACATAATAATACTTGATCATTCATGGAATTTGTTTTCTGAGTATGATAATTCTCATAGTTGTAAATATTATAATACTTTTATAAACCATTATCATCACTGTTATAATTGCATTATAGTGTGATTATAAGTCACTATAAGTGGTCATTGGGTGCTTTAAGTAAATTAATGACATTCCTGGAGGTGCAGAACGTTGTGTGGGTTTTTGTAAACATTTAATGTAATACCTTCTACTTTGTTCAAACACCTAATGACCACGTATAACGACTTTACTCACACTATGATGTGTAACAGTGATTCCAGTGCACTATAACATTATTATAATGTATTACAACTATGATATTTATGTGACTGAATTATGATACTTGACATTACAAGTCATTATACAATACAGTGATTACAGTTATGAATCATTATGATCTATTAGTGCTTATAGCTATAATTATACAGTGTTATTAGCATATTATAATGCATTATGTGTATGTTTATAATGCATTATAAACATAAAAACTGTTACCATCACAATTGATTTAGCCAAACTGTGTTATCTGTACCAATCAAGTAGACAAAAACACAAATGGTGTCGATGATTAATAATAGATCTTCTTAATAATAATAGATGTTCTTGTCAACAGTTGAGACAATGGTGTCCTATGTCACCATGAAGCTGGCGCTGCTCATCACAGCTCTGTCCAGCATCTGTGCCCAGGCAAGACAATACTACCATTAAAGGGGCATGAACAGCTGCAGCTAATCAAATTAAAAATAGGTGTGTTAGATTTTAGGTGTGTCAATACTGTCTATCATGCTTGCACATTGGCCCTGCAGGCTTTGGACACACCTATGGAAATCTAGCACGCTCATTACTAATTTGTTTAGCTGCAGCTGTGTTGCTTACTAGTCTGCCATGTTTTTAATCTGCTGTATTGATAAACAAACTGCAACACCAGCCTAGGGTTTCATGCCTCTTTAACCCCAAGTATTCTGGGGGAACCCGGGGAACATTCACCAGAATATAATATTTTTATTTTTGTATTTTTTTAAACTGGGTGCTTAACAATGACTACTGTTTTCCCAGAGTCGGGGATCAGCTGGTACACCAGGTCTACCTGGTCCGAAGGGTGATGCAGGCCAACCTGGTTTCCAGGTTCGTATGAACTATCTTATTTATGACTTTGTTCTTTATTTTTGGTGACATGGTAATCATCTTGTTTTTTTGGGTGTCTTAGTAATTACCTTGTTCTTTTTTTTAGGGTGACATAGTAATTATCAAGTTCTTTGTTTTAGGGTGATATTAACTACCATGTTCTTTGTTTAAGGGTGACATTGCAATTACCTTGTTATTTGTTTTAGGGTGACATAGTAATTATCAAGTTCTTTGTTTTAGGGTGATAGTAATTACCATGTTCTTTTTTTAAGGGTGACATTGTAATTACATTTGTATTTGTTTTGGGGTGACAGTAATTATCACGTTCTGTTTTAGGGTGACAAAGTATTTCTCTTGTGCTTTAGGGCATTCCAGGTCCTCCCGGACCTACTGGGCCCAGCCACGGGCCAAAGGGAGAAAGGGTTAGCATTTCTACATTTGATGTACTGATTTAGATGTGTTTGTTTGTTAACATTTTGATAAATAATTATATAATTAGTACCCTGTTTGTAAAAAACAGAATAATTTCTCCATTCTGGGAGGGAGGGAGAGTAGCTCTGTAAAGTGGTGGCACCAGTTGATTTTTTATTGGGGTTGCTGAGTGGGAGCTTGAATATTAATTGCGGGTGCTACAGAACTGTGGATATAACCTACCAATATACACCCCATGACCAAATGCAATTGCGCATGACACCAAAACGTGTGTAGCCTATGTGTGCCATGTGCACAGCCAGTGAAAATATTCTCATGCATACATTTGATCTGTGGCAGAAGCAATTGCAGGAACCAAGAACAGTGACCGTTCATGAATAAGAGCTGGTAGCTACGGTACATTGCTGGGCAGCTATAGTTACATCTTAGAAGCATACGTGATGTGTTAACATTTAGTAAATTATAGATTTTAAGTTTGTGACACCTGCATGCTACAATAGCTTACTGCAGGAGGTCTGCCAATTTTCCCCACAATCAATTTGGATGAATCCAAAGTTAAAGTGAATTTGTTTGAGGTAGTCTACTGTATATCAACCAGCGCCATAGCTCCATGTCTTTTCATAATGCTGTGAGTTTCACTCCTTGCATGTAATGTATGTATATTTGTGATGGTAGGGTGACCTGGGCTACTCTGGACGACCTGGACTCAAGGTAAATACTCTTGTCAACTATATCTTACAGGCAGATGTTTTACTGAATCAATATATCGTTGCTGTCCGGCAGGAACCAGCTAACTCAATTTCTACGCTTTTGCATAAATCAGTGCTGTTGAACACCCTTTACGTCTGTGTGTTGGTAAAAAAAAAAATTGAAACAATTAAAAGTGTTAAAAAGTGCTTCTGACAAAACCAGCTAACTCCATTGGATCCTCAAACGTTCTGCTAAACCGGCAAAGTCCAGCAAAGGGGGGTGGAGTTAGCTGGTTTTGCTGACTCCAGGCTCCACCCCCTTTTGACCTCCAACCTCATTGTGAGCTTGGAGGTCCATTTAGCTGTTCTTATCAATGATGAACAAAACCTCCTAACTCCATTTGTTTTATTGTTTTCATTTCCTGAAAAATGAACATTTTGAGATATATTAGTCTTGATTATCTTATGTGTTTTTGTGTGATAAGTGGTATTGTTTTTGGTTAAAATAAAAGCATATTGTGATAGTAATCATTGCTATAGAACGTTCAGTAGCAGCAGAACATAAATGTTTAGGTGGGTTGCAAATTTCAGTAACAATTTATTCAGCTTCAATTTGATAGTGTTCCAGTTTTATACATTTCTGCTTGTCGTCACTTCCAATTTAACTTGTTTATTCTGTATCCTGTATGAGTTCTTTCTCCTGATTGGATAACATTTGTATCCCAACCTGAAAATGCATTTTCTGTTAACTAGAGAGCTGGAAAGACAGGCAGACCTTACTGAACAAACAGTCTATAGCGATCATTACTTATCATAATATAGAGCACATTCAAAACATAATAATAATAATAATAAGGGTAATAATAATAATAATAATAATAATAATAATAAGGGTAACAATAGAAGTGGTGTACACGGCAGGCAGTTCTAATGGAAAAAACTATGACCCGTGTACGGACTAGTGCCGGTGAACACGGCAGCGATCATCTCCCATAGTTGCTATGGAGCGTGAACACTCGCGACTGCTATTCGTGTACACTGTCTGTGCCAACTATATTTTCTCAATGGGGGGCAGCAGAGAGCCTTAGTCAGTCATTCAATCAATCAATCAATCAATCAATCAATCAATCAATCAACCAATCAAAGCCAACTATTAGAAATGTGCTCTGTGTACACTGTGTACACCTCCCACACTATGCTATGGGAAACGACGTTTCTGATCATGTGACCTCCCGGGACGCTGTTTCTGGGCGGAGTCTCCAAATTCATGCCATGCAACCCCCCCCCCCCCCCGATGGACCCTCTCGAGGCTAGGCTAGCCTTGTGCAGCCTGGTCCAGCCTGGTCCAGCCTAGTCAAGCCTATTACAGAGAACTATTAGAAATGTGCACTGTGTACACCTCCCAAACTATGCTATGGGAAATGGCGTTTCTGATCATGTGACCTCCCGGGACGCTGTTTCTGGGCGGGGTCTCGCCAAATTCGTCCCACGTACCCACCCCCCCCCCCCCCCCCCCCCCCGATAGACCCTCTTGAGTCTAGGCTAGCCTCAATCAATCTATCAATCAATCAATCAATGCCAACAAGTAGAAATGTGCTCTGTGTACACGGCGTGTACACCTCCCACATTATGCTATGGGAAACGCTGTTTCTGATCATGTGACCTCCCGGGACGCTGTTCCTGGGTGGGGTCTCGCCTAATTCGTGCCAAGTCCCCCCCTGATGGACCCTCTCAAGGATACCCTGGCCTCAATCAATCAATGAATCAAAGCCAACTATTAGAAATGTGCTCTGTGTACACGTGTACACCTCCCACACTATGCTATGGGAAACGACGTTTCCGATGATGTGACCTCCCGGGACGCTGTTTCTGGGCGGAGTCTCGCCAAATTATCCCCCCCCCCCCCCCGATGGACCCTATAGAGGCTAGGCGAGCCTCATTCAATCAATCTTTCAAAGCCAACTATTAGAAATGTGCTCTGTGTACACGTGTACACCTCCCACACTATTCTATGGGAAACGACGTATAACAATACGTTTTTAGAATCTGCCTTTCGGATATGTTGTACAGCTCGCCAAGGCGCACGCGTGAATGTCTTGTTTGTCCCGGTACGACACTCCTAAGTTGACCTCTTACACTTCCGGAAGGCACATAAGAGTCTTAAACCTTAAGACCATCGCAAAGGACAAACTCAAAAAAAAAAAATGTGTCGTAGCGGGACAAACAAGACACCCAAGCGTGCGTCTCAGCCAGCTCTACAACATATCCAAAAAGTGGACCCTAAGTCCTTATCGTCCCCACCCAAAAATCAACCAGGAAGTGGCCTTTTGAGGCACTTCCTGTTGTCCAAAAAAAACGTGCTTACATATTTTGGAATCAGCGTCATCACATTAGTCTAAAGCCAGAGTCTCGAAGAAAAATACAATTTCTAAAAATGTAACAAGGGTTGACTGTTGCAGTCTTTTCGCTGACCGTGTCACTTTATCAGTGTCAGAAAAATTCAGGGCTGGTGCCAAAAAATCCGGCTTACTCTCAATATGGATTGAGAGAAGTTTCGGATTTTAAAAAAATATCTGGAGTGATTAGTTACAGATTTTGGATGCTGCACGTAAATAACACAAATGTACTGCTATTACTGGGGTCGCTTATTCTCCATGCTCGTTGACTCGTACTAGCTCATCTTTGGATATGTAGATATGATGATGATGATTATGATGATGTTGCACGTGCCAACTCACTGAGGGCGTCATAATGCTCTGTGTGACGTCTAGTTTTATGAAATATATTGTAGCCTACTAGCCCTGGAGGGCCCAGAACACTGAGAAAAAAAACCTAAAACAGTAACCTCCGGGTGGTTTAACCACTTTCCCAAGGTTTTAGAAGGTCAAGATTGCCGTCATTCGATCCGGCGTCATCAAAACGGGGGGGGGGGGGGGGGGGGGTAATATGTATTAGGTCACTTAAAAAAAAAAAAAAATATGCCCACCCCTGGAACAGGTAGTGAAATAAACCTAACTATTATCCCCCAACAGGGATTCAAACACCCCTAACCCTAGCCCTACAGCATTTTCTAATGCTGGTCTCTCATCAGAAGTTGGAAAAAACAAAACAATCAAGCCCCCTTTGATGTCTGTGTCACATGTGCACGTGCCTGCAACAGATCAGAGGGTGGCAATTATAAGACACAGGTGTGTTAAAATGATGCAATCAAGGCTTTGACCAGCAGTAGAGCTGTTGAAGGGTGAAGATCTTGAAGAGAAGCACAACTTGATTTTTTTGCATTGCAAGTTAAACCCTCTGGATTGGAGCGGAGTAAAGGTATGTAAAATGAAAGGACACAAATGTATGTGTGCGTGTGCGTGTGTGTGTGTGTGTGTGTGTGTGTGTGTGTGTGTGTGTGTGTGTGTGTAAATATAAGGTTAGAGCTAACATCTGCTAGCATAGCTACCCAAATCCTCTGTTTCCATCCAACATACACAAACAACCAAAATAGAGCTTGTAGATCTGTTATTTTGGATTTCTGCACAGTGTAACATTACTGTCCTGTTTAAAAATGAATGAATGAACATTAATGAAACCAAATGGACACATTTGGGTATTTTTTTCATGTTAGGTGTAGCCTAGTAAGTCAGTAGTGAAAAGGGAAAATGTGCATTTATGAATTAACAACTTAAATGAGAAGTTCACCCAAAAAATAACTTATTTTATATCAATTGCACACCCTAAGAATCTGTAGAGGTGGATGGCAATGAATAAGACACTGGAGAGCATGGATTAATTTCACATTGACTATTCTTTGTTAGGTCTTGCATTCACTTCACAGCATGGTATATAATGTATATGTCACTTCCTGTCCACACCCTTCTTCATATAATCTCCACAGGTAGGTTAACTACAGTGACACCAAGTGGTGTAAAGAAGTAACTACATGCATTAAACTGAGTAACAGTAGGACACAACAGTATCCTTGAATCCATGGATTATTTTTTGTTTTTGTCGCATTCCTAAGCTAATAATTTGATTCCTGTCTCCTACCGGCTAATGTATCCGGTAGGAGACACAAAGTAGATTATTTGTGTTTCCTACCGGAAATACACACGGTCATCAAATTATTGTCTTAGGAATGCCACAAAAACAAAAACAAATCCATGAAATCAAGGCTTCATGGGGTGTTTACTTGATAGAAAATAAGCCATTTTTTGGGTGAACTCATTTAAGGCCTGTTTCAAATATTGAAGACACTTTGTGAGCTTCACGTGTAGTTTGTAGATTGGCTAAGTTTTGCCCCTGCCTGGCTGCCTGCCTGCCAGGCAGGCAGGCAGGCTGGCTGGCTGGCTTTATAAAACCAGTGAACACACTACACATCCTGGTACTTCACACTGCAAGTGCAAGCTAGGGCTGTTGGGTTTTAATTATATGAATGCAGTGGGATGTGTGGCATGGCTATTGCATGTGTCCCCATTTCATTGTTTTGCCACTATAATGCAAGATATCCTCATAGATGGACACACCCTCTAAATGGCCTAATTTGTGTTTCCTGTTGCAATGTTTGTGTTTCCTGTTGCAATGTCTTATATTTGAGGAATATTGGGTAGTCTTAACTAACCAATCTCACCCCTCTCTCTTTTAATTTTTAGAATGCCTCGCTGTCATTTTTGCCAGGCATCCTTAACGGTGGGCTCCCTGCCGGGCCACCTGATTAAACAACATTCCTGCAATAATGTGAAAGAGCGAAAGCTCTTTCTCAACCTCTGCAATAAGCACACCAATACTAGGTGTTGCCCCTGTCCAGTCCCGGGGTGTGGAAACGTGGGCACATTCCTGGAGAGGCATATGTTGGTCCACAAGGATTTGAGTGAAGACCAGCTAGAGTCATTTAAGGAGATCGCCAGAAGAGTGGAGACAGATAGGCTCCTTAAGAAGCTGAGGGACAGCAATCCCAAGATACCTATGATTACCACCTGGGACGACGATGACGTATGTACAATATATTTTGTATTATGTTGGGCTTCCCCTCCTTCTCCTTATGCATCTCCTCTTCAACTTCGTTCTCCCTCCGATTTCCTAGTCTATCTAGTGCTCCTATTCTGCATGCTGATCATGTTTCTTCTCTCCTTACACAGAATAATGATCTGGTGATGGACATGCCCGCATCGCCCAACCAGCCGGCCAGGCGGGAAGTATCATGCCACAAACCTGGGTGTAAGGCAGTTGTGAGGCAACTCATGGTTCTCCAGAGAAAACAACGGTGGCTGAAGGCAGAGCACCAGAGAGCAAAGAGGGAGATTTGGGCCTTCAAGAAGGCTGGCGCACTCCATCTGCTCCCACAACCAGTGGTGCCAGAGGTAGAGGTAGAGGTAGAGGTAGGTAGAGAAATGTATGTAGTAAGTCGTATCTGTCAAGTTGTGTTGTATACATTACCTAACAATTAAAAAATGTACACGTTTTAACTGTAACTTACCTCTCCATACATCAGATTTCTGATGCCGTTTGTTGAGGCCAGGAAGAGTAAACT
The DNA here is from genome assembly GCF_963454915.1 of Gymnoscopelus microlampas. Classification (NCBI taxonomy): domain Eukaryota; kingdom Metazoa; phylum Chordata; class Actinopteri; order Myctophiformes; family Myctophidae; genus Gymnoscopelus; species Gymnoscopelus microlampas. Next base: position 43,108,982 of record NC_139958.1, read on the forward strand.
TCCCCATCGCTGCCCAGCCATGTACTGAACATGGGGAGGACAACCATTCGGGACATGTTCACTAGATGGATCAACCTGCTGTATTCCAAAATCAGGTTTCTAATACACTGGCCAGACAGGGAGTGTATTCACACCACAACACCCCCAGCTATAAAAGCTCTGTTTCCAAAGTTCACCTGTATTGTGGACTGCTTTGAAATCCGCATTGAATCATCCAAAAATCTTAAAGCTAGGTAGGTAGTTGTACTGTTAGGGTGTGTGGGACATAATAGAAGCTAGTGTTCGTGTCCCAACTGAGTGGGATTCATTCGCTCAATATTTATCTGGACAGGAGGGATTTCAGAAAAAAGGCCTTCTATAAGGAGGTTAGAGGCATTTGGGGGTAAAAGTTGGGAACTAGGCCATTTTACATAATTCAAGGGTGCTGAATCAGAAAAACACGGTTCCCAAGCAAAATTCTTAGTGCTTAACCTCCTAATTTGCATATCAAAATGGCTGCCAATTTTGAAGTATTTCTTAAACAACTCTATAACAAAGCAAGCAAATCTGACAAATAAAGTGTATATATTTATGTTCTGAGGGTCATACAATGTGTGGAAGATATTTGTAATGTAATATATGTAAATAAATGTAAATAATGTAAATAAATATGCAAATTAGAGGCCACTATTACAGAAAACGGTTTCGTACTTAAAGTGATTCATCCGCATTCCCCTTATTTTATTTTATTTCTACTTATCTGTATTTTTACCATCCTTAAGACATCTAAAATACATATTTAGATCATGGAAAAATCCTGGTACATTTGGCCCCTGATGACCAAAAAATAAATTGCCCCCATGTATAACTCACCCCCAGAATGAGTTAGAGCCACAGAACTGGTACTGATAACTGAACACAAACTACTTTCAACACAACTATAAAAACTTCCGGCAGCGTATGGAGTAGACGTGTGTGCAGTAGGCTCCGCTCGTGAGAAGTTCATTTTATAGCTTTTAATCACCCTTAATCTTGTGGTTCATTACTGTGAGGCTATCTAACGGCGTCTGATACCTATCTTGCTTTTGATGGGTCCTAAACCTAATACCAGACTAAACATAAAAACGACGAAGGCACAGAACAAACAAACTGACGACGCCATACCCGGCGTGGACAATACAAACGTCAAGATGAGTTCTGATGCTGCGTCGGTAGCTATACTGGCTGCGATTGAGAAACAGGGCAAGGATTTGAGAGAGTTAATTGAAGATTCTATGGAATCTATAACCACGCGTTTGGACTCTCTTGAAAACTCTCTCAAACTTGTGAAGAAGGAACAAACAGCGGCAGCGAAGAAGGTGGACGGCATTGCCACCGGCCTATCTGACCAAGCCACCCGCCTGGATGCATTAGAGAAGGCCTGTCAAGATCTGAAGGCAGCTAATGAACATCTCTCCAGAAAGGTGATCATCATGGAGGGGCACTCCAGGCGCCTGAATTTGAGGGTCGTGGGGGTCCCTGAAGGCCTGGAAAAGGGTCACCCCACGGCCTTTATGACTGAATTGATCGGTTCACTTTTTGGCCCGGAGGCTTTCGCTAGGCCAGTCGAGGTGGACGTTGCCCACCGCATCCCCGCAGCAGCGGCTGCAGGCCAGCGTCCCCGGGTACTGATCGCCAAGATTCACCGCTATCAAGACAAGGAGCTGATTCTACGTCTGAGCAGGGAGAAAGGCCAGCTCTTCTACAACGGTACCAGACTGCACATCTTCCCGGATTACTCTCCTGAGGTACTTAAACAACGCCAAGCCTTCAGTCCTGTCATCAAGATTCTCCGCGACGCCAATGTGAAAACATCTCTCCGTTTCCCTGCAAAGTTACAAGTCGAGCACAAAGGGAAGACCACTACTTTCATCGATCCCGTCGAAGCCAAGTCCTTTGCCGACACGTTGACTGCATCTGAGTCTGACTGATTCTCCAATCGTGGTTGGTAAAAGCTACAGAACCGCAAGATGTGATATACGCTAACCTAGCGGCTAAACATTTCTTCTTATTGTTTTCTTTTCGTTATTTGCTTTTCTTTTTCCTCTTTTTCTCCTCTCCCTTTTCTTTTTGTTTGTTCTCCTTGTATTAATGATTTGGTATCACACTAAGAGGGTGTTATATAAATAAAAATGGAATGCACTATTTTGGGTTAGTGGCTGTTTATTCATTATCTATTTTATTTATTATTATTATTATTATTATTATTATTATTATTATTATTTTATGTTGATATTATCATTGCATATAGTAAGGGTGACTAATCGCAAACTATATTTGGTTGATTCATTTATTTTTTCCTTCTCACTGAGCACTAGGCCTACTGAAATTATTGAGCTCTGATGGGTTTAAGAGACCCATACGACTGCCTAGTTGTTTCGATTAGATTATGGGGGCAGGGGCACTGCCAAATTGTTTGGCTTTTAGGTGGGTTGGGGGAGGGTTGGGGGTTTATGTTATGTGTACCAGACTGCATTCATTTATCATTCAGAACGGGTAACCTTATGCCTATCATGTGTTACATTTGTCCTAAGAGGGCGCTATGAGTACGACTAATAACAGTATTGATATTGGAACATTAACTTTTGTCACATGGAATGTAAATGGCTTGGGAAGTCAAGTCAAGAGAGGGAAGGTTTTTTCTTACTTAAAATCACTATCTGCTGATATTATTTTCTTACAAGAGACGCACATCAACCCTTCTGACCAAACTAGACTCAAGGCAAATTGGTTTTCTGAGGTTTATCAATCTACTTTTTCTTCCAAAGCTCGAGGTGTTGCTATTTTATTTAGAAAATGTGTACCCTTTCAATTATCCTCTCTTATCAAAGATCCTAACGGTAGATATCTGATAGTCTCTGGTAAAATCAATAATATACCTATCACTTGTGTCAATATTTATGGTCCCAATACTGACGATCCGGAGTTTTTCCGGAGGGTATTCAATTTATTACCGGATCCGAACTCTACTAATTTGATTATTGGGGGTGACTACAATATTATTTTGGATGGTCATCTCGATCGTTTGTCAACTCGTCCTTCTCCACCTAGTAAATCTGCATGCACCATGAACAACTTGATTAACTCTTTTAATCTAGTTGATATATGGAGAATACAGCACCCTACCGATAAAGAATATTCGTTTTTCTCACATGCTCATAAATCACATGCACGTATCGATTTCTTTCTAATTGATTCCAAGTTAATATCAAATGTTATAAATACAAAATATCAGGGAATCTTAATTTCCGATCATAGTCCTCTCACCATGTCTTTTAAATGGTCCCTTCCCAAAGCCTTTTTTTCTTGGCGCTTTAATTCTCTGCTACTGCAGGATAGTAATTTCAATGTATACATGAAAGCAGCCATTAATGATTTTTTATTATTTAACGATAACGGTGATGTTTCTGACTCTATTTTGTGGGAATCACTCAAGGTCGTGGTGCGAGGTAAAATCATTGCATATGAAGCCTCTAAAAAAAAAGAAAGGCGCAGACGCCTAGCTGAAATCGAGTTGCAACTTTCTGATGCTGAGAGGTTATACACATCATCCTTGTTAATGAATGATCTGTATTCTGTTATGAGATTGAAATATGAATATAATACCATTCTGAGTGACCAGGTTAACAAACAGATACTTAAACTGAGACAAAAACAGTTTGAACTGAGCGACAAGCCAGGTAAACTGTTGGCCAGACAGCTACGGGGTGAACAGGCAAGTAGATCCATCCTTAAACTCAAATCCTCCTCCGGAGAACTATTAACCAATCCTCAAGACATAAATGATTATTTTAGAGATCATTTCGAAAAGTTATACAGAGCTAATTATAATGCAACTGACGACGAGATTGAATCATTCTTGGTCTCTGTTGATCTACCTAAAATAAATGAAATAGCCAAGGCTGACCTTGACTCTGATTTTACCATTAATGAAGTTAACGAGGCGATTAAAACTCTCGCAAGTGGTAAGGCGGCTGGTCCCGATGGATTCTGCGCTGAGTTTTTTAAAGCTTATAGTGATCTTGTTGCCCCCTTGCTACTCAGAATGGTTAAACACTCTATCGATAGCAATATTTTCCCACAGTCATTTTATGAAGCCAATATTTGTTTGTTACCTAAAAAAGGGAAGGATGAAATGGATCCATCAGCCTATAGACCACTTAGCCTTTTAAATTTTGATCAGAAAGTGGTCGCAAAGATCCTATCAAATAGGCTTGCGAGACACATGCCATCTCTTATACACCCTGATCAAAATGGGTTTATGTCTGGCAGATTCTCCTTTTTTAATACTCGTAGACTATTTAATATAATGTACGCTAAATATGAACCAAATGACAAATCCGTAGTTATATCTCTTGACGCGGAGCGTGCCTTTGATCAGATCGATTGGAGATATATGCATGCCACATTAAGGCACTATGGTTTTGGTGATTCATTTTTGAAATTGGTCAAGATGCTTTATGCCTCCCCTACCTCCTCCGTTCTGACTAACGGCAATAAATCAACATCTTTCAAGCTCCAACGCGGTACGAGGCAGGGCTGTTGTACGAGCTCGTTATTGTTTAATTTAATGCTTGAACCGCTCGCTATAAGTATTAGAAAGCAGCTTGACATCAAAGGAATCAAGGTAGGCAACGTGGAATGTAAATTGTCGCTTTACGCCGATGATTTATTAATCTTTATGATGGATCCATCCTCATCCCTCCCTCCGCTTCTTTCATTAATTAAATGTTTTGGTAAGCTGTCTGGATATTCTATTAACTGGCAAAAGAGTGCATTTATCCCTCTTACAGACAATCTGGATCGGACTTATCTTGATGCTCTACCTTTTAAAATTGCAACAGAACAGTTTACATACCTGGGCTTATCTATTCCTTTGAATCCAAAGTCCCTGTTTAAATATAATTTCTCCCCTCAATTGGATAAACTCAAGTCAGACATCGAGTATTGGAGATCGCTGCCGCTATCTATGATAGGGCGTGTGAACGCAATTAAGATGGTTTCCCTTCCCAGATTTATGTACTTATTTCAGAACATTCCAATCAAGCTCTCATTGTCATTCTTTAAAAAGATTGATTCTATAATAATGTCTTTTATTTGGGGGTACAAAACCAACCGTATCTCAAAGAGTCATTTACAAAAATCTAAGTTACTGGGGGGTTTCTCCCTCCCTGTATTCCAGCATTATTATTGGGCAACCAATCTCAGGGTTTTAATTTACTGGCAAGATCAGCTTCCCCAAACTCCCTCTGATGCTCCCAAATGGCTCCAGTTCGAATCTCACGCAGTGAAGAATAGCTCACTTTCAGCTCTCTTGTTCTCCTCTAAGGAGTATCCCGCACACCTAGTTGGAGACAATTTTGTTCTGACAAATTCACTCAAAATTCTGAAGCAGGTAAAACGAGTGCTCTCAGTTCCCGATCTGTCAGTACACTCTCCCATTTGTTCTAATCATAATTTTATTCCATCTCAGTCAGATACAGCTTTTTCATGTTGGAAGGAAAAGGGCCTGATATATTTTTCTGACCTATATATCAATAACCATTTTGCATCATTTACAGAGCTGAAAGAAGCATTTTCTCTTCCACATGCCCATTTTTTTCGTTATTTACAAGTTAGACATTTTGTTCAAAATCATTTCAATAATTTTGAAAATATACCTCAGGAACACTGTTTTTATGCTTTAATGAAACACCATCCAAACTCTAAACACTTAATATCCAAATTTGTCTCACTGTTCTCCAAGTTAGCTATTCCATCAACAACTCATATCAAGACCTCATGGGAGGCTGATATTGGTGTTGAACTGACTAATGAGATCTGGAGCGAGGGGTTGAAAAGGATTCATTTGAGCACAGTCAATGCCAGGTTGCAGCTTGTCCAGTTCAAGGTCATGCACAGATTACATTATTCTAAGGTCAAGATGAATAAAATGTATCCAACTGTTTCCGATACTTGTGATAGATGCAACATCTCCAAGGGCACGTTGGGTCACACTTTTTGGTCTTGCCCAAGGATTGTTTTATTTTGGCAAAACATTTTTTCATGGTACAGTAGAGTATATGGTTTTTACATCGCACCTGACGCACTAACTGCCCTGTTCGGTTGCTCTGAAGTCTCTCTTGACCTGCCGTACTCTGTCCAGCAGACTCTTATGCTGGGCACACTGGTTGCAAAAAGAATTATCCTGACAGAGTGGAAAAACGCCACCGCTCCTTGCTTCACCAGATGGCTTAATGAATTCATATCGTTGATACACCTGGAGAGGCTTCGTTGCAACAAACAGGACAGTCTGGCAACATTCGAATATATATGGGGTCCTGTCGTGTCCCACCTCGACTCAGTGTGATTGCTCTGTTTTTGTTTTTTTTCTAAGCTCGAGTGTTGATGTGTCCAACTGCATACTGTGGTCTGTTGTACTCTGCCTATATATATTACCTCATTAAGATAGGTTAATTACTCATGCTTACACATTATAGTCTGGTGTTTGTTTGTCTTGTTTTGTCTTGTCTTATAAAAAACCCAATAAAAATTAATATACAAAAAAAAAAACTATATAGAGTGGGATGGGGATGGCTATAGTTACACTTAGACGGCCAACAGGGACTAGCTGAAATGTATTAAGCCCCGCCCCTCTGTGTTCCTATTGGCTGGGCTTTAAACAGCCATAACTCCAATTCCCAGCATCGAAAACCTATGAAACTTCCTAGATGCGCTTAGACGGCCAACAGGGAAAGGCTGAAATTGTTTAAGCTATGTAGCCTAACTTTTCAGTTGATTGCCATACAGGCTTGTGTCCCCCCCCCCCCACCCCCGATGGGCCCTGCCTAGTACAGCCTAGTCCAGCCTATTACTGCCTAGTCCTAGGACTAGGCTAGACCTGGGTGTACTAGGCTTTACTGTACTAGACTCTGCTGGGCTCTAATAGTCTGTTTTCAGCTCTAGCAGGCTTTGCTAGGCTGTACTTGGCTTTATTAGGCTATAGAAGGCAGTACTTTACTTTGGCCTACAAATGTTCATGCAAAACTATTGGTGGTGCACACACAAACTATTGCCCGTGTACACAGTGGTTAATCCCAATGGTCTGAGTATCTACAGGGCTGACAAGGGACTAGCACAGCCTAGTTCAACCTAATAGAGCCTAGTACAACCTAGTCTTAACTAGTCCAGTCTGTTCCATGCTAGTATAGCCTATATCGCCGTCCCCTAGTCTGTTCCATCAAAAGGCTGGACTAGGCTAGACCTGGGTGTACTAGGCTTTGATGTTGTAGTCTCTACTGGTCTCTAATAGACTGTTTTAAATTCCAGTAGGCTGTGCTGGTCTGTACAATGCTATATTAGGCTGTACAAGGCAGATCTGTACTATGGTCTACAAAGGTTCATGCAAAACTATTGATCGTGCACACACAAGCTATTGCCCGTGTTCACAGTGGTTAGTCCCAATGGTCTGAGGATCTACAGGGCTGACAAGAGCATAGTACAGCCTAATATAGCCTATTAGAGTCTAGTACAGCCTAGTACAGCCTCATCTATCCTAGTCCAGCCTTATCAGTCCTAGCATAGCCTGGTACCCCCTCCCCTATTATGTTCTCCCACCAGGCTGGACTAGGCTAGACCTGGGTGTACTAGGTTTTACTGTACTAGTCTCTGCTGGGCTCTAATGGTCTGCTTTCAGCTCTAGCACCCGTTGCTAGGCTTTACTGGGCTCTATTAGGCTATAGAAGGCAGTACTTTACTTTGGCCTACAAATGTTCATGCAAAACTATTTCTTGTGCACACACAAGCTATTGCCCGTGTACACAGTGGTTAGTCCCTATGGGTTGAGGATCTACAGGGCGGACAAGAGCCTAGTACAGCCTAATAGAGCCTATTAGAGTCTAGTACAGCCTATTACAACCTAGTCTAGCCTAGTCCGGCCTGTTCCATGCTAGTATAGCCTATACCACCCTCCCCTAGTCTGTTCTCCCAAAAGGCTGGACTAGTCTTGGATGTACTAGGCTGTACAGTACTAGACTCTACTGGTCTCTAATACGCTTTTTAGCGGCTCTAGCCGCTCTATACCTGACTTTGTCCGTGTGCGTCAACGTTCTGATTGGTCAGGTGCGTCAACAAAGTGATTGGTCAAGCTTCACGCGACACATGGCTATAAACACATTATAAACACATATCAATGACAAAATGTATCAAAGGCGCCGCTACCTTCACACAGGGTGTGATTTTTTAATCTCTAGTAGGCTTTGCTAGGTTGCACTAGGCTATATTAGGCTGTACAAGGCAGATCTGTACTATGGTCTACAAAGGTTCATGCAAAACTATTGCTCGTGCACACACAAGCTATGGCCTGTGTACACAGTGGTTAGTCCCTATGGTCTGAGTATCTACAGGGCTGACAAGGGACTAGTAAAGCCTAATAGAGAGTATTAGAGTCTAGTACAACCTAGTACAACCTACTCTAGCCTAGTCCAACCTGTTCCATGCTAGTATAGCCTATAGAAATGATTTCATGTGCATGCCATAAGCAATGCACAACACGTCGTTGCAAATGCCGGAAATCTGGGTTACGATGCACAGCCATGTGTGCATGTCAGCAACGGAGTGATGATCAACCTCCTTGTATGAATGTGGTCTAGTGTCTAGACTTTCGTTCAACAATGGCCAATACAGTATCTTTAGAGTACTAAACCGTTATCCGTTATGGGGGCCGCTATTTTGCATATTTCGGAGTAGGCTGATTATTATATTATATTATATTATCATATTATATTACTTACAAATTCTTTACTCACATTGTAGAAAATGTATATAGACACTTCATTTGTCAATTTTGCTTGCCTGGCCACAGAGTTATTGAAGATAAAGGTGCGAATTTGCCAATTTGGCAGCCATTCAGATATGCAGATTAGAAGGTCAAAAACTAAACATTTAGCATGGGGAAAAAGTATGTATTTTAGATGTCCTTAAGGATGGCAAAAATACAGATAATTAGGAACAAAATAAGGGGGATGCACCTTTTGCACCGTTTGAGTACTACGGTACATCATTTTATGTAATGGTGGCCTCTAATTTGCATACTTATTTACAATTTATTACATTACAAATATCTTCCACACATTGTATGACCCTCAGAACATAAATATATACACTTTATTTGTCAGATTTGCTTGCTTTGTTATAGAGTTGTTTAAGAAATACTTCAAAATCGGCAGCCATTTTGATATGCAAATTAGGAGGTTAAGCACTAAGAATTTTGCTTGGGAACCGTGTTTTTCTGATTCAGCACCCTTGAATTATGTAAAATGGCCTAGTTCCCGACTTTTACCCCCAAATGCCTCTAATAATCACATATTTCAGAAATCCCACCGGTCTAATATTAAGTAACACTTTACAGACATAAAGGTCAGGTCTATGCATCAAAATGCACTTATAAGACATATTTATAATGCATTATAATGCAGTTATACGGCTTCAGCCTTATAAATGCATTATAATGCTTTATAATTGAGTTAGGATGCATTATAGACCCAACCTTTAAGTGTTGAGCATGATTTCATTACTTGTTCTAGAAACTAATTGAGGTAATCCAACAATTTTACTTTCACAGAGCCCAATTCTACTCAAGCTATAAAAAGAGCACAATGGTGAAGTATTTCATTGCGTGCAGTCCAGCTGGGAACATCACCTTCCTGAGCATAGGATGGGGAGGGAGAGCTTCAGATGTGAACATTGTGAGAGAGTGTGGCTTTCTTTCCCCCAACTACCATCACCATGGGATCAGGTAGAGTCATGTCATCTGGAATCTGTAATGCTACCAGCAGTAGAGCTGTTGAAGGGTGAAGATCTTGAAGAGAAGCACAACTTGATTTTTTTGCATTGCAAGTTAAACCCTCTGGATTGGAGCGGAGTAAAGGTATGTAAAATGAAAGGACACAAATGTATGTGTGCGTGTGCGTGTGTGTGTGTGTGTGTGTGTGTGTGTGTGTGTGTGTGTGTGTGTGTGTGTGTGTGTGTGTGTGTGTGTGTGTGTAAATATAAGGTTAGAGCTAACATCTGCTAGCATAGCTACCCAAATCCTCTGTTTCCATCCAACATACACAAACAACCAAAATAGAGCTTGTAGATCTGTTATTTTGGATTTCTGCACAGTGTAACATTACTGTCCTGTTTAAAAATGAATGAATGAACATTAATGAAACCAAATGGACACATTTGGGTATTTTTTTCATGTTAGGTGTAGCCTAGTAAGTCAGTAGTGAAAAGGGAAAATGTGCATTTATGAATTAACAACTTAAATGAGAAGTTCACCCAAAAAATAACTTATTTTATATCAATTGCACACCCTAAGAATCTGTAGAGGTGGATGGCAATGAATAAGACACTGGAGAGCATGGATTAATTTCACATTGACTATTCTTTGTTAGGTCTTGCATTCACTTCACAGCATGGTATATAATGTATATGTCACTTCCTGTCCACACCCTTCTTCATATAATCTCCACAGGTAGGTTAACTACAGTGACACCAAGTGGTGTAAAGAAGTAACTACATGCATTAAACTGAGTAACAGTAGGACACAACAGTATCCTTGAATCCATGGATTATTTTTTGTTTTTGTCGCATTCCTAAGCTAATAATTTGATTCCTGTCTCCTACCGGCTAATGTATCCGGTAGGAGACACAAAGTAGATTATTTGTGTTTCCTACCGGAAATACACACGGTCATCAAATTATTGTCTTAGGAATGCCACAAAAACAAAAACAAATCCATGAAATCAAGGCTTCATGGGGTGTTTAGAAAATAAGCCATTTTTTGGGTGAACTCATTTAAGGCCTGTTTCAAATATTGAAGACACTTTGTGAGCTTCACGTGTAGTTTGTAGATTGGCTAAGTTTTGCCCCTGCCTGGCTGCCTGCCTGCCAGGCAGGCAGGCAGGCTGGCTGGCTGGCTTTATAAAACCAGTGAACACACTACACATCCTGGTACTTCACACTGCAAGTGCAAGCTAGGGCTGTTGGGTTTTAATTATATGAATGCAGTGGGATGTGTGGCATGGCTATTGCATGTGTCCCCATTTCATTGTTTTGCCACTATAATGCAAGATATCCTCATAGATGGACACACCCTCTAAATGGCCTAATTTGTGTTTCCTGTTGCAATGTTTGTGTTTCCTGTTGCAATGTCTTATATTTGAGGAATATTGGGTAGTCTTAACTAACCAATCTCACCCCTCTCTCTTTTAATTTTTAGAATGCCTCGCTGTCATTTTTGCCAGGCATCCTTAACGGTGGGCTCCCTGCCGGGCCACCTGATTAAACAACATTCCTGCAATAATGTGAAAGAGCGAAAGCTCTTTCTCAACCTCTGCAATAAGCACACCAATACTAGGTGTTGCCCCTGTCCAGTCCCGGGGTGTGGAAACGTGGGCACATTCCTGGAGAGGCATATGTTGGTCCACAAGGATTTGAGTGAAGACCAGCTAGAGTCATTTAAGGAGATCGCCAGAAGAGTGGAGACAGATAGGCTCCTTAAGAAGCTGAGGGACAGCAATCCCAAGATACCTATGATTACCACCTGGGACGACGATGACGTATGTACAATATATTTTGTATTATGTTGGGCTTCCCCTCCTTCTCCTTATGCATCTCCTCTTCAACTTCGTTCTCCCTCCGATTTCCTAGTCTATCTAGTGCTCCTATTCTGCATGCTGATCATGTTTCTTCTCTCCTTACACAGAATAATGATCTGGTGATGGACATGCCCGCATCGCCCAACCAGCCGGCCAGGCGGGAAGTATCATGCCACAAACCTGGGTGTAAGGCAGTTGTGAGGCAACTCATGGTTCTCCAGAGAAAACAACGGTGGCTGAAGGCAGAGCACCAGAGAGCAAAGAGGGAGATTTGGGCCTTCAAGAAGGCTGGCGCACTCCATCTGCTCCCACAACCAGTGGTGCCAGAGGTAGAGGTAGAGGTAGAGGTAGGTAGAGAAATGTATGTAGTAAGTCGTATCTGTCAAGTTGTGTTGTATACATTACCTAACAATTAAAAAATGTACACGTTTTAACTGTAACTTACCTCTCCATACATCAGATTTCTGATGCCGTTTGTTGAGGCCAGGAAGAGTAAACTTCCGTCCCCATCGCTGCCCAGCCATGTACTGAACATGGGGAGGACAACCATTCGGGACATGTTCACTAGATGGATCAACCTGCTGTATTCCAAAATCAGGTTTCTAATACACTGGCCAGACAGGGAGTGTATTCACACCACAACACCCCCAGCTATAAAAGCTCTGTTTCCAAAGTTCACCTGTATTGTGGACTGCTTTGAAATCCGCATTGAATCATCCAAAAATCTTAAAGCTAGGTAGGTAGTTGTACTGTTAGGGTGTGTGGGACATAATAGAAGCTAGTGTTCGTGTCCCAACTGAGTGGGATTCATTCGCTCAATATTTATCTGGACAGGAGGGATTTCAGAAAAAAGGCCTTCTATAAGGAGGTTAGAGGCATTTGGGGGTAAAAGTTGGGAACTAGGCCATTTTACATAATTCAAGGGTGCTGAATCAGAAAAACACGGTTCCCAAGCAAAATTCTTAGTGCTTAACCTCCTAATTTGCATATCAAAATGGCTGCCAATTTTGAAGTATTTCTTAAACAACTCTATAACAAAGCAAGCAAATCTGACAAATAAAGTGTATATATTTATGTTCTGAGGGTCATACAATGTGTGGAAGATATTTGTAATGTAATATATGTAAATAAATGTAAATAATGTAAATAAATATGCAAATTAGAGGCCACTATTACAGAAAACGGTTTCGTACTTAAAGTGATTCATCCGCATTCCCCTTATTTTATTTTATTTCTACTTATCTGTATTTTTACCATCCTTAAGACATCTAAAATACATATTTAGATCATGGAAAAATCCTGGTACATTTGGCCCCTGATGACCAAAAAATAAATTGCCCCCATGTATAACTCACCCCCAGAATGAGTTAGAGCCACAGAACTGGTACTGATAACTGAACACAAACTACTTTCAACACAACTATATAGAGTGGGATGGGGATGGCTATAGTTACACTTAGACGGCCAACAGGGACTAGCTGAAATGTATTAAGCCCCGCCCCTCTGTGTTCCTATTGGCTGGGCTTTAAACAGCCATAACTCCAATTCCCAGCATCGAAAACCTATGAAACTTCCTAGATGCGCTTAGACGGCCAACAGGGAAAGGCTGAAATTGTTTAAGCTATGTAGCCTAACTTTTCAGTTGATTGCCATACAGGCTTGTGTCCCCCCCCCCCCCACCCCCGATGGGCCCTGCCTAGTACAGCCTAGTCCAGCCTATTACTGCCTAGTCCTAGGACTAGGCTAGACCTGGGTGTACTAGGCTTTACTGTACTAGACTCTGCTGGGCTCTAATAGTCTGTTTTCAGCTCTAGCAGGCTTTGCTAGGCTGTACTTGGCTTTATTAGGCTATAGAAGGCAGTACTTTACTTTGGCCTACAAATGTTCATGCAAAACTATTGGTGGTGCACACACAAACTATTGCCCGTGTACACAGTGGTTAATCCCAATGGTCTGAGTATCTACAGGGCTGACAAGGGACTAGCACAGCCTAGTTCAACCTAATAGAGCCTAGTACAACCTAGTCTTAACTAGTCCAGTCTGTTCCATGCTAGTATAGCCTATATCGCCGTCCCCTAGTCTGTTCCATCAAAAGGCTGGACTAGGCTAGACCTGGGTGTACTAGGCTTTGATGTTGTAGTCTCTACTGGTCTCTAATAGACTGTTTTAAATTCCAGTAGGCTGTGCTGGTCTGTACAATGCTATATTAGGCTGTACAAGGCAGATCTGTACTATGGTCTACAAAGGTTCATGCAAAACTATTGATCGTGCACACACAAGCTATTGCCCGTGTTCACAGTGGTTAGTCCCAATGGTCTGAGGATCTACAGGGCTGACAAGAGCATAGTACAGCCTAATATAGCCTATTAGAGTCTAGTACAGCCTAGTACAGCCTCATCTATCCTAGTCCAGCCTTATCAGTCCTAGCATAGCCTGGTACCCCCTCCCCTATTATGTTCTCCCACCAGGCTGGACTAGGCTAGACCTGGGTGTACTAGGTTTTACTGTACTAGTCTCTGCTGGGCTCTAATGGTCTGCTTTCAGCTCTAGCACCCGTTGCTAGGCTTTACTGGGCTCTATTAGGCTATAGAAGGCAGTACTTTACTTTGGCCTACAAATGTTCATGCAAAACAATTTCTTGTGCACACACAAGCTATTGCCCGTGTACACAGTGGTTAGTCCCTATGGGTTGAGGATCTACAGGGCGGACAAGAGCCTAGTACAGCCTAATAGAGCCTATTAGAGTCTAGTACAGCCTATTACAACCTAGTCTAGCCTAGTCCGGCCTGTTCCATGCTAGTATAGCCTATACCACCCTCCCCTAGTCTGTTCTCCCAAAAGGCTGGACTAGTCTTGGATGTACTAGGCTGTACAGTACTAGACTCTACTGGTCTCTAATACGCTTTTTAGCGGCTCTAGCCGCTCTATACCTGACTTTGTCCGTGTGCGTCAACGTTCTGATTGGTCAGGTGCGTCAACAAAGTGATTGGTCAAGCTTCACGCGACACATGGCTATAAACACATTATAAACACATATCAATGACAAAATGTATCAAAGGCGCCGCTACCTTCACACAGGGTGTGATTTTTTAATCTCTAGTAGGCTTTGCTAGGCTGCACTAGGCTATATTAGGCTGTACAAGGCAGATCTGTACTATGGTCTACAAAGGTTCATGCAAAACTATTGCTCGTGCACACACAAGCTATGGCCTGTGTACACAGTGGTTAGTCCCTATGGTCTGAGTATCTACAGGGCTGACAAGGGACTAGTAAAGCCTAATAGAGAGTATTAGAGTCTAGTACAACCTAGTACAACCTACTCTAGCCTAGTCCAACCTGTTCCATGCTAGTATAGCCTATAGAAATGATTTCATGTGCATGCCATAAGCAATGCACAACACGTCGTTGCAAATGCCGGAAATCTGGGTTACGATGCACAGCCATGTGTGCATGTCAGCAACGGAGTGATGATCAACCTCCTTGTATGAATGTGGTCTAGTGTCTAGACTTTCGTTCAACAATGGCCAATACAGTATCTTTAGAGTACTAAACCGTTATCCGTTATGGGGGCCGCTATTTTGCATATTTCGGAGTAGGCTGATTATTATATTATATTATATTATCATATTATATTACTTACAAATTCTTTACTCACATTGTAGAAAATGTATATAGACACTTCATTTGTCAATTTTGCTTGCCTGGCCACAGAGTTATTGAAGATAAAGGTGCGAATTTGCCAATTTGGCAGCCATTCAGATATGCAGATTAGAAGGTCAAAAACTAAACATTTAGCATGGGGAAAAAGTATGTATTTTAGATGTCCTTAAGGATGGCAAAAATACAGATAATTAGGAACAAAATAAGGGGGATGCACCTTTTGCACCGTTTGAGTACTACGGTACATCATTTTATGTAATGGTGGCCTCTAATTTGCATACTTATTTACAATTTATTACATTACAAATATCTTCCACACATTGTATGACCCTCAGAACATAAATATATACACTTTATTTGTCAGATTTGCTTGCTTTGTTATAGAGTTGTTTAAGAAATACTTCAAAATCGGCAGCCATTTTGATATGCAAATTAGGAGGTTAAGCACTAAGAATTTTGCTTGGGAACCGTGTTTTTCTGATTCAGCACCCTTGAATTATGTAAAATGGCCTAGTTCCCGACTTTTACCCCCAAATGCCTCTAATAATCACATATTTCAGAAATCCCACCGGTCTAATATTAAGTAACACTTTACAGACATAAAGGTCAGGTCTATGCATCAAAATGCACTTATAAGACATATTTATAATGCATTATAATGCAGTTATACGGCTTCAGCCTTATAAATGCATTATAATGCTTTATAATTGAGTTAGGATGCATTATAGACCCAACCTTTAAGTGTTGAGCATGATTTCATTACTTGTTCTAGAAACTAATTGAGGTAATCCAACAATTTTACTTTCACAGAGCCCAATTCTACTCAAGCTATAAAAAGAGCACAATGGTGAAGTATTTCATTGCGTGCAGTCCAGCTGGGAACATCACCTTCCTGAGCATAGGATGGGGAGGGAGAGCTTCAGATGTGAACATTGTGAGAGAGTGTGGCTTTCTTTCCCCCAACTACCATCACCATGGGATCAGGTAGAGTCATGTCATCTGGAATCTGTAATGCTATATTGTCTCTGTGCATAACTGTAATATATGTGTCAATATATATTATTGGAATCCCGGCATTTTGAACTGGAAACACATGAAGGTTCCATATGTGTTTCAAGTTCAAATCTGCTATCGAGCCAATCGAATAGCTATGTGGAAAATGACCCAGAACTGAATACTTGTATGCCACCTTCAAGAGCCGTGGGGCTACAGTTATTCACAAAGCCTATGGACCATTGCTTGTCTCCCCCCCAGATCTTGGCTGACAGAGGCTTCCTGCTGCTTGATGACTTTGCTGTGCTGGGAGCACATCTGCTAACCCCTTCCTTCACCCAGGGCCGAAAGCAACTACCTGGCAAAGAAGTGGAAGAGTCAAGAGTCAAGTCAAATGTCAGGATCCACATTGGTTCCACATTGGTAGGTAAAAGGTAATCATTTATTGCCTATATGCTCCTAACGTTATTCAAAGGAAATGTTTGTCGGCAGAACTTTTAAAGAAAATGTACAACTGAAAAATGCAATAACGTAAAAGTCTTTTACCTATCCCCTTTGTGCTGTGACTTTGCTCTGCTTGTGGTTTCTGTAGTAATGTGTTTTTTTCCGGGAGCGGGTTATCAGCCCACAGCCCAACCCCCAACCTGGAGGGCCAGTGGGATCTTTGTCTGGTCTCTACCCTTCGACCTGTTCGGCGTGGGTGACCTTGCCAGGAGTACAATACTCCTGCCGACATAGCTCTAGGGGTCATGAAGACGCGCAAACCACCCCACCACGATAAGGTGGTGATCCCGTCGGGGGGGGAAACAGTCTTTTGCTGTACTTAAATTATAATAATGTGCATGGGCATCTTCTCCGATCCCGCTGGGGGGAAAAAAAAATTCTTTTGCCGTACTTAAATTATAATAATGTGGGCATCTTCTCTCTCATCTCAACAGAACGGGTAATTGGTGCCCTGAAAGGCCGGTTCAGGATCCTTGATGGCCCCCTTTCACTTCGCCTTGTGAAGACCCTGAAAGAGGAGAAGGAGAGACAAGTCACCATGCTCGACAAAATTGTCCATGTCTGTGCGGCTCTAGTGAACACGAGTGAGAGTGTGGTGTATTCATATTAAGGAAAAGGTCAACGTAGTTTGAGTTGAGGTTTACATATTTCCATTGCTACTACCAGGTTACTAAATGCTGTAAGACATCTAAATACCTGTGTCAGCTTCTATGCCTGAGCGCTTTCTCCTATGAAGAAAATATGTGGCAGATTATTTATTTATTCATTATCTCTTACATTATCTCATACATATCTCTCTTTTTATTTGCACTGCGCTGGATGGAACATGCACAGGCAAGGACATTTGCCTACAATCTCTTGTACGCAATCGCAATCACAACAATCACAACTTTTGGTATCCAAACTGATGTGACCATTTTATTTAACTTTTTTTATATGTATGTATTTTGTCTATACTTGTCTACAGTGTTTACTGTTGGGAAAAAGTTATTATATACGGTATACACACACACACACACACACACACACACACACACACACACACACACACACACACACACACACACACACACACTCTGACATTTGGGAAACATTCTGTTCAATAATAAAGGTTTCCTTTGAAGTACATGCGTATTAGTTTTTACATTTATCACTTTGGTGGAAGTCATATTTAGCAGTGTTTTTCAAAATATGATTACACGTTAAATTAATTCTAGTTGGTGATACCTTTTTCCTTCACTTGTGTCTCCCAGGATCTTGTCCTATGCTCAGGGTAAATATGTTGATAGAGCTGTTATTTTTCCTTATCAACCATATATATATATATAACCATGCATGGCGAGACATCACATAAGTATATATATAAGTACCAGACATTTTCATAAAAGGCGACAAAGAAAAACCAGACTCAGAGCACAGGCAGCCATTGGATGTAGGGAAATATCTTGTATTCAGACAGAGAGAGTAATGGAAGGTTACAGTATCACCAGGTGTTCACGCATCATCGGTCGTCGCCTCTCTCCCGTTAAACAGAGAAAGCCCTGGACTTTAACAGCGTCCGGTAACATAAACATATGACATCATTGAAGATACATCGAGCGTCCAGCCGTCGGAGGTGTAATCCTGCCATTGGTGGATAGTGATGATTACGTCGTCGTCAGATGAGGATGATGATGGTAGATGATGATGATGATGGTGTGACAGTTTATCTTTGAACAAACAGCGTCCACATGTCTCGAACAACACGTTGACCTCGGGTCTGACCGGTCACTGGTCAGTGGTGACTTCAGTGGCGCTGAAGGAATTGTTAGCGCAGAGAAGAACACCGAGATACAGTGTTCTCAAAACATTCCCATGTTGACATAACTTGATAGATAGCCTGTAGCCAGTGGCAGTGGCCATGCACAGAGAGAAGTAGAATAGAGTACATGACAGAATTTAGGCCAATATGACACCATTATATTAATTTGACATTTAAAGCAGGTTTAGGGCACTAGACAAATTATGATCAATCAAGATAACGAGATTCTAACTCTATCAAGCCTACATCTTATCATGATTTGGATAGGGTCAAAGGGCAAGCTGATCAAGTCTTGTACCTTGTGACATTATTCAAACCAAATCAGACACAGACAGGCAAACTTAACATTGTGAAGGATACAGAGTTTTAAATGACTTAAGGGCAAACATAAATGGTTAGTTATTCAGATAACATACACATTTGTACTTCTTCAAAAGGACTGTATAATTTATTCAGATATTAATTCAAGATTGTACTTCTTCAAAAGGACTGTATAATTTATTCAGATATTAATTCAAAATTGTACTTCTGTATATATTGGTTATTTATTCAATTAGGAAGAAAAACATGGTTATATTTCATGAACCACACAACAAAGTTTTCCCCTTGCAATTTGCAAATAACTTTATTATAATTCAAAAAAAATCTCAGCTAATGTACTGTCCCAAGCAAACCTTTTCAAAATATGTTTAGATTTAATCAATTTTCAGCACAGTTAATGACATTGGCAGCTTAGCCTTAGAGTGAGAGAAAACTGACCAGTCTGACGTTTTCAAATTGAAATCTGACAAGAAACCTACGTGTCCAGTCCGATTCTGTTCACGTTCAGAAAATAGAAAAGTTACCCTCCTCGCTGTGAAGCTGCGGTCCAGTGCATTTAAACAAGCTGACCTGTAGGTCCAAGTATTTGAGAATGGAACAATACACTCCTGATACCTGTATTTATTACATCATTTTACACTTTATTTGGGAAAAACTTACGTGGAATGGTCTTAAAACTCAAGAAATACTTCCCGATTGCATCATGTAGGCATGGGGGCATCAAACATCTGTCTATCCAAGACATAAGTTGAAATCTGTAAGATAGATGGAAATCAAATTTACTGTTTGGCATGCATGGCAGTAGACCTACAGTTGACTGTAGTATGAAACAGAGTTTAAAACAGTTTGGAACAAAATTTTAAGTTTTAGCCCTGTATGTCACAATTAGCAGGTATTGTGACCTTATTGTTGTCCAGGAATTGGATTAATTGAGTGGCTTACATTCTCGTTCTAAAATGAAACGAACACAAACAAAGCATATTAAACATTTAAATCAAATCATATTTAAATCAAATATTCATCAAACTCCCCTCTATTTGACACCCATATATCTGTAATATAGTGTGTGTCAGAGGATGAATTTGTTGATGAGAAAGAAAAGAAATCAAACTGAAAATCAAGAGAAAAAAAAAATGGAAAAAAAAATAAAAGAAAATTACAAACATTTTAAAGTTATAAAATTATTTTAAAAATTATTTAAAATTAAAATATAACATAATATATATGGAGTCCAGGTGACGAAATCACAATATTGTGTCGGACAGACAAACATCTGCATCTGGGTCTTTGTGTGAAAAAAGAAAATGATTCAAATGCATTATTAGTTGTCCTTCTGATGACAGTGTTACATAAACACATACTGTAGGCTACATTTACTATTTGTATGATTCATTTGTAAAGCCAATAAATCACCACTGACCATGGACACTAATCAGCTTTTACCTGTGTATAAAAGGAATGCTTGGCCTTCAAAGACAATGGACAAGACAGATGTCCCTTTTGATCTTGTACCCAGTCCTTTAGTGTCAGCTTCGTGTCATGTCCCCAGTGGTACGGGCATTTCACCTCCAGCACACCTTTCCCGCAACAGTCACAGTGGACATAGACATCACAGGACACACCTAGGTAGGGTTGTTATTGACAAATGTGAAAACCTGCTTTCTCCACTCTCAGATTGGAATGGCCTTGGCATTCGTGAGAAACATACACCTTTCCTGAGGTTTTCTCTGTGTGGCAGTCCTTGGGCATGGGTGTAAGTCTGGATGGCATGCTGCTCATTATTTCTTCCCCATTGCAGATATATATTGCGGAGCTGTTTAGAAGTAGGCTTACACATTTTGAGGATGGTTTGACAATGTTTGTGTGTAAAACCGAATGTGCAGTTGAGCCAGTGATGCAGCCTGCCCTCTGCGTATGCCAGGTATCGGTAGAAGCCTGCTCAAGAGTTGCTTCCTCCACTAAAGCGACCTGTTCTTCGGTGACTGCTGGAACATGTGGTATAGGATTCTCAGAGCCAAAGAGTGAGCGGAGTGTAGGGGGGAGAATGGTTAGGGGGGCAGAGCCCCAGCCCCTGTGTTGAACCTACGTCCATCCTGACTCCCCCGCCACGGGAACTCACTGGATGAAGCAGTCCGTGTCCTTCCTCAAGATGAAACTCACCAACAACACTTTGGATCAGTTTGGAAATGTAAGGATAGCCTACAACTTGCAGTGTTATGAAAGCATATTATTATTACTACTACTACTACTGTTAATAGCAGTCCCTTATGCATATGCTTAATGCTGTCAATTCAATTTCATTTCAATTCAATTCAATTCAATTCAATTCAATTCAATTCAATTCATTCAATTCAATTCAATTCAATTCAATTCAAATTCAAATTCAAATTCAAATTCAATTTCAATTCAATTCAATTCAAAGGGCTTTATTGGCATGACAAAACATACGTTTACATTGCCAAAGCAAAAAGCACAATACAACAATACAGCAATACAATCAAAACAAAAACTATGTACATTTGAAAGTCTGAATCTTCAATAGATCAATTTCTATGTACCAAGATCACTGGGTGCGGGTATAGTGCGGGAATATACACAATGATTAGTCTTTAGGGTGGTTGTGTTGCGTTTGATATCCTTCTCCTATCACAGCAACTCACAAATCTTGCTGCTGTGTTTGCACATTGTTGTACTTCGCCCAGCAGATATGGGAGTTTTTTGTCATTGGTCATGTTTTCAAAATGTCTGTGTGTGGTTGTAATCTGTGGGAAGTATGTGTCTCTGATGTCTTGGTACAATGGACAGACGGTTAGGAAGTGTAGCTCGGTTTCCACTTCATTTTGTGTGCAGTGGGTGCATAGTCTGTCTTCTCTCGGGATACAGGTCTGCCTGTGACGACTTTTCTCGATCGCAAGACTGTGCTCACTGAGTCTGTACCTAGTTAAGATTTTTCTTTGTTTTGGGTCGGTCATGGTGCTCAGGTATTCTGCCACTGCGTATTCTCTGTTTAGGGCCAGATAGCATTCTAGTTTACTCTGCTTTTGTGTTGCTTCTTTCCAATGTGTCAGGTAGTTTTCCTTTTGCTGTTTTATAATTTTGTTTCGTCCAATGGGTTTTCTATCTCGTGGCTCTGTTTGTGTTTGTGCCCGGAGTTCCATGGCCAGCTGGCTGAGGGGGCATCTCTCTAGAGTTTTGCTGTGTGTGAGTGCCTTGTTATGGAGTGCATCTAGATCGCTTTCTTTTAGGTGGTTGTAGAACTTAAGTGCTCTCTTTTTTATTTTGATTATGAGTGGGTATCGTCCTAATTCTGCCCTGCATGCATTATTTGGTGTTTTTCGCTGGGTACGGAGAATGGATTTTCAGAATTCTGTGTGTAGGGTCTCGGTTTGATGTTTATCCCATTTTTCAAGGTCATGGTTTGCTAATGGTCCCCAGATCTCACAACCATAGAGGGAAATTGGTTCTATCCAGTATTTTAAGCCAAGTTTTAATTGGGATGTCTATTTTGATGTTTCTTTTGATAGCATAGAATGCCCTTCTTGCCTTGTCTCTCAGGTCCTTTACAGCTTGGTTGTTCCCTGTGCTGCTGATGTTTAGGCCAAGGTAGGTATAGTTTTTTGTTTGTTCTAGTGGGATTGTATTTAGGAAAAATTGATGGTTTTGGCGGCTGGATCTTTTTTGATTATTAGATCATCCTGCACTCGCTGCACAGTTACATTTTACCCCAAGAAACTAAGTGTGCTAAGTATGCAATCGAAACAACTTTGGCTTGTCTTCCTTTCATCTCTTGGCAGAGAGAAAAGACAAGAAATAGGTAAAAAAAAAGAGCAGGGGGTCTTCATATTGTCATGTCAAAAAATCACCAACAGGGGTAGGAGAAGAGTGGGTACTGGCTCCACTCTGCTGTGTTTCCACCATGGTGATGGTAGCTGCGTTGTTGGTGTCCACTGTGGATGGCAGCCCCGGACGGGTAGCCCCGGATGCCGGCGTTCGTTTTGAATGGCACAGGCATGCCAACGGGGGCATGTCGGTAGTCTTGGCCGGGCATGGCAGCCTGGCTCTGGACGGGGGCTCGTTGTTGGTTCTGTTGATCTATCTCCCTGCAGAGGTCGAATCTGAAGCCCTGGTTATGCTCGGGAACGGTGGCTACGTCTTGGACGTGGGATTCATAGCTACGCCATCCGTCACATTCTCCTGCCACAGAGACAGGGGAAGGGAGTCCGGAATGCTCGCCAGATCTGGAGGAGGAGACAAGAGGGTTGGGGTTATGCTCAATCCACGCTCAATCATGTATATATGTTGCTGACGTTTTGTTTTTAAGTTTAGGAAAATATGTGCGTGCCACATTACGACAGAACACCTTTAAACCAAAGTTTAAACCAAATGCAAATTATCATTTTAGAATGTTGCCACCTTAACCAACTGGCTTGGCTAGTCTACATTATATCGTATATAGTAAGCCTACCGGTAGTGCTCGTATGCCATGGATATTGGGACCATTTGCTCCTCACTGCTGTAGTCTTGTCCTTGCAGTTCCAAGGACTCCACAGCCCATGGTGAAAGTTGACTTTCCTCCTTGGGACTCTTCATGGCCTCCACTGATTGAGTGGCATAGGGCAACCTCTGGAGGCCTAAGAGGGTAATATACACAGTTTAATTTGAGATCCAAGATTTCTTTATAGTTACATCCCATTATACAAGTTATTCAATTATACTCTAGACAAAGAGTCAGTCAGAGCAAAAGATTGCCCCAAAAAAGCAACCAAATAGCAATGGAAATAATAAATTTTTTAGTATAATAATATAATACAGTATACGACTGATGGCATTAATGCAATTAGAATTCCGTCCTGGTGCAATTAGCACAGATATAATGTTTTGGAGGGGGGTATTACCTGGAGGACTATTGTACACGGCCTTCATATCCAGCTCAGCCTTCATATCCAGCTTGGCTTTCTTGGCAGCACTCTTGGGACTGTTGTTTGAGCGGCACCTCTTGCTTTGAGGGTGGGTACCGTTCTCTCGGAATCCTTTAGCGAAGGGGTTGTGGTCAATCTTCAATTTGGTGATCTTTAAGAGGGAGAAAAGGGTGTCAGCCATGCTAGTATCAATGCTTGCATCAAGATATTATTTAAACAGAAGTTTGTTTTACTTTTGTTGTTTGTTTTTAACACAGCAATGGTACACACCTTGGTGTTCTGGTAAGCAGTGACTGCGGTAAAAGCAGTCTCTGGGAAGGAGAAGGTCTGGAAATGTCCCCAGCAGACCGTGTAAGGGCTGTCTGCCTGGATCACATGAAACCTGGGCTGGTAACGGTGCAGCGAGTGCAGGATGATCTAATAATCAAAGAGAGAGCACAAAACCGCATTAAGCATATGCATAAGGACTGCTATTAACAGTAGTAGTAGTAGTAATAATATGCTTTCATAACACTGCAAGTTGTAGGCTATCCTTACATGTCCAAACTGATCCAAAGTGTTGTTGGTGAGTTTCATCTTGAGGAAGGACACGGACTGCTTCATCCAGTGAGTTCCCGTGGCGGGGGAGTCAGGATGGGCGTAGGTTCGACGCGGGGGCTGGGGCTCTGCCTTCCCGGCTACTTCCCACTTGTCTTTATTCCACTACAGAAGGATACAGGAGAAGAAGGGGGGTTAGGTGTGAAACCGTGGGATCTGATCAAGCAAGTCTCTTCACCAGGTTTTACATAATTTTCCCTGCACAAGAAATACAACATCTGTTGCGTAACAAATAGGCAGTGCATGAAATTAATCCACATGTGATGAAAGTCAATCCTTGTTGATGTTTGCTATATTGGTGATAAAATGAAATCTGATTCTATGTTACATTTAACCACTCTTACGGCAAATGGTAGTTTCTATTGTAAAAAAAAAAAAGTACAATATAGTATGGTATATAATAGTACAAATACATCTAAATCTTTATTATATGAGAAAATGTGGGACACCAGGGTTAATATGTTCCAACATCATAAGGAAACATGAGTCTCTTTCTTATCACCAAATCCATGCGAATGTACTTCACCTCTCTTTTCATGTGCATGCTAATAAGTGTGTGTGAGACCAAATGGTCCAGAGCAACTGATATGAGGGCCATGCAGGAGCTGTGGTGATTGGCCCATTGTGGGTGGGTCAATGTCTGGCATGACTAGTGGCTTAAGATGGAATCTGCAAATCTTCAAATACTGTTTATTTCGGCAGTCAATTATTCTTACCTTGTATCTGAAGTTATCCACAGGAACCATGTCCACCATAACAACGTAATTTGCATAGGGCTGGAGTCCAGAGAGGTTGATGTTACAGTGTGGAAACATTCTCCTGAAAAGCACAGAAACAAAAACAACACTGATGCTCTTACTGTCCAACTTAATTAGGGCCTATAGGAATGCCTGCGATTATTACAGTTGCTGCTGAGTGCTGGGTGAAAGTCTTACCTTCCGTGCTTGGTGATTATCATCTCTGTTTCAACGCCATGGAAGGTCTTCCACAGATCAGAGTTCTCCAAAGTCAAGTTGGTGGATGCCTGCTGGTAGGGTTCATCTGCAGGCGGGTACTGTGCCATGCTGAAGCTAGGCTTGGAGTCTATCAACATAAACAAATAGAATATAGCCAGAATTTAAATCAAGAAATCACATCGGTCACAAGAAATCAGTTTCACTGTGTTTTTAGCTACATGTCACACAAGTTGCATGCTCATGCACTTATAATGCAGTCAAATCCTTGTTGTTAATAATTAACTTATTGCACCAAATGCACCCTTGCAGGTCCATTTGGTTCCATTCGTTAATTTAACTCTGAAGAGGGTAAAAATGGAACCCAATGCATGGACCAGTTTTAAGTAACTCTTCGAGTTAAAATAAGATAATTCACTGTGAGACTTACCACAGATTTGCTGCATTCTATCTTCTTAAGATCTTCGCCAAAGCAGCAGTAGTAGTAGTAGTAGTCTGTGGAGCCTTGAGGTTCTGAGAGAGACAAAGCAATGAAGTGCAGAAAGGTCCAAGAGCTTTAGTTCAAGTCGTTGTGCTGTGCTGTTCATCCATGGAGTGAAGACCTTTAAATATCCTCACCCCTCATGTCTTGGACTCCTGAAGGCCTGACCCTTGAACTTGATTGGTCCTCCCAGAATGGGAGGGGCCTAGGTAGGTAGAGTGCTCAGGGTAGAGTGAGGGGGCAGGCAGACTCATTATCTGGTGTCTAACCCTTTGAAGTGGGCTCATCAGGGGAGTGCTCACACTGTGACATTATGCATAGATGTACTAGAGTTGTTGGTGGCCTTTTGTTCCAGTGGATACACTTGGGCCATCAACATGCTTGCAGAGTACACTATGCTTGTTTGTGTCTGAGAGTCAATGGTTCTCAAACATTTTAAGGTCAAGGACCCCCAAATTGATATGGATTCTCTGTGGACCCCATTTGAAAATGTTTTTTTTTGTGCCATGGATCACCCAAAAGAGAATATTTATCAACATTAATTTAGGCAAAATGGCATATCTACAAGCTTGCAACATGTTGTGAGCTTGCAGATCTGAGCTTGTAAATCTGCATTTGTCTGCCATATTATGTTTGCCCCCAGAATAGGGACATTAGGTTTCATGTGGTTGCAAAGAGACTGAGAAATAGGTTGCTTGCCTGCTTTACTCAATTCCATCTTTCATTAGCCCTGTATGTTTTCTTCCTCTGCCTCATTCATTTAATTTCAACTCTGTTCAATTCAATGGAGCTTTATTGGCATGTGAAACACATGTCTACATTGTCAAAGCAAGTGTGACATAAAACAAAATGTATGTGTGTACATACAATAAAATAAATAGGCCTACAAGAATAAATAAATGAATAGAGCTGATTGCAAAGATTGCAATATTACAAGCAACCATAGTAGGTAACTTAAAAATGTTGTACACACACTCATTATCTCTATATTATTATTATTATTATTATTATTATTATTATTACCCTTATTATTATTATTATTATTATTATTATTTTACGTATGTTTCTTACTTAAATCACAGACACAGCAATGTCCCAAGTGTTCATCTTACCCAGAGAGTTTAAATGTACCCTTGCATATCCATTTATCTAGCCTTAACACTCAGGATTCACTCCAAACATCACAAATGTATATGAATCTTGCCAATTCTGGTTAAAAAAATATGGCTTGCTGTGTTTTTGGCCAATGCCAGCAGATGGCATGATTGTAAGTAAATGTACATACAGTAAATTATTACTGCTAACTAACCCATGATGGTTACACAGTAAAAACAACAGACAATGTTGTTTACTTGTGTGTCCATGACTTTTTAAATCTAACTTTAGCTTATTATAGTGCCTCAGTGTTCATTTAACTCTGGGAGTGTCTTCAAATGTATCCAAATGGACCTGCTGTTAAAAAAATCACACCCAGTGTGAAGTGAGTGGTGATATTTATGAGTTATTAATTTCATCATGCATTTCAGTAGCCAATCACAGCACGTCCTGCAAAGTGACGTGCTTACATTTTTTACATTATTATTAATTTCATCATGCGTCTCGCTAGCCAATCACAGCACGTCCTGCAAAGCTTAGCCTATGGGCGTGTTTTCCACAGCATGGCGTCACAGCGAAAGACAATTTTTCACGACGGAAAGAAAAACTTTCGCCACGGATGGGTCCTAAACCCTCTTATAGGAGCGGTTGCACCGCTCAAAAAGACAGAACATGTTTGGTGGACTTAGATTTCTCCTTCCACGCTGGAGAAGGGGACACAGTCAAATCTGAATTGTCAATTTATATAATTTGTAACTCTGAGAGAGTACAAAATGTAGGGTCCGTTTGGTTACATTTGTACCATCTCAGAGTTAAAATTCAACACTCAGGATGTTTCACTGTGGATGGATGAAACAGATCTGTACCCCAGGGGTGGAGGAACAACATCAGGATGTAACAGCCCTCGTCTCCAGACTGTTCCTGATGGTTGTGCTTGTTGTGTATTGGAGCAGAGAAGGGAGGGAGGGGGTTGTTGTAGTTAGGGTCTGGCCTTGACAATGGTTGCTAATCCTACAAGGCCGTTTGGTCCTGCCCCCTGCTGTCCATTTGAAGTGCCCTGGAAGCAGTGGTGGAAAGTGACAAGTGGGTATTTTGAAGTATTCTTACTTACTACTGGAGTCTTTCCAATTTTCAATATTTGTACACCACAAATATTATAAACATATAGCTGATGTACAAGCTCGCAACGTGTGGCTATTTTCTAAAGATTTGTATACGTTTTGAAAACTTTTAAAGTGGCGCATTCTGCACAATGAGTACTTTACGTATATTTCAATCCCAATATCTTTTGTACTTTTACTCAAATAAAATGTTTAAAACCAGACTTTTACATTTTATTCTACATTGTAGTATTGATACTTTTTTTTTCAGGGGCATTTTCAAACACCTGACTTCCATTTCAAAAATCAGATAATTTAAATATACCCCACTATAAATATCACTCCAATTAACAGACAAACACTCATGCAAAATGGCTACGCCAAGAAAGGTCCCAAGACTTGAAACTGAGAATGAAACTGATGTGATTGGATTCCTATTCAACGTAACCGACAACAAAGTTAGCAACAACGCTTACAAAAGCAATTATTTTAATTTTCAAGTACAAACGGGCAAAAACACATATACCAACGGAGTTTGTTTTACCAAAACGCATCGAAGACAATTTCAAACTGAGGAACAACATCAACAACCCATCAAACTCACCAATATCCGTAGGAATTTCAACACATGTAAGTTCACCAACTCATTTGAAGATTTCTATTGGTCTTTTATTAATGTTATTTCATATACTTAGGGCCTACAAAGCCAAAATGCAGTAGGCCTATATCTTTGGTCACACCGAATTGTTTGTGGATCCCAAATGTCAAATTAGCCTTCAAGATTTTAAGGAATACAATTACAACATTTGTGTAATGTCATTTGACTGACCAGTTGAATCACTTTTAATCCCATTATTCAGTGGGGTTTTTGATCCGTAGATACTGCACTTTGGCTTTATGGGGCAGTTAGGCTATATAGGCCTGGGTTTTCTAGGACTTATATAATATATATATATTATATTAGTCCTACACAGACAGAACAAAAACAATATTACCATAATCACTAAATGTCTTTATTGAATATTTCGATTACAGATACCGGTCAATACGACATCCAGTTCCACGCCACTTCACAACTCCACCAAACTTCAACCATATTACAGTTTCAACGACAACCGCCACCAAATCACCTCACCCTGCACGTTAAAGACACTCAAGATTTAACGCACCAGCAACAAGTAAGTAACCTGGAGTCATGCTTCATCATTAAACTATTTGACTATTTCGAGCGCGCACCAGTTTAACTTTTCCTATTCAATGACAATGAAACGTAGGCTGTTCACTCAAATTCGGTGTGACTGCACCCTTAATGATTTGTTTGAACAAATAACAAAATATAGACTTGCACGCACTACTAGCATTGAATCACTTGTTTTTTAAGTAATACAAAACAATGTGAGTACTTCATCCACCACTGTGTATGTCTATTGGAAGTGTCCTCTGATCTGCTGGGTGCAGCCAGAGCCTGTAATGTGTGCCTGGACGAGAGAGAAGGCAGGATGGGTCCAAATCAGAGCACAGACTATGTTGTTTACTTGTGTGTCCTGCCTGCCCTTTTTGAAAAATCTAACTTTAGCTTATCTTATTTCAGAAGCATAATAATACAAAATAGATGTTGGGAAAAAAATGTCCAGCTGATTTACAAGCTCACAACTCATCACATCGAGATGCATTGTGCACTTCTAGATTAGCTATTTTTTGCTACTTTTTTTGCTACGCCTATAATGACATGCCCAAAATACGCAGGCCAGATTTAAAGTGATTAATGAAAGTAGGGTTGCAAAAGAAAGTGTCAATCTAAAATCTGATTAATCTGCAAAAAACACATTCAGAGATGGAGGAAATAATAAAAGACCTGCATGTTTAGGTTAAAGCCCAAACAACACCTCTGTCTAATTTGTATTTTTCTTGTTCTTTTTATTTAATCACAACCTAGTATAATCTATATTGTTATCGTGTGTATGTATTTATTGCTGTTGTTAGCACAGCCTAGTCTACCTTTCACAACACAACATACAAAAAAGCTCAACCGAATACAAAAATATATGATAAATGGCACATTTAGATACTCTTACTGGTCAAATATTACTCAACTACTGTACAAGTGAAAGTTGCTCATTCAAATTTGTACTTGAATTGAAGTACTTGCTAGAGAGCCGACTTGCTTTTAAAACACATATTCAAAAATGTATGTTTTAAAAACTACAAACAAAGTAATTGTTACAATAATAGTGAAAAATGCAGATCTAGTGGAGTGAGTGAAAAAAAGTACTATATTTGTCTTTGAAATACAAAATACAAATACTCTTGGAAAGCACAGATATTGAAAATGTACTAGTACAATACTCAAGTAAATGTACTGTCCACCACTGAATTAGTGCCCTGAACATCACCCCCCATGGAGGTCAGTGGCAAACCTGGCTGAAGGCCATACATGTGCTAAATGGCCCATTCGCAGGAACGTTCATTTACCCGCCCCCCTTGAGTGCACCATTCTGCACCTATTCATTCACAAATGTGTGCGAGTGCACAGCGTCTACATGCTGTCAATGGTGCACAGGAATGCAGAAATCCAAGAATGCAGAAATGCAAGAATGCGCACACACACACACACACAAGTAAAATCCTTGGTGTTCATTTAACGAATGTAACCAAATTGACCCGTACATTTATAAATGAACACTGAGGATTTACTGTGTACAGACTTTGGATGTATACTAACCACTGTAACCCCTATACTTTATTGACCAGAGTCCCCCAGGGGTCTGTACCAGGTCCCCTCCTTTATTTAACCCCCCAACTATAGGGAACCTAGTAGGATTCACATGATGAAAATGTTGAAGTATGGATCTGTTTGCGTGTTTATGCCTGTTGTTGCTCTATAAAGCATTGTGTGACAAAGCAGGTTGTTAAAAAGACACCGGGGGCACATCAGGCTGAGTAAAAGCATGGGCATACGTGGCAAAACTGGTCCTACTGGTTTTTCACCACTTGTTGCGAGTAGTCCCAGGAGTAGAGTTTGTTCTTCCAGGGTGGATTCTGTGGCCAGGATTTTATCATTTGCTTTTAAGTTTGTCTTTTGCCTCACTGCTGTATATCATAATGTCCTTAATTTGGTTAGCCTCAACCTTTTTCACAGACACATTGTTCCATTGTCCCGGTGTGGTTCTGGAGGTGTAGGACTCAGGTGCAGAACGACAGATACAGGCCGAGCAGTGAATATTCAAGGAGGTTTATTTCTCAAAAACCCCACACTGGGAAATCAAAAGGAAGCATGGACTTAGGTATACACTAATAGGCTCTATTCACAGCAGCCATATTATGAAGACATTCACAGGTGTTACCAATGATACTAATGAAGGCTCTGTTCCATTCTGGTCAAACAGAGTCAGGGTGCTGATATTGTGCATGTTGGCTCACTGGAAACACTCTGTTACACCAGTGGGTCTACAGTTGGGGTCCAGGGACCCTCATGGGCTTCCAAATGGCCCCTTACAGATGTGTAACTCTGAGAGTGTACAAATGGAACCAAATGGACCCTTACGGGTCCATTTGGTTCCATTTGTACACTCTCAGAGTTATGGGGGTCGTGGAAACTACTGTGCTACACTAAATGGAACAGAGCCTTCATTAATATCATTGGTTACACCTGTGAATGTCTTCATAATATGGCTGCTGTGAATAGAGCCCATTATCAAAGACTTGGAAAACACATGGGACAAGAACTAACCACATCAAAATACGACGACAAACTGACAAAGGACCAAACGCACAGGGGCATAAATATAGACAAGGACTAACTGGACACAGGTGAACACAACAGACAATCAACAATGGGATAGGCTAGGGGACTAAGGGGACACAGGTGGAAACACTGGGAATCACAGGACTGGTTAGACAAGACAGGTACGGATAACTAAGCAGACAGGAAACACAAGGAACAATACTACACAATAAAACAAAACACCAAGGCAACAAACTACACAGAACTAAAAGACCAAAACAGAACAGGAATACAAAGTAAAAGTCCAAAAGTAATAAACACAGACAAAGCATGCAATGCTTGTGCATGCAACAGCATTCATCCCCAGACGCACTGATGCCTCGATCTTAAACAGCACTGCACCAACATGTGAGCAGCTCTCACCAAGACTGAAAATCAAGGGAAAATGTGCTTTAGCAACCAACCACAGTTGCTACCCTACTATTATGTTAAGAATTTAGGTACATCAGTGAAACTTAAATGAATGACAAACTCTGAAATATAACAGGAGGGCTATGTATATTAGCCTATGTAAGGTGTAGCGTATCAATAAAGCTATATATCTCTGCTGTCCGGCAGCAACCAGCTAACTCCAAAATGTTCATTTTTCAGGAAATGACAAAAACAAAACAAAAATGGAGTGAGGAGGTTTTGTTCATCATTGATAAAAACAGCTGAATGGACCTCCAAGCTCACAATGAGGTTGGAGGTCAAAAGGGGGCGGAGCCTGGAGTCAGCTAAACCAGCTAACTCCACCCCCCTTTGGTGAACGTAGCTGGTTTAGCAGAAAGTTTGATGTTCTAATGAAGTTAGCTGGTTTTGTCAGAAGCACTTTTTAATACTTTTAATTGGTTCAATCATTTTTTAATCAACACACAGATGTAAAGGGTGTTCAATGGCCCTGATTTATGGAAAAAAATGCAAAAGCGGAAAAATGCAGTTAGCTGGTTCCTGCCGGACAGTATATTCTCTCAATGAAGTATTGGCTGCACCCATCCACTTGTGAAGATGTGAGCTTCCAGGGATCTGTGGTTCTTCGTTGTGTGGGTTGTATAGACCCCTGAAACCATTCAGAAGAGGTTTGTGAACTCCACAAGTGGAAAAAAAGTATTCACATGTTAAAGGAAACTCTACAACTGGACTTATGCCAGTTTAGATGTGAAATATAAATAAGTCAGACACAATCACCCGAGGAGCACATGAGGCTACATAGGATTATACTGCAATCACATCAGTCACTGGTTTACAATGCTCATCACCCAAATACAAGATGGCCTTAGGCCTTTAGGCCTTTTTCACACAAATTCTGCTGAATAATTCATAATGCAGATTATTATGGGGCAATACTCAACTTCCAATACTTATGAGCAAAAAATAAAAATCACACCCTGTGTGAAGGTAGCGGCGCCTTTGATACATTTTGTCATCGATATGTGTTTATGATGTGTTTATAGCCATGTGTCACGTGAAGCTTGACCAATCACTTTGTTGACGCACCTGACCAATCAGAACGTTGACGTACGCACACGTTACCTAAAGGTACCTAAAGGTATAGAGCGGCTAGCGCCGCTAAAAAATGTTCAAAATGACTTTTAAAAGAAAAGCACACTATAATATAGCTACACCAAACCTCTAATGGCTTTACGTTTTGGTTGAGTTAGCTAAAACATTGAATTTGAGTTATATTTATTTTCAGCTCTGTTCTGTACTAGGACTACTGTAAGCCCTTTTTCTTCTACTAGACATGTATTTTAAAATGTTTGTGTCACCAAACAGCAGCAATCACGATCGCTCGACGACTGCAGGAAGACCGCACAGCTGAAATCTATAGACCCACACGGAGATAGACAGGAACGCGTATATTTGGCACATTTCTGCATGGGGGAAAACAAACAACAGTCTGCATTGTACCTACCAACGGATTACAATGCCAAAGAGCTGCTGTGTTGCATTTTGCACAACAAATAAGATTGAAAGAAATTGAAAATTTAAGTCGATCCTTTTACCATATAAAGACAAAGAACCCTTTAGAACAGGGGTACTGAACTACAAATCTTGAGGGTCCACAAATCATTTTTTGAACAAGGCAAAGGTCCGTTTATTTAAGTCGGTCAATCAAGCCAAGCTTATCAAATCGGATCCCCTCCCAACCAACCAACTTAATAAAACTGGGGTGCAGAGCAGCGGCGCAAATCTGCCAAAACATTTTTTTCCCCCTCTAATCTAGCTAATTTGACACTGGGTTATGTTAATTCTTCATTATTAATAACTTAAGATGCATAAGTGGGTTCAGGTTCTATTATATAAGTATTTTTAAATTATTTTAACATTTATTTTTATTATTCTAAATGACTTGGGGGGTCCAATCTGAAGCTAGGGGGAGACAAATCTCCCCCGTACCCCCCCGGGATTTCCGCATCTGGTGCAGAGTATGAAAACATACACGAAAATAAACATGAAAACAACAGAACAACAATTCAAATACTTTCAAATATATCCAAATATATATCTCTTTTTTTTAACCCAGGGTCCACCTGGGCCGCGGTCCGCCTGTTGAGTACCCCTGCTTTAGAAGGACGAAGTGGCTGCAAGCCATTCACCGGGAGGATGAGCTTGCATGGACGTCTGTGGAACCCGAGGACCCTTAAGTGTGATTGATTAATTGATTGATTGATTGAATACTTTATTAGACAGAAATGCAACCAGTACAGGTACAGTTATACACGTGGGCTAAAAGGATAACACAATAAAGTCCTGAGGACTTGTTTCCATTGCGGTCCTGTGTGTTATTCAATTCATACATCATGAATGAGTATGCATGAGATCATGCATACTCCACTTTTAGTGACAACATTAAATAGGTTCGGTTCTGTCCAGCTGTTCGCGGTGCCGGCGAGATGTTGTGACATCCCAAGCTAATTTTGGTGTTCCACGTTGTTTCTTCATTCATTCAGCCCAGCTTCAAGTTCATTCTGTCAGTGAAGCCAGTTTTGAAGAGACACGTACACAAGCAACTTCCAGGAGGAACAAATACCTCTGAAATCTACAGTGACCATTTCAAAACATCTAGCTATCCTATCGCTCAAAAGGAAAAACCTCGCAATATCCAGAACAGATATTAATTTTAATCATCTGTTCCACTTCCAGGCAGCGGTGCTGCTGCCAAACGATCTGAGTTTTAAATCACACACACACAAGCAGCGCCGTTCTGACCACTGTGGAATCTGTGTAGGCTATATAATACATATGGCTACCCCAGACCCATAGAGAGAGAGTTATGACACGCTTTGATCTCGCCTCAAAGCGGGATGGTATACTGTAGTTCCAAACATTGGAACTATACCATTGAGATCGAGCATTTCCACATTCTTACAATGGGAGTCAACACTAGTGGCGTCACTCTCATATTAGATCACGCTAGGCTACCCTATTACCCTTACACCAACATTGTTCAAGTGAAGCAGTTTGTATGCTTATTTATTTAAATGATATAATCACTTTTGTCTTTTTGCACTCTGGGTCTCCCAAGGTTAAACCTTCATCAGGAAGGTATAATAAACCGAAACGTTGTTGTATTCCCATTACATCTTTTTCTTGCATTTGAAGACAGTGTGCGGGAGTTTTTTCTTTCAGTAGGTTTATTCATTTAAAACTAGATTTTCTTCTTGTTTTAATGTAAGAACAATGGCTTCTATTTCAGCATGCTAACTTTCCAGGGTAGAGAAGGGCCATAGTTTCTATTAGCCTGGAATCCCCATATGATGTCATTGGCAGGCAGGTTTCTGAACTGTCCACAGCCCCCCAATGAGACAGAGTGAGTTAACAGCAAGTGTGCCATCTTATGAGCATTAGTGAGGACCAATTATATGAAGATAAGGTTGAAAATCCCCTTTAACTTATATAGAAGTACTAAATAAGATTTTGGTAGCGATGGGAATAAAGCAAAATAAAGTGGCAGACAATGTATTAACTAACTTCCATGTCCACAACTGCAATTATTTTTGCCATCATTTCCCCATCATCACAGTATGGCTAAGATATGAGCCCCCATCCTTACATACCACTGTTCCCCTCTAGCTGTGTACTGTACTTACAGGCTAGGTACATTGTAAAGTATGCACTATAAAATGAATAGTTACTCCCATCATGTTCCCTGTAGTAATACTTTCACTACGAGGTATGCAGGCTTTAACATGTACAGTGCTTGTTCCTGTAAGTAAGTAAGTAAGTAAGTAAGTACATTTTATTTATATAGCACCTCTCACAGAGAGAACTCACAAAGTGCTTAACATACATTGAATAGAAGCAAAAACAAGCAAGAAAACATTAAAAGCTATACAGTTCATGTGCATCAACAACATAGACATAGAGATTATAACGAGACAGCAAATGCTTGTGCAAAAAGTAGAGTTTTCAGTTTGTTTTTAAAAATGTCCACAGATGGTACCTCTCTTAAAACTTGAGGAAGTGTGTTCCAGAGTCTCGCTGCAACCGATTGGAAAGCTCTGTCGCCTTTGGTTTTTAAGAGGGTTTTTGGAGTCTTTATGAGCCCCTGGTCAGCTGACCTTAGGGCTCTTGGGGGCTCATAAGGCGGGACTAGATCGGCTAAATATTTCGGAGCCTGACCGGTTCTCTGTAGGTTAAAACTAAGACCTTAATATTTACCCTGAGGTTAACGGGGAGCCAGTGCAGTGCAGACAGGACTGGAGTAATGTGGCATCTTCTATTTGACCTAGTGAGCAATCTGGCAGCGGCATTCTGAATCATTTGCAGGCGTTCCATGGAGGTTTTACTGAGACAGGTGAAAAGTGAATTACAATAGTCCAGGCGTGATGAGATGAATGCATGAATAATCATTTCGAGTTCCGGGTAAGTGACTATGGATCTGAGTTTTGCAATATTTCTGAGGTGGAAAAAGCAGGTGCGTGTTACAGAACTGATGTGGGTGTCAAGTTGCATGGTCTGATTAAAATTGACACCCAGGTTTCGGAGTTTGGGGCGGACATTTTGTCTGAGGGGCCCAATAGAGTCCATCACTTTTGGCACAATGTGTTCTGGTGCCACGATGTTTTCGATTAATTTAACAATAAAAAGTTGGCTGACATCCAGGCCTTTATAGCTGACATACGATCGTGTAAAACCTTGAAATTAAAATCAGCAGGGCTCTTGGGATTAAAAGAATAATAAAGCTGGATATCATCTGCATAAAAGTGATAAGAGATACCTTTAAAAGAACTGATAAGGTGCCCTAGTGGAAGCATGTAAAGTGCGAAAAGTGTAGGCCCAAGGACCGATCCCTGAGGGACGCCATATGAGAGGGGGGTTAATGCTGACACATGGGTGCCCAAGGCTACAGAGAAACTCCTCCCTGTAAGGTAGGAGGAGAACCAGTTTAGGGCCCTCCCTGTGATCCCCACCTGTTCTCTGAGCCTATTAATTAAAATCTGGTGATCAATTGTGTCAAAGGCCGCCGTCATGTCCAGTAGTACTAGGATCGAACATTTACCAACATCTAAGGACATCATTAAATCATTAGAAACTCTTAAAAGGGCTGTTTCTGTGGAGTGCATTTGTCTAAAACCTGATTGAAACTTATCTAAAATATTGTGGTCATTTAAAACTGTTAAAAGTTGGGTGGCAACAATTTTCTCTAAAATCTTGGAAATAAAAGGGAGTTTAGAGATTGGCCGGTAGTTGCTGTGGGCTTCGGGATCCAATCCAGGCTTTTTAAAAAGTGGCTGTACAGTGGCTGTTTTAAAATAAGAGGGGACAGTGCCAGAGGAAAGGGAGAGGTTAAAAATATGGAGCAGAGATGGGCCGATGGAGCTAAAAACATCTTTTAAAATAGTGGTTGGAATGATGTCTAGCGGACTGGTTGAAGTTTTCATGCTGCTCACAAGTTCGGTTAAAAGGCGGAGGGAAACGGGTGCAAAGGAATCTAAAATACACCGGTTTGTGGGGGGCAGGTGGGGAGTGGGAGTAGAGTGGATGATGCCTGCTCTAATCGTCTCAACTTTGTTTACAAAGAATGAGAGAAATGCATTACAGTCAGTGATGGAAAAAACAGGGGTGACAGGTGTTGGTGGACAGACAATGTTGTTTATGGTGTCGAAGAGTACTTTTGGGTTGCGTTTGCTGGAGGAGATTAAATTAGTAAAATAGGCGGCCCTCGCCGCCTTGACCATGGCGTTAAAATTATTTAAAAGATTTTTAAGTTGTAGCCTGTGGGCCTCGAGTTTAGTGGACTTCCACCGCCGCTCAGTCTTTCTGCACTCTCGGCGAAGGGAACGAGTGTCCTCATTTAGCCATGGGGCTTTGTTTAAAGTGCGGACAGTGCATGACTTAAAAGGAGCAACTACATCCAAAATATTATTACAGTGCAGGTTAAAAGACTGGACTAAAGTATCAATATCAGGGTCAGTAGATGGTGAAAACATAATGTTAAAAGCAGCAGAGAAATGTTGAGCTGACAGGCTATTTATCATGCGTGAGTGCTTAATGCGCGTACCAGCAACACAGTCAGGATTAAAAGTTACATTAAAAACTAGTGATTTATGATCTGTCGTGACCATATCCTCTGCGACAATGCTGCTCACTGCAAGGCCGAAACTAAAAACAAGGTCCAGAGTGTTTCCCCTGTTGTGCGTGGCCCCCGAAACATGTTGTACCAGATTAAAAGCTTCTGTAACCTTGAGAAAATTCACTGCAGCGCTATCTGTGCTCTTATTAATATGAAAATTAAAATCACCAAGTAGAATAAATCTTTCGAACTTAATAATGGAGGTTAAAAGGTCACTAAAATCAGATAAAAAAGTGCTGCTATAACCAGGGGGACGGTATATTAAAATACAATAAAAAGGATTTGTGCGACCAATTTTGGTAATTAAAAGTTCAAAAGAGCTGTATGGGCCAGCGCATATCATCCTAGATGGAAAACATTGTTTATAGACTAGTGCCAGGCCTCCTCCGATATTAGATCCAACTGGCCTGGGCATGGAGGTGAAGGAGCAATTTGGCGGACACAGTTCTTTTAGGGATGTGTATTCTTCTGTCATTTGCCATGTTTCTGTGAGGCAGAAAATGTCCAGGTTGTTGGTTGTGAAAAGGTTATTGAGGATAAATGAAGACTGGGTGATGGAGCGGGCGTTGAGTAATGCCATTTTTATAGTCCTTGGTCCTGAGTGGTCTGGAAGTGAAAGTGGCTGGTGGGAGGGAGGGAGTGGGACAAGGTTGCTGAGATTTGTTCTTATAATGTTAGGCTTTTGTACAGTTGTGGCTGGGGGTCTGAGGGAAATTATAACAGGAATCTGAGTAAATGCTGGGCGAGTGGATATGGGGGAAATGGGATTTGACTGGCGTCATTCAGAAGACAGGTGGCGGGTAATGTTGTTTGCTAGAAGTTTTTTGCCATTTTGATTGAGGTGTACTAAGTCATGGTAAAGTGATGGGAATTTCCAGAAATGGTCAAAGTTGCTGATGAATCCATACCCACAGGCTTGGCAGAAATGACATAGCCAATTGTCAAGCGGAGTAAATTCGTCTGAAAATTTCAGGGCCACGGTGGCGGGAGGGGATTAGACCCAGAAAAATAACAGACCGATTTAGACTGTCAATTGTAGTTGCCAGCACTTCATAGTCTGACTGCATTTTGAATGCTTGTTTATGCTTAGTGTCATTGAAACCTACATTGAGGATCACTGTGTGGGCAGAGGGGTGGCGTTTAAGAATGACTGGAATGTGGGGGAGTAGATCGGCAATTTTAGCACCTGAATATGAATATGTAATACAGTTGGGAATAGCGACTTCACGGATGATGGAGTCGCCTAATAGAATGTATTCAGGTGAATGTGTGAGCGGGAGGGCCAGGGGGTGCAGTACGTTAGTCCGACAGCGCATTCCTCCGACAGCGCAGCGCTCCGACGTTTCAATACTAAACCCGAACCAAACCCGCACCCTAACCCTAACCGCACGCGGATGCCACATAGTCGGAGAAAAGGTCTGTCGGATTATCGCATGCCTCCCAGGGCCAGGTTGTGAGAGATTGATGCAGCTGATCGTGTATGGAGGGACACAGCTGATTCTAATGAGGAAGGGGGAGGTAAATCCCGAACGGGGACAGTAGTAGTCACTTCACCTGGCGTTGCTAAATGAATGGCGGGGATGGAGATATTTTGCCTCGGTGAACTGGGTGAGAGATGTCGGCGCCGTTTTCCTTCGTGGCCGCCGTGTCCTGGTTTCGGCGTAGAGGTGAGGGAGGTAGTCGAGGAGCCCGAAGATGAGTCGGGACCGGAGCGTTTCCCTGGCCGAGACGGCGCGCCGGGGAGTGATGGTGGGATCCAGCTGGAGTTGGCCGTCGCCGTCGCTGATAAATCCTGGAGCGGTGTGTAGGCGTTTGAGCACGGGAAGATGTTAGCCAGGCTGCAAGCCTCTGATCCGGACGGGTCGAAGAAGGACAATTTCCTGTGTTGACTCTTTACCACCGAGACCCAGGAGGCAGTGCGTGGGGGCCACGGTTTTTGTTTACCGGTGCCCGGAGCACTTCCCCCCGGCGTGTGAACTGCTGCGGCAGTGGCGGCGTCGGGCGTCCGGGTTGCTACGCTGGCACCCGGGGTTTCCAGAGTCTTCAGGCGGTCCTGGAGGAGCGATTTGCGGGTAAGTAGGTCTTTGACCAGGCTCGTAATAGAGCAGAGCTCGCTTCTGATGGCTCCCATTTCTTCCCTCCTGGGAGGCATGTTTGTTTATGTTTGGAGAGATGCTAGCATCTAGGCTAAAAACAAGCCACAGCTAGCAAGCCACTGGCTAGGCTGGCCTCTAGGTTAAAGACGAACCACAGCCAGCCAGCCAGCAGGCAGGTACAGTCTTAGATAAGAATAAAAATAAAATGATCGAGGGGCCCGATCACTAAGATCGCTTCGGTGATACGTGAAAGTAGGTCACCAGGTTGTAATCCAAAAGGTTAGTAAAAGACTGAGAAAGTAGAAAGTGATTTAAAAGGCTTTTAAAGTGTAACTTTCTGGCGGAGCGTCACACAGAGCGTCTGTCTCTCACGGCACCCTATAGATACATGGGCCCCTTCATGTAGCCTAAAGTGCTTGTTCCTGTACTCTGCCCTACAAAACGAAAGTGAACTACGCAAAGAATCAACATGATTAAAAAGGTTTTCAAGTGTTTCAATTGGCCAGCGACAGTGATATTGAATGTAATTGTATTCTGTTCTAGAGGTCATTGTTTATCCCCCCAAATCATGAAGGCTGATTTGACCTTTGAGACAAATAATCACAAAATATAATGAATGCACCTTCGCTTTGTAGGGCAGCACTGTTCACAGTAGTTATTGTAGTACAATATTTCCATAATATAATAATGTAGCAAACATAAGAAACCTGTAGCAATGAAACCTTTATTAAAACAAACCAAAAACAAATGTAAAAGGAGATCTTTGCCTTTCCAAAAAACATTTCAATGTACCATCAAATATGAATCTGGAAATAACCTGTACCTGACGGGGTGCTCCTTCTATTCCGACA
The DNA here is from genome assembly GCF_963454915.1 of Gymnoscopelus microlampas. Taxonomy (NCBI): domain Eukaryota; kingdom Metazoa; phylum Chordata; class Actinopteri; order Myctophiformes; family Myctophidae; genus Gymnoscopelus; species Gymnoscopelus microlampas. The sequence continues at coordinate 43,150,338 of NC_139958.1, forward strand.
TCTCACCACTCCGACTAGTGGCTTCCGCGTGCGGTTAAGGTTAGGGTTAGGGTTAGGTATAGGGTTAGTCAACGTCGGAAAGGCGACATGTCGGAAAGGAGAAATGCACCCGTACCTGACACTGTCACGTAACTGTGTTGGTGTAAAAATAACAATTTGCCTAATTGTATAGGAGTAAAAATAACAATATTTGCTACCAGATTTAGTGGAGTAAAGTACTGGGAAAATGGACATTATCAAGTACAGTAATAATACCTAAAAAGTGTAGTTAAGTACTGGAGTAAATCTGAGAGTGTACAAATGAAACCACATGGACCATTACGGGTCCATGTGGTTCCATTTGTACACTTTCATTGGGTCTAACTGAGTACATGTACAGTACATAGTTACTTTCCACGACTGGCATATACCGTACGTATTCTAGTGATTATAAAACAATGTGAATCTCTTTTTTTTTGTCACGTTTAATTAATGTGCTTTTTCCCTTCCTAGAAATGTTGTGTGGTCAAAAGTACAATATTTGTCTTTGAAATGTAGTGGAGTGAGTAAGTATCCCAAAATAGTATACATCCTAAAATCTTAATTACTTGGGTAGAAGTAATCATAATCAAACCAAAATAGCAGATCTACAAGCTCAACAAACCTTGTAGATCATTCTTTCATTCAATGAAAAAACAAGACATGTGAATTAGGGGACTATTAACAGGATTCACATCGCTAAGTAATGGAGCACAGGCATTACCACGATCGGCTTCAAACAGATGGTGCAATAATATTAGCTTTAGTATTAGCCACATCCGGCTAATTCCCGCCGGAACACCTCATCTTTCAGACTTCAGTTGAACATTAATACAATTATTACATATTTACATGCTGGTTTAAGGACATCCTAGCATTGCCAGATTGCTACTGTGGCTTTAACACATATAAAAAAAGATCTACAAAGGGTTTTCTCCTCTAGTAAAAAAAAAGGATCCAGCAAGACTTCGATCTTCCAATCAGCCACACACACACACACACACACACACACACCCCTACCCTGCATGAATCCTCATTATGTGAAGATGTGCATTTTATTATTTTCTCTCCCCTGTATGAGTCATCATGTGAGTTTTTAGACCGATCGATGCGACCACAGCCTTTACCACAAACTCCACAAGTAAAGGGCTTCTCCCCTGTATGAGTCCTAATGTGAGTTTTTGCGTCAATCTTTTGTGCAAAGCCTTTACCACAAACAGCGCAAGAAAAGGGCTTTTCCCCTGTATGAGTCCTCATGTGAGTTGTTAGATTACCCAACTGACTAAAGCATTTGCCGCAAACTTCGCAAGTAAAGGGCCTTTCTCCAGTATGAACCCTCATGTGTATTTTCAGGTCACCACTATGAACACAGCCTTTACCACAAACTGCACAGATACATTTTTTCTCCCTTGTGCGACTCCTCATGGAGTGAGTTTGTTTCGATGATTTCAGATCCTGGGTCCGCTTGTCGTTCGAAGACAATCTTTGCCGTTCTACACGTTGTGTCTTGTGGGTTTTCAGCGTGTTTAAAGCTGAATGACCTTCCCTGGTCTCCCCCAAGTCGTCAATGTCCACAGTTTCAGATTCAGGGCTGTGTGGAGCCCAGTCATCACGGTCTTCAGTGTCAGATTCGGAACAGGGGGAAGAGAAGAGCTGGTTATCGCTAGTTGCTTGTGACGTTCCACAGCCCTCTACATCCGCTCGTGTAGTCATGTGTTGAGTCGAGGTGCTGGCTACAGGCTCTGTGTCCTCTGTAACGCCAGATTCATAACAATTTGACGGCTGGTCTTTACTAGTCATTTGTGAGGATACCCAATACTTTATATAGGCTTGTGTTTTTATGTGTTCAGTTGAGGTGCTGGCTACAGGCTCTGTCTCTCTGTTTTCATCATCATCTTCACGTTTCACTGTTAGTAATGTCTGTGTTGACCTATCAGTCTCCTCTGGTCTTTGAAGTAGCTCCACCTGTTCCTCTTTAATCTGTGGAGGTTCTGGTTCCTCCTGGACCAGACTGGGGCTCCTCTTTTGTTGTTCATGGGAAACCTCATCTTTACACACAGGGAGCTGCATGAAGTCTAGGAAAAAGAGAAAATAATTCAAACTTAAAAATGTCCTAATGCAGTGTTTCCTCAGTTTTATAGCTTTTTCTTGCCAGACCCAGAGGGTCGGCCTACATGAGGCTTTGTCGGTCGGTCGGTCTGTCCCTCTTTTCCTCTGCGCACACGTCATGCGAAGTCCGGCCATTCAGATTTCAACCACTAGGGGTCTGGCAGTACCAGGTCTCCTGGTACCCTTGTTGAGGAACTACAGCTGTAAATAATACCATAAGTCTATCCCCATTTATTAAAGACATTTGTTATTGTCAGAAACCATTCTAATCTACAAAGAAACTTTAATTATGTTGGAAATTGGCTGGTTCAAGTTTTGTATAGTAATGATATTATTTATATTTTTTATAAAAATGTAGCATAATCATCATCACTTTATTTACTCCGCTTCCTCATCCAGTGCTGGCCCTCCCTAAACGCGAACTACACGGCCACTTAGGGCCCTGGGAGTTGCCAGATGCCCCCGCAGGCTGCGGTCTAAAGTAATAATTCAGCGTGGACTAAAAAAAGTGCTCCGGTGCACAGGTCTCCGCCAGGCCGGGTTGTCTACCTAGGGCTCACAAACATAAAACATCTTGACCACATGACCCGAGATAATGTGTACCGTTTGTGTGAGGTTTGGACACAATCTGTAGGAGTAATAGCAAAAAACGTTGAGAGGGGCTGTTGTAGCGCCACCATGAGGCCGATGTGAAACATTTGGGGTGGAGGTTCTTTCTTCGCCTACTTTAAGTATGCGTGCAAAGTTTCAAAGCAATCGGGAGCTGCATTCATGATTTGTGGCATTTTGTTCAAACGCAAAGTTTGAATATGAAATAAGGTGTACCACAAAATCTTAATAGCAGATAGAAATGTGTTTTGCAAAAATATGCCTCATGGTAGCGCTATAACAAAATATATTTGGGTTGTACGTTTTTCCTTGGCATACTGGGAGTGTGCGTTTCTCACAATTGGTCCAGTGGCATGTTTTTGGAAAATAGGCCCCTACCAGCAACTTTGAAAGCCAACTGTAGTCAATCGGAATGCGACCCAAAAAAACTGACTGATACTGTACATCTTTATCACATGACTACAGAGATATGGTATACCAATTTGGGTGAAGTTTGGACCAAATCGGTAGGAGTAGTAGCATGGTGTAACACCATGCTACTACTCCTACCGATTTGGTCCAAACTTCACCTCAAATAATAAATGATAGCTATTTTATTATTATTGTTGTATTATTTATTGAAATATATGTACTGTGTACCTTAAGTTTCTATTAGTTACACTGTAACTAATAGAAACTTAAGGTACACAGTACATATATTTCAATAAATAATACAACAATAATAATAAAATAGCTATCATTTATTATTTGACCCCCTCCTTTTATTCCCTCTACACCAGATCTCTTAGCCAAAAGCCAATCTACAAGCTGACAATGTTCAAACACAACACTTTGAGAGCTTGTAGATTGGCTATTTTCACCAAACTTTCACCCTGGAATAGGGACGCTTGGATTAATGTGCTTAATCTAATGTAACCTAATTTCTTTTAAACCTAACATTAACCAAACTAGAGTGGGTCAAGAATGATGGCAAATTGAGGTTAACATAATTAATAGTTGTCACAATATTGTCATTGCTATTGTTGTTGTTTTTACAACATTTCCTTCCTTTCAGGGCTGTGTTTGGGCATGGCACTTTATGGTTCAGGCATAACTGTTACTCATATGGAGGGGAAATGGAAATACGTGGTCTATTCTCTCATATATACCTAGCCTGATTATCAGCCTGAAGCTGCATGGAGCTTCAGTCTCAAATTGTGCGGGCAATATCCCTTTACAATTTGTGTCCCGGGACATTACCGTAACAATTTTAGATGTGCCCCACTTCTGATTTACGTCGTTAAGCACAGTAGATTTGCAGAAATTCTGAGAAATCACAAAATATGAACAGGGATTTTGAAAAAAAACATGTGACGTATTCGAATACAGTTTGAACCGCGAAAAAGTCTTGTGCGCTGTTTAAAGTATGTTCGTGTTTCTGCGATAATTATGCCATAGTAATGAGGCTGCAAAGTGAGGTGGGTTTGAAGATTTTCATAATACATTCTATGAGGGATGAAAAATGTATGAATAAAGTTAAATATTGCAAAAAGTATAAACCTTTCCAAAAAAAATTAATCACCAAAGAAAATTATAAGATAACCAAACCTTTTAAAGTTAGAATTAAGTTTCTAGGTGAAAGTATGTTGGATTAATTGGAGCACAAAAAAGTGCTCTAGAAAAATGGGCTCATTTTCCCATTGACTCTCATTATAAGGAATGTAATTATTATTTTTAAATGTGTAAAAAGAAAAGTACAAGCGCACCATTCTGTGTAAAGCTGAACATGTTGAAGTTTGTGGAAGTAGTAAGACGCCCAAAAAAGAAAGAAAGAAAGACATATAAAGTGGGAAGAACAAGTGTGTGCTCGCTATATTCCGCAGAATAAGTGATATTGGTCAATTCCAAATATTATCAAAGTATTCCTTGGCACGTTCAAGGTACTTAAAAAGACGGTACGGTCATCTACATCGTTTTCGCTAACCAGCAATTCCAACCGGCAGATTCGTTGCGCTGGGAGGCAATCTCACTCACTCACTCATCCCATGGCCTAGGGGGCCGTAGGGGTGTCATGGTGGATGCTTGGGCAGTCAGGGATCTCCAGCGCTCACGATCTTCTGCTGTGCGTAGCAGGGTTTGGAAGCTGCAGCCAGTCCATTCCTTGATGTTGTCCATCCAGGACTTTCTCTGCCTGCCTCTTCTCCGCTTCCCCTCCACTGTCCCCTGTAGGATGGTCTTTGACAGGGAGGTATGTCTTGTGACATGGCCATACCAGGCCAGTTTGCGACGTTTTACTGTTGATAGTAGGGGCTCCTGTTCTCCAGCATGGGTGGTGGAGGCAATACAATTATACAAAAAACAAGCGATTAGAAGACAAAGCAGGGACACGTCCCTAGCATCTGGCAACTTTTGATTGATTGATTGAATACTTTACACGAGAGTACAGTTCAAATACAAGGTCAACTAAAAAGGATTAAAACACCCAAGAAAGCCAATGGCTTGTTTCAATTGGGGTCTTTTTGTACTCAATTCATAGTGACATTAAATGATGTCATATATACACTACTTACTATGCAGAATATCAAACTAAATTGTGCGACTGGCTCACGTTAAAGCAGTGTCTTGTCTTGCACCCCTGGAGTCTCGGGTGCCACGGGACACACTTTCAGAAACTCTAAGCTAACAGTGAAGCTACTGGGAAATGTCAGCTAGTAGCTTAGCTACTTTAGCCCTGGTTCAGAGCGTTAGTGAGTTCCCTCTAACGCCCTGGAAGACCCCTAGCTCTGCGATCTGGAGGATTTGAACTTACCATTAACCAAAATCTGTAGAGGGCACTGTGGAGTAAATCAAAATAATTTCCGTCTCGCTGACATATTTTATTTTCTGCCCAAAAAGTGTATTTTACAGAGTAGGTGGGTGCTGAGAGGCTTCCCACCTCCGAGAATAGACTTTCAACAACACAAAACAGCCTTTGCTTCGGTGAGTAGCGAAATGGTTTTGTTTATTTTCACTACTCTTGAGCGCTCGCAGGGCAGTGGAATTCCTTGTACAAGCGCAGAGCGAGGGGTCTTCCAGGGCGTTAGAGGGAACTCACTAACGCTCTGAACCAGGGCTAAGCTACTTGTAGCTTAGTTAGCTCATGTTCAACCTATGTAAACAATGTGTTTGAAATGAAGCATGAACAAACCTGCTCGGCGTAATTTAATGTCTGGCTGTAAAATGACCTCCAGCAGTTTGTTTTGTGGGTCCAGTAGAGTTTGTAGTGTCTCTGTCTCTCTCTGGAAGAGGTTGAACATGAACTCTGCATCCGCACTGTGGCGCTCCAACACAAACGCTCTGACAAGCTTCACACAACAAACATCAGCACCACGCTGCTGTTTGTCCAAAACACACACTATCTCCTCTCCCACCGACGTCATGTGTTCATTTATCGACCGCCGTACAGACTCCATTTGACGCATTTTACCTCCTTTTTGAGACATTTTTTTCACCACGACCTTTGTCTTACACGTCACACCACCATGAAAAACTCTATCACTTCCGAGTTGAAGATATATAACGCATGCGCAATAAAGGATCCAGGCACTGTTGCCCTTGATAGATATACAACGCATGCGCAATAAAGGATCCAGGCACTGTTGCCTTGATGGCTTCCGCCCCTGGTGGAGGAGGTGTGTAACTGTCACTGGATAATGATTTGACGATAGATAGATAGATAGATAGATAGATAGATAGATAGATAGATAGATAGATAGATAGATAGATAGATAGATAGACCTGACTGACTTCGGCTATTCAAAAATGTAAGTAGCCTACTTTGACTTTGGTAATACTATGTATATTATTTTCATGCAAATACTTTTGTATTTTTGTATAGGAACGCTAGGATCCATGTTGTTAATGTAACTACAAATGGATCCAAACGGACCTGTAAGGGTCCATTTGGTTTGAGGTAAAGGTAATGTAAGTGATATGTCTTTGTTAAAATAAGTGATAAATACTGTAGCTCTATATATGATAATAATCATTGCTATAACAAACATCATCAAGATCACCACTGGTGGAAGTTGATACAAAAGGAGACGAGCAGCAGACAAAGTCTCTGATCTTTACTTCCAAACTTTTTAGGTCAACACACAGGTGCAGTCACCCCTTAAAGCTGCATTATGTAACTTTCCTCTTCTACCCCGGATTTGAACCCGTTTTCCTGTGCAGGTGCTGAAATGTTTAGCATTGAGCCTGCTTGCTCAAGGGATAAATTGAATCTTTACCATCAGGTCAAAATTTGTGTCAGATCCTGTGTCTAGGTGAGACATGACCTTTGACACAATCAAAACGTCTCAATAGAAGAGCAGGGAGCCAAAATACAACCTATTTCAGCATACTCTACCATACAGATTTGACAAAATTACATTTTATTCATTAAAAAAAAAGTTAGTATAGTGCCGCTTTAAGTCACTTTCTAAGCTCCTCCCATTCCCCCACCCATCCGGTCCATTCTGAGGTGAGATACTCCCCTCTAATGTGTAACGACCTGCGAAGCCTAAGCCAGATATGCCACAGTATTCTAGCTATATTCGATAGTTTCTTAACCCCACCCAAAGCATAATGGGACTATGCCTAAATAGAAATACCCCAGGTCGAGTGTAACTTTGAAACTAGTCCTGTATAGGCAAACACTACATGCACTTATTCTATTAGGGCGGATTCAGACTGGGTCTGATTGATTCCAACTGTTGCCGAGTACGATTGGCTTCTCCCAGCTGGCCAGCATTCACACTGGCCAAAATTCTTCTGTTCTCGAGTACATTTCATTTAGCAGTAATGGTAAATTTGTGCCTCATGGGGGCGCTGTTGACTATGGGGCCTTAGGAGATATAGAATGTCATTCACAGAAGAAGAGTCATTTTCCAGAGTTTAGAGTGAATAATAAAGTTTGACTGTGTTCCTGACGTTGTCTCGAGTTATAATAATAACAGAACAACAATACACAACCAAAGCAGTGTGTGCGTTCAGGGCTGCATTAACCCTGAACTCATTTTGAGCACAGGCCTTTTACTTGTAACAGAGTATTTTTATATTGTGGTATTGCTACCACCGAGTGCTTCTTCCACCACTAAATTTGACCCACTGGTAGTCGACTATAGTCGAGGTTTACCTATTAATAATAATAAAGACACGCACCAGCTAGGTTGCCGTGACAATGGATATGCACAAAAGTAGCAAGGCTAGTAGCTTAGCATTGTTAGGTCGTCACGGGTGTCCTGGTTTAACTCCAACCCGGTGTTTGCACTGTCCATTTACAACCCCGTGCATCTACATAAACGTTCAGATTTCCAATATAAAGTGCTTACCTCATGGCCACGGATGTTACAATTCAGTTCGGGTGGGTCTAAGTACCAGTATCTTCCGTATTGTTCAATTAAAAGCATTTTAATCCGATCAGCGGCCATTTTCTCATAGAGTTCGCGCGCATGTGCGCGCGCATGTGCGTGAAATTAGCCACTGGGGGGGCCTTTGATTTTGTGGTGTTCCACGGCCCTGAGGGGTCTTAATGCGCGCATGTGCGTGAAATTAGCCACTGGGGGGGCCTTTGATTTTGTGGTGTTCCACGGCCCTGAGGGGTCTTAATGCGGCGGCCCTGACTGCAAGTCACACAATGGACAATTGATATGCATCTAGGCTTATTCCTATGTTAATTCGCTAGGTGTGTGAGTCGGGAACCTTTGAAAACTTTGTTGAGGTGCGAATTTAAAGCAGTTTTAAATCTATGCGCGTGCCTGCGTGTGCTCCTGGTCAAAAAGGTTCCGGCACGGCATGCAAGGCCGTCCAGTGAGCATTGCACCCCTGCATACAATACACACACATATATAGGCGGGTGCATATATGGTTTGACCCAAAAAAAATTGGAACAAAAGGTATCTCAATGGTTTATTGTAGTATCAGGTGTACTTAATAACATATCAAAAGTCTGATCAATCTGATCATTAGAAATGTCAAATTTCCAAGATGGCCGCCACCAGTTCCTTAAAAGACCATTACTCCTTCATTATTTGCCCTACACAAGTAATTATGGTGCCTAACCCCATGTTTTGGTGATCTAGGAATCCAATTAGCATATATACATTATAGTCAAGTGATTATAAGTACAATTAAATATTGAAGCAATTGGTTATAAGCATATTTAACAATGTAATTGGACATTTCTCCCTTTTCTACATGCCATAATGCCCAGGATTGGTGAATTCATCACTTATACATGTAATTCACATTCTGTTGAAGCTTTCAAAATTTCTTTTGATACCAATAAGGAATAAATTCATTATTACTGGGTGGTACTGTGACATTTGTAAAAACATGGCTGCCAAGTGATAGACTGGGAATATTACACAACTCTTGGAAGAAATTCCTTACCGAGAAATATCTTCACCAATTTGTTTGTAAAGGTGTCTGGTTCCCAAACTGGGGGTCCCCCAAAGGATTTTGGGGGGTCCCCAGATGGTTAGCTTAATGTGCAACATTGTTTTCTCACTCAACAGTAAACAAACCAACATACAGTATAAGTGTATACAGGGCATCTGCTTTCTAAAGTTACAATTTAATTACTCTTAAGTAGGGATGGAGCTCGTTAATTTTTATTGATAATGAGCACCTTATCGAACCTGCTTATCGAACCGAGCTTTTATCGAGCCCACTATCGATCTTTTTCTATTATTAAGAAAAAAGACGTGAGGCGAAAAATTCTGAACAGAACCGGTATCTTTTTTTATTGGCCAGTTGTGACAGTGAGTTTGTGGCTGACCACTATCTAAAATTAAATGAAGATGACAAAAGTAAAAAATATTTTTGCCTATCATTAAAACAACCATTCATATAATGTGCAATAAGTGTTAAATGGCTTTATATTATGAATAGTACTGTAATAATTACTATAAAATCTCCATGTCTCTTCAACTTTTTATAAACAAAAAATGCATAGTTATTTTTTCTATTCTTTTTTCTTTGTTTTAACCAAAATATATCACGTGCACTACATTTTACTAGGGCATTCAAATACAGTACTTTTCTAACAGACAGAAGGCAAGTGACCTTTTTACTTTTGGAAAATAATATTGAAGAAACGGTTAATGTGTGTACTGTCACTTTAAAAGCGCAACGTATACTTCATCGTACGACGGTGTCACGCACCAAACATGGCCGATCTCCAAGCTCACACTGCGTCTGTTCGCACCACGTTGTGAGCTTGTAGATCTGCCATTTTCGGCAACGATAGACTGAGGGACGGACAGCGCTGTTTGGCACAACTTGCAGCTATCAATACACTTTTAGACCAACATGTTTGTGCCAGCGTGGGTGATTAGATTTATTTCTTGATCGCCTCTTGTTTTGATAGTTTAGACATGACGTCATGGGCCGCTACACTCGATAACAGGCTCGACAAGCCTAAAGCTTATCGAAAACCGGGTCTCGATAAATTCATGCCCGGGTATATAATGGACCCGGTTTTCGAGCTCCATCCCTACTCTTAAGACTATATTATCTATATATATATTATCTCAAATATTAGGTAGGAAAGAGGCAAACATTGTGAAAAGCTCACAACGCTACACTCAGTAGGAAAAAAAAGGCCACTTGTGGGCCTAGAGAGGGTGTGCAAGTCAGTACAGAGCTATCACAACATGTATCTAGTGTCTTCTACTGGGTGTCTAGGCAGGGGTGGTGGAGGAGTGTGGTGTGGATAAGGTTCAGATTTGTTTTGTCACAGACATCTCCTTATTCCTGTGAGTAGTTGTGTGAGGTTTTAGTGCAAAATTAATTTCACATGTCTTTGTTTTGTGATTGGTACTGCTTGCAATAAGCTTGAACCTTGATCTTTTTTTCTGGATAATTGTAACAGCAAGAAGGTACGTATAGGGGACAGCCCATGACGCCCTGGGCTCCAGTCTCCCCCATAGAATCCCAATCTAACCGACCTCCACGCCCATAAGGGGCTGTGTCTCTGCTGCTATCCAACAAACAAGCACTGCTTTCGGCTTAGACCAAGTTTTTGTTCTGGAGCTGTTCTGGAGAGGGGAGAGGACGCTCTGAGCCATAATGATAAGTCACTGGGGGCCCCTGGGAATATCAATGATCAGCCACCACCAACTCTCCTGTGAGCCAGTCCGACATAGACACCCTTGTCTGCCTGACACACAGGCAGACAAGGACCACCACTATGGGGGGGTGACCGACCCTCCTCACTAGCTATGCCCACTCACGAGCGCCTATCTCGGGCATAGGAGCCAGACCCGCCAGGAGGTCCATTTGGGACCAGCATACATAGGGACACGACTGTCTGCCTGACACAGTCTTGCAACATGTGGAGGTCTTACAACCACCTCCACTGGCTACCTATGCTAACTCAAGAGTGCCTATCTTGGGAGTGCCTATCTCGGGAGCCAGCGTGGAGGGCCACTTGGGACCAGTGGGACTATCCAGTGAGCCAGGCGACATAGGGACACTCCTCTCAGCCTCACGCATTAGCTAAATTCAAATACCTTAATTTCTGCCTCCTCCTCACTCCGTCCTCCAGCGTGTCGTGGCTTAGAAATCGTTTGCATCCCAAATGCTAATTTGCTTTTGGAGGAGCTGAGAACGAGGAGAGCACAGGCTCCCTAAGCCACTTGGAGTGAGATCTGGCAAAAAAGTTCATCTTTCATGTATCGTTTGCAGAACTGTCTTCGTTGAAATGGCGTATCATCTCTGTTGGAGGTTTTGCACATCGGACATGGGGGAGATCAGAAGCTCAGGGTCTCCTTGGTTCCTAACTTTGCTCTGTCTATGAGAGACAAAATGAGGGGAAAAATCCAGAAAATCACATTGTCTGATTTTTAACACTCGCGTGACTAAGCAATCAATGGGACCGATTTTGAGAATTGAAAGTGGCTTAACTTCTCTCAGGAAGCTCTGAGAAAGTTCCCCTTTCATGACTTTTCCTAAATATATGTTTCAAACCATCTCCGTTTTTTTTTTTAACTCATTATAAATATGAAATACATACCATGTATCCCATCCCAGCCGTTTTATTTCGGCTAAATTGATCGCTCTCCCCCTCTCTCCCCCTCCCTAGAGCACTTTACACCTCGAGACCCCCCACAGAGCGGCCCGTAGACAGCAGACTTTGCTGTGGCCATGTTGCCATGTCTGCTTATTCTAAGCGACTTTGGGCTTGTTTTTCCACGTCTTTCTATTATTATTATTATTATTATTATTATATATAATTACATTATAATGGTAATAATTTTCTACTCCACTACAGCTCAGAGGCAAATCTTGTACTTTTACTCCACTACAATTATTTGAAAACTTTAGTTACTTTGCAGATATAAATATATTTTCATACTTGTTTAGATTAGAGCTCCATGTCCTTTCGTAATTTTTTTTTTATTAGGTGAATATTTATATAAAAAGGCCTAACCAGGGACTGGGGTTGCAAATTAGCCTCGGCTATAAACCCCACAATGGTTTGATGCCTCACTGTTTTGTCAGGGCACAACGCATGCAGTAACATTTTCATAGACCTGACTGCTCATTTCTCTCGCAAAATTTGGCAACCCAATGCTGCACCAACAGTACTGATCTACAAGCAGAGGGCTCGTCAGCCAGCGACTGTTTTATGTTTGTAGATCAGATATTTAGCGCAGGAGTAGCAGGAATGAGCACATGTGTGGAACATAGCCGTGTGTTCTCTTGTTACGCTGACAGGCAGGAGGAGAGGAGACGTTTCTGTCAGCGTGAACAGCTGATAGAATGAGAGCTTTACGCTCAGACAATAATGTGAATATTATATAATATAATATTGGTTTGTCAAGAGATATCCATGTGTTTTGGACAATGGAGATAGTCACGTAATTAGACAGTGGCTTCAGCGTTCATATAGGCTCCATGTTTCCCTCAAGAGTTTAATGTGACGCTACAGATTGCACTGTTTTATATGCTTTTTTTATAAACATTTTACAGAATCTGCAGTTACCATTACTACTAAATTACTACTTTTTAAAATGTTTCTGCCTGCAACAACAGAGTGAGTGAGCTAACTGACTGAGCAGAGTGGAGTTGAATGGCTATTTAAAAGACAATGGAACCCCCCACTGGGTGGGTGAGAAGGTGTCAGTCAGTCTGGTCCAAAGAGGTGAGACAGGAACCAATAGCAGAGCTTGATTTCTTGTCCAAATTGACCGTTTAGCAGGCTGTGTGTAGGATAATGCAACCCCAGTCATGCCAGTGTTAAAGAATTTATTTGCAAATTATAAGGAAAATAAGTATTTGGTCAATAACAAAAGTTCATCTCAATACTTTGTTATACCTTTGTTGGCAATGACAGAAGTCAAACGTTTTCTGTAAGTCTTCACAAGGTTACCACACACTGTTGCTGGTGTGTTGGCCCATTCCTCCACGCAAGATATCACCCCGTGGGGTCTTTTTTTTTTTTTTTTTTTAAAGAACGGTGAGCAAAAATCCCAGAACCACACGGGGGGAACCTAGTGAATGACCTGCAGAGAGCTGGGACCAAAGTAACAAAGGCTACCATCAGTAACACACTACGCCGCCAGGGACTCAAATCCTGTAGTGCCAGACGTGTCCCCCTGCTTAAGCCAGTACATGTCCAGGCCCGTCTGAGGTTTGCTAGAGAGCATTTGGATGATCCAGAAGAGGATTGGGAGAATGTCATATGGTCAGATGAAACCAAAATAGAACTTTTTGGTAGAAACTCAACTTCTCGTGTTTGGAGGAGAAAGAATGCTGAGTTGCAACCAAAGAACACCATACCTACTGTGAAGCATGGGGGTGGAAACATAATGCTTTGGGGCAGTTTTTCTGCAAAGGGACCAGGACGACTGATCCGTGTAAAGGGAATAATGAATGGGGCCATGTATCGTGAGATTTTGAGTGAAAACCTCCTTCCATCATTGAAGATGAAACGTGGCTGGGTCTTTCAGCATGACAATGATCCCAAACACACCGCCCGGGCAACGAAGGAGTGGCTTCGTAAGAAGCATTTCAAGGTCCTGGAGTGGCCTAGCCAGTCTCCTATCAATACACTTTTAGACCAACATGTTTGTGCCAGCGTGGGTGATTAGATTTATTTCTTGATCGCCTCTTGTTTTGATAGTTTAGACATGACGTCATGGGCCGCTACACTCGATAACAGGCTCGACAAGCCTAAAGCTTATCGAAAACCGGGTCTCGATAAATTCATGCCCGGGTATATAATGGACCCGGTTTTCGAGCTCCATCCCTACTCTTAAGACTATATTATCTATATATATATTATCTCAAATATTAGGTAGGAAAGAGGCAAACATTGTGAAAAGCTCACAACGCTACACTCAGTAGGAAAAAAAAGGCCACTTGTGGGCCTAGAGAGGGTGTGCAAGTCAGTACAGAGCTATCACAACATGTATCTAGTGTCTTCTACTGGGTGTCTAGGCAGGGGTGGTGGAGGAGTGTGGTGTGGATAAGGTTCAGATTTGTTTTGTCACAGACATCTCCTTATTCCTGTGAGTAGTTGTGTGAGGTTTTAGTGCAAAATTAATTTCACATGTCTTTGTTTTGTGATTGGTACTGCTTGCAATAAGCTTGAACCTTGATCTTTTTTTCTGGATAATTGTAACAGCAAGAAGGTACGTATAGGGGACAGCCCATGACGCCCTGGGCTCCAGTCTCCCCCATAGAATCCCAATCTAACCGACCTCCACGCCCATAAGGGGCTGTGTCTCTGCTGCTATCCAACAAACAAGCACTGCTTTCGGCTTAGACCAAGTTTTTGTTCTGGAGCTGTTCTGGAGAGGGGAGAGGACGCTCTGAGCCATAATGATAAGTCACTGGGGGCCCCTGGGAATATCAATGATCAGCCACCACCAACTCTCCTGTGAGCCAGTCCGACATAGACACCCTTGTCTGCCTGACACACAGGCAGACAAGGACCACCACTATGGGGGGGTGACCGACCCTCCTCACTAGCTATGCCCACTCACGAGCGCCTATCTCGGGCATAGGAGCCAGACCCGCCAGGAGGTCCATTTGGGACCAGCATACATAGGGACACGACTGTCTGCCTGACACAGTCTTGCAACATGTGGAGGTCTTACAACCACCTCCACTGGCTACCTATGCTAACTCAAGAGTGCCTATCTTGGGAGTGCCTATCTCGGGAGCCAGCGTGGAGGGCCACTTGGGACCAGTGGGACTATCCAGTGAGCCAGGCGACATAGGGACACTCCTCTCAGCCTCACGCATTAGCTAAATTCAAATACCTTAATTTCTGCCTCCTCCTCACTCCGTCCTCCAGCGTGTCGTGGCTTAGAAATCGTTTGCATCCCAAATGCTAATTTGCTTTTGGAGGAGCTGAGAACGAGGAGAGCACAGGCTCCCTAAGCCACTTGGAGTGAGATCTGGCAAAAAAGTTCATCTTTCATGTATCGTTTGCAGAACTGTCTTCGTTGAAATGGCGTATCATCTCTGTTGGAGGTTTTGCACATCGGACATGGGGGAGATCAGAAGCTCAGGGTCTCCTTGGTTCCTAACTTTGCTCTTCTGTGCTCCAAGTGCCCAGGGAGCAATCCAGTAACCCCCATACTCCCCTCTACCCACCTGAGGGGAACCCTAGGCCCACTAAACTCTAGACCAGACCCACCCCGCATACTCCCCTCTGTCTAGGCACCCAGTAGAGACTCGGTTCTGACAGCTCTACACTAAACTCCATAACCACCCCATCCCTCTTTGCACACTCACACTGATTGCCTTCCTGTGTTAAAAAGTTCTATAAACATCTATTCAATGTTTTTCAAAATAGTGTCTACAAGATGACACTGCGCGCCCACAAAAAAGAAAAAATGATTCTCGTGTATGTAGAGGAGGAGTTATGAAGTTCTGTGGGGTGGGTAAGGGAGGGGTGCAGAGATTGGTTCACAATGCAAGAAATTGTTTTTGGGTGGGGTGTATAGTAAAAAGATGAATTTAGTTTGGGCAATATTGAAAACAATACTATATTGCAACTGACAATATTCTCTGCCACCACCTTCTGCAAATTGTGGATATTAGTTGTGTTGTGTTTTGAGGATATCTTAAAGCCTTGTTCCAGTAAAAAAAAATATATAAGTTGTTGGACATTTATTATATAATTAGTTACGTTAACTTCAAACAGGTGACAATTTCAGAGGGTTTTAATAGAGTCTCAAACAAAATATAGGATTTCACAATTATCTAATTGTATCTCTGCAATTTGGACAGGTCCAATGGATTCCCAGGCCCCCAAAACATGGGGTTAGACACAACAAGTACTTGTCTAGGATAAATAATGAAGGAATTAAGCTATTTTTTTTGGCCATCTTGGACGCCATCTTGAAATAACACCTTAAAAATGGTCAAACTTTGGTAGACTTTTAGTATGTTATTCAGGACACCACATACTACAAAAAACAGTTGAGAAACCTTTTGTTCCAATTTTTTTTGGGTAAGGTGCTTTTTTTTCATATATGCACTCGCCTAATATACAGTGGGGCAAAAAAGTATTTAGTTAGCCAACCATTGTGCAAGTTCTCCCACTTAAAAAGATGAGAGAGGCCTGTAATTTTCATCATAGTTATACCTGAACTATGAGAGACAAAATGAGGGGAAAAATCCAGAAAATCACATTGTCTGATTTTTAAAGAATTTATTTGCAAATTATAAGGAAAATAAGTATTTGGTCAATAACAAAAGTTCATCTCAATACTTTGTTATACCTTTGTTGGCAATGACAGAAGTCAAACGTTTTCTGTAAGTCTTCACAAGGTTACCACACACTGTTGCTGGTGTGTTGGCCCATTCCTCCACGCAAGATATCACCCCGTGGGGTCTTTTTTTTTTTTTTTTTTTAAAGAACGGTGAGCAAAAATCCCAGAACCACACGGGGGGAACCTAGTGAATGACCTGCAGAGAGCTGGGACCAAAGTAACAAAGGCTACCATCAGTAACACACTACGCCGCCAGGGACTCAAATCCTGTAGTGCCAGACGTGTCCCCCTGCTTAAGCCAGTACATGTCCAGGCCCGTCTGAGGTTTGCTAGAGAGCATTTGGATGATCCAGAAGAGGATTGGGAGAATGTCATATGGTCAGATGAAACCAAAATAGAACTTTTTGGTAGAAACTCAACTTCTCGTGTTTGGAGGAGAAAGAATGCTGAGTTGCAACCAAAGAACACCATACCTACTGTGAAGCATGGGGGTGGAAACATAATGCTTTGGGGCAGTTTTTCTGCAAAGGGACCAGGACGACTGATCCGTGTAAAGGGAATAATGAATGGGGCCATGTATCGTGAGATTTTGAGTGAAAACCTCCTTCCATCATTGAAGATGAAACGTGGCTGGGTCTTTCAGCATGACAATGATCCCAAACACACCGCCCGGGCAACGAAGGAGTGGCTTCGTAAGAAGCATTTCAAGGTCCTGGAGTGGCCTAGCCAGTCTCCAGATCTCAACCCCATAGAAAATCTTTGGAGGGAGTTGAAAGTCTGTGCTGCCCAGTGGCAGCCCCGAAACATCACTGCTCTAGAGGAGATCTGCATGGAGGAATGGGCCAACACACCAGCAACAGTGTGTGGTAACCTTGTGAAGACTTACAGAAAACGTTTGACCTCTGTCATTGCCAACAAAGGGTATATAACAAAGTATTGAGATGAACTTTTGTTATTGACCAAATACTTATTACGGGGACAGAGCTCTGCTCTGTACACGTATTGTTATTGGCAGTATTCTGTCACTTCTTCTTCTTCTTCTTCTTCTTCTTCTTCTTCTTCTTCTTCTGCCACTTTTCGCAGTTCTGGCTGAACCGCGCTGTCGCTTTTTACGAAACTCGGCCATATGGTAGATGGTCATGAAAAACGATCAAAAAATAATTCTCACAATCTTTCGTGCAAAGGTGGCGCTATAGCACTCAATTGAAAATGCCAACTTTGACCAGGTACAACTCATGCCCTGTTTGACCTACAGCCATGAAACTTGGATACACATATGCGTCTCCTCATGCTGAACAACTTTCACCCTCTGACTTTTGACCTCTGACCTTTAGATCTCCCACCATTTTGAATTATATGAAAAACAGTCATTGGCTCCTAACTTCTGCATTTTTTCACTTATGGAAAATCCCTTGGAAATTTTTGTAGGCAGTGGTCCAAGGTTCAAGTGGTAAACGTTTCGTGCAGATTGCTCAAAAATCCCAGGAGGAGATAGATTTTAACTATTACAGTTTTATGAAAATTATTCATCTGTGCCTAAAACATACATGCAGACTCACATTTCTTTGAAACTTTGCAGAAATGTACAGGGTCATTCCAAATATCACTGAAACCAATCTTACTCCAATTGGCCAAAAGGGGGCGCTATAGCAATTTTTTGAAAAGGCAGACTTTAAACAGGCATAAGTCATGCCTCGTTTGGCCGAAAGTCGTGAAACTTGCTTACACATGTGCCTTGACTCATGAGGAACACACGTATCGATTTGACCATTAAGCTCCGCCCTTAGATTTTCCGCAATTTTGAGCAGTTTGAAAAATACTTGTTTTTGCCAGTTCTGGCTTAACCGTGCATACGCTTTTTACGAAACTCGGCCATATGGTAGATGCTCATGAAAAACTACCAAGAAATAATTCTCACACTCATTCGTCAAAGGGTGGCGCTATAGCACTCAATTGAAAGTGCCAACTTTGAACAGGTACAACTCATGCCCTGTTTGACCTACAACCATGAAACTTCGATACACACATGCGTCTCTTCATGCCCGACAACTTTCGTGGTCTGACTTTTGACCTCTGACCTTTAGATCTCCCACCATTTTGAATTATATGAAAAACAGTCATGGGCTCCTAACTTCTGCATTTTTTCACTTATGGAAAATCCGTTGGAAATTTTTGTAGGCAGAGGTCCAAAGTTCAAGTGGTAAACGTTTCGTGCAGATTGCTCAAAAATCCCAGGAGGAGATAGATTTTAACTATTACAGTTTTATGAAAATTATTCATCTGTGCCTAAAACATACATGCAGACTCACATTTCTTTGAAACTTTGCAGAAATGTACAGGGTCATTCCAAATATCACTGAAACCAATCTTACTCCAATTGGCCAAAAGGGGGCGCTATAGCAATTTTTTGAAAATGCAGACTTTAAACAGGCATAAGTCATGCCTCGTTTGGCCGAAAGTCGTGAAACTTGCTTACACATGTGCCTTGACTCATGAGGAACACACGTATCGATTTGACCATTAATCTCCGCCCTTAGATTGTCCGCAATTTTGAGCAGTTTGAAAAACACTTAAACCCAGGATTTTTCAGCTATTTGCGTGAAACTGTATCATCTGTGTGATCTCCTTTTTCACAGTTACTTGTCTGTTGGGCCAATGGCGTCTCCCTTAAATGAATGCCTCACAATCTCAAGGTCGCCAGTTCAAGCCTCACTTGATGTAGACTTAATTTAAGTTGAATTGCAAACAACATGACTGTATCAATGAATACATGTGCAAATGGTAAAGATAACCTGAAATGCTTATTTGAGAGTACGTTTTTTACGTATGACATACTTCATTCTGAAAATAGCTGATCTACAATCTCACAACTTTTCATGGTTTGTGAGCTTGTAGATCGGCTACTTTCATTAGTTTTGGTTCTGAAGAGATGTACAATTTCTTCATTGGTAAATGGCTTGTGAACGAGTGATCTTAGTGTTAGTGAAACAGGGGCTTGGTTCATGAAAGAAGGCAAGAGTTTATGATCTTCAACAGACAATATCAGCCTGGACAAAGCTATAGCACTATAGGTAGTGTTGCAGCCTATTAGTCTGAAGGTTGAGAGTTCGAATCCTGTTAATGGCAGTAGGTTGAGATGTCCAATCAAACCATTATGTTTCCATCTCTCTCTCTCATCAATCTATTGTTTCCATGTCACTCTCTCTCTCTTCAATCTATTCCGTTTCCATGTCTCTCTCTCTCTCTATTCACTGGCCCCGTATTATCGCTGCTTGCAGCTATATTTTTCCTTATAATTTGCAAATAAATTCTTCAAAAATCAGACAATGTGATTTTCTGGATTTTTTCCCCTCATTTTGTCTCTCATAGTTGAGGTATAACTATGATGAAAATTACAGGCCTCTCTCATCTTTTTAAGTGGGAGAACTTGCACAATGGCGGCTGACTAAATACTTTTTTGCCCCACTGTATTAGGGCTGACTTTTTTTGGAAAAAAAATCGAATTATGATTTGTGACTGAGTACAATGATATATGCCGGAAGTAGGCATTGGTCATTTTTCAGTTTTTTACAGATTATCAAATTACATAATATAAGCTTTTGAATGAAGTGTCATTCATTGAAATTGGAGAATATTTGAAGAAGATGTGAATCTTGTTATCTATAATAGTCCTAACTGAGATAATCCCATCTAAAGAATTTCCACTTCTAGCACCTCTCAGCTCCAGGTAATGGACGTGAACAATGTGTAATGTATTCAACCTAGCCACTCCTCTAATCACTCCCCCATTGACACCATTCAGTCAGCTGTCCACTCTATAGAAATTTGATGCAACACAATTAAAATGTTTCCCACTTCTATAACACATAATTTTCTGATTTTTACTAGTCGACTCATTTGACCAGTGGTGGAAAGTAACTAAGTACATTTACTCAAGTACTGTACTTAAGTTTTTAAGGTATTTTTTACTTTACTGGAGTATTTCCTATTTTCAATACTTTAACTTGCCACATCTCAGAGGAAAATATTGTACTTTTACTCCACTACAATAATTTGAAAGCTTTAGTTACTAGTTACTTTGCAGATATAAATTGTTACATTATAAAACATAACATTAACCACTTTAGCCCTATACATAGGCTATTTGAAAATATCCGATCTACAAGCTCACAATGCGCATTGCGATGTGTTGTGTGCTTGTAGATCAGCTATTTTCAAACATCTTAGTACTTTTACTTTAAGTACTTTAAGTATATTTTGATGCCAACACTTTAGTACTTTTACTTTGATTTAACTCATTTTGAGCACAGGCCTTTTACTTGTAACAGAGTATTTTTATATTGTGGTATTGCTACCACCGAGTGCTTCTTCCACCACTAAATTTGACCCACTGGTAGTCGACTATAGTCGAGGTTTACCTATTAATAATAATAAAGACACGCACCAGCTAGGTTGCCGTGACAATGGATATGCACAAAAGTAGCAAGGCTAGTAGCTTAGCATTGTTAGGTCGTCACAGGTGTCATGGTCTAACTCCAACCCGGTGTTTGCACTGTCCATTTACAACCCCGTGCATCTACATAAACGTTCAGATTTCAAATATAAAGTGCTTACCTCATGGCCACGGATGTTACAATTCAGTTCGGGTGGGTCTAAGTACCAGTATCTTCCGTATTGTTCAATTAAAAGCATTTTAATCCGATCAGCGGCCATTTTCTCATAGAGTTATAATGTATCAGAGTGCAATACACGCCCAAACCGATACGGCTGCGTAGTTGAAAAAAAAAACTGAGACAATGGCCACCGATCTGATTAAAATGCTTTTTATTGAACAATACGGAAGAGACGGCGTACTTATGAGGGCCCGTACATAATTATAACACCCGTGGCCATGAGATAAGCACTTTATATTTGAAATCTGAACGTTTATGTAGATGTATGGGCTGTAAATGAATAAAAATGACTTGGACTTATGAGGAATCATACCAGTGGGAAAAAAAAACCTTCAGGCGTACAGTTTGTGACAAAAGCTTTAGTCAAAATGCTAATCTTAAGAAACACATGTTGATACACACAGGAGAAAGGGCTTTAAATGTACTCTTTGTGGCAAAAGCTTTAGTCAAAATGCTAAAGATTACTTTTTGTTGCTCTCCTTCATGGAGCTACTTGCGGATTATACCAGGGTCAGTCCACCCTTAGGTGAACACGCACTGACCCTCTGCACCTTAATCCCCATGTATAACGCACAAACTTTTTTTGATTTTTTATTATTGCGCTCTTTTTCCCTCTAAGCACCTTAGCGTCTATAAGTATATCATGCACAGTATACATACATTGCTGCTATGCTCAGGCGCCTTAGTTTTTCTCTTATCTCAGGTACTTTGTAAATATGTAGATAACTTGTTTTTGGCCTTCTATTGTTCTCTGTTGATCTCCTTCCCACTTAACCCCCTACCCCTCTTCTTTTTCTCTCTCCCCACTCTTCTTTCTACGGAATTTAACGTTGCGATGGGAGTGTTGTACAAAAACGAATTTCACCCACTTTTTTACCTTGTAAACCTGTGATGTGACAATAAACCTGATTCTGATTCTGATTCTGATTCTGAAAGTGCAAACACCAGGTTGCAGTTACGAGCTAACGAGGCTATCAAGCCTAGCTAGTAGCTACACGTTGTTCCATCTTCAGTGGAATACTCCCATACAAACGAACGTCGAGCGGCTCACAACAAATAAAAAGCAGCTACCAATATTTTCAAGCAACTTTACAGAACACGAGGTCGCTTATAATAAGCATACATAGCAACACTAGTTGGCAACGTGTGGGTTGTGCTGTGGAAACACACGATCGCAGCGGCAAAACAAGCCTTTCTTAGCATTTTTTCAGACAAACAAACACGTCTACACTAGTGTGTGTGTGTGTCATCTACATAGTCAATCTATATACCATTTTAAAATGGTAATTAAAATGATGCAAACCATTCCGAGATAGCATCAAACTGACGCTAAAATCAACGCCAAAGTCCGACATACACAAAACAGGTTTCATGAAAATAGCAGATCTACAAGCTCACAACGCAACGCCTTGTGAGCTTGTAGGTCGGCTATTTTGGATTTCTGCACAGTGTAACATTACTGTAAAAATGAATGAATAAACAAGGATACTGTAGCAACATTAATGAAATGCTGCTACTTATGGGCGGTACTCTGGTGCGTGAAACTGGAGAATAATGCCTAGCCAGGCCAATCGAAACCTCTATGGAAATGCTGGACATGAATGTTCAACCCCCAAAATACACACAGAAACTCTCTTACAAACAGAGGCATGTTCACAATCTAATTGTAACCATTTAACGACTATAACAAAATCAAATTTAATTCGCGATTTTCTAGTCTTTCTCAACTGGCAACATGAGGAAGGTTTCACCAGTAGCGGACACATGATTGTGACTGAAATTGCGATCTTTTAAAATTTCTTAAAAAAATAAAAAAAAATCAAGTCAAGCTTCAATTTAGTATTCACTGTGTATGTTTAAAAAGTAATTGCAATATTCCAGAAACCCTGATATGAACGTGCACGTATTGTGGGAGCGAGCAAGCAGTGAACTGCCTGCAGCCAGGTGCGCTGAGGTCCGGGGGAAGAGTTCCAGGAAATAGTGTGCAACTATTAGATGTTAATGTTTTGATTCGACTTTCAAGGCATTATTTTCACTGACCCCCGCCGGAGAAGTGCTTGGTGCATTCTGCTGGCCCGGACGGTTTAAAAAGTACATCCGGGCAACCGGGCTATTTATAGTCGACCCCTGCCTTATAAGTGCACTATAAAGCATTATAAATGTGGTTATAACATATTATAGACCTGACCTTAATATAAAGTTATACCACTATAACTATAACGATAAAGACAACTAGATAATTCACCATTGTCTTTGCTATAGTTGTGGTGTAGCCTCTGCCATCCACTTGAGTTAGAACTATTAAGATCGATACCTTTATAGTAGTTGGTGTGAAGATTCAAGATTCAAGACGTTTATACAGGTACAAGCTAAACGGCTAAGCTGACGGGTCTCCTCGAGGTCCCAGTCCCGTCTCGGCTCCTGGGCCTTTTTATGGCAACAAAAACAAGCACGTTTGGTGCTTTAACAGCGGCCAAATGTATTTTTGTTTTACCCGACAATGTGTTGGCCTTCATCTTCTCTCCTCTTCTCTCCTCGTGTGGTGGAGGTTGAGGTTCTTCCTGGACGAGACTGGGGCTCCTCTCCTCATGTTCAGGGGAAACCTCTTTCCACAGACAGAAGGAGAGAAGAGCATCAACACAACAACGTGTGATTTTCTTAGAATGTAGATGACCTCACAAGATGCCCCCCCCCCCCTGCCAGTGATGGAAGAAGTACTCATATTCTATACTTAAATTGGTGGGTACCAATCTACGCAACATGGTGCGTAGATTGGTACTAGGGACTTCGAGTAGGAATCTGTTCGCATATCTGAGGGTGCGGGTGGAAGTATGTGGAGGCTTGATTAGTTTCTGTAGGTAGGGAGGGGCATGTAGGTTGCAGGACCTTGTAATCGATCCTGGCTGAAACAGGGAGCCAGTGCAGTGAGAATAGGATGTGTGTTTGTGATCATGCTTACGGACTCTCATTATAACCCTGTTATTTAGTCCGGACTGGTCCTTTAACCACTTTCACTCCATTTCAAACTAGCAGAAAATAGCAGATCTACAAGCTCACATGAGTACTTTGTCCACCCCTGACTATACCACACTAATGATTGTCCAACACTCATTGTGTCTAAAACAGTGGTCACTGGTTCATCCTAAAAGACTATGTGATTTTTTTCCTAATCCCATAGACCAGTGGCCCCAGTTAAGAATGTCATTCACAGACCTCCATAACTCTGAGAGTGTACAAATGGAACCTTACAGGTCCATTTGTACACTCTCAGAGTTTACAGACCGGTAAAGGCCTATTTGGCTCCTAACTATGATCACTTACTGGGGGACGCCCTCAAGGACCCCTGGGGGTCCCCGGGCCCCACTTTGAACACCACTGCCCTAGAATCTAGGTTACTACTAACAGGTGATCTAGGGCCTAGTAGTAACAGTTGCGATGAGAACAACTCATCTGTTGTGTTATTTTATGAAATAGAGCCTCTGAAAATGCAGTGATGTAGCTTTTGTCAATCTAACAGCTACATAAATGAACTGAAATCTGTATAATAAGCTCTATGCACAGCAGCCATATTGTGAAGACGTTCACAGGTGTTACCAATGACACTAATGAAGGCGCTGTTCCATTCTGGTCAAACAGAGTCAGGGTGCTGATATTGTGCATGTTGGCTCACTGTTACACCAGTGGGCCTCAAAGTGGGGTCCAGGGACCCTCATGGTTCCTTAAGGGGTTTCCAAATCGTACCGAATTCGTGGAATGACTCATGTGTTCATTTATCGACCGCCGTACAGACTCCATTTGTCGCATTTTACCTCCTTTTTGAGACATCTTTTTCACCACGACCTTTGTCTTACACGTCACACCACCATGAAAAACTCCATCACTTCCGAGTTGAAGATATAACGCATGCGCAATAAAGGATCCAGGCACTGTTGCCCTATGCTGTTGTCTGAATGGCTTCCGCCCCCTGGTGGAGGAGGTGTGTAACTGTCACTGGATAATGATTCGACGATAGATATAGACGCCTTAACAGACGAAGTCACACTGATACGAAACAGTATGCGCGCGCAGGTCGGCAGCAAAAGAACCCCACCGCTCATAAGATGCAATGTAAAAGTGGTCACAGTCTCACGTGTAAAAATGCACCCCATCAAACTTTCAGAAGCTGATTTTCTCCCAGTGTGGAGGAAGAATGCTTAGGATTTTTACTGTGATCTCTCGCTCTTGAAATATATAATCCTTGGTTTCTGTTGTGTGTAAACAATAATTACAATTCAAAGCAGTTGTCCTCAAAACTCCACCTCCAGTGGCTGTCATAAGAACGGAGGGAGCGCTCTATGATCATGGCACCAGAACCTGTCAGCCGTTCTCGGTGCGCAATACCGTTGCGCGATGAAGTATATATTTGTCGCCAGGGCGCACCCCACTAGCCTAACACACAGAGGAGGTTGAATGAACTGAAACAAGCTCACCCCAAAACAGCAGGTTTGGGGATCTGTTGGGAATTGATTACATGAAACAGTCACCTGTGCGTCCAGTCTCAATGTTTGTAAACAAATAATTGGTCTATATAGATAGATAGATAGATAGAGTACATACAGTCTGTACATACATACATACATACATACATACATACATACATACATACATACATACATACATACATACATACATACATACATACATACATACATACATACATACATACATACATACATAGACCTGACTGACTTCGGCTATTCAAAAATGTAAGTAGCCTACTTTGACTTTGGTAATAGCCTACTATGTATATTATTTTCATGCAAATACTTTTGTATTTTTGTATAGGAACGCTAGGATTCATGTTGTTAATGTAACTCTACAAATGGATCCAAACGGACCTGTAAGGGTCCATTTGGTTTGAGTTAAAGGTAATGTAAGTGATATGTCTTTGTTAAAATAAGTGTTAAATACTGTAGCTCTATATTGTGATAATAATCATTGCTATCACAAACATCTAGATCACCACTGGTGGAAGTTGATACAAAAGGAGACCAGCAGCAGACGGAGTATGGAGTCTCTGATCTTTACTTCCAAACTTTTTAGGTCAACACACAGGTGCAGTCACCCCTTAAAGCTGCATTATGTAACTTTCCTCTTCTACCCCGGATTTGAACCAGTTTTCCTGTGCAGGTGCTGAAATGTTTACCATTGAGCCTGCTTGCTCAAGGGTATCAACATACAAAAAAGCTCAACCGAATACAAAAATATATGATAAATGGCACATTTAGATACTCTTGCTGGTCAAATATTACTCAACTACAAGTGAAAGTTGCTCATTCAAATTTGTACTTGAATTGAAGTACTTGCTAGAGAGCCGACTTGCTTTTAAAACACATATTCAAAAATGTATGTTTTAAAAACTACAAACAAAGTAATTGTTACAATAATAGTGAAAATTGCTAGATCTGCAATTTTTTTTTGGAGTGAGTGAAAAAAAAGTACTATATTTGTCTTTGAAATGTAGTGGAGTGAAAGTTATATTCCAAAATACATATAGGCCTACTCTTGGAAAGATATTGAAAATGTACTAGTACAATACTCAAGTAAATGTACTGTCCTCCACTGAATTAGTGCCCTGAACATCACCCCCCATGGAGGTCAGTGGCAAACCTCAGTAGGCTACATTTCAACACTACTAATTTGCACTGCTTAGATCTTTGATGGGTCTCTCTGTTCCAGAATGCTGGTGCCTGGCTGAAGGCCATACATGTGCTAAATGGCCCATTCGCAGGAACGTTCATTTACCCGCCCCCTGTTGAGTGCACCATTCTGCACCTATTCATTCACAAATGTTTGTGAGTGCACAGCGTCTACATGCTGTCAATGGTGCACAGGAATGCAGAAATCCAAGAATGCGCGCGCGCACACACACACACACACACACACACACACACACACACACACACACACACACACACACACACACACACACACACACACACACACACACACACACACACACACACACTGAAGTCAGTGACTGTTAAGTCAAAACTTTGACTCAGGAGTGGAGCTTCATTGCCAACCCTCTTCCTTATATGGTCAAAAAACTACACTTCTACTCAAGCAACACTACAATTCCCAGAGTGCAGCAGCAAAATGGCTGCTCGTTAACAGATTAGGAGCACCTGAAAAGGAACAGAGGTGCTGATTGATTGATTGATGTACTTTATTTAGTAAGACATGAGAACAACAGTACATGGAAGTACAAATTCACAATACAAGGTCTACTAAACTGGAAGACTCATAAAAGCACAGAGCTTGTTTCAAATGAGTTCCCCATGCACACAAATCATGATGACATATAAGAGACAGACAGATATACACAACTACTATAGAATGTCATACAATCAGTTTACAGGTTACTGGTATGAAGAGTGAGAAATATGTACAAAAGGAGAAGGAGAGGGGGGGGGGGGTAGGGGGGTAGGTTAGGTTAGGACTTAGACAGGGGCCATTTTCCAATTGCAGCCTCCTGAAGGTGTATCTTTAGGGCTGTTTTGAAAGAGAGTAGGGTTTTACACTCCTTTACTCCTTTTGGTAGGGCATTCCACATTTTTGATGAATAGCATGAGAACGAGTTACTTCCCTTTGTTGAGCCAAAAAAGGGTTGGACAAGGTTTGTGGAGCTGCCTCTGGTATTGTGATCGTGGACATCATTAACATTTTGGAAGTATTTTGACAAATACAGGGGGATCCCAATGTTGTGATATATCTTGAAGACCAGGCCCATAGCAAGTTGCTGTACTCTGTCCGCAACCCTAAGCCATCCAATCCTATCAAAATGATCAGGGGTTAGATGGATTTTGTAGTTGAGGCCAAGAAGTAGCCTTACAAGTTTGTTTTGGGATGTTTGGAGCCTTGTTTTTAAGGCCTTGGTGGTGTTGTGATACCATGAAGTACATGCATAATCGTAATGACCTTGTATGAGGGCCACTGCAAGAGTCTTCAGAGTCTTCTTACTGACTTTACGATCAATACTCCGCAAATAGCGTGTTTTTTTGTGGACCGTTTTGATCGTTTTTTCAGCATTTTTGTCACCAGAGAGGTCAGCCTCCAAGATAGAGCCCAGGTAGGTAATTTCGTTTTTTCTTTTGATGATATCATCACCCGCTTTGATCGTGAAGCTCTCTGCCTTTCTGAGGTTAGGAGTGGACCCAAAGAGGATGCATTCCGTTTTGCCCAGGTGTAATGAGAGCTTGTTGTCGGAGAGCCAGATGCAGATCTTGTTGAGTTCAGAGCTGAGGGTTTTCTCAACCTGCAGCCTGTCCCTGTCCGAGACTAGCAGGGCCGAGTCATCTGCGAACAGGAACAGGTTGCAGTCGCAGGCTGACGACATGTCATTCACATATATCAGGAACAGTAAGGGTCCTAGTATACTTCCTTGGGGAACACCACAAGTCACTGGGAGGGGGGGGGACTGGGTGCCGTTTACTTCCACCACTTGCTCCCTCCCTTCCAGGTAGGATCTCATCCAGTTCACTGACGTGTCATCAAAACCTATTGCTCTGAGCTTATTGATCATAATCGGGTGATTAACGGTGTCAAAAGCCTTCTGGAGGTCCAGCATGACCATGCCGCAATATTTGCCCTTTTCCATCTCTTGTTTGATAGAGTCGTTCAAATAGAGAAGGCATGTGTCAGTGAAGTGGTTTGTCCTGAAGCCAGATTGGAATTTGTAGATTAGATTTTTCTCGGCAAGATACTTGTCGACCTGTTCATAGACTATTTTTTCCATGACTTTCGAGATGGAGCTTAGAATAGAAATAGGGCGGTAGTTGCCAGGGTCTAATTGGTTTCCTTTTTTGAACAGAGGGGTCACCCTTGCTTTTTTGAAGTCGTTGGGGACCTGTCCCTGTGTGGTGGAGAGGTTGAATATGTGGGTAATGATTGGAGCAATGGAGGCGGCTGACAAACAAACAAACAAACCAACTCCAGGGAGAAGGAGACTCCAGAGAGAAGAAACTTCAAGTTTCCAACCAAGGGGTAAGCCCAAAGACGCCAATGGTCGGTGAAATGGTTTTATATAATGGTGCTTTGAAATGCTGTTTAATGTTTGCAATGATGCTTAAATGTGTTCATGAGTACTGCTAAAGTTTAAGTTAAGGAACACATTGCAGCATCGGTCAAATAACTCATTACATTACAACATTGATTTCTTGTGTTTGAAAAGTTAAAAGTGTGGAATACAAAAGAATAATACAAAGTTAAAAAGGCTAAAATCCTGTTTATGATTTAAAATGTAGTTAATTCATGCAATTACCATGTTGTGGTTTATTTGATTTAAAACTACTAACATGTAGAATTCATGAATTTGCCATGTTAAAAAAGGTTTAAAATGCCAAGTGAAAAATAGCCCATCTACAAGCTTGTGGATCAGCTATAAGATTTGTCTTTATTGTTATTTATATAATTGTTTAAAGACACTTATTGTTTGGTCTAAGGGCTTTAATTGTTTTAAGGCATTTAATTGTTTTAAAGCATGTATTGTTTTAGAACATTTTTTTGGTTTGTAACATTTATTGTTTTTAGACATTTATTGTTTTAAAACATTTAATTGGTTTAAAACATTTATTGGTTTAAAACGTTATTGGTTTAAAACTTTATTGGTTTAACACATAGTTGTTAAAAAATGAGTTGTTTAAAAAAATGCTATGCTTTGTTGTAAAATGGCAATGTTGCTAATCTTATTTTTCTCTGTGTTAAAGGTTTACAACCTAACTAACAAAGTAAATGGTCATGGCTCCATCCAGAAAAAGGTGTGGGTCTCAGAAAAGAAGAGACGGAGAAAGCAAACAGAGTAAGTGGAAACAACTCCTTACTAGTCTGTAAATAATGTAGGCAGGGTATTACAGTATGTTGAGAAAGAAGGATAAAATGTGGTTACATGTGCACAATTGAAATAAATTACTTTAAGCGTAGAATCAAGCCATCCAGGCTCCTGGTGAATCATGGCCATAAAACATTTTATTCTGTGAAAAAAGTTTGAATATTTAATTATATGATATACTACATTTAATAAATACCCTTTGTTTTTAGTTTTCACAGAATCAAATATTTTATGATAATGATTCATCATGACCCTTGATGGTATGCCCTATAGACTACCAAATATGAGGGTATATACAAATGAAATACATGTTTATCAGATTGATAATTACATATGTATCAATCTATCAACAGGACTCCAAGCTGTTGCTCCTGGATATGGACCTGGAGATGTGGCCTGTGATGGACATGTTCAGTCTTCTAACAGTCTGCAGATCCAGAGAGCCCTTCCATATAGCTTGGAGAAGTGGAATTTCAGGGGAAAGTGGTGACACCGGTGTGGGGGCGGGGCAGGGAGCCAAAGGTGAGGTTCTGACTTGGTGAGACGAAGACATGCCGTGTTCATGCCTGTCTGTTTCCATGGCGGCGCCCGGGCCCCCCTCCTCTGCTCCGGCACCTGGCTTCATTTGCTCACCCATCAGGGCGCCGATGCAGAGCGTGGCCGCGTTCTTCTTGACTACCTCTTTGCTGGTTCCCTCGGCGATGGGGAACATTCTCCCGTCCAGCTTCACCCTAACCCTGATGGGAGAGAACGCAGCGGAATCGTTAAGGTTCCGCTGTGTTCAATGAGATTCCAATGAGATCCAGCTGGCTGACTGGCTCTCCTCTGGCGTGGAGGGGGGATGTGCTGCTCCTTTTAAAACATGTGTGAGTAGTGGGGGGGTGGGGTGCGTTTGGAGCACAGAGAGCAGATCAGCTGCTCTCTGTCAGTCAGTCTCGTCCCAGTGCAGACATCACAGGCCAGTCTCGTCCCAGTGCAGAGGATGCTGCCGGATGCTGCCGGATGCCATTCCTCGTCCACAAATCGCCGTGGCACTGGCCGTGGCCGCAGAAAGTGGTGCTTGCTTGTGGTGGCATTGTCCGACTGATCTGACGATCTGCGGGGCGCTTCCTCGTCCATGACAGTCCGTGACCGCAGGATGTAGCTGTGGATTGGGGTGGGAGTCTCCATGGGGTGACTCTGATGGTCTGGGAACTGTTGCTGAGGCGCTTATCAAAGCACACCCATGTCTGAAGGAAGTCGTGACCCCTACAGGAGCGGGAGGATGGGAGGACAAAATCGACCAAAAAATGCAGAACTACAGAAGAAAGCTGAGTGGTTTCGGGATGCCAGATGTTAGATGCAATGCTCTTAAACATTAAAGCCCTGATGATAGAAAGTCTGCAAAAAAAGCCAAAAAGAGCAGAGGTCAATTATCTGCCACCCTACCCAGCCAATGAAGATGAGCACAGTTTGGAGAAAGAAAGGGAAGAGTTGGTCACTGAGTCAAAGAAGAAAAACAATGTAAAGATGGTTAAGGACAAAATGAACAAGACCTTTGCCCTCAGACGACATGAAGTCATCAATCTGTGTCCAACTGTTCCAGCCGATGGACCGTTGGCCTGAATACCAGTCATTTCGCCCATTCCGCAGTTCGCCCAAAAAGTCGGACATTTCGCCCAGATACTTCGCCCAAAAAAATCGGACATTTCGCCCAGACATTTCGCCCATGCATTTTCGGACATTTCGCCCAGACATTTCGCCCATAGATAGAAGCTAGCTGGCCGTTTGTGTGCGAGAATGAGAGAGGGTTAGGGTTAGATAAAAGCTCTCTCTCTCTCTGTGTGTGTGTGTGTGTGTGAGAGAGACGCAGTCAGTGGGGCAAACGCAGTCCCCACGAAAAATATTTACGATTCTGTCCCTATCGGTACATAACTCGGACGGCGCGTAGTCGACTAGCAGAGTCGGCGCGCCGCCGTCATGGTCCAAAACTATACTTTATCGCCGGAAAAAAAGGAGTCCGCGGATGACTGAAAATTCCCCTCTTAAATAAAGCCATTTATAATGAATCTCGCACAACTGATTGATTATATATTTATAATGAATGTCGCACAATATAATTGTAGTGCAGTGGCTCTGCAAAAGAAAAGTCTGGTGGTGGGCGAAATGTATGGGCGAAATGTCTGGGAAAAACGTCTGAGGGTGGGCGAAATGTCTGGGGTGGGCGAAATGTCCGCTCAAAAACACGGGCGAAATGGATTTAGAGCGAAATGTCTGGTTACCGTTGGCCTGCCCTGTTTGACCCTTCTCAGGTGAGTTGCCATTTTAATCCCTGTTAAGTGATATTATTTTGGTTAAAATAATTACTATGGTGATCGCAATCATTGCTATAAAAGTTGTCAGTTTCTTGGATCCCTACAGCTCTTTAATAAACAGGAAAATAATTGTCCGGTCAGAGCATCCATTTATAGGAGAACTCCTTCAGGGTGCAGGACAAAAATTGATTCAAGCCGTCTATAGATCTGGCACATAAAAATTGTGTTTGCTTTATTTAAATAACTGCTATTCAAGTGATATGCATATACATTCAATTGATGTAACTCAAATATTATCAGTAGTGCCATATACGATACAAATAAATTGTGTTTGCCTTATTTAAATAACTCTAATTCAAATATATGCAAATATATTTATTTGATATAACTCAAATATTATTAATCATGTTTGTTTAAAATAGATACATTTATACTATATGCATTTATATTTAACTAGAGTTTCGGGGGGCTACGCCCCCCTCAACCCCAGCCGCGCACGGGGCCCAGCGTGGCCGCGTGTATATTGGGGATGGAGGCGAGTGTTAGGCGTGCAACAGGCGGGGGGGGAGGTAGCAGTGTGTGCTGTGGAGGCTGTTGCTAACTTGCTATGAGGCAGAGAGGGAGGTAAAGAGTAGACAGCGTGGCGACGTGCACAGGGGAGCGGATAGTGTGGCTGTAAGTACAGGAAGAAGTAGAGGCAGCGTGTGTAGACATTGTAGTGACCTGAATGGAGCGTGGTGGTGGAGAAGAGACGCAGCAATGCAGAACTGTTGTTGCGCGTTGGCGACGTGTTGGTGAGCGTTGGCGGCGTAGAAGCATGTGTGTGTGTGAGTGTGTGTGCTGTGTGTGTGTGGAGAAGGGACGTTGTGCCGACTGTATGCAGTGGCGTGGTGGTGAGGAAGAGGGGGTGGAGGGAGGGGTGTTGGTGTTGCCAGGTGAGCGTGTTGTAAGCGCGGAGGGCGCGAGTTTCAGCGAGGTGTAAGTGAGGCATGTAGGGAGAGAATGTAATAGTTATGCAGGGGGTCCGCGGTCAGCCCGCTGGTGGCCGGACCCCCTGTAAGTGTAGGGGCGCGTGGGGACCCCCGTAGAAGAGGGCGGGGCCCTTGGGATGGGTGTTGTTTGTTTGATGTAGGTGGTTGCTTCTTTCTGGCGCTGGCTGTGCAAACCTGGCAACCCAGCGCATGCTGGCGGTGGCGTTACACCAGAAATGGTTCCTGGAGAAAATGGTGACCAAAAAAACATTTTGGAAAAAAACCCCGCACCGGCTGCCTGCTGTTGTGGTGATTAGGTCGTGCGCACGGTAAACGGTACGAAGCTGCCTCCCCTTCCGTTTTGTCCGACATTTGGTGAGTAGAATTAATTATGTTGCGCGGTGGAAAAGGTGTAGTGAGCAATGAGATGTCCCCTACGCGACGCGTAAATTCAGCGCGGCCGCCGTGGCGAGTCAGTTGGCGACATGTGGTCTGGCGGTGCGTTGTTTATTCGATAACAGAGCTGTGGGGTGTCCGCACCGAGGGTGCGGAAGTCGGTCGCCATTTATATAGTTAGATTGATGTAACTCAAATGTTATCAATTGTGCTTTTCTAAAATATATTAATTTAAAATATTCATTTATATTTCATTGATATAACTCAAATATTATTAATCATGTTTATTTAAAATAGATACATTTATACTATATGCATTTATATTTAATTTATGTAACTCAAATGTTATTAGTTGTGCTTTTTAAAAATATATTAATTTAAAAGAAATGCATTTATATTTAGTGATGTAACTCAAATGTTATCAATAATGTCATTTGAAAACACAAAGAAAATCAATTCCAACTTAAGACCACGCCTCTCTTCTTCCCTGATTGTCCACCATTGCGAGTTGATGCAGTTTCAGGAAACATTATTTGGTAAGTTTCTGGCATTTATAATGTACCTTGTTGTCAAATAATTATATGTGTGTGTACAGTATGTCTGTATGTGTGTGCGTGCGCCGTGCGTGCGTGTAAATCCTAACTTGCTGGCAGCAAGTTAGGATTTACACAATTTTTGGCCTAAATTGCTGCTTAGGCCAAAATATTGAGTGGACCTAACTCAGTTTTTATCAACCAAGTTACTTGTACTTTTGGGTAAAAATACTGACTAACTTGATGTGTTTGATTTGTGCTAACTTAGAAAAAAATAAGTGCCTGCTTATTAAAAATCATTTTAAATAAGTTACGTGTTTTTTTTTTCATCATTCACACATGCGCAGATCAGTCCTGGGGCGGGACAGAAGTTACCAGGAAGCTGAAAGCGCGCGCACACACTGCCGAAGGACATGCCTGCACAAGTCTACAAACAATTCCAGACCAGTGAGACCACGGTGTTTTTAGTCAGCATTGACGTTATTTTTGTGCTTGCAGCAGTGATTTGGTGAGTACATATGTTATCCTTGCTCATATCGTGTTGAAGTGTTGTAATTCAGCGAAGTTTATATGGTTTCTTATGATACTGTTTGCTATAACGTCATATCATGACAGTCATGGATGAACTTACACCTGGTGTTTGCACTTTCTCCATTACCGGCCCGTACATTTACAAAAACGTTAATATTTCAAATATAAAGTGTTTACCCCATGACCACGGATGTTACAATACTGTACAGCCCCTCGGAAGTAACCGTATCTTCCGTATTGTTCAATAAAAAGGATTTTAATCCGATCTTTGGCCATTTTCTCCGTATTCTTCCATATGCTTTCAACTACGCGACCCTATCGGTTAGGAGATGTACTGCACTCTCATACATTATAACTATGAGGAAATGGCCACCGATCGGATTAAAATGATTCGTATTGATCAATTGGAAGAAACAGGTTCTTATGAGGGCCCGTACATAATCGGAACATCCGTGGCCATGGGTTAAACACTTTATAGAAATCTGAACGTTAATGTAGATGTACGGGCCGTTAATGGCGACACGTGTGTCGTGTGGAGCGCAGCTAATGTTTGTAGCAGACACACGCTGCTTTAAAAAATTGAGACGGCATGTGCAGAATGTTTGGTACGAAGTTGCTTGTTTCTAACCTATAACGTTATCAAATAAACTATTTTAGTGTGCTGATTATGTTTACAACAAGTAATATACTGTCAGGACATCGTCTTGAAAGAGATTAAAATCAGTACTGTAATTAAATCTGTGGAGGTGGTGTGCAGTGCTTTTCAACCTTTTTCATATCAAGGACCATTATTTATTTGCCATTTGAGCCACGGAACCACCATTTGATTTAGACTCAGACCCAAAACGTAGAATGTGATGTTTGATGAGATTTTGTCCACAATTCCATGTTGTATTAATGTTGGTTCCGTTGATCAAAATGACAATTCTTCTACATTTTCTAATTGTGTTACATCTTGTAAATTAAATGCAGATGTTAAACAATAATTTAACTCTTGAGAGCCTAATATAAAACCAAATGGACCCTCAAGGGTCCATTTGGTTTCATTTTATGCTCTTACAGATCTTATAAGGGTCCATTTGGTTACCAACTCCATCATTTATCTGGGGACCACCTGGAACCCCCTCAAGGACCACAGGTGGTCCCTGGACCACTGGTTGAGAACCAATGAGCTATGGGAATCAAGTTATTTATATTCATACAGGTCTATCTATGTCATCACGCAGCATGTTTTCATTCACATGATGTATTTAAGATTGGACTTTTGATATAAAAATACAAAAATATATATTTTGGTCATCTATTGTTGGGTATGTCCATACTAAGACCTCAGATATGCTCTAAAGCAGGGGTCTTCAACCTTTTCAGGCCAAGGACCCCCTAACTGAGAGAGAGATGAAGCAGGGACCCCCACTAGTATATATTACATAAAATTGTGTTGCAGATTAAAGCTTTTTCATAGGTGTTGGATTCATATTAATGTGTATTTTCAGACATTTAACGACTTAACCATCAATACTTAGTGAACTTTCACTCTGTACTTGGTCTGCTCGTTTTTCCCTCTTTGCCGAAAATAGCAGATCTACAAGCTCACAATGCCTCGCCCTGCGAGGTGTTGTGAGCTTGTAGATCGGCTATTTTCGGCTAAAGTTGTCCTTAGAATAGGGATGCTAGGGTTAAAGTGGTTAATGTAAAAAGCAATGATCCTATCACACAGAGATTTGGCGGACCCCCTAGGGGTCCCAGACCCCTGCTCTAAAGTGTGAGAAACTTATTTTTCATTGCCTTGACTACGTCTTAAATATGTAAATGTCTTTCAGGCTCAAGTATTTGACCAGACCAACATCTGTCCCACCATCGCTGAAGTAAAAGGTATTTTCACCTACAGTGATGTCTATACATTGCACAATTAATCTCCTGGTGTACATGTTGGCTTAGTGATTTTGTGCCTTTTCCAGAGCAGTCAAAGGTATTCTCACCTACACTAGTGTCTACACATTGAACCTTAGAGTCCATATTTTTGGCTGAACATTTAGCAAAAATGGCCAATTATACTAGCTCACAATACGTTGAGCTTTCAAAGTAGATCTGCACTTTTTGGCAAAAAGATTTAATGTAGAGGGACGTATAATAGCAGAGGCTCTACTACAGACTAAAGCAGGGGTTCTCAAACCTTTTTTATACCACAACCCCACATTATGAGGGTTTTTCTTTTTGGACGAGGGAAGTTTAACTGTCAATGTTTAATATGGTTGACTTAACTTAACTGTCTCTCCTTAGATTTCCTGCATTCCAGCTTGGCTCTCGGCTGACCGTCCGTCCATCTCCCTGAGCAGTAAAAGGTATCCTCACGTACACTAATGTCTACACTACACGTATAACATTAACCACTTGAACCCCTGAGTCATTATTCTGGGGGATGCATTTGTCCAAAATGGCCGAGATGCAAGCTTGCAACAAGTCGTGATGTGTTGTGAGCTTGTAGACTGGCTATTTGGTGTAGATCACAAAAGATCAGTGTTTGCTTAACTTCTCTCTCTTCTCGTGCATTCCAGCTTGGCTCTCAGCTGACCCGTCCGTCCATCTACCTGTGCTCTCTCTCCCTTATCGTGCATTCCAGCTTGGCTGACCCGTCCATCTCCCTGAGCAGTAAAAGGTATCCTCACGTACACTAATGTTGACACTACACGTATAACATTAACCACTTGAACCCCTGAGTCATTATTCTGGGGAATACATGACCCGTCCGTCCATCTCCCTGATAATATCAGTGGTTCTCACATTTTTCATGTCAAGGACCACACAAAATGATAGGTATTTGGTTCCAGGGACCCCCGATGATACTTTGATATTGTGAAATGTATTAGGCATGCTTTGGTTAGGCATGCTTTGGTTCTCTCCATTATACATTAAAAACTTTGAAAAAAAAAACGTTTCCATATTGAGCATGATTGATTACATAGACTACATAGACAGTGTTAACGTTGATAAAGGCTGATTAGCTGAAACAGTACTTTGGGACTGTTGCGGACATTCAGGTTTCTTGTAAATTTAGTTTAAAATTTACCTTGCTATCAAATTCATTCATTCATCTCATCTTTTGCAGTTTTTTATCTGGCTCAGAATTCCGAACCAGAACAATTACGAAGCCAGCCCACTTACATGGGGCAACTTCTTAGTAAGTAATAGGCCACTTGGCTCATTGCTGGCACAAGCTCATCTGTATTGATGCCATTTTGTTCAATGCAATATTTGCTAATTGTCTCTATTCTAATTTTCAGGTTTATGTGGCAGTGCAAGGAATGCAGTGTGGAGCTTGGTACCAGGTACTTGCTCTTGCAACATTTTAAGCAGGCTCATGGGCATTTTAGGGGCAGTGTTCTTTATCCATGTCCATACACAGATTGTCCAGGTACATATAGTACATGGAAACAGCTACTAAATCATACATACAAAAGTCATCCTAAACAGCAAACCCCAAAGCCAGTAGAAGTAACTACATTTCAGTGTCCTGTGTGCCCATGCAGAGAACTAGGAACAGAAAGAGCTTTTTTTCAACATATAAATATACATCTCAGGCGTGATGAGACAGTTCCATGTGTCTTTAAAGGTTGCACAAAAGAAACAAATATATACAGTACATACTACACACATAGAAACAGGAAACACAACGATTATTCAATAAAAGACTTCAAAGCCAATGTTGTCAGTACAAGCAGTCAGTTGAATCAGTCTGACAGTACTGCTGATGGTTTATCAGAGTCTGTGGATATAGACGATGAACATGAGAGTAGTGATGTTGCAGAATTAGAACTGCCAAATTCTATTGAGGAGAAAATTGCTTGCATTTTATTGAAGTTGGAAAATATTGTTCATATTCCAAAGTCAGTTGTTGATGAGGTTCTCTCTGAGATTCACTACATAGTAAGTACTGCATCTTTGCCTGTCACAAGAGCTATTGTTTCTGATGTGTTCCAAAGCCATGAATTACAGATTGAAGAGTCAGTAGTGACTGAGCTTTCCAATATCCTGTGCAAATCTAACCCGTTGGGCATAGCTATTCAAAAGGATGGCCCTCTTGCTACTTCATATAAACGTGAACAGTACTATACCTCTCATTTTGGTGTTGTTAAGCCGGTTGAGTACATTTTAGATGCCAGGAAGAATAAGACTTTTCAGTACATCCCTATATTACAATCTTTGCAACAGTTGCTCTCTCATGAAGGTGTCCTTGAACATCTTGAAACTCAGTCATTTGCTTGTGATAAAGTGTACAGAACCGTAAGAGATGGTGAGTACTGTGGAGTATCGCCACAACACCGCCTGTCAGGTAAGCACCACACCAGGGAGAGGCCATGGGACAGAGACAGAGTGAGACCACGCAGACAGCGCACCAGCCTGGGCAGCGTCATAGAAGGGCGTTACCTGCCACTCACCATCATGAATCAGCCCAAACTCAGCGCAGCTGCGGCGACAGGTTAGGTGTGGCACCTGGCTACAAGTATGGCTTCTCTGTCTCAGTCTGGCATTGGCTCTCCTGGTGACTGGACGGGTGCTACAGGCGGTAAGGCAATATTCTCCACTATTCCCGCACATTAATGAATGCTTGTGAATTGCAGTAGTAAAGGATACTCTCTGTTTACTCCTAGGCAACCTGTGGGAGTTAATCACATTACCCGACCCAATGCATGGATAAATGACGATGACGCTGAGGCGCATGGATTCCAAACAGAGACATTGTGATGCATGAAAATACCCCGACGCGGGGCGAACTTTGAGTTTGATCTTTATTATTTGAAGTGATCTGAAAAGTATTACCAAGGACCTGAGGGTCCCATATACGAAAGGTGTTGAATAAAAACCCTTAATTGGGCTTGTACCCTGCATTTTGTGTTTGGCTTTGATCAGTTCCCCACATATGGTGGAGAATGCGGGCACACTGATCCACGCCAAAACCTAAAAAAAAAAAAAAAAAAAAAAAAAAGAAAATGGTACGTACCAGTGCCTTAACGGCCCTACTCAAAGGCCAAGCTGACTTACAGACAGCGGTACAAAGTTTAATTGCCAAAATTGCCCGAGAGGTGGCTAGCACACGCGCCCCTAGAGAAGTACTCACTAAATTGACACCAGAAGATGATATTGAAGCGTACCTGGAGGTGTTTGAGCGCACCGCAGCCCGAGAGAAGTGGCCAGTGGCAGACTGGGCCTCACTTCTGGCCCCGTTTCTCACCGGCGAGGCCCAGCGTGTCTGTCGTGACCTGACCCTCGCCGACGCCCAAGTCTACCAGAAACTGAAGGACGCCATTCTCGCCACCCAGGGCTACAGCCTCCCAGCTCGAGCGCAGCGCTACCACAGCTGGGCCTACAACTCGGCCTTTCCGCCCCGACCGCAGGTGGCGGCTCTACGGCGCAGCGCTCATAGCTGGCTTACCACCGGGGGAGATCCACCTATCATCGACCGCCTAGTGATCGACAGATGTATACGTTCGTTGCCGCCTGACGCCCGGAGATACGCCTCCCAAGTGAGTCCAAGCTCACTGGAGGCACTCGTGGCCCTCTTAGAAAACCACCAAGTGAGCGTGGACATGATGAGGACCACGCGCACCGAAGCAGCCAAGAGCCCTGGGGAGGAGAAGCCCAGCCGCGATCGTCGAAGGTCGACGCCACCGAACCCATCCGCCGCCCGGACTGAGGCCGCCGTTGCCGAAGGGCCCACCCGAGGCCCACATCAACGCCGCTGTTATGTCTGCGGGCAGGCGGACCATATTTCCTGGTCGTGCCCCGAGAGAGAGCGCGACGTATCCATGGGGACCGCAGCCAGCTCCGACAGCGCGCGGCCCTGCCTGCACACCGGCACCAGCCCGCACCGCCAGACGCGCCTGCCCGTGAAGATTGGACGGACCGACACGCACGCGTTGCTGGACTCCGGCAGCGCGGTGACTCTCGTACGAGCGGACCTGGCCGGGAAGCTTAGCGCCGTCACCGTGCCGGTAACCTGTGTCCACGGCGATGTGCGCCACTATCCAGTGACCCAGCTCCGCGTCCAGACGCCCCGGGGAGACGCCGTGGTGCCAGCCGGGGTCGTGCCCAACCTGCCCGTGCCGTTGCTGATCGGCGCGGATTGTGTCCTGTTCGCCCGGTACTGGGACCCCGGCCTGCTGCGCGGTACCGCCCGCCACCGCCGCCGACGCGCCCCGCGCCCGGCGCCTCCAGGCGCGCTCCACGCCTGCCCGGCGTTCCGCGCCACCACACCAGCCGGCCTGAGTGACAGCTCCCCGGCCGGAGATGGGGGAGACGAGAGAGACGCGAGGGACGAGAGAGATGAGAGCGACGAGAGAGACGAGAGAGACAAAGAAAAGAAGAGGAGAGGAGAAGACCAGAGACGGGAGGCGGAGGACAGGCAGGCCACGTCAAGCCAGGGGGCCGCGGACCCCGCTGATGTTGCGGACCCCTTCGCCGAATTCCCCGGCGCCGAAGCTCTCGAACCACCCCGGGCTGGGGGGTTCGCCACGGCGCAGTGGACCGACCCGAACCTGGACATGGCGCGCCGGAATGTGGCCGCCATCGACGGGAAGAAATGTGAGGGGGTGAGTGCATTGAATCACCCATACTTCCTTGTAAAAAAAGACTTGTTATATCGGGGTGTGTTGGACAAGGGGGGGGACCTAGTCGAGCAGCTACTTGTGCCAAAAGAATATGTGTCACGGGTGTTATATTTAGGACATACGCACCAACTAGGAGCGCACTTGGGAAGCCAAAAGACATACGAGCGCATATTGGCCCGCTTCTACTGGCCCGGGGTTAAACGGGCAGTAGAGGACTTTTGCAAAGGCTGCTCTGAATGTCAAAAGACCGCTCCGCGGCCCACGTTTCATAACCCTCTTGTACCAATGCCGATAATTGAAGTGCCGTTTTCACGCCTTGCCATGGACATTGTGGGCCCGTTGCCAAAATCCA
This sequence comes from Gymnoscopelus microlampas, assembly GCF_963454915.1. Lineage (NCBI taxonomy): Eukaryota > Metazoa > Chordata > Actinopteri > Myctophiformes > Myctophidae > Gymnoscopelus > Gymnoscopelus microlampas. The sequence goes on from NC_139958.1 coordinate 43,192,034, forward strand.
GTCGCGGTCACCGCTATATCTTAGTGATATTAGACTATGCCACTCGATATCCCGAGGCCATTCCCCTGCGGGCGGCCTCGGCGAAAGCGGTGGCCCACGAACTATTGATGCTGTTTAGCCGGGTGGGCATAGCTGAAGAAGTACTAACGGATCAAGGCACCTGTTTCATGTCCCGAGTGATGTCACAATTGTATAAATGGCTGAAAGTGAAGCGCATTCGCACCTCCGTCTACCACCCACAGACGGATGGTTTAGTCGAGAGGTTTAACCAGACTTTAAAAAAAATGTTGAAGAAACTAACTGATGTGGACGGGAAAGACTGGGACCAGTTGATTCCGTATGTGCTCTTTGCCATCAGGGAAGTACCGCAATCGTCCACGGGGTTCTCGCCATTTGAGCTTGTGTATGGCCGGAGGCCCCGTGGTTTGTTGGACATCGCCAAAGAGACCTGGGAGCGCCAGCCTTCTCCCCACCGCAGTGTGGTGGAACACGTGGAGCGTCTCCAGGCCCGGGCGAAGACCATCTGGCCCCTGGTACGAGAACATATGGAGAAAGCCCAGCGAGACCAGGCCCGGACCTACAACCGAGGCGCCACGCTCCGCGAGTTCCAGGTGGGAGAGAAGGTCCTGGTGTTGGTTCCCAGCTCGGAATGCAAGTTCCTCGCAAAATGGCAAGGACCATACGAGGTCGTGGAGAAGGTGGGCCCCGTGGACTATCGGGTGAGCCAGCCCGGCAGACGGAAAGGCCATCAGATCTACCATGTGAACATACTGAAAAAGTGGATCTCAGCCCCCCGACTACCGCTGCCAGCGCTGATGACCGCCGTGCCCGCGCAGACGCTGCCCCCGGTGCCCATCGGAGAAGACCTCGTCCCAGCCCAGACCCAGGACATCAAGGACCTGCTGGGGCGGAACCGGGACATATTCTCCGAACTCCCCGGCCGAACCACGCTGATCCGGCACGACATCCGCACGGACCCGGGGAAGGTAGTGCGCCAACGGCCATATCGCATCCCAGAAGCCAGACGAATCGCCATCAAAGAAGAGGTGGCCAAGATGATCGAGTTAGGAGTAATCGAGGAGTCGTACAGTCCATGGTCCAGCCCGATCGTGATTGTACCGAAGCCGGACGGGACGCTGCGCTTCTGCAACGATTTCCGAAAATTGAATGACGTCTCCGCCTTTGACGCATACCCGATGCCCCGAGTGGATGAACTGATCGAGCGCCTGGGTCCTGCCCGGTTCGTCAGCACGCTGGACCTGACCAAGGGCTACTGGCAGGTGCCGCTGACGGACCGGGCCAAGGCGAAGACGGCCTTCTCCACGCCCGACGGGCTGTTCCAATACACGGTGCTGCCGTTTGGAGTCCATGGCGCGCCCGCCACATTCCAACGGCTGATGGACCGTGTACTCCGCCCCCACCGAGACTACGCTGCCGCGTACCTAGACGACATCGTGATCCACAGCCCGAGCTGGAGCCTCCATCTGCAGCACCTCCACGCCATCCTTGGGGCGCTCAGACGAGCCGGGCTGACAGCGAATGCAAAAAAGTGCCGCATCGGCCTGACGGAGACCGACTACTTGGGGTTTACGATCGGACGAGGATGCGTGCGGCCCCAGACGCGTAAAGTGGAGCGGATTCGGGAGTGGCCCCAACCTGTCACAAAAAAGCAAGTAAAATCGTTCCTTGGCCTTATGGCTTATTATCAAAAATTTGTGAAAAACTATTCTACCATTGCAGCCCCACTGTATGAGCTGACGTGTCAAAAACGCCCCAACCACATTGTCTGGACGGCCGAGACGGAGGAGCGCGCTCTGTGAGGAGCCAGTATTGAAAGCCCCCGACTTCAGCCGGCCCTTCGTCCTCCACACAGACGCGTCGGGCACCGGGTTGGGGGCGGTCCTCGCACAGGTATTTGATGGGGAGGAACATCCAATTACCTACGTGAGCAGAAAATTACTAGACCATGAGAAAAATTACGCAACAGTAGAAAAAGAGTGTTTAGCGGTGAAATGGGCAATTCACCACCTGCGCTATTACCTGTGGGGCCGTACCTTTACCCTCATTACAGATCATGCACCCCTGAAATGGATGGCCACCAATAAAGACCGGAACGCCAGAGTGACGCGGTGGTTCCTGGAGCTGCAGGACTACTGTTTTAGGGTGGAGCACCGGCCCGGGAAGGAGATTCCACACGCAGACGCATTATCCCGGATGTATGAAGTAGAGGAGCTGGAAGCCCCCGGACCAAGCGGCGGGCTTAGGGGGGGGATATGTGGAGTATCGCCACAACACCGCCTGTCAGGTAAGCACCACACCAGGGAGAGGCCATGGGACAGAGACAGAGTGAGACCACGCAGACAGCGCACCAGCCTGGGCAGCGTCATAGAAGGGCGTTACCTGCCACTCACCATCATGAATCAGCCCCAACTCAGCGCAGCTGCGGCGACAGGTTAGGTGTGGCACCTGGCTACAAGTATGGCTTCTCTGTCTCAGTCTGGCATTGGCTCTCCTGGTGACTGGACGGGTGCTACAGGCGGTAAGGCAATATTCTCCACTATTCCCGCACATTAATGAATGCTTGTGAATTGCAGTAGTAAAGGATACTCTCTGTTTACTCCTAGGCAACCTGTGGGAGTTAATCACATTACCCGACCCAATGCATGGATAAATGACGATGACGCTGAGGCGCATGGATTCCAAACAGAGACATTGTGATGCATGAAAATACCCCGACGCGGGGCGAACTTTGAGTTTGATCTTTATTATTTGAAGTGATCTGAAAAGTATTACCAAGGACCTGAGGGTCCCATATACGAAAGGTGTTGAATAAAAACCCTTAATTGGGCTTGTACCCTGCATTTTGTGTTTGGCTTTGATCAGTTCCCCACAGTACTATAAACAAAATGCATTTCTCTCTGAAGGTTTGAAAATAGCAATTCATCTTTATGTTGATGATTTTGAGATCTGTAACCCTCTTGCGACATCTCGCAAGAAGCACAAACTCTGTGGCGTGTACTGGGTTTTGGGTAACTTGCCACCAGGTTCCCATTCAGCTTTAACCTCCATATCTATTTAGCTGCCCTATGCAAATCAGATGATGTCAAGGACTACAAATATGACAAGGTGTTGGAGCCACTCTTGCAAGACTTGAGAATATTGGAAGAGCACGGTGTCTTTATTTCTCAGCTTGGTCAGTTTGTTAAAGGTTCTGTCCAGTATGTAATAGCTGACAATCTTGGAGCCCATGGGATAGCTGGGTTTGTTGAGAGCTTTTCTGGTGGGCCTATATGCCGGTTTTGTACAGGACTTAAATCTGAATTTCAGAAAAAGGATGTCAAATCAGGTGGTTTCCAACTTAGAACCAGAGAGCTCCATGAGCTCCATGTCAGGTCTGCTCTGGAAAATGCAACGAATGCAACAAATGAAACGACTGCAACAAATGCAAAGAAATCAAAAAATGCAAAAAAGACAACCAAAAAAGCAAAAGCAAAACATTGCTGTGGTGTCAAAAAACAGTGTGTCTTAACAGAGCACCTGTCACATTTTCATGTCAGCACTGGTTATCCTCCTGATATTGTGCATGATCTGTTTGAGGGTGTTGTCCCAGTCGAACTTGCACGCTGTATTGGTTCACTGATCTCAAAAAAATATTTCACTCTTGCTGGCCTTAACACATTGATCCAGACATTTCCATACAGATGGGGGGACAAAACCAATCGGTCTCATGCCATACCAAAAACATTTTCATCTCGCAACACTATAGGTGGCAATGCGCATGAAAATTGGAACTTGCTAAGATTGCTTCCCTTTGTGATTGGACATATTTTGCCAGAAGATGAGCCTGCATGGCTGGTGATTCTAGATCTTAAAGACATAGTGGAGTTGGTTGTAGCCCCTGTTCACACAGAGGAAACTATTGTGTATCTTGAGTCTTTGATCTATGATCACAGACAGCGGTATCTTGAACTCTTTCCACAAGTCAAGCTAATACCAAAACATCACTTCTTAGAGCACTATCCACAAATGATCCGTTGCTTCGGACCTCTCATTTTACTGTGGACCATGAGATTTGAGGCTAAACATAGCTTTTTCAAGCAGGTTGCTCGTCATACAAATTGCTTCAAGAATATACCTCTTTCACTTGCTACCAAACACCAGTTCATGCTTGCCCATCACACACACACTAGTTTAAAAAAGTCATCCTTGGAGGTCACAAATGTCTCAATCATGCCTGTTGATGTTCTTAATGAGGGATTAGTGTCTGCACTGAAGCAGAGATACCCAGATGTGACTGCGGTTCATATGGCAAAAAATTTGTCTTGCAATGGCATAGATTACAGTGAGGGCATGCTTATTGTACATGGATCTGAAGATGGCCTGCCTAAATTTCATGAGATCATTCAACTATGTTGTCTTAAGGGAAAGTTGTGTTTCCTACTGAAAGGTGTATGTGCCTGGTATAGAGAGCATTATCGTGCATTTGAACTGTCTGCCTCACCCACAACAGAGGTTGCCCTTATTGAGCTTCGTGAATTGGAGGACCCCTATCCCCTTGTGGAGTACAGAGTTGGAGGTCTGCGCATGGTTACGTTGAAAAGATGCATCATTGTTGAAGGTTAGTGTCACTGTTAAACACATATAGCTCTGGATGTCGAGCCCTAAATCTTAATACTTTCTTATTCTGTAATTGGATTGACTGTACACCATTTTTTTAAAAATAGATCATTAATAGATTATTTATTCAACTAAATTGATTTACCATTTAAGCCCTATATTATACCTCATTGTGTAAAGCAGCCTATCTACTGTACATGCTTACAACACCTTGACGTTTTGTGAGCTTGTAGATGTGCTATTTTCAGTTTCTATCACTCATTAATTATGTTTTTAGGGGATTTAAGTAATGAAAAGCTTGAATGTCTCTCTTGTCCTTTCTTGTGTCTCCTCTAGACTAAAATAGTTCCATAATGGCTGTGCTGCGGGTCATATTTGATGAGGAGTCTGACTCTAGGAAGTTGCCCCTGGAGTCTGGGATACCATCAACAGTGGAAGAACTTTACAACATTATCAAGACATTCTTTCAATTGCCAGATGACTTCCGGTTGCAATACATGGATCCTAAGTTCATGGTGTACATGAACTTGGATTCAGTGTCTGAAATTGGAGATATGGGCACATTGAAAGTAATATACACTCCTGTCTTTGATCCCCACTACATCACACTGTACCCAGTAGACCCATCTGCTGCTACCTCAACTGCCACCGATCTGCCTCCTGCTTGGACCTCGCCTGCCACCTGCCTTCCACCGTCTGGGACCTCGCCTGCCACGTACCTTCCACCGTCTGGGACCTCGCCTGCCACCTACCTTCCACCGTGTGGGACCTCGCCTGCCACGTACCTTCCACGGTCTGGGACCTCGCCTGCCAGCTACCTGCCACCTGCTGGGACCTCGCCTGCCACGTACCTTCCACCGTCTGGGACCTCGCCTGCCACCTACCTGCCACCTGCTGGGACCTCGCCTGCCACGTACCTTCCACCGTCTGGGACCTCGCCTGCCACCTACCTGCCACCTGCTGGGACCTCGCCTGCCACGTACCTTCCACCGTCTGGGACCTCGCCTGCCACCTACCTGTCACCTGCTGGGACCTCAACTTCCACCTGCCCAAAGCCTAAAACCCCTCCTTCATCTGTAGCATCATCCTGCAGTGATGACACATTGTACACGTCCACCCCGCATTCATCCCCTGAAGTTACGATCTCAGGTTTATCCACTTGGCCGATTGTATTTGTGATCCCTAAATTCACGTACGATGCTGATTATGAGCTAGAACAGAAGAATGCAGAGTTTGAGACAAATGGAACACACTTCAACCCTGGCCCAAAGCTGAAAACGGCCATCCTGGAAGGTCTAGCCCAGGAAATGATGAAATACACAAAATACCCTAAAGACTATCAGTGCGATGAAGTAGCAGGGGCTCTGATCAAGGCCCATCCCTGTTTGTCGCAGCTGGGAGCCACAGATGGATTTGGGGGATGGAAACAATCACTGAAGAATAAAATGCAAAGCTATCGATCGAAGCTTGGGCGACTCGGGCATCCTGAAATCCGTGTGAACTCATTGAAGCACAAACGTGAAGGCAAAGGCAAATCTGCAGCAAATATCAAGAAACCAAGAAAGGCTGAAGTGAACTACATTCCTCTTCACCCAAAAGGCCAAACCACAGAAAGTTTGGAGAAGGAGAGAATAGCGTTGTTGTCAGAAGTGAAAAAGCGTGACAATGAAGTGGTGATAAGAGCAAAAATTGAAAAAACCTTCTCCCACAGGCTCCTTGAGATAGTGGACCAGAGGCCCATTATAGGAGAGTTCAAGGACAGATGGCCTGCCCTGTTCCAGCAGTGTGAAGTAAGTCAGTCTGTATATGTTCCTAAGCATTTGCAATTGTATTTTCAGATAACTCTGCATCCCTGTATATGGTACTGTATAATTGAAAACATTAACAAATTACTATTTTGATTATATTTTTCAGGTGAATGCAGAGTTTGAGGATAACCACCAAGCCGCTGCAATCCAAATTCATGTCGGAGTTGGACCACTTCTCCAACAAGCTCCTCCAGATATTCCAAAGCAAAGGAGGAGTGAAGGGGAAGAAGATCAGTGGCATCCTGGCTGACATAGATTTGGTTAGTAGAAATGGGTGCAGTACGTTAGTCCGACAGCGCATTCCTCCGACAGCGCAGCGCTCAGACGTTTCCAATACTAAACCCGAACCAAACCCGCACCCTAACCCTAACCGCACGCGGATGCCACATAGTCGGAGAAAAGGTCTGTCGGATTAACGCATGCCTCCCAGTAGAAATGCATCAAAACATTTTCACTATATTGAGCTGTTTACTGTAAGGTTTTCTTGTCCATATCTGCTCAAACATGGCAAATGGCCTGCTCATTTGGTGCTCTTATCCAAAGCACTTTACATTGTTTGCATTTCATTCATCCACTCACACCAATGACTGTGTAAACCATGCAAGACAACTACAGCCTCATTGGGTGCATTTAGGGATTAGGTATATTGCTCAGGGACATCTGGACAGATTCAATCCTCTGGTCTTCAGTCAAACACAATTTGTCTAAATTATGTTTTTGTTTGTCATCACTTTAGTGTGTCAACATAAACACAAGGAGGGAGCGCGTCTTGAAATGCCTGATGTTGTACCTCAATGAAGATCCCAACTTGCTCTTCAAGGAATATCTGGTAAGTTACTTTATCACTGTTTCCTATGTAGTGTTGGAACAGTGTTATCCTATGTACTAAACACTTGGTCTACTTCTATCTAAGAATGTTTATTTGTGTTTTTGGATATAGTTTTCCTCTCTATGGTGTTAAGCATTTGGCGTCTTTGTTTGTCTTTTATAGGACTCCAATGCTGAGGGTGCAGAGACAGACATGGGACTCATGGGGATCTACGCGGCTGGGAAGAATGAAAATGGGGAGCCAGAGGATGTTGGCATTGTCATCGAAGGCGTTAAGGTCCTGAATAACATCGGCAGTGTCATACTTGGGTTCATCATGCTGTTTGGCCTCATTTATGCGCTTGACTTAAGCTACCCAGACAAGTTCAAGTACACCTTTGAGTTCATCCAGAAGATCATCATGAATTTGGATGCACACAAGCTGAATACAAAGATAGCGCAGCTGAAAATCAAGTTGTTTGCATAAGAGCTGGTCACCATGCATGCTTGATCTTTTTTTCTTTTTTCTTTACTCTACAACTCTACAAGTCAATGTGACCATCATTGAACTCATGGACTCTGGTTTGTCTAAGACAGGCCTGAGCTTAACTGACCTCATGACCTCATGGACTCCTAAGTATGTCTCCTCATGTGCTTTGAATCAAAAGTCCAGTTACAGCTTCCGAACTGTTGAAAACAATAATGCCCAGTCTTAATTACGCCTCTCTAAGACAAATATGCCACCTGTCCCAGGTGGCAGCTGAACTCCCAACAGGTGGTAGGTAGGTGGCAGCTGAGGTCCCAGTAACACTCTTAAATTGTTTAAAAAAAAAGCTGTACATTTTCAAAGGTTTTCACCTTGAGTGAATCAGTTTGTTAAAACCTTTCACCTTGCTGCGTAACTTTAAAAAAGTATTGTTGAAAAGAAAACACATTGACCAAATTGTTCTTAAAAGATGTTTTAAAAGTTTTCACCTGTGTGAATCATTTAAAAATGTTCATAAACGTGTTCACCTTGCTGCTGAGAAAAAACCTAAAAGGTCAAAGTTTAACCAGTGGTATGTAGGTGGCAGCTGAGGTCCCAGTAACTCTTAAATTGTTTAAAAAAAAACTGTACATTTTAAAAGGTTTTCACTTTCGAGTGAATCAGTTTGTTAAAACCTTGCTGCGTAAGTTTAAAAACTTAAAGGGTCACTTTAAAAAAGTATTGTTGAAAAGAATACACATTGACCAAATTGTTCTTAAAAGATGTTTTAAAAGTTTTCACCTTTGTGTGAATCAGTTAAAAAAAAGTTCATAAAAGTGTTTACCTTGCTGCTGAGAACCTAAAAGGTGAAAGTTTAACATGCACTTTAATGTTGTAACTGTTAAAGGGTAGTACACTCAAAACATGACTTATTTTCTATCAATTACACACCCCATGAAGCCTTGAATTCATGGAGACTTTTTGGTTTTTGTTCTATTCCTAAGCCAATAATTTGATGACCGGCAGATCTAGTAGACAGTCTTGAGTTTAGACTCGGCAGGTCATTAAATGATTGGCTTAGGAATGCGACAAAAACTAAAAATGAATTCAAGGCTTCATGGGGTGTGCAATTAGAAAATAAGTAATGTTTTGGGTGAACTATAACATTTTATAACCTGCACTGATATTTTTGTTTGTATTTCATGTTGCATTGTTGCACAAAATGTTAAATTTGGGAAAAGAGTTCCCTGCAGGAATAAAAACAAATGATAACCAAAGTTTTGTCTCAAGTGCATGTCTTATGGGGCTAGAAACTGTAAGTACAATTAGTTTGAGTTCGAAAAAGTAAATGTATTAATGTAATGATTATACGTTGGCTTTATTAGATAGAAATGAGTTGCACTAATGTAAATCAATTTGATTCATTTAAAGTATTTATTTTACCTTAGGTTAATTTGCTAAAAATGAGTTGGACTAATGTTAATCAATTTGATTCATGTAAAGTATTTATTTTACCTTATGTTAATTTGCTAAAAATGAGTTGGACCAATGTAAATCAATTTGATTCATGTAAAGTATTTATTTTACCTTACGTTAATTTGCTAAAAATGAGTTTTGACTAATTGAAAAACATTCATTGGATTGAATGCACTTAGTTTGAGTTGGGGCTACATATATTTATTGTATGGAAAAACTGCCTACAATTGAATTGCGTTCATCTAATAGATTATTTTTTTGAGTGCAAACGAGTGAAATATGAAGTGATGACAAAGAAAATCTGAACTGGTACACTATTACATTTATACTGATAAATGGTTATCAGCTTATAGATTGGATGTGGATGAAATTTAGCCTGGTAAACCCTCCCTCCGGAAATCTCATTTCCATTCAAATGGAAATGAGATTTCCGGAGGGAGGGTTTACCAGGCTAGATAAAATTGGCAATCCACCTGAAAATGTATTTTCTGTGTATTGAAGAGCTGGAGAGATGAGACTCCTATTAATGAAGACAGTTACTGATTTGATTTTGCCAAAGACCCCCCCACTTCCTATATAAACTCATTGTAACTTCTAACTCCATTTTAACTGTTAATATAATTTAAAACATATGTCCCAATCCTACGTGACTGATATTGGCCTTCTAATGTGTGAGGGGAATTATTTTTCAATAACCATTTCCACTAATTTCTTAAGTTCTTTTAAATAACAAATGAAAAAAGTAATTGAAAAAACAGTCCCTCATGCATTAGGACAATATCAGTCAACCGTAATGTCTTACTCGTGCTGACAACTAATTGTATGTCTCCTTTGTTGCCTTGTCTTTTTGTATTTCAGACAAGTGCAGAATTCCAGAGAATAGACCGAAAAATGCTCAGTGGGTTCACTTACACACCTCTCCCACCAGGGGGTGAAAGGCACTAAGAAAGCAACAGTGCCTGGATCCTTCAATGCGCATGTGTGAAACACGTTGACCCGGAAGTAGGCTAAGTGCGTGTTGTGATCTTTGGCGAAAAGCGTGTCATGAAGAAGGTAAAAACGCATCAAATGGAGTCTGTACGGCTGAAAATAAATGAACACATGACGTCGGTGGGAGAGGAGATATTGTGTGTTTTGGACAAACAGCAGCGTGGTGCTGATGTTTGTTGTGTGAAGCTTGTCAGAGTGTTTGTGTTGGAGCGCCTCAGTGCGGCTGCAGAGTTCATGTGCAACCTCTTCCAGAGAGAGATAGAGACACTAGAAACTCAGCTGGAGAAACAAAACAAACTGCTGGACATTGATTTGGATATGGACGTCGATCTACACACTGCAGGTATGTCTGTTACACATACACAACATCAAACTACACACTGCAGGTATGACACATCGTTTGCATGGTGAGGTGTTGTTAGGTTGTAGATCTGTTTTTGGGGATCATTGCTTGTATATCCATAGACCATGCAGCCATTAAGCTCCCTTTTGATGACTGAGTTTATAACTTCCCCCTCCACACACATATTCTCACACACCTACTTTTAAAGTGTAATGTTATCTCTACTATAGATTCTATAGTCTCTCTATATATATAACGTCTAGTGACTAGTCCTTATTTATGTCACATCAAAGTCCTTATTATTAATTTCATGTTGTATTCCTTCATTCCAGATCAGTGTGTGGAGTCCAGTCTGCAGATGAAGATCAGTTCTCCAGCCGGGACTGTTTCTATTAAACAGGAACCTGAAGACCACATGGGTCTCAGTAAGCACTCTATATTTATTTTATTGATGAAAGTGGGCCGGTACTGAGGGTGTACCTCAGGACGATGGTTCGGTTGTAATATTATTATTAGTATAATATTAGTAATATAAGTATTAATGGGTTCACTGAAGCTGTGCAGTTAATGTTACTTCAAGATTTACTAATCAGAAGACTCACTGATCTAACATTTACAAGTAAGTACTTTCCAAAATAGTAGGGACCGCCTCTCATTTAGCTTGCCCCGCGTCGTCTTCTTCAATGTAAACACACAACGGCCACATTATTGTGGCAGTTTATTTAACAGTTTATTTAGGAAACAAAGGCAAATAAAGCAATTAAAATGCAATGAAAACAGCTGAGCTTTTTAAACCAGTGTGCAGACTATTTTTTGAACTTGTGTTTTCCTTTACCTGGACACACGAAGCAGGGGGAACACTGCATGATATCATGTAAAGTTCAATAGAGTCTCGTATCTTTTTTTCCTAGACTTCCTGCTCGCCAATGTGTGTAAAGAGGAGGTTTCCCCTGAAGAGGAGTGGAGCTCCAGTCTGGTCCAGGAAGAACCACAACTTCCACAGATTAAAGAGGAACAGAAGGAGCTACTTCAAAGGGCAGAAGAGGCTGGTGGGTCAACGTTGACATTACTAGCAGTGAAAAGTGAAGACGATGATGAAAACGTAGAGACAGAGCCCGTAGCCAGCACCTCAACTGAACACATGAAAACACAAGCTGATATAGAGGACTATGGAACATCACAACCAACTAGTGATGACCAGCTCCTCTCTTCACACTGTTCTGAATCAGACACTGAAGACAGTGATGAGTGGGAGGAGACTAGGAGAGATCAGTCAGCTTTAGACACACTGAAATCACACAAGACACAAACAGAGTGTGACAGAATGTTTAATCAAAAGGTACATCTGATTCACACCTTTGCCTGTACAGTTTGTGGTAAAGGCTGTGCTCGCAAGGGCAATCTAAAAAGACACATGATGACTCATACAGGCGAAAAGCCCTTCTCTTGTACAGTTTGTGGTAAAGGCTATATTCAGAACAGTAATCTAAAACAACACATGATGACTCATACAGGTGAAAAGCCCCTTTCTTGTACAGTTTGTGGTAAAGGCATTGCTACAAAGGCTCAACTAAAATTACACATGAGGACTCATACAGGTGAAAAGCCCTTTTCTTGTTCAGTATGTGGTAAAGGCTGTGTTCACAAGGGTCATCTAAAAAGACACATGAGGACTCATACAGGCGAAAAGCCCTTTAATTGCACAGTTTGTGGTAAAGGCTGTGCTCAAAAGAGTAACTTAAAAATACACATGAGGACTCATACAGGGGGAATGCCTGTAGTTTAAAACATGATCAATCAGTCTAATCCAGGATGACAATGACAAGGATACTAAAACTAGGTATTCACATAATCTGACAATATGAACATGACTGAATAAAATAAACATTAATAGTTTATTGTGATGGATATTTGTTTTATCGTGTGTATGGATCTTATTTTCTATTCAACATGATGTAATTTAATTTATATATATATTATTATTTTAATTATCTTTATTATTTATCTTTTTAGCATTATTCCCTCCAGCTCATTTGCATAAGCATCACTGTGTATGTCCATATTTTGTCAGGATTTAAAAAAGTAATGTTCATTATTAAATTCATTAATATGCAAAGCAGTAATTATTATGATCATTGATATGCATGCAATAATGGTGCATTAAAGTGCTGACAAGCTGTTCATTGTGTGTTGCCATGTGCGTTGTTAAGGTTGTTGAATTAGCATAGTACATAGTTGGTAGATGCCAAAGAAGAATATTGATGATATTTGGTTTAATAAAGGTTTCACCATTACAGGTCCTCTATGTGTGCTTTACCATTACAAAAATGTTATCAAATATGTGTTGTATAACTACTGTTAACAATACAGTAATTGTACAGCCTGTAGGCTATACCTTGTACTTAAGCTATTACTACAGGGTAGGGCATTCACCAAAAAGTCGACTTCGACTTGAGTCGACTTAATTAGCACAAGTCGACTCCCACCTGGTGAAGTCGAAAGTTTTTTTTTTTTTTTTTTCCAAGTTTTTTTTTTTCTCCATGTGTGTGTGTGTGGGAGGGAGGTGGGTGCGGACTGCAAACCCGGTCTCTGATTGGTTTACCCTGATAGTGTATCCTACCTTTAACCAATAATCACTTCATGTCTAAAATCAAGGGGCGGTACTTAGCGCGGTGGAGGGAAAATGAACAGAAGCAGACAACAACAACAATACAGACATGGTGGCTATAGAGGATTCAGAATCAGATACGCAGAAAAACAAACAACACAGTCACAGATCATCTGTGTGGAAGTACTTCACTCTAGATGATGAAGAACGTACAGTGACCTGTACACTATGCAAGAAGTGCTACAAGTATAACAACAATACGAGCGTTATGCTCGGCCATCTGAAAACGCATCCAGTTAACCTAAATAATGAAGGGAGTGGTGGGAGTGCGAGTGGTCGGGTGCAGAAGGTCATGAGCAACTACACAAAAAAGCATCTAACAGATCAGAAAAAACAGCACATCACGGGTTTGCTCGCTAATTTCATCGTCAAAGACGTGCGACCTTTGGCTGCAGTGCAAGGGGTAGGCTTCAAAGAAATACTGAAATATTTTGAACCGGACTACACCGTCCCGAGCCACACAACACTGTGGGCTAATATCAACCGGCAGTGTGACGCCCTGCAAAAGAGCATCAAGGAGGAGATGAAAGGCAGGAGCGTGTCGCTAACAACTGACTTATGGACATCCCCAACCATGGAGCCTTACATCACAATTACTGCTCATTATATTACAGACGGGTGGAACATGAAAGCCAGAGTCCTGACTACCTCTCTCATGACGGAGCGACACACAGCTGTCAACATCTCAGCTCGCCTGGATGCAACAATAAAAGAGTGGGGACTACAGGCGTTTTGTACGGTGCACGATAATGCCTCAAACATGAACCTGGCCTTGGAAATGTGCGAGATGTCCCCACAAGACCTAGGATGCACCGGGCACACTCTTCAGTTGGCAATAAAAGCTGGATTAGTCCTACCTGAAATCACCAAGTCCGTCGATGCAGCCAGACGCATTGTAAGTCATTTTCGCCACTCAAGCGTGGCAAGTGGCGCTCTGAAGAAAAAACAGTCTGACCTGAACGTGACCAAAAATAAACAAAATAAGCTCCAAAATGACTGTGCGGTTAGGTGGAATTCCACTTTCATGATGCTGGAGCGCTTGCACGAGCAAATAATCCCTGTGCAGGCTGTTCTGGCAGATGAAACAGTCACAAAGCCAAGTGTTCTGAAGACCCTCACCATGCGAGCGTCACATTGGGAGCTCATAGAGCAACTTATTCCTGTGTTAGCTCCCCTGGCAAAGGCTACCAAAGTGATGTGTGGCGAGTTGCACGTTGGCCTGTCTTTCATCTATCCCGTGATTTTAAACGTCATCAACACCACCCTCGGTGTCCAGGAGTCTGACTTGGGTGCGATCCGCTCCTTCAAAACCACTGTGAAAAAACAGCTACAAAAACGCTTCAAACTAGAGTCTGAAGGCCTGGCAGAGTCCATTCCCATCATCGCCTGTCTGCTAGACCCCCGCTTCAAACATCTGCTGTTCCTCCCATCCAGCACGAGAGATGATGCCCACGACCACCTGCATAAGCTGCTGCGAGAGGAGACAGACCCACCCCAGGCGCCTGCCACAGATGCTACAGGTAAAGTTAGGCCTACAGTCCAGTCTATCATTTTGTCAAGTGAAATTACTTATGTTGTCACAATAGCCTGCGTCAAAAGCTACAGCTGCTTTCGTAGCTATCCAGGTTATTGTTAATTTATTATACAAAAAAATCATTCGTTCATTTTTATATTTATTTCGTAAAACTATAATTACCTTGGTGGCTATTGAAATGTAGGTCTGATCTTTTATACAATTTGGCTGTAATTATTACCTAATTATTCTTGCGTATATGTGGTTGTTTGTGAAGAAACTGATCAGCGTTATTAATTGCCGTTGCAGCTGAAAATGATGACGGCGAAGATGAAGATGATATCCAAGCTGAGGACGTTGGTGCTGCGCCGGGCCCGGTGATGAAGAAATCCAGAATGGAAAGTGACTTTGAGGAACTTTTTGGACCACACTATGAAAGCGGGAAGAAAGAGGGTCGCTCCACTCCAGCCGAGGAGCTGCGGGATTATTTCGCAACACCTCACATTCCCACCATGGAGAACCCACTTAAATGGTGGGCCCGGAACCAGGACCAGTTCCCTAGATTAGCCAAACTGGCTCATCGATACTTGGCTGTGCCAGCTACCAGCACCCCCAGCGAGAGGGTGTTCTCTCTGGCCGGGAATACCATCACCCGGCAGCGGGCAAGCCTTCATCCTGAACATGTTGATACCCTCATCTTCCTCCATGAAAACCAGGAGCGCAAGGCCAAGATTGTGAAAGAGATTGACAGCGACGAAGAATAGGATTACTGGTGCTATTGACAGTGGACTTTAATACCATCGGAATATTATTTAACGTTTTATTGGGATTACTTGATTGTCGTTTCATTTCTAAAGGATATCTGGGTGAGTTTTGAATTATATTATTTATTTGTATAAGTTGAAGTTGTCTTCTGAGAGCTGACCATGGGCAGCGCATTTTGAAAAAGCTTTAATGTTTGGTTTGGCTACATTTCGTTTATTTTTTTTATTATAACTCAAGCTGACTTGTTTTGTGGTGTGCAATTAAAGCCTTCAATTTGGTTTATTAATGTCTGAAAGATGCGCTAACTGGTGTTATTGTAAAGCCAAGCTGACGTTTATTTTGGGGTTTTAAACCTTGGATTTTCGATTACATTTCACCATGGAAATTATCTCTAACTGGCTTATTCTATTCATTGGCCTATTGTAAAGGCAAGCTGTTGTTTTTGGGTGTGGATTTTTGCCATCTGATTATTATTATTATTATTTCAGTCAGTGTACTGTGTTTTGATTCTGAGCTGTTACTGGTAAAAAAAAAAAGAAAGAGAGAAAAGAAATGCAATGAAAACGCACATGATTGTATGTTGTGAAAGTGAAGACATATTTTTTCAATAAGTAAAGTTGCTTAATTTGGACAGCAGTGTGTCAGTGTGGTTTCTCCTTATATGGCGCTGGTTTCCCTTTTGCTTGATATTGTTGATGGCGAAACGATCAGTAGTACACATGAAAGAAGACCCTTCACATCTCGTAGAGAATTTTAAATTTTAAGAATCGGTTCAGAATTGAATGAGTACGGCTATAGTTAAATGTGAACCTCTCTGCTATAAATGTGCATGGACCATTCTGCGCGCCCCTTGGCTGCGACGTACATTTTTTTGAACCGAATGAACCGAAGGAACCGAATTAAATATGAAAAACCCGACATAAAAAGGGGGAAAACCCGAACCATAGCGCGCAGGGACAGGTCGACTCGACTTCGACTTTAGTGTGAGTTGAGTCGACCTGAATAAATCTGAAGTCGTTAATGCCCTACTACAGGGTACATGGGTAATTTTTCATTTTACAGATTGCAGATTGCAGATTGACAGTGACTAGCCGTTGTAGGGTGACACACAAAAGGTTGTGTTTGTTTTAAAATATCACACCACCTACTGAAAGTACTGGTCCAGTCAGCGTCGAGAGTCCCGGCCCATCGGGGAAATCTCAACCAACTTGAACATTGTCTAAGGTGCTCTCAAAGGCTTCAGTGTTAAAGCCCCCCCCCCTCTCTCAGACAGATAAATACATTGTTATGTAAAACAACAACAATCATGTAGATCTCAGGATTCACATGGGAACGGTTAAGCTTCTCCATCACAATTGAATTTGATGAGACCTCTCTATATTGAGGACAGCAAGGCCTAATATTCATGACAAATATGCATGTGTAAATCTTTATTTATTGCTAATTCCTTGTATCTTTTAAATCCTATTTTAAGGCATGGTAACATGGGTTACACATCGCTCTCCAACATCTTGTCAGGGTTCGTCTTCTCCATGAGCACAAGTCATGTCTCCTCTATCCAACAGGAGGAGTTGGAATAAATGGTCAGAGAGCAACCATTGTCTGAGGCTCTGAGCACTGAGCAGGACAGTGTGTTGATGTAGGAGTATAATAATAAACCATAGACATATAAAGGTAGACGCCTCCTTCGGCTCTGAAGCGTTCGTATCTCGGGCGCGCACCAGCTTCCGCCCTCAGTCGCGTGCGTCACAGAAGGGGACGTTCGGTAGGCCAATCAGAGGCCTACTGAACGCCCCCTTCTGTGACACACGCGACTGAGGGCGGAAGCAATACATGGGTATTGCGATACCAGTTGCTCCAATGAACTGCAGAGGCCAATGAGGTATCTAGGTTTCTATATCTATGTAATAAACAGTAACACCTCCCTTTTGTCTTGCAGTGGAGAAACGCCTCCTCCCACCTCCTCCCAGCTCTCCTCCAGTTAAATGCAGTCAGGGTCAATGTGAAAGGCTCATAACAAAAGACACCATGATGATGATGATCATCATCAGAGATATTTACATAGACACAAGTTTCAATGTCTTCATCAACATGCTGACTGTTTTGTCTTTGCCAAAGAAAGCAAACCCAGAGATTTTCACATAGGTAATAGTTCATTTTCCAAATAGTTTTTTTTTTGTGTGCAATAAATGGTCAGTTTAGATGATGAAAAAGGTTAGCATACTGGTATGTGAATAAAATAAAGTGATGATCTGTGTTGTTAACATTCTTCAAGATTACTATTAATATTGCAAATATCCTAAGTATAAAACAGGTTAAAATAGTCTGGATTTTGATCCTATATGAACCACTTTGTTGCCCCCCCCACCCCCCCATTTCCCCTCTTCACAACATCTAGACCAAATTAGCTGATGTAAAAAAGCTCACATAGTGTTGAATTGCAGCGCATTGTGAGCTTGTAGATTGCCTATTTTCTGTGATTGTTTGCCTTTTATGACATGCCCAGAATAGGGTTTCTAAGGTTCATGTGGTTAGCACATTTTGCTGGGGTCCCCCTGAAACACGCCAAACTAAAGGACCCCTGTTTTTTTTAATGAGATTTGAAGACTCTTTAGGGTGTTGAGACAATACTGCTTTGGTGGAGTGTTTACTAATGAATGACATTGTTTCAGTACTAACTGGAGACACCATGATTGATATACTGATTCTGTTTGGTGCATCTCATGTGTTTGGTAGTTGAGCAGATTTTCTACTATACTTCAGTGTGACTCTGTGAACTAGCTGCCAGTCCATTAAAGTCAGGCTGGTAGCTGCTGGTTGCAAATCTCAGACAACACAGGGTTCATCTGTCACTGTTATCGGCACTTTGACTTGAAAAGCCTTCTTTAGAAAACACAGACTCACGTGTGCAAATGGAACACATTCTAGCAGTCGTGTTGATTCACACCGGCATCATTCTGTCTGTCTGTCTGCCTGTCTGTCTGTCTGTCTATATACTTAATGTACCAAAAGTAAAAGTACTAAAATGTTTGAAAATAGCAGATCTACAAGCTCACAACACGTCGCGATGTGACGCGTTGTGAGCTTGTAGATCGGCTATTTTCAAATAGCCTAAGTATATGTGACAGGGGGGAAAACGGGGTATTGTTATTATTTTCTGTTATTTATTATTGTATCATTTTTCATCTCGTAACCCTTTTTAAAGCCTGTGTGATGATGATCTGAAATGTATTGTGTGCTCTTATTGTTGGACAATGTTTTCCCCCGTCCCCAAGTCATTTGAGCAGCAATGAGTGGCAATTGACAGTTAACAGCTGAGACGCTGTCAGAGACTCGGGCGTGGTCCCCACTGGCCAATCGAGAGTGAGGAGGGCGCGGTGAGCAGAGCATGAACCAGAGCCGCGCTCATTCAAAAAGGAACAGCGGCGAGGAAGGAAGCAGAGAGAGAACTGTTGTAGCAGCGGTGCTAAGCGAGTGCAGTGGGGCGGACAGAAGGAACCGAGGGCGAGCACTCACACGTTAGAGCAGAGGACTCCGGTGTGCGGCTCCATACTTCCCCCGACGAGAGACCAGAGTGAGGAAGCGGTGAAACCAGAACCAACCTGAACGAGCGGCGTGAGGCCTGGAGCGAGCTGAGGACGATAGAGCTGGCTACAGTGTTGCAGGCGCAACCCAACTCATAGGCAGCGTCTCGCTGCCTTCGTTGTGAGTACAGGCTTAAGCAACACTAGCTATTTAACCTACTAAGTCAAGGCACGCAGTATATTATCTGGAACGGATAAACTGGCTTTACGTTTGTTATTACAGAGCGAAGAAGATGATGATGTTGAACTAGAAGACACTGAAGATTCACCTGCTTGGTCTACTCCCCATTGAAAGAACCCCCCATTTGCACTCATAAAGAAAAACTGTCTTAATTTATTATAGCACCTTTTGGCACTTTAGCAGCATTTGCACTTTACTTTGCATAAGTTATTGTTGCGCTCTGCTACTTTGCACCTGCTATATTTTGCACAGTTTGATAACCTGTTTCGTAACCACCGTTTTAGTTAGTTAGTTGGCGCCATAGGCTGATTTTAGGATTGTATTGTTTTCTTTTGTATTTGTATTTTAAAGGCACAGAGGCCTCTTGTAACCAGGGAATTTCTAAATAAATGTATATTCACCCTTTTTAGCCAGTTCGTCAGTCTCCATTTTCTCCTGGGTTTTTTAAGTGTTGTTCTCAAATTAAGTTTAAGTACTTACCTGGTTTTAATTCGAACCTGTGTAGAGCCTGAAAGAGAAAAGTGTTAGAGGAGGAGTTCTTAGGCTCCTAAACCAAACCTGAGTGGCGTAGTCTGCAAGTAATTAAATCCTCTGGTATTCACAATAATTATGCACCCCGCACTTTAATGTGCAACTTATATTTTATTGTTGTGGAACCACTGTGATTGATTAGAAGGATTAAAAAGAGTGTCATTAAATTGACAAGTCAAATGTGACCCAGTTGGCCACCGTCGCATATAACATAGGGCCAAAGTGGTTAATGTATGTTTTATAATGTAATAATGTATAACTGCAAAGTAACTAGTAACTAAAGTTTTCAAATAATTGTAGTGGAGTAAAAGTACAATATTTGCCTCTGAGATGTAGTCAAATACTGTACTTAAGAACAATTTTGAGGTACTTGTGTAGCCTACCTCAAAATTGTTCTTAAGTACAGTATTTGAGTAAATGTACTTAGTTACTTTACACCACTGCACAGAGGTAGCAGCACACACTGATACCATACAAACTGGTTGTTTTACCTGCCTTTGAAGATGCACAGATGCACTGTATAAAGTCCAATGACTGAAATGATGGGGAGACTAAAATTACAAAGTTGCCTCAATGTTTTAATGGTGGTGTAATTGACAAAGCCCATAAATATATGTTTATACAATTATTCATCAGAAATGATGAATCAAGTCTTAAATTATAATTGGGTGAAAACCCACAATGGCTGATGTTGACTGAACTAACAGATGTAAATACGTCTTTCTTATATGGAAGCAAGCCGTCGTGTCTTGAAGACGAGGAGGCAGAGGTAAGAAACACTCGGAGTTTTTTATTCTTAACTTTTCCTAAACATTGATTTCAAGTGTTAGCTAGCAGTTAGCGGCTAACATTAGCAGAGCTTGTATACTGTGCAACTGGAGCCTACATTTATGTCTGCGTTGGATAGTTACACTCCCAAGCTGCTGGAACTCTACCGTGCCAAAGGTGGAGCTATTGGAGAAAGGCTGAAGAACGTATTGAGATTGCTCGAGGTACAATATTTATAAATAAAATGAAAAATCACTTGTTCTGTAAAACAGGGAAATAAAATATGTGTAGTGCGGTTCATCACTATCAACAGGTGTGTGACTGGCAGGACATTTAAGCTGTATGTATCCAGTACATAACTGTATACAAAACATACATATATTATGCTTCAATTTAGTGTTGAAAAATCTGATTTGAACTGCATTAAAAGTAGGGTAAGTGACATTACTGTGTTACAATAAGTGTTAAATACCACTGTATTCTGTAATCATTGCTAGGCCTATAGAGTGTTTGTTCAGTATCAGGAGTCTCCATCTCCAGGTTTTAGTAAACAAAAAGCATTTTCATGTCAGTTGGAGAGACTCCTGTTACTGAACACTAGTAATGATTGCTATCAGAATAAAGAGCTTTAACCATTTAACAAAATGTTTTTTGATTTAACCCCAAAATGGCACAAACCCTACCTTAACTAATTCAATAACTTCAATAACATAGACATGACATAGACAGGGTCAGGGAGTTTTATGGGAAACAAGGAGTGTGTTCCAACTCATTCTCCCTGCAGAAGGTAGAGGTGGAGGTGGTCTATGAGATGCTGTCCAAGATCAATTGCGCTAAGGCCACAGGCCTGGATGGAATAGCTCCTCTCTTTTTAAGGGATGCTGCAATGCAGATAGCGCCCAGTATCACGCACATCTTCAACCTATCCATTGAACAGGGTGTCTTCCCCCATGACCTAAAAAAGGCCAAAATTCTCCCCCTGTACAAAAAAGGAGCCAAAAATGACCCCGGTAACTAGCGACCGGTGTCAGTTTTGGGTTCAGTGTCAAAAATATTTGAGAGGGTAATCAATGACCAATTAAACGAGTACTTAAATAGGAACAATCTAATGTACAAACTCCAATCAGGCTATAGAAAGTCATACTCAACTGACACATGCCTACTATTCTTAACGGAACAAATTAGGAAAGAGGTTGATAGTGGGAAGCTGTGTGGAATGGTACTACTGGACATACGGAGAGCATTCGACACGGTGAACCACATTAGACTTCTCAACAAGCTTGAGGCCCTGGGGGCAGACAGGGCAACATGCAAATGGTTTCAATCCTACCTAACGGACCGAGAACAGAGGGTAGAGGTAAATGGTGTCAGATTCAAGCTTCATGAAATGTGGTGTTCCTCAGGGAAGCATTCTAGGCCCTGCACTGTTTTTGGTATACGTGAATGATATGACAGACGCCTGTAACTGTGATTTGTTCTTGTATGCCGATGATTCTGCTCTGCTGATGTCCCATAAGGAACAATCCACACTGGAGAGTTCCCTGAGTGAGGAATTGACAAAGGTTAATTCCTGGCTTATAGATAATAAGTTATCTTTACACACAGGGAAGTCGGAATCTATTCTATTTGGTTCTAAAATCAAATCATTCGCTGAAGGACTGAAGTCAGTGGAGTGAGTTTTTGCTTTATAAGCCCTTATCCAGGGTGGAGGTAAGAAGATGACTTTTTGTTTTGTTTTGCACCCCCTCATTATAACTGTCATATGGACAAATCACTTGACTTTGAACCCTAGTACATGAAAAGGTATCGATCTGCTAGTACAGTCACGATCAGCTATTTTCCTTTTTTCTTTTCTCGACGTGCATTCACTGGCGATGATACTTCCTGCAACAACGTGTGACGTCACACGGACTATACCATCTCTGAATGTAGAGAGGGGTGTGTTAAGGACTACAATAGCGTGGGACGTCATATGGACTATAACATGACTGAAAGTAGGAAAGGGTGACTCGAGGAACGGAACAAAAGTATTATTTATTTATTTTCTGGCGTCAATACTTTCGGTAACAGCATGTGACGTCATACAGGCGATACCATGATTGAAAATAGAGAAGGGGGGTTCGAGGAATGGCACAAATGTATTATTTATTTACTTTATACTGTTATTTTTGTTATTTCTCTCACCAACAACAGATAATCACAGTGACTGAAGGTTAAAATGTATGTGGAAAGGAGAAGTCTCAGTAAAAAAAATAAAAATAAAAAAAAACACTTTCCTCTCCATTTAATAATATCTTGTCGTGACTAAACAATAGACAACAATATGAGGGGAAATAAAAGGGGAGGGGGTGCAAAAATTAAGTAATTGCACTGAAGACAAGAGCTCCAGGGGCCAATATAAGAAAGATTTAATTATTTCATAATTATTTAGTTTCTTTTTCCATTATTGTTTCTCTCTGGCCCAATAGGAGTAAGGGGATTAATGCTGTGGATCACAAAGCCACGGCTGGGGTGGGTGGATGCAATTTATGTATGTTATTTTTTATTTTACGTTTATGTTTATGTTTTTTGGTTATGTTTAATAATGAAAGCAACGACAACAGTGTTTAGGCAAATGTACACAGTCACAGATATTTTTTGTAGACCACACCAACTACCATGTCAGACATGATAATAAATTCGTGGAACATTAAAGGCTTGGGAAGTCCTATTAAAAGGAAAAAAATGTTATCTCTTCTTAAAAAAAATAAAGTGGACGTAGCTTTTTTACAAGAAACATATTTGTCAGATACTGAACACGCTAAGTTAAAAAATGACTGGGTGGGTCAGGTCTATTTCTCATCATATAAAAGTCATAGCAGAGGAACAGCTATCTTGATTAACAAAACAATACCATTTACATTAGAAAAACTAGTTACAGACCCAAATGGACGATTTGTCTTGGTCTCAGGCCACATTTGGGGAACATCCATTACTTTTCTGAACATCTATGCTCCCAATGCAGACGAACCCACATTCATGTCTGACATGGTGCTGCTTTTCAATGAAAACTGTAAAGGCTTTGGAGTGATGGCAGGGGATTTTAACCTGACAATGACAGCCTTGGATAAATCTAATCAGACTAACTATAGGTCCAAATCCTCAAAGGTCCTTCAGGGGCTATGTGCAGAAAGTGGCCTAATTGATGTCTGGCGTGAATCACACCAAGGTATTAAAGACTACAGCTTCTTCTCAAATGTGCATAACTCGTACAGTAGAATTGATTATGCCTTTGTTTACTCAAAATATATACACATGATAAAGACTTGTGAAATCAGCCCAATTATTTTATCAGATCATGCTAGAATATGCTTGACTATTCAGTTTAATAGGAACAAATCATTCTCTAAACAATGGAAATTTGATAATTCATTACTCCAAGATGAAGAATTCAAATTAAAAATGCGAACATGGATTACAAATTATATAATGGAAAATAATGACCCCCTCATAGACCCTAACATCATCTGGGAAGCGGCAAAAGCCACTTGGAGAGGATTAATCATTTCATATGGATCATTTAAAAGGCGAATAAAAAGAGCACAAGCACAAGAACTTGAGAGAGAAGTAATAAGATGTGAAACACTTCATAAGACTGCGTCTACAGAGGACAATTGGAGGCAATTAATTGTGGCCAGGGCCAAACTAAACCTTAACATCTCAGATGAGATTACAGCAAAAAAGAATTACGTTAGACAAAAACACTATGAATTTGGCAATAAACCAAGTAAATTATTGGCCCATCAATTTAAGAAAGAACAAACTGAAAGAACTATTAAAGCAATTAATCTCAACGATAACATAACATATCACCCAGAAGAGATCAATCAAGCTTTCTTTGAATTCTATAATACACTCTACAAATCTCAAAGTTCTCATTCACAAGAACAATTGGACCAATACTTACAAAATAAAAAATTGCCAAAATTATCAGAATTAGACCAACAATACCTTAACTCATCATTTACAAAAGAAGAAGTTCTGGCCACAATTAAGTTAATGCCTACAAATAAAAGTCCAGGACCAGATGGTTTTTCTGCTGAATTTTACAGAGAATTTTGGACTGAACTTCATCCCATTTTTATGGCAATGATGTATAATTTTTGTCATAACAGAATACTCCCTCAATCAATGAACCTGGCACATATCACAGTACTGCACAAAAGTGGCAAAGATCCTTTAAATTGTTCATCATATAGACCTATTAGTCTTCTAGATCATGATTATAAGATCATAACCAAATTATTAGCAAAGAGACTAGAAGATATTTTGCCTAAAATTATTAACCCAGACCAATCAGGTTTCATAAAGGGGAGATATTCTGCTGACAATATAAGGAGACTCTTGCATGTAATAAATCATTTGGACACTAGTCGGAGCCCTTCTCTGCTCCTATCTCTGGACGCGGAGAAGGCCTTCGACCGAGTGGAATGGAACTTTCTTTTCTCTATTCTTGATAAACTTGATATGAGACAGAACTTTACTGCTTGGATTAAAGCAATCTATAAAAATCCAAAAGCAGCTGTCATTACCAATGGAGCTTCCTCTGACTTTTTTGCATTAACAAGAGGGACAAGACAAGGATGCCCATTGTCGAGTTCACTCTTTGCGATGGTGATTGAATTATTGGCGTCATGTGTGCGAGACAATATCAACATTGAAGGACTGAAAATTAATAATGAGGAACATAAAATATCTCTATACGCAGATGATATTATTCTATACATAAAAGAACCAGAACGGTCTTTATCATATGTATATAACGAAATAGAACAATTTGGAAAATATTCAGGATATAAGTTAAATTTCAATAAATCTAATGCTTGTCTCCTGCACATGACACCAACAGAAACGATGAATGAATCATATCCTTTTAATTGGTCTCCAGAAGGGTTTAGATACTTAGGAATAAACATCACGCCGCAACTAGAGAACTTGTACAAAGAAAACTATTGTCCTCTTAAAGAAAAGATAAAAATTGATCTATGTAAATGGTCCACGCTCCCACTATCTCTGCTGGGAAGAATTAATGTGATAAGAATGAACATCCTTCCAAGATTGAATTTCCTTTTTCAAATGATACCATGTTACTTATCTACAGATTTTTTTAAATTTCTGAACAGACTAATCTCAAAATGTATCTGGTGCAATAAAATGCCTAGGATAAAGCTACTTACACTTATGAAGCCAGAGTCTATGGGAGGCCTTGGTCTTCCCAATCTCCAATATTATTTTTGGTCAGCTCAGCTACGAAATATACTGTCATGGACGTTGGGAAGACAGGACTCACAATGGTCTCAATTAGAAGAAAAATTTGTTGACCCATTACCATTGGACTCTCTCATATTTATAAAACAATTCAATAAAATAAGGAACATAGGTGACTGTTTTACTGTTCTTAACACACTTCGTACTTGGAAGGATTGTTCAAAAAAACTTGGTATCACTAACTGTACTACCATACACTCTCCCATTTATCGTAATCCTGATCTAGATAAACATCTAACCTCAGTTAATATACAGAGGTGGGCCCAGCTGGGGATAAGTCAATTCAAAGATCTGTTTCATACAAATATGCAGTTAAAATCATTTATAGAATTAAGAACAGAATATGGCATCCCAAATACTGACTTCTTCAAATATTTACAAATGCGAAATGTTTTACATTCACTCAGAAGAGAAAACAAATTAAGACTAGAATTATATGAAATAGAAGAAACATTATTATTATCGACCACAATTAAAGGCAAGATCAGTGAATTGTATGACATCTTTTCCAAAGACTGTCACTCATCGTTTTTGCCTTTGTTGAGGATTTGGGAGACAGATTTAACAGTGGAATTTGAAGAAAACACCTGGCTAAATATTTGTGATAGAATACATTTCCCATTTACAAGTAACAAAATCAAAGAAGCCAATTATAAATGTATTCATAAACTGTATCTAACTCCAATAAAAATGCATAAAATATCTAGAGACAATTCAGTAAACTGTCCTAGATGTAAAACCAGCGAAGGAACTTTCTTACACATGTTTTGGCAATGTGAAAAACTAAAAACATTCTGGAATGGTGTCCATTCATTCACAAAATCTGCATTGGAAACTGAATTTGACTTATCCCCATGTGTCTACTTACTAAATGAGTTGTCTAATATACAGATGGACCCCAAAAAATACAGACTGTTAATTATTATAACATACTTTGCCAAGAAGTGTATTCTAATATTATGGAAAAATGAAGTTTCACCCACTTTTAAGATGTTTCAGGATCAGCTATCTCAATTTCTTCCACTAGAAAAACTCACCTTTGAAAAACAAGGCCGAGAACAAATGTTCCAACACCTATGGAATCCACTGATTTCCATACTAAGTAGGGAGACTGACGACTGATGTGGTTAACGTGGTTCTGCTTTTAAAAAAAAAAAGAAAGAAATGTATATGAGTGCTGTCTACATGCTGAAAGTTGTTGTTGATGTTGCTACTATTGTTATAATTGTTTATTTATTTTTTCCTTATTTTTCTTTATCGTTACTGTCTTGTTTTTATTTCTTTTTGTTTGTTAATGGGGTGGGGGGGAGGGACTAAGGAATGGGATAATTGGGAAATGCTGTGGGGAAAGTATTTGCTGTACCCTGCGATTTCTCAAATAAAAAGAAATTGAAAAAAAATAAATAAAATCAAATTAGGAAAGAGCCCTGATGTCAAGGTCAAATTAAATTCTGACTTCATTGAAGCTAAATCATCGGTGAAATACCTGGGTTGTATCTTGGAGGGTAACCTAGATGGCCGAAATATGGCCAGCAAGGTACTGAGCAAAGTCTCCGGACTGACTGAATTTCTGGCAAGGACAGCAAGGTACTTGGATAGGGAGACAAAACAGGTGGTAGCCAATTCTCTTATTATGTGCCATTTTGATTTCGCTTGTAAATCTTGGTTTGAGGGCTTATTGAAATCCCTCAAAACAAAGTTACAGTCAGCTCAGAATAGACTGATCAGGGTCATTCTAGGGTTAGGACCCAGATCCCATATAGGTAGGAACCAGTTTAGAGAACTCAACTGGCTCCCAGTAGAATCCAGGGTAATCATGGCCAGATTGACCATGGTTCATAAGATAATATATGGAGAGGTCCCCATATTTTTAAAGACATGTTTTACTCAGAGAAGCGAAGTACACCATTTTTTCACCAGAGCCAGTGTAGCAGACGTGAGCCTTCCGGCTTTTAAAAGTAAAGTAGGCAGGGAATCATTTACTATAGGAGCCACACAGTGGAATGACCTCGAAAACAGTGTCAAACTGACAACAAATCTGAGGATTTTTAAATACAAAACTAAATCATGTCTATTAGAAAAGGTTCCCCTATAGAGGGTCTTTAGACTAGGAAAGATAAGGTAGCACTTGTTTGTGTACTGTGTATGTTACTTGTGTTCTTGTATTGTTTGTTTGTATGTATGTACTGTGAATGTTACTTGTGTTTTGTATTGTTGTGTAATGTGTACTGTGTCTGTACTGTGTATGTCACTTGTGTCTATGTAGTGTTACGTTAGTTACATGTGTTGTATTGTAAAGTATTTTTAACATATTGATTGTTAATTGTTAGAGGACCTCAATGGAAATAAGTCTCAGGACTTTCTTGTGTTATCCTCGAACTGCGGTGACCATGTGGTGATGGCTTTTCAAAAAAAAAAAAAAAAAAAAAAAAAAAAAACCTAATTCAGTAACTTTCCTGTTCTGTTCTACCCCGGATTTGAACACCGGTCTCCTGTGCAAGTGCTGAAATGTTTACCACAGAGCTATAAATCCTGCCTGTTGCTCAGGGGACAAATTTAGACTTGACCTTTAATCTTTCTCCTGCCTGTACAGTATAATTTATCAGTTGTTAAACTCCTCCCCAGGACACGGTGTGAGGACCTGTTGAGCTGACCAGAGAGGTTGTCCTTCGGTGCCTTGTTGAATACCTTGGAGAACGTGGTGAAAATCTCATCAAAGAATTCAAGGTAGGTGAACGTAATTAATGGGACTATCATTCGTTGTTGATGCAGATGTTTGACAAATCTATTATCAGCCGCACCGGCAGTGCTCCGTGGTCATAGAATCTACAAATCTCTGAACTGTACTGGAGGGATGAACACCATTCTTCCACAAGGATCAGTATATACAGTGTGATATTTTAATTGGGCAGCATAAAGCCTCACATGGTCAGAATAATCATCCTTCCTTTTCTAAGTGGGCGAGGACATGTGTGGTGTAGATCAAGAGAATGGTACAGGCCTGAATGCTTGACCCTGACAGTGATGGTGGCATTATGCTGTGAGGGGTATTCTCCTAACATAGTTGGGTCCACTTATACTGTTCGAGAAATCAATACACTATTATCTGTTATCCTGAGTGATCATCTTTGTCCTATGATCAAACAGATTATGAGGTGATGCTGAATGGTATGAAATTCTTCACTGTCACCAGATCAAAACCCAACTGCGATTTTGTAGACTGGTTAGATGTTTCAAAAATAGCTGATCTAAGCACACAACGCATCACAAAGTAATACAAAAGTGTCTTAAGCCTTTTAACCCATTTAGACCCGAGGCCGATTCTAAAAACGCCTTCTAAATCCTGACCTAAGTTTTTTTGACATTTATTCAAAAACAAATGTATGTTGCTATATACTGTACATGGCAACAAGAACCCTAAAAGGGGTTCCTGTCCTGAAAGGTATAGTTACAAATGGGGGCTCCCAAAATGGGTTAACTGTTCTTTGTGTGATGGCACCCCCTGTCACTTCCTCAAGAACCCCCTTTGAGAACCAGTGTCATAGATGACTGATGTTACAGGCTGGCTTATGTCCCAGATCCACACTCATTATTAATTGTATGAGGGTTCAGTTCAGGGTGGGTAGTTTTTATTGTCCAGTAATATAGGTGCCTACATTGTGTGAGTGTATGTATATATGTTTTATACTATGAAACTGATTACAATTTTATGTTGCAGGACACTGACAGCTTAGAGGAACGTGAGCAGCTAACCGTAGCAATCACTGTGATTTCATCATCTACCAGTGACAGCACAGAGATCGGGATTGTTCTTGAGGGCGTGGAAGTTGTGACAGGACTTGGAACAATTGCCAGGGCGTGCTGGGTCCTCCTCGGATTAACCTACAATCTCAATCTTAGTTATCCGAAGGACCTGAAGTATTCCAGAAAGTCTTCTTGGAGCTCGATTCTACTAAGCTGTCCGTCAGAGTCAAGGGCCTCAAGATAAAACTTCTGTCTTGAAAAAGAAAATGTGATGCCAATATAGCTTGAATTCTTTGATGAGATATAGAAAATGTTGCGTTCAGTTAAACAGTGTTGACAGAAGAAAATTGACTTAATGCACAGATCCAGTTGAATTACATTTAGAATGTAATGCACAGATACAGTTGAATTACATTTAGAATGTAAGTGCTCTTTTTTTTGTTGTTGTCTTTAGGTGTGATTTTTATTGTTTTATTCTCAAATATTTCCCTAGGCTGAGATCTCTGATCGTCTATACAACGACACTAATCTGCTGCGGCGTTTTGTTGTTGGACTGAATGAGTTGCACTGAGTTTTTGTTCAATAATTGCCTTAAAGGGAATATGGGCTCACTTCTCTTCTACCTCAAGCTCAAGTTTTGAAGGTTGAGTCCAGTATTTCTTTTGTTGTTGCGCTGAATGTCTTAAAGGGAACGATGCACTTTCATTTTTACCTCAAGCTCAGTTTTAAAGGTTGAGCGCTGTAATGTTTACCACTGAGCTGATAAAGCCTGCCTGTTGTCAGGGGAGAAATTTAATTTTGACCTATATTTGCACTGAATTGTGAATTAATTGTGGCTTGCCCAGTTGTGTTAAGCACCATACTGTAAATCCAGAAATGAGGGGTTAGTACACAAATGGAAATGCAATTGCAAACTTGTATTAAAGGGGAAATCCACCCATTTTCATTGATTGTGGGTTTAACATTGCAAATTACAACATGATGAGTCATCATGTTGTAATTTGCAATGTTAAACCCACAATCAATCCTCCATTTCAAGGCAACACAGAAAGGGGGGAACTTTTTTCTTATTTCCACACAACTTCTTTATGCTATATTAATGACATAGTTAAATATTGAAAATGGGTGGATTTCCCCTTTAACTGTTCTCAGAACCGTTCTATGGTGCTGTGGAAAGGCCCTACAGTATTGGTAGACTTGAGGTCTATTGTTTTACATGTGAAACTACTAGCCGTGCACTGTGTACATAAATGTTTACTTGGGAATCTCAGGGAGATAAGATTTAACATATCAATGCATTTACAGATACCACTGTAGACTCCAGAACCCTGTGTGTAACATGCTGGAGTGTTACAGACTCTGAGGATGACTACCTTTTATACTCCACTTTAATGTGGCACACTTTTTTACATTGGTACTGATGTGTGTGAGAAAGACCAGGTTTTCATGCTTGCCTGCATTAAAAAAAAAAAAAAAACTTAAATAAAGAGTTCTGATAACACTGATGTTGTTATTCCTAAGAATTTAAATGTGCAATGCAGTAATTTATGTAGAAAATAACACATTTTGAAATGTTAATATCAACTCAATATGTGTCCAGTTAATTGATTTAATTTAACTTATATTAAATGGGTAAATATCAAGTGTCACAAGTTGTTTAATGTGTAGAACTAACTTAAATTGTATTAGTATTTACACAGAATTACAATCACCTGAGGAGCACATGAGGCTAGGATTATACTGCAATCACATCAGTCACTGGTTTTACAATGCTCATCACCCAAATACAAGATGTTCAAGTGCATTAGACCTTTTTCACACTAATTCTGCTGAATAATTCATAATGCACATCATTATGGGGCAATACTCAACTTCCAATACTTATGAGCAAAAATGTTCAAAATTACTTTTAAATGAAAAGCACACTATAATATATGGCTTTACGTTTTGGCTGAGTTTGCTAAAACATTGAAATTGAGTTATATTTATTTTCAGCTCTGTTCTGTACTAGGACTACTGTAAGCCCTTTTTTGTCTACTATGTTTTTTTAAATGTTTGAAATTTATAGATGTCTGAAATCTATAGACCCACACGGAGATAGACAGGAACGCGTATATTTGGCACATTTCTGCATGGGTGAAAACAAACAACAGTCTGCATTGTACCTACCAACCAATGATTACCAATTACCAATGATTGATTGAATACTTTATTAGACAGAAATGCAAACAGTACAGGTACAGTTCTCTATTGTGGTCGAGACTGGCTCTCCACTACATATTATTCAATATGTACGGGAACTGACCCCCAGGGGCAGTGCTCGTGGATACTCTTTAAGACACATCACTCATGGTGGCCCTGCCCTGATCTGTGATCAGTGGGGTATTTAAGTCCCACCCAGGCAGAGCCACTTCGACTCTTTGATTTCCACGAGTGCAGATGTGACGGTGGCCAGGTTGTCACATGTGACTTGCCACTTCTTTTTTAGAATGCTGGCACCTTTTACTCTTTCTTAAATAAATAACAATCCACATTAAACTCACAATAATAAAATATCAATTGCACAATGAAGTGTGGGGTGCGTAATTACTGTGAGAATAATAATTGGAATCAAATACTGCAAGACTACGCCACCTTTTTGTATATGAGGTAAGGTCCTCTATAACGCTTTCTTTCCTTAGGCTATTCACAGGTTCGAGTTTACCCAGGTAAGTATAAAACACTTTTGAATGAGAACAACACTTGGAAAATATCCCTTGGAGAAAACTGGACAGAAACAGGTTTGTATAAAAAGGTAAGTTAACTTTTATTGTCCTAATACAGCGGCATCTGTGCCATAAAACAATTGAAAACATAAACACAAAATAACACTATAATAATAAAACCCTCAACCTCCTATGGCGCCCACTAACTAACTAAAATACAAATACACAGGTCACTTCCAACAGTAATGGCATAAATCACAGGGCTTGTGCAAAATATAGCAATAATATAAATTTAGCGATAAAGTGTCTACTATTACTGAACCAGTAAAGTGACAGGTGCTAATTTAAAGTGCTATATACTCATCACGGTTCAATTGCAAGAGGTGGGAATGTCCTTATATGGGGCGTAATGGAGCGGGGGTTTAGGCCAAGAATCTCTGTCTCTTCGTGTCTTCGTATGCGCCGTCTGAAATCATAGAAACTAGAACCAGTTCATCTGTTCAGTGTAGATTACGCACATGAGGTTTAGGACTGTGGTTTTATGAAGATAACGTTGCATGGAAAAATACTTACTCGCGAGCCAGACAAAGTCTGGCTGTGAGTGTGTAGGGCGCGCAACGTTTATCGCCACTGGCCGTCTCCTCTGCTCCTTGGTTCTGTTCGTCTAACTTTTCCGTCACTCGTCTGTCGCTGCGGCTTCTTGGCACGTCTCAGCTCACCGTCCGCTGCTTGTGGCTGGCGCGTCTCGCTGTCTCACTTATTCTCCACCTCTGCTCCGTGGCTTCTCCGCTCTGTGCACAACCTACTCCTCTGGCTGTCACTGTCACACTGCCCTGTGTGCCTGTCTTTTCCTGTCTTTTCATGTCTCCCTTCAAGTGGCCCGCGCCCACTTTCGTATTGGGTGGACCACACCCTATTCCACTCTCATTCGCTCCTCAAACAGCGTGACCTGGTGACATTGGCTGGCTGGAGTGACACGGTCAATGTCATGCAGCCTATCATACAGTTCAAAGTCAAGTGGCTCAGGGACCGTGGGAAAATACATTGCCATGTTAAAACACTAATGGGAAATTACAAGGAATACATTTAAGATGATGATTGGTTAAGTGCATTATACAGGTTTTTACGCATCAATAAAATAATACAAAAAAATATTGCACCACTCATTTTTGACCCTGTCACACAGACGCTTAGTGGACTCAGCTTAAGACATAAAGTATGCAGAACGGGTGTTTGGCGGCGTGGTCCACTTACTTTAGGTAGAGAGCAGGTCTTGCGAGGCTCCTCTCGGGACGCTTCGCTGCCATATTTACACCAACACAAGTTTATTCCATATTATTCCTGGCGCGCGGCGTGCACCCTGGTTCCGAGTCTGACCCAGTCAGAGGGCGGATCAGGGCGGCAGCTGTTCTGCTCGAGTGACGAAGTGGGAAACCGTCTGTCAGCCGAACGCTTGGATCGCCGGCATCGCCATCGCCGCGGCTGCAGCCTGGTTCCGAGCCTGACCCAGTCAGGGGGCGGACCAGGGCGGCTGCTGGTTTGGGCGCGGTACCGAGGTGGAACCCGAGCGAGGCTGACCCAGTCGGCGGACCTCCGGGCCATCTACTACCGGTTATCATTGCCAAGTAATCTATTACAAACAAACAGGGAAGTTTGCAGCGTGTACCTACTTCCGCGTGGACGCAGGGCGTCAGCGTGGGGGGAAGGGCCTGGGTGCACCCTGGAGAAGGGCTGCACTGTGCCCCGCAGGTCACAAGAGGGCAGTGTGGCGCTAGGTCAGGAGTTATCTCCTGGCAGCCCACTGCACTCACTGACAAACTGTTGCAAGTCACTGTTGCAAATCACTGACTTTGAAATAAATAATTAAGTGAAATAAAGATAAAGAGACACTTGGCTCTGCTCATATCCTTATAGAGATTAAGGGTATTTAATATACAAATATATAAACGGACGAATATTGAGTATTGAGTATACAAGTATTTGAATATTGAGTATATGAGTATATAGATATACAAATACATACGTTTACGAATTTATACCTATATATTATATATATATATTTAGGTATATAGATTCGCATACATAGCTCAAATAATATAGCAAACATGGCCAGCCCAGCGCCCCACAACTGTCTTGGCATTTGGGCCAAGAGGCCAGTGCCCGGCTACAACGAGCTAAGGAGGCTCGTGGATGTGCACGGGAGGTGACGGCAGGGATGCTCCGGCAGGGCGGTGAGCAGCTTGCCTAAGTAATAGAGTACTTTCTCCACCACTGGTGTGGACAGTCATTATAGCCTGCTATACAGCGTATTACCGATTGTGTCGGTTTACGCGTCTGTGGCGGAGTCCCGTCAGTGGAAACACTGGGTGGGGCGTGCTGGTGGTCTGTTAGAACACACATAAAGCAGCCATTGGAGCCCGTTTTACAACGTATTACCGGCTAGGCCGGTTCACGGGTTTGTGGCGGAGTTCCGTCAGTGGCAACGCTTGGCAGGCGGTCTGGTGGTCTGTCGAACACAACCTGGGCGGCCATTATAGTCCGCTATATACGGCGTATCACCGATTGGGTCGGTTTACGCGTCCGTGGCGGAGTTCTGTCTGTGGATCTGGTCTCAGTGACGCAAGACAGAACGTGCTGGGTCTGCCAGGGGTCCCCTGAATCAGTCATGGCACACTATACAGCGTATCGCCGACTGGGTCGTTTTCGCGGCTGTGGCGTAGTTTGTTGGAGAACCGGGTTTGGTGATTCCAGCGGAGCACGTCCATACTGTCAGGGACGAGCGGAGCGCAACATATATGGTGTGTTGCCGTTTCTACTCCAGCCCAACAGACTAAACGTCTGAGGGCGGCAGAGCGGTGAGAGCCAAGCTCAGGCTATGGCTCCCCCTCTTTACCTGCCCTGCCTAGTTCGGACAGGTCTGTAGAGATGGATTTTGTTTTGAGAAGACTACGAGTGTTGGGGCGGCCTCTTGGTCGGCGCCCTCCACATTCACCAGGTTCTACTGCATGAACGTGGCAGCCAGCACCCCATTCACGGAGCGAGTGCTGGGCTCCAGGCAGTAGAGCAGGTCATACTCACCGTGCCTCCGGGACCCCGGCTCCCGTAGGACAGGCCGGGGCTCGAAGTGATGTCGGGCATAGGAAGCTAGCCCTGCGCCTTGCGGGCTAGGTGGCTAATCAGTTGACTGGCCTGACGCCAGCTGGGCCTAGGTAGCGCCTTGCGCCTAGGCCACGAGTATTACATACTCTGTTGGACGGCAGGATTTTGGAGCACGCCTTGGGCTCTGATACTTCGGGCTTAAACTGCTTCGGGCTGCCGCGGGGGCAGCTGGGTCTGCTTATTTCCTCGCGGTGTGTCTTAGAGTGTTCCCGTACATATTGAATAATATGTAGTGGAGAGCCAGTCTCGACCACGATAGAGAACGGAAGGTTACATCCGATGTAACCCAGGTTGTCTGAGTGGAGAGACTGGCTCTCCACGGATGAGCCGCTCCGAAATTCGTGTCAATAAAAGTTAATCGAAGTGGCTCTGCCTGGGTGGGACTTAAATACCCCACTGATCACAGATCAGGGCAGGGCCACCATGAGTGATGTGTCTTAAAGAGTATCCACGAGCACTGCCCCTGGGGGTCAGTTCCCGTACATATTGAATAATATGTAGTGGAGAGACAGTCTCTCCACTCAGAGAACCTGGGTTACATCGGATGTAACCTTCCGTTATACACTTGGGCTAAAAGGATAACACAATAAAGTCCTGAGGACCTATGTATTATTCAATTCATACATACATACATGAATGAGTATGCATACTCCACTTTTAGTGACAAAATTAAATAGGTTCGGTTCTGTCCAGCTGTTCGCGGTGCCGGCAAGATGTTGTGACATCCCAAACCAGGGCTGAGGACAGGATTCTTGGGTGGGGGGACAAGGTTTTTGAAATGGGCCCCCCCCCGCATCGTTGCAATATACATCCAGTCTTTGCGCAATTTCACATTGAACACCTCCAGCTAACAATCCTTGCATAAATTGTACATTTTTGGAATGTATACAGAATTATAGTTCTCCATTTAATAATGACTGTCTGCTATTACCCAGCCAGGCCATCAGTCAATATGATTATAAAGCACAAAATTAAGTTTGATATTTCAAAAAAAAATTACACTGATCTGGTTACATTCTCCCTGGCTTTTACCAAAAAGTAGACAAAATGCCTTGTGTAATGAGAGAAGCTCTAGTAAATAAATGACTGCAAGAAATCATATTACAAAGTAATGTTTGAACAAGTGCATTTATTAATGAAATACATGTACAAGTACTGCATGCATCATATACATAAGTAACGTACTCCACTCCGCACGCTCTCTACACACAGAAAAATAACGGTTCGATCTGGAACCAAAAATGGTTCTTCAGAGTGATTCCATAGAAGAACCATTTTTGGTTCCAGAAAGAACCTTTTACACTAAGGTTCTTTAAAGAACCATTTATTCGAATGGTTCAATAAGGAACCATTAAAGGTGCATTAAAGAACCATCAAAAAATGGTTCTTTGAGGAACCGTTTCTGGTTCCTCAAAGAACCATGTAAAAAAATGGTTCTCTGAAAAACCTTTTCTAAAGTGGTTCTTTGAGGATCCAATTGGTTCAATAAAGAACCGTTTTATAATGGTTCTTCAGAAATAAAAGGTTCTTTGGATAATAAATGTTTCATTACACATTAAAATATATTAGATTTACTGGAAAAGATGGACACAAGATTTTATCATTTGAATTTATTAATAAATAAGCCCACATATCTCCATATTTGAACATTAAACATGAACTTAATACATTCAGATTTAAATCTTTAGAAACTTTTGGGGGGCTAGTGTGGGCATTCTTTGTCTGTAAGGCTCATGGTCTTCAGGGTTCTTGTCCCCCAAATGGCAACAGCAAGCTCCTTCATGAACAGTCCTTGGTGTTTGCTGCCACCATCTTCCAGATCTCCTTTTGGAGCCACACACCAGAGCCAATGTGGACCTGAAACAGAAGAAAACAAGACATGTTTTAGAAATGAAAACACATTTTACCATGACATTTCCCAGACTTTCATTTTGGACAAAAGCAGGCACACTTCAAACAGTTTACTGTAAAGAAATTACATTTTCATGTCAAGGACCCCCAAATGTGGACCCCATTTGGAAAAGAGTTGGTGCCATGGACCTCCAAAAGAGATGTTAATTGTTGGATTAGATTTAGTACAGAATTCTACAACTG
The DNA here is from genome assembly GCF_963454915.1 of Gymnoscopelus microlampas. Taxonomy (NCBI): domain Eukaryota; kingdom Metazoa; phylum Chordata; class Actinopteri; order Myctophiformes; family Myctophidae; genus Gymnoscopelus; species Gymnoscopelus microlampas. The sequence goes on from NC_139958.1 coordinate 43,229,560, forward strand.
TCTATACTGTAGGTGGGGAGAGTTAAAGTAATTATTATACAGTACAATGTCATTGGATTACATACTAGCTGGTAAAACAGTAGTGAAATAACCCTTTGCGCCTGGCATCCCTATTTTGTGCATGCCATACATCCACACGGCGTAGTGTCATCATCAGTGGGCCGTACCTACGGAGGCGGAGGCGCGCTCGGGGGAAAACACACATTTCCCCCAGCTGGTATAGACAGAGGGAAGTGGGGTTTTCAAACTCACATGCTGTAAAAGTATACCAATTTAAAAAGCAGGCGTCATGGCTTGCCAGATCACAGGCACAGAACCTTGTTGCCACTCGACAAGGAACGTTAAATTAGCAAATTAAACAAGAGTCCGATTGGAATGTTGTCCTGACTGGACAGAGGATCCAACACAACACAATGGCCCGAGGTTATCTGATTTAATCGCCTGGTAAGAGACACTATTACATTTTCTATAGATATGATCAATTAAACTTATCATAATATCAAAAAGCAAAAGTCATTCATTCATCAATGATGTTTATAGAACACGTTTTAGTGAATTCCTAGTACAGGAGACATCGACGCCATTACAGTTTGGAAACGCAACATGCAGCGATTTACACACAAAACAAGCCAAACCCTAACCTATCCTCGTTTAAAAACCTACAGAAAACACAATTGTTAATCTGGCAATGAACACGGAGCTAAAGCAGTGTGTAAATCCTGCATGATATCAAATGACGCATGTCGCCAAATGATAATGGCGTCGGTACGTGCCGTTCACAAAACAGTCTCTAAACTGTACTTCAAATTCACTATAAACATTATTGATGACTTAATGGCTGTTGGGTTTTGATATAATGGTAAGTTTAATTGATCATATCTTGTAATAGTGTCTCTACCAGGCGATTAAACACTGTGCATATGTAAACATGTTTGGCAACACGGAGGGAGACGGCTGGTAACCAGAAAACTCGACCCAAAACACGCTTGCCCGCATTTCCACCGACCAGCGGTTCTCGTATTCTTGCATCTGTATTACGGTTTGAAATAAGTTCAGGGTTAGACATAGTTTTACTGAGGTTATGTTTAGGAATACCAGGTGAATACCGGCGGGTTTGCCCCGGGGCGACTGTGTTTTGGGGCGAGTGTTTTAGTATTCAGACGGAGATGTAAAGAGGGAAACATCTCCGGTCTCGCTGGTGCTTGTGCTGAAACTTGACTAATGCAATAAAATATAAGGATAATCTGATCAGTGATAAACCACATGAACCCCAGTTTACGTATTCTGGGGGGAACATAAACCAAACATTGCCAATCTAGCTCACAGTTACAACGCGTCGCGTTCCGACGCGCTGTGAGCTCATAGATTGTCAATGTTTGGTCTTTTTAGTCACATATATCTTAAAAATAAGTCAGTCAAGTTGTGTTCCAGCTGTCCTTCTGATGGATCTTTTCTTGGCTGACAATGTTTCTATCGTCCATAAAATAGCTCTGAAAGTGATCCAAACGATCGTGTATGATGTAACTCTATGAGGCAGATCGTTGTGTTTTCCCCCGAGCCAAAATCGAATGGGCGTTCCTGGGCGTTCCCGTCTATCTCCGTGTGTACCTATAGGCAAAACTGTTCAAAAATAGTTCAGAAATAGCAAAACCTAGCTGATCTACAAGCTCACGATGCATCATGACCCGTTGCCTATTTTTGAAATAGTGCTTTTGTGCTTAACTGTTTCTTATTTAGCTGGGGACACTGTGGAACCCCCTGGGGACCCCACTTTTATGAACCACTGTCCTACACAGTATGTTTCTTCAATACCTTGTCACCGTTGGTGTCAAACATCCCAGGTGTCGATGCCAAATCGTCTGACTCGGGGGAAGAGGAAATGGAGGAAGTTGCAACTGAAAATGTAGAGAATCACATTTAAGCTTTTGGCAGTATCACAGTACTTATATTGTACACATTGTCACCATTTTCCGTAGAACAGTATGACTGTCTAAACACACCTATGCTGTCACTGGTTTGCTTATCTGCAGCAGGGATGTCAGGCTTTGCTGCAGAGCTATATTGAGGCCCTTCCTCCAGTTTCTGTTTTGCAATCTCTAATTTGTTGCATCTTAAAGCATGAACAGGGTACGGAAAAATAAAAACTGAATTGATGTATGCGTTAGTAGGATAACAGTTTAATAATGAACCTAGCATCTGTCCACTCCATATAACATGCTTTCTATATAATGTTTTTTTTTAACATTTGTGGTCAAGATCTAAGTAAAAAAGAACATGAGAACAATTAACCAACATATAGATATATACAAAAAGAGAAGAGCAAACTCATGCAACTGTTTCGTTAAAATTAGTCATTGCTTACTTAGTTTTAAGGTGCTGAAGGTCCAGCTCCAACTCTTTGGCCTTCTTCTGGGTACGACTGTACTTGACATTTCGTCGTGGATAGCTTGGGGTACAACAGCATCTCCACCATATTCAGACGAGTCAGAGTCTAAAGGTAGTGCAAGTGATATATTTTGGATAAAACAAGATATTTTTTGTTATAAAGTTAAAGTGGAATAAAATGTAATTTTATGCAATCTGTATCGTAGAGTATATTAATACAATAACTTATACAATCTGTATATTAGAGTATGTTAATACAAATAATACTATATAACTTATACAATTGGGGTGGTTGCATTTCGTCTCCCTGCTCTTCTATTGAGACATTTAGTGTCAAAGGTCATGTCTCACCTAGACACAGGATCTGACATGAATTTTGATCTGATGGTCAAGATTCAATGTATCACCTGAGCAAGCAGGCAGGCTCTATTAGCTCAATAGTAAAAGCACTTGCTCAGGAAACCGGGTTCAAATCCGGGGGAGAAGAGGAAAGTTACATAGTGCAGCTTTAACCCATTAAGACCTGAGGCCGATTCTAAAAATGTTCTCTAAATCCTAAAAGTTTTTTGAAAATAAAAGGAAAAAGATTTGAGGTACAAATGTTCGCTTTAAAAAATAAATATTCAAAGATTTTCAAAAATAGCAATCTACAAGCTCATAGCGTGCCACTGAGTGCCGCGCTGTGAGCTTGTAGATCTGCTGTTTTTGAATGACCAAAGAAATGGCCAAGTTTTTGAATGGCCAAAGAAATAAAAAAAAATGAGTCTGACACAGATACGTTCCCGGTCTTAATAAGCTGGGGTCTCTCGATCTCTTTAATAAATAGACAATTCAGTTTCAGATGGGTTGCCAATTTCAGGAGAGAGTACCTATTCATTAGCGTCAATGTTAAGTGTTCCTGTTCCAATGTTGTATGCCCACTTCTTTGTGTCATCACTTCCAATTGCACTTATTTATCCTGTATCCAGAGTTCTGATTGGTTAAATTAGGTATTCCTGGAAATGCATTTTCGGCTTACTAAAGAGGTGAAGAGTCTGGGAGACCCCTGTTACTGAACAGTTTGAAGCAATGATTACTTTAATATTACACAAAACAATATCACTTTACCTTCAAACTGTTTTCCTTTCTTTGTGGGAGGGGGGAGGGGGGGGTTCTCTCTTCTTGGGTTCCTTTTTCTGTTTTAGTAGGGCTGCCTGCAAACCATTCGTTTTGGCCACTGCAGCCAAAGAAATGTGTAATAATAACACACACACACACACACACACACACACACACACACACACACACACACACACACACACACACACACACACACACACACACACACACACACACACACACACAGACAGACAGACAGACAGACGAATCATTAATGTTCAGAGTTCACAGGATATTAAAACACTCTGTGGCAAGCAGTACAGACAGTGGCCTATACTAAAAAATATATTGTATATTCCCACTGTAATTTCTTGTAATTATTGTCATAATCCCTTTATCAAGACAAATGATATAACTAAACAATGTTGGGTCATGACTTGTGATTGACTTCAAACACAGCAGCCTACGCACTTATAAATACAGTCAGTAATAGTAGGCTAAAAAGCCTACATAAATAGTATTTCTGTGTGTCAACACTCACCTAAAATGTCCGCCGCTTCTTCTTCTTTCTGTTATCTTCTCTGAAGCCGGTTTATAATTATTTTTTGATGAATCCAAAGCAATGCAATTGATCTAACTTTCTATTGAAGTGCAGGCAGCTTGACTCGAGACAGCGTTCATTCTCCCCGCGCATCGCGAGCGGTCGTGAGCATAGAGTTCAAGGGTCGCGAGCCAGCTGAGACATTGTTGACATATTTTGTGAGAGAAATAAGCAGCCAGGTCTGTGAAAACAATTAAGCCCTCTACATAGGTTTATAGAGCTTTATCTACAAGCTCACAGTGCGTCGCATTTGCAACGCATTGTGAGCTTGTATATCTGCTATTTTCAAAAAGAATAAGTGAAATATTTCACTAATATTTACAAGCAACTTTACAGAAAAACAAGCCCAAAGTCGCTTATAATAAGCAGATATGGCAACACTACTCAGGGCCCATGAAGGGCCCACCTCTCTGTAAAAACAGATCACAAAGCTCACAACGCGTCAAGGAAGGTGTTGTGAGCTTGTAGATCTGCTATTTTCAATTTTTTATAGTATAGTTTGTTGATGACTTTTGATGCAGTAATGGTGTTTTTTTTAGGTACTAAAAAGGTCTTAAAGGTCCTTAAATTGTCACTTCACTGTCATCTGGGGACCACCCCCAAATCACGTGGGGACCCCCCTGGGAGTCCCGATCCACATGTTGAGAACCACTGATCTAACCAAACTTTACCAGCTGCTAAGCTGGTCTTTGCTGGTCTGTCCAGTGTCCAGCCATCTGACCAGCTAAGTCTAGCTGGTAAGCTGGTCTTTGCTGGTCAGTCCACCCATTTGACCAGCAAAGACCAGCTACCAGCTTGGCTTTGCTGGTCAGTCCAGCCGGCTGACCAGCAAAGACCAGCAGAATCCAGCTTAGTGACCAGCTAACCAACTACACTGGCAAACCAGCCTGACCAGCCTGACCAGCTTGTCCAGCCTGGTATGCCATCTAAACCAGCTTAAGACCAGCCAAGACCAGCTAAAACCAGCTAAAACCAGCAACCATCATAAGCTGGTTTGTGCTGTTTTTTTCAGCAGGGTGGTTAAGGCTGAATTTGACATCAGAGATAAGGCTTTTTCCCCCCCTTATTATATAATATGATTAGACTGACAATAGACTCTCGGGTTACCTATCCTAAAACTAGATTACAATCTCCATGTAATGCATTTGATGTATTACCCTTGCTTTTTGTGAATAACTCTGAAATAAGAGCGTCTACTAAAATAATAATTTGTAATTGTTTTATACAGGTTATAATTTACAGTTGCAAAATCCCCTACCAATAAGAACCTTTCAAATCCCATAGAACCATATGAGGAATATGAAGAACCATATAGCGTTTTAAAGAACCATTTAAGAATCTAAAGAACCATTTGCTATATAAATTGGTTCTTTAGCAGGTGATGGTTCTTCAAAGAACCATATAGGGTTTTAAAGAACCATTTAAGAACCTTTTTTTTTTCTGTGTGTAGTGCAGTGGTCCTCAAACTTCTGATTTCAATGATGCCCAATTTCTCATGAACAACCAAAAGAACATTTGTACACCATCAGATCTGTGCATCACACTGTATTATGTACTGTACATAAGTAACGTACTCCACTCCGCACACTCTCTAGTGCAGTGGTCCTCAAACTTTTCTGATTTCAATGATGGAAATCCCCTCCCCCCCCACTTTGAGAACCACTGCTCTAGTGTTCAGGTCAAAATGCAAGTCGCCTGACTTTTTTTTAAGCAAAGTCTTTAATAATGTCCTCGAAGTCCAGTGTTTGGACGAGTTTTCTCTCTATGGAGAGCATGGCGAGCCCATTTAACCTATCCTGGCTGACTGTGGAGCGCAGGTAGTTTTTGATTAACTTCAGTTTACTGAATGCCCGCTCACCTCCAGCCACTGTCACCAGTAAGGTAAGAAAGATGCGGAGTAGAATGCACAGGTCTACATAGATACTTTGGAGCTAATCTGTGAATTTCTCTTAATAAATCCAATGGACCCAGATCCTTCTGAAAAGTTGCTGTGTAGATTCTTTTAATGTGGAGCTCTTCTGTCACATCATTGTTATATTTTTCCACCAATGTCTTACAACATTTCTTGATATTGTTTTCTGACTCTGACTTGAAGTTCCACAGGATGGAAAATTCACGGCAGATCTCACTAGTAGCAGTGAACCTGGTGTCTAGTTCTGAAATAATTCTGTCTATCGAGACATAAAATATCCTATCTCTGAAGGAAACATCTGCATTATCCTCTTCAGGTTGGTTTTCCGAGTCATCAAAAAATCTTTTTCTTTTCTTTTTTCGGCCTTGGTCTAGCTTTGGATCTATATTCAAATTTCTGACTACAGCCGTGGCCTCTGACATGATATGATCCCAGGAGTTACGCATAGCTACCATTTCATCATGCAGTGCCTTTATGTTGTCAACTTCTATATCAAGAGAAATGGCAGAGGACTGGAGGATGAGTGATCTGTCTTCAATACACCTCAACACTTTGACCCAGAATGTTAGACACAAAATGGAAGTGAATGACTGAAAATATGTGTTTTAATCCTTTTGCCTCTGCTCTGCACTCACCATTCAGACGGCTGTTGGAGACTATACTGTCAAGGGCATCAATCAGGCTGGGCAAATGTGCCGCAACTGGACGCACTGCCTCTAGGCGAGCACTCCAACGTGTATCTGACAAGCGATGTAGGGAGCACCCTATCTTCTGCTGTAAAAGGGCCCATCGTTCGGGGCTCGCACTGAACAGTTTGTATAACCGGTTTATAAAACCCCAAAACAACCCTATTTCAGGGCATGACTGGGCTGCATGAACCCCAACCAGTTTTAGAGTATGTGATGCACATGGAGAGAAAGTTGCGAGTGGATTTAGTTCGGATATGCATGCTTGCACCCCTTTTACTTTGCCTGACATATTAGAGCCATTATCGTACCCCTGACCACGGCACTCTGCTATATCAATGTTATGGTCGTTTAGTGTGCTCAACAACATTTGAGTTATTTATTTTCCTGTCTTTTTCCCAAAGTCCTCATATTTGAGAAACCGCTCTTGAATTCCCCACTCTTCATCTTGTTTATCAACATATCTTAGCATAATCACATTCTGCTCCTTATGAGATATGTCAGGGGTAGACCCAAACTAATTTTGGCGTTCCACGTTGTTTCTTCATTCATTCAGCCCAGCTTCAAGTTCATTCTGTCAGTGAAGCCAGTTTGGAAGAGACACGTACACAAGCAACTTCCAAGAGGAACAAATACCTCTTAAATCTATAGTGACCATTATTAAACATCTAGCTATCCTATCGCTAGAAAGGAAAAACCTCGCAATATCCAGAATAGATAATGTTATTCATTTTAATCATCTGTTCCACTTCCAGGCAGCGGTGCTGCTGCCAAACGATCTGAGTTTTAAATCACACACACACACACGCAGCGCCGTTCTGACCACTGTGGAATCTGTGTAGGCTATATAATACATATGGCTACCCCAGACCCATAGAGAGAGAGAGTTATTGACACGCTTTGATCTCGCCTCAAAGCGGGATGGTAGGGAGACCGGGGACAAACAACAGGGGGCAAAAGTAACACACTCAATAATTCTAATTAGGAACAAGCTAGAGGGGTGAGACTTCTTGTGCACATGCTCAGTAGGGTCCTCTCTCTGCCTATGGAAGGATAGAATGATAATTTTATCTCAGCAGAAGTTTTCAACAAAGAACTGATTTTGAGGTGTAAACGTAAATATTTGAGTGTACGGTATTTTCCTTCTGCTGTCTAAAGATAAGATGTCAGCTCATTTAAACTTAGATTAATTGTATCTCTATGTTATTGGTCACAAATTAACATCAGCAGCCTATGCTAGTATAGGTGTTTCTAGCTAGAATATGGGATTTTATCATGGTTGACCCATCGGGGGCAATTGTAACAAAGTGACCGGGGTCAATTGTAACAATGTGTTTTCAATGCAAGCAGATTTTGTGTCTGGGATTACATACTTTTATGTTAGTAAATGAACATATTTCACTAAATGTCACTACATTTCAAAGTAAAAATACATTTAAATAAAAAAATGACATACATGTGAAAAAAACAAAATTGAAAAATAAATAATTTGAATAAAAATACAAAATAATTGTAATTATGTATATAAAACATTTGTAAGTATAAATGTTAAATTATAACAAATACATATTACTTAGTGATGTGCTTTTATTTGAGATAAAGTGTGTTAATATGACTTATTTTTACAGTGTTACAATTGCCCCCAACCACTGTTACAACTTCCCCCGTCACGGGGGCAATCGTAACACTGTGACTCATTGCATTCAAATTAATATTTTAGTCTTGTCCTTATTAGTGAAAGCTTAAAAAATGTATTATTAATTAGGGCACATATATATGTTTCTTATAGCAAAAGATGACTAGGATATTTCAAATAGTCTGTGAATTATGAAGGCAAATACAAAAAGTGTTACTTTCGTCCCCGGTCTCCCCCTATAGTTCCAAACATTGGAACTATACCATTGAGATAGAACGAGCATTTCCGCGTTCTTACAATGGGAGTCAACGCTAGCGTCGTCACTCTCATATTAGATCACACTGGGCTACCCTATTACCCTTACACCAACATTGTTCAAGTGAAGCAGTTTGTATGCTTATTTATTTAAATGATATAATCACTTTTGTCTTTTTGCACTCTGGGTGTCCCAAGGTTAAACCTTCATCAGGAAGGTATACTAAACCGAAACGTTGTTGTATTCCCATTACATCTTTTTCTTGCATTTGAAGACAGTGTGCGCGAGTTTTTTCTTTCAGTAGGTTTATTCATTTAAAACTAGATTTTCTTCTTGTTTTAATGCAAGAACAATGGGTTCTATTTCAGCATGCCAACTTTCCAGGGAGAGAAGGGCTGTAGTTTCTATTAGCCTGGAATCCCCATATGATGTCATTGGCAGGCAGGTTTCTGAGTGAGTTAACAGCAAGTGTGCCATCTTATGAGCATTAGCGAGGACCAATTGTTTGAAGATATGGTTGAAAATCCAGCTTTAACTTATATAGGAGTACTACATATGATTCTGGTAGCGATGGGGACAAAGCAAAAGAAAGTGGCAGACAATGTATTAACTAACTTCCATGTCCACAAGTGCAATTATTTTTGCCATAATTTCCCCATCATCACAGTATGGCTAAGATATGAGCCCCCATCCTTACATAACACTGTTCCCCTCTAGCTGTGTACTGGTATTTACAGGCTAGGTACATTGTAACATTGTACAGTATGTACTATAAAATGAATAGTTACTCCCATCATGCTCCCTGTAGTAATACTTTAACTACGAGGTATGCAGGCTTTAACATGTACAGTGCTCGTTCCTGTACTCTGCCTTACAAAGCCAAAGGGAACTACGCAAAGAATCAAAATGATTAAAAAGGCTTTCAAGTGTTTCAATTGGCCAGCGATAGTGATATTTGGTGTTCACTCTCCATTCCGACATCTCACCACTCCGACTAGTGGCTTCCGTGTGCGGTTAGGGTTAGGGTTAGGGTTAGGTATAGGGTTCGTCAACGTCGGAAAGGCGACATGTCGGAAAGGAGAAATGCACCCGTGATATTTAATCTAGGCTCTATGCACAGCAGCCATATTGGGAATGAATTGGGCCTCTTCTTACTTCCTTCACGGGTGTTACCAATTATACAAATTAAGGCTCTGTTCCATTTAGTGTGGCATAGTGGTTGTCTTATTTTCAAGGACCCCCATAACTCTGAGAGTGTACAAATGGAACCAAATGGACCCTTACGTGTCCATTTGGTTCCATTTGTACACTCTCAGAGTTACACAGCCACCATAAGGGGCCATTTGGGAACCAAAATGGAGTGTTTCTAGTGAGCCAACATGCACAATATCAGCACCCTGACCGGAATGGAACAGAGCCTTCATTAGTATCATTGGTAACACCTGTGAAGGAAGTAAGAGGCCCAATTTCTTTCCAATATGGCTGCTGTGCATAGAGAGCCTATTGTATTCTGTTCTAGAGGTAATTGTTTATCCCCCCAAATCATGAAGGCTGATTTGACCTTTGAGACAAATAATCACAAATATATATGATGAATGCACCTTCGCTTTGTAGGGCAGCACTGTTCACAGTAGTTATTGGAGTACAATATTTCCATAATATAATAATGTAGCAAACGTAAGAAACCTGTTGCAATGAAACCTTTATTTTAAAAAAAAAGAAAGTGTAACAGGAGATCTTTGCCTTTCCAAAAAACATTTCAATGTACCATCAAATATGAATCTGGAAATAACCTGTACCTGACACTGTCACTTGACTGTGTTGGTGTAAAAAATAACAATTTGCCTAATTGTATAGGAGTAAAAATAACAATATTTGCTACCAGATTTAGTGGAGTAGAAGTATAAAGTACTGGGAAAATGGACATACTCAAGTAAAGTAATAGTACCTAAAAAGTGTAGTTAAGTACTGGAGTAAATCTGAGTGTACAAATGGAACCACATGGACCATTACGGGTCCATGTGGTTCCATTTGTACACTCTCATTGGGTCTAACTGAGTACATGTACAGTACATAGTTACTTTCCACGACTGGCATATACCGTACGTATTCTAGTGATTATAAAACAATGTGAATCTCTTTTTTTTGTCACATTTAATTAATGTGCTTTTTCCCTTCCTAGAAATGTTGTGTGGTCAAAAGTACAATATTTGTCTTTGAAATGTAGTGGAGTGAGTATGGAGTGAGTAAGTATCCCAAAATACTATACATCCTAAAATCTAAATTACTTGAGTAGAAGTAATCATAATCAAACCAAAATAGCAGATCTACGAGCTCAACAAAGCTTGTAGATCATTCTTGTAGGTCATTCTTTCATTCAATGAAAAAACAAGACATGTGAATTAGGGGAATATTAAAATGATTCACATCGCTAAGTAATGGAGCACAGGCATTACCACGATCGGCTGCAAACAGATGGTGCAATAATATTAGCTTTAGTATTAGCCACATCCGGCTAATTACCGTCGGAACACCTCATCTTTCAGACTTCAGTTGAACATTAATACAATTATTACATATTTACATGCTGATTTAAGTACATCCTGGCATTGCCAGATTGCTACTTTAACACATTTAAAAAAAGATCTACTAAGGTTTTTCTCCTCTAGTAAAAAAAAAGGATCCAGCAAGACTACTATCTTCCAATCAGCCACACACACACACACACACACACGCACACACACACACACACACACACACACACACACACACACACACACACACACACACACACACACACACACACACACACACAACCCTGCATGAATCCTCATTATGTGAAGATGTGCATTTTATTATTTTCTCACCCCTGTATGAGTCCTCATGTGCTGGTTTAGCTGACCCATGTGTACACAGCCTTTGCCACAAACTGTACAAGTAAAGGGCTTTTCCCCCGTATGAGTCATCATGTGAGTTTTTAGATGATCGATGCGACCACAGCCTTTACCACAAACTCCACAAGTAAAGGGCTTCTCCCCTGTATGAGTCCTTATGTGAGTTTTTGCGTCAATCTTTTGTGCGAAGCCTTTACCACAAACAGCGCAAGAAAAGGGCTTTTCCCCTGTATGAATCCTCATGTGAGTTGTTAGATTACCCAACTGACTAAAGCATTTGCCGCAAACTTTGCAAGTGAAGGGCTTTTCTCCAGTATGAACCCTCATGTGTGTTTTCAGTTCACCACTATGAACACAGCCTTTACCACAAACTGCACAGATAAAGCTTTTCTCCCTTGTGCGACTCCTCATGGAGTGAGTTTGTTTCGATGATTTCAGATCCTGGGTCTGCTTGTCGTTCGAAGACAATCTTTGCCGTTCTACACGTTGTGTCTTGTGGGTTTTCAGCGTGTTTAAAGCTGAATGACCTTCCCTGGTCTCCCCCCAGTCGTCAATGTCCTCAGTTTCAGATTCAGAGCTGTGTGGAGCCCAGTCATCACTGTCTTTAGTGTCAGATTCAGAACAGGGGGAAGAGAAGAAGAGCTGGTTATCGCTAGTTGCTTGTGACGTTCCACAGCCCTCTACATCCGCTCGTGTAGTCATGTGTTGAGTCGAGGTGCTGGCTACAGGCTCTGTGTCCTCTGTAACGCCAGATTCATAACAATTTGACGGCTGGTCTTTACTAGTCGTTTGTGAGGATACCCAATACTTTATATAGGCTTGTGTTTTTATGTGTTCAGTTGAGGTGCTGGCTACAGGCTCTGTCTCTCTGTTTTCATCATCATCTTCACGTTTCACTGCTAGTAATGTCTGTGTTGACCCATCAGTCTCCTCTGGTATTTGAAGTAGCTCCACCTCTTCCTCTTTAATCTGTGGAGGTTCTGGTTCCTCCTGGACCAGACTGGGGCTCCTCTTTTGTTGTTCATGGGAAACCTCATCTTTACACACAGGGAGCTGCATGAAGTCTAGGAAAAAGAGAAAATAATTCAAACTTAAAAATGTCCTAATGCAGTGTTTCCTCAGTTTTATAGCTTTTTCTTGCCAGACCCAGAGGGTCGGCCTACATGAGGCTTTGTCGGTCGGTCGGTCTGTCCCTCTTTTCCTCTATGCGAAGTCCGGCCATTCAGATTTCAACCACTAGGGGTCTGGCAGTACCAGGTCTCCTGGTACCCTTGTTGAGGAACTACAGCTGTAAATAATACCATAAGTGTATCCCCATTTATTAAAGACATTTGTTATTGTCAGAAACCATTCTAATTTACAAAGACACTTTAATTATGTTGGAAATTGGCTGGTTCAAGTTTTGTATAGTAATGATAAGTAATGATTATTTATATTTTTTGGGGCGGTGTAACCGCCCCCTATAAGTGAGGTTTGGACACTGACCAATCCTGCACCATGATTGGCCAATAGTCTACAACGCAGTCTACAACCCTAACCCTTCCACAGTCAATGCAAATCTATACTTTTGCAATGTCAGCCAATCACATTACAGCTAGTGTCATCACCACTAGCTGTAATGTGATTGGGTGACTTTGCAAATTCAGGACTGTGATTGGCTAGCGAAACACATAACACATGTGCAGCCCTATGAATAGCAGTATGGACTTAAAAAAAACACTTTTATGTTTTTTTAAGTGAATCACTTCCATCACTGTGATGACCACTGTGACCACACCGCCCACTTCACACTGGGTGTGATTTTTATAAAACTGTAGCATAATCATCACCACTTTATTTACTCAGCTTCCTCATCCAGTGCTGGCCCTCCCTAAACGCGAACTACACGGCCACTTAGGGCCCTGGGAGTTGCCAGATGCCCCCGCAGGCTGCGGTCCAAACTAATAATTCAGCGTGGACCAAAAAAAGTGTGCTCCGCGGAGCACAGGTCTCCGCCAGGCCGGGTTGCCTACCTAGGGCTCACAAACATAAAACATCTTGACCACATGACCCGAGATAATGTGTACCGTTTGGTGAGGTTTGGACACAATCTGTAGGAGTAATAGTAAAAGGTGTGTTTTAAAGAAAACACAAAATGGTGGAAATTTAATATGTGCCAGGGTCTATATGGAGAGTGTGAATCCAAGAAATCCAGGGGGAAAAAAAAAATATTGTACGAGCTAAGAGTTATTGGTTTAAAACGTTGAGAGGGGCTGTTGTAACGCCACCATGAGGCCGATTTGGGGTGGAGGTTCTTTCTTCGCCTACTTTAAGTATGCGTGCAAAGTTTCAAAACAATCGGGAGCTGCATTCATGATTTGTGGCATTTTGTTCAAACGCAAAGTTTGGATATGAAATAAGGTGTACCACAAAATCTTAATAGCAGATAGAAATGTGTTTTGCAAAAATATGCCTCATGGTAGCGCTATAACATAGAATATATTTGGGTTGTAAGTTTTTTCTTGGCATACTGGGAGTGTGCGTTTCTCACAATTGGTCCAGTGGCGTTTTTTTGGAAAATAGGCCCCTCCCAGCAACTTTGAAAGCCAACTGTAGTCAATCGGAATGCGACCCAAAAAATCTGACTGATACATCTTTATCACATGACTACAGAGATATGGTATACCAATTTGGGTGAAGTTTGGACCAAATCGGTAGGAGTAGTAGCATGGTGTAACTAATAGAAAGCTTAAGGTACACAGTACATATATTTCAATAAATAATACAACAATAATAATAAAATAGCTATCGTTTATTATTTGGCCCCCTCCTTTTATTCCCTCTACACCAGATCTCTTAGCCAAAAGCCAATCTACAAGCTGGCAATGGTCAAACAACACGTTGAGAGCTTGTAGATTGGCTATTTTCACCAAACTTTCACCCTGGAATAGGGACGCTTGGATTAATGTGCTTAATCTAATGTAACCTAATTAATTTTAAACCTAACATTAACCAAACTAGAGTGGGTCAAGAATTACGGCAAATTGAGGTTAACAGAATTAATATTTGTCACAATATTGTTGTTGTTTTTACAACATTTCCTTCCTTTCAGGGCTGTGTTTGGGCATGGCACTTTATGGTTCAGGCATAACTGTTACTCATATGGAGGGGAAATGGAAATACGTGGTCTATTCTCTCATATATACCTAGCCTGATTATCAGCCTGAAGCTGCGTGGAGCTTCAGTCTCAAATTGTGCGGGCAATATCCCGTTACAATTTGTGTCCTGGGACATTACCGTAACAATTTTAGATGTGCCCCACTTCTGATTTACGACGTTAAGCACAGTAGATTTGCAGAAATTCTGAGAAATCACAAAATATGAACAGGGATTTTGAAAAAAAACATGTGACGTATTCGAATACCGTTTGAACCGCGAAAAAGTCTTGTGCGCTGTTTAAAGTAAGTTCGTGTTTCTGCGATAATTATGCCATAGTAATGAGGCTGCAAAGTGAGGTGGGTTTGAAGATTTTCATAATACATTCTATGTGGGATGAAAAATGTATGAATAAAGTTAAATATTGCAAAAAGTATAAACCTTTCCAAAAAAATTGAATCACCAAAGAAAATGAAAAGATAACCAAACCTTTTAAAGTTAGAATTAAGTTTCTAGGTGAAAGTATGTTGGATTCATTAGAGCACAAAAAAGTGCTCTAGAAATATGGGCTCATTTTCCCATTGACTCTCATTATAATGAATGTAATTATTATTTTTAAATGTGTAAAAAGAAAAGTACAAGCGCACCATTCTGTGTAAAGCTGAACATGTTGAAGTTTGTGGAAGTAGTAAGACGCCCAAAAAAGAAAGAAAGAAAGACATATAAAGTGGGAAGAACAAGTGTGTGCTCGCTATATTCCACAGAATAAGTGATATTGGTCAATTCCAAATATCATCAAAGTATTCCTTGGCACGTTCAAGGCACTTAAAAAGACGGTACGGTCATCTACATCGTTTTCGCTAACCAGCAAGTCCAACCGGCAGATTCGTTGCGCTGGGAGGCAATACAATTATACAAAAAACAAGTGATTAGAAGACAAAACAGGGACACGTCCCTAGCATCTGGCAACTTTTGATTGATTCATTGAATACTTTACACGAGAGTACAGTTCAAATACAAGGTCAACTAAAAAGGATTAAAACACCCAAGACAGCCAATGGCTTGTTTCAATTGGGGTCTTTTTGTACTCAATTCATAGTGACATTAAATGACAGTCATATATACACTACTTACTATGCAGAATATCAAACTAAATTGTGCGACTGGCTAACGTTAAAGCAGTGTCTTGTCTTGCACCCCTGGAGTTTCGGGTGCCACGGCACACACTTTCAGAAACCCTAAGCTAACAGTGAAGCTACTGGGAAATGTCAGCTAGTAGCTTAGCTACTTGTAGCCCTGGTTCAGAGCGTTAGTCAGTTCCCTCTAACGCCCTGGAAGACCCCTCGCTCCGCGATCTGGAGGATTTGAACTTACCATTACCCAAAATCTGTAGAGGGCACTGTGGAGTAAATCTAAATAATTTCCGTCTCGCTGACATATTTTATTTTCTGGCCAAAAAGTGTATTTTACAGAGTAGGTGGGGTGCTGAGAGGCTTCCCACCTCCGAGAATAGACTTTCAACAACACAAAACAGCCGTTGCTTCGGTGAGTAGCGAAATGGTTTTGTTTATTTTCACTACTCTTGAGCGCTCGCAGGGCAGTGGAATTCCTTGTACAAGCGCAGAGCAAGGGGTCTTCCAGGGCGTTAGAGGGAACTCACTAACGCTCTGAACCAGGGCTAAGTTACTTGTAGCTTAGTTAGCTCATCATGTTCAACCTAAGTAAACAATGTGTTTGAAATGAAGCAAGAACAAACCTGCTCGGCGTAATTTGATGTTTGGCTGTAAAATGACCTCCAGCAGTTTGTTTTGAGAGTCCAGCAGAGTTTGTAGTGTCTCTGTCTCTCTCTGGAAGAGGTTGAACATGAACTCTGCAGCCGCACTGAGGCGCTCCAACACAAACGCTCTGACAAGCTTCACACAACAAACATCAGCACCACGCTGCTGTTTCTCCAAAACACACAATATCTCCTCTCCCACCGACGTCATGTGTTCATTTATCGACCGCCGTACAGACTCCATTTGACACATTTTACCTCCTTTTTGAGACATTTTTTTCACCACGACCTTTGTCTTATACGTCACACCACCATGAAAAACTCTATCACTTCCGAGCTTATACCTCTATGCTTCCGAGTTGAAGATATATAGCGCATGCGCAATAAAGGATCCAGGCACTGTTGCCCTATGCTGTTGCCTTAATGGCTTCCGCCCCCTGGTGGAGGAGGTTTGTAACTGTCACTGGATAATGATTCGACGATAGATAGATAGATAGATAGATAGATAGATAGATAGATAGATAGATAGATAGATAGATACATAGGCCTACATACATACACACATACATACTTAAATACATACATACATATATACATACATACATACATACATACATACATACATACATACATACATACATACATACATACATACATACATACATACATACATACATAGACATGGCTTTGGCTATTCAAAAATGTAAGTAGCCTACTTTGACTTTGGTTACTATGTATATTATTTTCATGCAAATACTTTTGTATTTTTGTATAGGAACGCTAGGATTCATGTTGTTAATGTAACTCTACAAATGGATCCAAACGGACCTGTAAGGGTCCATTTGGTTTGAGTTAAAGGTAATGTAAGTGTTATGTCTTTGTTAAAATAAGTGTTAAATACTGTAGCTCTATATTGTGATAATAATCATTGCTATAACAAACATCATCAAGATCACCACTGGTGGAAGTTGAAACAAAAGGAGACGAGCAGCAGACGGAGTATGGAGTCTCTGATCTTTACTTCCAAACTTTTTAGGTCAACACACAGGTGCAGTCACCCCTTAAAGCTGCATTATGTAACTTTCCTCTTTTACCCCAGATTTGAACCCGTTTTCCTGTGCAGGTGTTGAAATGTTTAGCATTGAGCCTGCTTGCTCAAGGGATAAATTGAATCTTTACCATCAGGTCAAAATTTGTGTCAGATCCTGTGTCTAGGTGAGACATGACCTTGTGACACAATCTATTAGGTCTCAATAGAAGAGCAGGGAGCCAAAATACAACCTATTTCAGCATACTCTACCATACAGATTTGACAAAATGACATTTTATTCATAAAAAAAAAAGTTAGTATAGTGCCGCTTTAAGTCACTTTCTAAGCTCCTCCCATTCCCCCACCCATCCGGTCCATTCTGAGGTGAGATACTCTAATGTGTAACGACCTGCGAAGCCTAAGCCAGATATGCCACAGTATTCTGGCTATATTCGATAGTTTCTTAACCCAAAGCATAATGGGACTATGCCTAAATAGAAATACCCCAGGTCGAGTGTAACTGTGAAACTAGTCCTGTATAGGCAAACACTACATGCACTTATTCTATTAGGGCGGATTCAGACTGGGTCTGATTGATTCTAACTGTTCCCGAGTATGATTGGCATTCACACTGGCCAAAATTCTTCTGTTCTCGAGTACATTTCATTTAGCAGTAATGGTAAATATGTGCCTCATGGGGGCGCTGTTGACTATGGGGCCTTGGGAGATATAGAATGTCATTCACAGAAGAAGAGTCACTTGCCAGAGTTTAATAATAAAGTTTGACTGTGTTCCTGACGTTGTCTCGAGTTATAATAATAACAGAACAACAATACACAACCAAAGCAGTGTGTGCGTTGGTCTTTGAAACCTCAAAATGTAAAGTCGTCTATCGCGTCTAGAGACCTATAAATAGGTATGTCACTTCAAAACATTGTTTACATGTTTGGAAGTGACACCAGTGCCATCAGCCAAGCTAACATTGGACATGTTAGCTTGGCTGATTGAACATGTTAGCCAAGCTAACATGTTCTAATCCTTAGATGTTCTAATCTAAGAATCAGAACATTTCTAGAAAACTATGGTTAAAGATAGGGTAAGTGATTTCCTTTGGTTAAAATAGCACAGGTCTGCTGGCGGAGACTTGTGCTCCGAGGAGCACATTTTCTAGTTTGTTTATTATTTTTCACGGCTCGCGCTACTCAAACACTAGCGGGATTATTATTTCTTGTCAACATTCAAGTAGAACTATGAGAAGGTACAACCCAGCTAAAATAATGTGTCATTATAAAAATATATAAATGATATATGATTAGCAGTCCACTTCCTCCTGTTGGTACGGATGGCTTCACATTGCATCGTTCCGTACTCGAATACGCATGATCCGGATCCGAGACTACCTCCGGAGGCGGGTACGGTATGGTGATCCGTTTCGGGCAACGATACGCAACGTTCACACTATCACAACATCAGCCAAGTGGTCCAGGGTGCGCACCCGGGACCATAGTGTGAATCCGCTCTTAATAGACACTGCGTGCACACACACACACTCACCCATGGTCCACAGTGAGGAAGTTGAACCCACAGGTCCCTTGAAGAACTCAACTCTTACGACTTCTCTCGTAGAAAATGAGTTTTATTTGAAAACTCAAAGTAATACAGGGTATAGCAATAGTATAGTATATAAAAAAATTAATAGGTAACATTTCTGGTAAAACAGACATCAGACCCCCCAAGCTCTAATCTCCAATTCATCAATCTAATGTGCCCGGCACAGACATAGAAAGGATATCCTCAGACAATGATTTAACCAAGAGACGGGTAAAATCTCTGTTTTAAAAGAGCACTTCACCAATTTTCAATCTATCTTCATATAATTGGCGCTCACTAATGAGCATTATAAGATGGCACCATTTCTGTCATCGGTATGGCAGTTTTAGTCATTTCAAACTATATTTCAAACGTTTCTCTCTTTTTAAATGCATGAACAATGGCTTCTATTTCAGCATGCTAACTTTCCAGGGAGAGAAAGGCTGTAGTTCCTATTAGCCTGGAATCCCCATCGATGGTGTCATTGGTAGGCAGGTGTCTGAACTGTCCACAGCCAAACAATAAGACAGAGCGAGTAAACAGAAATTGTGCCATCTTATGAGTATTAGTGAGGACCAATTATGTGGTAAGGTTGACAACCTTAAAGTGCACCTTTAACTTAGATAGGAGTACTAAATATGATTGAACTCACTTCCATGTCAACGACTGCAATTATTTTACCATCATTTCCCTATCATCACAGTATGGCTAAGATTTGAGCCACCATCCTTACATACCGCTGTTCCCCTCTATGTATGTACCATACTTACAAGCTAGGTACATTGTACCACTGTACAGTATGCAGACTGTAAAATGAATACTTACTCCCCCCTGTATGCTTTCTCGTGTGTGTTTTTAGCAGATGCATCTGACCAAAGCATTTACCACAAACTCACAGAGTCACAATGTGCTTTTTTAGATGAGCCCTCTGAACAAAGCCTTTACCACAAACTTTACAAATAAAAGGTTTTTCACCCGTATGAATCCTCACGTGTGTTACTAGATCACCCGTGTGCAGCCTTTACCACAATCTTTGCAAGTAAAGGGCTTTTCTCCATTATATGAACCCTCATGTGTGTTTTTAGTTCACCACCATGAACCCAGCCTTTACCACAAACTGAACAAATAAAGGGCTTTCCCCCTGTATCATTCATTCATCATTCATCATGTGAGTTTTAAAAATGAACCGTTTGACCACAGCATTTGCCCCAAACTGTACACGTAAGGGCTTTTCCCCTGTATGAAACCCTGTGCGGCTCCTCTTGGTGTGGGGGGGTGGGGGGGAATAGAAAACTATTAAAAGCTGTGTTTCAGCTGTAAATGAAACCAAATATCTATCCTTGTTTAGTAAAGACCTTTGTTATTGTTATTGTTATTCTAATTTACATACACACTTTAAATCTTGGTGTAAATTGAACTCTGGATCAGTTTTGTATTGTAATGATGGAGTGTGTTTTATTTAATTTATAACACTGTAGCATAAGGGACAGGCTACACTGGGGGCGGAATTACTAGTACGCGGGAGTCTGCAACGGTACGCTGCCACTATAGTCATTGGAACCCGGCTACACCGAGCGCGAGTGCGGTGCGCAGGTTGCACCTAAGCTCCGCACGTGAATCCTATCCGCGTGTGCGCGTGTGGTACGCAGCCCTTTTACATGAATTGAGAATTAAAAAATTCAATGTGCATTAAAATTTGTATATAATATAGGCCCATCATGCAGCTCTCCTTGCAGTATAATCCCTTGAGGGAGAGAGGGAGGGGAGTTGACACGGATAAATCACTCACCAGGGAAGGACCAATGTAAAAGTATATTGTTTATATTAAAATGTGTATTAAGTAAATTGTTTATATTAAAATGTATAGAGCTTGTTTAAGTGTAGTTGCTTGTTAAACCAGTGGTTCTCAAACATTTTCAAGGACCTCCAAGTATATTTGTAGACCCAACCTTCTGAAAATATTTATTGCCAGAGACCCCCATACAAGATTTTGTTGATTTGAAAATTATTCCTTTTTAGCGGTGCCAACCGCTCTATATCTGACTTTGTCTGTGTGTCCGTGTGTCTGTCCGGGTGTGTGTCTGTCCAGGTGTGTGTCTGTCCCATAAACAAATATTGATGACAACATCAATACGGGGCTCATCAAAGGCACCGCTTCCTTCACACAGGGTGGGATTTTTTCTTTGAAAATAGCAGACCTATACAAGCTTACAACGCGTCGCATCGCCACGCATTGCGAGTTTGTAGATCGGCTATTTTCAGATAGCCAATGTGTAGGGTTATACAACTATATCCTAATTAATAAATGATAGTACATAATGTGTATATGTATATACACTGGGCATGAAATACTAACTACTAAGAAATGTAACAATCCTTGTTATTTTTCTTCTTTTTTTTAATATAATTACATTCATTGTAAGCAATTATATTTATTAATCTATTACATGGAATTGTGTGAAGCAATAAATAACAATATAAATGTATGTTTAAAATATAATTACATTAATTGTAAGCAATTATATGTATACATTTATTACATGGAATTATGTGAAGCAAAAAACATATGCATATATGCACATAAATATATGCAGCACATCCTATCGATATAATGTACTGTCGAATTCCGGACATTTACTTGTACTTCTATATTACAGTATTGATACTTTTACTTAACCCTTGCATTGTGTTGGAAACCGGCATACACTTTTGGTGTTAGCGGGTCAAATTTGACCCATGATTTAACCCTAGCCCAAAATAATTATTTTCATTTATTTTCTCCCACCTCATAGCTGACTTGATATGCATTCATATGCCTGTAAACACATTATAAATATTATTTTTGGTTAGAGTTAGAGTTAGGGTTTCATCTTTCAATATATCTCATTTTCAATTATACAAATGTTAAAATTCACTCATTACATTTCCTATAATGAAGACATTGGATAATGATGTTGTCTATCTATAATAGACTAATATTAGAACACACTTCCAAAATGTTTTTTTTTTTTTAAATACTTGTTTTTTACTCCTAATAGCAAATGCTAATTGAGGACAAGTTTCTCTCACTCTCAAACATGTAAACGTTGAATATTGACAATTTGGGGGGAATTGAGCCACCCTTCTCTGCCAGCCTTCTCTTTGACCCTTAACACCACTGATGTCACTTTATTTTGTTGAGACCATCAGAATGAACTAAAATGGTGGTAATTATAATTTTTTCGTTAAAATAGCTGTTTCTGAAGATATCATGAAGCCTTGTTCCAATAAAGAAATGTAAAGGGTACTTTTTACATATTTAAACTTGAAAACGGGTAAAAAAAATGACCCTAATTCAATGGAAGGGTTAAGTAAGATTTTGAGGAATTTTTACTTTACTTGAGTATTTCCAATTTTCAGTACGTTTACTTCTACTCCACTACATCTCAGAGACAACTATTGTGAAACAGGACATTCTGCATATTGAGTACTTCTACTTTTGGTACTTTAAGTAATTTTTACCAATGTTTTCGTACTTTTACTCAAGTAAATTTTGAATTCCGAACTTTTACTTGTAACAGAGTATTTCTCAAGGGCACCGATACTGTGGGTGCCTCGGGGCTAAAGCACCCAGGGGAAATGACGAGCACCCATCACAAACTCATCACAAAAAAAGAAAAAGAAAAAACCTCCGACATCTTCACTTCATGGAGTACATTTTGTGTACTGGCCGCGCATGCACGCGCGCTATGCACGGACATAAATCGGCACCCATGGGATTTCTACATTGCAGAATTGATAATTTTACTTAACTTTAGTTTTTCTCTCCAGTGTGGATACGCTGGTGTGTCCTCAGATGACTTAACTGACGGAAACTCTTGCCACACCATTTACAATGGAAAGGTTTTTCCCCAGTGTGGATACGCTGGTGTTTGTTCAGACTACCCCGACTCAATGAAACTCTTGTCACACTGTTTACAGTTGAAAGGTTTTTCCACAGTGTGGATACGCTGGTGTTTCTTAAGACTACCTAAAATACTGAAACTCTTGTCACACTGTTTACAGTGGAAAGGCTTCTCTCCAGTGTGGATACGCTGGTGTACCTTCAGAGGACCTGACCCACTGAAACTCTTGTCACACCATTTACAATGGAAAGGCTTCTCTCCAGTGTGAATACGCTGGTGTGCCTTCAGATTACCTGACTCACTGAAACTCCTGTCACACCATTTACAATGGAAAGATTTTTCTCCTGTGTGGATACGCTGGTGTTTCTTAAGACTATCTAATACACTGAAACTCTTGTCACACTGTTTACAGTAGAAAGGCTTCTCTCCAGTGTGGATACGCTGGTGTGCCTTCAGATTACCTGACTCACTGAAACTCTTGTCACACCATTTACAATGGAAAGGTTTTTTCTCCAGTGTGGACACGCAGGTGTCTCTTCAGGTGACTTGTGCGATTGAAACTTTTGTCACACTGTTTACAGCTGTGAGTTTTCTTTCCTGTGTAAATCATCTGATGTTTCTTTACATCCCTTGGTTGAGTTAAAATCTCGGTAAACCGTTGATGACTTTGAGATTTTGGTGGTTCTGTGTCTCCTTGTTTCCGGCTGGTTACAGAGCTGACTGTTTGCTGACAGGCCTCTGAGCAGATTTGTCCATTCCACAGCGTTTGGCAGCTGAGGTCGTCGTGGCTCGGATGAGACGTGAAGGTACACTCAGAACAGGGGAACTTAGTCTGGGGGGATTGGAGGGACCACACTCCTCCCATGAGTGGCAGTTCAAGGTCGAAGCTGCTGCTGTACATGGACTGTGATGGGGACGGAGTTGTAGGTTCTGTTGAGGCTGGAAAATGTTCCGCCACTCTATTTCCCTGTATACTTTGTCAACCAAAGTATTGTATCCCTTTCTCTCCCAATGCTATCTTTGAACACACTACCTTCTGGTCTCATTGGAATGAAGTGGAGGTCTAAAGTAACTTCACACCTCATATAAGCTGAGCAGAGCTCTGGTCTGACCACACTCACAACACAATCGGTTGCCATGCATGCCTAGCAACACCGATCCAGCACCTGCTTCATACTGTCGCTCTTCAACTGATTTCCATGCAAGCACACTTTATCGGCAAATGCGACAACAGAAGGTGGTCTCGTGAACGTTTTATTATCTGGATACTGGTAGCTGCAAAGTCACTCTGTTGATTCTAAACAACATGGAAAAGAGGCACAAACGAACCCTTTTTATTATGATTATGGATGGTTATGGTTGATAGAGTTGTAAATAATTGAACAAAACGGAACTGGGTTTGGGTTAGGTTGTTATGTTACATAGCAGATTATGTAAAGTAACTAAGTACATTTACTCAAGTACTGTACTACTCAAGTACACTTTTGGTGTTAGTGGGTCAAATTTGACCAATGATATAACTCAGCCCAAAATACTCAAAAAATAATTATTTTCATTTATTTTTTTCTCCCACCTCATAGCTGACTTGATATGCATTCATATCCTTGTAAACACTTTTTAAAATATTATTTTTGGTTAGGGTTAGGGTTTCATCTTTCAATATATCTCATTCTCTGACGATACAGTTTTGATTTCCCTTTTGGATAGTTCCAGTGATCCTGGACTGCACCAACACAGAGTAAATAAGGTGGTGGAGTGGAGCGATAACAACGCTCTTATCATTAACACAAAAAAGACAGAGGAGATTGTTTTTGGTGCCCCACTAGAGATACACAGATCCCCCATTACTATTCATAGTGAACAGATCAACCAGGTATGTTCGTATATATACCTAGGAGTAGTAATTGACCACCTTCTGTCATGGAAAGAACAGATTGAATCAGTGGGTAAGAAGACAAAGCAAAGAGTCTATTTCCTTCGCCGTTTGAGATCTTTTGGTGCTAGTAGACAGATTCTTCTTTTGTTTTTCACTTCTGTTATAATGAGTGTTCTTCAGTACTGTAGTACCACCTGGTATGGATGTCTGTCTGTAGCCTTAAAGTCTTAAAACTGCTGCAGCAACTGAACATTTGTTCAAAGATTGTTGGACAGCCACTTCAGAGGCTCTATACAACTACGTATAATGATAGTATGATAAGGTTGGCAAGGAATATCACTTCAAACACTAGCCATGCTTTGTATGGAGAATATAGGTTGCTGCCTTCAGGAAGGAGATACGGTGTTCCTACATACAATAAGGTCAAACTGAAGAGGTCCTTTGTCCATCAGACGACACTGAGGCTTAATCAGGATTTATAGGCCAAGGGTAGGCTGAGAGGTGGACATTGCTCTTGTCTTTGTATGTCTTTATGTATGTATCTTGTATTGTGTTCTGTTTTTCTTGTGTCATGTCAAATGTGTGAACTGTTTATTGTTGCATACATGGCTGCTGGGTCGCAAGACAAATTTCAGTGTGAACTGACAATAAAGTATTATTATCGTATCGTATCGTATTCTCAATTATAAAAATGTTAAAATTCTCTAATTACATTTCCTAAAATGAAGATATTGGATAATGATTTTATCTAGCTATTATAGACTAATATTAGAACACACTTTTTTAAAAAAAAGAAAAAAAATACTTGTTTTCGTTTTTTAAATTAAAATTGTTATTAAAAATCTGTGGTGTTTAAAATGTACCCGTATACCATAAAAGGTAAAAAGTAAATTTATTTTTCATAAACCCAAACTTTATTTTACTCCTAATAGCAAATGCTAACTGAGGACAAGTTTCTCTCAAGTTTCTCTCATTCTCAAACAATATTGACAATTTGGGGGGAATTGAGCCACACTTCTCTGCCGGGTCAAATTTGACCCTTAACACCACTGATGTTACTTTTTTTTTGAGACCATCAGAATTAACTTTAATGGTGGTAATTAATTTTGTTATGTTAAAATAGCTGTTTCTGAGGATATCATGGAAGCCTTATTCCAGTAAATAAATGTAAAAGGTACTTTTTACCTATTAAAACTTGAAAACGGGTAAAAGAAATTACCCTAATTCAATGGAAGGGTTAAGTAAGATTTTGATGTATTTTTACTTTACTTGAGTATTTCCAATTTTCAGTACATTTACTTCTACTCCACTACATCTCAGAGACAACTATTGTGAGACAGGACATTCTGCATAATGAGTACTTCTACTTTTGGTACTTTAAGTTATTTTTACCAATATTTTTGTACTTTTACTCAAGTAATTTTTTTCCAAACTTTTACTTGTAACAGAGTATTTCTCAAGGGCGCCAATACTGTGGGTGCCTCGGGGCTAAAGCACCCAGGGGAAATGACCAGCACCCATCAGAAACTCATCACAAAAAAAGAAAAAGAGACCATCAGAATTAACTAAAATGGTGGTAATTAATTTTGTTGCGTTAGAATAGCTGTTTCTGAGGATATCATGAAGCCTTGTTCCAGTAAAGAAATGTAAAGGGTACTTTTAAATTATTATATAAATGGGAAAAAACAATGCTACGTACTTTGATTGGTAGCCTGTAGCCTACTTGTTGTAGCCGATATTTTTTAACACTTGAACGGAATAGACAAGTTAATTTTCTTTTTAAGAACAATCTGTTATACATATTTACTTACCCATAGATGTAAAAGAACTCGCAAAAATGAAGTGTTTGCCGTTATTTTCAGAGGAAGAAACCAGTAAATACGGAACTCCCAGCGGGACGGACAGATTGTCGGAGCAGCCACTTAAAGGTTGCGCGCTGCTTCAGTTCCGCGACACCCGCGGTACGGTTCCGTTTCGCCATCAGTTTAGCCCAGCCCTAATTCACCATCAATATTTTATTTATTCAACTTACTTACCGAGTGCTGGCCCTCCCTATACGCAAAATACACAGCCACTTATGGCCCCGGGAGTTTCCGGAGACCCCTTTAGGCTGCAGTCCAAACTAATACATGTGTTAGCAATTTAGTTTGTTTCTGTTGAATTGGACTGATCGGACGACAAACGAGCTTCATCACCATCATGTTTGTTTTGGGAGCAAGGGAGGAATGTTGTCACTTGTTGCAGGTTTCGGGGAACATTAATTAGCATCATATAATAGCAGTGATTATTGTTCTATCCATGATGACTATCTCAGCGGAGGTACAGATGTGCCACTTCAAAACTTCACACGTTACTGTTCTTTCCCTGAAAGTGCCCTGAAAATGCATTTTTTGTGGTGTCTGAACACACCAGTGATCCAGAAGTGTGGAGTAAATGAAGCAGTGCCGTTGGATTATAGGCCAACATTGTACTGTAAATACAGTGTACAGCAGCAGTAGCTTCCTCCACTGGTGATGTCATCACTGTGCATTATCAATCATCAATAAATCGGCCCACACTACATGCCTCGTTTGAGCCGTGGCAGTTTGCATGGGCGTCAAAACAGATCCACAGACGATGTAATTGCCAAGGCTCACCACAATGTCCTCTCGCACATGGATGACAGGAAATTGAAGGACAAGTACCTGCATATCTTGTTTGCGGACTACAGCTCAGCTTTCAACACCATTGTCCCAGCAAGACTTGACACAAAGCTCAGAGACCTAGAGCAACACCCAAGAATGTGCACAAAAAACATGCACCAGTTTGTTTTGTTTTGTTTTGTATTTGTTGATGGTGGTAATTCTGAAGAAGTTCATCTGGACCCGCAGACCTGTGGGAGGAACAACTTGCTGAAGTAGGAAAGTAGTACACTGGCTCCAAACATTCATAGGTTCAAGGATGGAAAGTTCACTGTACGTCAACATGAAGGTTGTTTCAATGGTGTCTGGACAGACATAGCACATGAGAAAACCTACAACCCCGATGCCAAGACAATTAAAACTCTTCACTGGCATCAGTCAGCGGCCATTGAGAAACATTTAAAAGCTCTTTAAGTCCTTCAGAGCAGACAAGGGCTATGGTAACCTGGATATAGATGATGACACCAAACATTGTGAAGACTCCAAGAGCCAGGGAACAAAGGAGGCAGAACGTGTAAGGAAAATAACAAATGTCATCAACAATAAAATGATGAAGATGTGAAGAACTTAAGCTGATTAACCTTTCAAAGGGTCATCTGCAGACTTGGTGATTCCATATGAAGCAAGACCAGGAGACCTGGTTCTGCCAGACCCGGAATAAGTACTAAGATCAGAGCACTACGTCACGGCTAAGCCGGACTTAAAATGACGTGTCAGCCTGTGTCTATGCCCATGTATGGACGAAAGGGGGACAGACCTTTATAAGCCGGACTTCACATGACGTGTCAGCCTGTGTATGCCCATATATGGACGAAAGGGGGACAGACTTTTATGGCTGGGGCCTAAGGGCAAAGGGGGCATGCCCATGTATGGAGAAAACAGGTACAAATATGCCCATGTATGGACGAAAGGGGGACAGACTTTTATGGCTGGGGCCTAAGGGGGCATGCCCATGTATGGAGAAAACAGGTACAAATATGCCCATGTATGGACGAAAGGGGGACAGACTTTTATGGCTGGGGCCTAAGAGCAAAGGGGGCATGCCCATGTATGGAGAAAACAGGTACAAATATGCCCATGTATGGACGAAAGGGGGACAGACTTTTATGGCTGGGGCCTAAGGGCAAAGGGGGCATGCCCATGTATAGAGAAAACCGGTACAAAGCCTAATGTAGGCCGACCCCTTGGGTCTGGCATAAAGGATTGGAGGCACTGAGAAAATATCCCCAATAAAAATGGCCACATTTGCAGCAAAACCATAAAAGTAACTTTTCAAGGCACTCAAATCTAATAAGGTCTAAGAGCAAGAGAGTGCAGTTGTCCAAAACCTGTACTTAGTGCAGGACTTGGATGAAGACAAGAAGGTTGAGGTCTTAAGGCATGAGTTTCCCAGCCTCCCTGTTTGAGCCAGATCCATCCCTTGACCAAGGTTATGCCATGTGTTGGATAGAAGAAAATCCTCTAGTTTCCCTCTATTCAAAATTATAACAAATCAATACTTCCCTTTTTTAGCGGCGCTGGCGCCGCTCTATAGAGCGGTCCTGCTCTATACCTGGCTTTTCCGTCAACGTTCTGATTGGTCAGGTCTGTCAACGTTCTGATTGGTCAGGCCCGCCAAGGTTCTGATTGGTCAGGTCCGTCAACGTTCTGATTGGTCAGGCCCGTCGAGGTTCTGATTGGTCAGGTCCGTCAACGTTCTGATTGGTCAGGCCCGTCGAGGTTCTGATTGGTCAGGTCCGTCAACGTTCTGATTGGTCAGGCCCGTCAAGGTTCTGATTGGTCAGGCCCGTCAAGGTTCTGATTGGTCAGTAATATCTAGAAATATTTAGTAATTTCATTTTATTATTCATTTGGCTAAAGTCTCCTTCTAGGTAATTCATTTGGCTAAAGTCTCCTTCTAGGTAAGTTTTTAGCGGCGCTAGCCGCTCTATACCTTTAGGATCCTGCTCTATACCTGACTTTGTCCGTGTTCACCGTCAACGCTCCGATTGGTCAGACCCGTCAACGCTCCGATTGGTCAGACCCGTCAACGATCCGATTGGTCAGACCCGTCAACGCTCCGATTGGTCAGACCCGTCAACGCTCTGATTGGTCAGACCCGTCAACGCTCTGATTGGTCAGACCCGTCAACGTTCTGATTGTCTCTGGTGATTAGTAGTTTCGTTCCCTACCTATGTTGAATGCACTTATTGTAAGTCGCTTTGGATAAAAGCGTCTGCTAAATGATTGTAATGTAATGTAATGTAATGATTGGTCAGACCCGTCAACAAAGTGATTGGTCAAGCTTCACGTGACACATGGCTATAAACACATTATAAACACATATCGATGACATAATGTATCAAAGGCGCCGCTACCTTCACACAGGGTGTGATTTTTTTACACAGAGAAAGGCACAGTAGAACATTAACCAAAATTGTGCTTTTTTTACTGAGGTTATGGGGTAGACTACACAGTGGGAGGCATGCGTTAATCCGACAGACCTTTTCTCCGACTATGTGGCATCCGCGTGCGGTTAGGGTTAGGGTGCACCCCTACACAGTCACCTATATAGCTGCCGGAGGTCATTCTGCTCCATTGAGGCAAGCTATATGTTATTAACACACAAAGTCTATAAACCTCTCAGGTGGACGAATGACTGTGGCAGTCATGGCAGAATGACTGTGGCAGTGTGGCAGTAGTGTCCTATCAAACATGCAAATAACATGGACTCTTAGCAGTGCAAGAAAATACCGTAACCACCATATTTTTTAACTGAGGTTATGGGGTAGACTACCCACCCAGTCACCTCTATAGCTGCCGGAGGTCATTCTGCTCCATCGAGGCAAGCTATATTCCTCCTATAATTTGAGAAACCTCTGTTTGTCTATTTGTCTGTGCATGGTGAGGCCAAAAACTGTTCTGTCCGGTTCTCCTCAGTGGCTGGAGCAATTGATCTGAATTTGTGTTGGAATTTGCACACAGTCATTGCCCATTGCCATGTGCACGGAACTGCAAATCCCGTTTTTTGTTTTCACTAAATCTCAGCTGTTTGTTAGCGTTTTTGTGTAAAAGAATGTCGCCATGGTTACGGGGCTGCCCAGCTATGGGAAGAACTGCCACCCAGATCATGTGCGCATATCCCCGACCGGGTATGGACTAGTGTTATTAACACACAAAGTCTATAAACCTCTCAGGTGGACGAAAGACTCTGCCCCTGGAAGTCACCTACAGTAAGCTGGATCTAGAAGACGATTCACAGGCTCTGCCGGGACAGTCTCACGAACAGGGGAAACAGTCTCCCTAGCAGGTGACACGGCCCCTCTGACAGTTGAACTTGTTGGAGGTGTAAGCTGAGGTGGTGATGGACGCTCTCTCACCTGCGTGTTCTCTGCCTCACCAGGAAGGAATGTTGGTCGTAGGTGGCGCCTATTTCTCCGCAGGGTCCCGTGATTTGTTTGGATTAGATAGGACATCGGGGACGGGTGTGGCTGTTGAACCGTCGCTGCTGTCGTGCAGCCGGATGAACCGTCGAGTTTCACTGCCACGCTCTGCCCTGGGTCGAGATGTGGAAGTGCTCTGGCATCGTAGCGTTGGTTGTAGGCATGCCTGTAGTTCCTCTTCGCCTTGGCATCAGCGATCTGGCGGACCATCATCAGCTGCACAGGACTGGCACCTGTGGCTTGTATTGATGTAGCTCTGTAGCTCATGAGAGCTAGAAACGGGTCATCCTGCCATAGAATCTTCTTTGCTGTCTGCATTGCTCTCTCAGCCCCACCGTTGGCTTGAGGATAGTGAGGACTAGAGGTGATGTGCTTAAAGTCATAAGTTACAGTGAAACTTTAAATTATTTTGCTTGTGAACTGTTTGGCATTATCAGTGTGAAGCTCATCTGGACAACCCCACCTGGCGAAGATATTCTTCAGACGAGCAATTGTGGTCTCACTCTTCATGTCTGGTAGATGAGCTATTTCTATGACAACTACCGAGTAGTTTCTGTCTCATACTCACAGATGTCTGCACCGATCGTCTGCCAGGGCCTGTGGTAATGGCGTTGTAATCAGAGGCTCCTTCCATTTTGTCACCAGTTATTGGATCTCTTTCTCCAGCCCGGGCACACTCATGCTCGCCTGTTCTCTGCACTTGTGCCCTGGTCCGTCATGCAACCGGTTGAGTATCTCTTTCCTCATACTGTGAGGAATCACGATGGGGTCGTACAGCACAAGACCCTTTGATGTTGACAGGCTGTTACTGCTGTGGTGATATGCTTTGAGCTGGCACTAAATGTGTTAACAGTCCATGGCCTATTGGAATCTGTCACGTAGAGGTATTGTGTTTTTATCCTTCACTGTAACTGTCATCCTGCTGCTCCATTGTTGTCAGCTTAAACTTGGCCATCTTCAACGTTTAACTTCTGACACCATGTTCAGGTTATGACTGATATAATGAAACAATCTTGACAATGTTCTTTAACTGCAGAGGTTGTTGTATTTATTTAGCTCCTCATAGATACGCAGCTGTATCCCGTCGCATACATGGAATGGAACTGCTTCTGGCGAATGTGCGCCGCTCAATGCAGTCTGGTCTTGAAGACACGCACACCCACACACACAATTGTACATGCAGTACATTAATTCACATGACAATAACCGTTCTTCTTTCTGTGTTTCAGAGTGCTGCAGGATTGGTGGAGCATGTGGCCTTGGACGGGTTAGGTGGTTAGGTTCACAGCGGTGCTTGGCAGGGACTTTAACTCCATTCATGTGAACAGTGACTTGCATGCAGCCCAGTACCTTCTTGCAATCAAGTTAGTATTACTTGATTGGGAAATTTCAATTGTTGGGAAGGCTGGGAAGGTTGTGTTTATGAACTTTTTTTTTACCTATCATTTTTATTTTAATTTTTTTATTTCACATTTATAAGTTATTTATAGGCATTTTAAGTGTGAACATGTCATCAGCTGTACAGAGGACTGATGGAGAGGAGCGTCCTTGAAATTCCTCATAGATGCATCAGGGTAACACACTCATGGAAATGCCAGGATCCACAGTTAGCTCCACTGCCTGCGGTAGTTCCTTTGCTGCTTGAATGTCCACTAGTGCACGCTGTGTTTTATCAGGAGCAAAATAGACTGTATTCAGGCATTTCATCCCGTCTGAGTATATAGTTCATCCTGTCTTCTCTGAAGGTAGGTCATCCTCCTCTGTCTTCTCTGACGGTAGGTCATCCTCCTCATCTGCCTTATACCCTGCTGGTGAGTATACGGGCATATGAGGATACTCCTCTCTCATTCTCTGCATAAGCTCACAGGACTCTATCTGGTCCTCCAGAAAGCCAGACATTTCAGGCATGTCTTTGCTCAGTCTCCGCAGACGCTGACAATCTGCGCAGCTGGCGAGGTGTATAATTATTATTATAAATAATTGAAATGTTAATTGAACTATTTCAATAATACAATCTGTTAAAATATAAACAATCGATACTCTAATTAGATGGCAATACAATATATATCATATGTTGATCTGAACTTCTAAGCTGAGAATGCTGCTTTTATACCTTCCTTCCATGTTTTACTCCTGATGTCATGGTGACAATGAGTCAATCTGTGCCCAAATATGGAGTTCCTGGTCAGCCATGTCCATATATGGAGTCCATGGTGTCCTGTGGTGTCCCGTGGGTGTGTGTGATTTTCCCACCCGATGGCTGTAACTTGGCAACGCCCCCTTCTGTGACGCATGCAGAACTGATTCGCCCATAGTCACTGGGTCACTTTCCGGGAGGATAGCAAATGTGTGTCCCCCCCTCCCCAACTGTTCACTGTACATATCTTTCTTTCTTATTACTGCTCGTATATATGATGTTTTTTAAATATTACTTATAATAAACTGTTAATACAGTATTCAATCAATCAGAAGGAGGAGCAACCCACATCATCCTGTCATCACAGGCTGAACATATAGGTTGGTGAGTGACAAGTTGACCCATTCTTATCACTCACTCAGCATGTTCGTTTGTGGACGCGCAAACTTTAAGTCACTAACCGCACCGCAGCTTGCCTGAGCATTGATTTCATTCACAGAATGAACGCTCAGTCTGGCAAAATGCGTCATAACCTGTGTGTGTAATTGTATTATGTACTGTAGGGTGATATGTCAAACGTTTAGAGCAGGGGTCTTCAACCTTTTCGGGCCAGTTACAACTGTGTGCGACCTCACTTAGGAATGCTGCATCTCCCGAGCCAGCTTTAGCCTGTTGACTAACATGCCCCTTAATCTGCTCAGACTGTCTCACCATCTCGACTGCCTTCTCCAGCGTTAGAATCTCTTTATCCCAAATATGTTCAATCTTCACGGGACCAAATCGACAGGTTCCAGTTCATAGAGCGTCCAGATGGGGTGCAGTACGTTAGTCCGACAGCGCAGTGCTCCGACATTAAACAGTAAACCCGAACCAAACCCGCACCCTAACCCTAACCGCACGCGGATGCCACATAGTCGGAGAAAAGGTCTGTCGGATTAACGCATGCCTCCCGTCCAGATGTATTCCTCTGCAGACAGGTAAAAGCATGTTCGTGGATAATGTTTACTTTCGGAATAAGGTCATTATTCAGCTTGTCCAACACAGTCTCATAGTCGTCATTGTCCGCCCCTACCTCGCAAATCAGCGTGTTCAAACCTTGCTCAGCCTCTTTGCCGAGCACATGTAGCAACGTGTTAACCTGCACGGACGGCCCCATCCTCCTGGTTTAGCTGTGGCTAGCTGGTAGTGCTGGAACCGTTGCCTCCACTCCGGCCACAGTTCTGGGCGGGTGAAATCAAAGTTGTCGGGAGGGTTAAACTTGGCCATCTTCACCGTTTCACTTCCGACACCATGTTCAGGTTATGACTGATATAATGAAACAATCTTGACAATGTTCTTTAACTGCAGAGGTTGCTCCTCATAGATACACAGCTGTATCCCGTCGCAACAGTGACTTGCATGCAGCCCAGTACCTTCTTGCAATCAAGTTAGTATTACTTGATTGGGAAATTCAATAGTTGGGAAGGCTGGGAAGGTTGTATTTATGAACCTTTTTTTACCTATCATTTTTGTTTTTATTTTTTTTATTTCACATTTATAAGTTAAATGTTAAGTTTTAAGTCACACTTAACTTTCAAGTGTGAACGTGTCATCAGCTGTACAGAGGACTGATGGAGAGGAGCGTCCTTGAAATTCCTCATAGATGCATCAGGGTAACACACTCATGGAAATGCCAGGATCCACAGTTAGCTCCACTGCCTGCGGTAGTTCCTTTGCTGCTTGAATGTCCACTAGTGCACGCTGTGTTTTATCAGGAGCAAAATAGACTGTATTCAGGCATTTCATCCCGTCTGAGTATATAGTTCATCCTGTCTTCTCTGAAGGTAGGTCATCCCCCTCTGTCTTCTCTGACGGTAGGTCATCCTCCTCATCTGCCTTATACCCTGCTGGTGAGTATACGGGCATATGAGGATACTCCTCTCTCATTCTCTGCATAAGCTCACAGGACTCTATCTGGTCCTCCAGAAAGTCAGACATTTCAGGCATGTCTTTGCCCAGTAGTCTCCGCAGAAAGTTAGACGTTTCAGGCATGTCTTTGCTCAGTCTCCGCAGACGCTGACAATCTGCGCAGCTGGCGAGGTGTTCTTCTGTTTTACGAGGTGCTCTTTTCAGAGATGCCCACGAGTCTCTGAGCTGTCTCACATCCACTTTCCCATCTCTGGCTCCTGCAGAGGAGGAGCCCTGACGTTGCCTGTCACCTGACATTAGGGATAATTATTATTATTATAATGAATAATTGAAATGTTAATTGAACTATTTCAATAATACAATCTGTTAAAATATAAACAATTGATACTCTAATTAGATGGCAATACAATATATATCATATGTTGATCTGAACTTCTAAGCTGAGAACGCTGCTTTTATACCTTCCTTCCATGTTTTACTCCTGATGTCATGGTGACAATGAGTAATCTGTGCCCAAATATGGAGTTCCGGGTCAGCCATGTCCATATATGGAGTCCATGGTGTCCTGTGGTGTCCCGTGGGTGTGTGTGATTTTCCCACCCGATGGCTGTAACTTGGCAACGCCCCCTTCTGTGACGCATGCAGAACTGATTCGCCCATAGTCACTGGGTCACTTTCCGGGAGGATAGCAAATGTGTGTCCCCCCCTCCCCAACTGTTCACTGTACATATCTTTCTTTCTTATTACTGCTTGTATATATGATGTTTTTTAAATATTACTTATAATAAACTGTTAATACAGTATTCAATCAATCAGAAGGAGGAGCAACCCGCATCATCCTGTCATCACAGGCTGAACATATAGGTTGGTGAGTGACAAGTTGACCCATTCTTATCACTCACTCAGCATGTTTGTTTGTGGACGCGCAAACTTTAAGTCGCTAACCGCACCGCAGCTTGCCTGAGCATTGATTTCATTCACAGAATGAACGCTCAGTCTGGCAAAATGCGTCATAACCTGTGTGTGTAATTGTATTATGTACTGTAGGGTGATATGTCAAACGTTTAGAGCAGGGGTCTTCAACCTTTTCCGGCCAGGGACCCCCAAACTGATGGGGAGATGGAGCAGGGACCCCCTACCTCGTAGGGTAGGGGGCTACAACATATATTGTATATTTGTGTATACAATTGTGTTTCATATAGGGGGCACGGTGGCGCAGTCGGTAGCGCTGTCGCCTCACAGCTAGAAGGTCCTGGGTTCGATTCCCGCCAGGGACGCTGTGGGCGCTGGGGGCGTGTCTTCTCCTCCGCGTCATCAGCGCCCATACCCAGGGTGGGGTTGGCGAAAGGGCCTACTCTGTGTGGAGTTTGCATGTTCTCCCCGTGTCTCCTAGGGTAGTTAATACCCACACAAAAACATGTAGTAATCCTGGTCGCTATACCGCCTCCCCCATGACAGCCGGGGCGCCTGATGGAGGGGAAGGGAACTGGTTGGAATAACGTGTTCCTTCCACGCGCTACGTCCAACCAGGGAAACTCCCCCCTGTCAGGTGACAAGAAGGTCAGTTGGCTCTCATGCACTGAAGGAAGCATGAGCTCGGCCCTGGCCTCCCTGGCTGTGGGGGACCGGTGTAGCGCTGGTGTAGGGCTGGTGTAGCGCCCAGGATCACTTAGGAAATTGGCACCGGGTGAAAAAAATGGGTTACAAAAATCGTGGGATAAAAATTATAAAAAAAAAAAAAAAAAAATTGTGTTTCATATGTATAAACATACCATGTTATTGTGCATCTATCTATATATACATTTCTAAACCCAAAACCCCCAAAAAAAACCTGCCACTGTGTGGGACTAAACACAAAAACAACATATCAATGTCACTAACAAGACACGCCACAACGTGCAGAATTACTACGCGCAGTCTGTAGGCCACTTCATACTGCTCAGCACACATCTGCCCCCTCGCAGCATAATTAATTGCGGCCAACACAAACTCACAACATTACAGTCGGCCATGTTGTTCCTTAGCGTCATCGCCGACCACCGCCCAACGAGACCCAAGTGAGGTCAGACAACACACTCCATATTTGGGCATAGCTCCATTGGGAACATCTCCTATTATGGCTTTATATAACCGCCCAACGAGACCCAAGTGAGGTCAGACAACACACTCCATATTTGGGCATAGCTCCATTGGGAACATCTCCTATTATGGCTTTATATATTATAGAGACCAACAAACACAAAGCACCGCGCAGCGGCTAGGGGGGAGGGGCGCGCAGCGCCCCGACCCTCTAGTTCAATACGAAGCTATTAAAATAATAGACAGATTAATATATTCATGCTTTTGTTTTATTAAACATACATGTACACAAGGTACAGTGAGTAGGGTGGGCGTGCCACTGCCGTAGAAACATACATTATTAAATCAGAACCTATGTCAATATTATCAACAATCTGTCAATTGTGTACTAATCATGTATACAAGCTATTCAAAATGGACAGTGTTTTATTTTAAACATAAATGTGGAAAGGAAAATGGCCTATTAATGCCACTGAAAACAATACTGAACTATTAAAATAATTATCAGATTCATGTTTTTTTTAACAGTATACAGTGGTCACCTGTTCATTCATGCACGATCTTCAAACGGCCACCTATTGGACATCAGAGGTTTTCAAAGGTTTCTTTAGGTACCTTTCAAAGTTGACGCCCACAGATTCTTAGCGCCTCCCATTGAAATGATTAGAAAGTGTAGTGTGGCCGTTCAGCCACGAGGTGGCGCTTGGTATCAAAATGTATTTTTAAAAAGTAAGTAAGGCCTGTGTTCAAAATGTTAATTGAGTAAAAGTACAAGAGTATTGGCATCAAAATATACTTAAAGTACCAAAAGTAAAAGTACTAAAATGTTTGAAAGTAGCCGATCTACGAGCTTGTAGATCGTCTATTTTCTTATGGCCGTGGTATAATATAGGGCTAAAGTGGTTAATGTATATTTTATAGTTTTATAATCAGTGTTGGGCTATTACTTAGGAGAGTAATATGTTACGTATTACTTATTACTCCTTTGAAAAGTAATACTATTATGTTACTTATTACTTGGAATCAAGAGTAATATATTACATATTACTTTATATTACCCCCCCCCCTAAAAAAAAAAGACGTGTACAGTTTTTAGCCTTTTAGAACTGAATCCAATTTAATGGAACAATAGAAAACAGTTTTTATCTTTTTAAGTATTTTGCTGCTACAGATTCCATATTTGGAATTGGAACAATAATTGTCCTTACAGGAACAACATAAATCTGAACTGGACACACTGGCTGCAGCCTCTCAAAAACTGAAACAATAAAGTAAACTTTTTGAACATTTCTTAACCTTTTCACTTACAACAGTCAATATTAATTAGCCAAAGTGCAAGGGGGGGAGAGAGGAGAGGAGATATAGAGCAGTGGTTCTCAAACTTTTTCATGTCAAGGACCCCCAAATTGACACTTATTAGCCCGCGGACCCCCATTTCAAAAGATATGCCAGGGACCCCCATAAGAGAAGATTTTTTACGTCTCTAGCAGTGATTCTAAACCATTTTAATTTCAAGGACCCCCAGTTTGACATGCATTAGGGCTACAGACCCCCATTTAATGGCATTTCTATCACTTGGACCGCAATTTATAATGTAAAATCAAACGGGTCCATTTGGTTCCATTTGTACACTCTCAGAGTTACAGACCCATAAGGGTCCATTTGGTGCCTAATCTATCATTTAGCTGGTGACCCCCTGGAACTCCCTCAAGGACCCCTGGGGGTCCCCGGACCCCACTTTGAGAGGAGAGGAGAGGAGAGGAACACTGTTCTTCTCCTCAGCAGCAGTTTGTTTCTATCAGACTGTCTGTCAACGACATGCAATGACATGCAAATTAACTGGTTTAACATCTTGGCCATCTTGGCTTCACGTCATCACAATGGACTCAGGAGTTGTGCTCTCCCCCCCACACACAAGCACACTTTTATTTTGCAGTTTGTTTTTGTTAGATTTTTAAGTGGATTTGCTAGTTTCGTTTTTTTAGTTTGTGAAAAGGCCTAGTTTTAGTTGAGTTTTTAAAATTAGTTTCAGTGTTAATTTTACTTGTATTTTTGTAAGTGTATTCAGGGGCAATATTCAACAAACTCAGAATAGTGAAAATGGCAGATCTACAAGCTCACAGCACGTCGCATTGCTACAACTGCTGTTGTCATTGGCTAGAGAGAGAGAGAGAGAGAGAGAGAGAGAGAGAGAGAGAGAGAGAGAGAGAGAGAGTTAAATCAGGGGTCTTCGACAGGAGGTCCGAGACCCCTAGAGGGTCCTCAGAGTTACTGCCGGGGGTCCGGCAGTAACGTGTGGTTCCACAGACTGGTGGGAACAGAGGTACTGTAGGGGGGAGCAGAACCTGATAGCAGAGTTCCTCAGCTTATTTGGAATACTGTAGTGTAGGCTACACAGTATATCATTAACATAACCGGTTTTTCTACTTGCTACCTACCTCCCCCCTACTGTCTGTCTGTCTGTGCCCACACGCTGCACAGTCACACACACACACACACACACACACACACACACACACACACACACACACACACACACACACACACACACACATTGATTGATTATTATTACAAAACATACATTAACCATTAACCTTATATAAACGTTGTCTATTTAAAAATAGCAGAACTAAGCTACACGTTGTGAGCTTGTACATCTGCTATTCTACATTTTGACATAACGTGTGAAAGAGGACTTTCTGCATAACAAGTAGAGAGAAAGAGAGGGAAATACTCCAGTAAAGTGTAAAAAAAAAAAAAAAATCTTTACTTATGTACAGTACTTGTGTAATGTAATTTGTTACACCACAGTAAAATGTTTGAAAATACACTGTTGTGTAAAATGTTTGAAAATGTTTTGATGCCAGTACTTTGTAGTTTTACTCAGTAACATTTTTAACACAGGCCTTTTACTTGTAAAAGGTAATGTAATTTTTATATTGTGGTAA
Source organism: Gymnoscopelus microlampas (assembly GCF_963454915.1). Classification (NCBI taxonomy): domain Eukaryota; kingdom Metazoa; phylum Chordata; class Actinopteri; order Myctophiformes; family Myctophidae; genus Gymnoscopelus; species Gymnoscopelus microlampas. The sequence continues at coordinate 43,269,495 of NC_139958.1, forward strand.
AAAAAACTGGACATTCCGCATGGAATTTGCAAGCTCATAGCCTGGGATTCAAACCCGGGCCGTAAAATCACTGGACATCAGCTTTAACCACAAGAGGGACTCTTACTTAAGCATCAGAAAGATACATACGACTTAAAACATATCCCATCAGAGAGAATTTGATGCATTTAGGATTGACCTTAAAAGGCAGGTGATGCCCAGTTAATACTGAAGTCAGAGAGAGAGGGGTGCTTGAGCTAATGTGAGCATTTTTTCCACCACTGAGAACATGATTTCAAAAAAGATAAATTCTCCCCCAACCCCCTCTCCCTGCTGACTGTAGCCTACCTAACTGTGTGTGAAGGTGGCCAAACTTGTTTTGTGACAACAATGGCCAAGCTTGAAGCCACTGACTGTCTATTAGCATATGTTAACCATGATCCTCTCTCACTGAATGAAAGGAAGGGGTCGCGACCAGCGTTGCCATGTTTGCTTATTATAAGCAACCTGTTTTTCTGTAAAGTTGCTTGTAAATATCTGTAGAAGCTGGCTGCTTTTTATTTGAGAACTTGAGGTGCATATAGGTTTAATGTGCTCATGTGGCCTATAATAATCAATCTCTTTTGGGCTTGTTTTCATAGGCCTGTTTGCTTATTTCTCTCGCAAACTCTGGCAACACTGGTCGCAACAGCTGTCTCCTATGACTGAGAGAGAGAAAAAAAAGAATGAGAAAAACACTGGCTTATCCTCTTTTCTTTAATTGTTGTTCTTCAGTGGTGGAAGAAGTACTCAGATATTTTACTTAAAGTAAAAGCCACCACATATACCACTTAAAATACATGTAGAATGTCCCGTTTCACAGGTTATCAAAATATATAAAAATCCTTTGAAAATAGCAGATCTATAAGCTCACAACGCATCACATGGCTATTTTTAAATAGCCAACGTTTATATAAGGCTGAAGTGGTTAATGTATGTTTTGTAATAATCAAAATCTACAAAGTAACAACTGAGTTTTCAAATAATTGTAGTGGAGTAAAAGAACAATATTTGCCTCTGAGATGTATAGTGGAGTAGAAGTAAATGTACTGAAAATTGGAAATAATCTAGTAAAGCAAAAATACCTAAAATCTTTACTTATGTACAGTACTTGAGTAAATGTAATTTGTTACTTTACACCACTGTAAAATGTTTGAAAATACACTGTTGTGTAAAATGTTTCAAAATAGCATTGTGAAAATTGTGAGCTTGTAGATCAGCTATTTTCAAATAGCCTATGTATAAAATAAAGTAAAAGTACTGGAAATTGGAAATACTCTAGTACATAAGTTTGTTTTATTAATTAAATGTTAAATTGTCTGCATTCATAAGTTCTCTAATGACTTCTGCTTTTAAGAAATAAACTGCAAGTAGAGTAATTGCTTTCCTCTGCTCTCTTCTGCCACCTACTGTCCACCTAAAATGAAAAACTTAAAACACACCCCCAAGGCATAGCCACACCCCCAACCTTTCACAACCTAAGGTTATGGTGGGTTATGGTGGGTACCTTTCAGAGACTCCGGTGCGTATGTGAATAGGTGACCACTGTACACAAGCTATTCAAAATGGACAGAATCAGGTTTTATTTTAAACATAAATGTGGAAAGAAAAATGGCCTATTAATGCCACTGAAAACAATACTGAGCTATTACAATCATTGTCAGATTCATATATATATATATATATATCTTTTTTTTGATTTGTGGAAGGGACAGTGAATCCTCAAATCAAGCCTATATCTGTGGAGATATTTTTAGTGAGATATCTGAGCCTGATGAGAGGCACACAACTTATCTAGCCTTGGATGGATGGAGGTTGTCAGGCAGAGGGTCAAATCAGCCTCAGGCTGCAGTCTTGACCTGTATTTATTTTTGGTGAGTGGTTTTGTTTCGTAAGTGTTTCTGTGTGTACTGTCCGTGGATAATTCGATGAGCTGATCATCCTCTGCCACTGTCAATACGTGCGGCATCTGCTGCGTTGTCTCTGAATGGAAACTGTATCCATGTCTTGTCCTTGCACCAGGAGACAGCCTTAGAAAAGTAATTCCCAAATTGTAGCTCGAGTGCCTCTAAGTGCGCACGTATTGTGCGTGTAACTTGAGGCGAGAGCACAGCAGAAATTCTGTCATACAGCTGAATAGCATGTGTATTGCGACCTTGCATAGAACTGTTAAGTTTGTTGAGCTCAGAGAAAATGTCAGCAAGATATGCCAGTTTAGTGATCCAGACATTGGCCCCGATTCACTAACGGTACGTTTTAACAGCGGGCAACTCTGGGCGACGTCGCCCAAAAATATAATGAAAGTCTATGAGAGCCGGCGATCGGGCGAAGTGGGCGGGGGGGCGATGAAAGATGGATTTTCTTTATCTTTTTGGGCGATATCGCCCGGCATCGCCCGGAGTTGCCCGCTGTTAAAACGCAGGGTAAGCGATTTACGACCATATTTTGTACGTACCGACATTTAAGACAAATCCTACACCTGCAGTCAGATTCATGAAAGTTTTTTGGTCTGTGTTTTGTGCGTCAGGTGTGCACGTTCTCAGGTCATCCCCGAGGCTGTCTTACCAGGGCTGTAATGTGCGTATGTCTTTAGAATGCTTTATTGTTCATGTCAAAATCAATTACAACAGTGGGAAACCTCAAATAAGATATGTATGTGGCCAACTTCTGTCAACACATTTTTGAAAAGACAAAATATGAAATAAAAATAAATAAATAAATGTAAAATAAAATAGGCCTAGGCCTAATCATGACCAGCTTGTTCAAAGTGATTAATATAACATAAGCCACACGCTCCCGAACGTGCTGGATGGCATCATCCGCCTGGCACCGCGATACATCCAGTTCCCTTACACAGCTGAACAACAGCAACCAATAAAACAAAATGTCTTCCACATCGCCGGCTTCCCCAACACCATTAGAGCAATAGACTGCACCCATGTGCGCGTCAAAGCGCCAACTCCAGACCCATTTCCATATTTCAACCGTAAAGGATATCATTCCATAAACATCCAGCTCATATGTGATGCTGACATGGGGGGGGGGGGGGGCGGGAGCCACGACTCCTTTATTTTACAAAACAGCAGTGTGGGCATGCGTCTTGAACAGCTAGACTCCCATGAGCTCCTGTAGGTGTATGGAGGTCACAGTGACATGATGTCGTGCATGGCCATACACAATAGCACTATCTACACCGGTTGCTTTGACGGAAGCGTTCAAGCGGTAAGACTTGACCTGGAGAAGAACCAATACCAGGGTTATTGCATATGGGTGCATGACTGCACTATCATCTTTGGTGTTTTTTGGGTGAACACCTGCTGCAGCACCTACTGAGAGACCACCACCTGCTGAGAGTGTATCACCACACACAATGAGCAGCTGTCAGTGCAAGATCAGTTGACCACATGAAAGATATTTTATTTTATTTTATAAATTATAGATGTTGATCTATAATTTAAGTGATAGGGGCCGTTCCTCCTGGTGCCGGCTCACTTTGATTGACAGCTGAACCTTGTTAGTCAAGTGTGTTAGAGATTGCTTTGAGATTGTATGTTCTCTCAATAAACATCTCTGTACATTAAATGCAAAGAACAAAGAAAAATAATGAATGGAACTCTTTTTTTAAATTCCTGTCACATATGTAGCAGAGTGGCTCACAAGCTCAGCCTGATGGCCTGAAAGTCTAATACCTCCCCTGATCTATAAGGAATTCCCTTTGGCTTAGTGGTTAAGATGTTGGCTTTCCACGCAGCAGACCCGGGTTCAAATCCTGTTTTAAAATGAACCTTTTCAAGATTCATATAAAATAGCCGACCTATACAAGCTCAACACGTCGCGATGTGACACGCCTGCTTGTAGATCAGCTATTTTCAAATAACTGATGTACAGAGGGTTAAAGTGATTCAAGTGATTTTTACTTTTAACATACCGATTTATACATTATCATCAATCATGTTAAATGTGTTTACACATCGCATATTATATAACTGACTTCATATTAAATTAATATCTGACCGTATAAATCTACATTATTGTGTAAAGTTAAAACTAGACCATATGAATATTTATGAGTGATGGAGATAGTGATGGTGATAGTGATTTATACTGATAGAGATGTATGTAGAAATCAATCCACTACTAGGATATGTCAGGCTTGTCAACACAAATACATGGTGTTTTATGTATGAATGCACAGTATGCGTGTGTGCCCTTCAGAAGCTGTCTCTGTATTACTGTTGCAGTTGCTGCTAGCCTTGAGAAGATTGTTGCTGTTGCAGTTGCTGGTAACCTTCCTCAGGGGATTGCAGAAGTCCCATGGGCTACCTACTTTTGACCTTTAAACTGGTGAGTTTCCAGATGATTAAATTGTGCCACAACACCTTCTGTCTTAAGATAGCCCAGTTGACCATGCATGTTTTGCTCTTATGTCACGGTCAGTGAGACTGAGATGAGATGGTTCTATTCGTGTCGGACCAACACCTAAAATCAGCGGTTCTCAAACGTTTTCATGTTAAAGACGCACTGAAGTGACATTTTCGGTCAATTTATTTTGAAGGTTCAGCCCGAAACGTCGGCTCAACGACTCTAAACCAATCAGAAGGTCCCATCCCTTCAGGCTATGGGACGTTGGATCTCAATCACTTCAGCCGTGCTGGCACACGGATAGTGTTTGTTTACAAGTGAGAGAGGGACGGCCAGTGAAGCACGTTTGCTACTCCCTGGCTTATTTCTAACCTATAATGTTTTCAGATACATATTTTAGTGTGCAGATGAAGTTTAGAATGAGTAATACACTCATCTTCAATGAGATTCAAAACGGAGTATCTCTGTAATTAAAATCAGCTGTGTTTGAAGAACGTGCAGCTATGGGAATCAAACAGGTGCATGTAATCAAGATTAATTTATATTCGTGAAGGCTGTATTATGTCATCACGCAGCACGTTTTCGTTTACAGGAAGTAATTAAGATTGGCTTTTTAGGGACTTTAGATGTAAAAATACACAAAAATGGGTTTTTTTCATTTTTTTTTTGCATCTATTGTTAGGTATGCCCATATGATGACCACGGATATGCTCTAAAAGTGTGAAAAACATATTTTTCATTTCACTACACCTTTAAGGACCCCCAAATTAATATTTATTTGGCCACAGACCTCTATCTGGAAATATTTTGTGCCAGGTACCCCCATACAAGATTTGTGTTGTTCAAATATTTCAAAATATTTAATTAAAATTAAGTGACACGTTGTGAACTATTCTCAAATAATCTAATCTGTTTATGTCCTAACATGGTTCATTTTGTCCATGTTTATCAGGAATCAGGAACGAAGTCTAGAGGAAGGGGGGCCGCAAGGGGCCGGGAGAAGTGCTAAGCCTCGAGCTAAACTTCAACCTGTGGTAAATAAGCCAATCCTTCTCTTACTCATTAATACTCTTAATGATGTCAATTTAGTTTTTTAAATTATTATTAAAAGATAAATTATAATATGCACTGTACACAGCTGTTGTACCACCTCCCACATGGGAAAAGGAAATGCCACATGTTTTGCCGATTTATGCCATTATGTCCAAGGGACACAACCTCTTCACAGTGATGAAACAGCCGGATTGTAAGTACTGCACTGTCAGAGAAACTTTTCTATTTTTCTATTTGAAGATCTGGATTTTCGAAACAATACACGGCACAATCTAGTCTAGAGGTTACTGCCACTGCCAGAAGAATTAATTAAGAATCTGAAACCCTGTTTATGTTCTCTTTAAAGACCAGCCCCAAGACTGTTCTCGCTAGGATCTGAAGCACGCCGGCTTTATGGGAAAGTGAGTAAAAAATCATGGTCGCTCTGTACAATGCACCAATTATATTGTATTATGTCCTTAATGTCATGAGCCAGTGTACTGTACAGAGTGGTAAAGTGGAAAAAATCGATCTCACGATTAATAATGGGCAGGTGCAGGATACAATGCTCGCGAAAGACAACTACTAACAGCTTCATTGCACCAGTGGACGATCCCCCGGCCGCGTGGATGGCTGTGCTCAATGCACCCGCGGTCAATCCACCACCACCACCACCACCAACCACCCACCCCTTTCAAGTATGGCATTACGACAATGCTAATCGTCTTACATTTGTGCCTCCCGCTCAACTCCCCCGGTAGGCGGGTACCATAAATAAAATCTGAGAAAAATGCTGACCAGAATGGCAGAATGGTCGAGGTAATCTGCGTCCAGTAATTAGGATATTTTCTCGGTTCCGTCCGGTCCAATTATCCGCGGGTCAGTTTCGGAATAAAGTAAGTAGAAAAAAATAATTTAGAAGTTTATAGGTAAAAAATAAATAAATAATAAGACACTTTTTTTTTTTTTTAAATATAATATTTTTTTTTTAAATAAAATATTAAATAAAATACAGTATAATGACGATATGTAGTAGTTTTTATAATACCGGTATTGTCTTTAGATATCGAGATATACGATATTACCGGTATATTGCCCAAGCCTAGTGGTTACTGTATGTTTTGTAATGACAGTAACTACATTTTTCTAGAGGTGGACACAGTACTCGACAGTCTCGACCCCATTAAATTTACTCCACTACGAGTAAAAGTAGCCCAGTCAAAACGTTACTCAAGTAATAGTAAAAAAGTACTTGCTTTTGTGGTATATTTTAAAGCCACAGACTTACAGGTTTACTGCACTATTGAAGTTGCCAACAACGCCATATTGTAAAGTTAGTTTGATGTTCCAGAGATGTGAATGAATGTTTGAAGAATGGATGAGACATCACTCCATAGTGAGGTTCGTTGCTTCGGATTTATTTCATGGAACAAACAGAGTACAAACAGCTTTCCTAGGGAGCCTCAGCTCCCCTCCGCGGCCCTCCGGCCTGAGACACACACCCCACACAGTCACAAAACACCCCATCTTATAGCATGTGGCCACATACAAAAAAGAGGAGGTACATTTGAAATGTTAATGTCTGTATCTGGAGAGGTGATTGCATCAGTCTTTGATCCACTTGCTAATCTACCATTCGGGTGTGCCAGGATGGAGACCTTGTGACTCCAGGTTAAACAAAAGGCAATGCTAATTTTGCCTACCCCCACACAGCCAGGCTGGAGCCCACAAATGGTCTGAATCCACTCTTCTGTCTGCAGCCCAAAGTAGACCTGCAATCCTATATTAATTCTAACATATGGAAATATACTACACTTTTAAATGTACTTAAGTATTCAAGAGTACATGCTTTTAAAAATACTTAGGTAAAAGTCAATTTCTTATTTTTCACATCAATTGATTGATTGATGATTGATTGATGTACTTGGGATTTTGGGAGCTAATACAGTAACTATCATTTGAGTATCTAACCCCTCTCTCTCTCTCTTATTACTAGTAAGTAAATGTTTATGTATTTCATGTATCATACATTTAATAATTTGACCTTTATGGTGTCATGTTGTGGCTCAACAAAATGAAAATGAATAACATCTCTGAGGCAACTTTTGTACTTTTTACCCAACTACTATTTGACGGCCTTAGTTACTTTGCAGATATACATTATTAATGCTAAACTATTTTATACTCTGGCTATTCAAAAATAGCCGATCTACAAGCTTGTGACGCGTTGCAGAGCTTGTAGATGGGCTATTCACTTTTTGGGGGGGATTGAATTGATTTTTGACTGACTTCCATCATATAGATTCAGAAGATGCCGCGTATGAGAGTATTTCTCACTGCTGGAGGACCAGTTGGAGGACCCTTATATTTATATATTATCTAATTTGGCTGGAGTCCCCCTGGAACCCCCTCAAGGACCCCTGGGGTCCCCAGACCCTATTTAGGACCAATATTATGGTACCAAACTCATATTTGGTTCTTATACTGTTCTTAAATTTGCACCAGTGTGCAGTTTACTGTGTTTTAATCACAACCAGCTATCTCTTGTGTGCGTGTAACCCTGAACCCAGGCATAGCATGCTCTTATAAAGAGGAGAGCCAATTGGAAACACATGCCTGGCATTGCTCTGAGTCACTACCCTCCCCATATCCACACATTGCTTAAGTCTTAATTGAGTGAGAGTTTTAAAAAAGAAAATCATTCATAACAGCCTAACTTTGTGAAAAGTTAAGCTGCAAGAATGACAAGTATAGAGGTTTCCTCGTTTTAGAGTGGGATAAGAACAGAAATCCAAGAACCAAAAGGGCTTGGAGTAGCCAGCCAAACTGAAAAAAGGAGGGGGAACTAGACCAACCCTATAGTAGAAAAACGAAAACATAAGTAAGTAATACATTAACCTCTAAACTTAAATCAAAAGAACTACCAGCCATCACTAGGTACACGTAAAACAACAAACTAAGAGCAACAAGTTAATATGAGAGGCTGTATAAGCCTGACCAAGTGGACTGTGTAATGTCCAGTACTGTCTGGGTGAGTTTGTGTGTGTGTGTCTCAACTCACTGCAACAGAGCAGCTTTTAAAGGCTGCAGCTGCAATCAGGAGATTTGCTGCAGGTGTGTCAGCCTGATGAGTGAGAGGACAGTGTTAAAGGAATACTTCACCCATATAAAGATAATTATTTTCTTTTTAGCGGTGCCAACCGCTCTATATCTGACTTTGTCCGTGTGTCTGTCCGTATGTTATGTCCGTCCGTCCGTATGTTATGTCCGTCCGTATGAGCACGGCAAACGCAGTGTGCAGCCACCAGGAGACAGAGTTTAGTAAAACACATTTTTGGAATACATTTACAGGGATTTAACATTGTTTCTGTAGTTCATATATAGCCCAATTAAATGAACTCATCAAAGGCACCGCTTCCTTCACACAGGGTGTGATTTTTTTATGTTATTTACAGGACCCTCATATCTCCATTTGGTTACATTTCTACGCTCTCAGATTTACACAGACCTGTAGGGGCCCATTTGGAACCCCCTCAAGGAGTCCTGAGGGTCCCTGGACCCCCTTTGAGAACCACTGCCATAGGTACTGATGTACTGAGATGTGGGGAAAATGTGGTATGGTCAGGTAAGTCAACCATCATTGATTGCAGGAAATAATTGCAAAGTGCACAGTTTGGGGCTTGAAACACGCATCAACGTGTCATCAACAAACAGCAGGTAAGCAAGCTAATGTTATGAATTACATCACCGTTCAATTTTGGAAACGTTAGTTAACGAGTATTTACTGTCAATAGAACTGTTGTAAGAGAAAGCTAGCTATTGCAAGTTTTTAGTACATCACCATTCAAGTGTCCACAGGCCATGTTTGAAATATTGTGCTAGGACCCACATAAGAGAAAATCATCGTTGTCTAGGTGGGGACATAACAGTGGAGACAGTGAAACCTATAATGTACAATTATTTTACATTCCCTCTGGTAACAGCCTTGCACTTCGACGCACCCCGACATCGACGCACCTCTATTTAGACGATCCACGATTCCGAAATGCATTTTTGAAGTCCGAAGAGTTATCATTTGGGGGGGGGGGGGGGGGGGGGACGGACAATTTTCAGTACTTTTACTTCTACTCCACTACATCTCAGAGGCAAATATTATACTTTTTACTCCACTACAATTATTTGAAAACTTTAGTTACTTTGCATTTATAGATTATTATATTAAACCATACATCAACCACTTAATGTATTAACTACTTATTTTATATATAGGCTATTTGAAAATAGCAGATCTACAAGCTCACATTGATGCATTGTGAGCTTGTAGATCAGCTATTTTCAAACATTTTAGTACTTTTACTTTTGATACTTTAAGTATTGATGTCATGTTTTGATGTCAATACTTTTGTACTTTTACTCAAGTAACATGTTTTACACAAGCCTTTTACTTGTAACAGAGTATTTTTATTGTGTGGTATTGCTACTTTTAGTGAAATATCTAATAAACGTTTAGAACCACACATACAGTATTTGGAATCGGGTCATATAAAACCTATTTCTAAGTTTTATGTAACCATTTGTAAATAGCATTTAGACAAAAACACCGTTTTCCAAATTTCATTTATCAAATATAAAATTAAAATGGCCAAAAAATACACCCCCCAGGTCAGCGCCATAGATAGCCCCTACCCAGCCAACATGTCCACCTGGGCCCCATGTGGGGCACATGTGGGCTACATGGGTACCAAGCGGGCATGGGCTTGAACTGGGCAATTGTAGTGGGTTCCATATAGGTTATATATGGGCTAAGCGGGCATGGGCTTGAACTGGGCAATTGTAGTGGGTCCCATAAGGGTTATGTGTGGGCAAAGTGGGCATGGGTTAGATCTGGTCACCCACGTCTGGGTCCCATAAGGGTTATGTGTGGGCAAAGTGGGCATGGGTTAGATCTGGTCACCCACGTCTGGGTCCCATAAGGGTTATGTGTGGGCAAAGTGGGCATGGGTTAGAACTGGTCACCCATGTCTGGGTCCCATATGGGTTATGTGTGTGCTAAGTGGGCATGGGTTCGAACTGGTCACCCATGTCTGGGTCCCATAAGGGTTATGTGTGGGCAAAGTGGGCATGGGTTAGAACTGGTCACCCATGTCTGGGTCCCATATGGGTTATGTGTGTGCTAAGTGGGCATGGGTTAGAACTAGTAACCCATGTCTGGGTCCCATATGGGTTCTGTGTTGGCTAAGTGGGCATGGGTTAGAACTGGTCACCCACGTCTGGGTCCCATAAGGGTTATGTGTGAGCAAAGTGGGCATGGGTTAGAACTGGTCACCCACGTCTGGGTCCCATATGGGTTATGTGTGTGCTAAGTGGGCATGGGTTAGAACTAGTAACCCATGTCTGGGTCCCATATGGGTTATGTGTGTGCTAAGTGGGCATGGGTTCGAACTGGTCACCCATGTCTGGGTCCCATAAGGGTTATGTGTGGGCAAAGTGGGCATGGGTTAGAACTGGTCACCCATGTCTGGGTCCCATATGGGTTATGTGTGTGCTAAGTGGGCATGGGTTAGAACTAGTAACCCATGTCTGGGTCCCATATGGGTTCTGTGTTGGCTAAGTAGGCATGGGTTAGAACTGGTCACCCACGTCTGGGTCCCATAAGGGTTATGTGTGGGCTAAGAGGGCATGGGTTAGAACTGGTCACCCATGTCTGGGTCCCATATGGGTTATGTGTGTGCTAAGTGGGCATGGGTTAGAACTAGTAACCCATGTCTGGGTCCCATATGGGTTCTGTGTTGGCTAAGTGGGCATGGGTTAGAACTGGTCACCCACGTCTGGGTCCCATAAGGGTTATGTGTGGGCAAAGTGGGCATGGGTTAGATCTGGTCACCCACGTCTGGGTCCCATAAGGATTATGTGTGGGCAAAGTGGGCATGGGTTAGATCTGGTCACCCACGTCTGGGTCCCATAAGGGTTATGTGTGAGCAAAGTGGGCATGGGTTAGAACTGGTCACCCACGTCTGGGTCCCATAAGGGTTATGTGTGAGCAAAGTGGGCATGGGTTAGAACTGGTCACCCACGTCTGGGTCCCATAAGGGTTATGTGTGGGCAAAGTGGGCATGGGTTAGATCTGGTCACCCACGTCTGGGTCCCATAAGGGTTATGTGTGAGCAAAGTGGGCATGGGTTAGAACTGGTCACCCACGTCTGGGTCCCATAAGGGTTATGTGTGAGCAAAGTGGGCATGGGTTAGAACTGGTCACCCACGTCTGGGTCCCATAAGGGTTATGTGTGGGCAAAGTGGGCATGGGTTAGAACTGGTCACCCATGTCTGGGTCCCATATGGGTTATGTGTGTGCTAAGTGGGCATGGGTTCGAACTGGTCACCCATGTCTGGGTCCCATAAGGGTTATGTGTGTGCTAAGTGGGCATGGGTTAGAACTAGTAACCCATGTCTGGGTCCCATATGGGTTCTGTGTTGGCTAAGTGGGCATGGGTTAGAACTGGTCACCCACGTCTGGGTCCCATAAGGGTTATGTGTGGGCTAAGAGGGCATGGGTTAGAACTAGTAACCCATGTCTGGGTCTCATATGGGCTATATATGGGCTAAAAAAACTAAACAGCGTAAACAAGTTCTGACACCAGATTATATATCAGCGCGTCTCTCCGGATGCGCCTATACAACTTTGCTCGCACACGGCTTCATGGTTTTCCTTATTTTGGCTAGGGTCAAATGTCGACTTAGAACGCACAATAAAGGGTAATATCTCGATAACGATACGTTTTTAGAATCCGCCTTTCGGGTATGTTGTAAAGCTCGCAGAGGCGCACGCGTTGATGTCTTCGTTTTTCTTGTACGACACTCCCAGGCAGAGTCCTCTACTTTCAGGGACCTACATAGAGTGTTAGACCTTTAGACCATAGTGAATGCAAACTTTAAAAAACACATTTCTCGTAGGAATGTCGGATCGGGACACCAAGGGCATCCACGCGTGTGCCTTAATGAGCTGTACGACATATCCAAAAGGCGGATTCCAAAAACGCATTGTTATTGAGATATAACGCGCAGAAGATAGCCCCTTGACCCCAGCCAGTTGAGGAGAACCGTACGCTGTGTATGACGAAAGTTATATGGGCACGTTCTGGGTAACGCACTGACCCGGAATCTGGTGTTTGATTTTGAAAAATGACATTTCCAAGCCTTTGAGACAGTTATTTATGATTATCTTGGACCCTAGGGGTCGTGCAGCTTTGAGACTGGCACCGTTGGATTCAGCGTCAAAAAGCAAGTTCGAATATATATATTTTGATTATTTTTTAAAGCGATTAGAGGGTTAGAACTGGTATCACAAAAGTAGGTTCCACATGGGCTTGCCCACCTCCATCCCACTCCCAGTTAGCCCATATGTAGTCTCGCGTCACCAGACAACTATTCCACAATCTCTGAATGCTAAAATAGAGTCTGGGACTCCACTTCCCGAAAGCTGTGTAACGGAAGTTGTTCAGACCGGAAAAACATTCGACCAATCACGACGCGGTGCCCGCGGACCTGTAGTCCTAGTGGAAACAGAACCGAGGCGGAAGCATAGTCATAGGAGCGGTAGATTCATGTTATTTGTGCGAGGATTGTTTATCACAGAAAACTGAGAAAGGTATCATGGAATTAACGCCGAAAAAACTGTGAAAGAAGACACTAGTAGACATAAACGATATTTATGAGATTCGTTGATTCCAGTCGGACTCATTTGCGCCACTGCACAATGCTGAAACGGACGTGGGTAGGGGAGGGGCATCCGCTTTCCCCTTACACATGATCAGAGCTTCCGAGTCCCAGACTGTATGTCGGAAACATTTGTAAATTGTGGGAGGCAACAGTCTGGCCACGCGAGACTAGCCCATATGCAGACCATGTGGGAACCACATGGGCTTGCCCACTTCCGTCCCCACTCTCAGTTAGCCCATATGCAGACCATGTGGGAACCACATGGGCTTGCCCACTTCCATCCCACACCCAGTTAGCCCATATGCAGACCATGTGGGCCCAGCATGGGCTTGCCCAGTTCTAGCCCGTGCCCAGTTAGCCCATATGCAGACCATGTGGGACCCTCATAATTTGCCCAGTTCAAGCCCATGCCACTTGGTACGAAGTAGCCCCCATTGAAACCATATGGGTCCCGCGTGGGCGTGACACGCAGGCACACACACACACACACACACACACACACACACACACACACACACACACACACACACACACACACACACACACACAAGGTCCTATAATGAAACACTTTATGCTTTTGACACTGTCTGTCGCTGCAGTTTCAGGTTGTCTGTCTAATAGCATATTAGTTTTTTTTCTTGTAATGCTGCTGTGCAAAACAAGGAGCGCAGGACATGTTAAAGCTGAAGTTTTTCTTTGCAAGTGCAATTGTTGTCTGCCGCTGTGCAGTTTCAGTCTGTATAGCGTACCTAATCATAACGTGATTGTAATATTAAATCATCGTTTCTCTTCAGCGTGCTGTTGTTTTTCAGGCGGGCTTGTCGTTGTGCATTGCTATACAATTTGGGAAGACCGCATGGCTAATTTGCATCTATGAAAACAAACGCCAGCCATGGATCATATGTCTGTTACGGTCATGGATGAACTTCAACATGCATGTGTTTGCGCTATCTTTTTTTGTGTGGGGAAAAAAAACTGAAAACACCCCAAAATCCCAAAGTTTAAGGCTGAAATAAGGGATATGTTTTGTAATAATAATCAAAATCTACAAACTAACCAAAGTTTTCAAATAATTGTAGCTAGTAAAAGTACAATATTCTCCTTTGAGAGTGGAATAAAAGTACTGAAAATAGGAAATAGTCAGTAAAGTAAAAAATACCTCAAAATGCGCCAGTACTTGAGTAAATGTACTTAGTTACTTTACACCACTGCTCATTGATGAGATTGGATTCACCTGTGTAACGCAGCTGCAACTAATTAGTGCATGTCTATTTAATGCCCAGTGGTTATCACTTGCGTTCTCTCACGAGTCACTCTACAATGGCATCAAACATGTTCGAGGGGACGGTGGCTAACGAACTCCGCAACATGCGTGAAGAGATTGCAGAGCTCACCGGTGAGCTAAGGATCCACACTGGGACCATAGGTAGGTCTATATATTTTTTTTTTTCTATGAGATGATGATGCACTTTATTTATGAGAAAACGCTGTAAATGGAAGTAAATTGTTTGGTGCTTGTCATTAGCTAATAAAGGACCATGGGCTTAATTATTTATTGGGTTTAAATTCCTCTTGAGACCTTGTATTTGACTTGTATCCTGTGCTTTTTTCCCCTTCAAACAGGCCATCTGCTCACGGCCAGTGTTCGCCACACCCGGCAGGTGGCGAACATGCAGACCAACATGACGGCCAGGCCCGATGCAGCCACGGGCACTGCGAGACCCGAGACCCGAGACGTTGGCTGCAACACCGACCCCCCGCCTGACTGGGTGCGGACCCAGTCATCCATTTCCGTGGAGGAGAGGAACTACCGCATGTTTCACCACTTGTGTTTGTGCTGCGCATCCGATGAGCACTATGTTTATCAAAAGGCCGCACGTGGACGCTATTTGTGTGCATGGCGCTAGTTTGTGTTTTATATGGCGCTTTAAGTTTGTGTTTTATATGGCGCTTTAAGTTTGTGTTTTATATGGCGCTTTAAGTTTGTGTTTTATATGGCGCTAGCCTAAGTTTTTCTAAGTTTGTTTTTAATTCCGAGGTCCGTTGTTCCGGAATTTAATTGTACAAGTGTGTATTTGTACGAGTGTACTTGAGTGTATTTGATACGAGTGTATTTGTACGAGTGTATTACTTTTACAGTAAAACTGTTGAAAAAACTTTGCTTCCATCTCTGTACATTATTGTGACTGCAAAATACCTACGTGATTGTTAGAAAATGTACTCTTAATGTTTTACTAAAGTATAAGTATCTTAATCACTAAAGAGAGACAGGTCAGCACCATAGACAGTTCCTCATCACTAGACAGACAGGCAGGTCGACGCCAAAAGTAGGTCAGCGCCACAGACAGCTCCTCGACACCACAGACAGACAGGTCAGCGCGTAAAAAACTGATTAACTTGATGACATGCCATTGGAATGAAGTTGAACTGTCATCAAGTTGAACTGTTTTTTTACCTGAAGCCAATAAATGATTCAGTTAGCCAAGGCCAATGAGTTTGAGGCAATGGCGCACAGTATTGGAAGCAGGTGTTAATCAATCAATATACCTCTATAAAATAGCGTCCCACCTGAGATAGATTCTCTCTCTTATTCAACGGATTGAAACATCATCATCATCATTGAAACATGGCTTACATTCAGGTCGCCAATAGTAGGGGAGGGAAAGCCCTCATTATAGATAATTTTCCGTTACCTCCGCATCAAGGCAACAGCGGAAAAAAATTACTGGCGTTGCGCCCGCCCTGGGTGCAACGTTTTCATGCACACACGGTGGCTGGATGTGGAGGCGGAAGATCCAGCCATCGTGGTGCTAAAGACGGCAGGTGACCATGGCCACGCGGCGGAGGAGGACCTGGTCGCCACCACGGCTCTTATTGAGCAGATGCTGCAGCAGGTGGCGGCCGACCCTACACTCCCCGTCAAGCGGGTCTATGACCTGGTTGTGGCCCGAACTGCAGAAGTTCGTTACCTGCCCCCCTTTAATGCAGTTAAATCACGCCTGGAGAGACTGCGGGCCAACCTAATGCCTCCCATCCCCCGCACCGTACGGGAGGTCAGCGTGGAGGGCGAGTGGGCCCAGACCTGGCAAGGGGACGCATTTATTTCGAAGAACAACCGTCAGCACGGGTTCCTCGTGTTTGGGACAGAGGCTAACGTCCTCAAACTGAGCCAGTGTGACCAGGTTAGAACCCCTTTATAAAACGTCCTGTAATTTAAATATGAAATATTATAAATGCTTGATCATGATGCTATAGGTACTGGGGCAGAATGTTTTTAATAAGGGTTTTCCAAAACAATCTGATATACAAGTCTAATTTATGTCAGTATGAATAAAATGAAATTCAAATTTTGTTTTAGAAATTTGTGGATGGTACCTTCCGATCCTGTCCAACGCCATACGTGCAGTTCGTCACCATCCATGGCCTATACAGTATATGGAAAGGGTGGTGCCGTTCATCATGGTGCTCATGAGCGAGAAGACGGAGGAGATGTATTGCGCTCTCCTCCGTCATGTGAAGAGGAGGGTCGAGCGCCTCACAGAACAACGGTAAGTCACAGAAAAGTATATTGGTATGAGGGGCCGTATAGGCCGTAAATAATGAAACACTTTCACACACACTAACGAGACAGTCTTATACGTACTACTGAAATGCTTGTACATTCAATTTTGAGACACTTTCACACACGCTGATGAGACACTCTTACATATACTACTGAAATGATATACGTTCAATATTGAAACACTTGCACACTCACTACTGAAACACTCTCACATACATACATACTTTGTAAATCGATGCACGTTCATATATGAAACTTTATACATACTCATCTGAACACTTACGCATACATATGAGAAACACATACACATACATATATACTTCTGTGTCATATACACATGCATACGAAATGCTTGCACGCATACAAGTTAAACATTTATACATTTATATCTGAAACACTCACACATACACATATGAAAAGGCTGCATGTATATTGCTGAACACTTGTACATTTACAACTGAATTTCTTGTATATTATAACAAACTAAAATGAAAACTTTAGATGCATGTGCAAGCCTTTCACATGTATTCATACAAGTAATTTCAGTAGTATGTATAAATAAATTCAATAATATATATACACATAATTTCAGTGATATGTATAAGTGAGTTCAGTATAATGTATAAAAGAGTTTCACATGTGTTCATACAAGTGATTTCAGTAGTATGTATAAATGATTTCAATAACATACATACACATAATTTCATTATAATGTATACAAGAGTTTTACATGTATTCATACAAGTGATTTCAGTAGTATGTATAAATGATTTCAATAGTATATATACATTCTTTCAATAGCATGTATAGATCATTTCACTATTATGTATACAATAATTTCACATGTATGCATACAAGAAATCTCAGTAGCATACGGAAGTGATTTCAGTAACACCGGAAGGCACAGGCAGGTAAAGACGCGCGCGCACACCAGGAAGTCCCAGAGAGAAGAAGAAGCACAAAGGCAACATGGCGGCGAACGGACTTGGAGACAGAGGACTGACTGATAGTACAATGGCCCTTATCAGGGCTATTATACAATCACCCACTTTGATCAATTCGATATCGAATAGTAATACTAATATATCACCCGCGCAGCAGTGTAACAGTGAGGCAGTGAACCGCGAAATAACCTCTCTGTTAACACCAGGTAGCACTAGCAGTATGATGCTAGGTAGCAATAGCAACATGCTACCGGCGTTTGGATCAACAAACCGCAGTATGCAACAGCCTGCGTCCGACATGAGGACCTACGTTCCCCGCTATGAAACGAGGGCAACCTTTAGCTCTTGGAAGTCTAAGCCAAGACAACGGTAAGAATAGTCGTTTTATTTGCCATTTTTTTTAAACCGAAGTACAGTACTTAAGCTGTTTACTTTTCCAGTTTTTCCTTCGTGGATATAGTCTACATGATTCTCTGGTTTAATGAAACAGGCTCGACTTCTGACGCATTCAAGATCATACTTGAATATTAATGATAAACGAATGATAAACCACGCCTGAACATGTTTAATGCATTCCTCATTTGTATGAAGAGCTTCCGTGAGTTTTCTCGAACGCTCTGCCAGCCGCTCTGCTAGCCCCATAGACCGAAATTCCACTACCATGCGAGGTCTCCAACTTTAGTCAAAATAAACAAAACTATTTCACCATTCAATGAAACAAAGGCAGTTTTGTGTTGTTAAAAGTCTATTCTCCAGGGTGGCAAGGTTCTTCTATTTATTTTTTTTTTTTTCGTTAACTAAATTAAATAAAAACTATAATAAAAGAAAAACGATAACTAACTGAGACTGTATTGTGTTTTAACAAAACTAACTTAAACGAACTGAAATTATAGCCATAATGCCCCCTTTGTTTTCCTTTTTCTCTATATTTATAAGATTGGATTGAAATTATTCGATTCATTCACCAGTTTAAGGGTGACGGAGTGGGTTCGCCCCAAAACACAGTCACCCCGGGGCAAATCCGTCGGTATTTACATGGTATGGTACGGGGGGAAATGTGGTTGAACGTGTTTAGGGGCGAGTGTTCCGGTCATTTGTTGTTTGCAGCATCACCGTGTTACCCTGGGGATATGGCGACGGTGGAAAAAGTTGGGAGAAAGTATCAGAGTCGATATATCATAACTCTATGATCAGAGTCCTATATGGGATTTATTTGATTTAAACTGCAAGAAAAACAATAACAATATGTGGAGCAATTATCAAGGGGAAAACCCCCACGACGAATCTGAAGCGAGTAGTGGTGTAGAGTAACTGAGTACATTTACTCAAGTACTGTACTTAAGTACAATTTTTAGGTACTTTTACTTTACTGGAGTATTTACACTTTTCAGTACAAATGTACTTATACTCACTGCATCGCAGAGCCGCTTAATATTGTACTTTTACTCCACTACAATTATTTGAAAACTTTAGTTACTAGTTTCTTTGTAGGTTTTGATTATTATTATAAAACATTATACCCAATTCAGCCCTATATACATTTCGGCCATTTGAAAATAGCAGATATACAGGCTCACAATGCGTTGCATCCTGAGCTTGTAGATCTGCTTTTTTCAAAAGATTTTTATACATTTTGAAAACTTTCAAAAACTATAATGAAAAATCCAAAACTATTATAACCTTGCAGAGCCTCTCAGCACCCCACCTTCTCTGTATAATACACTTTATGGGCAGAACATTTATTTTATTTACTCCACTGCGCCCTCTACAGATCTGGTCAATATTAATTACCATTGTCCAGATCTGGAGAGCGCAGTGGAGTAAATAAAACTGCTTTTGTTTCGGTGAGTATCTAAATAGTTTTGTTAATAGTTAATGTTATTTAATAGTCCCCCTAGGTAAAAGTATTTACACCAGTGGGATTATTGCTGGATGGTAGATAATGTCGAGCTGGTCATTTTAAAAGTTACATTTAGGGTCTGACACTGATCCTAGATCAGCAATTAATGCAACTTTTGCCTACCTCTGTTGACATGAAGTGCCACGTTTTTTTTTTGTGATAGTTGGTGTGCCTGCTGTCCCATATCAACATTAAGTTTAATTATTACACCACATCAAAATGTAATATTTCCATCAGATTTTTATTGTCCATAGGCTATAACAACTTTTCATGTTATTTTCTTTCACATCAGGATGTAATAATCATTAGTCTCAGAGCAATAACCCCACTCTCTCCCCTGTCAATTAGCATATCAGACTGTATAGGATCTGTCTCTCACAAACTCAATGCTGATATGTGTTTACTTTGCACCTAAGACAATGGCATACTCAACCTCTATGCTTGTCTCAAACAATGCCTTAAGGCAGACAGCTTCTCGTGTCATACTGCACCTTTGGATCCTAACAAAGTCACTTACAAATGCATCACATTGCAAATAAATATTAAACTACAGTGCAATATCAATAGTCTTGTGTTGGCAGTGTAGCCAAATGTAACTTACTCATCTGTGCTGTGAACAAAACGAAAACTTTTTTTCACGTGCATTGGCCTTGGCTTGTCACAATTATTACATTTTTGCCTTATCGCGATTACTTGAGAGATAATCATTTATCTTGTGTGATCGCCATTCTTGAGCTTGAAGATCAGCTATATCCACTATTTTAACACATTTAGGCTCGGCCTAGTAGAAACTACTGAAATATCCTACTTAGATAATGATAATGTATGTGTTTGACTATTGTTTGACTATTGTATACATGCCTGTCATGATTCCTCATGTTTTTCAGAAAGACACCAAAAACGCCTTTTCACCGCACATTCAACAAAGATATAATTCTGCTTCATGGTCCGACAGACGACGTAGTCGTCAAGCAGGCGACCAAGGAGAAATTATATGAAAGAGGACACATCCTGAACGCCTTTGAGTTCGATAAAAGCTGGGACCATGTGGACGTTCTGTGTCAGATAAGGGATGGCTTTAAGGGGAAGATTCCCGACCTTGTGAGGTAGGTAATGATGTGATGATACAGGGCTCCTACACAAGTATGGAAAAGTATGGAATTTGAATACTTGCCAGGTGTGGATGAGTATTGAAAAAAACTGTACCATTACCTACCCTCAGTAATCAGTGATGTATTCTATGCACAGCTGTGAAATATTGATGGCTTGTGGCAACAAGCTCATAGCACCAGCGTTGAGGGACGGCCAGGAGTTGGATGCGAGTTTGATCCATAAGGTCTTCAAATTCAAGACTCTATATGTGAGGCCCTCCCAGGCACTTTGGGTATGTATAAAGGTGCTATCTGAAACTTAAGAGCTTTAACATTTTCCACTTGGTCATATACAGTTATTATTATTGACAAGTTGCATTTAGGCTATAAGTTTTTTACCAAAACCAATTCTGGGGGGTAGGGGGGTGTTTTAACATCTATTTTACATCCTGATTAGACTGAACATGGATAGATACTTCATTTGTCCTTGCAGAAATTCATTTTGTACCAAGCAGCCATCAGGATACATAAAAACACAATACATAGACAGATCACACAATATTACACAGCTTCTCCCTTAAATAGAGGAAAATAGAATATTTACATTACACATTTTATGCACAGAACTGAGATGGCCTGTTTGTTCAGAAGTCCTATACATCGGTACATCGTACCGTCGTCCTGATGGTAGAAAACGGTATGACGGTGCGCTCTATCCCTAGCAATAGCTTTCCCCTTCCCAGGTTTCCAAGTACCCAGGTCTCATACATTGCTGTCATACTCCAGCTATCTTGCTGAATACATAATGATTTTATGGAGTTTGTTCTTTTGCCCTCTTTTAAATGAGTTCTCTTTTAGTGAACCCAGTAGAAATGACCAACATGGAACACAAAACAAACAATTCAATCTTAAATATATAATTTTTGCAAGTTAGCACAATATTTCATGATGTAAAACACCACAGCACGTTTGTTTATTAACTGCTGTGACTTCTATCCATTTGTCATCCATTTGTCAGCCTGAAGATTCAGACAGAAGTTCCTCCGAAGAGGATGAGGAGGTTACGATGGCGGTGCCATCAGTCACCACCAGAGCAGGTCACAAGCGTACCCACCCTGTCGGCGACCACCCAGATCCCTACAGCCTTGCACCAGCAATGGCCAGCAGCCTGGCATCGTTCAGCACCACACCCCCTAGCCCTAGACTGATGAGCAATATGGCCGGCAGCCTGGCATGGTTCAGCACCACACCCCATAGCCTTGGACCGATGAGCAACATGCCATCGACCAGCACCGCGCCCCCCAGCCCTGTAACGATCAAGACCCCAAGCCCACCATCGACCACCAACCTCTTTGCAGAGAGTAGCGATTACAGGGCTTACTTATCAGTTCTCAACGTGTCCAGTGATGATGATGAAGAGGACGAGGGACTCTATGCTGCCTGTGTCGCCAGCTTGGAGGACCAGATGTAAGTAATATAGAATATTGCCTTTTAACCCATTAAGACCTGAGGCCGATTCTAAAAAATCTTAGTTTTCGGACATGTCAAGGATCCCCAAAATGATATGTATTTGGGGGTGCAGTACGTTAGTCCGACAGCGCATTCCTCCGACAGCGCAGCGCTCCGACGTTTCAATACTAAACCCGAACCAAACCCGCACCCTAACCCTAACCGCACGCGGATGCCACATAGTCGGAGAAAAGGTCTGTCGGATTATCGCATGCCTCCCTGTATTTGGCCGCGGGCCCCCATGTCAAAATATTTAGTTCCAGGGAGCCCCAGAAGCAAAGATTTGAGTTACAAATGTTTGCTTGAAAAATATACATATGCAAAGATTTGCACGCATTTTCATGATTTTTCAAAGATAGCAGATTTACGAGCTCGTAGTGCCAGGCTATGAACTTTTATATCTGCTATTTTTTAATAGCCAAAGTATAAAATACTGGTTAAAGTGGTTAAAATGTGATGTTACACAGATGCTTTCTAGGTCTTAATGGGTTAATAAAGACTTATTGCTGCACTGATTAAGCAAAAATAAATCTTTTTAGAGTTACTTGGGATCTTGATGATATCTCCAACTTAATTTTGTAGGAATATAATTGTATCTATATCAAAGGTAGTGATAGGTAGTAAATTATATTTAATATGTCTATATTTACTAGACCGGATTAAGATATGCCAATATTTTACTGTATGTTTTTATTGTATGTTTGCTTTCAGACAAGGAAGTTCCCCTGGAAGTGTCCCTATTAAACAGATCTTATCTGAGCTCGGTTTAAAGATCAACAACAAATTAATCAGCCGTTTCAACATCAACCGTGCCAGTGTGTTGGATGGTGCCATTCGGGGGTTCAAGAGAATATCCTATGACCCAACACACAGGATGAGTGTTCGATTTTCTGACGACAAAGGTAGAAACGAGGAAGCTGTTGATCTGGGAGGTCCTAGAAGAGAGTTTCTAAGACTAATGACAGAATCGCTTATCCGGTCACCAATGTTTGAGGGGAACTTAACAGAGGGGAACTTGAACCTGGCTCTTGATGCATCAGGTATATCTTTTTGGAAATCAATGACCACTAAATGCTGTCTTATATAGGCTCATTTTGTAAGAGATTTCAAATGGCATCATTTGAAAAGGTAAGCCCACTAACTTAACTTTTTATTTTTATATATAGCTGACAAAGAAGACCGTTATTACATCGCAGGAAGGGCTATTGCAGTCAGTTTGGTGCATGGAGGACCTTCGCCAAATTGCTTTTCCAAAACCTTGTTTAACTGCTTAGTCCGTGGGCCCGGGAATTGCAGACCAATCTTGGAGGATGTTACCAATTCTCGAATCCATGACATCATTGAAAAGGTTTACATTTTCTTTTCATTAGTAAAATTGTTGTTACTGAGTGTCTCACATTGCATCAGTGGAAGGGGACAGTAAGCAAGGATTATGGGGATAACATTTGTCAAAAATAGAGCATCTCCAAGCTCACAACGTGTTGCATACGTGACACGCTGTGAGCATCTATGTGGATGCGCTATTTTCTTATAGATATTTAGTGTAGATTAAAAGGAGGGAACTAAAACAACTGATGAACTAAAACAAGCATTTTTAGATTTCAGAATCGACTACTCAGGACGAACTCACCCAATCAACTGAGCCACACCACGACTTCCTTGAGAATGCAGGCTGTTTGAACAACCGGCTCAAGATTGATGACAAGGACAGACTTGTAGAGGACATACTGAGGTTTCAAGTAATCAATCGAGTGCGCGCTCCGTTTGAAAGGTATTTTAAATTGAAATAATGTTTCATGTCCAAGACACAGAAGAGTGTACTCTTCATTGAGTCGTCTTTGCTCTTATGCTGTGTCATTTAGGTTCAGAGAAGGGTTGAAAACACTTGGAGTCCTTGAAATGATGCAGAATCATCCCGATTCGTTCAGACCAGTGATGTGCTTCAGTCCAAAGCCCCTCACCGCTGACGACGTTGATGCGTTGTTCCAGATCCGTTATTCAGAGGTGGGGAGCAACAAGAGACCAGCAGAGGAAAGAGTGGTTGCTTGGTGGAGGGACTACTTACAAGATGTTGAAGGTATGTGCGTGTGTCATATGTGCAGTTCTAAGAAAAGGTCTAAAATGATCTAACACGTTTGGTCTGTCTCATTATTTCCGCAGAAGAAGATGGGGCGAAGAAGTTGGGGGACATCTTGGCGTTTGCTACCGGATCTGATGCAGTACCACCGATTGGCTTTTCTCCTCAACCATCATTGGACTTTCACCCCAGTGGTGGAGTACAAAGGTTCCCTGTTGCCAACACCTGCATCAACTGTCTCAAGCTGCCTATCTACAGCACTTATAATGATTTTAAGAGCAACTTCGACTATGCACTAAGAAACACTCAGGGCTTTGGCATGGCATAGAATTTCATTAGTCTTTCATTGCCAGATGATCAGAGATCTCCAGCTACTTATAATTGGTACATTAATATACCTCTAACAAACCAATGCCCACTGCTTTAATAGAGGTTTCTGATTTATGATGAACAGTAGAGGTTTGAATAGACTTGGATTGTGATTCAGTTGTCTTCAAATTTCCAAATTATTTTCCACACAATTTTGGTCCCCAAGTTTTCGATGTCGCCAGACGTATCACTAGGCAGAGATTTCTGATCATCCCGCTACTCAATACTATTGTATGAGACTAGCTGAGTTGTTGTTGTTTTGGAATTGTTATGTCTTGTTTTAATCAGTTTGATGTATTAAGAAGAGATCAAGAAAACTTGTCGCCTTCCACTTCCACCTACAGCCAGCAACGGCCTTCCAGGTCAAGGCTGTCCAAGATATGATCTAACAATTGATCAATTTAGTCAGTGCATGAGACTTCAGACATAGGCAACGTCTTGATGTCGGGCCATTGGAATACACGTTAACCAATGAAGAACTAATATCAACAATAAGGGAGATATCCACGAGCACCCCGAATGCTGGTGAGAGATGTTATAGGAAGTCTACGTGCACGTGGAATTCGTATCTGAATGCTGGTGAGAGATCTGAAAAGATATTAAAAACATCAGGACTCAAACTCTTATCAGGTCCTTCCTTAGAGCAAACCAAAGACAAAATGTAATTTTGGCTAATGGTGTGGTCACCAAGCTCTCTAAAATATCCTGGGTTTTGCTGTATGTGTTGAATACTGTGAAGCACCTTAATTTTACTTTATCTTTTACTTACTGTTTACAGCCACAGTTTGATAACGGCAAAGCACAGCCGTTGCCATTGTCTATGTTTTCCATTGTTGAATGAGCAGTTGTTCAAATCAAATTTGTTCAATGAGTTGAAGGGTGGGTATTGTTGCATACTGTATTGTAGTGCACCCTTGTGTCAAGGGCTCCTCCTTTTGCACTTAACTGCACTAAACCTTAAGTATTGGAAGAGAAGTGTTGTCATATTGTTGGTTGAAATAAGTGTTCCATAGCTCTAGATTCAAATGATAACCATTAGTCCTGCAGTGTTTGTTCAGTAACATGGGTCTCACCAGCTCTTTGGTAAACAATAAAAATACATTTTCAGATTAGGATACAAGTGAAATTGGAAGTGGTAACAACATTAGCAGACAAAAGTTGGAACTGGGACACTAAATTTGAAGCTGATGAATATTTTTTGTGCTGTGAGACCGCAGTTACTGAACAAACACTATTGCAATGATGAATGTTGGAATGAAGAGTTTAACATTGAAAGTGTTTTGCACAAAAAAGTTTATTTTATTTTTATTTTTTTTACTTACAGATGATGCTCAAAGCGTTATTTTTCTAACTTTGTTTGAAGACTGTTTTATAACGCCACTGCACAGCAGCTGCCATGTTCTTTGTCTGCCATTTTTGAATAAGCACTTTTGTAAAATCAGTTTTGTTCATTGAGCTGAAGGTGGTATGTTACATACTATACTGTATTGTACTGTAGTGCACCGTTGTGTCAAGGGCTCCTTTTGCACTTAACTCTTAAACAACCTTAAGTATTTTAGAATGTTGTTGCACTTTAACTCTTAACGAGCTTAAGTATTTGAGAATGTTGATAGAAAAAGACAAGTGGTGTGATATTTGTTGAAATAAATGTTCAATAACTCTAGATTCAAATAATGAATAACATAGTTATAACATAGTGTTTTATTTCAGTAACATGGGTCTCACCAGCTCTTTAGTAAACGCAATCAAAAATAAGTGTTCATGTCGGGATACAAGATAAAGAAGTGAAACTGAAAAAAAAAATTGTAATTGGGACATTTGAAGCTGTTAAATTATCTTTGTGCTCTGAGACCCCAGTTACTGAACAAACACTATTGCAGTGATTACTGTTGTAAAATAGTTTGAACGTTAAGTGTTTTGTTAAAAAAAGAAGAAAAATCAATTGCACTTATTGAATGTTTATATTTTATTTTTCACTTGCAGGTAATACTCAGTGTTTGCAGTCACTCAATTTATTTGTTGAATGAGCTCTTTAGTCAGTTGATCAGCTAGTGCCGGGATATGAAGTAGAAAAGCACCTTGTGTTACTTTATACAGACTCATATCCACACATTACATGTTTATTAAATAATAAGATCTGCCCAATCTCTTCATTCACTCTGTCCTCTTGGATGTCTTGCATGCAAAAATTGTAAAACAGACAGGAATAATTGAATTCCATGGTTTCCATCATCCAATAAGGGGTCAAATAATTGTTGCATTTCGTGCATAGTAGTGTTGCTTACATGAATGCTGTTTTCAGGAACCTCAACATTGTTCCTGCTCTCCACTGCAGGTAGTGGTTCATCATTAATTCCTAAATATTCATCTTCATGAAACACACCACCTATAGCTGTGTTGTTCCTTCCAACGTGCCTGACAACACCTCTATGCCACAATTGCAAAGGAGTTTGACCTCCTTGGGTAGAAAGTCCATGACTATTCCACTGGCTCCTGAATTCTCTGACTGCCCTTTGAACCCGAGGTAAATAAATGTAATGCAAACAAAATAAATGAATATCACAGAGAGAGTCAAGTATGCCTTCGTTTTCCATAAAGGTAAACAAGTCAGAGAAGGTATATGATGGCGCGACTGTACCCATCAACACAGCCATGGAACACCATTCTCCACCTCACCAACTTATGGTTCCCATCCATATGCCTGCATAAAAGAAAGGAGAGACAGCTTTTACAATCCTGGAGAAGCAGGCTCTGTAGGGTCAAATGGGGTCAAATGATACCAGTGGTCCATCTTTATGGGACAGTAATATTGTGAGATCATGAACCCTAAGTATAGTAAATGTTATACTTTTATTATTTGTAAATTAGCTTCAGTGTAACTGGCTATTAGCAGTGGTTGAAAGTAACTAAGTACATTTACTTAAGTACGGGTTTGAGGTACTTTTACTTTACTGGAGTATTTCAAAAGTTTACTTTTACTGCACTACATCTCAGAGGAAAATATTGTACTTGTACTCCACTACTTTAACATGAAAACCTAAATTACTACCGGTAGTTACTTTGTAGATTATTATTACAAACCCCCCCCACCCCCACCCACATTAATAAAAACAGAACGTGTTATTAAATAAGTTTGAAGAGGCTTAATGGTGATTATTTAGTGAATTATGGTTCATTTGTTTGTTTTGTTTTGTTATTGTTGTGTTATAACATTGTATAATTTAATCTCGCAGTAATATATTTGTTTTAAGTTAAATAGAGAGAAAAACTAAAATCCACTCTATATTAATTATATTCATATTTATACATTTCAGAACAAAAGCTCAGGTCTATCATAATAGACCATTGTTCCATTGTAAAACAAGTAAAATAAAATATTCATATAAAAAAAAAAAAAGTCCATTAGCCTATGCATGTTTGTGGATCTTTGGTAATGCCTCATGAATCATTTCAACTGAAAGCGGATAACACTCTCTGATTTAAATAAAGCAAACCTTTATTTTATTTTACTTTGACTTTAGCTGTCAAGATATGTGTTCTTATAAATATTATCAGTGACCTAGGTTTCAATTTATCAAATTGTTTTACAATGGAACAATATACAATTTAATATATATGTTTAATATATGAATGTATATTTATTGCATAATATTTAATATACCATTTTATGTCATGTTATATAGTATTAGTAAATGCTACACTAGATGCATAAGAATATATAATATACAATGGATATATCGTATTTATATAATATATTCTACTCTAGTTTGGGTTCCCAAACTTTTCAGCCCACGACCACAAAATAATGCGGCCATTGACCCCACTTAACCCTGGAGGTAGTTTATGCACATAATGACCCAGAATAATTTCGCGACCCCAAAGTCATAAAGTCAGTGTCCCGCGACCCCAAGTGGGGTCGCGACCCCAGCTTTGGGAACCCCATTGCGGGAGGTCTGACCTAACCCGGAAGTGTGGCATTTCCTAACTAAACAAAAACGTCTGCTGAACAAATTAGAAGTCATAAGGTTGCTACAGAAATTAAATATGAAACTGCAACTTTTGTATATTTTGATCAGTCTGCAGGCCTTGTTAGTAATTGGCGATCGCGATGATGTTATTGCTTTTTTCAATAGGGTGCTGAACTGTATTCAATGCCTACAGCAAGACCCAGGAGAGCAGAGATATTTTAGAGAGCTTGGTGACCACAGCATTACCCTAAATTATTATTTGTCTATGGTTCACTCTAGGGAAGGACCTGGTGGAGAGACTGTTGTTGTTTTGGAATTGTTATCTCGTCGTTTTAATCAGATTATTAATCAGTTTGATGTCTTAAGAAGTAGAAGAGATCAAGAAAATTGTCTTCTTCCACTTCCACCTACAGCCAGCAACGGCCTTCCAAGTCGAGGCCGTCCAAGATATGATCTGACAACTGAACAATTTAGTCAGTGCATGAGACTTGGTTTCAACTGGCAGGGAATTGCTTCTCTTTTTGGAATTAGTCGCAGGACTGTCTTCAGACATAGGCAACGTCTGGGTGTCGGGCCATTGGAATACACGTCGTTGACCAATGAAGAACTAATATCAACTATAAGGGAGATATCCACGAGCACCCCGAATGCTGGTGAGAGATATGTTATAGGAAGTCTACGTGCACGCGGAATCCGTATCCAGCGCTGGAGGATTCGTCTAATTCTGCAGGAGATTGATCCCATCGGACGGGCATTGAGACGTGGTCAAGCCATTCGCCGAAGGGTTTACAGTGTGCAAACTCCAAACGAGTTATGGTATGTGTCTATGACGGGTCAGGGGTGTTGAATTAACTAATAATAATAATAATAAGCCTGTAGGTAACCCATAGAAGACATCATAGACTCTATGATGTCTTCTATGGGCTACCGACAGGTTTATTATTATGTTATGACTCGCCTATACCTGCGGGCGTCCACTCGTGTCCACTACAGAGCGAGTGTGTGGTGGGCATTAGTCAGTTCAACCCTAAACTGGCGTTGACCAGACCAGTGCACTGTTGACAGTATTCTTATGGGCTCACACTAAATATCTTTTCCAACAATAGAAGATCTACAAGCTTACAGAGCTACTAGATCGGCTATTTTCAGGGAATGTTACCCCCGCCCAGAATAGGGATAGAGTGTGACCCCATATTAAGTCAGACGCCTGTTGATCTATTAATGTTTTTTTTGTGTGAAAAGCAGTCTGCTGCAAGCCAAATAACAAATTCATATAACCAAATGATGAAGCCACTATTGTCATGGAAACGATCTTAAACTAAACAAATCTGACCTCTTAAGCTTGGTGCTGAGGGTGCAAGATGGAATTAACTCTTAATTAATAATAGCACTAATAGCCAGTGGTGGAAAAATTACTAACGTGTTTTAATCAAGTAAAAGTATCAATACTGAAATGTAGAAATACACCGTTAAAAGTCCTGTATTCAAAAATGTACTTGAGTAAAAGTACAAAAATAATCGGCATCAAAATATTCTTTAAAGTATCAAAAGTAAAAGTACTCATTGTGCAGAATGTCCCATTTCACAACTTCAAAGTGTATAAAAAATCTTTTGAAAAATGCAAATCTACAAGCTCACAATGTGTAGTGATGCATTGTGAGCTTGTAGATCTGCTATTTTAAAATGGCCGAAATCTATATAGGCTATATATATACTATATATTGGCTGAAGTGGTTATTGTATGTTTTGTAATAATAATATACAAAGTAACTACCGGTAGTAACTTAAGTTTTCATGTAAAGTAGTGGAGTACAAGTACAATATTTTCCTCTGAGATGTAGTGCAGTAAAAGTAAACTTTTGAAATACTCCAGTAAAGTAAAAGTATCTCAAACCTGTACTTAAGTGCAGTACTTAAGTAAATGTACTTAGTTACTTTCCACCAGTGCTAATAGCCAGCTACACTGAAGCTAATTTATAAATAACAAAAGTATAACATTTACTATACTTAGGGTTCATGATCTCAAAATATTACTGTCCCATAAAGATGGACCACTGGTATCATTTGCCATGAAGATGGACCACTGGTATCATTTGACCCTACAGAGCCTGCTTCTCCAGGATTGTAAAAGCTGTCTCTCCTTTCTTTTATACAGGCATATGGATGGGAACCATAAGTTGGTGAGGTGGAGAATGGTGTTCCATGGCTGTGTTGATGGGTACAGTCGCGCCATCATATACCTTCAGTGCCTGGACAATAACAGGGCATCAAGTGTTTTGCACCTGTTTCAGCAGGGCGTATCTGATTTTGGTCTACCTTCGAGGGTGCGTAGTGACCATGGTAGAGAAAATATAGAGGTAGCCCGATTTATGTTGAACAGTAGAGGTTTGAATAGAGGAAGCATGATCATGGGGCGCAGTGTACACAACCAAAGAATCGAGAGGCTCTGGGCAGAACTAAATAGAGTCTGTTCATACTACTTCTCTGACTTGTTTACCTTTATGGAAAACGAAGGCATACTTGACTCTCTCTGTGATATTCATTTATTTTGTTTGCATTACATTTATTTACCTCGGGTTCAAAGGGCAGTCAGAGAATTCAGGAGCCAGTGGAATAGTCATGGACTTTCTACCCAAGGAGGTCAAACTCCTTTGCAATTGTGGCATAGAGGTGTTGTCAGGCACGTTGGAAGTAACAACACAGCTATAGGTGGTGTGTTTCATGAAGATGAATATTTAGGAATTAATGATGAACCACTACCTGCAGTGGAGAGCAGGAACAATGTTGAGGTTCCTGAAAACAGCATTCATGTAAGCAACACTACTATGCACGAAATGCAACAATTATTTGACCCCTTATTGGATGATGGAAACCATGGAATTCAATTATTTCTGTCTGTTTTACAATTTGTGCATGCAAGACATCCAAGAGGACAGAGTGAATGAAGAGATTGGGCAGATCTGATTTAATAAACATGTGTGGATATGAGTCTGTACAAAATAAGACAAGGTGCTTTTCTACTTCATATCCCGGCACTAGCTTATCAACCGACCAAAGAGCTCATTCAACAAATAAATTGAGTGACTGTAAACACTGAGTATCATTTGCAAGTGAAAAATAAAATATAAACATTCAAGTGCAATTTTTTTTCTTTACTTACAAAACACTTAATTTTCTTTTTCACCACTTCGAATTTCACTTGTTCATCTTGTATCCGGACATGAACACTATTTTTGATGTGTTTACGAAAGAGCTGGTGAGACCCATGTTACAGAACAAACACTGCATAGCTATTATTTGAATCTAGAGCTATTTAACATTTCAACAAATATCACACCAGTTGTCTTTTTCTTTCAAAATTCTCAAATACTCTTTGTTACGAGTTAAAGTGCAAAAGGAGCCCTTGACACAACTGTGCACTACAGTATAGTATGTAACAATACCACCCTTCAGCTCATTGAACAAAACTGATTGTACAAAACTGCTCATTCAAAAATCGCAGACAAAGAACATGGCAGCTGCTGTGCAGTGCCGTTATAAAACAGTCTTTAAACAAAGTTTAAAAAAAACAAACACTTTGAGCATCATCTGCAAGTAAAAGGAAAAATAAAATATAAACGTTGTACTTTTTTGTGCAAAACACTTTCAATGTTAAACTCTTCATTCCAACATTAATCATTGCAATAGTGTTTGTTGAGTAACTGCGGTCTCACAGCACAAAGATTATTTATCAGCTACAAATGTAGTGTCCCAGTTCCAACTTCTGTCTGCTAATTGTGTTACCACTTCCAATTTCACTTGTTTATCTTGTATCCTAATCTGAAAATGTATTTTTATTGTGTTTACCAAAGAGCTGGTGAGACCCATGTTACTGAACAAACACTGCAGGACTATGGTTATTATTTGAATCTAGAGCTATGGAACACTTATTTTAACAAACAATATGACAACACTTCTCTTCCAATACTTAAGGTCGTTAAGAGTTGAAGTCCAAAAGAAGGAGCCCTTGACACAAGGGTGCACTACAATACAGTATGCAACAATACCCACCCTTCAACTCATTGAACAAAAATGATTTGAAATGGCAACGGCTGTGCTTTTCCGTTATAAAACTGTGGCTGTAAACAGTAAGTAAGAAATAAAGTAAAATTAAGGTGATTCAACACCTACAGCAAAACCCAGGATATTTTAGAGAGCTTGGTGACCACACCATTAGCCAAAATTACATTTTGTCTTTGGTTTGCTCTAAGGAAGGACCTGATAGGAGTTTGAGTCCTGATGATGTTTTTAATATATTTTCAGATCTCTCACCAGCATTCAGATACAGATTCCGCGTGCACGTAGACTTCCTATAACATATCTCTCACCAGCATTCGGGGTGCTTGTGGATATCTCCCTTATTGTTGATATTAGTTCTTCGTTGGTCAACGACGTGTATTCCAAT
The DNA here is from genome assembly GCF_963454915.1 of Gymnoscopelus microlampas. Taxonomy (NCBI): domain Eukaryota; kingdom Metazoa; phylum Chordata; class Actinopteri; order Myctophiformes; family Myctophidae; genus Gymnoscopelus; species Gymnoscopelus microlampas. The sequence continues at coordinate 43,302,487 of NC_139958.1, forward strand.
GGCCCGACATCAAGACGTTGCCTATGTCTGAAGATAGTCGAAGTCTCATGCACTGACTAAATTGTTCAATTGTTAGATCATATCTTGGACAGCCTTGACCTGGAAGGCCGTTGCTGGCTGTAGGTGGAAGTGGAAGACGACAAGTTTTCTTGATCTTTTCTACTTCTTAAGACATCAAACTGATTAAAACAAGACATAACAATTCCAAATCAACAACTCAGCTACACTAGTCTCATCCTATAGTATTGAGTAGCGGGATGATCAGAAATCTCTGCCTAGTGATACGCCTGGTGACATCAAAATTGTGTGGAAAATAATTTGGAAATTTAAAGACAACTGAAACGCAATCCTAGTCTATTCAAACCTCTACTATTCATCATAAATCAGAAACCTCTATTAAAGCAGTGGGCATTGGTTTGTTAGAGGTATATTAATGTACACATTATAAGTAGCTGGAGATCTCTGATCATCTGGCAATGAAAAACTATCTATGCCATGCCAAAGCCCTGAGTGTTTCTTAGTGCATAGTCGAAGTTGCTCTTAAAATCATTATAAGTGCTGTAGATAGGCAGCTTGAGACAGTTGATGCAGGTGTTGGCAACAGGGAACCTTTGTGCTCCACCACTGGGGTGAAAGTCCAATGATGGTTGAGGAGAAAAGCCAATCGGTGGTACTGCATCAGATCCGGTAGCAAACGCCAAGATGTCCCCCAACTTCTTCGCCCCATCTTCTTCTGCGGAAATAATGAGACAGACCAAACGTGTTAGATCATTTTAGACCTTTTCTTAGAACTGCACATATGACACACGCACATACCTTCAACATCTTGTAAGTAGTCCCTCCACCAAGCAACCACTCTTTCCTCTGCTGTTCTCTTGTTGCTCCCCACCTCTGAATAACCGATCTGGAACAACGCATCAACGTCGTCAGCGGTGAGGGGCTTTGGACTGAAGCACATCACTGGTCTGAACGAATCGGGATGATTCTGCATCATTTCAAGGACTCCAAGTGTTTTCAACCCTTCTCTGAACCTAAATGACACAGCATAAGAGCAAAGACGACTCAATGAAGAGTACACTCTTCTGTGTCTTGGACATGAAACATTATTTCAATTTAAAATACCTTTCAAACGGAGCGCGCACTCGATTGATTACTTGAAACCTCAGTATGTCCTCTACAAGTCTGTCCTTGTCATCAATCTTGAGCCGGTTGTTCAAACAGCCTGCATTCTCAAGGAAGTCGTGGTGTGGCTCAGTTGATTGGGTGAGTTCGTCCTGAGTAGTTGATTCTGAAATCTAAAAATGCTTTTTTTAGTTCCCTCCTTTTAATCTACACTAAATATCTATAAAAAGAAAATAGCACATCCACATAGATGCTCACAACGTGTCACGTATGCAACGCGTTGTGAGCTTGGAGATCCTCTATTTTTGACAAATGTTATCCCCATAATCCTTGCTTACTGTCCCCTTCCACTGATGCAATGTGAGACACTCAGTAACAACAGTTTTACTAATGAAAAGAAAATGTAAACCTTTTCAATGATGTCATGGATTCGAGAATTGGTAACATCCTCCAAGATTGGTCTGCAATTCCCGGGCCCACGGACTAAGCAGTTAAACAAGGTTTTGGAAAAGCAATTTGGCGAAGGTCCTCCATGCACCAAACTGACTGCAATAGCCCTTCCTGCGATGTAATAACGGTCTTCTTTGTCAGCTATATATAAAAATAAAAAGTTAAGTTAGTGGGCTTACCTTTTCAAATGATGCCATTTGAAATCTCTTACAAAATGAGCCTATATAAGACAGCATTTAGTGGTCATTGATTTCCAAAAAGATATACCTGATGCATCAAGAGCCAGGTTCAAGTTCCCCTCTGTTAAGTTCCCCTCAAACATTGGTGACCGGATAAGCGATTCTGTCATTAGTCTTAGAAACTCTCTTCTAGGACCTCCCAGATCAACAGCTTCCTCGTTTCTACCTTTGTCGTCAGAAAATCGAACACTCATCCTGTGTGTTGGGTCATAGGATATTCTCTTGAACCCCCGAATGGCACCATCCAACACACTGGCACGGTTGATGTTGAAACGGCTGATTAATTTGTTGTTGATCTTTAAACCGAGCTCAGATAAGATCTGTTTAATAGGGACACTTCCAGGGGAACTTCCTTGTCTGAAAGCAAACATACAATAAAAACATACAATAAAATATTGGCATATCTTAATCTGGTCTAGTAAATATCATATTAAATATAATTTACTACCTATAACTACCTTTGTTATAGATACAATTATATTCCTACAAAATTAAGTTAGAGATATCATCAAGATCCCAAGTAACTCTAAAAAGATTTATTTTTGCTTAATCAGTGCAGCAATAAGTCTTTATTAACCCATTAAGACCTAGAAAGCATCTGTGTAACATCACAATTTAACCACTTTAACCAGTATTTTATACTTTGGCTATTAAAAAATAGCAGCTATAAAAGCTCATAGTCTGGCACTACGAGCACGTAAATCTGCTATTTTTGAAAAATCATGAAAATGTGCAAATCTTTGCATATGTACATTTTTCAAGCAAACATTTGTAACTCAAATCTTTGCTTCTGGGGCTCCCTGGAACTAAATATTTTGACATGGGGGCCCGCGGCCAAATACATATCATTTTGGGGATCCTTGACATGTCCGAAAACTGAGATTTTTTAGAATCGGCCTCAGGTCTTAATGGGTTAAAAAGCAATATTCTATAATATAATAACTTACATCTGGTCCTCCAAGCTGGCGACACAGGCAGCATAGAGTCCCTCGTCCTCTTCATCATCATCACTGGACACGTTGAGAACTGACAAGTAAGCCCTGTAATCGCTACTCTCTGCAAAGAGGTTGGTGGTCGATGGTGGGCTTGGGGTCTTGATCGTTACAGGGCTGGGGGGCGCGGTGCTGGTCGATGGCATGTTGCTCATCGGTCTATGGGGTGCGGTGCCGGTTGATGCCGGGCTGCCAGCCATATTGCTCATCAGTCCAAGGCTAGGAGGTGTGGTGCTGGTTGATGCCATATTGCTCATCAGTCCAAGGCTGGGGGGTGCGGTGCTGAACGGTGCTTGGCTGTAGGGATCTGGGTGGTCGCCGACAGGGTGGGTACGCTTGTGACCTGCTCTGGTGGTGACTGATGGCACCGCCATCGTAGCCTCCTCATCCTCTTCGGAGGAACTTCTGTCTGAATCTTCAGGCTGACAAATGGATGACAAATGGATAGAAGTCACAGCAGTTAATAAACAAACGTGCTGTGGTGTTTTACATCATGAAATATTGTGCTAACTTGCAAAAATTATATATTTAAGATTGAATTGTTTGTTTTGTGTTCCATGTTGGTCATTTCTACTGGGTTCACTAAAAGAGAACTCATTTAAAAGAGGGCAAAAGAACAAACTCCATAAAATCATTATGTATTCAGCAAGATAGCTGGTGTATGACAGCAATGTATGAGACCTGGGTACTTGGAAACCTGGGAAGGGGAAAGCTATTGCTAGGGATAGAGCGCACCGTCATACCGTTTTCTACCATCAGGACGACGGTACGATGTACCGATGTATAGGACTTCTGAACAAACAGGCCATCTCAGTTCTGTGCATAAAATGTGTAATGTAAATATTCTATTTTCCTCTATTTAAGGGAGAAGCTGTGTAATATTGTGTGATCTGTCTATGTATTGTGTTTTTATTGTATCCTGATGGCTGCTTGGTACAAAATGAATTTCTGCAAGGACAAATGAAGCATCCATGTTCAGTCTAATCAGGATGTAAAATAGATGTTAAAACAGCCCCCTAACCCAGATTTGGTTTTGGCAAAAACTTATAGCCTAAATGCAACTTGTCAAAAATAATAACTGTATATGACCAAGTGGAAAATGTTAAAGCTCCCAAGTTTCAGATAGCACCTTTATACATACCCCAAGTGCCTGGGAGGGCCTCACATACACAGCCTTTAATTTGAAGACCTTTTGGATCAAACTCGCATCCAACTCCTGGCCGTCCCTCAACGCTGGTGCTATGAGCTTGTTGCCACAAGCCATCAATATTTCACAGCTGTGCATAGAATACATCACTGATTACTGAGGGTAGGTAATGGTACAGTCAAATTATTAATTGATCAATGATGATGAAGCCGATCAATACGATTGTTTATTGTGCCTGTTAAGAGTCAAACATGTGCGATGTATACAGTAGGACCATGCACACATTCCAGTTGAAACATACCTCTGTGCTAATTGGAATAAATTGATAGCATAACCCCAAAGTAGTGAACGTAAATTCATTGTGATCTGACAGGCTTCTATCAACTTAAGTTCTCTCCATACTCATCAAATTCCATACTTGTGTAGGAACCCTGATTTAATAACTTTATACATGTCCTACCCCTTTCAATACTTATCCACACCTGGCAATTATTCAAATTCCATACTTTTCCATACTTGTGTAGGAGCCCTGTATCATCACATCATTACCTACCTCACAAGGTCGGGAATCTTCCCCTTAAAGGCATTCCGTATCTGACACAGAACGTCCACATGGTCCCAGCTTTTATCGAACTCAAAGGCGTTCAGGATGTGTCCTCTTTTATATAATTTCTCCTTGGTCGCCTGCTTGACGACTACGTCGTCTGTCGGACCATGAAGCAGAATTACATCCTTGTTGAATGTGCCGTGAAAAGGCGTTTTTGGTGTCTTCTTTCTGAAAAACATGAGGAATCATGACTGGTATGTATACAATAGTCAAACATACATTATCTATGAAGTAGGATATTTCAGTAGTTTCTCCTAGGCCGAGCCAAATGACTACTTACTGCAATTCAAAATTGCAAAAAGAAATAGGCTAGATCTTACTGGTTCGCACAATGTTGATTTAACCACTTGAACACCAGCATCCATACAATTAAATTAACCTCAATTCCACAGGGCAAATACGACAAATAACTCTGACTGAAAATGGCTGACAATGACCAATAGCAATAATCAATATAAATGTACTATGGCCAGCTAGGCCATATTTAATCATTTTATACTCTAAATGTGTTTAAGTAGTGGATATAGCTGATCTTGAAGCTCAAGCATGGCGATCACACAAGATAAATGATTATCTCAAGTAATCGCAATATGGCGAAAATGTAATAATTGTGACAAGCCTAGGCCATGTACGTGAAAAAAGTTTTCGTTTTGTTCACAGCACAGATGAGTAAGTTACATTTGGCTACACTGCCAACACAAGACTATTGATATTGCACTGTAGTTTAATATTTATTTGCAATGTGATGCATTTGTATGTGACTTTGTTAGGATCCAAAGGTGCAGTATGACACGAGAAGCAGTCTGCCTTAAGGCATTGTTTGAGACAAGCACAGAGGTTGAGTATGCCATTGTCTTAGGTGCAAAGTAAACACATATCAGCATTGACTTTGTGAGAGACAGATCCTATACAGTCTGATATGCTAATTGTAGGGGAGAGAGTGGGGTTATTGCTCTGAGACTAATGAGTATTACATCCTGATGTGAAAGAAAATATGTCTAAAGAAGAAGAAAAACATGAAAAGTTGTTATAGCCTATGGACAATAAAAATCAGATGGGAATATTACATTTTGATGTGGTGTAATAATTAAACTTAATGTTGATATGGCACAGCAGGCACACCAACTACCAAAAATAAAAACGTGGCACTTCATGTCAACAGAGGTAGGCAAAAGTTGCATTAATTGCTGATCTAGGATCAGTGTCAGACCCTAAATGTAACTTTTAAAATGACCAGCTCGACATTATCTACCATCCAGCAATAATCCCACTGGTGTAAATACTTTTACCTAGGGGGGCTATTAAATAACATTAACTATTAACAAAACTATTTAGATACTCACCGAAACAAAAGCAGTTTTATTTACTCCACTGCGCTCTCCAGATCTGGACAATGGTAATTAATATTGACCAGATCTGTAGAGGGCGCAGTGGAGTAAATAAAATAAATGTTCTGCCCATAAAGTGTATTATACAGAGAAGGTGGGGTGCTGAGAGGCTCTGCAAGGTTATAATAGTTTTGGATTTTTCCTTATAGTTTTTGAAAAGTTTTCAAAATGTATAAAAATCTTTTGAAAAAAAGCAGATCTACAAGCTCAGGATGCAACGCATTGTGAGCCTGTATATCTGCTATTTTCAAGTGGCCGAAATGTATATAGGGCTGAATTGGGTATAATGTTTTGTAATAATAATCAAAACCTACAAAGTAACTAGTAACTAAAGTTTTCAAATAATTGTAGTACAGTAAAAGTACAATATTTAGCGGCTCTGCGATGTAGTGAGCAGAAGTAAAAGTACTGAAAATTGGAAATACTCCAGTAAAGTAAAAGTACCTAAAAATTGTACTTAAGTACAGTACTTGAGTAAATGTACTCAGTTACTTTGCACCACTAATCGTTTCAGATTCGTCGTGGGGGTTTTCCCCTTGATAATTACTCCACATATTGTTATTGTCTTTCTTGCAGTTTAATTCAAATAAATCCCATATAGGACTCTGATCATAGAGTTATGATATATCGACTCTTCTCCCGACTTTTTCCACCGTCGCCATATCCCCAGGGTAACACGGTGATGCAAACAACAAATGACCGGAACACTCGCCCCTAAACACGTTCAACCACATTTCCCCCCGTACCATACCATGTAAATACCGACGGATTTGCCCCGGGGTGACTGTGTTTTGGGGCGAACCCACTCCGTCACCCTTAAACTGGTGAATGAATCGAATAATTTCAATCCAATCTTATAAATATAGAGAAAAAGGAAAACAAAGGGGCATTATGGCTATAATTTCAGTTCGTTTAAGTTAGTTTTGTTAAAACACAATACAGTCTCAGTTAGTTATCGTTTTTCTTTTATTATAGTTTTTATTTAATTTAGTTAACGAAAAAAATTTAAATAAATAGAAGAACCTTGCCACCCTGGAGAATAGACTTTTAACAACACAAAACTGCCTTTGTTTCATTGAATGGTGAAATAGTTTTGTTTATTTTGACTAAAGTTGGAGACCTCGCATGGTAGTGGAATTTCGGTCTATGGGGCTAGCAGAGCGGCTGGCAGAGCGTTCGAGAAAACTCACGGAAGCTCTTCATACAAATGAGGAATGCATTAAACATGTTCAGGCGTGGTTTATCATTCGTTTATCATTAATATTCAAGTATGATCTTGAATGCGTCAGAAGTCGAGCCTGTTTCATTAAACCAGAGAATCATGTAGACTATATCCACGAAGGAAAAACTGGAAAAGTAAACAGCTTAAGTACTGTACTTCGGTTTAAAAAATGGCAAATAAAACAACTATTCTTACCGTTGTCTTGGCTTAGACTTCCAAGAGCTAAAGGTTGCCCTCGTTTCATAGCGGGGAACGTAGGTCCTCATGTCGGACGCAGGCTGTTGCATACTGCGGTTTGTTGATCCAAACGCCGGTAGCATGTTGCTATTGCTACCTAGCATCATACTGCTAGTGCTACCTGGTGTTAACAGAGAGGTTATTTCGCGGTTCACTGCCTCACTGTTACACTGCTGCGCGGGTGATATATTAGTATTACTATTCGATATAGAATTGATCAAAGTGGGTGATTGTACAATAGCCCTGATAAGGGCCATTGTATCAGTCAGTCCTCTGTCTCCAAGTCCGTTCGCCGCCATGCTGCCTTTGTCCTTCTTCTTCTCTCTGGGACTTCCTGGTGTGCGCGCGCATCTTTACCTGCCTGTGCCTTCCGGTGTTACTGAAATCACTTCCGTATGCTACTGAGATTTCTTGTATGCATACATGTGAAATTATTGTATACATAATAGTGAAATGATCTATACATGCTATTGAAATAATGTATATATACTATTGAAATCATTTATACATACTACTGAAATCACTTGTATGAATACATGTAAAACTCTTGTATACATTATAATGAAATTATGTGTATGTATGTTATTGAAATCATTTATACATACTACTGAAATCACTTGTATGAATACATGTAAAACTCTTGCATACATTATAATGAAATTATGTGTATGTATGTTATTGAAATCATTTATACATACTACTGAAATCACTTGTATGAACACATGTGAAACTCTTTTATACATTATACTGAACTCACTTATACATATCACTGAAATTATGTGTATATATATTATTGAATGTATTTATACATACTACTGAAATTACTTGTATGAATACATGTGAAAGGCTTGCACATGCATCTAAAGTTTTCATTTTAGTTTGTTATAATATACAAGAAATTCAGTTGTAAATGTACAAGTGTTATTATATACTATGCAGCCTTATAATATACATGCAGCCTTTTCATATGTGTATGTGTGAGTGTTTCAGATATAAATGTATAAATGTTTAACTTGTATGCGTGCAAGCATTTCGTATGCATGTGTATATGACACAGAAGTATATATGTATGTGTATGTGTTTCTCATATGTATGCGTAAGTGTTCAGATGAGTATGTATAAAGTTTCATATATGAACGTGCATCGATTTACAAAGTATGTATGTATGTGAGAGTGTTTCAGTAGTGAGTGTGCAAGTGTTTCAATATTGAACGTATATCATTTCAGTAGTATATGTAAGAGTGTCTCATCAGCGTGTGTGAAAGTGTCTCAAAATTGAATGTACAAGCATTTCAGTAGTAAGTATAAGACTGTCTCGTTAGCGTGTGTGAAAGTGTTTCATTATTTACGGCCTATACGGCCCCTCATATATTGGCATCAAAATGTACTTACAGTACCAAAAGTAAGAAGTATATTAATTTGGGCATAATGCCCCATTTCACAAGTTCAAAATGTATACATCTCTATGTATGTGAAGCACTTTGTGAGCCATCTCTGTGAGAAGTGCTATACAAATAAAATGTACTTACTTACTTACCCTTAATAATTATTAAGGGTAAGTAGGTAAGTAAGTACAATTTTATGATTGTATTCATTCATTTAGAGCCAGGAGGATCACAGTCCACTGAGTCCAGCAGTCAGTCAGTCCAGTCCAGTCAGCAGCAGTCAGCCGAGGATGACAATGACAAGACAGGATTTGTCTGGGGGCAAGCTGCTATCCTGCTCCTCATCGCTCTGTTTGAAGAGCACAGAGAGAACTTCTCTTCATCCAAAATGACCAATAAAAAGGCTTGGGGGATATTTGCCAGAGAAATGGCTGGCAAAGGCTAATAGCTGACAGGGACACAACGCAGCAACAAATGGAACAGGATGCTGAAGGTGTATTATAAGGAGACGCTGGCCCATAATAAGCGGTCTGGTGCTGGCAGAGCTACATGCCCATATGATGTTCCGCTAGATGCTCTGCTGCACAAATTCCACAACATAAATACCCTGTCAACGGCCAGTAGCACAAGTGGTTTTAAGCCACCAGCCACCATCCCTACACCTCTGCCCAACTCTCCTTACAACACCACCACCACTGTCCTACCTCCACCCACTACCATCCCACCACCACCCATCGGACCAGATGACGTCAGGTGAGCGCTCGGCCCTCCTCCACCCCCCCTTCCTCACCCCGACGCCGGCCTACGTGCCCCCCGTACTGTACTCCCCCCCTCTCTTGCTCACAGGCAGGTACTAATAGTACCACATCTTCTACCTACCTCCACCTTCCCTCCTTCCTTCCTCCCCCCTCCCTCCCTCCTCCCTTCCCCCGCTTCTCTGCCCCGCAAGGCGGGCGCCTCCTCCAACCGCCCTTTCCCTCCCCTGCAAGGCAGTCACTGCGGTGCATATTATAATATTTCATAATATTCTCCCTATTTTAGGACATACTGTGTTCTGTTTACCCCAGTCGCCGGGCCGAATTGGACCAGTACCTCACTACGGTACTAGACCTGGCCATTCGGTATCCGCAGCGTGCACCACGGCAGTCCAGAAGCCATTCCTTACCCCGCACCAATCCACCTCCACCTCTACCCCACCTGCGCTCTGCAGCCCCTCCCCCATTAATCCCCAGGCCAGCTCCCTCTTCAGCCGCCGCTCACCCCGCCTGACATTCCGGTGCGGCTGACGAGCAGGGGAGGCCTATCCTCCTTCAGGGAGGGCGCACAGCGTGCAATCATTTTAACCACCTTAACTGCTTCCTGTCGGCCTGCAGGTACCTCCCCATCTGCTCCTTCTATGGAGGAGCCCACAAATGCATCGCCTGCCCTCACAACCCGACCTCCTGACTAGAGAGCACCCCCATTATCATTCCAGCCCTCCCAGTCGCCACTGCACTTCGTAACCACCCCGACCGGCCCTTCGTCACCTTCCTCATCAACGGCTTTTCACCCCGGTTTTCACCTCCCACACCTGCCACAAGCTCCAATCTGCCATCCACGATCCCTAAGCGGTCGACACACTGCTAGCCACTGGAGGTCAAGGAGGGGTTCATGATGGGCCCTTTAACAAACCTCCCTTCCCCGTTTATCGATAAACCCCATCGGCATGGCGACGCGTAAATGCTTGTGGAAGAGACACCTCATTCTGGACCTCTCCTCTCCCCACAAACCATCCGTCCTCAGCATCAACAGCCACGACTACTCCATGCACTACTCAACCGCCAACCATGCCATCAACTTCATCCACCTCGCCGGCCACGGGGCCTTGCTGTCTAAGGCAGGCCTATCTACAGAATGTGACCAAAAAGCAGGCAGAGTGCGAAACATGGAACATACACAGAGTTGGACGTGTAACAGACTGTAACTTTCACAAAATTGTTAAAGACTATTGTATGTTGCTGAGAAGAGCCCAGGCCTACCTGCACCACTTTGAGGACTTGGGAAGGAAGATGGGGGTCCAACTGGCGGCGAGGGTGGAGGGGGTGCTCAGGTATGAGCGAGGGAGGATACCCGAAACCCTTGTAGCCCAGGAGCTGTCCCCCATCTTCTGGACCTCCTTGCAGCCCAGCCTCTGCTTCTGCCAGTGGCAGCAGGAGCAGAGGGCATGGGCTTTTCCACCTTGGTGGAAAAGCCTTGCTGAAGTCCAGTCCCTACTGGAGGCCAATGCCCAACGGGGGGGTTTGACACCACATGGCGTTCGTACCAGTTGGAAATCGCCCTGGAAGAACTAGGCCATGGTCAGGAGGATCTGGCTTCTGTCTGACTTTTTAGAAGCCCCTGACCATGTCCTTGGTGAGGCTCTGATGAAGGTCCTCCTTGAGGACCTGTATAGCCCAGAAGAGGTCTTCTTGGCCAACGCGCCCAATAATCCGCCGGTTGCAGACCTGAAGGATTCCCTGACCTACCCTTCCTTGGTCCAACAGGTGATGGATCACGCCTGCCATTTCCGGTGGATCCACGGGTCCGCTTTTCAGCGGGCCCTGATTATCGTCCGCAGTGGCGGGCGTGATCCATCCACCGTATTGTTGGCAGGGCTGCAGCACACCAACCCAGTTTGGTTCCCCTTAATCAAATACTGGAGTGGACGCCAAAAATACGAGGCGTACTGGGACTACCCAAACATGATAGTTGTACACCGGGTGGGGGCAGCCCCAGTGTACAACATCGCTCCAGTAACGACCATGACCACCAAGGTCATCGAAAACTTGATTGCACGGGGGGTCCTTTGGGAATCCAAGAGACCCCTCTATGAAGAGCAGGGCCTGCCCTGGTTAGGCCAGGTGCTTGAGAGGATACCCCAAAGGATCATGGCTAACCGTAAGGAAGCGGTCCAGAAGAGAGTCCTTGAGACCCTTACATTCATTTCATGCGTGGGGATGAAAATGAACAACCAATTTGTAGACTTCAAGTTGCTCCCCCCGATCATGGCCAACTTGGCCATGACTCAAAAGAATATGCAGGACTGTCGCATCCTGGGGAGGTTCACCTTGTTCACAGTAGGTGGGCCACGTGGTGAAGTCGGTGTGTATGGGTTGGCAAGCGACATCTTTTGGAAGATGGGAGAACCGAAAAAGAAAGCGGCGGAGAAGGAGAAAGGAGTGGTGGAGGACCCAGAAGAGCCAAAGCCAATGGAGGAGGAAGAAGACAGGCAACTTCTGGACCCAAACACCGACCACCCAACGGAACGGGACATGCCGTTTATGCTGCCGGCTAACAGCAGAAAGAGGTGGTCGGAGGAGGAAATACAATTGATTCCCCTGGAAGGCCGGCCTACCGTGAATACCTGTATAAATGTTTCGAGATGAGGATGGCGGCCAGGACCTTTTATGGAATTGCTAGCTCAAGACTGGAATAATATGAATCAGAGGATGTAGATATAGCCTATGATATATTTTTAAATACATTCTTACTGTTGTTTGAACAAAACTGTCCAATGCACAAGTGTTCTACTACATCTCAGAGGCAAATTACTATAATACTTTTACTCCACTACAATTATTTGAAAAAATGTAGATACAAGTTACTTTGTAGATTTTGATTATTATTACAGAACATACATTAACCCCTTCAGCTCTACATTTCAGCCATTTGAAAATAGCAGATCTATAAGCTCATGATGAGCTTGTAGATCTGCTATTTTCAAAGGATATTTGTTTAGATTTGAAAACTTGGGACATTCTGCATAATCAGTACTTTACCTTTGGTACTTTAAGTACATTTTGAATTCCAGACATTTCTATATTGCAGTGTTGATGCTTTTACTTAAGTAAAACATTTGAGTATAGAAAGAGGCTTTTGTCTTGTCATGTCATTATAGGCTACATTATAGAAGGTATATGTCTATTTATGAATTGATTAATTTAAGTAAATACATTTATTCATTAATGTAATTTATAATATCTTATCATTTAAATGCCTGCCCATCTGCCATCTCGGGGTGTCCCACACACATACACATACACATATATATAATCTCTATCATAAATAAGTAAAGTTTAGTTGATTAGAACATGCTTAAACATTTGACAAATGAGGTCTAATAGTACTACAATTGATGCAAAACCTGTACATATATACAGTCATGTTGGAGCATATAAAAAAAAATGACGGATAGAATTTACTTGACCTTTTGGTTCGGTACTTGTTCTGCATTTTGTTTTCGCCTCTACACAACTTTTTTAGCAGAAAATAGCCAATCTACAAGGCAATGCGTTGTCTGATTTTTGTTTTGGCAATTGGTACCCCCATAATAGGGATGCTAGGATTCAAATGTTTTTTAAGTTCCTATCACAAAGATGTGGCGGTCACCCTGTAGGAGGACCCCCTGTTGAAGACCCATGGTCTATTTGGTTCCATTTGTGCACTCTCTGATTTACAGTAAGGGTCCATTCGCAGCCCTAGTGTTCCCCGGACCCAATTAAAAAAAAACAGTGGATTAGTTCACTTGCATAGCAAAATCCTCAGTGTTGAACATTTACTCTAGGAGATTGTAAATCAACCCTTATGGATTCAATCAATCAATCTGTCTCTCTCTCTCTCTCTCTCTCTCTGGTACTCTTGTTATAGGTATAGGATGCCTGGAAAAAACATCAAGAAGTGCCCGAACTGCCAGGCAGAAATGGGGGTGGCGAGAAAGAAGTGCCCCCAGTGCAAAACAGACCAGCCTCACAAACAGAGGTTAAGTGACGCCCGGGACAAGATGGCAGCCGACAAAAAAGGCTACGCCAAGAGGCAGAAAAAACATGGCAATCAAACAAAACTCCATGAAAAGGCAGTTAAGGTGGTAAGTACAGTACTGTATATCAGCACTGTGAATTTTGTTAGCTATTTCTCTTTTTTGTTTTTTTCGGCTGAGAGTTGAGTGCATAGGAATGACAAACAATTCCAATGTCCATACAACTATGATAAATTAAGTGGGCTTCATGAAGTTCCTTGAGCCCTTTTACACTCAATGGAACTCTGTATTTGGGCCAGTTTTGAAAGTTCAGAGGACTGTAATAATGGCAGAAAGTTCACAGATAATTATGTTCACATGCCAAGTTTGAAGTACATTTTTTGACTGGGTCTCGATATATGCAGAGGACAGGCAGACGCACACACATTTATGGATGGATGGCACTTTGTGTGTGGAGTTTGGGTGATCCACTTTGTCTGATAAAGGACATGTTATGTGCAACTTTCTGTGTTCCGTATTTCTATTTTCTGAGCAAGCTGTCAATGGAGGGTATCACAAATTAGATGCAGAAGATGACATCTTTGCAGCAGATGGCATTTAATTTGCTTGCAGTTCATGCACAATATACCAGCTTCCCGAATTTGTTGGACCAGCATGGACTAGAACCTTTTATAGGTCTAATGGGTAACACACTATTTTAGGTCTAGCTGCTGTGAAACGGATGTGTGTTCTCGCTGAAGCAATCAAGTGGTCCTCAATGTGTAAAACAGCTGAATACCTCTATACTGTTCTTTTTGCAGTTGGACCAATATTCGTACTTGGACTACTTCCCCATCCTCTTTCTGGGGAAAGAATATGCAGGGAAGTTTGTTGCAGATGTGAAGTACAGCCGGGATCGCACATTGCCTGCAAAATTGGAGGAAACACTCCGGCATGCGTTTGAGACCATATTGAGATGTAAGTGTCTATATTATCAAAATGCCTATTCTGTACAATTATTTTGCAAAGGTTTAAACATAGATATCCAAGAAGCTACAGACAGCTTTTAAGACTTGACTGAGGATAAACCAATCTGTCCCTATTGCTGCATGGTGCGGTTATCGTTGTTTAATACAATCAGATAGGAGTTTTCATTTTCATGAATGGGCTGTCAATGTTGCTTGTTGCAACTTGTATGCACATAGCTAAGTTCCCCCATAGCCAAATATGTGTGACAATAAGGAGTTGATTCATACCTACTCTATGTACAGCGATGGATCCCTGAAATGGCCAATTATGCCATGGCACAGGGCACCACGGATCAGGGGGTTGCCTTTTTGACATGAAGTGTCATGTATTTATTTTCTTGATAATCAGCGTGCCATATCAACATTAAAACAGAACTATGATAACACCTCAAAATAAAATATTTCCAAAAAAATGATTTCCCATCAACATAACCTCACCTATCTCCAAGACTACCTCCCATGCAGTCAGACTTCAGACTTTGAATGAATGTAGAATTAAGTGCGGATGTAATTTGCATACAAATGTGGGGACTTAATTTTAGTCCCCTTAACCTAATTTCATACATTTTATAATTATTTTATTTAAAAAGGAGATTAGTTCTGTATTGTAACAATGTTTTTGGGCAATAACATTTATACCATTGGAAAGCCCGTTCATGTCCCATATAAATGGAGGCCATTTATAAGAAATATGTTTGTATTTGTGGTATAATATTACTGATTAGTAAATGTGGGGGCAGCAATGTGCATTGCATACAGTATACCGAAAGGCAGAAGCAGCTAGGCTAGCAGACCTGTGTCCACGTCATCGTCAACATCTGTTCAGGTTAATGCGTTGGATTTGTGTCGTTTATGCTTTTTTTTAACAACATGACTGGAGAAGAATAAACTTAAGCAAGGTATAGTACATTTATACTCATTTTGATGTATTGATTGAACGTCTTTGTTGTTGTTGACGCATGATACAGTTAAAGTACACATTTGAGGACTGCTTCTGGACAATAGGCCTACCTGGTGTTATCAAACAGTGCAAGCTTATCGACACAGTTGTTATTCAGAGTCATATTTACATCAATTTCCTGATTATTTTCAAGGTATTAATCAGTTAGTTATTGATAAAAGTATATATAAAAACACAGAATAATTGACAATAAAATATATAGGCCTACTTAAAAGATCTTAGACCATAGTACATCAGTAGTAATGTATGGACAACATAGTTCTTTTTAAGCATTTATTGTTCATGTGCACAATCTTTTGAGCATGATGATTATGATGAGGCTTCAACGTTTTTTTTTTCTGTAAGACAAACACATACAATATAACGAATAGAATATAAATCACATTTAATTGACAACAATTAGGTATAGTAATAATTGACACTTAAGGGGGGATGGGTAGGCCTATCATTAAACACATTGAGACACGTTCTAAGCAAACATAACATTCAATATTCTCAATTGGTTAGTGATTACTGAATACTACTATAAGTAAATGATGTGCAGCAACATTTTCAGAAAATATAGATCTACAAGCTCAATATCGTGCAAGGCCTAGACCTAAAGGCCAGGTGAAATAAGTGTAATCAGTATCTTTTCTTGCACTTAGGGTACTACCAACCAAGCTATGGCTTCAACCATAATGATGGTGTCTGTTGGCCCAATGGCTTAATCATCTGCCTTGACACCACAGGGTCATGACTGTAATGTAATGTAATGTAATGTCTGTTGAAGATCATAAACTCTTGCCTTCTGTCATGAACCAAGCCCCTGTTTCGCTAACTTTAAGATCAGTGGTTCACTAACCATTTACCAATAGACTTGATTTTCATGACATAACGTTAATTGTTGATTTTTTGCGAATGATGCAGACTTAGTTAGCTAAAAACTTAAAAGTTGCTATTGCTTTCTCCTCATTACAGTTGTCATCATGTCTGACACCAGTGAAGAATCAGAAGTACAGGCCATACTGGCTGATGCCATTATAGCTGACTTGCATGACATTGAAGTAAGTTTATTAAATTAAATCAGTGCATGGTCACCATGATGATGTTGGCTTTGATTTTTTAAATTATTGTATTATTCTTATTCGTATTCTTTAACAGGAGAAAGATGCAGATGAGCAGACAGTCACAGAAAAGTTGAAACACACTGAGAAACCGGTGCGCTGGAGGAAGCGAGATCATTATGGAGAATTGATTCCAGAGAAGCGACCATCTGCAGGAGGTTTGTGTGACTTCACTGGATTCATTGAGCACGTGTTATATCATTTTTATTGTTGTTATTCTTAAAAATATGTTTTTCTGCTTGGTGCAACGATATTGCGTTTAACATCTTATCTTTAATATCGCAATCCAAATCATATCCATAATCTTACTCTTCATGTAGCGCAGCTATATTTTCAATGGAAAGGAGACGCAGACATTTGTCTCTGTCACCACAGCTTGTAGGTAGGCACTTTTCCACTAGTTGTTGGACAGTTCCCAGATTGTCTGTTCTCCATCTCTTTCTGCTGTGTTAAACCTCTTCAAATAGTGCAGCGGATCAGTACTGCCTCCGTTAACCTTTTTAAGCATTTTTCTCGTGCTGCGATTTTGCGCAGTGACATTGATATCGGCAAATAAACCTCTTTGTCCCGTCTGTGTCCCAGGGGAGATTCATTTGTGCCAAAATCCATATGTGTGTGTGTGTGTGTGTGTGTGTGTGTGTGTGTGTGTGTGTGTGTGTGTGTGTGTGTGTGTGTGTGCACATGTGTGTGTGTGTGTGTGTGTGTGTGTGTGTGTGTGTGTGTGTGTGTGTGTGTGTGCGCGCACACGTGTGCGTGGGGTATAACCAGGCATGAAAGGGGCAGTTGATGTTCTTGCAGCCCACTGAAAGGTTGATATACTAAATAATTACCATGACCTTATGATATTTTGTCTGTCAGGTTCCCGAACAACATCTCAATTAAAGCCCAAGCATCATGATGCCCGTGCTAGCACATCAACGGAGGGTAAACAATATTATTTGCATGGTCTGAAACTGGGAGGGATGCTAGTGTGGAAAGATATCAAAACCAGGAATCAATTCTTATCCAAATGTTTCCCTAAGCTTTCCTTGACATCTGGATGATAAATTATTCCCGGTTTTGTTGTGTGGTGTTTAAATGCTGTAGATGATTTACATATCATACAACCCTGCAACTCATAAGTTATTTGGTTGTCGACATTCCAGCATCATTTTCTTTCTTTGTCTATTTCTAACATTTCAGTTACCCCATTTGAAGTGGAAGAAGCACGACAGACAATTGGTAACGACGTGAACATGTCTTAATATGTGTGTGTGTGTGTGTGTGTGTGTGTGTGTGTGTGTGTGTGTGTGTGTGTGTGTGTGTGTGTGTGTGTGTGTGTGTGTGTGTGTGTGTGTGAAATGAACATTTCTAAAATAATAATACTGGTGACCGGTTTAGTTGTTGGGATATTTCACTCACTTTAATGTCATTGCTTTGTCTTTCTTATTAATTCTTGGATTATAGTTTTACAGGTCATGTCATATTTTACATCCTATTAATACTCATCAATCAAAAGTGACTATGTCTTGGAAGATAATATTTTCCCTCTCTGCTCTAGACTCACAGCTACAGGTCCTAAGTGAATGCTTGATGGACGATCTATTTCAGGGTTCAGAAGAAACAGCAACTGTTTGTAGGACCTGGGAGATGCGACAGACACTGTCAGATGAGAGATGGGAGAATGAAAGACCTCATCTATTAGTACAGATGCTTTCAGCAGAGAAAATCCCAGCTGCATATAGGAAATGTGACCACTGCAAAACGAAACAAGCGACAATAAGATGCCGAGATTGTCTGCCTAAAGAACTCTTTTGCAGTGAATGTGATGTTGCATTTCATAAAAATTGTGTTTTACACAATAGAGACTCTATGTTGCAAGGGTTTTACAAAGCAATTCCACCTACGTGCTACATATCAGTAAATGATGATGGGGCAGTTGCATTATGTGAACAAGGTATGTTAGAAATTGTTCTAAAGTTCTTTCAGATTTAGAAAATGGATGTTTTATGCATTATCATGTATTTATTTCTTTATTTAATATTCTTGTTGCTGCGGTGACACCCTGAATTACTACCCCTGTGTGGTTAATAAGGTTTTGTCCTATCTTATTGTACAGCATGTCTGTTACCGGTTGCTTGGCCCAGCACTATTTGCAGATGTTCTGATGACTACACTGTTGGTATTGGAAGACCCATCATCTTGGTCACCATAGACGGTAAGCATGCAGAAGCATGAGGCTATGAAGTAGAAATGTCTATATACTGTATTTGGAGAAAACCAAGTTTTATAATAGTGTTAACTTATAAAGAGTAATGTTTCCTTTGTTGAAACAGGACGCTATGATCTGTCCCTGCCTTCAATAACATGCAACTCTTGCTCTGAATGTTGGACTCCTGCACTGAAGGACCTCCAGGCTAGTGGCTACTGGCCTGGTCATGTAGACTGAGGGTTCTGCACACATGAACCAGTAACATACAGTATATGCAACAGGTCTCCTCGATTAACCCATTGTGTATTTGGAGAGGTATCCTTAATGTTCTGCCCTATACAGGTATATTAAGGTCTGTCATTTACTTCAGCATGGAGACTGGGTTGCATACATAATAGCAATGTAGCCAGAGTGTGGGTAGAAGCTTTCAGAGAGCTTTTAACCACTTAAACCCTATACTTAGTTGACTTTACTCCCAAGGGCTCTATGCTAGACCCCCTCCTGTTTTAACTCTAAACTAAATATCTATGTTATTTTTTTTTTGGCAAATGTTCGCCTAAGAATAGGAACTCTAGGGTTCATGTCATTGTGGTTAAAATGACTCTTTACTCCTCTGCAACTGTATGGAGTGTCTCAATCATTTTCCTTTTAATTATTTGATTTATTTCCACTTATAGTATGCTTGGTATATTGCTGTTGATGCCAAGATGGACTTCTTACAACGCCGATCAGACAGCACAGGTTGGTTAATAACAATTTCACATGACTGCACTTTTTCCACTTAAACATGGAAAACACACATTGTTCATAGTTTCGTATCGTATTTTTTTGGTTGCCAATGAGCGACCCTAAAGGCATCTTCTCTTTTTTCGATTTACAGGTCAAAACTGTCGTTAGACAACCCAAAGTTATTGGGAACTATGCACAAAAAAGTTTTGTTAAAGTCACTTAACTACATTTTTCATAGATTGAAGATGGGAGATATAATACACGTGCATGTGGTCTTTGAGACGCATGCCTTGGCGACGCCGCCAGCCCCAGCCCGCTTGTACGTCTTTCAGAAGGCCACTCCTACTAAGATGGCCATCGACCGATACACCCCCAATGGTCTCTTCTTGTGAGAGGCATTCGACAAGGTGAGGAGTAGGACTGTAAGATATTGACGCATTGTTTAATTGATTCTCATAAATGTAGCACTTAATGCAGGCAGATTCCCACACACATTTACAGGGATGACAGGGATACATTGTATGTGCCCTGTGGAGCCGTGATGGTTGGTTTAATGCGTCCTTTATATAAAATGTGCGTCAGGAACGCAGGACGCAGGGCTAGCAGCATCAGGCTTACCTTTGAATTGCAATATTGCAATATTTGTGCTCTTAAAATGTTTTAAAATAAACCTTCCAAATGACATCTTTTCAAGATTCATATAAAATAGCCGACCTACAATACAAACTCTACACGTCGCAATGTGACACGCTGAGCTTGTAGATCAGCTATTTTCAAATAACGGATATACAGAGGGTTATAGTGATTCAAGTGATTTTGACGCTATATAATTTAATTTGGCTTAGGACCCCCTGGAACCCCCTCAAGGACCCCTGTAGGTCCCCAGACCCTACTTGGACTGCTTGTCAGCTAGTGGGTTGAGTGACAAGTGCTTTGTGAGATATTCTGACAAAGAATAATTTTGTTGGGAAGGATGTTTAATAAATAGGGTCATGACTTTCTGGTCACTCTGTGCAGAGCGTGCAATATTATGGTACCAAACTCTTGTTTGGTTCATATAGGCTACTGTAGGTAAATCAAATTTGAATCGGTGAGCTGGGTGTGCAGTTTACTGTGTTTTAATCACAGCCAGCTACCTCTTCTGTGTGTGTAACTCTAAATCCAGGCATAGCATGCTCTTATAAAGAGGAGAGACAATTGGAAACACCTGCCAATCTATTAACCCTGGCACTGCTCTGAGTCACTAAAAATCCTAACAGCCTAACTTTGTGATAAGGGAAAAAAGTGGCTCTATTCTCACTATCTTCATACGCCAACGGTTAATACCCATATGCAAGTTCAGATAGTTAGGTGAACCCATTGAGGAGAAAAATGTCCTCATTTTTTTAGTGGGATAAGAACATAGGTTAAATCCTACAACCAAAAGGGCTTGGAATTGACAGCCAAGCTGAAAAAAGGAGGGGGAATTAAACCAACCCTGTAACTAGAAAAAAGAGACAAAAGTAAAACAACAAACTGAGAGCAAAAAAACTATAGTAGAGGCTGTGTAAGCCTGATCAAACGAACTGTGTGACATTTAGCGGTGTCGGGTGGGTGGGTGGGTGGGTGAGTGAGTGTGTGTGTGTGTCTCAGCAGACTGCAACAGAGCAGCTTTTAAAGGCTGCAGCTGCAATCAAGAGATTTGCTGCAGGTGTGTCAGCCTGATGAGCGAGAGGACTGTGTTAAAGGAATACTTCACCCAAAAAAAGAGAATTATTAATTATCTTCAAAAATAAATTACAGGACCCTCATATCTCAATGTACATTTCTACACTCTCAGAGTTACAGACCTGTAGGGGCCCCTTTGGGACCCCCTCACGGAACCCTGAGGGTCCCTGGACCCCCATTTGAGAACCACTGCTGTAGGTACTGATCTACTGAAATGTGGGGAAAATGTGGTATGGTCAGGTGAGTCAACCATCATTAATTCATTTCCGTTAATTAAATTTGATGATCAACTTCACACAAGAGTAACAAAAAATCTTCTTTTTTTGTTAATATTTTTTTTGTGAAGTGAAGTGAAGGTGTAAGTGGTGAAGTGTGTCTGGGGAGTTTATAAATATTGGACCAATGAAAATGATTAATAAGAGCTTGTGACTCAGTGACACACACCATACCGTTAAAATGCCTTAAATATGTTGTGAGAATCTGTTCTGATTTCAACACATAGCCTACATTACCAATTAAGCCCTATATTATACATAGTCTAATCCATCCATCGATAGAGACACACAGGGACTACAAAATTCACGCCCACAATTGACAGTGCACCCACGCAAGGTCCGTTGGTTAGAACGATGAACTGCAGCAGTGAATACTTTTAAAATTATCCTACATGAACTGGAGACGATATAGAGTTGAATAAAAATATTTTTCGAAATGTATAGTAGTGTCTTTATCAACATATCTTCTTGTTTTCTCAATAGTTGATGTGTTTCACATTTCATTTTCCACTTTTATGGGTTACCCATAATATTAACACAGCAGAGGGGAGACGGAAGACAGACAAGTAGTCGCATTTCAGTGACATCACTGTCTTTCCGAGCGTCGACTTTGAAGTGGGGAATTCAGATTCTCATCCCAATCCCGACTGACTTTGTTCATATTTCTATATTTTGAACATCTCAAATTCTCATAGGCTTAGGCTATATACATTTTCTACCCACCACGGAGCTCCGACTGTACATGAAAAATTAAAACGTGTAGGTTTACCGTTGTATTAACTTGCCTGAATGTATAGGGGAAATAACCCAACTAAATGGAGGAGTGACATATCCCGACATGTTCAACTACTTAGTGAATTCTCCAGTTTAGTATTAATATACAAATAGTCTTGCAAGATGCTGTTTGGATAACTGTCCAAAATAAAAAGACTATAAAAATTATACATGAGAGACACAAACGTATCTGGGTATTGAAAACCTCAAGGGACGCATCCCTGGTTTAAGTGGTCGCATGCGACCACTTAAACCTTAGATTTCAGATGCTAGAACTTTTGACACACTGATGGAGTACCCAAAAGAGAAGAGTTGTGTTAAACGTAACTTTAAGTTGTGTTAAACCTAACTTTATGTAGCCTGACATTGTGGTCATCTAAGCTTCCAGAAGCTTCATAACATCCACACACACACACACACATGTACGCGCACACGCACACACACACACACACACACACACACACACACACACACACACACACACACACACACACACACACTCTCACACACACACACACACACACACACACACACACACACACACACACACACACACACACACACACACACACACACACACACACACACACACACACATGAGGGGAGTGGCTCACTCCCCTCATTAGGGGTAAAAATTAATTACCTTCCAACATTGCACCTGTTGGGCCAGTATTTCATCAGCCCTGGGCCAGATGTCATCCCTGGTTAGACACACCCCATATGTTCCATATTCCTACCCACCTGGGTATAGTCTGGTGTTGTCGGATGATCTGAATATGCACAGCTCATAACAAAGGTACACATACACGCAACGCGCAAAAGATGGAAACAAGCAGTGGTGGAAAAAGTACTATTTTTTTTTTACTTAAGTAAAAGTATCAATACTGCAATGTAGAAGTACTCTGTTACAAGTAAACGTCCGAAATTCAAAATGTACAAAAGTATTGGTATCAAAATGTACTTAAAGTACCAAAAGTAAAAGTACTAAAATGTTTGAAAATAGCAGATCTACAAGCTCACAAAGCTCACAATGATTCATGTTGGCAGTAGGTGTCGCTATGACTATAACTCAATATTAGCCAAGTTCCAAAGCACTTCCTGTTTTTTTCCCGCGGGAGCTTACTGGGGAAGCGATTATAGGCACCACCTCATCACTCATTCAATTCATTTGAGTGATCCGTGGTGTCAGTCAACCCCAATTTATCCTACATGTTTAGATATCCCTCCACACAGCTGATTCAATGTGTTATCAAGCCCAAAGCTTAACAAGCATCATTTGATTCAAGTGTCATAGCTGCAGTACTACAGTAATAATAAACACAGGCCAGGAGTTAGGCTACAGCCAAGAGAAAGAGCCGAACCAAAACAAATGAGAAGAATACGAATTCCCACTCCCATTACCCTGAAGATGTGAGATGTAGCGCTGCCCCAACACATCTGTTGACTTTTTAACCAGCCGCTACACGTGTGTAAATCTCATGGAGATATGGAAAGCGTGTCAGTAGCATCTCTCTCTCACACAGTAAAATCCTGAGTGTTAATTTGATCAATATGTAACTGTGAGTCCATTTGAAGAGGATTTGGCAGTGCAAACAAATGTGTCATGGTTGGTGTGATCCCATCATGCCGTGTAGTTACCTTGCCATGATGTAACTCCAAAGGTGTCTATGTTTTATTTTTATTTAATTCATATTTTTCTCCACCGAAGGTGTGGCAGAGACTATTGAAAATTCAGGCTGAGTGTCAGGCTAATGAATCTACAAAGTGGGATTAAATGGTGCGTGTTAAGCAACGTCAGGCTTGATAATAACGCATTGATCATTCATTTCAACAAGTGGAGGGAGATCTAAACATATGTCGTAATCCTGTTTAGATTAGCCTACTGTAACCTTACAAATAATAGGCTCTATGCACAGCAGCCATATTATCACTTCCTTCCCAGGTGTTACAATGATACTAATGAAGGCTCTGTTCCATTTAGTCTAGCACAGTGGTTTCCACGACCCCCATAACTCTGAGAGTGTACACACCTGTAAGGGGCCATTTGGAAGCCCATGAGGGTCCCTGGACCCCAACTGTAGACCCACTGGTGTAGCAGTGTTTCCAGTGAGCCAACATGCACAATATCAGCACCCTGACTCTGTTTGACCAGAATGGAACAGAGCCTTCATTAGTATCATTGGTAACTCATGTGAATGTCTTCATACTATGGCTGCTGTGAATAAAGCCTATTGCAGCTGCATGACTACAGGAATGTCCTGCATCATGAACAGCCCGCTGTCTGAATGACAGCTGTCATTGTTGATAGAACCCCATGCATTGTGTGATACATGGGTTAACATCATCTTCACAAATGAAGAGCCATGGTGAGATGGTGTCACTGACACAGAAGGGCACACATTATTTTCATATGAAAGTATCGTTCATGTATGTTAAGCCCTGCCCCGACTTCTGCCTCTGCTCAGATGCGTGTTGTCAAAGATTACGTAATGCCATAAGGTGGCACGGCATGGCACAGCATTGTGTATAAAACATCATAACCGGACAATGGATTTAGAGAAGGGGGAGGTGGTTAGACAGAGGAGCACAGTCATGAGGGCTTCTCTCGACATACAACTGCTTTCATGCTTGATATTGTTCTCTTCCTTCTCTCCTTTGTCTTCATCATCTCCCTCTTCTTGTGAACTGCTGCCACAGTTTAATCTCAGCAGAATTTACAAGCCTGGGGACTTGGTTCTCGGTGGCTTGCTTGATATCCACTTCTCCTCTGTCTTCCCTGGCCTGTCTTTCACCTCTGAGCAACAGGAACCCATTTGCCACGGGTGAGTATCACAAGTACAATAGCCAGCAAGAGAACGGGGACCTTGATTTGACATACGGTACCATATCATTAGTTGATGCTGTATATTTCTGTAAATATAAATATGCAACGTTACAGTGGCGTTTTGTGTGTTAGTTTCAACATCGATGGGTTAAGGATGGCCCAGACCATGGCATTTGCCATTACAGAGATCAACAGAAACCCCAGCCTGCTACCCAATGTGACTCTGGGCTATAGTATCTATGATACCTGTGCCGTGCTGGAAGTCGGATTCCGTGCAGCATTGTCATTGATCAGTGGGAGAAAGGAGCAGTTTCAATTGGATGAGAGCTGTGTTGGGTCTCCTCCAGTGCTCGGAATTGTGGGTGTTGGTTCCTCAGCACATTCTATTGCCATTTCTAGTGTATTAGGTTTGTACAGAGTGCCCCAGGTAAGTGTTACTTGAACCCCCTGTTGATTTTACTATTTGAAGATCCGGATCCGGATCCACTGATCCAGTCCGGGGTTTCTTCCTAATAAAAATAGCAAAATCAACATTATATAAAGAAAAAACTGTACTGGGTTTGGTGATGTTCTATATTGTCTGAATCAACTTTGTTTGCTTTCGTTTATGTGCTAAAAGAAAATACATGAAAATAAATGTAATGAAAAAAAGACAATTGCTGCATCAAAAGTAGTCAACAAACTTTACTATATTTACTATACTTTACTTTAACTGGTCAGATGTTGGCCAAATTGTCAATGATAACAGAAAGAGGCAAATGTTGTGAACATAGCTGATCTACAAGCGTTGAGAGGCGTTGTGAGCTTGTAGATCAGCTATTTTCACAATATTTATCTGTGGAACCAAGTCAAACTAAGGGTGCGTTCGGAAATACAGCACTGAGCGCACTGGCCAATACAAACTAATAGGCGAGTGCGCTCCGGTGCGCAATTTACGAACGCACTCTAAATGTAATGCCTCAACTCCTACATTTCCCAGTGCTTGTCAGGGTGGGGGGGGGGGGGGGGGGTTATGTTGGGGGGTCCCCAGTTCAAATATGATTAAATCTAGATGAGTGTTGAAAACAGCCTCGTCAACCGCCCCGCCCGTCTTGTGCCTGTTTTTCAGATAAGTCACTATGCCATGTGCTCCTGTCTAAGTGAGCGGAATCAGTACCCTTCTTTCTTCAGAACAGTCATAAGTAATGCCATCCAGGTGAACCTTTAAGTCTCATGTTCCACGCACTTGACAAATACCTCTCTCTAGTGTAATTGACATTGTATAATATAACCTCTCATTTCAGCCTGGTCTCGACTGCAAAACACGTAAACAAGTCAGGTCGTGAAATATGTAACAGATCTACCTGTATACCGTATACTCTCTCTCTCTCTCTCTCTCTCTGTCTGTCTGTCTGTCTGTCTGTCTGTCTGTCTGTCTGTCTGTCTGTCTGCCTGTCTCTCTCTTTATTTTCATTGTGGAATCTATGTAGGAGATTCACTGATTTAGGAAGGTAGGTAGGTACTCTAGGTAGGTAGGTAGGTATGTAGGTACTCTAGGTAGGTAGGTAGGTACTCTAGGTAGGTAGGTAGGTAGGCAGATAAATAGATTATACTGTACATGTGCGTTCTGAAGTGGACATTTAGGATTAATTAAAATGTATAATTGAATTTAATTAATTTTCAAGTACCATAAAACACACGTCTCATCTCATAATTTATGAGACGTGTGCAAAGTTGCTAAAACATTTTTTTTAGCATCTTTAGGCCTTCAAAACTGTGATCTATTTGTGCGTAGATTAGAATTATAACCAGAAAATTCT
Source organism: Gymnoscopelus microlampas (assembly GCF_963454915.1). Classification (NCBI taxonomy): domain Eukaryota; kingdom Metazoa; phylum Chordata; class Actinopteri; order Myctophiformes; family Myctophidae; genus Gymnoscopelus; species Gymnoscopelus microlampas. The sequence continues at coordinate 43,329,423 of NC_139958.1, forward strand.
GCTTGGTAGGTAGGTACTAGATAGATAGATAGGCCGACTTTTATTGATGCTGCAGGGGAAATTCAGTTGCCAAAAGGTCAAGGATGAACCACTATGTGAATAATCCAGTTTAATTCTGTATCCCTCCATTCTTTATCCGCTCAGGTGCGAGCTATGCTGCAGATCATGAGACGGTTCGGGTGGACCTGGGTTGGACTGCTGTCTGCTAGTGATGCCTATGGCCGCGATGCGGCTCAAATCTTCCAGTCTGAGCTGGCCCAGTCTGGCCTGGGTTGCCTGGCGTATGTGAAGGTTTTGCCCTGGGACAGTGACCCAGCTGAACTTCAGGGGATCGTCTCTGTGATGAAGAAATCCACAGCTCGTGTGGTCTTTGTAATTGAATATGGGATCCGCGCGATTAAACTGATGGACGAGGTTGGGGTTATGATCCATGTTAACTTAGGAACTCTTAGGAACACTTAGGAAGAATTAGAGGGAATCTGAAATGAGTTCTATTGAAAAGAAGCCGTCCTTTCATATCTATATGATATATATGATATTTAACTCCAAGCATTTAGTTAAAGGTAGGGTAAGTTATATTTCTTGTATTATTTTGTATTTTTTGTTAAAAAGGTTAAAGTACTATATTTTTTATAGTAATCATTGCTACAGAGCGTTTGTTCGGTCACAGGGGTCTCTCCAGCTCTTTAGTAAACGTACATTTTAAGGTAGGTGACAACATTTGAGCCAATCAGGAGAGAGCACGGAAAATGCATTTTCTGTTTAATAAAGAGCTGGATAGACATGGGAGACTCCTTAACGAGTACTATCAGAACATAGACCCATTTTGCAATTATTTGAATAATTGCAAATCACTTACCCTACCTTTAATTGCAATGTAATTTAATCAGATTAAATGCTCAGTAACAGTATCGTTATTCTTTCTTGTCTGCACAATAAGCATCAAAACATTCACACATCTCATTGCTAAAACTAAATGCATTTCTTGATAGTTTACAGAATAATAATAATAATAATAATAATAATAATAATAATTATTATTATTATTATTACCCTTATTAGTTCTTATTAGTTGATGATCACAACCAACAGGTGGTAAAGCAGAAGCTGACGGGTCTGCAGTGGATAGCTGATGTGAGCTTCATAGAACAGTTAAACCTCCAGACTCCTCGTTACATGCCCTACCTGAGAGGCACCCTGGGTATTGCCGTCCGTCGTGGTGAGATACCAGGCCTCGAGGACTTCTTGTTGAAAATACATCCTGAAAATTACCTTGACAACAGCCATGAAAATATCATAGTGAGTCTTGTGTTTGATTTCGACATTCAAGGTGTGTGTGTGTGTGTGTGTGTATGTGTATATATATATATATATATATATATATATATATATATATATATATATATATATATATATATTCCGCCGTAATCTGAAAAGTCACCTCTCCAGACTCCACCTTAGCACATATTGACCTAACCGTGCCGACCGTTGCAGTCTCATGCAACGGTTAAAATGTCATTTAGATAGCATGTTATTTAGACATATGCTAGGTTCACTTTTTGACCTGACATCCTGTAGTTTGTATAGTTTCAATGTACATATTATTATTGTCTCCGCCAGGCCGAAAGGAATGGTGAGAGAGTATGTTTTGCACCTGTAAGTCCGTGTGTGAGCAGCTAATCTCCCGCACTGTCGGCCCGGTAGATGTGAAACTGTGCACACACACTCCCTGGATGCCAATTCAGAACCTCTGCCCCAAATGTATATGGGCCTGTTATAGCTCCACCAGGATGCCGATTTGTGCAAAACCCATGTTTTTATATTAACCCCACAGATTTTATCCAAACGTCATGCAAATCGGTACACAGTATCTCTATAGTCATGTGATCAACACGGATCTGTGCACATTCCCACTAGGCCGAGGAAGAAATGCCACCCTTTTCACATTGGCCTGTTATAGCGCCACCAGCAGGTCTAATTTAGCAAAACACATTTTTGGAACAAAATGCCTCAAATCATGAATGCAGTGTCTGATTGCCGTGAAAGGCCTAAGAATAAATGGCACCCTTTTCACATTGGCCTATTATAGCGCCACCAGGAGGCCATAATAACCTGACCTGGCGGAGACCTGTGCTCCGAGGAGCACTTTTTCTATTTTTAGCGGCCCTCTATACCTGGCTTTTGCGTCAACGTTCTGATTGGTCAGGCTCGCCAAGGTTCTGATTGGTCAGGTCCGTCAACGTTCTGATTGGTCAGGCCCGTCAAAGTTCTGATTGGTCAGGCCCGTCAAAGTTCTGATTGGTCAGGCCCGTCAAAGTTCTGATTGGTCAGGTCCGTCAACGTTCTGATTGGTCAGGCCCGTCAAAGTTCTGATTGGTCAGGCCCGTCAACGTTCTGATTGGTCAGGCCCGTCAAAGTTCTGATTGGTCAGGCCCGTCAAAGTTCTGATTGGTCAGGCCCGTCAACATTCTGATTGGTCAGGCCCATCAACGTTCTGATTGGTCAGGCAAGGGGACTATTCATGACATCACTATTATATCATGAATACAAAATGAGATGGCTCAATAGATAAAAAAAAAAAAAAAAAATACCAAAGAATTCTGCGTTAAAATGAGCATCTTAAAAAAATACAAATTCACAACAAAAAAAAATTGAATGTTTTTGAACAAGTGTTTGAAGTGGCTGTTTCACCCACTTCCGGGGGGCGGAGCCAAAATCAGAGGCCGAAGCATTTGTTCGTAGACCCCCACTTAGTGGGGGTAGAAAAAGTTTGGGAGCGATTTGGGCACTTTTCATTTAACATGGGGTTTCAATGGGGAGTTTTTAGGAGCCTTCTCCGGGGCGTGGCTTCCGGGGGAAGGGGCGGGCTTAAACACAACCTTGACAGGTGTGTTCAGTTTTCAAAGACCTTTCATTTGATGTATGGTACGTCTATATTGGACATTTACTTGGCTGCACACAGGCAGTGCACACATAATGCACACAGACACACAGAGACACAACCCAAGCACGGTTTCATAGTAGGCTCCACTTGCGCGGAGCGGCGCGCCTCCTTCCGCTGCGTTCGCAATCATCATGTTTTTTTCTTTCCGAAAATGAATGTGAACACTGTTGGCTAGTATGACAGTTGGCTAGTAGTAAGTTATCATACTAGCCACTTTCCATGTGGCATCTTCTGAAACAATCCGTTGTTGGGTGAACACAATTTTTGATGATTCTGCTAGCTTCTTAGTCTTGGTTGGAGGGAAGATCACATTCGCTGAAGCGTTAGGCTGTCCCGCAAGATAAAATATGGTTTTAAGCTGCAATTTCAATCTGATGTCTGTCTGTAAATATTCACAAAGTATTATATTTCTTCATTTTGTTTCATCAGGTGAGGCAGTTTTGGGAGCACACATTTCAGTGCAAATTTTCCCCCCTTCCGTCAGAGTGGGTGGATGCTGGTGGAAGGGTGTGTACTGGACAAGAGGACCTGGGAACAGCAGAAAGTACACTTTTGGATGTGTCTGACCTCAGGCCAGAGTATAATGTGTACAAGGCTGTGTATGCTCTGGCCCATGCCCTCCATGACATGTTGCAATGTGTACCAGGAAGAGGGCCTTTCGCTGGGCACAGCTGTGCCAGTTTGCAGACAGTCCAGCCATGGCAGGTGTGACATTAATACACAGTTTACTAGAGATTTAATTTTGAATAATAAATATGTAAATGTGGCATTGGTACAAAGCTTGAAAGACTGACATACTATGATGAAAATGAAAATATTGATAATTTACTTATAATATACGTATAATAATACTTATTGCCTGCAGTAAACCACAGTATACCAATGTTTTTTTTCTTTCTTATTTATTTATTTGAGGGTGGGGGGTATACATATGCTGTGCTGGGACACAGAAACCCACCCCTCTTGCTCTTCATAATTTTGTTCATCACCATTTCTAGCTTGTGTATTACCTGGAAAAGATTGAGTTCACCACATCATTTGGTGATCAAGTATCATTTGATGAGAATAGCGATGCCTCTCCAATCTGTGATATCATGAACTGGGTGTGGCTGCCTGATGGAAGCACAAAGGTTCACAATGTAGGTGTGTACAAGAAGTCAGCCTCCGCAGGTGAAGAACTCATCCTTGATGAAGACAGTATCTTCTGGAACTTTGAAACCAATAAGGTCACTTTTGCTTTCTAAAATAATTAATTATGATGTGAATGCAATTTAGTTTGGACTGACATTGATCATTGATTTCCTCTGCAGCCTCCTCGGTCAGTGTGCAACGAGAGCTGTTCCCCTGGAACCCGTGTGGCCAGAAGGAAAGGAGAACCTGTCTGCTGCTTTGACTGCATTGCTTGTTCTGAGGGAAAGATCAGCAATGAGACTGGTAGGTTTACATATACTGTAGGTTATGTTTAGAATGATACTGTTTAAGAAGGCAGGTAGCTGATATATTGCACTTTTACCTTAGCGTTAGGTATACTCTCAGTTGCTTGTTTTAGAAGAGAATGTGCTTAAGACTTCTGGTGATTAGTAGTTTCGTTCCCTACCTATGTTGAATGCACTTATTGAAAGTCGCTTTAGATAAAAGCGTCTGCTAAATGACTGTAATGTAATGTAATACTGTAGTTGTCTGTCCCTTTAATCTTGTCCTCTTTGTTTTAGACTCTACAGACTGCACCAGTTGTCCAGAGGACTTCTGGTCCAATCCCCAGCGTGACCACTGTGTCCTTAAGAGCATGGAGTTCCTCTCCTACCACGAGCCCCTGGGTATCTCCTTGACAACGATCTCATTGCTAGGCACACTTATCTGTGCCATTGTCCTGGGAATCTTCGTCTATCATCGAGACACACCCATGGTACGCGCCAACAACTCCGAACTCAGCTTCCAACTTTTGCTGTCACTCAAACTGTGTTTCCTGTGCTCGCTTCTGTTCATTGGCCGTCCCAGGCTTTGGACTTGTCAGCTGAGGCATGCAATATTTGGGATCAGCTTTGTGCTGTGTGTCTCGTGTATCCTGGTAAAGACTATGGTGGTGTTGGCTGTGTTCAAATCCTCCAAGCCTGGGAGTGCAGACATTATGAAGTTGTTCGGTGCCATGCAGCAGAGAGGAACAGTTCTGGCTCTTACTTCCATCCAGGCAACAATATGCACAGCCTGGCTTGTGTCTTCCTCACCAACTCCTCATAAAAACACACAATACCACAGTGATAAGATAGTCTATGAGTGTGAAGTGGGATCAACAGTTGGTTTTGCAGTGTTACTAGGTTATATCGGTTTACTGGCACTCCTCAGCTTCGTCCTCGCATTCATGGCAAGGAATCTTCCAGACAACTTCAATGAAGCCAAGTTAATCACTTTCAGCATGTTGATCTTCTGTGCCGTGTGGATAGCCTTTATCCCAGCATATATCAGCTCTCCAGGCAAATATGCAGATGTAGTGGAGGTATTTGCTATTTTAGCATCTAGTTTTGGCCTTATGGTGGCACTGTTTGGACCAAAGTGTTATATCATTATTTTGAAACCTGAGAGAAACACTAAAAAGTCCATTATGGGTCGCGGTGCCACGAAGACATAGAAGCAGAAATTCAATGATAACATTTTTTGGTGTATTTTATATCAATATATTTATTTGGATATATTTGATTGCTGAACACTTTTAATAGATTCAGTTTTCTACCAGATTAAATTAAATCCAGTCAGAGATGCAAACTATCTATTATCTATCATAAAGAAAGTTTGTAAAAAGTTGATTGCCCTTAACACTCGCAAGACTGCGGTTTGACCATCCCCTATGCTTTCTAAATTCAGGTCCAAAAGACTGCTATTCTATTGGCCACTATCTCCCTTCTGCGCTCCAGAGGAGCTGACACCTTGTCCCCCGTGCTGCGGGACACAGTGGGGGGTTCCACTGTCTTTTAAATAGCTACTAACATTTCAATTCCACTCTGCTCAGTGAGCTCACATTATATGTTGTTGTTGCAGGCAGGCAGAAACATTATAAAATAGGCTAACTTGTAATGGTAACTGCAGATCCTGTATGTAAAATCTTTATGAAAAAAAGACATTTCAAAGACATTTATGTCTATCAAATATGGTTTTGTAGAAAGGCAATCAAAGGTTAGAAATAACAGCAACGAAGAATGTGTCCTAATTCAACAACGTTTATTGTTTTTTAATGATGGTTACATCAGAATATAAAACAAGTGTGAAATAAAAACAACAAAACAATGAAATGTAAGCATTTAGTTTCTGTTGCTACATTTATTAGGGTGGCAGCTTCAACACAACAAATGTTCTCTTTCTCACAGTGAATTAAAATTATTACCATTATAATATAATTATAATTATATATATAATTATAATAATAGGCTCTTAATTTAACTATATATATATATACATTTATAAGCTTAAGGAATGGGAGAAATCAAGCCATGAATATAACGAGATGTCTGCCCTTACAGATAGATAGCTCACAACGTGTCTTCATAGAAATATGTGAAAAACAAGCCCAAAGTTGCTTATAATAAGCAGACATGGCAACATAGAGAAAGAGCAAGAGAGAGAATCTAGGCTAGACTATAAACAAATACGGACGCATGCTGCACACAATGCTTGGATGAAATACAGCATTTTTTAGAGGTTAGATGTATGAGAACAACACAGTTGTACTTTTTATTTCATTATTAGTATTGGCCTAAAGGAGAGAAGTCGCTTGGCCAGGCTGACAGTGAAATGCAAATCACCCATTAACTAGAAAATGACGGTCCGGGTGGTCTGGAGGTGTGAAGCGCTCTCTGGCTAGGGGAGAGAGGGGTGAGTCCGGTCAAAATAGCCGAAAAATAACGTCAGATATGGTATAATTATAGCTAATTTCATATTTAGAAAACGTTTCAGATTTTAAAAAAAACGATATGATTTGAATCGAATATTTAGGAAAAGTCATGGAAGGGGAACTTCCTCAGAGCATGAGGGAAGATAATCCACTTTAAATTCTCAAAATCGGTCAGTTTGACCGGTTAGTCACGCAAGTGTTAAATACTAAGTTGGGTGATTTTAGACCTATATAGACAAGAAACTTTCTGTAAATATCCGGTTCAGGGCTTTGTCACTATTCGGCTCCTTCCGAGCCGCAATTGGACTGGCCCGATGAAGTGAACGGAGGTGACGCAACTCTCTAATTATATGGCTCAGGTTTCAATGGGTGATATTTACATCGACAAAAGAAATGCAAACAATATTGTCTGTCCTAAGGTTTCATAACACTACCAACCAATGGGCACGTGCCGGCCAAAATGTCCATTAAGGAGTTTAAAAGCACCTCAATCTTGGCTCTATCTTTGCCCTCTTTTAGAATTCCAGGATCTATTAATGGACCCTTCGCTAAATCCCACCCCAAAAGCGATTGTCCAATGCCAGCTTAGAAACCGTTGTTAGCCTGGCATCGGTCTGGCAAGCTTTCGTCACCTGCCATAGCTGTCAATGTTATTTCGCCCGCACACACACACAATCATTTGCAACATAATAGCAAGAATAGGAATACCATGATAACGCAATGGTGACTATGAACCAGCAACAGATTCCACATACCAAAAATCGTCGGAGGGTTCTTTTCTTTTCCCAAGCTGAAATCTGGGCTTAAACTGCAAGGCTGCATAGCTGTGTTGTTGAACACATACACAGCTTAACGTTGAGAAAGTTACACGACTCACTCGCCCAGGTGGTGTCAATAATACTAATCACCGTAATCGTAACAAAATTCAGAATCACAGCGCTGCCTGTTTCGGATTCTGCACGTTAAAGTATATTCATTAATTTGTTTGTCAATGTATTAACTGCTACTGTATAGTCTTACCCCGTGGTACATGAAGACTCCTGTGACAGTCATGGATCAACTTCAACCTGGTGTTTGCATTTTCTCCATTTACGGTCCATACATCTATATAAACATTCAAATTTCAAATATAAATTGCTTACCTTATGGCCATGGATGTTCAAATTATGCACGGGACTCTCAAAAGTACCCGAATATTCTGTATTGTTCAATAAAACTTTAATCCGATCGGTGGCCATTTTCTCATAGAATTATAATGTATCAGAGTGCAATACACATACCAACCGAAATGGTCGCTTAGTTGAAAGCATATGGAGAAAATGGCCACCGATCAGATTAAAATGCTTTTTATTGAACAATACGGATGATACGGGTACTTTTGAAAGCCCGTACATGAATGTAACATCCGTGGCCATGGGATAAGCACTTTATATTTGAAATATGAACTTTTCTGTAGATGTACGGGCCGTAAATGGAGAAACACCAGGTTGAAGTTCATCCATGACGGTCGAGAAAGACGACCGTCGTGTATCCATGGCCATTACTCCCATGGACGAGCAAATCCACGTAAAAAAAGCATGCATTCATGGAGCGCGATGACCCTGGCCACATCCTGGAACGATAACATTTCACTCGCGAGGAGCAATCGCGCATGACCGGTTTTCCCCACCGGAAACACATTCGGAGATGCAGACGTTTTAAAAAAGGAAATAGACAGGAAGCGGATGGGGAGCCATGTTTTTTCTCGCACCACCAACTCGCACCACCAGTCACAGAGTGGAGTGGGTGGGGCTTAATGAAGGGTCCATTATGCCAATATGTCACACCTGTAGAATCAACCCCTCATTAGTAGGCCAATATGACACGCCCGTGGGATTGACAAGCTGAACATAAAGGAAATAAAGGTTGCGTGGAATAGATACAAAAAGTGAACACCATTAAACGTTTGAACTTAAGCCTTAACGTTGACGCCACGGTGCCATCTGATATTCCAGGGGTTTTGGGAGTTATTTAACGTGCGTCATAGTCGCCAACTGTTAATGAGACCTAGTGGGATAACGCTGCACACGTCCAAAACGTAGGCTCGCTGGCAGCCATTTTGAAAACTGGCTGCCATCTTGAAAAATGGAGGAATTCTGCGTGGCTCAAGGTTGATTTTCAAAAAGGGGCATCTGTGCCCGCCTAACTAAATTAGTATATTTGAAAACAAACAAAATGTTTGCATACTCAAGATAAGGATAATCAAGAAATACACTAATTGTGTCTATTTTATTTTGATATGGTCAGATTGTGTGATTCCTGTGATTTATTATCTATGATTTGTCATTGTCATCCTGGATCAGATTGAATGACGAATTTACAACAAATTGCAACTAAAGGGTTTTCCCCTATGTATGAGTCATCATGTGCCTTTTCAGATTACTCATGTCCCTCCAGCTTTTGCCACAAACTTTGCAAGTAAAGGGCTTTTCCCCTGTATGAGTCCTCATGTGCGATTTTAGATGACTCGTTTGACTACAGGCTTTGCCACAAACTGTGCAAGTAAAGGGTTTTTCCCCTGTGTGAGTCCTCATGTGTTGTTTAAGCTGACTATTATGAACAAAGCTTTTACTACAAACTGTACAAGTAAAGGGCTTTTCCCCTGTATGAGTCATCATGTGTTTAAGTAGGTTACCCTTTCGACCACAGCCTTTACCACAAACTGCACAAGTATAGGGCTTCTCCCCTGTGTGAACCATTGTGTGCCTCTTCAAAGCTCCCTTATGACGAAACATTTTGCCACAATCGGTACAACTAAAGCTTTTCTCCCCTGTCTGACTCCTCATATAGTTAGTTTGTTTTGATGATTCCAGGTCCTGGGACAGCGTGTTGCTCAAATACAATCTTTGTCCTTCCACATTTTGTGTCTTGTGTGATTTCAGAGTGTTTAAAGCTGACTGATCTACCCCGGTCTCCCCCCAATCATCACTGTCTTCAGTGTTAGATTCAGAACGGTGTGAAGAGAGGAGCCGGTCATCGCTAGTTGGCTGCGATGCCCAGTACTTGACATAAGCTTGTGTTTTCATGTGTTCAGTTGAGGTGCTGGCTACAGGCTCTGTGTCCTCTTTAACGTCAGATGCATAACAACGTGAAGAAAGCAGCTGGTCATTACTGGTTGTTTGTGATGCTACCCAGTACTTAATATAAGCTTGTGTTTTTATGTGTTCATTCGAGGTGCTGGCTACAGGCTCCACCTCTCTGTTTTCACCATCATCTTCACATTTCAATGCTAGTAATGTCATCGTTGACCCATCAGCCTCCTCTGGTCTTTGAAGTAGCTCCACCTGTTCCTCTTTAATCTGTGGAGGTTCTGGTTCCTCCTGGACCAGACTGGGGCTCCTCTCCTGTTGTTCAAGGGGAACCTCCTCTTTACACACAGGGGGATGCAGGTCTAGGAAAAAGATAACAAATTTGAAAACCATCAAATGTTTGAACTTTTTTTTTCCATGCAGTGTATCCTCTGTTTTACAGCTTTGAAAGTTGGAGGAACTTGAGCTGTAAATCTATGTCTATCAACTTCCAAACCATAAGTCTGTCCAAAGACATTTGTCAGAAGCTCATAACAAAATACATTTGTCAGAAGTTCATAACAAAAGAAGCGGCACACTACAAAAATAAAGAACAATGACAACAATAATTGCAATAATAACACTCAAACAGGTTGTTGATAGTATCCACAAACAGCGGTTTGTTGCACCGCTTTAATTGAGACCTGAAGCCGATTCTACATGTCTCCTAAATCTCAACAGTATTCTTAAAAACGTATGTTTCTATATCAGTGGTTCTCAATCTTTTTCATGTCAAGGATCCCCAAAATGATATGTATTTGGCCGCGGAATATTTTGTTCCAGGGATCCCCCAGAAGCAAAGATTTGAGTTACAAATGTTCGCTTTAAAAATATATGTATTCAAAGATTTGCACACATTTTCACGATTTTTCAAAAATAGCAGATCTACAAGCTCGTAGAGCGGCACTCGGTGCCGCGCTATGAGCTTGTATATCTGCTATTTTTGAATAGCCCAAAGTGTAAAATAATGCTTTTTAGCTCAAATCTAAAAATGACACAGTTCCAGGTCTTAATGGGTTAAAAATGTATTGCACACGAGCAGACAACAGACGATTTTTCTCTCATCAATAGTTTGAAAAAGCAGGAGGTTGGTTTTGTATATTTCACACGTCAGAATTTATGATTAATCTCCTTAATTTAAGAGCAAAATTGGAAATATACATGCCACTGGTGGTTGGAGGGGGCACATTTTGTTCCCTGTGACCAGTCAAAACATCCTGTGGTGTGTTGGACAGCTTACAATTGTGGATGTGGTTGCCAGGATTACATGTTGTTTCGTGTGTCTATTAAGTTTACCTTACTGCAATCTGGGAACCCATCGCCAAATAAAAAAGGAAAAACAGCGCCCTCTGCTGTTTTTTACTCTTTCACTTGGCTCTGGGGGGGGCTCAATGTAGCACCCGTGCGCAAGGAAACCAGGGTTTTTGGTCTGCTCTCAGCCGTCAGTGGTGAGCTGTGGATTTTTGAGCTATGGGGGCTCTATTTTATGACGTCACGGCGCGCGCGGGCACGCACGGGCATGTGCACATAGCCACTCAGCTCAGTGCTAGTTGAAATACTGTATTCAACATGTGATTATTAATGTAATTACATTTCTTATAATGTCGTTGCATTGTTAATTTGTTGTTTTTATTTTTGTTTCAATTAATTAATTTTTTTATTTTCCTTTTAGTTTTATATAAAAGCCCTTTACATAGACTCACCCACACATAAGTAGTTAAAATAATCAGACAACTTGTCTTTGTCTTGTCTCAGATAACTGGGTCCCCTGCTAAGCGATCCCCTTCACATTCTGCAGTGCAGAGACTGTTGTCTCTCATTGTGCGAGGAATGTAACACTTCAATTCAAGTCCATGGCTTTTCTCCAGTAGCCTAATGTTATGCAAAGCAGTCAGGTAGACGCTATTGAGAACGGCTCGCCGCTGACAGCGCGAACCTTGAGAGGTTATTGTTTAAACTCCCATAGTGTCAGAGCTAAGGGGTCGCCGACCCCCTGAGCACCCCCTAGAGCTATGTATTCATTCCGACTAACAATATTTCTACACGGAACACTAACACCACTTCTCCCCGAGAACATGGATCGTTTTGGTTATACGCCCACGTGTTTCTATGATGAAAGAGCAAGTCAAAATGTGAATATCTTTCCGTGGTTTTGTCTGCTCCGAGGACGCTATTCAAGCGGAGAGCAGAATCTGTTCTTGAGAGATTAACCTTACTGTAATTGAGACCCCCTAGTGTGGTTATAATGTGCAAAGATGTCTTTAGGTTTTTTTCCGTAAGCTGAAAGCTTTTGTGTCAAAAAGCCCTCCCACTGCTCCTCCACTCATTATCATACCACTTGGCTAACACAAACCAGGCGGCAAGAATCCGATGCTGGAAAGGAAGCCAATCCCCTCCTGCTGGTTGCAGAATAATTTACATTCCATTAAAGTCAAGGGCCCTTGACACAACTTTACACATGGTTTTATTACCTTAGTGTTTTCATGAAGACTTTGTTTTCAATCGCTACTTTCAAGTCTTCTTTCACACAGCATGATTTTCTTTTTGTTTTTTGCTACCATTATTTAAAATTAATTATAAAGAAGGGTATACTTCTACCAAGTAAAAACCCCCTCCTGATTCCTAATTTACAACAGGGCTGACATACTTTCTACTGGTGTTTTTGAGCTGGTGGCCAGTGACCACTGCCCTGTTGCTTGTATAAGAGATGCACAGTTACATTGTACAAAGTCTCATGTGGTCAAAGACCCATTTTAAGCATTTTAAGGTACGATTTTCTATTAAGACGTTTCAAATAGTGATTTGTTTTTAAGCTCTGAATTCCCTGATGTTGATTTGGCGTTATCGGGGGTTGAAAACGTAACAAAGTGAATCCTCCTTCCAGAGTGGGAATCTTTGAAAACGCTCTGCCTCGCGTCTCCATGTAAATGGCAAACACAGGCGAACACAGTGTTGCCAGATTATGTGAGAGAAATAAGCAACCAGGTCTATGAAAACAAGCCCAAAAGAAGCGATTATTATAGGTCACATGAGCACTTTAAACCTATATAGTGTACAATCGGCTATTTGAAAAAAACAACAACTTTGCTTTTCAAAACAATCTTGAAATGAAATGTGAAATGTTGAAACATTCAAACAACACAAATCTGGCACAAAACATTTTCAGATGGGGGTTTAGGGGACAAATACTGTACACATTAATGTGGGGGTCCATGACATTTGAGAACCACTGGTTTAAATAATAACTACCAATATTTACAAGCAACTTTACAGAAAAACAAGCCCAAATTTGTTTATAATAAGCTGACATGGCAACACTGGCCATAGAACCACGCTGCATTGGTGTATGTAAACAAAGCGACCGTGTGTTTCCGACAGGAAGTAGAACGGAAGTGCTTCTGCGCATGTGTAACTGGTCAGTCATCTGGCAGTGCGTCACCGCCACCTAGCCACCTGGCATGCACACTACAGCATTTTGGATCACTGTTGCGCCTCCGTTTAAACGCAGAATAAAAAGTGAGAACGCAACGGCACTTTGTCGTTTTCTCTTGAGACCATTGTCGTCTAACTGTGGCCTCAGTCTGTGTTGCTGATTTTGTTCAGCTTGCCGTTAAGAAACTGCTGCTTGCCTTTAATGCTCTGCAGGATGCACTGGTTAATCTTAGGCTTGTATTAAATGCAGGCAAAACTAAATGCATCGCGTTCACTAGGGCTAGAATCACTGATCTCGACAATGTATCCATAACCTCTGCAACTGGTTCTACAATTGAGAGGGTCTCCGAGTATACATAGCTCTGAATTTTGCTTGATAAGAAACTCTCATTTAAATGTCATGAACATGATCTTGTCACCAAACGAGACAACAATTATTTCTGTATATGAATGAATCATGTTTTCCTGTATCCAGTGAAAAAACAATTATTGAAGCCACTTTCTTTTCAGTCTTTGTGTCTCTCAGCCTTTTAAGTGGAAACACACAGCACCTTCATTTCTGATTCATATATCTGCTGCTGAGCCAATCAAGTGAAGGTATGAGAAACTGACCCGGATCATTATTCTGCAAGCTGTCAGAACCTTCCCTAAAACATCTGGGACAACGCTCCACACATCCCAGACTCTTCTCCCTTCTGGCTCCCAAAACTGTGGAACAAACTCCCCAGCCTGTAGCACTTGGCCAAGCCTTGACGACCTTGCAGTCTTATGCAAAGGTTTAAATGTAATTTAGATAACATGTTGTGTAGACAGTTGCCAGGTTCATTTGTTGACCTGGCATCCTACAGTTTGTAAAGTTTCAATGTACAGATTATTTATTTTGTACTGTACATTATACTGTTAAGACTGGCTCCCAATGGGATGCATGTGGTTGACGTTACGGTGATGTGGCTGCTGGAGGTGTGCCCAGAAATATAGCCCGGGTGACCGGTTTTACCCCCCGGGGTGGTAAAACGATAGCCCCTCGGCCCGAACCTGGGGGAGCGGAGAGAAATCACCTAACCCAAACCACAGAGAAAACAAATACTTGTCCAACCATTTATGAGTTAAGGCCAGTACATACTCCTTCCGGTTTAGAAAGGCTTTCCGAGAGTCAGTACCCCTAGAGGTGCACAGGTTCCGAGGAAAAGTTCTGAGACCGCCTTTCCGAAGCTCGGAATGACATCAATTTGTAGTTATATCAATCCCTTTTACGAAGAAAGGTTTGGACGTTGTTAATACAGTATGTATTGTGCTTTAAGCGCAATACATACTACTTCTGAGTCGTCCTGACTCTCCGACGTCAGAAGGAGTAAGTATTGGCCTTAAAGCTATGCAGTGATAAATTGTCATCATAAACCTTTCTGTATAAGCCAAGGAAACTGTGTGGTTGATGCCAAGAGGGTATCTTGCGTGTTTGATCCATTTGAATCAGTTCAGTTCACGCTGTGTGTGTACCGTGGCAGTGTTTACAACTGAGCTGCGCAACCAAAGGCCAGTCCACACCAATGCAACTCCTTTCAACAAAACCGTTTTAAGGCCAGTCCCCACCAATGCAACTCCTTGCAACATAACCGGTTTAAGGCCAGTCCACACCAAAGCAACTCCTTGCAACAAAAACGTTTTAAGGCCAGTCCACGGCAAAGCAACTCCTTGCAACAAAACCGTTTTAAGGCCAGTCCACTGCAAAGCAACTCCTTGCAACAAAACCGTTTTAAGGCCAGTCCACACCAAAGCAACAAGACCGGTTTAAGGCCAGTCCACACCAATGAAACTCCTTGCAACTGCCATTGGGGATAATGGTTGCAAGTAGTTGCATGTTGCAAATCCTAGGTGTGGACAGGCCATAAGATGGGTCGAGACGAAAGGTCTACCCACTCTGCTCTCAGACCTTGATTACAATACATTTCTACCGATCTACAAGCTCACAACGCGTCAAGGCTATTTACCAGAAATATTGTGGGGAAGAAAATGGGGGTCCCTGGCGCATAATGTTTTTTGCCCCAATCCCCCCCCCCCCCCCCCCCATGAGTGTCATGTCATTATGTTCCGTTGGTCCGACTGGCCCCATTATAACTAACCCTATCCCTAGCCTTGGATCACAAGACGGTCTTGTATCAAGGCTAACCCTGTCCCTAACCCTAACCTCACAATAACCGGTTGGAATAATGGGATGTCTAAATGATGACCCCATGCAGCTACTATATGGTAGTAGTACTACTAGTTTAACTATAGTAGCTACTATAGTAAGTTTGTGTTCAATGTATTGTAAGCATGTGTTTACAAACCTGCAGTGTGTAGATCGATCCGCTTGTCCAGTAGAGTTTGCAGTGTTTCCGTCTCTCTCTGGAAGAGGTTGAACATGAACTCTGCAGCCGCACTGAGGCGCTCCAACAAAAACGCTCTGACAAGCTTCACACAACAAACATCAGCACCACGCTGCTGTTTCTCCAAAACACACAATATCTCCTCTCCCACCGACGTCATGTGTTCATTTATCGACCTCCGTACAGACTCCATTTGACGCATTTTATCCCATGTTTGAGACATTTTTTTCACCACAGTCTTTGTTTCACACCTAGCCCTGAAACATGACTGTCATACCATGACAAGCGTCATGTGAACCCATGGCTATTTCACACCCAGAGTTACATAAAAGACGTCCACACCGCCATGAAAACATCGCATGAAAAACTACACTCGCTTAGTTCCTGGTCATTCAACGTCTTCCACGCATGCGCATTGCGCAACCACGGATCCAGGCAGCGTTGGCTTCACGGACTCCCTCTTTTTTTGGTGTTTCGCCCAGGTGGGCGTGGTTTTGAGGTTAGGTTAAGGCAGTGGTTCCCAAACAGTGAGTCGGGACCTATGGTCGGGACCCATTTGTGGGTTGCGAAGTAAACATCCCCTTTTTTTTAACTTATTATATTTTACAAAAATTATAGCATATTTCAAAAGATTTTCAGTTTTTGTTTTTTACAATTATTCATAAAAAATAAATCTAAATTCCATAAAGAAAATACATTAAAAAAGCAGAACTACAAGGTCACAATGCTTGTGAGCTTGTAGATCAGCTATTTTCACTAGTTTGGGTCCCGGGAAGACGCACATTTCTCTTTTGGGTCACAAAAAAGTTTGGGAACCACTGGGTTATGGCATATTTTCTCTAGCCTGGTAACCGCCCTGTCCCTCCTGCCTGTGGAGAAGTACAGTCTCATGTACCAAAAACGTAAAGACCAGTACAAGAACATGGTGAAGGTTTGGCCTGAAGTGACGGATCCGGAGAAGTTTCTCTATGGAGATGTTGCTATTGCTGCATATCTCTTGGTCTTGCGGGCAGAGGAGCGAGCAGAGAAGGACCTGACTGATAAACAGTCATTTGTGGTCCTGGGCTGTAGAAATGGCCTCCTGGTTCACATACTGTAATGAAGGGCACCCTGGAAAGGGCATCGCCGAACGGAAGAGTAAGTTCTGGGACATGTATGTTTAGTCCCTATGGGTTGAGGATCGACAGGGCTGACAAGAGCATAGTACAGCCTAATATAGCCTATTAGAGTCTAGTACAGCCCAGTACAGCCTCATCTATCCTAGTCCAGCCTTATCAGTCCTAGCATAGCCTGGTACCCCCTCCCCTATTATGTTCTCCCATCAGGCTGGACTAGGCTAGACCTGGGTGTACTAGGTTTTACTGTACTAGTCTCTGCTGGGCTCTAATAGTCTGCTTTCAGCTCTAGCAGGCTTTGCTAGGCTTTACTGGGCTCTATTAGGCTATAGAAGGCAGTACTTTACTTTGGTCTACAAATGTTCATGCAAAACTATTGCTCGTGCACACACAAGCTATTGCCCGTGTACACAGTGGTTAGTCCCTATGGGTTGAGGTACAGGCGGACATGAGCCTAGTACAGCCTAATAGAGCCTATTAGAGTCTAGTACAGCCTAGTACAACCTAGTCTAGCCTAGTCCAGCCTGTTCCATGCTAATATAGCCTATACCACCCTCCCCTAGTCTGTTCTCCCAAAAGGCTGGACTAGTCTTGGATGTACTAGGCTGTACTGTACTAGACTCTACTGGTCTCTAATAGGCTGTTTTCATCTCTAGTAGGCTTTGCTAGGCTGTACTAGGCTATATTAGGCTGTACAAGGCAGATCTGTACTATGGTCTACAAAGGTTCATGCAAAACTATTGCTCGTGCACACACAAGCTATGGCCCGTGACGGTGTACACAGTGGTTAGTCCCTATGGTCTGAGTATCTACAGGGCTGACAAGGGACTAGTAAAGCCTAATAGAGAGTATTAGAGTCTGGTACAACCCAGTACAACCTAGTCTAGCCTAGTCCAGCGTGTTCCATGCTAGTATAGCCTATAGAAATGATTTCATGTCGTTGCAAATGCCGTAAATCTGGGTTACGATGCACAGCCATGTGTGCATGTCAGCAACGGAGTGATGATCAACCTCCTTGTATGAATGTGGTCTAGTGTCTAGACTTTCGTTCAACAATGGCCAATACAGTATCTTTACAGTACTAAACCGTTATTTGGAAACCTAAGTTACAGGTTACTTTGTAGCTTTATTACAAAATATGCATTTACCAATTAATTATATATTTACTTAAGAAAATTGTAGTACTTCTTCCACCACTTATATCAATCATATTAGTCAGAATGACAGCTGTCAACCATAGCAGTTAGAATGACAGCTGTTCAGGTATGTTGTTCATTTCAAGGTCATTTGAGGTCAGTCACAGAGCAGCAGAAAATAGAATTGATAATGTATTTAAAATGAATAAAAACAAACTTGAAAGAGGTTCAATCAAATCCAATCAAACTTAATTTACAGAGAAAAATTAAAACAACCTGGTCATTTTTTTTAAAATAGAAACACATGTTGTCTATGCCAGAAACCTTATATCTCCATCAATCAACTTTGTATACATATATTATTTTTCATAAATGTTCCTGTTTAACCCTTTAAGACCGGGAACGTGTCTGTGTCATTTTAAGATTGATTTGGCTATTCAAAAATAGCAGATCTACAAGCTCATTACAAGCTCATAGCGAGGCACTCCGAATGCCGCAATTGTATGTTCCAGGGACCCCCCAGAAGCAAAGATTTGAGTTACAAATGTTCGGTTTAGAAAATATATTCAAAGATTTGCACAAATGTTCAAGATGTTTTAAAACATAGCATATCTACAAGCTATGTTTTGAATATTGAATATTTTGAATTGTTTATCTGATATTTTTGAATAGCCAAAGACAACAAAAAATGAACAGACGCGTTCCCGTTCTTAAAGAGTTAATGCAACAAAAATAGCCATGCAATGTAATTTGAGGTATGTGTGCTATATTGGAAAAGCTTTGTAAGTGGTTAAGTGTGTGTGGGGGAGTTTTATAAATATTGATCCAAGAGCTTGTGACTAAATACAAACTACATTCTAACTTTTCAGGAAATGAATACAATAACCTGAGTTGCAATGGAATCAGTTTTGGACATAATGAGGAATATAACTCAATTTATTGATCAACAATAACATGGTATTAAAATGGAACAGATGGCTGTTAGATTAATGTTATTCACATTCTATAAGCTTCCTTTTAACTAAATAATGAAACATTAATAACAAAACATAATAAATTGTTTAACTACTTAATACCTATATATCATTCATATGAATAGCGAAAACAGATGATCTACAAGCCCACAACGCATCAAATCATGTAGATTTGCTATTTTGGAAAATAAAATAACAAATGAAAAACATTGAAAACATTTGCATATAATGACAACATAGCAACACCGTGTTAATATAGTTAATAAGCTAATGAAAATATGAATATTAATTGTTAACGTCCATAGTGAAAATTGGGTATAATTGCAAGGCAGATAAAGCAAGGCAAGCACACAAACAATCACATGTATATGTCAAAGGGTAATTGGAGAACCAGGGAAATTGAAAACGGAGTGCTCGTTTTTAGGCGCGGGGCTTCGGTGCAAGGCGGGGCTTTTTGAGACAGGGTTTTTTACGCGAAGCTCGCGAGAAGGAGGAGGATGAGAAGGAGGACGCGGCGGCGTGAGGGGGGGCTTTGATGCGAGGCGGCGTGATGAGGAGGAGGAGGAGGCGGCACCGCGAGGCGGAGCTTTTATGCGAGGCGGACGTGGCTTTTGTTGTTCCCCCCCACATAGCAACCAGGAAGCTACGCTAGGGGAACGCTGAACACGCGTTCACACGCACACGTGATAATAGTTATTGTCCATGACGGAGTTGCGCCGACTTGAGGCCGAGGAGCCCGAGCGCCTACAGGCGCGCCCGAGCGCCTACAGGCGCGCCCGAGCGCCTACAGGCGCGAGTGCCCGCGCTGACCGGCCGATGGGCTGCTAGTCGAATCAGCGCCGTCCGAGTTATAAACCGATAGGGAGAGAATAGATATTTTCATGGATTACTATCCGTGTGTGTCAGGAATAAACTAAAACAAATGTTAAAAGCCAGAACACAATAAAATGATCTTAACAGTCATGCTTTCAATAAACCAAATTGAAAGCATGAGCGCGTGTGCGCGTGTGTGCGCATGTGTGGTCGGGGCCATATATGTTAGTGCACTGTGGTAGGGAAGCCTCGTGGCTTGCATTGCCCTCTAGTGTTGGTTCTACAGAATTGCCTGGGGGGTGGGGGGCGGTGAAAACAAGCGCTCCTTCTCCAATTTCCTTGGTTCTCCAATTTCCCTGTAACATATACACACCATCATGTAGCTGTACCAACACACCACACAACTAATACGTTGTGAACATGAGGATTTCACTACTTAACTCTTTCACAGATCCAACGGTTTGGGAAAGAACATGATACGTCATTCCATCCCCGCCCAGACCAATTAATAAAGTCAGCACAGTCTCCTTCAGCAGATCCTCCATTGTCAGGCTGACCAGGACCCCAGTACCTGGAGATATAGGCATGTTTAATTAATGACCTTACCTTTACAACAATGTGTGTTTTTTCTCTTTCTCTCCCTCTCTCTCTTTTAAAACAATCACGCCCTAAAATGATATTCTAGGATCAGGGGTCTTCAACAGGCGGTCCGGGACCCCAAGGGGGTCCTCAGAGTTACTTAAGGGGGGTCGCCAAATCTTTGTGTGTAGGAATGTTTTGCTTTTTTAGATGATTATCACTAGCATCCCTATTCTGGTTGGAAAACACTGCAACACTTTGTGAGATTGTAAATCGTCTATTTTCGGCAAAGAGGCTTGGTGGAGAGGGTAAAAAGCAGAGGGTTTTAATGGTTAAATGTCTGAAAATACACATTCAACACAAATAATTATGCGTAAAGAAACAACTTACACAACACTAATGATAGTGCTGTCAAACAAGTCTTTATATCTATGAAATAGCTTAATTTGCAACACAATTATAGTGGGGGGGGGGTGTCCCTGCTTCTTCTCTCTCTTAGCTAAAGGGTCCTTGGCCTGAAAAACGATCCCAGTTCTAGATATTAGACACACATTAACTGGATAGTGAAATAGACAACATAACCGGTATAGTTGTCTCAGTGACAGTGTGGTATGTTTCTATGTTGTAGCATTTCATAACATTTAGCTAAATGTAGCAAGTACTGTATGTGGGATGTACATAAAATGTTTGTAGAAGAATGAAGGTAAAGTCTTACGTTGGTGTGGTCAGTGGAGTGCCATCTACCCACTTCCAGACTCCTTCTTCGTCTTTGTCAGTCAATCCCAGCCACACATAATGGTTAAATCGGATAAGAAAGTCCTGCACAGAAAAGCTACTGGTTACTGAAGTACAAACTGTACAATAGATGTGTGGAACAGGTTACAGCATGCACTTTACACCCACACAGGCATGCGCACGCACACGCACACACACACACACACACACACACACACACACACACACACACACACACACACACACACACGCACGCACGCACGCACGCGCACACACACACACACACACACACCATACCTGCTTTTCTTGGCTCTTTATGATCATCAGGTCAGATTGTCTGTCTCTACAGTCTTGTCTGCTCTCATCCCAGGTTTTCCTCTCAGTAGAGACGTAGAAACACACACCACCATCAAATGTAAATCCATGTGATTCTGACAACAACATGTTAGACAGTTATTTTCAGCTGCTCAGATTATTGACCAAATGATGAACATGCTATAAAGAATGTATAAAAACAGTGATTTCTCACTGACCACAAAGAATCTTCTTCAGTTCAGTCAGGTTGGTCTGTAACTCATCAAAACTGGCCTGCAACTTGTCGTTCTGTTCAGTCAGGTTGGTCTGTAACTCATCAAAACTGGTCTGCAACTTGACGTTCTGTTCAGTCAGGGCGAAATCTGCAAGAAGGAGAATCAACAAGCGGCTTCTTTTTACGTCCAACTTTGTTCTGATAGTAAATCTGCATTGAATGAGACAAAGGGAGGTGTCCGGTTGCCGCAGGGTTGAAGTTCTAGGGGTTTGAATCTGCCATGTATAGCGTTTGTCATTGTAACGCCAAGTCCACTATCTGTCCATGTGAGCAGACGTCCACCTAGGTCCTATAGGTCCACACTGCAGCAATTTATTTTTGTGTTGGTGGAAACCAGTGGTGTGTTCTAGATTTTTTTGGAGGGTATACTATAACTAGTTCCTCCCACAGTATACAATTAATTCATGTAAAAAAATTGCGCACACTCCTCGCGCGTTTCTGCCCCGTACAGCATCGGCCAGGCCCAGTTTCACACTAACACTGGGTACAATTACAATATGCTTTGTAGTGATTTTCTGCTGTTTATGTTAATCACCCTGTAACTCAACCACTTCGGAGCTGCTTTTAGCCTTTGATGCCTTTTCAATGCAAAGCATGGATTATTACCATGGAAAAGCGCAAGGATTGTTATAAATACATGCTGATTAGGCTCATCAGATATGATAGCGGTGTTAACAGCAAGCATTCCTGTATCTAATACAGAATAGTATTAACTTGGCATTGAAGACACAAATAGTACTGAAGATTCAAGATGTTGTGCGGTGCTATGACGCGCAATTTGAATACTAATGAAGTTCTCACTTCAGTGACCTGCCGTTCAATGAAGTGAACGGCAGGTCGTTGAGTTAATGTGTGAATTCCTTCGCCAGCAGCCATTAATTATCACCTCAAGAACAATCGCCACACACATGATAAGCCTTCACCTCAGAGTTAGACTAGTCAGATCACATTCTTGCTGATAGTATTGCTGCCCCCCAGCCCCTCCTGCGTGCAGCTATCAGATGCGTATCAACGTATCAGATACAACGTCTCGAATGTTTTTTCGATGTATACGATGGCACCGGAAAAAAAACATCTGCAGGCCACACTGCGTATAAAGCGTACCACGGTAGAACACACCACTGGTGGAAACCTGTTCATGATTTGGGCTGTATGCTCTGAGTCAACACTGTCTCACTCCCAAAAGTCATATTGTTATTATTATTTATGGATTTATTGATATTTCAAAATCTCTGAAATAATGTTCAAAGCTGTTTGAATTTCTGATTTTTTTTGTGACCTAAATAAATGGGTCTGTGACCTGAAAAGGGGTCCCGACCCACTGTTTGGGAAACGCTGCTGTGCATGCCTGCTCCTGTTTTAAAGACTACATAAACACCTGAAGAAACCACCACCAGTGGTGTAAAGTAACTAAGTACATGTACTCAAGTACTCTACTTCAGTACAATTTTGAGGTATTTTTACTTTAGTGGAGTATTTCCAATTTTCAGTACTTTTACTTCTACTCCGCTACATCTCAGATGCAAATATTGTACTTTTACTCCATTACAATTATTTGAACGCTTTAGTTACTATTTACTTTGCAGACATAAATTATTACGTTATAAAACATACATTAACCACTTTAGCCCTATTTTATACCTAGGCTATTTGAAAATAGCCGATCTACAAGCTTGTAGATCGGCTATTTTCAAACATTTTAGTACTTTTACTTTAGGTACTTTAAATATATTTTGATGCCAATACTTTGGGGCTTTTACTCAAGTAACATTTTGAACACAGGCCTTTTACTTGTAACAGAGTATTTTTATATTGTGGTATTGCTACTTTTACTTAAGTAAAATATTTGAGTACTTTTTCCACCACTGACCACCACCAAATATAAATCCATGTGATTCTAACAACAACAAGGTTATTGTTAATGTTAGCCACTGTTTCTTCATTCGCTCGGATTAATGACAACATGATAACAGTGACGTCTCACTGACCACAAAGAATCTTCTGTTCAGTCAGGTTGGTCTGTAACTCATCAAAACTGGTCTGCAACTTGACGTTCTGTTCAGTCAGGGCGAAATCTGCAAGAAGGAGAATCAACAAACTGATTAGTTTTGCATCCAACTTTGTTCTGATAGTAAATCTGCATTGAATGAGACAAAAGGATCTGCCATGCACATAGTGTTTGTCATTGTAAAGCCAAGTCCACCATCTGTCCACATGAACAGATAGTGAGCGGACATACACCTATAGGTCCTATAAGTCCACACAGCAACTGTTTTTTTTTTTGTGTTGGTGGAAACCTGTTCATGAGAAATGTCTATAATTTGGGCTGTATGCTCTGAGTAAGTGAGTATGCTTTGAATATACTGGACTAAGGTTAAAGTTCACGGACAGTCTACTGGACCCTCCATACTGTTAAAAACACTACATAAACACAGAGAGAGAGAGAGAGAGAGAGAGAGAGAGAGAGAGAGAGAGACCAGAATGTAAAAAAATATCACACCCTGTGTGAAGGAAGCGGTGCCTTTGATGAGGTTATTTAATTGGTGTGTGTGTGTTTGTGCACGTGCGTGTGTGTGTGCACGTGCGCGTGTGCAGTACTGGCGGGCCCCCTGGGTGCCACACATGGTCCCTGGTGTGACTATTGTGATGGCAGACCCCTGGCAATTTTGGTGCGGATCGGAGCTGCGGTGCGCCTCGCAGGTCTGCATGTTACGTGTGTGTGTGTGTGCGTGTGTGTGTGTGTGTGCGTGTGCGTGTGCGTGTGCGTGTGCGTGTGCAGTCCTGGCTTGCACGTCTGCAGTGCTGGCTTGTGTGTGTGCGCATGTCTTTAAGTGACGCACGTGTGTGTGTGTGTGTGTGTGTGTGTGTGTGTGTGTATGCGTGTGTGTGTGTGTGTGTGTGTGTGTGTGTGTGTGTGTGTGTTTGTGTGTGCCCGCGCACGTGTGCAGTGCTGGCTTGTATATGTGTGTGCATGTCTTTAAGTGGCGCGTGTGTTGCAACGGTGCGCCTCGCAAGTCTGGATGTTACGTGTGTGTGTGTGTATGTGTTCGCCCGCGCACAGGTGCAGTGCTGGCTTGTGTGTGTGTGCATGTCTTTAAGTGGCGCATGTGTTGCAACGGTGCGCCTCGCAGGACCGCATGTTCTGTGTGTGTGTGTGTGTGTGTGTGTGTGTGTGTGTGTGTGTGTGTGTGTGTGTGTGTGTGTGTGTGTGTGTGTGTGTGTGTGTGTGTGTGTGTGTGTGTGTGTGTGTGTGTGCGCGTGCACGTGTGCAGTGCTGGCTTGTGTGTGTGTGTGCGTGTGTGTGCATTTCTTGAAGTGCCGCATGTGTTGCATCTTTGCCGTCCGCAAACATACGGACGGACGGACGGACAGACACACAGACACGGTCAAATGTAGAGCGGCTGGCACCGCTAAAAAATAGGCAAACATATATATATTTTCCATCTTTAGGGCGTAAGACAAAAAGGAAAGAGAAAAGCATAACTATCTAAGTGTGATTTTGTTGTCCGGATGCATCTCCATCAAATAAAGTGTGCTGAAAATATCAATAGAACTGTAGCTACTCTTCATTCACTTCATTGGTTCGCAAACTTTTTCAGCTGAAACCCAAACAATACATTGGTGTCTTCCCAAAAATCAATTATGAATTAATCACTTATGCACTATTTGATAGTGAAAATAGCCGATCTACAAGCTCAAAACGTGTCACAATATAAACGTGTTTTGAAGAAAGAAAAGATTCAATGACGCCAGGCTGTGACCCAAATACAACAGTGTGCGTTGACTAGTCAGTAAGTCACCTACACCTCTCCTCCCACACCTGTGTACGATGAGTCCCTGAAATACCAAACACGCAGGCACTTTCAAGGCACTTTGCCTAAAGACATTTTAAATGTGCCCGTCCACCGCGTGCCATGCCTCACACCAATCCACCTGCGTCACAATAGAGCTCAAAGTATTTAATTTCAATATAATTAGTTTATAGAATGCTACTCACAGAGTATGAGCAGGACAATGATGCCAGCCAATAGGAGAAGACACAGCAGCCCCACACACACTGCAACAGCTATGTAGCGATTCTGCTTTGACTCTTCACCGCCTGAAAAACATACAACACCAACATTAAGACTCATCATCACACTCACTTTAGGTTTTTAAGAGTTTTGTCCCAAAATAAGATATTGTTGTAATTGACTGAGCAGAAATGAATGAGTAGCATTCAGAGTCACTGATTATTATTATTATTATTATTATTATTATTATTATTATTATTATTATTACCCTTATTATTATTATTATAAGTAGGTCCAGGTTCATGTATAGCCTGACACCTTGAAATGTTTTTGAAAGAGTATTGTTTACCCATCCTTCCAGACACCACGACACTGTCCTTGTGTAAACATCCATACATAGTGTTAGTTACCTTTGTATGGTATTTTTTTTATTTTACCTCCATGTTGCTCTTGCGCTGTGTTCTTCTGTCCAGCATCCTGCTCCTGTGTCCCAGAGTCAAGGTCGTCTGGAGTCACATAAATGGGGTCTTGGTCGTCTGGACTGAGATAGATGTCTTCTGATATATCTGGGGGGGGGGAGAAGAGAGAGAGAGAGAGAGACCGCTAAGTTCAAGCCTATCTGATTAACACCAACATACATTCAGAAACTTGACTTGATTTTTATTTTACCCCAATGTGCTGCGTTCTTCTGTCCAGTGTCCTCCTGTGTCCCAGGGCCAAGGTCGTCCGCAGTCCCATAGATGAGGTCTTGGCCGTCTGGAGTGAGATAGACTGATCTCTCTTCTCTGTCTTCTCTCTCTCCTCTCTGCTCCATCTCCATCTCTCTCCCGGCGTTGACATACACGTCCTCGGACATTGTAGTTCAGTGTCAAACTGCGTGTGTTCTCCAACTTGTTGGAAAACTTAAAGTCGCAAAAGAGGAAGATGAAGATGAACGCTTTTGAAAGAATAGTGAAGTATTATTTTTCTATCAGTTGTGCAAACTTCCCATTAAGTAAATGCAAGCAGCTGGCCTTTAAATGGGACAATGTGAGCAGATATATGAGCTTATCCTCAGGCACTCTGGTCAGTAATGTGAAGACTGTGTTGTATTGTCACGCTGGACAGCTACAGTACCTCTTTTTCTTCTTCCGTTTTTGTCTCAGCCAGGCCATTGATTGAATTTTTGATTGAACTTTATTAGCAGTTTATTAGCGGTTTGCAACAACAAAAAAAAGCACAGGAAAGTACAGTTCAATACATGGTCTGCTAAGAGGATTTTAAACCCGAGAAATCCTATGGCTTGTATCCATTGTGGTTCTTTGTACTCAATTCTTCGAATGATGGCCGACATACAGGCCGAATATACTGTATGTATGTGTATGCTGTTCTTTCATTTAAAATACAGACAATCATCTTTATGTCTCTCTGTCAGGTGTGGAGTTCTGCACCTTTGGGTGCGTGGACTTACAGTAGTGTAATTACACACGTGCAACACAACATCATTTGCACTTACATATGAAAGGACCGCGATAGAAATAAGCCGCTGGCTTTTTTTGTGTTTATCCTTTTGATAATGGTGTGACAAAGTATGTAATTTGACATGTTTTGTTATCAATAAAGATGTCAAAGTCAAAGTAAATTACTTTCATCCTACAGTGCCTCAAGGCCTGTATGCTACTGTAGTTACAGTACATCATTTACAGCCAGGTCTCTGTCAGTAACTTCCTTCATATCTTCATCTCTTCAATATCGCTTTGATTTAGTGTATTAGTGTGTGTGTGTGTGTGTGTGTGTGTGTGTGTGTGTGTGTGTGTGTGTGTGTGTGTGTGTGTGCGTGCGTGCGTGCGTGCGTGCGTGCATGTGTGTTTGTTTTGCTGTCAACTCCTAAAATGATCAGCATCATATTCCTTGTGTGTCATGCTATCTACTGTAGCATGACAGTTTTTCTTTTGTGAATTAATAACCTCAGACACTCCATCCCTCCAGGCTGTAAGATAGATGTCGATGAGGCTACGGTGAGGGACTAAAGGTCAGTCCAGACTCCAGACCATTGCAACATATAAACCGGATGTGAAGACTCTTCCCCACTTCCGTTTTGTCTTTACAGTCGTGCAAATGTATAAGTTATATAAATAAAAATCATCTAAGTATATTTAGCTTGTTGCTTAGTAGAAATGGACATAAAAAAATAAAATGTAAAGATATTCTAAAATATATTTTCGTGAATGGAAGTGGCAGTTTCCTCTCTCGGATTTTGGGAGGTGTTCCAGACTCTATATAGCATTCGGAGATTGTGGAATAGTTGTCTGGCTACGCGAGACTAACTGCAACGTGACACAATGAAGCAGTTGCAAGGACGGTTGCTGTGGAATTACCCTGTTGTAAGTTGGTGCATGCCGTCTCATTGCGTTGCAAGTGATTCTACATAGATTCTTTAAAGATTACATTTTTTGGGGCTTTTCTGCCTTTATTGATAGTTTTATTTACATTTTTTGTAAGTGAAGATGGACAGGAAAGAGGGAGAGAGAGACGGGGAGAGGCACGCAGCAAAGGTCGTGAGGAGCAGGACTCAAACCCGCACCGCGCTGTCAGAGCCTAAGTGCCCGGACCGTTATGATCCGGGCCCCGCTGATCGTACTGTACAATCACCAGCAAAACTTGCAGAAGCTATCAAACTTGGTTTAACCAATCCGAGCATGTACAGCTCTCTCTGGGAACACTCACGTGCACAGATTTAAACAACCAAACAATGGCAGAGTTTTGGAATACTCTGCAAGAACTGCAGAAATGATGTAGTGCCATTTCTTTCATTGAAAGGTAACAGGTGTTGAGCACTCGGTTGGCACAGGGGTAAAGTACCTGGTGTCTACAACCGTGGCGTCTAGGGGTTTGAATCCACCATGGCGCAAACGGCTAGCCAAGTGTCTATACGAACATCTTTGTCTTTGTCACTGCACATAGTTTCTTGTCATGTTATTATGTGATACGTATCTCGTTAAAACCATGTATATACATATCATCATCATCCTATAATTCTACAAAGCTCTGTGCTGCGTGCCCAAAATCTCTTCTGCCCGGTTCTCCTCAGTGGCTGGAGCAATTGATCTGCATTTGCACACAGCCATTGACCATTACCATGTGCACGGAACACCGAAGCCCGTTTTTCGCTTTCCCCAAATGTCAGCTGTTTATTAGCGTTTTTGTGTTCGCTGGCCTCCCGGGTTGCCATTTTCAGACATTTAACCACTTGAACCCTCAATAGTAAACTTGACCTTTCACCCTGTACTTAGTCAGCTCCTTTTTCCCTCTACACCAAACCTCTTTACCGAAAATAGACGATCTACAAGCTCACAACGACGAGCTTGTAGATCTGCTATTTTTGGCTTAAGTTCTCTTCAGAATAGGTATACCAGGATTCAAGTGGTTAATGTAAAAAAAAAAAATCCTACCACACAAAGATTTGGTGGCCACGCTGTAGTAACTTTGAGGACCCCCTAGGGGTCCCGGACCCCCTGTTGAAGACCCCTGGTGTAGAGGGGAAAACAGAAGAGGGCTTAGCATAGATCCCAGGGGAACTCCGGTCAATGTATAGGTTTCTGGTCAGCACTGTGTTTACAAAATCAAAACACCTTAAAACTAAAATACCAGTTGTGTATACGAATGTAATAAACTAGAAGTTCGGGCCGCTACGCGGCCCGAACGTCTAGCGTGACGCGTCGTTCACTTTGCAGTGCCACCTTACAGGCACCTAAAGAGGTGACGTGCATCACCTCTGCAAGGACCCAAACCCACTTTGTGATTACTCCATATTCGGGACGACCGTCTCATCGTGATGTCAGATTACGTCACACTGGCGTGATGTCAGATTACGTCACACTGGCTACATACAACGTTACAGACAACCGACATGGCGCAGGATTCAAATTGTATATATATACTAGAAGTTCGGGCCGCGTACGTGACGCGTCGTTCACTTTGCAGTGCCACCTTACAGGCACCTCACAGTGTGAGAGAGAGTTTTGTGCTCTCCTAAATCCACGGCAGGCTTTGAAAGTACCCACTTCAGAAAGAGGTGACGTGCATCACCTCTCCAATGACCAAAACCCACTATGGAAGCCGTCGAACTGGTGCGATCTGACGGCATCCTAGAATTTATAGGTAGGATGTGATGTCATGACGTCACACTGGCGTTGTGTCCATATTCGGGACGACCGTCTCATCGTGATGTCAGATTACGTCACACTGGCGTGATGTCAGATTACGTCACACTGGCCACATACAAAGTTCGTACATACTGACAACCGACATGGCGCAGGATTCAAATTGTATATATAGATAGATGCATGTGTTGAAAAACCCTTGTTTAAGACCTGAGGCCGATTCTAAAAATGTCATTCTAAATCCTAACATTTTGGATTTTTTTTTTTCACGATTTCTCAAAAAATTGCAGATCTACAAGCTCATGGCGCGGCACTTGGTGCCGCGCCATGAGCTTTTATATCTGCTATTTTTGAATAGCCAAAGAAATCTTACGTGACACAGATGCGTTCCGGGTCTTAAAGGGTTAGTTGAATCATCGCCTTTTAGCTCTCTCGGTGTCCTGCCTTGTTTTGGCAGAGCACTCAGAGTGCTCCAGCGTTTTTTGGGGGGAAGGGGGAAGTTTGTATTTTAAAATAGCTTTCATACCATTTAGAAAATAGTATAAAACAGCTCAAACTGTCATCAGTATGATATCTTCAATAAATTCAACATACATGAGCAGTTTAGTGATGTCAGGAGTGGAAGAGTCCACCTTGCTAAACTCACGCTGTATAAACAAATAATGGGATACTCATATCATTGATATATACATTTAATTGTTGACATTGGAAAGGCTTCCAGGGCATTGCAAATATAGTTGAATGCCTAGACATTTGTACAATGTTTGCACAATGTACTTTCATAGGCCAATGTTGTGCCATCATTATAGTATGTACAACTAGTGACTTCCTCCTCTGGTGATGTCATCACTGTACAATTCTGTACAGCTGCCCTTTCAGAACTTCTCCTTTCTAAGTAATTTCCTTGTAATTATGTTAAAAATGCAACTGATATAGTTGTTTAGATATGGACTAGTATGCAAATATCGGAAGTGGTTCACCAGGGGTGTTTTTGTATTTATTTGCACATACTGTACATTTGTTGAAAAAGTGTATTCTTTATCATAGAGGTGAAAGTTTAGAATATAGGTAATTTGCAGTGCAGTCAGTAATTAGGTTATGTACTGTTTTATTAATGTACGTTACAACGTTAAACAGTTTGTTTAAAAGGTTCACAGTTTTAACAATATCATTTGGATCAAACCTAGTTTAATCAGAATACACATTGTATTGATCTGAAAATGATATTAAAATGGAACAGATTGTTGTATATGACCTTTATTTAATCAAGTTGACTAATAGTCCACACACCACATAGCAATTCAAACCTAGTAGGGAAATAGCCGATCTACAAGCTCAGAGGTTGTGAGCTTGTAGATTGTCTATTTGCGCACACACACATGAAAAATATTAACCCACAATCTGCTGGAGGGTCCAATCTAACATAAACCACTGAAATCCCGTAGATGATCGGCGGTGAACGGTTGGATTTTATATCCCGTTGATTCTGGGGATTGGCGTGAATATGTTGTTAAAATGCAGATCGTTCCCCCGTTGTCAGCAGATTTTATGATGATGTCCTTGTGGTCTTCGAGTTCCTTCAGTGCTTGTTGTTCCTCTGGCGACAGATTATGGGGCCTTTGTCATTTTTGATAAAAAAAGATCCAAGTCCCTGTCAATTGATTTACCAAAGGTAGTAAGTAGTAACGACGGGACTGATGTGTGTAGGTGTCTGCTCATTTATTTGTGTCATCACTTCCGATTTCACTTGTTTATCCTGTATCATGTGTGAGTTCTCTCTCCTGATTGGATACAATTGGAATCCCAACCTGAAAATGCATTTCCTGTTTAACACATTACCTGCCATCCACGGTTATACTCGTGAATCAAAATCTACCCCCTTTATCTGTCAGCCACGGTTATAACCGTGGATGGGTCTTTTCATTGATTTACTGTATATTACACTGTTGCGCAGCTTGTACGTTAATATCATTCATTTAGATGACGGAGAAGTTGAAAAAAAAACGTGTTCCGGTCACATGATCACACAAAACACGTTATTACAAAACACTAAAGTCGAGATAATGTCATGTCCGCCAGACCGCCACTCCTCTCGGATCAAACTTTTTGGACAAAATCTGTGGTAGTACTGTCAAAAAATATTTTTTGCACAAATCGGCCTCCTGGTGGCGCTATAAAAGGCCCATGAGAAACATTTGGGGCAGAGGTTCTGAATTGGCATCCAGGGAGTGTGTGTGCACAGTTTCACTGCGATCAAGCCAACGGTGCCGGAGATTAGTTGGTCACAGACGGACGGACACACACACAGACACACGGACGGGGTGGAAAACATACTCTCTTGCCATGCCTTTCGGCCTGGCGGAGACAATAAGACCCTTACGGGTCCATTTGGTTCCATAT
Organism: Gymnoscopelus microlampas; assembly: GCF_963454915.1. Lineage (NCBI taxonomy): Eukaryota > Metazoa > Chordata > Actinopteri > Myctophiformes > Myctophidae > Gymnoscopelus > Gymnoscopelus microlampas. The sequence continues at coordinate 43,361,651 of NC_139958.1, forward strand.
ATTTTTACGAGTAGCAAACACACCCAAATATCTCTTTTAAGAGCCACCCGAGAGGGTACAAACCGTTAATTTAACTCCGAGAGGGTACAAATAAGACCCTTACGGGTCCATTTGGTTCCATACATTTTTACGAGTAGCAAACACACCCAAATATCTCTTTTAAGAGCCACCCGAAAGGGTACAAACCGTTAATTTAACTCCGTAAGGGTACACATAAGACCCTTACGGGTCCATTTGGTTCCATCAGTCAGTAAGAAGAATACTTTGAGAACTCTTAGCAGGAGCACTCATCCTAGGTTACTTCGACTATGCATGCACCTCATGGCACCACAACACCACAAAGGCCTTAAAAACAAGGCTCCAGACATCCCAAAACAAACTGGTCAGGCTATTTCTTGGCCTTACATCTACGACTCATCCCCTGCTCACTTTGCTAGGGTCGGATGGCTCAGGGTTGAGGACAGAGTACAGCAACTCGCAATGGGCCTGGTCTACAAGATACACTACACCGATAAGACACCCATGTACCTGTCAAAGTACTTAAATTAAGTCCACAATCTCATAACACCAGAAGTAGCTCCACTGATCACGTTCAACCCAGATGTGGCACTTACAAGGGTTTGAATTTGTTCTCCTGCTATGCCACAACAATTGTGGAATGCCCTACCAAAAGCCATGCAGGAGTGTAAAACCCTACTCTCCTTCAAAACCGCTCTAAAAGAGTACAGTACCTACACAGGTGGCTGTCCCCGGTCCCCTGTAAAAGTCAAAGCCTAGTTCCCCCCAGCCCCCCCCCCCCCCCCCCTCGAACTGTTTACTGTACATATCATCTTAAGATATTTTGCAGTATAGTGTGTATCTATCTGTCATTAAATGTTTCTATGAATTGAGTAAAAAGGACCCCAATGGAAACAAGCCATAGGCTTTCTTGAGTTTTAAATCCTCTGAGCTGACCTTATATTGAAGTGTACTTTCCTGTGCTTTTTTTTTTGTAAACTGCTAATAATGTATTTGTGACAGGGTCAAAGCAGGGGGGTGAAACCAAATTGTAACATTTTTTATTGATGATGAAAAACCTGTATTACGCACTTAAAAACATCATTCTCTTAACTATATTTCTGCACTGCATGTTTTATGGTTGACAATGTATTTCCCCCCGGTCCCCGAGCCACTTGACATTGGACTCCCCTATAGGCTGTGTGACATTGGCCTTGTGACAGCGGACGGCCAATGTCCCCAGGTCACGCTGGTGGCAGAGCGAATGAGGGCGGAGTAGGGTGTGGCCCACCTTATTCAAAAGTGAGCGCGAGCCACTTGGACAGCAGAGAGACAGGCATACAGGGCAGTGTGGAAGTGACAGCCAGAAGGGACGGTTGTGCACAGGAGGAGCAGACATACCACGGAGCAGAGGTGGGGAATACAGTGATCGCGGCACGTACCAAGCCACCAGCAGCGGACGGTGAGCAGACGGCGCAGTAGCAGCAGAGACGGGGAGGACAGACAGACGAACCAAGGAACGGAGGAGAGGTCCAGTGGCGATAACGTTGCGCGCTTCACACCCTCAAAGCCAGACGTACAGTCTGGCGGGCGAGTAAGTGTCCTTCTATGCAACGTTACCTTTATAAACCCACGGTCCTAAACCTCATATGTGAAATATACCTGAACAGATGAACTGGTTCTAGTTTCTATGATTGCAGGCAATACGCACGAAGACAAGAAGAGACAGTGATTCCTGGCCTAAACCCCCGCTCCAGTTAAACCCCATATAAGGACATTCCCACCTTTTGCATTGAACCGTGATGAGTATATGACATATAGCAATTGAATTGGCACTTGGCACTTTACTGCTTCAGTAATAGTTGGCACTTTAACGCTAAATTCATTATTTATTTGCTATAGTTTGCACAAGCCCTGTCTGTTTTTAGTGTTTGGTGATTGTCTGTATTCCTGTATTTTAGTTAGTTAGTGGGCGCATTAGGAGGTTGAGGTTTTAGAATTAGTGTTATATTTTGTTTATGCTTTTCAATATTTTATGGCTTATAGACGCCACTGTATTAGCTTAATAAAATAGATTACCTTTTTATACAAACCTGTTTCCGTCCAGCTTTCTCCAAGGGATATGTGTTGAAGTGTTGTTCTCATTTAAAAGTATTGTACTTACCTGGGTAAACTCGAACCTGTGAATAGCCTAAGAAAGAGTGTTACAGAGGACCCTACCTCTTAAATAAAAAGGTGGCGTAGTCTTGCAGTACCTAACAAACAGTATTATTCTCACAGTAATTACGCACCCCGCACTTTACCGTGCAACTGATATTTTATTGTTGTGAGTTTAATGTGTATTGTTATTTATTTATTATTGAGACAAAGTAAAGAGTGTCAGCATTCTAAAAAGAAGTGGCAAGTTACATGTGACAACCTGGCCACCGTCACATATTTGGCGTAGCGCGGCAGGACTGGGTAGAGAACAACACAAAATCCCTAAGAGAAACTGTATTGAAATTTTGCTGTTTTGCTGCTTTTTGTTTTGTTTTGTTTGGTTGAATCAAGAAAGTAATGATGATGATGCCAGTGTATCCAGGGGCACCGTGGCTACCTAAGTTTTCGGGCATAGAAGGTGAGGAGAAATACAGGGAATGGAGAGAACAGATTAAAGGATTATTGGGCACTCAGGATTTAACAGAGGAGAAAAAAGTTGCTTTTGTAGTACAGACCCTTACTGAGGAAGCTAAGCGACAAATTAGTGTAATTGACAAGGAAGATCGCAATACAGTGGCCAAAGTCTTTAAATGTTTAGACACGTTGTATAAAACATCTGTTTCTGCTTCCCAAGCTCGTGCCTTGTTCTATGGCTGTGCGCAACGCGCAGGCGAAAGTGTGCAGGCTTATATTTTGAGGCTTAGAGAGTTGTTCTGCGGGCTGCGGCGGCTCGACCCAGACACCGCTCCCTCCGATGCCATTCTGCGAGAGCAGTTACTTGTAGGACTGTCTGAAGGCCCTCTGGGTCAAGCCTTAAGAATATATGCCCGTCGAAACCCCACAGAAGACTTCGCCGCCCTAAAAAATGAGGCCTTCCTACTAGACACTGAACATAGAAGAGAAGGGACTGCTGAAATCTTGTGCCATGCTGTTAAACCTGTCTCTATCCCAACACCCTCACAGGAATCTGAATGGAGAGAGAAACTGAAACAGGAGATTATGGAAGACGTCAAATCGCAAATGCAGGGGTTTACGCAGGAGCTCATGAAAGAGATCAGACCGCTCCTTCGACCCAACACCACCGATACACGACCTCGCGGTTCGCCTCCATCTGAACGACGCCGGGAGCCGTACCAACGCAACGAGTGGGATGAGGGAGGTAGGCCGATCTGTAGGAGCTGTAGGCAGTCTGGGCACATTGCTCGCTTTTGTAAATCTGACCCCAATCATTTAAACTAGTACGCCCTGTCGCCGAGGTCCGGGGGACAGGGGTGCAGCGCGCACTCGCCAGATCAAGGGCTAATGAAGTGTTTATTGGGGACTGTCCGACTATTGGGATCACTATGGGAGGAGTCCACTTAAGGGGGTTACTGGATACTGGGTCACAAGTCACATTAATGCAGCAAAGCTTATTTGAGGAAAAATTCTCACACCTAACGTTGGGAAATGGGCCCCTTGTTTTTAAATTACGCGCCGCTAATGGTCTTGACTTACCGTACACTGGCTATGCCATATTGGACCTAGAGCTGGAGGGAATGAAGATCCCAGGGAGAGGAGTTGTAATCGTGAAAGATGAACATTGTACTCAACCGCTGATTATTGGGATGAATGTCGTGAACGCTGTATGGCATGCCCTCTTTAAATGGCCTGGGAGGCCTGTGTTTCCATGTCAGCAGGGAAGGACGCTGTGGAAGGACGCATTCGCCACCTGTAGGAGGGTGGAGGCAGTGACGAACGAAGATGGGTCCATCGGTTATGTGTGGCCGGTCGGCCGGCGGAAGATTCGAATCCCCGCGCAGAGTGAAGTGATGATCTGGGGCCGCGCTTGGAGAGGACCAAATGGAGCGGACTACGAGGCCTTGATGGAAGCCTTGCCGGATGGAAAAGATTTGGGAGTGGCCCGTGCCCTCGTCACGGTGCGCCACGGACGTGTTCCCATACGAGTGTGCAACCCACACGCATATAGTCTGGTCCTGGACCGCCACCAGAAGCTGGGGAGGCTGTACCCGGTGGAAGAAGCGGATGTCCGAGGCGGCAGGGACCTGAGCCTGTCCCTGGGGACCGACGGAGAGGTGGAAGTGGCCGTAATCAGTGTGGAAGATGATGGACCACTGAAGACCCTGCCCGAAGAGATGGAAGTGTTGACGGAGCGTGATGACCTGCCGGAGGCGCAGAAGAGAGAGTTACACGAGATGTTGTGTCGGTGGAAGAAGGTGTTCGCCATCCATGACGAGGATTTCGGACGGACGGACGTCGTGCAACACCAGATACCGACCGGAGACGCGGCACCCATACGAGAGCGACACCGGCCGTTGCCGCCCTCCATGTACCGGGAGATGAAGACCCTCCTGAATGAGATGCTGGAGAAGGGAGTCATCAAGGAGAGTTGCAGTCCGTGGGCGGCACCTATCGTACTGGTCAAGAAGAAAGATGGCAGCTGGAGGTTCTGCGTCGACTACAGGAAACTTAACGCCGTGACGCACAAGGACGCCTTCCCCCTACCCAGGATAGAAGAGACGCTCACCAGCCTGACGAAGGCGCAATGGTTCTCCACGTTAGACCTGGCCAGCGGGTATTGGCAAGTAGGAATGGATCCCCGGGACCGGGAGAAGACCGCCTTTACGACCCCGCTGGGCCTGTTCGAGTTTCAACGCATGCCGTTCGGGCTTTGTAATGCGCCCGCGACGTTCCAGAGGCTGATGCAGCAGTGTCTGAGTGGTCAGGTGACAGAATCCTTGCTGGTATATCTTGATGACATTATAGTATATTCACCTGACTTCTCCTCTCATCTACAGCACCTCGAGCTCGTCTTCCAACGCCTGTGGAGACATGGACTGAAGCTGCGGTTAGACAAATGCAAACTTCTGCGGAGGGAAGTGCAATTTCTGGGCCATGTCGTGGACAAAGAGGGAGTGCGGCCCGATCCGGAGAAAGTGGTGGCAGTGCGGGACTGGACACCACCCTCAACGGTCCGCGAGGTCCGCGCGTTTCTAGGTCTAGCGGGTTACTATAGGCGTTTCGTGTCCTCTTTTGCTGCTATAGCACGACCCTTAAACAACTTATTGATAGGAATCCCAAATGACGTAAAATCCCACCAGTGTAAAGTCGAGTGGACTTCGGAGTGCCAGCGGGCGTTTGATGCGTTAAAAAGTGCCCTCACACAAGCCCCGGTGTTAGCGTATGCGGATTATACACAGCCTTTTGTGGTTTACACTGATGCGAGTGGCCGTGGGTTGGGAGCGGTTCTAGCCCAGGTCCAAGACGGTCACGAACGTGTAATAGCTTATGCAAGCCGCAGTCTCCACCCGACCGAGCAGAATGACGCAAATTATAGCTCGTTCAAATTGGAGCTTTTGGCCCTTAAATGGGCCGTGACCGAGAAGTTTAAAGATTATCTCACTGGCGCTCGATTCACAATATTCACGGACAATAACCCTGTTGCGCATCTCCAAACGGCTAGATTGGGAGCTGTGGAACAACGGTGGGCTGCTCAACTTGCGTCGTTTACTTTCGACATCAAGTATCGACCGGGCAAAAACAACGCCAACGCTGATGCCCTATCGCGGTTCCCAGTGCAGCCTGTAGATGTGGCGGCTGTACAATCGACGCCAGCAGCCCGGGAGGATGAGTGGAGAGAGACGCAGGATCGGGATCCAGATGTGCAGGTGGTGAAGAGGTGCGTGGAACGGGGGAGAGCCCCTAATATGGTGGAGAGGAAGAATTGGACTCGGGGAGCGCGGCAACTGTTACGCCAGTGGAACAAACTGATTATACGAAATCATGTGTTATATAGGAAGGTGACCGATCCTTATACCAAAGAACAATACTCACAGATCATTTGTCCAGGTTCACGCAGAGAGGAGGTATGGAGAGGAATCCACACGGCCGCGGCGCATGCTGGGTTGGAGAGGACCTTGGCCCAGCTGCGACGTCGGTTCTATTGGCCAGGCATGGAGGGAGCGGTGCGTCAGTTACAACAGGGTTGTGTCGCCTGCAGCCTGCAGAGGAACAGGTCAGAGCCTCGGGCCCCCTTACAACCCTTTGAAGTCTCATATCCACTAGAAGTAATAGCCATTGATTTCCTCACATTAGGTAGGCCTGCTGATGCGTGGCAAAACATTCTGGTAGCTACTGACTTATTCACCCGTTATAGTTGGGCTATTGCCACCCGAGACCAGACTGCGCACACCACTGTCCGTGCGTTATGGACGCATATTATCCAGCCGTTCGGCTGTCCGGCCCGGTTCCACTCAGATCGAGGCCCCAACTTCGAGTCCGAGTTAATGCACCATTTATGTCAGACTTATGGTATTGCAAAAAGTCGCACCACTCCGTACCACCCGGCTGGGAACGGTGGAGTGGAACGATTTAATCAGACATTACTGAACATGTTGCGATCACTAGACACTGATAAACAAGGAAGATGGAATGAGCACTTACCCGAGTTAGTTCATGCTTATAACAACACGATCCATAGTGCTACGGGTTATGCCCCCGCCTACTTAATGTTTGGCCGACATTTGAGGCGCCCTATAGATGTCCAGTTAGGAGTGCAGTCAGCGCAAGAGCGCATGGGAGTGGGTGGCTGGGTACAGGACCACCAACAGAGAATGGCGACAGCTTATAGGACCGCAGGGGAGAGGATGGGAGAAACGGCCAAGAGGAGAAAGCAGGTTTATGACCGTAGGGCCGGTATTACACCCCTATTACCAGGAGAGAGAGTGTGGATTCGAAATAGGAAGAGAGATGGCCAGGGGAAATTGAGTACGTGGTGGGACCCCGAGCCTTACGCAGTGATGGAACAGGTGGGAGCTACGGGGTTGGTGTACCGAGTCAGACCCGAGAAGGGGGGGCGAGAAAAGACCATACATAGAAATGCGTTGAAAGTGTGTGTAGCCCCCAGGTCGCCCCACGAGGACCCCCCAGCTGTAGTGCAGCCCGAGCAGGTAGAAGCAACAACGCCGCAGTATTATGGGTTTCTCTCCGTCCCGAGAGCACCAGATGAGCCACGGCGCTCGGGAAGAGCAAATATAGGCCAGCCACCCCAGAGGTATGGACATGATTAGGGACAGTTGCAGGGACTGGCAACGGAAAAGTGGGGGGGGATGTGACAGGGTCAAAGCAGGGGGGTGAAACCAAATTGTAACATTTTTTATTGATGATGAAAAACCTGTATTACGCACTTAAAAACATCATTCTCTTAACTATATTTCTGCACTGCATGTTTTATGGTTGACAATGTATTTCCCCCCGGTCCCCGAGCCACTTGACATTGGACTCCCCTATAGGCTGTGTGACATTGGCCTTGTGACAGCGGACGGCCAATGTCCCCAGGTCACGCTGGTGGCAGAGCGAATGAGGGCGGAGTAGGGTGTGGCCCACCTTATTCAAAAGTGAGCGCGAGCCACTTGGACAGCAGAGAGACAGGCATACAGGGCAGTGTGGAAGTGACAGCCAGAAGGGACGGTTGTGCACAGGAGGAGCAGACATACCACGGAGCAGAGGTGGGGAATACAGTGATCGCGGCACGTACCAAGCCACCAGCAGCGGACGGTGAGCAGACGGCGCAGTAGCAGCAGAGACGGGGAGGACAGACAGACGAACCAAGGAACGGAGGAGAGGTCCAGTGGCGATAACGTTGCGCGCTTCACACCCTCAAAGCCAGACGTACAGTCTGGCGGGCGAGTAAGTGTCCTTCTATGCAACGTTACCTTTATAAACCCACGGTCCTAAACCTCATATGTGAAATATACCTGAACAGATGAACTGGTTCTAGTTTCTATGATTGCAGGCAATACGCACGAAGACAAGAAGAGACAGTGATTCCTGGCCTAAACCCCCGCTCCAGTTAAACCCCATATAAGGACATTCCCACCTTTTGCATTGAACCGTGATGAGTATATGACATATAGCAATTGAATTGGCACATGGCACTTTACTGCTTCAGTAATAGTTGGCACTTTAACGCTAAATTCATTATTTATTTGCTATAGTTTGCACAAGCCCTGTCTGTTTTTAGTGTTTGGTGATTGTCTGTATTCCTGTATTTTAGTTAGTTAGTGGGCGCATTAGGAGGTTGAGGTTTTAGAATTAGTGTTATATTTTGTTTATGCTTTTCAATATTTTATGGCTTATAGACGCCACTGTATTAGCTTAATAAAATAGATTACCTTTTTATACAAACCTGTTTCCGTCCAGCTTTCTCCAAGGGATATGTGTTGAAGTGTTGTTCTCATTTAAAAGTATTGTACTTACCTGGGTAAACTCGAACCTGTGAATAGCCTAAGAAAGAGTGTTACAGAGGACCCTACCTCTTAAATAAAAAGGTGGCGTAGTCTTGCAGTACCTAACAAACAGTATTATTCTCACAGTAATTACGCACCCCGCACTTTACCGTGCAACTGATATTTTATTGTTGTGAGTTTAATGTGTATTGTTATTTATTTATTATTGAGACAAAGTAAAGAGTGTCAGCATTCTAAAAAGAAGTGGCAAGTTACATGTGACAACCTGGCCACCGTCACATATTCAATCAATCAATCAAACATCCATTTTACCCACTTGAAGTAGCAAAACACACCCAAAACAGCTAGGAAATTATTATAATTCATTGAGAGCACATCGCCACTATAGGTTGTTACAGGCTCTATGCACAGCAGCCATATTGTGAAGACATTCACAGGTGTTACCAATGATACTAATGAAGGCTCTGTTCCATTTAGTGTAGCACAGTGGTTTCCACGACCCCCATAACTCTGAGAGTGTACAAATGGAACCAAATGGACCCTTACGGATCCATTTGGTTCCATTTGTACACTCTCAGAGTTACACACCTGTAAGGGGCCATTTGGAAGTCCATGAGGGTCTGTAGACCCACTGGTGTAACAGAGTGTTTCCAGTGAGCCAACATGCACAATATTAGCACCCTGACTCTGTTTGACCAGAATGGAACAGAGCCTTCATTAGTATCATTGGTAACACCTGTGAATGTCTTCATAATATGGCTGCTGTGAATAGTTACATTTTTAACCTTTGTTTTATAGATTTTTTTTGCACATTGATAACAGATTCATTATATTCGGATCATAATATGTGCCATCAATACGGCTGCTGTGAATAGAGCCTATTGTTAAGTAAATAAAGCATTCATACTTTGGAACTCATACAACCACCGGTAAGTGAAATGTGACACCTCTGTGCTGTGCTCTGCTGTCTGTGTCCGCTACAGCTTTTTAGATCCCATAGTCTGAGAGGATGGCGAGCCCTCATTGGCTGCATGGCCGCTTACCAAGGCCAGCCAATGAGGAAAAAGTGATTAGAAAGTGATGACTAGTTGCAGGGTCTGTTCATAGACAGACAAAACCGGTCACTGTCCCCCTCTGCTGGACAGTGCATGTAATGAAGAATGAAAATGTTTGTGCAACAAACATACTGATAAATATTGTACTTTTTAATCCACTACAATAGAATCTATGCACAGCAGCCATATTGGGAATGAATTGGGCCTCTTCTTACTTCCTTCACAGGTGTTACCAATGATACTAATGAAGGCTCTGTTCCATTCTGGTCAAACAGAGTCAGGGTGCTGATATTGTGCATGTTGGCTCACTGGAAACACTTGAGGGGGTTCCAAATGGCCCTTTGCGGGTTACGGGTCCATTTGGTTCCATTTGTACACTCTCAGAGTTATGGGGGTCCTTGAAATTAAAATGTTTGAGAACCACTGTGCTACACTAAATGGAACAGAGCCTTCATTTGTGTAATTGGTAACACCTGTGAAGGAAGTAAGAAGAGGCCCAATTCATTCCCAATATGGCTGCTGTGCATAGAGCCTATTGTTTGGAAACTTTAGTCACTGGTTACTTTGTAGATGTATTACAAAATATGCATTAACCAATTAATTATATATTTACTGAAGTAAATTGTAGTACTTCTTCCACCACCACTTATATCGATCATATCAGTTAGATTGACAGCTGTCAATCGTAGCAGTTAGAATGACAGCTGTCAATCATGGCTGTTAGAATGACAGCTGTCAATCATGGCTGTTAGAATGACAGCTGTCAATCATGGCTGTTAGAATGACAGCTGTCAGTCATATCAGTTCAGGTATGTTGTTAATTTCAAGTCCATTTGAGGTCAGTCACAGAGCAGCAAAACATATCATTTATAATGTATTTAAAATGAATAAAACCAAACTTGAAAGAGGTTCAATCAAATCCAATCAAACTTTATTTATAGAGAAAAATGTAAACAACCTGGTAAAAAAATATTTATGGAAAAACATGTTGTCTTTGCAGAAACCTTGTATCTCCATCATTCTTTTCTTTTTCTTTTTTGTTCATAAATGTTCCTTTTTAATGCAGCAAAAATAGCCATGCAATGGAATTTGAGGTATTTGTCCTGTATTGGAAAAGCTTTGAAAGTGTAAGTGGTTAAATGTGTGTGCGTGGGTGAACTGATGAAAAGTATTAACTAGAGCTTGTGACTAATAAATAAATAAAAACTCAATTGTAACTTTTCAGTAAATTAAAAAAAAAAGAATAACCTGTGTTGCAGTGGAATCAGTTTTGGACAAATGATGAATATAACTCACTTTATTGATCAACAATAACATGGTATCACAATGGAACAGATGGCATACAATGGCTATAAGCTGCCTTTTAACTAAATAATGAAACATTACAAAACATATACATTGTTTTAACTACTTAATCCCTATATTCTTCTTCATATGAATAGCAAAAACAGATGATCTACAAGCCCACAACGCATCACGATATGTAGATTTGCTATATTAGCTATTTTGGAATATAAAATTAACAAATGAAAAACATTGAAAACATTTGCCTATTGATAAGTTGATACGCTAATACAAATATGAAAATGAATTGTTGATGTCTATAGTAAATATTGGGTAGAGTTTCAAGGCAGGCAAAGCAAAGCAAAGCAAACAATCACATGTAAACAGACCATCTCACCATCATGTAGTTGTACCAACATACCACACAACTAATGCATTGTGAACATGAGGATTTCACTACACAACTCTTTCACAGATCTAATGGATTGTATCAGAACATGACATGTCATTCCATGCCCGTCCAGGCCAATTAAAAAAGCCAGCACAGTCTTCTCCAGGAGTTCCTCCATTAGGCTCACCAGGCTTCCAGTACCTGGAGAAATAGGCATATTTAATTCAGTACCTTACCTTTACAACAATATTGCAATGTGCTCGCTCTCGCTCTCTCTCGCTCTCTCTCGCTCTCTCTCTCTCTCTCTCTCTCTCTCTCTCTCTCTCTCTCTCTCTCTCTCTCTCTCTCTCTCTCTCTCTCTCTCTCTGTTTGTAGAAGAATGAAGGTAAAGTCTTACGTTGGTGTGGTCAGTGGTGTTTAGAGATGCGCGGATGGGTTTTTTTTGTCACCCGAATCCGCGTTAACAAATTCATTATCCATCCGTCATCCACCCGCGGTAATTATATCATCCTATTTATAGATCCGCACCAAATAATTGTTATTTTCCTGATGTTAGTTTTCTTATAAACAATGTCACTCACCACTGTTGCGATGCAGTGACTGTATACAATCCACAACCATGGTAACAACAAGCTCTTAGAACACATTTGGGCCCCTATAAGTCACATCTGCAACGTCTTCATTGAGTTACTTTCACTTTCAACCACTTTGTTGCCATGTCGGCTTTTTATAAGCTTTTTACAAGCGACTTTTGGGCTTGTTTGGCACATAGACTGTACAGGTTTGGCACTTGTTTTGGGCTTGTTTTCATAGACATTGACGGTTTGGCTTTGTCGCCGACTGGAAATCCTACAGTATGAATCAGGTTGCGATCATTCAATACCCCAAGCAGATCCGTGCAACAGCCACACACACGCACACGCACGTGTGTGAGAGAGAGACGTGTGTTATATTAGCTGTGAATGAGGTGTGGCTGGCATGACTGCAGTGTATAACTAGAAACAGCGCTCATCGGAGCACAGGTCTCCGCCAGGTCAGGTAGGTTATTGTGGCTTCCTGGTGGCGCTATAATAGGCCTATGTGAAAAGAGTGTGATTTCTTCTTAGGCCTTTCACATCGGACACTGCGTTCATGATTTGAGGCATTTTGTTCATAACGGACCTATCATGCAAACTTTGGAAGCCAATGTTAGCCAATTAGGATGGAATATAAATATCGAACACATCTGTCTTGATCACATGACTATAGAGATACTGTGTACTTATTTGCGTATTTTTTGGACAGAACTGATGGAGTAATATTAAAAAGCAATGTTTTACAAAAGTCAGCAAAGGTGGTGCTCTAAAAGACAGATGTGAAAAATGCAGGGCAAAGGTTTTTCCTTCGCCTCTAGGGAGTGTGCATGCAAAGTTTCATGCAGATCGGTGCAGTTATAGGTAAAAACGCGAATTGGCCTGTTATAGCGCCACCTTGAGGCTGATTTGGAATTTTTAAAATGGCATTTCTTCCTCTGCCTAGTGGGAATGTGCGTGCAAAAGTTCATGGAAATCACATGATTTGAGGCATTTTGTTCAAAATGAACCAATCCTGCAAACTTTGGAAGCCAATCTTAGCCAATCAGGATGGAATATGGAAAATCGGACAAATCGGGTCAAAGGTTCTGCTTTGGCATCCAGGGAGTGTGTGTTCACAGTTTGGCAGTGAGATTAGCTGCTCACAGACATAAGGACACATGGACGGACGGACGGATAGACGGACAAACGGATCGACGGCCGTACGGACGGACGGACGTACGTACGGACGGACGGACGGACGGACGGACGGACGGACGGACGGACGGACAGACACAGTGCAAAACATACTCACTCGCCATGCCTTTCAGCCTGGTGGAGACAACCAGGCATACAGTTCCTATCCATAACTCTCTCTTAATAGGAGAGAGAGTGACTTAATTGTGTTGAATGACTTGCTTTAGTGTACGTGCAAACAGATTGCTTATTTCATATTTACAGCTGGCCGTGCGTCAGTTACAAACGCTGTACTCGCCACGTCTCTTATCTCTTCATCCACTAAGTAGGCTACTAACTATGTGTGTGTGTGTGTGTGTGTGTGTGTGTGTGTGTGTGTGTGTGTGTGTGTGTGTGTGTGTGTGTGTGTGTGTGTGTGTGTGTGTGTGTGTGTGTGTGTGTGTGAGAGAGAGACACGGCAGTTACAAAGTCAGTAGTCGACCCCCCATGCCTCCGTTTTGCCAGCCATTATTCATTATTTATACATTATTCATTCATCTCATCGATAAGATAGGCCTACAAATCAGCAGGAATCGCTGCTGTCATTTCATTTTCAAATAAACATTCATATATAAGGCCAGCAATGTATGCATACATACATACATACATACATACATACATACATACATACATACATACATACATACATACATACATACATACATACATACATACATACATACATACATACATACATACATACATACATGCATACATACATACATACATACATACATCAAATATAAGATAGAAAGATACAGCTTATAGAATGCTACTCACAGTATATGAGCAGGACAATGATGCCAGCCAATAAGAGAAGACACAGCAGCCCCACACACACTGCAACAGCTTTGTAGAAATTCTTCTTAAAGCCTGAAAAACACATGTTCAAGGCATTGCTTCAAATATGTTCTTGTGTAATGTTCTACATTACACAACAAGGCAGAGCACATGAATTGTGTTGCTAATATAATCACAAGTGAATAAATGCATGTGTTCCATTAAAAAGAGCCAATAAAGCATTGATAATTACATTCTGATTGCTCGGTCATTCAGAACAATTTAAACAACATTCTTTCAGTAAAGTAAATCCCACTGTCAGTTCAGTGTTATGAAGCAAACATTATAACTGCATCACAAATCAAGTGACCTTGCCATCACCAGTGGCCCATATAGTACTTATAAGACACTAGTTACTTACTGTACTTAATTAGTTTATTTGAGAGGGACAGAACATATTTCTGAACACAGACAAAAACATTCAGACAGTAGAGCTGAGAATTGCAGCTTGTTAGTATATTGTTATATGCTAACAATTATTGTTAGATCATTTTTGACAGCATTACATGTTACTGTTTCTGATATTTTTTTTACACAGGTTGCCTTTCCTTTTCGGTCATGTGCCAGTATAGAGTTTCTCACCTCTCCACACACCACTGCTCACATAACACCTATAGATGTGTTAAATAATCATTGTAGCATTATAATAAGGGTAATAATAATAATGATAATAATAATAATAATAATAATAATAATAATACATGGCAATGGATATAATAGTTTGTCTATATCTGAGTCAATATTTTGACCTATTTTGTGAATCAATGGTTTGTTGTATATCATCTCTGTCGTTTGGAAACCTCAAGTCCAAAACTGATACTTTTCAAGATGTAAATTCAAAAACTGCAAAAATAGCAGATCTACAAGCTCACAATGCGTCGCAATGCACCACACCGAGTGCCGCGCTATGAGCTTGTAGATCTGCTATTTTAGAAAAATCGTGAAAATGTGTGCAAATCTTTGAATATATTCTTTAAAGCGAACGTTTGTAACTCAAATGTTTGCTTCTGGGGGGTCCCTGTCAATACATTGTGTTTTTATCAGCAGTTGCCCAGTTAAGCTCATCAAAGACTGATACAATGTCGTTTGAGCTGCATTTGCTATAACCAAACCAGACCATTTTGTTTCATTAATCCTGAACACAAGCAGATCGCTGTAATTTAACTCTCTCTATAACCAGCAATGTGTGAGTGATGATTCTGTGTTACAAATATCATTTTATTCCAAGGCAACGTCTCTCTTCCATGGACAGAGAGCAGTGTTGACAGATTTTGCGAGAGGAATAAGCAACCAGGTCCGTGAAAACAAGTCCAAAAGAAGCGACTACAAACACTTTAAACCTGTGTCGGCTATTTGAAAATATCTGACATATATAGGTTTGAAAATAGACGATCTACAAGCTCACAACCACAACTTATAGCTTATCACAAGCAGACCTGGCAACACAGAGAGAGGAGAGAGGAGAGAGTGTAAAGATTGCATTGAGGATAATGGCTTGCTCAGTCTTCTCTTAAAGGCACGGTGACTGGTCTTTTTATTGTAACGCCCAAACCACACCTACAGTATGCATAATGTAACGGCTAGCGCAGGTGTTTTAGGGATAAGGCTGGTGTCGCAACTTTAGCACGGGAACGCCCCTTGGGCCATGCTAAATCCCCACATTGTGGGTTTAGGATCTCTTGACTAAGATAGGGGCCTATGTGTTAAGCCCATATATGGAGATATCTTTAAATGTGTCTGTTTGTACCCTTTATGCCCATATATGGAGATTCCACCTCATAGATTTCCATAAGAAATCAGTTTGTTAATTTTGGGTTTCTATGGCTACCTAATAATGATCAGTGTGACATCACGGAATTCCTTATTTCGGCAAGGCTGATAGGGAACTCTGTGTGTGGGCGTGGCTTGTCGTGATAGTGACATCACAGTGACATCACAGGGATGATGTGAAGCTCCTGGTATAAAAGTAGATCCCACACTGAGAGAACACCATTCACCACCTCGTACCGACACACCATAGCCTCCTACTGGACACTACCTGCTAGAAGAATCCTAGAACACCGCTTAACGTTGGATTTGTAGCATCATCAAACATATTCACTGGAAGAGTCACACTAGTAGATCACTGGTTGTGTTCTCTCTTACAAAAGAAGTGATTTAGTTGTTTACACTTGTATTCTCAGTGTGTAGAAATGGCGTCTGCCAGCATTCCCGTCTCTGAAGATCACTTCCTGTGTTCTATCTGTATGGATGTGTTCACTGATCCAATCACCACTCCATGTGGACACAACTACTGCAAAGCCTGTATCACACGTTACTGGGACACTAATGATGTGTGTAAGTGTCCACTGTGTAACAAAGCCTTCCATATGAGACCAGAATTCTCTGTTAATAAAGTTCTCTCAGTGATGGCCGATCAGTTCAGGAGTCACAAGTTGAAAGAAGAATATGAAGCAAAGACAGAGGCTGAAGTTCAGCAGATGATCCAGGAGAGACGACTGAAGATTCAGGAGGTCAAACGCTCAGTAGAGCTCAGCAGGAAAGATGCAGACATAGTGATGGCCGTCAGTGTTCAGGTCTCCACTGCTCTGATCAGCTGTATTGAGAGAAGTCAGGCTGAGCTCATTGATGTGATTGAAGAGAAGCAGAAAACAACAGAGAAACAGGCTGAAGGCTTCATTAATGAGCTGCAACAGGAAATCATTCAATTAGAGAAGAGAAGCTCTGAGCTGAAACAGCTCTCACACACTGAAGGCCACCTCCAGAATTTCAAAGCCAACAACACAGATTGGAGACCCACCAAGGACTGGACAGAGGTCAATGTTCATCAGTCTTCACATGTGGGGACAGTGAGGACAGCTGTGGCTCAGCTGGAGAAGACACTCAGTCAAGAGATGAAGAAGAACCCAGGAGGGGCGAGATCCAAATGTGGCAGTGGCGTGCGTCGCGGCGGCCGCCGCGTCCGCCACGACCGCCACGGCGGGTGGCGGCCGTCGTGGCGGCCGCCACAACCGCCGTCACGACCGCCACGGCGGGTGGCGGCCGTCGTGGCGGCCGCCACAACCGCCGTGGCAACCGCCGCGTCCGCCAGATCCTCCGCCATAACCGCCGCCTCCGCCGCGTCCGCCAGATCTTCCGCCATAACCGCCGCCTCCGCCGCCGGCGCCGCGTCCGTCAGATTTTCAGCCATAACCGCCGCGTCCGCCAGATCTTCCAAAATGTGGCGTTGGCGGGCGCCGCGGCGGTTGTGGCGAGCGCCGCGAGCGCCGCGGCGGTTGTGGCGAACGCCACGACCGCCGTGAAAACCGCCCCAAGCGCCGCGAGCGCCACGTAGGGTCCGCCATCCGATCCATCGACCATATCTGCGCTCTTCTGGCGCAGCCCCCCCCCCCACATGTCCCCCCCACCTGCGTGCCCCCCCCCCCCCCGGGACCCCCCCCCGGGACGCCCCCCCGCCCAACGGGTGGATAGTAATAATTGTATATTTTGTGCATTTGATCCAGAGCAGTTGAGATTTGATTCGGCCATATCTTTCTGAATGTAACTTGTATTTTTATAATTGTATTTTTCATATGATCTGTAAAGTTTATATTTTCATTTGCTACCAGGCATGAATTCATTATAATTTATTATATATATTTTTCCTTATTTTCTTTCTTTATTTACACGTGCGTAATGAACGAAGCATTTGAGATTTCATCCGCCCAGATCTTTCTGAATTTTACTTGAATTATTATAATTTTAATGTTTATATGATCCGTAAATTTTATATTTTCATGTGGTATCAGGCATGAATTTATTTTAATTTATTTTATTATTTTATTTCATTTATTTACATGCGCGCAATTACACACGCATCTAACTATTGGACTCAGCTCATGGGGACACGGTGCGGCTGCAGAGTTCACCTTGAAATTTGTCATTACAATTTTACTGTAGCCTAATCCACAAAAGTGTGACTGACTGTTAATTCCTTGAGTCAATACATTGTGTTTTTATCACCGGTGCCAGTATTATTATTATTATTGTTAATAGACCTTGCAACATAGAGCAACTTAAGTGCTTGCAGAACTTAAGCACACTTATTCTCCAGACAGACGACAGAAAGAGTCTGTCTGTCTGTCTGTCTGTCTGTCTGTCTGTCTGTCGGTATATATACGTGCATAAATTAAGCTTGGGTCATTGGTCAATGAACCTGGTGTGTCGGTCAGAAAATAACTGATCTATAAACTCACAACTCATCGCATCCTCCTTCATTTCACTGGTCAAATGCAACAGACAGACAGCCAGCCAGCCAGCCAGCCAGACAGACAGACAGACAGACAGACAGACAGACAGACAGACAGACAGACAGACAGACAGACAGACACGGTCAGAGACGCACCAGTACCACCGAGTGCTAGTATGGAGCTTGTTGTTGCGTCTTTGAACAGTTCACACAGCGAGCAAAACTTGGGGAGCCCGATTTGGGGGCTATGCAAACAGGGACTATTAATTAACCATGCTACAAGTAATAATATAACACACAATTTGGATGAAAAGGCGCATGTGTAAATGAAAATAAAATAATATATTGGCTATAATCAAGTCTACTTATCAATCTGTCCGTAAGTCCGTCCGTCCGTCCGTCCGTCCGTCCAGACAGACAGACAGACAGACAGACAGACAGACAGACAGACAGACAGACAGACAGACAGATCTGTCTGTCTTCTTATTGACGTAACCATGGTAAATATAATTAGCTTGCATAATGTTAATAGCCTAATATAATAATATAGCCTATCATAATTATCTTTGGTTATAACCGTGTAGCCTACAGTATAATATATTTATATTATCTATCTATCTATCTATCTATCTATCTATCTATCTATCTATCTATCTATCTATCTATCTATCTATCGGGCTGCAGCTTGTTCATCGGCTATTTTTGGTGTCACGGCCTGGATCGGTCTGTCTGTCTGTCTGTCTGTCTGTCTGTCTGTCTGTCTGTCTGTCTGTCTGGCTGGCTGGCTGGCTGGCTGGCTGTCTGTTGCATTTGACCAGTGAAATGAATGAGGATGCGATGAGTTGTGAGTTTATAGATCAGTTATTTTCTGACCGACACACCAGGTTCATTGACCAATGACCCAAGCTTAATTTATGCACGTATATATACCGACAGACAGACAGACAGACAGACAGACAGACAGACAGACAGACAGACAGACAGACAGACTGTTTCTGTCTGTCTGCCTGGAGAATAAGTGTGCTTATATTATTAAGTTCTGCAAGCACTTAAGTTGCTCTATGTTGCAAGGTCTATTAACAATAATAATAATAATACTGGCACCGGTGATAAAAACACAATGTATTGACTCAAGGAATTAACAGTCAGTCACACTTTTGTGGATTAGGCTACAGTAAAATTGTAATGACAAATTTCAAGGTGAACTCTGCAGCCGCACCGTGTCCCCAGAGCTGAGTCCAATAGTTAGATGCGTGTGTAATTGCGCGCATGTAAATAAATGAAATAAAATAATAAAATAAATTAAAATAAATTCATGCCTGATACCACATGAAAATATAAAATTTACGGATCATATAAACATTAAAATTATAATAATTCAAGTAAAATTCAGAAAGATCTGGGCGGATGAAATCTCAAATGCTTCGTTTATTACGCACGTGTAAATAAAGAAAGAAAATAAGGAAAAATATATATAATAAATTATAATGAATTCATGCCTGGTAGCAAATGAAAATATAAACTTTACAGATCATATGAAAAATACAATTATAAAAATACAAGTTACATTCAGAAAGATATGGCCGAATCAAATCTCAACTGCTCTGGATCAAATGCGCAAAATATACAATTATTACTATCCACCCCTTGGGCGGGGTCCCGGGGGGGGGGGGGGGGGCACGCAGGTGGGGGGGGGGGGACATGTGTGGGGGGGGGGCTGCGCCAGAAGAGCGCAGATATGGTCGATGGATCGGATGGCGGACCCTACGTGGCGCTCGCGGCGCTTGGGGCGGTTTTCACGGCGGTCGTGGCGTTCGCCACAACCGCCGCGGCGCTCGTGGCGGTTGGCGAGCGCCACAACCGCCGCGGCGCTCGCGGCGTCCGCCACAACCGCCGCGGCGCTCGCGGCGAACGCCACAACCGCCGCGGCGCTCGCGGCGAGCGCCACAACCGCCGCGGCGCCCGCCAACGCCACATTTGGATCTCGCTGTCTCTCCATCCCAAACTCATCCTGTCTGAGGATGGAAAACAAGTGAGTCATGGAAACGTAAGGAAAAATCTCCCTGACAACACAGAGAGATTCTCTAAATATACAAATGTCTTAGGAAAACAAAGCTTCTCCTCAGGAAGGTTTTACTATGAGGTTCAGGTTACAGGGAAGACTGAGTGGCGTTTAGGAGTGGCCAGAGAGTCCATCAACAGGAAAGGTGTAGACATACTGAGACCCAACAATGGTTACTGGACTATAGGGTTGATTAATATAGGGTTGTGTAATGAATATGAGTGCTGGGCTCTTGCTGGCCCTCATGTCCTCCTCCCTGTAAGAGAGGAGGTCCAGAAAGTGGGAGTGTTTGTGGATTATGAGGAGGGTCTGGTCTCCTTGTATGATGTGGAGACCAAAGCTCATCTCTACTCTTTCACTGGCTGCACCTTCACTGAGAAACTCTTTCCATTCTTCAGTCCATGTCTGAATGATGGTGGTATAAACTCTGCTCCTCTGATCATCTCTCCTGTCAACATGAAGTAGAACAGCATGGAGTTTAAATAAGCAGTATATTGGACGCGTCATTATAGGCAGAAGACATTAAAAATATGTATAAAAAAGAGAAAAAGAAAAAATAATGTACATTTGTTATTCCGGACTTTCACTTGTAATCTATTTTCACATTTCAGTATTGATACTTTTACTTGAAGTAAAATATGTGAGTACTTTTTCCACCACTGCAGGTCAAAGGTTTACCGGTGTAAAACAGAGATGGGGAAATTATTATTTTTATTACCAACTCCATCATTTGTGTATGTTTCAGGAAAGGGCAGAATTATAGAGATAGAAGGAAAGAACGAGAAAACATGCTTCAAATGTTCAATTATTCCTCTAAATGTATAGAAAAAAATAAACAATTAAAAGCAATTGCATGCTGCAGTTAAAATGGCAGTTACAGTACATAATAATAATAATAATAATAATAATAATAATAATAATAATAATAATAATAATAATATGTAACAGTGGAAATAAGTCTTTGACCTTAATGACCTTAATGGATGTATGACATATGTAAGCCATTGAATAAATCAAATCATCATTATTGTGATATTATTATTATGATGATTATTATTATCATGATTATTTTTTTGTTGTACCTCCATGCTGTGCTGTGTTCCCAGGGTCAGGAACTCTGAGGGTTTCATAAGTATTGTTGGTGGGCTCTGGTCTGGTGTAGATGTCTTCAGACATTCTAGTGTGAGTTGAGTTGAGTTGAGTTGAGTTGAGTTGAGTTTAGAGGTGTAGACGTCCTCAGACACTGTACTTAATCTTCAAACTGCACTCGTACAAACTTGTTTGAAAACAAGTCACAAAACCGGTAGATGAAGATGAATGCTTTGAGAGAATAGTGAAGTGATTTATTTCCCTGCACCGGTCCTGCAAACTTCCCATTTGGTAAATGCAAATCAGCCTTTCAATAACTTATGTCGGAAGAGCAAATGTCAGTGGAAACACAATACAATGATGTTGTTGAATTGACAGCTATTAATAGAACAGAGAACTAGTGATGAATTATTCATGTTCTTTCAGGTTGTGAGCCTCATTGTAAACACGGTACAGTAGGTGTTCCATGAATGTCTGTTGGTTTTATTTGTTTTTATTATTGTTATTATATTTTTTTTTACATAAATAGCACTTTTGGACATAAAGGTTTCCACCCGACAGCAATGACATGTTTATATAAATATTCATGGATGGATGTATTGTATGTTCATGTACATATCATGTATTGTACAGTATGTTCATGTACATATCATGTATTGTATGTATGTGCTTCACGACACTACTTACAGCATAAGCACTTGATTTATAATTGTTTACAAAGTCCTGAAAAGTGTCCTTTATTTCAAAATAACATTAATTTATCATCAAGGGAGGAGAAAAGAAAAGCCAGTACAGTTGGTTAGTGTGTACGTGTTATTCTCATATTTTCTATGTAATTTAAGCACTTTCTGGAAGCCCAGCTGACCACAATGTCAGCATAAATAAAGTCACTTTGGTTCCTTCACTTTGTCTCTTCTAAGAACACAAAGGTGTTAAAACCACACTGCTCAAGTGAAGCACAAGGCTTTCACACATCATGTCAGCATATTTAGACACATCTTTCTAACTACAAATGTAAAGTGTTGACATTACTGCCATGTACTTAGAGCAGTGGTTCTCAAAGTGGGGTCTGGGGACCCCCAGGGGTCCTTGTGAGGTTCCAGGGGGTCCCAGCAAAAAAAACAAAAACAGTTTAACCCCTTTAACCCAATTTTATAATGTGGCTGTAGCTGCCGCACTATGTTTCTGTTCGACTTTATTTTTTGTTGTTGTTTTCTCTGTGTAATAAAGTTGCCAAATATTACGTCATTTCCTGCTGGAACATTATTTTGGAAAGTGTTTCCACACGGCTGGGTATTGCGCTTCCTGCTACAGTTTTGTCGTGTCTCTGCAGACAGCAGAGGCATGAATTGTTTGTTCCATGTGTTGGCCAATGGCCGGTGACTTCTAAAGGTGCGTTTTTGGTTCATGTTTTGTATTTTCATTTGTAATTTTGGGTTCTTTGTCTAATTTCATTATAAGTTTCATTCATTGGTTGTTCGTATTATTTCAGTTGTTTTGTTTGGGAAACCTGGACTCCCTTCTCCCCCCCGTGCATTCCTTTTCATACCTACATGCAGCCAGAAAGGTGATTTGTTTTCTATTGTTTTCTTTTTGTTACACGTTATGGTTTGGTTTGGTGTTTATGTTATATGTTTACTTTGCTTGTTTATTTTTCTATCACAGTTTGACGGTGTTTAAATAAACATCTGTAATCCGAACGATCTGCCTCATCATTGCAAACTGGGAAGGAATGACAGTCAAACTTTATGCATAATCCCCCCCCCCCCCCCCCCCCCCAACAAACACTACTCACTATTGCGTGCTTGTCAACCAGCCAACACACGTTTTCGCTTGGTCATTAAAGAGGCACAAAGGTTAGTAGTCCACTACACTGGTGTTCCAAAGGAACTGTGAGGCTACTTTGTGAGGTGCGAGGAAGAGACATTAAAGAGACATTTCTGAGGAAAATCAAAAATCAAAGTCATTGAGTGCAACACTTTCAGTCCTTTATTCATGTCGACAATGGGTTGGTCTATGCATTTTGCCAAATGGCTCCTTTTGGTTTAATTAAATGTCTGCGCATTCAACACTTTGTTTATGAGGCTCTTGAAATGGTTTAAATGAATTTTCAGTGTATGGTCAATTTTAAGGTATAAGTGCTTGGTTTATATTGTTGGTAAAGTGTTTGGGTCATATTGAGACGACATCTAAAGGGCCGTCACAGCCAAAAGAAACTGAACAACCTATATTGCCAATTACACAAATGGAACCATTGCAATCAAAGGAATCGGGGCCACCCAAATCAAGGGCATCTACAGTGGTTAAAGATGCTGGTACAGAGATTGAGAAACAGGCTCTGGAGCCTCGTAGAGGAGAGAGAGAGCGCAGACCAACTGAGAAAGGGAAAGGTTTCCAAGCCAACAAATTACATGCATTATTGGGTAAATTTGATCGTGTCTATGAACACTGGAAGGTCGAGGCTAAAAATACAAAGAAGGGTATTGTTAATGACGCTGCATTTGAAACCTTGCAAGATAATGTTGATGCGTTGGAAAAATATTCAAAGGACCTAAATGAAATGTATAATGAATATCGAAAAATGGAAATTCCAACACACCATTTTCGTCGTAGAATTGACAAGTGTAATGAGGTCACATCAAATCTTGTCCATAATGCGAAAATACTGATTCAACAAACTGGGGAAAAGCTATTAGACTGGCCAGAAGTCAGCTCTATATTTGACAGCAGTGCCACGTCAAGCGTATCCTTGCCGGCTTCGAATCAAACAGTTCCACAGCAAACTCAACCTAAGGATCTCAACAATACTGCACCAGAATTTACAGCCACAAAGGATTTTCTACGGATAATGGCCGAACAGGAGAAGCAGCAGCGACGGCTCAACCAGCTTGAAGAAGAAGACCTCAAAAACAAAAGAGCTATGGAGGAAATAAAAAAGGAACAAGATTGTTTGGAAAGGCAAAAAAGGCTATGTGCAGCTAAAGCAAATATCCCAGTGTACAATGAAAATGGTGAACCTCTGATTTCTGCAGAAAGTAACGTGCAATACCAACCATCACAAGAGGTCACAATGGCACCTGAAAATGACATCAAAGTATTGGAGTCTGAATTTAACGACAGGAGTGGAGAAGATGTGATGGTTTCTCAAGAAGATCAGCTCATAACATCAAATTGGTTTACGGGCCCAGACTTTCTATGGCAAAGAGAGCTACCCCAAGAAGGAGAAATCATGGTGGGAGAGGTCACTGATGATCCGGAACTTCGTAAGGCTCATGTGTACAATGTACAAGCAAAGGAAGTGAGGACAATTTTGGACCGTCTCAAAAGGTTCTCAGATTGGAAAAGGGCTGTCAAGGCCATTGCATGTTTAAGGCGCCATGCTCAGAAATTAAAGGGTTCTCCACGTCAAGATGGAACCACAAGTATTGAGCAACATAAGGAAGCAGAGCTGTTCATAATTAAGTTGGCCCAGAAGGATGTATTCAAAGATGAACTTGACAGTATCAAGCTCCGCAAGGTGATTAAACCTAAGGATAAGAGGAACAAGTTGCACACTTTGGATCCATTTATTGATGATGATGGTGTTCTACGGGTTGGAGGACGGTTGACGAGGTCAAGTCTTCACCCTCATGTCAAGCATCCAGCTATTTTGCCTAGAATAAGTCACATATCTGCACTACTTATCAAACATTATCATGAGAGAGTACATCATCAAGGAAGAGGACTTACTGTGAACAAATTAAGATCAAACGGAATTTGGATCACAGGATGTAGCAACGCTGTTGCCTCTCATATTTACAAGTGCACGAAATGCCGGAAGTATAGGAGGTCAACTCAGGAGCCAAAAATGGCAATCATGAATAGCAGACCTTTCACAACAGAACATTTGAATGATCCCACGAGTTTGGAGCCTTTAACACCCAACCACATACCCACGATGAAGTCAAGCATTGTCATGCCACCTCCGGGTCAGTTCATCAGCCAAGACGTATATCTACGCAAGCGATGGCGTCAAGTCCAGTTCCTGGCCAATGAAGTCTGGTTTCGATGGAAAAGGGAGTATCTCCTCAATTTACAACAGAGGCAAGTCTGGCAGAAAGACCGACGGAATACTAAAGTCGACGACATTGTCATTCGACAGGAAGATAACTCACCACGAAGTCGTTGGAAAATGGCACTAGTTGTAGAAGTTTACCCCAGTCCTGATGGGAGGGTCAGGAAGGTGAAACTTTTGATCTGTGACTCTACCTTTGATGACCAAGGAAAGCGAAGATCGAACCCAGTCTATTTGGATAGACCTGTACATAAAATTGTTGTACTGCTGGAAGCAGAAACTTAGCACGGTCAAGATTGATTTTGAGTTTTTTTTTGTTATTATGAAATTCATGTTTTTGACATGATTTGGTGGGAGTGTAGCTGCCGCACTATGTTTCTGTTCAACTTTATTTTTTGTTGTTGTTTTCTCTGTGTAATAAAGTTGCCAAATATTACGTCATTTCCTGCCGGAACATTATTTTGGAAAGTGTTTCCACACGGCTGGGTATTGCGCTTCCTGCTACAGTTTTGTCGTGTCTCTGCAGACAGCAGAGGCATGAATTGTTTGTTCCGTGTGTTGGCCAATGGCCGGTGAAAGGTGCGTTTTTGGTTCATGTTTTGTATTTTCATTTGTAATTTTGGGTTCTTTGTCTAATTTCATTATAAGTTTCATTCATTGGTTGTTCGTATTATTTCAGTTGTTTTGTTTGGGAAACCTGGACTCCCTTCTCCCCCCCGTGCATTCCTTTTCATACCTACATGCAATACACGCAATAACCCCACATTTGCAAGACCACTTTGGTAGAGGTTTGGGTTGTGTAGTTCATGATGTAACTCCAAAGGTGCACAAGAAATTAAAAAAAAAATCTCCATTGACTAGAAATTGATAATTTAAAATATGCTCCTCATTGACTTACATTCAGTGAAGAGGCTCTTTTAAACCCGTAATATATATATATATATATATATATATATATATATATATATATATATATATATATATATATATATATATATATAGACATGTTTTTATAATATTAAAAAAAAATCTGTAATATATTATCAAACATCTAACAACAATATGAACTATAGTGTTAACAGAGTGACAATGACATATCACAAGTCATTGTGAAACAATTATGATTCATGGTCACACTATTTCAGTAATATAATTAATTTGATTATATCTCATTGTATTTATGTCATTTTATTTGAATGCAAGGTCATTAAAATGAGTCCATATTCAAACACATGTGTTGAATTAACTGTGGAAAAACTTGAAGAACAAGGCACTGGATTAAGTAAGCTTGGCTGTTAGCCTGCTCCTGACCAGGCTAACTTCACAGCTAAATTGCCATGGTAACTAAGGTAGGATTTCAATTCTCTTTTGAGGAATCGGGTCATGGCTAAACTTAGCCAGGGTGAACTGGCTAAATTAATCTTCAAGCTAATTCAGCTTTTGAGGAACCGATTCAGCCCTAATCCTGGCTAAATTAAGCCAGGATAGGTGTTAAAGCCAGGCTTAAGCTCTAATTCCCTTTTGAGGAACAGGCCCCAGGTCATCTATCTCATTGCGATAGCCAGATTCATCACTGTTTGTGATTAGGCCTACCACAGAGGTGTCATCTGCTAATTTAAACAACAGGACAGAATTAGTGTGTGATTGACAAAAATATGTGTAGACAGAATATAGAAAAGGAGAAAGAACACAGCCCTGGGGGGCACCTGTGTTCAAAACCTTGGATTGTGAGATTAATTTGCCGACTTTGACAGCCTGTTTTCTGTCACTTAAAAAGTCATAAATCCATTTGCAAATGGATTGTTTAACACCCAGTTCCTGTAGGGTTTGGATCAACTTAACAGGAACGATGGTGTTAAACGCAGAACTGTAGTCGACAAATAAGATACGTGCATATACAGGCACAACCCTGGTTTCCAGATGTTGAAGGATAGAGTGCAAACACAAGGACACTGCATCGTCAACACTTCTATTTGCCCTATAGGCAAACTGATGGGAATCAAGTGAGATGCTGGACATTAAAAACCTTCATCAAAAACCTTCATAATGACCGATGTTAAGGCAACAGGCCTATAATCATTAAGACAGGTGATGTTGTTATTCTTCTTTGGGACTGGGATGATCACTGCTGACTTAAAACAAGCAGGCACGATAGAGTGTAGCAAGGACTGGTTAAAGATGGAAGTGAGGACTGGTGCCAGCTGGTCGGCACAGTGTTTAAGGGTGGCAGGCGACACGCCGTCAGGCCCTGCTGCCTTTCTGGTGTTTTGCTGGCGGAGCAGAACTCTGACGTCATGTTCTGATACAGTGGGAGGTGGTTCCCCCTGCTCTTCCAAAAAGGAGGGGGGCTGATGAACTCCACCATCGAAACGACAGTAGAACTCATTGAGCCTCCCAGGGAGAGAGGGGTCACTGTCTAGAACATGGTGCTTGGTTTTATAATCAGTGATCGCCTGCAGCCCTTGCCAAACACCTCTGATGTCATTAGCTTGAAGTTTGTTTTCAAGTTTAGCTTTGTAGGAAGCTTTAGCCTTAAGCACGGCACGTTGGAATTCATATTTTAATGCTTTATATTGCACTAAATCCCCCTGCTTAAAAGCGACATGTTTCCTCCTACAAAGCACCCTCACTTCATTATTGAACCAGGGCTTGTCGTTGCCGTAAACAGTGACAGATTTAGTTGTAATACAGACATTCTCACAGAATTGAATATAGGAGGTAACAGTGTCAGTGTAGGTGTTAATATCATCCTGGTCAGACCAGAAGTCACTCCATACTGTGGAATCAAAGCAGTCCTGTAACATGTCTATTGTTTGAGGAGACCATTTCCTGATGTGTTTTATGGTTGGTTTTTCCACCCTCAGTTTCTGACGATACTTTGGGATCAGCAGGATTGTGATGTGGTCCGACTTACCCAGAGGGGCCCGCGCCACAGCATGATACGCCTCTCGAATGACAGAGTAACATTGGTCCAAAGTCTTATCCTCCCTCGTGGGAATGTGGATCTGAGGCTTGTATCTCGGTAGAGCCTTCTTTAGGGAGACGTGATTAAAGTCACCCAGACAAAACACCACTGCATCCGGGTTGGAATTCTCCACCTCCATGATGATATTATGCAGCTGTTGTGTCGCAGATGTAGCTGAGGCATCTGGTGGGATATAAACGACAGACAGGATGATAGAAGAGAACTCTCTCGGCCGATAGAAGGGCTTACACATGAGCATCAGACACTCCAACTCCGGTGTGCAGGTTCGTGACATTACTTTAACGTCAGTACACCATCTCGTGTTGATATAACAACAAACACCGCCCCCGCATTGTTTGCGCGAGTCTACTTTGGAGCGGTCGGCTCGGTGTAGCGTGAAGCCAGCCTGTTGCACCGAGGAATCCGGAATCTCCTCATCCAGCCATGTTTCTGTGAGGCATATAGCTGCGGCGTCCTTATAGTCCCTCTGAGTACGGATGAGCATAGCAAGTTCTTCTTTTTTCTTCACCCTGGCTGATTTGTCCGCCAGGGAACGGACATTAGCGAGAATCATGCTCGGAAGAGCAGAGCGGTGTATGCGCCGCCTGAGGCGGACGAGTGCCCCCCCTCTCTTGCCTCGCTTCCTCGGCTGCCAGCCTAGGTTTAGCCGCCCCTCATGTTGTTTAAAGTCCGGGGGGAGAATAGGCAGAGAACTGGGCATGATGTCGCGAATGTGCAGAAGCTCCTCTCTGCCATACTGTATCATGCCAGCGCTGGGTTCCAGAGACATACAGACTAACAAAAAACAACAAACAAACATGGAGAGGAGCACCGAGTCGCCATAGAGCGGCGCCATCTTGCTTCTTGCAGTGTGTGTGTGACACACAAGTTTAATTCAATTGAAAATAGTAAAATAATGAACGGTTTTGGATATACAAGGTTTCCACCCGACAACAACGTACCATTTGGCTGTATGCTCATTACATTAAATTACAGTCATTTAGCAGACGCTTTTATCCAAAGCGACTTACAATAAGTGCATTCAACATAGGTAGGGAACGAAACTTCTAATCACTAGAAGTCTTAAGTGCATTTTCTGCAAAAACAAGCAACCAAGAGTATACCTAGCGCTAAGGTTAAAGTGCAATATATCAGCTACCTACTTTCTTAAACAGATGAGACAAAATAGCAAAATCAAATGAGCAAGAGCTAAAACAAATAAGTGTATCGACTAAACAAGATGCAATAAAACAATACAACAATAAAACAAGAGTTTGTACAACTAGTTAACAACAAGTAGGCCAGGCAAAGAGGAAGGGTAGTGTTTCCTGAAGAGGTGGGTTTTCAGCCTGTGGCGAAAGATGGGCAGTGACTCTGCTGTCCTGACATCAGTGGGAAGTTCATTCCACCACTGTGGTGGAATGACAATTATCTAGGTGGTCTTCAAGGTCTTTCAGGCCAAGGACCCCTTAGCTGAGAGACTGGTGAAGCAGGGACCCCCACTACTTGTTGAATTGTGTTGCACATTAAATTAAAATGTTCATAGATGTAGCTTCATAAACGTGTTTCACAGCACTATCATCAATGTATGTTGGATTAATTTTAATGTGCATTTTCAGACATTAACCACTTAAACCCTTAATACTTGGTAGAAAGCTCACAACGCCTTGTGCTGCAAGGCCTTAAAAGCTCAGTGGTGGAATGAACTTGGTGGAATGTAAGCACCTTTAAATATGTTTCAGTGTTAGGCCTTCACTTGGAGATTCCTTTCATGAACATAACAGACTATTTTGAACAGTTTATGTTTCAATTTGAGGACAGTGAAACGTTTCACTCATTCAGTGAGTCAATCAATATTTTAATATAATGGGGATAATGGATAGGATGTCTATGTCCTGCTCATGTTTTTAAAACACATACTGTAGGTTGATTGATTTGGCCAGCATTGGTAATGCAAGACATAGTAGAAAGCTCACAACGCCTCGTGCTGCGAGGCGTTGTAAGCTTGTAGATCTGCTATTTTCGGCTAATGTTCCCCTCAGAGTAGGGATGCTAGGGTTCAAGTGGATAATGTTTAAAAAGAAAGAAAAAAAGGTTCCTATCAAACAAAGATTTGGCCCCCCTGTAGTAACTCTGAGGACCCCCGAGGGGTCCCGGACCCCCTGTTGAAGACTCCTGATCTAGAAGATTGTGTTACTACCACAAAATACAAAATGCAGATAATAATAAGATATATATTTTTTTTTTACAGAAACATGATCAGCAATATTTAAAAATGTTTTGAATACACTTCATGAAAATCTGAATAGCCCAACAAGAGAGAAACATGTGAAGTGGAACACTCAAGCAACAAGAGAAAAGACAAGTTCAATGGACATAACATGATTTTTCCAACATGAGTTGTATTTTAGGTTATTTATGAATCAATTCAATATGATATTTATTAATTTAGTCTCTTAACTACTAATAAGTAGTTCACTTTTCACTAATCACTGATCCCTTTTCTACTTAGTGATTCATTCCATTATGTAGGCCTACATTTTGAGCTACTGCTACTAACGTGGGTTTTTGTATATGATGTTTGATACAATTGTTGGCAGTTATATTGTACATTTCATCATGATTGCATAATTTCTTGATTAGATAAGTGGTGAAATTGTTGTTCTTATTTGTGTGATTTATATCTATAAAACATCTTCATCGCTCACACTTATCACATCATGGCTTGGAGCTTCACTTGCATATCCTGAAGAGGGTCTAGAATGTCTCTTCAGCAGCCAATCATAAACCTTGTCAGGTGACCAGCGGTATGAACTTCCTGCTTCAGATGGTGTTCCACCACTCACTGAAACACAAGATAACACACAACAAGATACTGGTTATTATATTATTATTATTATTATTATTATTATTATTATTATTATTATTATTATTACATTTATAGGTTTTTGTGTTCACCATCCATAGCGGCTATGGCCGGTGAACAGTCCAAATTTCCAGGCCCCACTGTGCGGCCTGTGGGGCCGTGAAAATTCAGGGGGCGGACTCTAAATGTCCTGTGGGCCCCCCTCTGCGCGTGAACACCACTTGTTCGACCATCGGTTTTACGGATTACCCACACGGATGTTTTTCCCTTTGTTTACATTTTAGGGTCCTATCTTGCAGTTCAATCATAATTCCACAGGGTGCCAGGCTATGAGCCACAACTATTAGAAGTGAACAGTGTACACCTCCCACACTATACTATGGGAAACAGCCTACTATTAGAACTATGGGCTGTGTACATTGTGTACACCTCCCATACTATGCTATGGTAAATGGCGTTTACCATCGTGTGACCTCCCGGGACGCTGTTTATCGCCAATTCCCGCCTAGTCCAGCCTGTTCCATGCTAGTATGACCTACACCACCCTCCCCATGTCTGTTCTCCCAACAGGCTGGACTATACTAGTCTTGGGTGCACTGTACTGTACTGTACTGTACTGTACTGTACTGTACTGTACTGTACTGTACTGTACTGTACTGTACTGTACTAGACTCTACTGGTCTCTAATAGGCTGTTTTAAGCTCTAGTAGGCTTTGCTAAGCTTTGCTGGGCTCTATGAGGCTATAAAAGACAGTACTTTACTGTGGCTCATGCAAAACTATGGCTCGTGAACACAAGCTATGGCTCGTGTACACAGTGGTTACTCCCTATGGTCTGAGTATCTACAGGGCTGACAAGGGACTAGTAAAGTCTAATAGAGAGTATTAGAGTCTGCTAAAGCCTAGTGCACTCTAGTCTAGCCTAGTCCAGCCTGTTCCATGCTAGTATGACCTATACCACCCTCCCCATGTCTGTTCTCCCAATAGGCTGGACTTTACTAGTCTCGGGTGCACTGTACTGTACTGTACTGTACTGTACTGTACTGTACTGTACTGTACTGTACTGTACTGTACTGTACTGTACTGTACTAGACTCTACTGGTCTCTAATAGGCTGTTTTAAGCTCTAGTAGGCTTTGCTAGGCTTTGCTGGGCTCTATGAGGGTATAAAAGATAGTACTTTACTGTGGCTCATGCAAAACTATGGCTCGTGAACACACAAGCTATGGCCCGTGTACACAGTGGTTACTCCCTATGGTCTGAGTATCTATAGGGCTGACAAGGGACTAGTAAAGTCTAATAGAGAGTATTAGAGTCTGCTAAAGCCTAGTGCACTCTAGTCTAGCCTAGTCCAGCCTGTTCCATGCTAGTATGACCTATACCACCCTCCCCATGTCTGTTCTCCCAACAGGCTGGACTATACTAGTCTTGGGTGCACTGTACTGTACTGTACTGTACTAGACTCTACTGGTCTCTAATAGGCTGTTTTAAGCTCTAGTAGGCTTTGCTAGGCTTTGCTGGGCTCTATGAGGGTATAAAAGACAGTACTTTACTGTGGCTCATGCAAAACTATGGCTCATGAACACACAAGCTATGGCCCGTGTACACAGTGGTTACTCCCTATGGTCTGAGTATCTATAGGGCTGACAAGGGACTAGTAAAGTCTAATAGAGAGTATTAGAGTCTGCTAAAGCCTAGTGCACTCTAGTCTAGCCTAGTCCAGCCTGTTCCATGCTAGTATGACCTATACCACCCTCCCCATGTCTGTTCTCCCAACAGGCTGGACTTTACTAGTCTCGGGTGCACTGTACTGTACTGTACTGTACTGTACTGTACTGTACTGTACTGTACTAGACTCTACTGGTCTCTAATAGGCTGTTTTAAGCTCTAGTAGGCTTTGCTAGGCTTTGCTGGGCTCTATGAGGGTATAAAAGATAGTACTTTACTGTGGCTCATGCAAAACTATGGCTCGTGAACACACAAGCTATGGCCCGTGTACACAGTGGTTACTCCCTATGGTCTGAGTATCTACAGGGCTGACAAGGGACTTGTAAAGTCTAATAGAGAGTATTAGAGTCTGCTAAAGCCTAGTACAGTCTAGTCTAGCCTAGTCCAGCCTGTTCCATGCTAGTATGACCTATACCACCCTCCCCATGTCTGTTCTCCCAACAAGCTAACTTTACTAGTCTCGGGTGCACTGTACTGTACTGTACTGTACTGTACTCTACTGTAATGTACTAGACTCTACTGGTCTCTAATAGGCTGTTTTAAGCTCTAGTAGGCTTTGCTGGGCTCTATGAGGCTATAAAAGACAGTACTTTACTGTGGCTCATGCAAAACTATGGCTCGTGAACACACAAGCTATGGCCCGTGTACACAGTGGTTACTCCCTATGGTCTGAGTATCTACAGGGCTGACAAGGGACTAGTAAAGTCTAATAGAGAGTATTAGAGTCTGCTAAAGCCTAGTGCACTCTAGTCTAGCCTAGTCCAGCCTGTTCCATGCTAGTATGACCTATACCACCCTCCCCATGTCTGTTCTCCCAACAGGCTGGACTTTACTAGTCTCGGGTGTACTGTACTGTACTGTACTGTACTGTACCGTACTAGACTCTACTGGTCTCTAATAGGCTGTTTTAAGCTCTAGTAGGCTTTGCTAGGCTTTGCTGGGCTCTATGAGGGTATAAAAGACAGTACTTTACTGTGGCTCATGCAAAACTATGGCTCGTGAACACACAAGCTATGGCCCGTGTACACAGTGGTTACTCCCTATGGTCTGAGTATCTATAGGGCTGACAAGGGACTAGTAAAGTCTAATAGAGAGTATTAGAGTCTGCTAAAGCCTAGTGCACTCTAGTCTAGCCTAGTCCAGCCTGTTCCATGATAGTATGACCTATACCACCCTCCCCATGTCTGTTCTCCCAACAGGCTGGACTTTACTAGTCTCGGGTGCACTGTACTGTACTGTACTGTACTGTACTAGACTCTACTGGTCTCTAAAAGGCTGTTTTAAGCTCTAGTAGGCTTTGCTAGGCTTTGCTGGGCTCTATGAGGGTATAAAAGATAGTACTTTACTGTGGCTCATGCAAAACTATGGCTCGTGAACACACAAGCTATGGCCCGTGTACACAGTGGTTACTCACTATGGTC
This sequence comes from Gymnoscopelus microlampas, assembly GCF_963454915.1. Classification (NCBI taxonomy): domain Eukaryota; kingdom Metazoa; phylum Chordata; class Actinopteri; order Myctophiformes; family Myctophidae; genus Gymnoscopelus; species Gymnoscopelus microlampas. Next base: position 43,395,860 of record NC_139958.1, read on the forward strand.
TGAGTATCTATAGGGCTGACAAGGGACTAGTAAAGTCTAATAGAGAGTATTAGAGTCTGCTAAAGCCTAGTGCACTCTAGTCTAGCCTAGTCCAGCCTGTTCCATGCTAGTATGACCTATACCACCCTCCCCATGTCTGTTCTCCCAACAGGCTGGACTATACTAGTCTTGGGTGCACTGTACTGTACTGTACTGTACTGTACTGTACTGTACTGTACTGTACTGTACTGTACTGTACTGTACTAGACTCTACTGGTCTCTAATAGGCTGTTTTAAGCTCTAGTAGGCTTTGCTGGGCTCTATGAGGCTATACAAGACAGTACTTTACTGTGGCTCATGCAAAACTATGGCTCGTGAACACACAAGCTATGGCCCGTGTACACAGTGGTTACTCCCTATGGTCTGAGTATCTACAGGGCTGACAAGGGACTAGTAAAGTCTAATAGAGAGTATTAGAGTCTGCTAAAGCCTAGTGCACTCTAGTCTAGCCTAGTCCAGCCTGTTCCATGCTAGTATGACCTATACCACCCTCCCCATGTCTGTTCTCCCAACAGGCTGGACTTTACTAGTCTCGGGTGCACTGTACTGTACTGTACTGTACTGTACTGTACTGTACTGTACTGTACTGTACTGTACTAGACTCTACTGGTCTCTAATAGGCTGTTTTAAGCTCTAGTAGGCTTTGCTAGGCTTTGCTGGGCTCTATGAGGGTATAAAAGACAGTACTTTACTGTGGCTCATGCAAAACTATGGCTCGTGAACACACAAGCTATGGCCCGTGTACACAGTGGTTACTCCCTATGGTCTGAGTATCTATAGGGCTGACAAGGGACTAGTAAAGTCTAATAGAGAGTATTAGAGTCTGCTAAAGCCTAGTGCACTCTAGTCTAGCCTAGTCCAGCCTGTTCCATGCTAGTATGACCTATACCACCCTCCCCATGTCTGTTCTCCCAACAGGCTGGACTTTACTAGTCTCGGGTGCACTGTACTGTACTGTACTGTACTGTACTGTACTGTACTGTACTAGACTCTACTGGTCTCTAATAGGCTGTTTTAAGCTCTAGTAGGCTTTGCTAGGCTTTGCTGGGCTCTATGAGGGTATAAAAGATAGTACTTTACTGTGGCTCATGCAAAACTATGGCTTGTGAACACACAAGCTATGGCCCGTGTACACAGTGGTTACTCCCTATGGTCTGAGTATCTACAGGGCTGACAAGGGACTAGTAAAGTCTAATAGAGAGTATTAGAGTCTGCTGAAGCCTAGTGCACTCTAGTCTAGCCTAGTCCAGCCTGTTCCATGCTAGTATGACCTATACCACCCTCCCCATGTCTGTTCTCCCAACAGGCTGGACTATACTAGTCTTGGGTGCACTGTACTGTACTGTACTGTACTGTACTGTACTGTACTGTACTGTACTAGACTCTACTGGTCTCTAATAGGCTGTTTTAAGCTCTAGCAGGCTTTGCTAGGCTTTGCTGGGCTCTATGAGGGTATAAAAGATAGTACTTTACTGTGGCTCATGCAAAACTATGGCTCGTGAACACACAAGCTATGGCCCGTGTACACAGTGGTTACTCCCTATGGTCTGAGTATCTATAGGGCTGACAAGGGACTAGTAAAGTCTAATAGAGAGTATTAGAGTCTGCTAAAGCCTAGTGCACTCTAGTCTAGCCTAGTCCAGCCTGTTCCATGCTAGTATGACCTATACCACCCTCCCCATGTCTGTTCTCCCAACAGGCTGGACTTTACTAGTCTCGGGTGCACTGTACTGTACTGTACTGTACTGTACTGTACTCTACTAGACTCTACTGGTCTCTAATAGGCTGTTTTAAGCTCTAGTAGGCTTTGCTAGGCTTTGCTGGGCTCTATGAGGGTATAAAAGACAGTACTTTACTGTGGCTCATGCAAAACTATGGCTCGTGAACACACAAGCTATGGCCCGTGTACACAGTGGTTACTCCCTATGGTCTGAGTATCTATAGGGCTGACAAGGGACTAGTAAAGTCTAATAGAGAGTATTAGAGTCTGCTAAAGCCTAGTGCACTCTAGTCTAGCCTAGTCCAGCCTGTTCCATGCTAGTATGACCTATACCACCCTCCCCATGTCTGTTCTCCCAACAGGCTGGACTTTACTAGTCTCGGGTGCACTGTACTGTACTGTACTGTACTGTACTGTACTGTACTGTACTAGACTCTACTGGTCTCTAATAGGCTGTTTTAAGCTCTAGTAGGCTTTGCTAGGCTTTGCTGGGCTCTATGAGGGTATAAAAGACAGTACTTTACTGTGGCTCATGCAAAACTATGGCTCGTGAACACACAAGCTATGGCCCGTGTACACAGTGGTTACTCCCTATGGTCTGAGTATCTACAGGGCTGACAAGGGACTAGTAAAGTCTAATAGAGAGTATTAGAGTCTGCTGAAGCCTAGTGCACTCTAGTCTAGCCTAGTCCAGCCTGTTCCATGCTAGTATGACCTATACCACCCTCCCCATGTCTGTTCTCCCAACAGGCTGGACTATACTAGTCTTGGGTGCACTGTACTGTACTGTACTGTACTGTACTGTACTGTACTGTACTGCACTGTACTAGACTCTACTGGTCTCTAATAGGCTGTTTTAAGCTCTAGCAGGCTTTGCTAGGCTTTGCTGGGCTCTATGAGGGTATAAAAGATAGTACTTTACTGTGGCTCATGCAAAACTATGGCTCGTGAACACACAAGCTATGGCCCGTGTACACAGTGGTTACTCCCTATGGTCTGAGTATCTATAGGGCTGACAAGGGACTAGTAAAGTCTAATAGAGAGTATTAGAGTCTGCTAAAGCCTAGTGCACTCTAGTCTAGCCTAGTCCAGCCTGTTCCATGCTAGTATGACCTATACCACCCTCCCCATGTCTGTTCTCCCAACAGGCTGGACTTTACTAGTCTCGGGTGCACTGTACTGTACTGTACTGTACTGTACTGTACTCTACTAGACTCTACTGGTCTCTAATAGGCTGTTTTAAGCTCTAGTAGGCTTTGCTAGGCTTTGCTGGGCTCTATGAGGGTATAAAAGACAGTACTTTACTGTGGCTCATGCAAAACTATGGCTCGTGAACACACAAGCTATGGCCCGTGTACACAGTGGTTACTCCCTATGGTCTGAGTATCTATAGGGCTGACAAGGGACTAGTAAAGTCTAATAGAGAGTATTAGAGTCTGCTAAAGCCTAGTGCACTCTAGTCTAGCCTAGTCCAGCCTGTTCCATGCTAGTATGACCTATACCACCCTCCCCATGTCTGTTCTCCCAACAGGCTGGACTTTACTAGTCTCGGGTGCACTGTACTGTACTGTACTGTACTGTACTGTACTAGACTCTACTGGTCTCTAATAGGCTGTTTGAAGCTCTAGTAGGCTTTGCTAGGCTTTGCTGGGCTCTATGAGGGTATAAAAGATAGTACTTTACTGTGGCTCATGCAAAACTATGGCTTGTGAACACACAAGCTATGGCCCGTGTACACAGTGGTTACTCCCTATGGTCTGAGTATCTACAGGGCTGACAAGGGACTAGTAAAGTCTAATAGAGAGTATTAGAGTCTGCTGAAGCCTAGTGCACTCTAGTCTAGCCTAGTCCAGCCTGTTCCATGCTAGTATGACCTATACCACCCTCCCCATGTCTGTTCTCCCAACAGGCTGGACTATACTAGTCTTGGGTGCACTGTACTGTACTGTACTGTACTGTACTGTACTGTACTAGACTCTACTGGTCTCTAATAGGCTGTTTTAAGCTCTAGCAGGCTTTGCTAGGCTTTGCTGGGCGCTATGAGGGTATAAAAGACAGTACTTTACTGTGGCTCATGCAAAACTATGGCTCGTGAACACACAAGCTATGGCCCGTGTACACAGTGGTTACTCCCTATGGTCTGAGTATCTATAGGGCTGACAAGGGACTAGTAAAGTCTAATAGAGAGTATTAGAGTCTGCTAAAGCCTAGTGCACTCTAGTCTAGCCTAGTCCAGCCTGTTCCATGCTAGTATGACCTATACCACCCTCCCCATGTCTGTTCTCCCAACAGGCTGGACTTTACTAGTCTCGGGTGCACTGTACTGTACTGTACTGTACTGTACTGTACTGTACTCTACTAGACTCTACTGGTCTCTAATAGGCTGTTTTAAGCTCTAGTAGGCTTTGCTAGGCTTTGCTGGGCTCTATGAGGGTATAAAAGACAGTACTTTACTGTGGCTCATGCAAAACTATGGCTCGTGAACACACAAGCTATGGCCCGTGTACACAGTGGTTACTCCCTATGGTCTGAGTATCTATAGGGCTGACAAGGGACTAGTAAAGTCTAATAGAGAGTATTAGAGTCTGCTAAAGCCTAGTGCACTCTAGTCTAGCCTAGTCCAGCCTGTTCCATGCTAGTATGACCTATACCACCCTCCCCATGTCTGTTCTCCCAACAGGCTGGACTTTACTAGTCTCGGGTGCACTGTACTGTACTGTACTGTACTGTACTGTACTGTACTAGACTCTACTGGTCTCTAATAGGCTGTTTGAAGCTCTAGTAGGCTTTGCTAGGCTTTGCTGGGCTCTATGAGGGTATAAAAGATAGTACTTTACTGTGGCTCATGCAAAACTATGGCTCGTGAACACACAAGCTATGGCCCGTGTACACAGTGGTTACTCACTATGGTCTGAGTATCTATAGGGCTGACAAGGGACTAGTAAAGTCTAATAGAGAGTATTAGAGTCTGCTAAAGCCTAGTGCACTCTAGTCTAGCCTAGTCCAGCCTGTTCCATGCTAGTATGACCTATACCACCCTCCCCATGTCTGTTCTCCCAACAGGCTGGACTTTACTAGTCTCGGGTGCACTGTACTGTACTGTACTGTACTGTACTGTACTGTACTCTACTAGACTCTACTGGTCTCTAATAGGCTGTTTTAAGCTCTAGTAGGCTTTGCTAGGCTTTGCTGGGCTCTATGAGGGTATAAAAGACAGTACTTTACTGTGGCTCATGCAAAACTATGGCTCGTGAACACACAAGCTATGGCCCGTGTACACAGTGGTTACTCCCTATGGTCTGAGTATCTACAGGGCTGACAAGGGACTAGTAAAGTCTAATAGAGAGTATTAGAGTCTGCTAAAGCCTAGTGCACTCTAGTCTAGCCTAGTCCAGCCTGTTCCATGCTAGTATGACCTATACCATCCTCCCCATGTCTGTTCTCCCAACAGGCTGGACTTTACTAGTCTCGGGTGCACTGTACTGTACTGTACTGTACTGTACTGTACTGTACTGTACTGTACTGTACTGTACTGTACTGTACTGTACTGTACTGTACTAGACTCTACTGGTCTCTAATAGGCTGTTTTAAGCTCTAGTAGGCTTTGTTAGGCTTTGCTGGGCTCTATGAGGGTATAAAAGATAGTACTTTACTGTGGCTCATGCAAAACTATGGCTCGTGAACACACAAGCTATGGCCCGTGTACACAGTGGTTACTCCCTATGGTCTGAGTATCTATAGGGCTGACAAGGGACTAGTAAAGTCTAATAGAGAGTATTAGAGTCTGCTAAAGCCTAGTGCACTCTAGTCTAGCCTAGTCCAGCCTGTTCCATGCTAGTATGACCTATACCACCCTCCCCATGTCTGTTCTCACAACAGGCTAACTTTACTAGTCTCGGGTGCACTGTACTGTACTGTACTGTACTGTACTGTACTGTACTGTACTGTACTGTACTGTACTGTACTGTACTGTACTGGTCTCTAATAGGCTGTTTTAAGCTCTAGTAGGCTTTGCTGGGCTCTATGAGGCTATAAAAGACAGTACTTTACTGTGGCTCATGCAAAACTATGGCTCGTGAACACACAAGCTATGGCCCGTGTACACAGTGGTTACTCCCTATGGTCTGAGTATCTACAGGGCTGACAAGGGACTAGTAAAGTCTAATAGAGAGTATTAGAGTCTGCTAAAGCCTAGTGCACTCTAGTCTAGCCTAGTCCAGCCTGTTCCATGCTAGTATGACCTATACCACCCTCCCCATGTCTGTTCTCCCAACAGGCTAACTTTACTAGTCGCGGGTGCACTGTACTGTACTGTACTGTACTGTACTGTACTGTACTGTACTGTATTGTACTGTACTGTACTGTACTGTACTGTACTAGACTCTAAGTTGTGCTTCTCTTCAAGATCTTCACCCTTCAACAGCTCTGTCTGCACTGCTGGTCAAAGCCTTGATTGCATCATTTTAACACACCTGTGTCTTATAATTGCCACCCTCTGATCTGTTGCAGGCACGTGCACATGTGACACAGACATCAAAGGGGGCTTGATTGTTTTGTTTTTTTCCAACTTCTGATGAGAGACCAGCGTTAGAAAATGCTGTAGGGTTAGGGTTAGGTTTAGGGGTGTTTGAATCCCTGTTGGGGGATAATAGTTAGGTTTATTTCACTACCTGTTCCAGGGGTGGGCATATTTTTTTTTATTTTTTAAGTGACCTAATATATATTACCCCCCCCCCCCCGTTTTGAAGACACTGGATCGAATGATGGCAATCTTGCCCCCCCCCCCCCCCCCATTTAGATGACGCCGGATCGAATGCAATCTTGACCTTCTAAAACCTTGGGAAAGTGGTTAAACCACCCGGAAGTTACTGTTTTAGGTTTTTTTTTCTCTGTGTTCTGTACAGTGCACCCAAGACTAGTATAGTCCAGCCTGTTGGGAGAACAGACATGGGGAGGGTGGTATAGGTCATACTAGCATGGAACAGGCTGGACTAGGCTAGACTAGAGACTCTAATACTCTCTATTAGACTTTACTAGTCCCTTGTCAGCCCTGTAGATACTCAGACCATAGGGAGTAACCACTGTGTACACGGGCCATAGCTTGTGTGTTCACGAGCCATAGTTTTGCATGAGCCACAGTAAAGTACTGTCTTTTATAGCCTCATAGAGCCCAGCAAAGCCTACTAGAGCTTAAAACAGCCTATTAGAGACCAGTAGAGTCTAGTACAGTACAGTACAGTACAGTACAGTACAGTACAGTGCACCCGAGACTAGTAAAGTTAGCCTGTTGGGAGAACAGACATGGGGAGGGTGGTATAGGTCATACTAGCATGGAACAGGCTGGACTAGGCTAGACTAGAGTGTACTAGGCTTTAGCAGACTCTAATACTCTCTATTAGACTTTACAAGTCCCTTGTCAGCCCTGTAGATACTCAGACCATAGGGAGTAACCACTGTGTACACGGGCCATAGCTTGTGTGTTCACGAGCCATAGTTTTGCATGAGCCACAGTAAAGTACTGTCTTTTATAGCCTCATAGAGCCCAGCAAAGCCTAGCAAAGCCTACTAGAGCTTAAAACAGCCTATTAGAGACCAGTAGAGTCTAGTAGAGTACAGTACAGTACAGTACAGTACAGTACAGTACAGTACAGTACAGTACAGTACAGTACAGTACAGTAGAGTACAGTACAGTACAGTGCACCCGAGACTAGTAAAGTCCAGCCTGTTGGGAGAACAGACATGGGGAGGGTGGTATAGGTCATACTAGCATGGAACAGGCTGGACTAGGCTAGACTAGAGTGTACCAGGCTTTAGCAGACTCTAATACTCTCTATTAGACTTTACAAGTCCCTTGTCAGCCCTGTAGATACTCAGACCATAGGGAGTAACCACTGTGTACACGGGCCATAGCTTGTGTGTTCACGAGCCATAGTTTTGCATGAGCCACAGTAAAGTACTGTCTTTTATAGCCTCATAGAGCCCAGCAAAGCCTACTAGAGCTTAAAACAGCCTATTAGAGACCAGTAGAGTAGAGTCTAGTAGAGTACAGTACAGTACAGTACAGTACAGTACAGTACAGTACAGTACAGTACAGTACAGTACAGTACAGTACAGTGCACCCGAGACTAGTAAAGTTAGCCTGTTGGGAGAACAGACATGGGGAGGGTGGTATAGGTCATACTAGCATGGAACAGGCTGGACTAGGCTAGACTAGAGTGTACTAGGCTTTAGCAGACTCTAATACTCTCTATTAGACTTTACAAGTCCCTTGTCAGCCCTGTAGATACTCAGACCATAGGGAGTAACCACTGTGTACACGGGCCATAGCTTGTGTGTTCACGAGCCATAGTTTTGCATGAGCCACAGTAAAGTACTGTCTTTTATAGCCTCATAGAGCCCAGCAAAGCCTAGCAAAGCCTACTAGAGCTTAAAACAGCCTATTAGAGACCAGTAGAGTCTAGTAGAGTACAGTACAGTACAGTACAGTACAGTACAGTACAGTACAGTACAGTACAGTACAGTACAGTACAGTGCACCCGAGACTAGTAAAGTCCAGCCTGTTGGGAGAACAGACATGGGGAGGGTGGTATAGGTCATACTAGCATGGAACAGGCTGGACTAGGCTAGACTAGAGTGTACCAGGCTTTAGCAGACTCTAATACTCTCTATTAGACTTTACAAGTCCCTTGTCAGCCCTGTAGATACTCAGACCATAGGGAGTAACCACTGTGTACACGGGCCATAGCTTGTGTGTTCACGAGCCATAGTTTTGCATGAGCCACAGTAAAGTACTGTCTTTTATAGCCTCATAGAGCCCAGCAAAGCCTACTAGAGCTTAAAACAGCCTATTAGAGACCAGTAGAGTAGAGTCTAGTAGAGTACAGTACAGTACAGTACAGTACAGTACAGTACAGTACAGTACAGTACAGTACAGTACAGTACAGTACAGTACAGTGCACCCGAGACTAGTAAAGTCCAGCCTGTTGGGAGAACAGACATGGGGAGGGTGGTATAGGTCATACTAGCATGGAACAGGCTGGACTAGGCTAGACTAGAGTGTACCAGGCTTTAGCAGACTCTAATACTCTCTATTAGACTTTACAAGTCCCTTGTCAGCCCTGTAGATACTCAGACCATAGGGAGTAACCACTGTGTACACGGGCCATAGCTTGTGTGTTCACGAGCCATAGTTTTGCATGAGCCACAGTAAAGTACTGTCTTTTATAGCCTCATAGAGCCCAGCAAAGCCTACTAGAGCTTAAAACAGCCTATTAGAGACCAGTACAGTACAGTACAGTACAGTACAGTACAGTACAGTACAGTACAGTACAGTACAGTACAGTGCACCCGAGACTAGTAAAGTTAGCCTGTTGGGAGAACAGACATGGGGAGGGTGGTATAGGTCATACTAGCATGGAACAGGCTGGACTAGGCTAGACTAGAGTGTACTAGGCTTTAGCAGACTCTAATACTCTCTATTAGACTTTACAAGTCCCTTGTCAGCCCTGTAGATACTCAGACCATAGGGAGTAACCACTGTGTACACGGGCCATAGCTTGTGTGTTCACGAGCCATAGTTTTGCATGAGCCACAGTAAAGTACTATCTTTTATACCCTCATAGAGCCCAGCAAAGCCTAGCAAAGCCTACTAGAGCTTAAAACAGCCTATTAGAGACCAGTAGAGTCTAGTACAGTACAGTACAGTACAGTACAGTACAGTACAGTACAGTACAGTACAGTACAGTACAGTACAGTACAGTACAGTACAGTGCACCCGAGACTAGTAAAGTCCAGCCTGTTGGGAGAACAGACATGGGGAGGGTGGTATAGGTCATACTAGCATGGAACAGGCTGGACTAGGCTAGACTAGAGTGTACCAGGCTTTAGCAGACTCTAATACTCTCTATTAGACTTTACAAGTCCCTTGTCAGCCCTGTAGATACTCAGACCATAGGGAGTAACCACTGTGTACACGGGCCATAGCTTGTGTGTTCACGAGCCATAGTTTTGCATGAGCCACAGTAAAGTACTGTCTTTTATAGCCTCATAGAGCCCAGCAAAGCCTACTAGAGCTTAAAACAGCCTATTAGAGACCAGTAGAGTAGAGTCTAGTAGAGTACAGTACAGTACAGTACAGTACAGTACAGTACAGTACAGTACAGTACAGTACAGTACAGTACAGTACAGTGCACCCGAGACTAGTAAAGTCCAGCCTGTTGGGAGAACAGACATGGGGAGGGTGGTATAGGTCATACTAGCATGGAACAGGCTGGACTAGGCTAGACTAGAGTGTACCAGGCTTTAGCAGACTCTAATACTCTCTATTAGACTTTACAAGTCCCTTGTCAGCCCTGTAGATACTCAGACCATAGGGAGTAACCACTGTGTACACGGGCCATAGCTTGTGTGTTCACGAGCCATAGTTTTGCATGAGCCACAGTAAAGTACTGTCTTTTATAGCCTCATAGAGCCCAGCAAAGCCTACTAGAGCTTAAAACAGCCTATTAGAGACCAGTACAGTACAGTACAGTACAGTACAGTACAGTACAGTACAGTACAGTACAGTACAGTACAGTACAGTGCACCCGAGACTAGTAAAGTTAGCCTGTTGGGAGAACAGACATGGGGAGGGTGGTATAGGTCATACTAGCATGGAACAGGCTGGACTAGGCTAGACTAGAGTGTACTAGGCTTTAGCAGACTCTAATACTCTCTATTAGACTTTACAAGTCCCTTGTCAGCCCTGTAGATACTCAGACCATAGGGAGTAACCACTGTGTACACGGGCCATAGCTTGTGTGTTCACGAGCCATAGTTTTGCATGAGCCACAGTAAAGTACTATCTTTTATACCCTCATAGAGCCCAGCAAAGCCTAGCAAAGCCTACTAGAGCTTAAAACAGCCTATTAGAGACCAGTAGAGTCTAGTACAGTACAGTACAGTACAGTACAGTACAGTACAGTACAGTACAGTACAGTACAGTGCACCCGAGACTAGTAAAGTTAGCCTGTTGGGAGAACAGACATGGGGAGGGTGGTATAGGTCATACTAGCATGGAACAGGCTGGACTAGGCTAGACTAGAGTGTACTAGGCTTTAGCAGACTCTAATACTCTCTATTAGACTTTACTAGTCCCTTGTCAGCCCTGTAGATACTCAGACCATAGGGAGTAACCACTGTGTACACCGGCCATAGCTTGTGTGTTCACGAGCCATAGTTTTGCATGAGCCACAGTAACGTACTGTCTTTTATAGCCTCATAGAGCCTAGGGGCCGAGATAATAGTGAAAAACTGTTTGAAAGGAGTAAAAACAAAATTGGACACCTGTTTCTGGGTCAGCGCGTCGCCCCGAACGCGCCCATATAACTCTCCTCGCACACGGCCTTACCATTCTCCTTAATTGGCTAGGGTCAAATGTCAAGTTATTACGCGCAATAAAACGATATATCTCGAAATTGATGCATTTTTAGAATCCACCTTTCGGATATGTTGTACAGCTCGCCAAGGCGCACGCGTGGATGTCTTGTTTGTCCCGGTACGACACTCCTAAGTTGACCTCCTACACTTTCAGAAGGCACATAGAGTCTTATATCTTAAGACCATATCAAAGGACAAAGTCAGAAATAGAAATGTGTCGTAACGGGACAAACAAGACATCCAAATGTGCGTCTCAGCCAGCTCTAGAACATATCCAAAAAGTGGACCCTAAGTCCTTATCGTATTTGAGATATTGAGCGAGATAGCAAAGCCGTAACCATAGCCAATTAAGGGATAATTAAATCATGATTTGATATTAGGGTTTGATTATTTCAAATTTTAGCATTACTTTACGTGTAGATTTGGAAAAAAAATATATCGGAGAAATCACAGGCTTGGAACACCCTAAAACCAACCAGGAAGTGGCCTTTTGAGGCACTTCCTGTTGTCCGAGAAAAAAGAAACTTGCATATTTGGAATCAGCGCCATCACATAAGTCTAAAGCCAGAGTCTCGAAGAAAAATACAATTTCTAAAAATGTAACGAGGGTTGACCTTTGCAGTCTTTTCGCTGAACTTTGAGCTTTATCAGTGTCAGAAAAAATCAGGGCCGGTGCCAAAAAATCCGGCTTACTCTCAATATGGATTGAGAGAAGTTTCGGATTTAAAAAATAAATCTGGAGTGATTAGTTACAGATTTTGTGCTCAACAAAATCCGTTTTTTATACAAAAGTCAACGTCCAATCTTTTTGGTGACCGTTTGTATTTCCCAAGGTCCTAGAAAATCGAGACCTATCCCATTCAATTCAGCGTCTTTTTTTGAGTCTGAAAAGATGTTTTTTAATTTAAAAATAAAATATTTTTAAAAAATGTGAGAAAAGCTAAACTTTGAACTATTTCAAAAATCTATAACTTCTTATTAAACAATTCTAGACTATTGATGTAACCTACCATTCGACTCAATATCATATAAATAAGAGGGTGGAAGGGTCAAAATAAAATAATAATATGTTTGTGAAAAAAGCTTCAAGTTTACTAAACATTATTGCTTGTTTAAACCACTTTCTAAGGGTCAGAAAAAATCGAGACCTAGCCCATTCGATTCAGCGTCCTCTTCTGAGTCTGAAAACGTGTTTTTTAATTAAAAAAAAATATTTTTGAAAAATGTGAGAAAAGCTTAACTTTGAACTATTTCAAAAATCTATAACTTCTTATTGAAAAGTTGTAGATTATTGATGTAACCCACCATTCGACATAACCAGGGTTGACCTTTGCAGTCTTTTTGCTGACCTTTGAGCTTTATCAGTGTCACATGTACATATACATATACGTATATGTTATAGCACATTTCTACTTGTTGGCATTGATTGATTGATTGATAGATTGATTGAGGCTAGCCTAGATACAAGAGGGTCTATCGGGGGGGGCGGGGGGGGGGGGTACGTGGGACGAATTTGGCGAGACCCCGCCCAGAAACAGCGTCCCGGGAGGTCACATGATCAGAAACGGCGTTTCCCATAGCATAATGTGGGAGGTGTACACGCCGTGTACACAGAGCACATTTCTACTTGTTGGCATTGATTGATTGATTGATAGATTGATTGAGGCTAGCCTAGACTCAAGAGGGTCTGTCGGGGGGGTACGTGGGACGAATTTGGCGAGACCCCGCCCAGAAACAGCGTCCCGGGAGGTCAAATGATCAGAAACGGCGTTTCCCATAGCATAATGTGGGAGGTGTACACGCCGTGTACACAGAGCACATTTCTACTTGTTGGCATTGATTGATTGATTGATAGATTGATTGAGGCTAGCCTAGACTCAAGAGGGTCTATCGGGGAGGGCGGGGGGGGGGGTACGTGGGACGAATTTGGCGAGACCCCGCCCAGAAACAGCGTCCCGGGAGGTCACATGATCAGAAACGGCGTTTCCCATAGCATAATGTGGGAGGTGTACACGCCGTGTACACAGAGCACATTTCTACTTGTTGGCATTGATTGATTGATTGATAGATTGATTGAGGCTAGCCTAGACTCAAGAGGGTCTATCGGGGGGGGGCGGGGGGGGGGTACGTGGGACGAATTTGGCGAGACCCCGCCCAGAAACAGCGTCCCGGGAGGTCACATGATCAGAAACGGCGTTTCCCATAGCATAATGTGGGAGGTGTACACGCCGTGTACACAGAGCACATTTCTACTTGTTGGCATTGATTGATTGATTGATAGATTGATTGAGGCTAGCCTAGACTCAAGAGGGTCTATCGGGGGGGGGCGGGGGGGGGGTACGTGGGACGAATTTGGCGAGACCCCGCCCAGAAACAGCGTCCCGGGAGGTCACATGATCAGAAACGGCGTTTCCCATAGCATAATGTGGGAGGTGTACACGCCGTGTACACAGAGCACATTTCTACTTGTTGGCATTGATTGATTGATTGATAGATTGATTGAGGCTAGCCTAGACTCAAGAGGGTCTATCGGGGGGGGCGGGGGGGGGGTACGTGGGACGAATTTGGCGAGACCCCTTCCAGAAACAGCGTCCCGGGAGGTCACATGATCAGAAACGGCGTTTCCCATAGCATAATGTGGGAGGTGTACACGCCGTGTACACAGAGCACATTTCTACTTGTTGGCATTGATTGATTGATTGATAGATTGATTGAGGCTAGCCTAGACTCAAGAGGGTCTATCGGGGGGGGGCGGGGGAGGGGTACGTGGGACGAATTTGGCGAGACCCCGCCCAGAAACAGCGTCCCGGGAGGTCACATGATCAGAAACGGCGTTTCCCATAGCATAATGTGGGAGGTGTACACGCCGTGTACACAGAGCACATTTCTACTTGTTGGCATCGATTGATTGATTGATAGATTGATTGAGGCTAGCCTAGACTCAAGAGGGTCTATCGGGGGGGGCGGGGGGGGTACGTGGGACGAATTTGGCGAGACCCCGCCCAGAAACAGCGTCCCGGGAGGTCACATGATCAGAAACGGCATTTCCCATAGCATAATGTGGGAGGTGTACACGCCGTGTACACAGAGCACATTTCTACTTGTTGGCATTGATTGATTGATTGATTGATAGATTGATTGAGGCTAGCCTAGACTCAAGAGGGTCTATCGGGGGGGGGCGGGTGGGGGTACGTGGGACGAATTTGGCGAGACCCCGCCCAGAAACAGCGTCCCGGGAGGTCACATGATCAGAAACAACGTTTCCCATAGCATAATGTGGGAGGTGTACACGCCGTGTACACAGAGCACATTTCTACTTGTTGGCATTGATTGATTGATTGATAGATTGATTGAGGCTAGCCTAGACTCAAGAGGGTCTATCGGGGGGGGCGGGGGGGGGGGTACGTGGGACGAATTTGGCGAGACCCCGCCCAGAAACAGCGTCCCGGGAGGTCACATGATCAGAAACGGCGTTTCCCATAGCATAATGTGGGAGGTGTACACGCCGTGTACACAGAGCACATTTCTACTTGTTGGCATTGATTGATTGATTGATAGATTGATTGAGGCTAGCCTAGACTCAAGAGGGTCTGTCGGGGGGGTACGTGGGACGAATTTGGCGAGACCCCGCCCAGAAACAGCGTCCCGGGAGGTCACATGATCAGAAACAACGTTTCCCATAGCATAATGTGGGAGGTGTACACGCCGTGTACACAGAGCACATTTCTACTTGTTGGCATTGATTGATTGATTGATAGATTGATTGAGGCTAGCCTAGACTCAAGAGGGTCTATCGGGGGGGGGCGGGTGGGGGTACGTGGGACGAATTTTGCGAGACCCCGCCCAGAAACAGCGTCCCGGGAGGTCACATGATCAGAAACAACGTTTCCCATAGCATAATGTGGGAGGTGTACACGCCGTGTACACAGAGCACATTTCTACTTGTTGGCATTGATTGATTGATTGATAGATTGATTGAGGCTAGCCTAGACTCAAGAGGGTCTATCAGGGGGGGCGGGGGGGGGGGGTACGTGGGACGAATTTGGCGAGACCCCGCCCAGAAACAGCGTCCCGGGAGGTCACATGATCAGAAACGGCGTTTCCCATAGCATAATGTGGGAGGTGTACACGCCGTGTACACAGAGCACATTTCTACTTGTTGGCATTGATTGATTGATTGATTGATTGATTGAGGCTAGCCTAGACTCAAGAGGGTCTGTCGGGGGGGTACGTGGGACGAATTTGGCGAGACCCCGCCCAGAAACAGCGTCCCGGGAGGTCACATGATCAGAAACGGCGTTTCCCATAGCATAATGTGGGAGGTGTACACGCCGTGTACACAGAGCACATTTCTACTTGTTGGCATTGATTGATTGATTGATAGATTGATTGAGGCTAGCCTAGACTCAAGAGGGTCTATCAGGGGGTGCGGGGGGGGGGGTACATGGGACGAATTTGGCGAGACCCCGCCCAGAAACAGCGTCCCGGGAGGTCACATGATCAGAAACGGCGTTTCCCATAGCATAATGTGGGAGGTGTACACGCCGTGTACACAGAGCACATTTCTACTTGTTGGCATTGATTGATTGATTGATAGATTGATTGAGGCTAGCCTAGACTCAAGAGGGTCTATCGGGGGGGGCGGGGGGGGTACGTGGGACGAATTTGGCGAGACCCCGCCCAGAAACAGCGTCCCGGGAGGTCACATGATCAGAAACGGCATTTCCCATAGCATAATGTGGGAGGTGTACACGCCGTGTACACAGAGCACATTTCTACTTGTTGGCATTGATTGATTGATTGATAGATTGATTGAGGCTAGCCTAGACTCAAGAGGGTCTATCGGGGGGGGCGGGGGGGGGGGGGGGTACGTGGGACGAATTTCGCGAGACCCCGCCCAGAAACAGCGTCCCGGGAGGTCACATGATCAGAAACGGCGTTTCCCATAGCATAATGTGGGAAGTGTACACGCCGTGTACACAGAGCACATTTCTACTTGTTGGCATTGATTGATTGATTGATAGATTGATTGAGGCTAGCCTAGACTCAAGAGGGTCTGTCGGGGGGGTACGTGGGACGAATTTGGCGAGACCCCGCCCAGAAACAGCGTCCCGGGAGGTCACATGATCATAAACGGCGTTTCCCATAGCATAATGTGGGAGGTGTACACGCCGTGTACACAGAGCACATTTCTACTTGTTGGCATTGATTGATTGATTGATAGATTGATTGAGGCTAGCCTAGACTCAAGAGGGTCTATCAGGGGGGGCGGGGGGGGGGGTACGTGGGACGAATTTGGCGAGACCCCGCCCAGAAGCAGCGTCCCGGGAGGTCACATGATCAGAAACGGCGTTTCCCATAGCATAATGTGGGAGGTGTACACGCCGTGTACACAGAGCACATTTCTACTTGTTGGCATTGATTGATTGATTGATAGATTGATTGATTGATTGATTGAATGACTGACTAAGGCTCTCTGCTGCCCCCCATTGAGAAAATGTAGTTGGCACAGACAGTGTACACGAATAGCAGTCGCGAGTGTTCACGCTCCATAGCAACTATGGGAGATGATCGCTGCCGTGTTCACCGGCACTAGTCCGTACACGGGTCATAGTTTTTTCCATTAGAACTGCCTGCCGTGTACACCACTTCTATTGTTATTATTATTATTATTATCATTATTATTATTATTATTATTATTATTATTATTATTATGTGTCCCCTTCCAGCAGAAGGAGACACAAGTTGGCCTTTCTTGAAGTGTGTACTATGAACAATAATGACACTTGCTTTGGCAATGTAAACGTATGTTTTCTCATGCCAATAAAGCTAATTTGAATTGAAATTGAAACAATGTAGTCAGATCAGTTATATCAGGGGTCTTCAACGTTTTCAGACCAAGGACCCCCTAGCTGAGAGAGAGATGAAGCAGGGACCCCCTTTATATTATATAAAATTGTGTTTCAGATAAAATTTTCCAGCTCTTTTGTCCCTCTACACCTATAACTCTTTGCCAAAAATAGCCGATCTACAAGCTTACAACGCCTCGCAGTGCGAGGCGTTGTGAGCTTGTATATCTGCTATTTTTGGCTAAAGTTCTCCTCAGAAAGGGGATGCTAGGGTTCAAGTGGTTAATGTAAAAAAGGAAAATCCTATCACACAAAGATTTGGCGGACCCCCTGTAGTCACTCTGAGGACCCCCTCTGGGTCCCGGACCCCCTGTTGAAGACCCCTGAGTTATATTGATTGATTGATTGATTGATTGATTGATTGATTGATTGATTGATTGATTGATTGATTGATTGAACAACAGTACATGGAAGTACAAATTCACAATACAAGGTCTACTAAACTGGAAGGCTAATGAAGCACTAAGATTGTTTAAACAAGGACGTATGACATAAGATGTCATGTGTAGACGGGTGACAGTGTGAAGCTGTGAAGCAGGTCAGTCCCTGTACGCCTGTGGGAGTTTTTTTTTTTTTTGCGAGGTCAGGAATGTAGTGGATAGTGGGATGTGTGATGCTTGTGTTTTCTGCCATGTAGTTGATTGATTTGGCCAGCATTGGTAATGCAAGACATGAGTTACAAGAATATGTAGTTGTTACCTGATAAGAAGTTGTTTAGAATTTGTTATTACATTTGTAATGTTTACATTACAATTGATTGCGATTCTATTTCAATATTTAACTATTAAGAATTGGTACAGTAAAACATCTTGGTAATAAGCACAGATGGACTTGAGGAGGTGTGGTACAAGAATAAATATATCAACAAATAACTCATACTAAATATCAGCAACGTTTTAGAAACAGGAACTCCAACTCTGTGAACCCCTCTTTGCAAACGTTATTGTAATATTTAAAGTCCTGTTTATTATTGTAGGCCTATACAATAAGTGTCATGAAGCATCAGGGCATTAATTCACACGTTGTGATGCATCGTGAGCTTGGAGATCCATTGTTAGCTTTTAGGAATTTAGCCCCATTTTAAACCTCTCCCTCAGCAGCGATTGGCACTATTGTCAGCTTTTCGGACTCCTAACTCCACTTGAGCTGGATTTGGGTAAAGTGGTGATAATATAATGACACATGCAAGTATCTGACAATATATGAAGTCACTATACCAACTTTGATGAGGCTGTACTGCTTTGTTTTAAACATATAAGGTTTTCTTCATTTCCTGAAAAACAAAAAAACCAACAACTATATTTTGTTGTTTCATTTCCTGAAAAATGAGCGTTTTGGAGGTAGCTGGTTGCTGCTGGACAGCAGAGATATATTAAATTAATTATTGTAATAAAATGTTAAATTATAATTGCATATATTATAATAATATGTATTTTAATGTATATGATATATTATAATATAATAAATATTGTATTAATGATGTAATCTATTAGTATTATATATTTTTAGATATAAATGATTATAATAATGTTATATGTTGTATTATTGTATATATGATATAACATCAATTATATCATATTTATATAATATAAATATGAATAATGTTATGAGATATAAATATGAAAATATTTATATATATTTATTTATATACATTTATAAATGTTTCAGGTTCTTGACCTGAAAAACATTGAAGACCCTGGACCTGGACTGTATTATATTATATATACATTTAATTCAGTATGCTGTTTTGTAATTTATTATGTTATAAAAACATAGCAGACCTACAAGCTCACAATGCGTGGCATCCACGACGCGTTGTCAGCTTGTAGGTCTGCTATTTTAGGAATAAAGTAAGCTCATAGCCCCTCTTCTGTGGGCATTAGACAAATAGCTGCATCAACAGTGGGGGGGGGGGGGGGGGGGGGGGGGGCTAATAAAGCGCAGAGGCTTTCTTTAATAACAAAATGATCTCAATCACGAGGGAGACGATGCAAGTAGCACGGGTCCAAAAAATGGGATCCAAACCGAAACAGACCCGTGGATAATTGGAGCGGTCCGAACGGAACCGAGAAAACATTCTAAATTACTGGACCCGGCCCGAAACGGGACCGAGGAAAACTGGACCCGTTCCGAAACGAACCGAGGATAATCCAAATGTACTACACCCGGTTTGACATAGCAGACCTACAAGCTCACAATGCGTCGCATCCACGACGCGTTGTCAGCTTGTAGGTCTGCTATTTTAGGAATTAAGTAAGCTCATAGCCCCTCTTCTGTGGGCAGCAGACAAATAGCTGCATCAACAGTGAAACGTTGTGAATCAGACTTTGTTTTAAATGCAAGCAGTACACCCAGAAACGTTATTGTGTGTGTGTGTGTGTGTGTGTGTGTGTGTGTGTGGGGGGGGGGCTAATAAAGCGCAGAGGCTTTCTTTAATAACAACATGATCTCAATCGCGAGGGAGACGATGCAAGTAGCACGGGTCCAAAAAATGGGATCCGAACCGAAACGGACCTGTGGATAATTGGAGCGGTCCAAACGGAACCGAGAAAACATTCTAAATTACTGGACCCGGCCCGAAACGGGACCGAGGAAAACTGGACCCGTTCCGATACGAACCGAGGATAATCCAAATGTACTACACCCGGTCTGACCGACAGACTGCGTCATGTGCATTCTGCTGTGTTGCAGACAGTCAAGAGAACATTTCGCCGACTTAATATCGTCTGTCCCCGCAGATTATATCCATAAACATGCTCGACAGTCACACAGACGACGTTCCAATTTCCAATCTTCCCGGTGGCTTTTTTTTTTTCACCTGCTAAAGAACCTCCAGAAGACTCGCCCCAAAACACACTCGCCCCCATTTTCTTGTATTCGTTTTACTTGAGGACAAGGTTAGAAATAGGTTTAGGGTTAGGCATAGTTTTACTGAGGTTAAGTTCAGGAATAAGGTTAGGTTTTGCCACCGTTTTACTGAGGTTACATTTAGAAATAAGGTTAGGTTTAGGCATAGTAGGCTAGTTTACTGAGGTTACGTTGAATGCCAGGTGAATAGCCTACCGCCGGATTTGCCCGGGGCAACTGTGTTTTGGGGCGAGTGTTTGGTATTTAAAAGCGGTGCTGCGCATTGGTTACGTATCAATCGGCTGTTAACATTAAACTATGAGAGAACAGGCGATATGGATTTGGGAGCGTAATTACGCATTGGTCTCACTTTAAAACCGAAGGTTAAAGAGTATAGCCTATCTGTTATGAAAGAACACCCCCCGCCCCCTTGGCAAAAAACCCTTAAGAAAGGGCTGTTCGCCTCTCTGCTAGAAACATGCGACCGCCTGGCTCCCTGTCTTGGAAGATATGGGCCTGTGATGTTGAATTGTGGGCGTTCACTCCCCTTCATTAATAAAGGTGGTCGGGGCTAAGGGCACATTCCTTTAAATCAAATTATAGAGACTGGGCGACTTTGTCACCCGTCTAAAAATATTGATACTCACTGCTTGGATTAAGGTGCCCTTTGCTGTTCCTTCTCCTGACAGCTGGCAGGGTTGGTTCTTCTGGCTCCGTCACCACAAACTTCAACATCCTCTCTATCATCTCCTCCTCTCTCCTCCTCCCTTCCTCCTCTCTCCTCCTCCCTTCCTCCTCTCTCCTCCTCCCTTCCTCCTCTCTCCTCCACCCTTCCTCCTCTCTGATCCTCCCTTCCTCCTCTCTTTTCTTGAATTCTTCTTCTCGTCGGTTCCATTCTTCAGCAGTAAATGCTGGTTTTCCTGTCAGTCTTTCAAACAGTGTCTTCTGTCTCATAGGGAAATGAGTTCCCTCCCTGAGGTGTCCTATGTCTCTGACAGGCCTGTCTTCTCTTGAGTCTGAAGTTCCAAAGTGTCCTCTGTTCCTCGTCACCATGTCTTCTACTTTCTCCATCAGCTCTTTTACTTCTGAAATGTCAAACTTGGTGAAGTCTAGAACATGGTACCTGTAGCCACATTTCTCCAGGATCCTCCTCAGAGGTTCTCCTTCAGACTCTATGTACTCCTCAACACGTTTCTCTTCCACCCAGAATCCCACTGTGAACAGAACCAGAGTGTGTCTCCAGACTCTGTCCCCTAGCAGCTCCATGTGTTCCTCCACTGATCTTCTTTTAGCTTCAGAGAAACTGTACCAGAGAGGAACATTCAACAGGACAGCGTGGGGTCCAGGAGAACACAGAGTCATACCGTGTAGAAGGACATCTTTGATCTTCTGTGATGGAGGTGTAGTCGACCAGTTTGGACAGTTCACCACACTCACATTTCTGTCAGCAACCGGTCTCTGTTGTCTGACACATTCTGTCTGTTTAATCTGTAAATTAGGTTTACTGCATAGTGTTAGTTAAATAATCAATACATGTGACTTAGGAGGTTTTAAGCTGAACCATAATTGAAATGACTGTTCTGTCCTAAATAAAGAACCCCCCCTCCCAAGCTTTGCCTAATAGCACCACAGTAACACACATTAAATATACTGTAATGAACTATATATAATCATTAGACCTAACTATATCTGAAGATGGTTACAGCCAGTGTAGAGCTACAATATGGAAGTAAGACCACGGACAAAGATGTGCAGAGAATGTCAGAGGGGCAGGGTCAAGAACCTGCAAATAGCCGATCTACAAGCTCACAACGCATCTGGCAACATATTGTGAGCTTGTAGATCGGATATTTGCAGTTTTGCAGACAAGTGGCAATTAAGTGGAGCGGCATACATGGACACAAGTACATTGACAGTTACCAATAGCAACATGAATAATAAAGACAAACTAATAGACACACAATGTAAACCGTCAGTCCAGAACAAGAGTCATTTCTAATTTGGGTCATTTAAAATGTTAAATATCTACCAGAATAGAGAAGACAAGTGTCATGTTAATGTAATGGACAATGCAATATTCCGATCTCATCTAATGGCTACATTCATTTAAAATAGAACGTGTGTGTGTGTGTGTGTGTGTGTGTGTGTGTGTGTGTGTGTGTTGATCACTGACAGTTCATTGGTCACATGATGACTCAAACTTTCATTACAGCATACTTTCACATTATCATTAGAAAACGTGTATATTTGATATATAGGTCATTTTCATATTACTCACCTGACATTCTCGAAACACATCCCCCTGCAGTATGACATCTCCAGCAAAGCTCCTCGTAACCCAGTCACCTCCAACCAACATCAGCCTCACATCTGGTAGACTCTGATGTTCTCCTGACACAAAAACTCTACATTAGTTCACTATTTGACTATTTAAGGACTGGATTCAGAGATTAAGCTACGGTATATTAATTATTACATAACAATTCTGGCTGAACTGATCACAGAACAGTATAACTAACGTATTGCTCATGTGGTATCATATTATACTGTATGTTCTCATGTGATCAATTAAGTAAATGTGTTGAAAAATGTATTCATTAATGCCTGGAATATGTACATATTTGGAAGTTAAATCATCAAACTTTAATTTAATTTAATTGTACAATAAACAGCAGCTTATTTAATATTTTTCATGTATTTTTCCTTGAATTAATGCCCTACTTCAACATACAAAAGTGTTGCACAAAAGTACCAAACATTAGCATTTGCGTTGCATTGTGACGCGTTGTGACATCTAAAGGTAGGCGTCGCCCATTAATGACACAAAATGACGGATACGGGTATTCACTATCAACACAACACACAACTACACTACACAATGGCGGTGGCAGGTTAGACATTATGGGTGGGCCGATATACTGTAGACCGGGAGCGCACTCGCCTATTAGTTTGTATTGGCCAGTGCACTCAGTGCTAAATTTCCGAACGCACCCTTAATCTCCATATTATACAGTATGCTCCACTACCAGGTGTTATGCCCGGTTTGCAGACTAATGATTAATGATTATGATTAATAACTAATGATTAATATCCGACCATGTGACTTTTGCTAAACTATGACCTTTTTAGCCCCTTTATGTACTTGGCCGTCTTATCTTTCCTATTCATTTACAAAAATATATATTTATATAACTTAAAACTCATTAAAAACGAACTATAAAAATCTTTAATAACTTTATTTATATAGCACTTTTCAAAAACAGGTTTACAAAGTGCTTAACAATACAAATACAATACATACACTGGAAATATAAAGGCAATACAATAATGGAAAATTTAAAAACAAAAGGAAACCATACAAAAATAATAAGACCAAAAATAAGAGTGAAACCAGAGAGCTAGGTGACTATTCAATCTAGCTGAAGGCCATTCTAAAGTAATGAGTTTTTAAAAGATTTTTAAAAGTGGTCACCGAAGTGGCCTAATTTGCAGGGGGAAATTACACGGCGGTCACACACGGCGAGAAATTGTGATCTTATAGATTAAATTGAATTGTCACTTTAGACAGATATGCTGTATACACTTGTACTGTATGTTGGTTTGTTTACTGTTGAGTGAGAAAACAATGTTGCACATTCAGCTAATCATCTGGGGACCCCCCAGTATAATTTGGCCCCCCCCTACCATTTTGGGAACCACTGCTCTAATCTACAAGTGATGTATTATTGATATTGTATCAGTTTAATAATTTACCAGCCAGCTTGACTGACTGACTGACCGACCGACCGACCGACCGACCGACCGACCGATTGATTGATCGATTGATTTTATAAACCTCACCTTCAAACAAAGCTTTCAGAACAGTTCTCTGTCTGTGTGTCTTGGTCATCAATGTCAGGACACGTTCTTCTATGTTCCTCTTCCTCTCTGACAACTTATCTGCAACATCTTCATCAACTTCATAGTGTCCACCTCTGTTTACTGCCACCATCTGTTCTATCTTCTCCAGCAGCTGTGTGACCTGAGTGTCATCTCTCTTCTCATTGTTGAAGACATGATACCTGTTGCCACATTTGTCAACAAGCCAGCGGAGGTCTTCCCCTCCAGCCTCAATGTGCTGCTCAATGCTTCTGTCTCCCAGACGGTCTCCATGGGTGAACAGTACTATAGTGTGACTCCACACACTCTGTGACAGAAGTGCCATGTGTTCCTCTACTGCTACTCTCTGTGCTTTGGTGAATGCTTTATTAAGAGGAACCGTCAGAAGAACAGCATGTGGTCCAGGAGGACAGAGATACACACTGTTCTGGATCTCCAGTTTGTCCATCTCTGGAGTGTTTTGTAGTGGACTGTAGTAGAACCAGCCTGGTGAGTCCACCACTGTCAGATGTCTCTCTGCTACTTCACCATCTCTTACCTCACACTGCCCTGACCTCTGAACTCCAGCTTTAAAAACACTTTCTCGCAGAATGGTGTTTCCTGCTGAACTCTTTCCAGACCAAACCTCTCCCAACAACACAATGCTGATGTAAGCCATTCCTGTCAGAGAAAACATTGTTTGGTCACAATAAGTCACGGTATAATAATAATAACGGTAATAATAATAATAAATATAGCTGCAAGCAGCAATAAGCGGGTTCGAGGGAAAAGGCAGAGGCAGGAAGAGGCAGGCAGAGAGAAAGAGAAAGAGAAAGAGAGAGAGAGAGAGAGAGACAGAGAGAGAGAGAGAGAGGCAGAGAGAGAGGCAGAGAGAGAGAGAGAGAGAGAGAGGCAGTTAGAGAGAGAGAGAGAGAGAGAGAGAGAGAGAGAGAGAGAGAGAGAGAGAGAGAGAGAGAGAGAGAGAGAGGCAGAGAGAGTCTAGTACAGCCTAGTACAGTCTAGTAGTCTAGTACAGCCTATTCCAGCCATATCCAGCCTAGTATAGCCTAGTACAGCCATCTAACTATCCCCCCTCTCCTAGTCTATTCCCCCACTAGAATAGACTAGGCTAGACTTGGGTGTACTAGGCTGTACTAAACTCTACTGGGCTCTATTAGGCTGTACTATGCTCTAGTAGGCTGTGTTGTGCTAGGCTGTACTAGGCTCTAGTAGGCCGTACGAGATAGTACTGATAGCCTAGAAACGTTCATGTAAAACTATTGGTCATGCACACAAACTCTTGTACAAACTATTGCCTGTGTACACAGTGGTTAGTCTCAAGTGTGAGGAGCCCCAGGGCTGACAAGAGCCTAGTCCCGCCTAATAGAGCCATTTTTATTTCACTTGTCACAAAAAGTATATTCCATATTCCATATATTCCATTAATGTATCACTACTGTTGCACCAACAAGGATTAAGCGTTCACCTGGATTAAATCAAGGTTTATCAGTTAATCTAGCAGCACACACACATATCTGGTTTAGAGTTATGCCAAAAATAATAATCAGGTCCACAAGTCAAGTACATTCGACAAAGCAGGAGAGAGGTGACAACAGGAATCTGGATCAACCTTTTTATTTCCAAATAACATTCATTATGCTGCTTGCTTTGCCGTAGTTAATATAACACTTGGCTACATTAAAAACCTACCATGACAGAGAATATTTAAGTAAATATTTGAGTAAATTTAACCAGGAGTACTCTTTACTCTTAATCAAGTACTGGGGTCGAGTACTCTGTCCACCTCTGCTGAGTACCACCTTCTCCAAGTAAGCTACCACCATTATGACTGATGTTAAAATACAGTAGCGTAGTCCTACCCAATCCTATTCAGCTATACTACAGGATACAGATAGGTAGGGACATCTGGGCACCTCGATGTAAACTTGCCTATTTTGTCCAAAATGTTAAAAAATAAAATATTTGAAAAATGGTCTTAAGTATAGTAATTTATCTTTAACTTCTAGTTTATGCCCCCAAATGGCTGGATATACAGGTTTTGAATTGTAGAAATATTAGACCTTAATTGTCAAATGTTTAAGCATGTTCTAATCATGTATACTTTACTTTAGACCAGGGGTCTTCAACAAGGGGTCCGGGACCCCTAAGGGATCCTCAGAGCTACTATAGGGGGTCCGCCAAATCTTTATGTGATAGGATGTCTTTTTTTTTACATTAACCACTTGAACCCTATCCACCTGTTTCCTAGGCTTGTGTTTTCCACTTCCTGTCGGATTTCATTGGATATCATTAGTCATCTGACCGGTTTCATTGGATTTCATTGGATTTCATTGGATCAAAAGACAGGAAGTGGAACACAGTGAAAAGCCTAGGAAACAGGTGGATAGCATCCCTATTCTCAGGAGACCATTAGCCGAAAATAGCAGATCTACAAGTTCAAAACGCCTCGCGCTGCAAAGCGTTGTGAGCTTGTAGATTGGCTATTTTCGGCAAAGATGTTTGGTGCATTGGGAAAACGGCGCAAATCAAGTACTAAGTAGCCTAATGAAGGTTTAAGTGGTTAAATGTCTGAAATTAACAAAAAACATTAATCTTCAACACTACAATCAGAGAGCCGTGCGCCTTTGGAACCTCAACCTCTTAGGAACAACTCACGGC
Source organism: Gymnoscopelus microlampas (assembly GCF_963454915.1). Classification (NCBI taxonomy): domain Eukaryota; kingdom Metazoa; phylum Chordata; class Actinopteri; order Myctophiformes; family Myctophidae; genus Gymnoscopelus; species Gymnoscopelus microlampas. The sequence continues at coordinate 43,422,329 of NC_139958.1, forward strand.
CAAAGCACTGCTCCACTTCTCTCCCAACTTGCTACAAAAATCGCTCATGCAAAAGTATATAACTACTTTATTTTCAACCTTCACATGCGTCTCCTTTTATAATAATCATAAAGTGTCATAAAGTGTTATCTATTTCTGCTCGCAATTTACTTCCGGATGGTCCATCTCAACAGCCAATCATCTGCGACACAGTGAGCACCCTTTCACGTTGCCAAGACATTGCCACGTCCGTGAAACGGGCGAGAAACAAGCGCTGGCGTGCGCTCTATGCAAACGAGCCCAAAAGCGTGACCAAATAAGCCCACCATCGCTTATACAATAAACAAACCTGGCAACGCAGCTGGGAGGGGGGAGAGAGAGATACACGGAAAGAGCCAAAGAGGGACACAGAGAGAGCCAGAGAGAGAGCGCTACACAGAGACACAGAGACAGAGCAAGACACAGCGAAAGACACACACGGAGAAAAAAAATACACAACCGGGAGGGAAGGAAGGGAGGGAGGGGAGAAACACGGCGTAGTGGACACTACGTCAACTAGCCGAACAGAAGCGCGTGCGTGGGTGGGTGTGGGTGTGTGTGCGTGAGTGTGGAACGCGTGCGCACACGCGCACAAACACACACACACACACACACACACACACACACACACACACACACACACACACACACACACACACACACACACACACACACACACACACACACACACACACACAGGGGGAGAGACGCAGCCAGAGACGGGGAGAGAGTGACACCACGTCTGTGTGTGTGTGTGTGTGTGTGTGTGTGTGTGTGTGTGTGTGTGTGTGTGTGTGTGTGTGTGTGTGTGTGTGTGTGTGTGTGTGTGTGTGTGTCTGTCTGTTTGGTGGGGGTGGGGCGGGGGGGACAGCCATGCGCGCACACAGGGAGAGGGAGAGAGAGAGACAGAATAGTGAGCCAAACACGGCGAGAGAGAATTTTCGCTGACGGACAGAGAGAGACAGAGAGGGAGAGAGAGAGAGGAAGAGAGGGAGGGAGGGAAAGAGAGAGAGAGGGAAAGAGGGAGAGAGAGAGGGCCAGAGGGGAGAGAGAGAGAGAGACAAGGAGATGGAGAGAGAGGGAGGACGGTAGCCTGGGACCAGACGAATCTGCGAGTGCAAAAAAAAATTGCACTCTGGGATTTGGGTCTGGCACCGCTCCATAGAGAATCCATTTCCTGTCCCAGAAGACCTGGGGCACCAATCAGGGCCCAGTATTCGAATATGGGCGACTGAGATTGGTAGTTGGTTGTAGGTCTAACCAATTGCGTCGAGGGACATTGTTTTGATCCCGCCCCTTGGGAAACAAAACGTCCTCATGGAAGCACCAGACTCATATCCACGCAGTGATATAGTCTAGCTACGCCAGGCTAGGAGGACGGCAGGACGCGATGCGTTGTTGCCTTGCAGAAGTGTGTGTGTGTGCGTGTGCGTGTGTGTGTGTGCGTGTGCGCGCGCGCGTGTGTGTGTGTGTGTGTGACACAATCCAGACAGAGACGGGGAGGGCCAGAAAGACAGAGAGGCAGACAGAGAGAGAAACAAGCATTTGTCCTATACTAACATAAAGCCATGTGTTTCACTAAGCACACTATCCCTTAGCTCCATTAAGAACCTCACACGTACATTATAGCGGAGTGAGAGGTTCTTAATGGAGCTAACTATCCCTACTAATAGTAGCTACTAGCTCACGCTCACGTCCTCCTGTGGCACATTAAGGTTCCACGGTTACACTGGGTACATCCACACATGTCAAGTTGCCGTACGGACGCCGGAAGTCCCATCCACTCCCATGTTAAGTTTAAAACTGGAAGTACAGGTTCCCTTTTTTTAAAACATGGGAGTGGACGGGACTTCCGGCGTCCGTACGGCAACTTGACGGAGATGTGTGGATCTACCCACTGTGTGTGTGTGTGTGTGTGTGTGTGTGTGTGTGTGTGTGTGTGTGTGTGTGTGTGTATATATATATATACACACACACACACACACACACACACACACACACACACACACACACACACACACACACACACACACACACACGTCCAGTAAAGTACAAATGCCTCAAAAAGTGCAGTAATTGAGCACATGTACTTATTTACTCACCTCTGTAATTTAATTCATGAATCCCAGGTACCATTCTCTTTTGGACTCCTCTTAGGACATGATTATGTCTCCTACAGACTACGGTACTTTACAGGTCATGGTCCCACTGGCCCTCATGACGCTACGCCAGGGATCTGCGCTGCCAAGTGGGCGCTACATGGCGCTACATGGCCATACGGCCTGCGCAGTGTGAGGCCCGCGTTGCAATCTGCAACACAATTTTATACAATATGTAGTGGGGGTCCCTGCTGCATCTCTCTCTCTAGTCTCAGCTAAGGGGACCTTGGCCTGAAAAATGTTGAAGACCCCTGCATTAGACCATTTCCCCAAAACATTTTTTACAGTTTGAACAAAATAGCCAATTTTACATCAAGGTGCCCAGATGTCCGTAGTGCCCACCTATCCTGTTACCATACTACTGACAGACAGACAGACAGACAGACACAGCAAGAGATGGCATTAACATATCTTGCTGTAAACAAAAGTATAATACATTGTAAAGTTAAGTAAAAGTCCTGTATTCAAGCTTTTACTTCGGTAAAAGTAGAAACGTTTAGGCATCAAATGGAAATACTCAAGTAAAGTAAAACTACCTAAAGGCCCATAATTGAATGTGGTCTACAGTAGGCCTAACTATAGTACAGGCTGACTTGATTTAATTTGATTTTGAATATATGTAGTATTTTAAAATTCGTGCTTACCGTATTACTGTCTACAGAGTTTGTCTTTGAAGAAACAAATGTCCAGACTCTAAGCGTCGTCAACATGGAGGACTGAGAAGTGATTCCTGTAAATGAAGAACACTCCTCTTTCTGACTGCTGCTCTGAAGGAGCACAACAGGAAGCGAGAGCAACATCATCACATGCACACATCTAACCACAAGAAAGCATAGTTCCTCTAGAAGAGAGTGTTGCTGTTCAAACTAGGTGTTATGTAATAAGGTGTACGAAAATAAACTATATTTAATAATAAGCTTACTGCCACCAGATGTGGTTAAATGTAATGTTTCATATCACCTGTTTGTCTTGAAAAACTATAGAGAGGAGTGTGTGCACATACTTATTGTAGTTATCAAGGAAATGCAGTAACCTATAGAGAATAGTATGCAATGTTTGTGTGGTGTTTAGTACTCTAGTGTATTTAGTGGTAGGCCTACCCATTCCTCCTTTGATTGATTGAATATTTTATTAGGCAAAAAATGTAAAACAGCGCAGTTACATTTAAAATACTTTGTCTAACAGGTCCGCTCATGAAAGTCCTTGCGGTCTTGTTTCCAATGAGGGCCTTGGTATTCAACTCATAGACATAGTGGCACCACAGTTCGAATATCAATACAACAAAAACAGAAAAAGATGACATTATGTACAACAACAAATAAAAAAAGGGGGGGGGGGGGGGGGGGGTATGTACAAAACCGTCAAACGGGAAAATGGTACTACCTCCTCTTTTGGCCTCCTGAAAGTTGAGTTTTTAAGGCTCTTTTAAATGAGCCCAGCGAACTGCATTTTTTGAGGGATGGGGTTAGACTATTCCAATCCTGGGTGCCAGTGCTGTAGAAGGAGAATTTGCCCATGTTTGTTTTATGGGTGGGTGGTACCAAATTGTTGTTAACACTCCCTCTAGTATTGTGTCGCTAACTTTTTGGAGGTATTTACTCAGAAATGCGTGAATAGGGGGCATATCGGGCAAATTTGCATTTACAATTTTGAAGACCAGTCCCATTTTTAGTTGGTTTGACAAGACGTTTTTAGTCTCTCTCTCTCTCTCTCTCTCTCTCTCTCTCTCTCTCTCTCTCTCTCTCTCTCTCTCTCTCTCTCTCTCTCTCTCTCTCTCTCTCTCTCTCTCTCTCTGGCAATGACTGGAGTCAAATCGATTCATGCTCATAATTAATTTTATTTGGGCTGACAGATGTTTTAACTAACCAGTAACGCTCCTGAGGTGCTGCTTTCTGTGTCCCCAGGATGAATCGTCGGAACAGCGCCTGGCTTCAGTATTTTCCTTTTTGCAAATCCCATATTGACTTGGACTAAGTTGGTGAAGCAGTCATCAACAAAATGGGAACTACACACAGAGGGCTGAGGGAATCACCCTGTCTTTATAATTAAAATTAAACCATTGATCACGTTTGTCCCTGTCAACTGCTAAACTGTGAATGTTTGACAGCTGTCACACAGCAGCTAGGCACAGAGCAACCTAGCTTTGCACGTTACCAACTAGCATCGCATGCTTCCAGCTAGCTTAGCCGGTTGCTACTGATTAACTTTGCAAGCTACTGCTACTACCCCGCTTTGCACGCTGCAGTTAGCCACAACCTAACATCGAGCAAACACATCAGCATCGCCTGCTTGTCGTGCTGTTCTCCGGTACTAACTTTGCAAGTTTGTTCTTCCACTCATCTTCCTCATCTCAACGGACGATAAGGCATTCTGTATGGTATGCAGAATGACTGAACCCAGGTTTCTTAAGAAGCGGGCCAAGAGGTTTGACAAGAAGTCTGACCCACTCGCAGAGGAGTCCATGGCAGTCGAACCAGCGGAGGACGGACCCCCCACCCGACTGCTGCAAGACGTCTCCCCCACACTGAGCTGGAGCACTCAGATGGATGCTGTTGACCCGATCCTGGACGCAGATCATGTGTTCGACCCCGTAATTGGGGTGCAGTACGTTAGTCCGACAGCGCATTCCTCCGACAGCGCAGCGCTCCGACGTTTCAATACTAAACCCGAACCAAACCCGCACCCTAACCGCACGCGGATGCCACATAGTTGGAGAAAAGGTCTGTCGGATTATCGCATGCCTCCCCCGTAATTGATAGTAATGGCAGTTCAGAGGGAACCCGCGCCCGCCCCGCCCGTCAATAATCAGATCCGTAGACCGACCTGTCACCCGTGATTATTTCGAAATACGAACCAGACCCGCCCCGCCCGTCAAATACTGGTTGTCCGCCCGTTTACCCGTGATTACCTGTCAGGATGTGATCAGAATCCAGCCAATAAATTGTCTGGAAGTGTATACGTAATGCTTCTGTGATCACGCCAGAGGGTGATCTCCCTTGCGAGACATCTCGCTCATATTACTTTTCCCCCCACTGATTATTATATTATACTACTCCCAATGCACTTGCTTATAATGTTTATAATTGCTTATAATCCGTTTATGTCATCCACATGACGAGGCAAAAACTGAGTTTTTTAAAATGTAAACTGTGGCCGGAGTTCTCAAAAAGATTAGTTTTCATGGGCCAAAACGCGTTTGCGTGTGGACGAACCCCCCCCAAACGCATATAAAAAGCTATGTTTAAAAAAAATACCTGTGCACATATGGACGGAGCCTTAGACTGTGGTTGTACCGGTCAGCTCCAAGTACAACAGTATCAGACTGTTTGTACCGGTCAGCTCTCAGTACAATAGTATTAGACTGATTGTGCTGTTCAGCTCCCAGTACATCAGTATTAGACTGATTGTACTGGTCAGCTCCCAGTACAACAGTATCAGGCTGGTCAGACTCCAAGGGTCTGATCCAGAATGGACAACATCACATCTGACACCCTGGTGCAAAGTTCTGCCCTTAAAATAGAACCCTAAAGGTCTAGAACAGGGGTGGGCAAACCTTTTGGCCATGAAATATATTTAGCCTTTTTTTTCTTTCTTTTGAGTGGTGAGAGCTGCCAGACACCAGTCTGTCAGCAGGGAGTGTTGGCGGGAGGAGTAGGACGGATCGAGGCTCTGCGTCTTGCCGGTGGGGACTCCTCAACGGCAGGTGAGTCAGTAGGATACAACAGCAGTGACCACACACAGAAACGTGTGTGGAGGAATTAATTGACATTGACTAAAGTAGAGAGAAAAATGGATAAAAAAGAGAGAGAGAAAGACATGCTGATGATAGCACTTGACTTGCTCCATTTTCATACGGAACACATGGTTGATATTTCAGTTCCTTATTTTTATGTTTCTCAGCTCACTGTCTGCTGTAAATATCTAGTCACATGTTTTGTGGTCTTTCCAAGTTCCCTTTCTTCACCAGCATGGTTGTTGCTGATCGGACAAAAAGAATCACGCCCAGTGTGAAGAGAGTGGTGCCTTTCATGAGTACATTTCATAAAGCTATTTTTAGCCTAAGACTGCTTTAAAATAACTTTATATTGCCAGAAACATCTTATAAATATTTTAAATATTTTAAGTACTTAAAATCTATCTCCTCCTGGGATTTTTGAGCAATCTGCACGAAACGTTTAACACTTGAACTTTGGACCTATGCCGACAACACCTTGGCAGCGGATTTTCCATAAGTGAAAAAATGCAGAAGTTAGGAGCCAATGACTGTTTTTCATATAATTCAAAATGGTGGGAGAGCTAAAGGGCAGAGGTCAAAAGTCAGAGGGTGAAAGTTGTTCAGTATGAGGAGACGCATATGTGTATCCAAGTTTCATGGCTCTAGGTCAAACAGGGCATGAGTTGTACCTGTTCAAAGTTGCCATTTTCAATTGAGTGCTATAGCGCCACCTTTTGACGAAAGATTGTGAGAATTATTTCTTGATCGTTTTTCATGACCATCTACCATATGGCCGAGTTTCGTAAAAAGCGACAGCACGGTTCACCCAGAACTGCGAAAAGTGGCAGAAGAAGAAAAAAGATGCAAATCTTAAAACTGGTCCAGAGCTGAGAGCTCTGGCCCCGTAATAATATCACTTACCCTACCTTTAAGTATATGTTGGTGCTAAATACGTTAGGTACTTTTCCTCCAGTAAAAATTCCAATACAGGACTTTTAACTTAAAGGGAAATGTACTTGCGACCCATCAAAATGTGTCCGTGACCGAAAGATGGGTCCAGACCCACTGTTTGGGAAACACTGACCTAACCCTTCCCGTGTCCTCTCTTCTCATATAGCCCCTCCTTGAAGTTCCAGTCAAACCCTTAACCCGTGTCCTCTCCTCTCATATAGCCACTCCTTGAAGTACCAGTCGAACCCTTAACCCGTGTCCTCTCCTCTCGTATAGCTACTCCATGCAGCTCCAGACCACGAAGCGCTCGTGCACGTGCTGTCAGGAGGTGTCTACGTCAAAACGCTATGCCCAGCTCTCCTGCGCCAACGGCACGGAGCTGACCTTCGCCTACACCCACATCCACACCTGTGCCTGTCTGAAAACAGAGTCCAGGGTGCTGGGCCTGATTGGGACTCAGCATAAAATCCACTTTTGCCCTCGGTTTATTTATGCAAAGGTGTGTGTGTGTGTGTGTGTGTGTGTGTGTGTGTGTGTGTGTGTGTGTGTGTGTGTGTGTGTGTGTGTGTGTGTCAGGGATTCCCTTAGCCGGTATTTACCGGCCATTGACTGGTAAAATGTTTAATTGGCCGGTAAATATAAACATCACCGGCCACCGTGGCCGGTTGGGAAAATGCTGTTATTAGGCTATTTTATCATTTAAGCCTATTATTAAAATTATTATTTGCATAAAGTAGTTGGCTACAACCGTACAATCATAATCATTTAAAGTTTATATCATGATCTGACTGTGTGGTTTAATTCCGACAGCCTGCTCTGCTGCTGCTGTGCGCTGCAGTTATAGAATAGCCTACTCGTACGATGGTGTCGCGCGTTGAACATATCAGAGCTACAAGCTCACAGCACGTCGCAACGCGCCGCGTTGTGAGCTTGTATGTCTGCTATTTTGAGCACAGCTGAGAGACACAGACACAGCCTCCTGATCAGCGCTGAGTAGGGTGGCTCTGGCTCGCTCGGGTGTTGATAAACAGAACCAGGATTTTCCGAGGTGATAGAATCTGAACCAAGCCGGACCCAATTGTCGATAAAGGGACCCGAACACGTGTGGGTCGTGGTCGTGGATATTATGCAAGCAAAGTGACTGTATGTCTGCAATGGATAAAGTGGTGAAAGTTGGTGAAAGCAACTATAGAGGCAAGTAATCAACCTCGCGCAAGGCCACATCATGACATATATAATTAACGTTAACAAAACAAAACAAAACCTACTTTTGCATATCAAGGTTGAATGAGAATCGATGTAAAGCCCAAAATATATATTAATTTGTTTATACTGTGCGACGGTGTTGCGCAGGGAAACCACAGCCCGCAGGGTAATTAGGACTCGCCCCAAAACACCCTCGCCCCCATTTTTCAGTCGGACCAGCGGTTCTTGTATTCTTGTTGTTTTACTGAGGATAAGGGTAGAAATAGGTTTAGGATTAGGTATAGTTTTACTGAGGTTAAGATTAGGAATAAGGTTAGGGTTAGGCATAGTTTACTGATATGTTTAGGAACACCAGGCTAATACCGCCGGATTTTCCCCGGGGCAACTGTGTTTTGGGGCGAGCCGCGAGCGGGCGTTTTGGTATTCGTCTAGCAGCAGTATGTATGCAGACACGCATGTGACGTTAATTATAATATGGCCGGTAAATGTATTCTTTGGCCGGTAAAATATAATCCTGCAGGCCATGGTGGCCTGCCCAAAAAATGCCTAGCGGAAACCCTGTGTGTGTGTGTGTGTGTGTGTGTGTGTGTGTGTGTGTGTGTGTGTGTGTGTGTGTGTGTGTGTGTTCTCTCTATGTGTGTGTGTGTTGTTACAGTAGTTTACATATTTGCTAAAGGCAAGGCCTCCCCAGGGTGATGGGGTAGGAATAAAAATTAAAACAACACTTTCAAGTATACAAAATGAAACGCAATGGTATAAACCAGCAATCCAAATAAAAAAATATTAGAAATGTGCAGTACCTAAGTAGTGAAAGGGTGCCAGGAGTTATCAACCTAGAAGTCTTTCATTTAATATTGACACAATGAAAAAATAAGTTTAACTTTTGTATACTTGATTTTCTGAAGGGACAAAGCAATGGTGGATCAGAGGACTGGAATGGCGCTATTCACAGCACAAAGCAGAACGAACTATTTCATTCAAACGTGCGTGGGAATTGAAATGTGGAAGCAGGGCTGCAGTCAGAAGGTGATCCGAACCCTCAACCACATGGGTGTGTCGATCGGAGTCAAAGGCACAAGGACAGCCGTAGATACATTACAACTAGGCCATGATGACAACATCAAAGAATGGGGGAAAAAAAAATATTTTGGAAACATTTTAACATCACAAATCTTGCATGGGGGTCCCTGGCACAACTTACAGGCAGATGAGGGTCCGTGGACAAATACATTCTAATTTATATATTTTTTACATATTAATGTATATACATAAATATGAATTTATAGAAATACATGACATGACATGAAAATGTTTGAGGAGCACTTATTTAGAGGAAACAGGAACCATCAACATGAACCTGACCACAACTTCAACCTGAAGAAATGATTAATCCTCTCAGGTCTTCACAAGACTTTACTGTATCTCTCTGTTTGTGAGGTTGTTTATGACCGGTTGTTAATTTAACAAACCAATCCAAATTTAAAAAAAAATGTTTTAGATTTTTTTTTAAATAAAATCAAGTTAAGCAACTCACAGAGAAAGAGGTTTGGAGGAATCTCTGTGTCAGCACGAGTTTGAAGTGCTTTTGTGGTTGCTGACAGGCCAATGTCATGAGGAATACACGTATAGGCCTAGTGTTGGGGTTAACAATACAATTATTTAGACAGTATAGCAGTTCTGTAGTGTCCCTTAAGTAAGAGGGCAGATTTGTAACAATGTCCTTGAGAAAGAAATCAACACATTTGGACAGAGTGTCTGATCCAATGCTGCTGGTAATAGGTCTGAGTGGGGGTTTGGTGGGATTTTTATGCACTTTAGGGAGCCCATAAATTACAGGTGTGACTGGATAGGCAACTGTGAGATATTCAAATTCACCTTTTGAGATCCAATTATTGTCTAGGCCATGTTTCAGAAGACTATCGATCTCAGCCTTAATGGTTATAGTTATAGGATTATGTTGTAATAAATTGTATGAACCAGATTGCTCTAGGTGATTGGTAATCTCTGAGTTGTAGTATACCTTGTCTAAAATGCAAATCGATCCCCCTTTGTCAGCAGGTTTTATGATGATGTCCTTGTGGTCCTGGAGCTCCTTGAGTTCGTGTTGTTCTTCTGTAGACAGATTATGGTAGTTAGGGCCTTATACTAACCACTTTAGGGATGGCAGATATACAAGCGCACAACGTGTTGTAGATCTGCCATTTTCAAAAGATTTGTATAAGTTTTGAAAACTTGTGAAATGGTCAATTCTACGTAATGAGTACTTTTACTTTTGATACTTTAAGTATATTTTGATGCCAATGCCTACTAAGCCCTCTTCAGCCACACACTAGTGACAAGTTGGTTTGCACACAAACAATAAACCTAAAATAACCAAACAAAATAACAAAATAACCAAGCTTCTCCTAACAAAACAAAAGGACAACATTAATAACCGATCAATGATTTTTAAAACAAACAAAAACTACACTATAAGCAGCACAATATATGTTCGCCTTATACCTCTATTGGATATAGCCACACTAAAACAATCATAAACGCCACGTTATCATCCACGCTCCTTAGCGGATCCTAATATGGTGGTATAAGCAATATTCATGTCATACTATACATTTATTTATTTACTTGCAATATAGGGAAATATGGTTTGCTTAGACAGGCTGTTCGGCTGCAGCATATATAAATTAGACCCTCCAGAAAAATGCGATTATGCGATCGCAGAATTTACCGCTTAATCAGCAAAATGGCACATAATTATGCAGAGGTAACGTTTTTTCAAAAAGGCCGCATCGCATAATATGCACATCGCATAATTATGCGCATTGCATCGCATAATATGCGCTTCGCATCGCATATTTCGTAACTTTTCACATATTTCACATTTTTCACAACTTTTAGCATATCGCATATTTCGCATATTGCCGCATATTTCACAACTCTCCGCATATTTCGCAACTTCCCGCAATTTCACTGCATAAAATTGCAAAAAACCCACATATTTCATTGCATAATCAAGGATTTTTGCCCGCGTTTTTCTGGAGGGTCTAATAAATGGTGAGGGGCATGTGAATTAATGTAATATGTGTGGGACGCTAACTGGAAGGCTCGCCCCAAAACACACTCGCCCCCATTTTGTCCGTGGACCGCTCCCCCCCAGCAGTTCTTGTATTCTTGCATTTGTTTTAGGATAAGGTTTGGAATACATTAAGGATTAGGCAGAGTTTTACTGAGGTTAAGTTTAGGAATAAGGTTAGGTTTAGGCATAGTTTTACAGAATTTACGCTTAGGAATAAGTTTAGGGTTAGGCATAGTTTGACTGAGTTTATGTTTAGGAATAAGGTTAGGGTTAGGTTAGGTATAGTTTACTGAGGCTACTGTACGTTTAGGAATACCTGCTGGCGACCGTTCCGAGGTCGCCGGATTTGACCCGTGGCGATCGTGTTTTGGGGCGTGCGTTCTTGTATGCTGTGGGACAAGGCATTTCATACCACAAAGCAGCCCCGATTGGAACCTCAGTCTCCACAATAGCTCCGAGATGAGGTTTCTCTGCATTGAGCCAAAATAGTCAGTAAAATACATTTGAAACAACCGTTGAAATCGCTTATTTAGTCAGCCTATGTGCCATGTTTGCTCATTGCAGCCAAATCGGGCAAAGTAGCCTACTGACACCTGCGGTGGGGGGTTCCCCGGGGTTGAATGGGAAACATGGAACAGGCTGATGGAACCAAATGGACCCGTAAGGCCCCATTTTTTTGCCAGGCACCTGCCTGACAATCGCGCTGGGACAGTTTGTTTAGTTTTGGACCACAATTCTTACAGTATATGAGACGATTCTGACCCAATGTTATTCTCGATAGAGAAATGACCTCCGTGACCCAGGCGATGAACGAGTGGCGTCAGGACTTCGGTACTCTATTGCAGTGGATTTCAACCGTTTTTATGTCAAGGATCCCCATATTGACTGCGGACCCCCATTTGAAAAGATATACCAGGGACCCCCATAAGAGAAGACTATTTTTTACGGATCTGGCAGTGATTCTCAACCATTTTAAGTTCAAGGACCCCCAGTTTGACATGCATTAGGCTACGGACCCCCATTGCAAGGGCTGCAATTTATATTGTAAAATCGATTTAACTCAGGGTCTTGTGTGTCTGAGTTACAGACACATAAGACCTTTATGATAAGGGTCCATTTGGTTCCTAAATATCTATCATTTAGCTGGGGACCCCCTGGAACCTCAAGGACCTGCCATCATGTCTTCTTTCATGTCTCTCTCTCTCCTTTGTTTTCCATTTTGACCAATTCATGCAGGCTAATTCTGACTTTGACCTTGACTGTGACCTTGATCTTCAACGTACTCGACACAAAGGTTATGCATTGCTTGAAGTTGTTATTTCTTTTCTTGTTGCTTGTCCGTGTGCACGTGCGAGTTGTACAGCATGTCTGTGCATACCGTACAGACATACTGTACAACCCAGCAAGGCAATAAGCAGGATTTCTACATCGGGATTATTATTATTATAACAACCTACAATTAGATGGCTGACGAAACCCATGGTGGTAAATGTACTCAAATGTTTTACTTAAGTAATCAATACTGCAGTATTAGAAATACTCTGTTACTAGTAAAAGTCCAGAATTCTAACTTAACTACTTGAGTAAAAGTACCCTACTAAAGTATTGGCATAAAAATATAATGAAAGTACCAAAAGTAAAAGTAACCATTATGCAGAATTTCCCATAAAATGTATATGCATATTTAGAAAATAGCAGATCTACAAGCTCACAATTCGTCGCATACATGGGCAATTGGCGGCCCGGGGGCCACATGCGGCCCACACCTTCACTTAATGCTGCTCGCAGGTTAATATCGGAATACTGATGTATTATTGATTTCAGCTGTTACAATTCCAAACATGCAAACATGACCCGCTTAAATTACTTCAGTCTATATTAGTAGCTTAATGGCTAGTATTAAAATTCTATTGTCTTTTTTATGTCCAATGTATTTGTATTTAAGTTCATAAAGTTAAAGAGCACGTAAAGTGAATTAAGCTATTTGTTTATATTATACATGAAAAAATTGGAACTTTATTTTACAGCGTTATGAAATAAGACCACTTTATGTTTTTTGAATAAAATCTGGGGTAGTATATTCTGGGCGGGATTAAAATATCACCTGTGTACGCACCACGGTGATACTGTAATATGTAATGAGCCTACTGTACTATCATACTGTACATCAAGTCAGTTATCCGGTGCAGAAGAGATGGTGACAGACATCATAGGACTCCTCCGTCTCCACACGTGTTCACCTCCAGTGAAGATGATCACCCATCTTCCAGACTGACACATGACACATGATTCAGTATTATGAGCACTTTTTGCTATTTTACTATATGCATTTTACTTTTATTTCACAAAATTACACTACTGTAGTTGCACTTGTATAGTTGCAAAAACATACAAAAAGGTAGATGGGATTCTTTTGCTTTTCGAAAAGGTACCTGAAAAATATGCTTCTTTGCTGTGTCAAAACAGGCCAAATATTTGCCCAGAAGTACGGAAAAAACAAAAATAACATCACCCACGAGGCAGACTGGCTCATACCTCATCTGCGGCAGGGTAAAACTGCTGGGAAGGTGATCATTTACTGCCGGTAGGTGACATTTTAATAGGATTTCTATAATAATACTTTTAATTTGGTTGAAAATAAATATATATTCATTTTATACCTGGTAAACCGACAGTAAATTGTCTTCAATAACGGAGTGAACCATTACAGAATGTAACTATTTGATTACAAGGTCATTAAATGTGCTATATTGAATAATATATAAAAAAATATATATATTAACGGTTTTATTTTTAAAGGACCATCTCTGACGTTCAGAACGTCTATGGGCACGTCATGAAGGAGCTGGGGAAAGATGCCTGGCTGTCAGAGGAACACACAGTGCACACCAGGATTGTGCAAATGTTCCACGGTCACGTTTCAGACAACTGTCAGAGAAGGATACTGTCTTCCTTCGTTCAACAGGAAACACATGTGAGGTGTGTGGTTGCCACTGTGGCTTTTGGGCTTGGGGTACAGGTGCCTGATGTACGCCACGTCCTGCATTGGGGCCCGGCTGGCAACATCTTGAACTACTGGCAAGAGGTAGGACGCTGTGCTCGTGACGGTGACGGTAACAGTCTTCCATGCCGACATCTCGCCACTCCGACTAGTGGCTTCCGCGTGCGGTTAGGGTTAGGGTGAGGGTTAGGTATAGGGTTCGTTAACGTCGGAAAGGCGACATGTCGGAAAGCCGCCATGTAACCGACGGTGACGTAGGAAAAGCCGTCACGTACCTGTACCCTGGGTCAGTAAACAAGTCCTATATAGATGAAAAAATGATTGCAATGCTGGAGGAGATCCAAACCGGCAGTTGCATCAGGAAGTGTATCTTCCAATATTTACATGTAACCGGAATGTGCACAGACTATAGCCAGTTTTGTGAACGCCAGGGTTGCTGCTCTGTTTGCCACACACGACTGCATAGCTAAGTGTAAGTAATGTAAATATTTTTTCTTTTTCATTGTCTGCAATATATATTTTTTTTTTACTTCTTTAAGAACATCTTTAAACTTACACATTTTTAATATAAAGGCAGCCTTGGTTGTGAATATAACTATTATTGTTCTAAGGAAATGTACATTTTGACATCTATTTATTTTTATTGTACCTGTTTATTTTGTGTGTATGTCTGTTTCATGAAAAAAAAGAAACCCATATATGTGAACAGAAAATGCATATTTGTATCCTGTGCTTCACAATAAAAATATTTGAAACTAATCTGAAAAATTGTTTTATGCAATTTGCCTTATTTAAAGTATAGTCTAATACATTGGTTCTCAAAGTGGGGTCCGGGGACCCCCAGGGGTACTTGAGGGGGTTCCAGGGGGTCCCCAGCTAAATGATGGATAGGAACTAAATGGACCCTTATGGGTCTGTAACTCTGAGAGCGTACAAATGGAACCAAATGGACCCTAACGGGTCCATTTGGTTCCATTTGTACACGCTCAGAGTTATATTAACATTGATTTTAAAATATGAATTGGGGTCCCAGAGATATAAATGCCATTAAATGGGGGTCCGTAGCCCTAATGCATGTCAAACTGGGGGTCATTGAAATGAAAATGGATGAGAATCACTGCTAGAGCCATAAAAATCTTCTCTTATGGTCCCTGGCTTATCTTTTCAAATGGGGGTCCGCGGGCAAATAAGTGTCAATTTGGGGGTCCTTGACATGAAAAAGTTTGAGAACCACTGGTCTAATAAGTCTACTTATATAATAAGTATACTTTAAGTCAATATAAGGGTACCAAGGGACATTTCGTTGACATTGATCGCTCGAGACAAATAGTTTCATTTTGTAGATTTTGGTTATTTTATTTAAAAAAAAGGGAGTCACAGTTTGGGTTGGCATAATTACGCGACTGGTTGTAAACCACAAAAGACATCCCAGTCATCGAGATTCTCAGCCAGCATCCTCATCTTCCTCGCCATCTTGATTGGGTTGACCTTTGTGTCGTACTTGAATGTCTCCAGTCCTACATGTGATCTATTTGCTACATAGTGTACCTGCCAGGGGATCTTTTCATCATTTCTGAAACAGCATACGTTCTTCTTAAACTTTGGATTCAGTCAATCTTTCATTCTCTTAAAATATAATCAATCAAAAATGCCAACTTGCGGCATAAAGCATTGTACCCAGTCACGTATTTTAAATAATGCACTTTATAGTAAGCAACACATTTTTTATTTTACCTTATTTAAAGTCATTGTTGAGGAACTCGTTGACAAGATCAAGGCCAATGTTTCCCCCTGGTCTTCCTGTGAGGTTCACTACTCGGTTCCATGTGAGGTCTTCCTCCAGGTTTTCTGGAAGCCAGCCTCCAATTCCTTCATAAAGGAAATCACATATATAAAATGTTCGTTTAGCTACCAACTCAGACAACAGAGAGTATATCACCCTATTCTATGACACGATCACTTCCAACCCTCACGACATACAACTCTATACTGACGCGGCCCCCTCCCTCGGTTTTGGTGGCTTCTACCAGGGACGGTGGTTTGCGTCAGCATGGTCACCAGAGTTCCTCGCCTTCATCCCCCCCTACCCTTCCTCAGCACTACACGAGTTATACCCAATCGTCGTGGCTGCACTTATCTGGGGCCACGAGTGGTGCCAGAAGTGTATACTCATTCACTCCGATAACCAGGCTACAGTCGATATCATTAATAAAGGCCGTTCCAACTCCCCCGACATCATGCCATTCCTCCGCCGTCTCACCTGGTCCTCCGTCAACCACAACTTTATCATCCGTGCTGCCCATATACCCGGTCACAATAACCTAATTTCAGATTCTCTCTCCCGTCTCTCCTTCCAGAGCTTTCGACAGCTGGTGCCGGACGCCGACCTCCACCCAACATCCATCCCTCCATTTTCCGAGACCATATTCATCTGAACCCCCAGCTCCGTCACCTCCTCATCCAGTCACGCCACCACATCATTAACGGATTTGCAGTAGAGACCGCCCTCTGCTCAGCCACTCACGTTCATGATCAAGTTCATCCGCGCTGCTTATCTCTCAGCCAATCAACGTAGCAATCACCACAGTATAAATACACCTGCGATTGTATCACTTACCTGTTTGATTTCGCTTGCGTTCTCAAAATGCCCTCCTCCTCCCCACCATTCCTCCATTGTTTTTGCTCTCCTAACATCTCTACCTTCTTTCCTCCAGGAGCCCCGGGGGGGGTGGGGGGGGGCAGCGTTCAGAGCAGAGGCGACAGACAGCTCCAGGGCCGAGCAACCATGGTCGTCTGGCTCCCGAGACTACACCCCCACCCTGAGTCTCGCCCCACCTCGGGCTCCTCATCAATACACACACATCTCATCTCCCTTCAATAAATACTGTTTAACTTGAGCAGAAGGTGTGGTCCCTTACTAGTGAATATACCTATAAAGTCATTGTTGAGAAACTCGTTGACAAGATCAAGGCCAATGTTTCCCCCTGGTGAGGGTTCGCTACTCGGTTCCATGTGAGGTCTTCCTGCAGGTTTTCTGGAAGCCAGCCTCCAATTCCTTCAGAAAGAAAATCAGATATATAAAATGTTGGTTTATTTACCAACTCAGACAACAGAGAGTATTTCAGTTTGTCTTTGTAAGGAAAAAAATAATAGATTTGTAATGGACAGATTAAATTGCTTTTGTCCTATTTCAAAGGTAAAACATATGTTAACTTGTTAACAAAACAAACACTTGCAAATGGTACAACAGAAAAATAAATGTATTACCCATTAGCATGTAGTGCCCATTTATGAAGTACTTTGGATGACTTTTCTGCCAGAATTGGATTAGGTCCATCTTCCAGCTGTCTACGATGGCTGGACCATCACCTTCTCAAACAGCATACCTTCTGGCCAGATGGTTCAATCCCTCCCATATCAAGGCCTTCGAGTAATTCCAGACATAGTCTTCTTCGTCTTCCCCTGGCCCAGCAACTGCACAGTCTTCTGTACAGAACTATATGTCTGTAGTAGAATATGAATAATACATGTTTATTTAGTACATCCCCACATACTGGCCCTCATTTATTAACGTGGTGCAGCCCAAATAATGGGCGTACGGCGTAATCACCGCAATTTTCGGCATTTATCAATATATCCTGACGTGGGCTTTATCCTACGGTACGCTGAGATCTCACGTCTGGTCGAGACCAGTTGTTGACGTTGGCTGCACCCGTTTATTCCATCCTAGAGCTGCGGAGCACCGTCTGACAGGCATCTCAACACTCAAAAATATATAGCCAACAACTGAATAAATAATGAAATATAAGCGAAAACATTTTCGTTAAGATTATTATTATTATTATTCATTTTAGTTCGTTCTGCATTTTTTTCGTTCTAATGTATTAGTTATAATGCTAATAATGGGCATACACCTGTCCTGACGTATTTGTTTATTTATTTGCACAAAATAAATAAACAAATAAGTCAGGTGCAGGATTGAGAAGGCTAATTATTGTTTAAGGAAAACCCAAGAAAAGATAGCACTGAAAAATATATTCAGTGACATATAAATTAATTCACTGTTTAATATTTTTGCCAATTATTATAGTTTGTATTTATTTCAGTTTAAAAAAAAAAAAGTTTGGCAATTAATAGTTTGTATTTCTTTTAGTTAACGAACAGGTTTTTTGCAAGTTGAGTTTTCTTTTATTTCGATAGTCGGTAGACCATCTCCCTTTTTTTTTTACAACAGGTGCAATAATCAGAAACGACCAATGACAAACATGAATACAGATTCAGCCACCTATTTAAACGAGCTTTGACAGTTATCAGATCTCAACAATGGCAGACCTGGCTCTTCTAGAGGAAGTCCACTTGTATGATGATGATGATGATAATAATGATGATGATGACAACGGCCAGCGCCTTCGGGCTGATCGGGTCTTTAAAGACAGAGATGACTTATTGGCAGAGAATGACGCATGGCTGATGAGTCGGTTCCGTCTACCAAGACATGTTTTAATCGAACTCTGTGCCCGATTAGATCCTCTGCTAAGGAGGGAGACAAGGTGCTCACGCGCCATTTCAGTGCCTTGCCAGGTTCTGTCCACACTGGGGTGTTTGGCCACCGGGGCCTTCCAGCGCGAGATCGGGGATAGGTCTGGCATCACACAGCCCACCATGAGTCGAATGATGCCCTCAGTGTTGGAGGCCATCAAGTCCCTCACTGAGGACTATATTCACTTTCCATTTGAGGACCACCAGCAAACCGTGATTATGAGAGAATTTTATGAGATTGCTGGGTTTCCTAATGTGGTGGGCGCGATTGATTGTACACATGTGTGTATTAAGCCACCATCGGTTAATGATTACGCGTACATCAATCGCAAAAATTATCATTCCATCAACGTGCAGGTAATTTGTGATGCCAACCTATCCCTGCTCAATGTGGTAGCCCGGTGGCCAGGGGGGTCCCATGACTCCTTATTCCAAAACAGCACACTCGGGATGCAGCTGCAGGCTGGCGCATTGCGCGGCCATGGTCATCTCCTAGGTGAGTAGTATAGGCTGTGTTTTACATATGAAATACATTCATTTGCATTTATTCCAATTACTAACATTTCGGTGGGACTCCTGTTCTAGGGGACAAGGGTTATGCCATGTCTGAATACCTGGTAACCCCAATGGCCGAACCAGAAACGCCACAGGAGCGCCGTTTCAACCAGGCGCACATACACACCCGCTCGACTGTGGAGCGGTGCATTGGGCTGTTTAAAGGTGGGATGCCCATATTGTAGTTCCATGTGTAGCTCTTTATTTTCTGCCATAATGTTTTTTTTTAATCAAATATTAACGTTTAATCCACGTCTGCTTGTGTCACAAAGGCAGATGGCTGTGTCTCAGCCAAACTGGGGGCACGCTGTTATACACACCTATCAAGGCATGCAATATTGTGCTGGCATGTGCAGTGCTGCACAATATTGCACAAGCCTACGGCGTGCCCCTGGAGGAGGACCAGCTGGTGCTGGACGACCCCATGCCCATTGACCCCCCCCCCTGGAAATCCCTACCCGAGGGCTGCACAGAGGCGGGAGGACCTCATTAGGCGTTTTTAAAATGTAAGTATTATGACCGTTAGGCCGAGATACGCTACTCAATAATAATACATTTGATTTGCACTTGCCATTTGTTGGCAAACCTCAAAGTGCTCCATCCAGGGTTTTAAAACATTGGCATAAAACAGCAAAGGCAACGAAACAACTAGGCTACATGGGACCCTATAGGCTATGTTCAATGTAAAAACAGGTAAAATCAAGGCAGACAGAAAAAACAGCTCAAGAATAATTAAGACGCTTTGCACAAGTTTCACTCAACTGGGTTGTTTTTATTCACCCTGGGAATGGGATGGATCATCAGGCTGTGTAGATCGAGTCTGCAGGAGCACGCTGCAGACCCGATCTACACTCGCCTGCAGGTTCTGGATTGATCGGTTGATCTCGGTTAATATTTCGATCATCCCGTCTTGTCGTTCCAGGACCGCAGCTGTCACGACCTGGGCCCGTTCGGCAGCAGGGACAGAGCACGGGCGCGCTCTCCCACCGCGCGCCCCCCCTCCACTGCTGGCTGCTGGTGCCTAACCACGGGCGCGCTCTCTCACCGCGTGCCCCCCCTCCCTCTCCACTGCTGACCGGTTCCACTACTGCTGCTGCTGGTGCAGTGGAGGACGGGCCCACTCTCCCACCGCGTGCCCCCCCTCCACTGCTGGCTGGTGCCGCCGCTGCTGCTGCAGCAGTGGGGAGGGAGGACGCGCGCGCTCTCCCACCGCGTGCACCCCCTCCCGCTCCACTGCTGCCAGCTGGTTCCTCCCAGTCCTCCACCACAACGGCTGCCCCCGTTGCGCCACCGCTTTGGCGAGTTTGGCTTTGGGTGCTGCAACATGCACGCTCTGAAATGACAAATTGTTTATCCCTCATTAGCAGAGGATCTAATCGGGCACAGAGTTCGATTCAAACATGCCTTGGTAGACGGAACCGACTCGTCAGCCATGCGTCATCCTCTGCCAAGAGGACATTTCTGTCTTTTAAAGACCCGATCAGCCCTAAGGCGCTGGTCGTTGTCATCATCATCATTATTATCATCATCATCATCATATGATTCTACAATGAATAAAAACCAACAAATGTAAATGTGTGAACGGTGTACTCATTTATATATATATATATATATATATATATATATGGTCCAATGATAAGCTATACTGGGATCATCATAGGCTATGAACTTACCACCATCGTCGGCAGTGTCACCCCCTGGCACGTCCAGGCCCTCCGTGGTTTCAGGTCCCATGAGGGAGGATCAGAATGGAAATAAGCTCCCGATCTCTTTCTCTCTCTCTCTATATGTATATATATATGTATATATATGTGTATGTATATATATATATATATATATATATATATATATATATATATATATATATATATATATATATATATATATATATATATATACATATATAGGCTATAATAATAATAACAATAATAATAAACTTTATTTGTATAGCAGCTTTCATGACATGCAGCTCAAAGTGCTTTACAGAGCAAGAATACAATTACAGTTCCAAATAATTTAAGAAAAATAAGAATAGCGTTTAATTAACCTGTTGCTTTGTCTCAAGTAAACAATGTCATATCAACTTACTTGACCACCACCCGTCAGCAGCTGACTCTGCCTGAGCGCTGACACCCGTTTTTTAACATTCATTTTGAGATCGCTCCATTTTTTCTTGACCTGAACGGGAGAGACCAAATTAGCGCTTTTATATAATTATTTTGGATTATTATATAAATATTGTAGGCTATAGGATATGGCATGGCATGTATTTATTTAATGTCAACATCTATATTGAAATAGAATATCAAACCTCTGCTGGTGTTCTATGGTCCAATGCCACGCTGTTGACATTTTCCGTGACTTGCTTCCACACCTTAGTTTTTAGAGTGGTTTTAATGCCACTCTGAAGGCTGCCAAACAAAATCATTCGGTTCTTTTCTACCTCAGTGGTGAGGACATCGATTTCAACTTCAGAATAGTTCCTCTTCTTAGCCGTACGTCGACCTGCCATTGTCGCAAAAAGGAGGGCGAGTCCCCAGAAACTAGAATATTTAAAGGCGTGCCAGATTGAATTCAGCCGTGACATTTATCAAGCCTAGGACGAAAGGCACGCTCGGATCAGCTGTGTAGGATGCGTTGATAAATGTGACTTCGACGTTGGTGTACGGCCGAATATATGGAAAAATATACGGCGGTTTCTACGCTGCGTTGATAAATGAGGGCCATTGTGAGTGTGTACATTATGAACATCACATCATGTGTATGATAACTTAAAAGCATACCCTCTGCACCAGGCCTATCAGATGGCAGGAGGCACGCTGTGTGGTACCATTCATATAGCTTGCAATTTTGGGCCAGCTGGCATTGCACCATTTCCCCACCCTGTCTTTCCTGACACCAGCAGTGCACGTAGGCCCAATCCTGTTCTCAGTCTGCGCTGCAAAGCCAGTCTCCCTCTGGGGCCTCAGTTAGGCCTGCACACGAGAGATGAACCCATTGCTTATTGCAAATTGAGCTGCTGCACTGTAACATGGGCTCGTCTTTGTCTGTAAATACAGAAAACATTACATGTTTAGAGGTAGGGAATGCAAAGAAGCCTTACATGTAAAGTATTTTCTGTTAAATAGGTATTGGTACCATTTAAAAAAATTTAATACCCTCTCCAAAGCGCAGTAAAGGAAAAAGTCCTCTTCATCCCTTGTTACTGCACTTGCTGAAGCAGCTACAACCAGGTCGATCTGCTTTTGATCAGGAGGCAAATTGAACGATGTAGATGGCAAGGCTTTGGAGCCATGTGAATTGTTCCGTCTTTGTTTTGGGCAGGTGTACTGGGACCTCATCAACCGTTGACATGCCACACTTTGTTGTGGCCAGCAGAGTCACATAGGCAGATGTAGCAAACTATGTTCATAAAACGGAAAATTGATTTTACAAATATGAGGAGAATTCATAATAATTCAGCATCAATAACTAGACATTTTATTGCATTTTTTTCAAAAAATGTATTCTTTGTAATTACTCACTTCCATCATGTCCCAAGAATGCTGGACTTTTGCTGAGATCTTTTTCTTTAGAGACTTGTGATTGAATTTATGCTTCAAATGTGCAATGGTCCCTCTGCTAGACTCACTTTCAGCGATAAACATTTGATCCCAAGTCTCCTATTGTACAAAAAAACATTATTAGCAAGGTAAACTTTGTACATTTGCCTTGATTTAAACTAGCTGACTTCAAGCAAGAAATAAATATTTGGGATGGGACACAGTGGCCCTCATTTATCAACGCAGCGTATAAACCGGCGTATATTTTTCCATATATTCGGCCGTACACCAACGTCGAAGTCACATTTATCAACGCATCCTACACAGCTGATCCGAGCGTACACTTGGTCCCAGCGTTGATAAATGTCACGGCTGAAACCGAGCGTCATTTAAATAACACGCCCTCAAAACGCCCCGATTTTACGACATGAAGACGAACCAGAATACGACCAAAGACATGAAAAGCCAATAAGAAATAGTTTCGCCTCGCCACACACTCACACGCACACACCCCTCTCTCTCGCTCTCTCTCGCTCTCTCGCTCTCTCTCTCACACACACACACACACATGCGCCCGCCCAACTTCGTCTTTCCGTAGCGTAGCGGTACATGAGACTCGGGCGGAATGCAGTGATTCCGTGCCGCCACGTTAATATTGGAGCGTCGGGTTTATATCCTTAACCCAGCCAGGTTGTGTAGCATACATAACTCTCTATGACATAACTCCATAACATAGGACAAGCTACTGTAAGTTTGTAGACCTCACTGTCCATGAAAAGGTGCCGTCCCGACCGCGGGACTCCCGGCGCAAAAGCACTTGTATATTTTTGAAAATAGCAGATCTACAAGCTCACAACGCGTCGCGATGCAACTGGCTTGTGAGCTTGTAGATCTGCTATTTTCAATACAGACAGATCTACAATCTTATCTGAATGACTGTTAAAGCAGTTTGTTTAAATTACTTTATAAAATGATATATTTTCACAGCGATTATTTATTAGTGTAGATATACACATTTAGGAGTGGATTATGTGTCTAGATGCCTGTCAGACAGTCAGACAATGCTGCTCCGCAGCTCTAGGATGGAATAAACGGGTGCAGCCAACGTCAACAACTGGTCTCGACCAGACGTGAGATCTCAGCGTACGGTAGGGTGAAGCCCACGTCAGGATATATTGATAAATGCCGAAAGGTGCGGTGATTACGCCGTACGCTCATTATTTGGGCTGCACCGCGTTGATAAATGAGGGCCAATGTCCTCACTAAAATTCACTAATGTGTTAAACAGAGTATAGAAATGTAAACTTTGAAACATACTGTTTTTAGATTTCACATGTTTAAAGCTTCTATCAACATCTACATAACTAACCTACAGAAAAATATTTTCTTTGTGAAACTCTTGTGGTGTAGGGATCAGTCCATCCAAGCGATCACAAGGTGTCTCGCCACCATTCCGGCTTCTCTTGCAGTGGATCATACGCTCCACACTCAGCCCATCCCCACAACACAGTGGCCCTCATTTATCAACGCAGCGTATAAACCGGCGTATATTTTTCCATATATTCGGCCGTACACCAACGTCGAAGTCACATTTTTCAACGCATCCTACACAGCTGATCCGAGCGTACACTTGGTCCCAGCGTTGATAAATGTCACGGCTGAAACGAGCGTTTACGACATGAAGAGAACCAGAATACGACCAAAGACATGAAAAGCCAATAAGAAATAGTTTCGCCTCGCCGCACACGTCTCTCTCTCTCTCTCTCTCTCTCTCTCTCTCTCTCTCTCTCTCTCTCTCTCTCTCTCTCTCTCTCTCTCTCTCTCTCTCTCTCTCTCTCTCTCTCTCTCTCTCTCTCTCTCTCTCTCTCTCTCTCTCTCTCTCTCTCTCTCTCTCTCTCTCTCTCTCTCTCTCTCTCTCTCTCTCTCTCTCACACACACACACACATGCGCCCGCCCAACTCCGTCTTTCCGTAGCGTAGCGGTACATGAGACTCGGGCGGAATGCAGTGATTCCGTGCCGCCACGTTAATATTGGAGCGTCGGGTTTATATCCTTAACCCAGCCAGGTTGTGTAGCCTACATAACTCTCTATGACATAACTCCATAATGTACCACTCGTGTCGAACAGGCAATTAGAATATATGCTACTGGGCCAAGTTATACTCTCTAGGTTTGTGAGGAGTGGTGGAAAGTAATAGACCAGAGACGAGCTTAAATGTATAATAAGCCGGCAAGTTTACTGAAGCAATAATAAAGCAAAGAGAGTATGCATACAAACAACTATTTACAAGGATGGAGGTAGGTAGACAATATTCAAAACCTTTTTGTTTGATCCCTTCCTTATTCAGAGTAGGCTTTCAGGTTTTAGACTCCTATTTTAGTTATCAACTAAATGTTTAGTTCAATCAATTCAACTAAAATCTATTTATGTTCTATTTTATGACCGGTCAGTTTTCATCTTAATTTATAGCCTATTTAAACAGGTGAGTCCTATTTATTATTTTTAAACAGGTAAGTCCCAATTTATTTTTAGCTATTTATCTTCAATGAGTTAACCCTTGTTTTTTCCTTTTTCAGGTGGACAGGTGAGTAACCTTTTAACCTCTTATTTTTCCTTTACAGGTATCCAGGTAAGAACACTTAAATGAAATCCCTTATACAGGTAACCAGTAAGTATCTTAAGATATAATAAATGAAATCCCTTTTCAAGATAATCAGTATCAAGTATCAATCAAAAGTATCCTTTTAGTCAAATCAGGTAAGTACCTTTAAACTCCCGTATTTAAACTAATTAACCTTTTTCAAGTTCAATCTTCAAAAGTAAAATAAAAATATCAAATATCAAAACAAAAACAATCAATTATCAAAAACAGTGCAATATCAAATGTTCAAATACAATATCAAAAATAACAAAATGTATTTTCTCTTTTTTTCCCTTAGGTCTGTGTTCAACTCACTCAGTAGATGAGAAAAGGTGTTCTGTTCAAAGTCTCAGTTCAAAAGTTAGTTCAATGTAATCCAACAGTGAGAGTGAGTAGTTCAGTTCAAAAAAATAATCCAATAATCCAACTCTGAGTATGAGGCAGCAGTTCAGTTTCAAGTGCTAGTTAGCTTGTTAGCTTGCAGTTAGCTTGTTAGCTTGTCTCAATGAATGAGGAATTATCCCCAATCCTACCACAGTGGTGATGATCAGATTATTTGGTTCAAACCGTGCAGGTGATCCAGATGAGATGATTCAGTTATTGTAGAAGGTTCCTTGGGTTTACTGGCTCGCCATTTGATGTCCTATGTGTGTGTGCTGTTGTCTCCAATGCCACACACACATGGAGAGGAATCCATTTTGTCTCAAACTTTTCAGAAACAAATTCCCATGCCTGTCTTCAGCTGCTAAACAGCCCAAAAGTTCGTTTTTTAGACTCAAACACTTGATAACTTTAGCTAAACACTCAAACACTCAGGTGGTGCAAAAATAATACTCAGAATCTCAAAAATAAAGCTTAAATCTGTCTTTTGTCTGACGTTTTTTATCTGTGTCACTCTCTGCTCAAAACACAGCTTGCAGGAAGAGACTCTTAAAGGGGCAGTCCACGTTTTATAGTGGGGTGCATTCTTAAAGGCAGGTGTCAAACCCGATTTTTTGACCTCACACATAAAATGTTTTTGACACATTTTAAACATTTCAGCATCATATTTTAACCTTTTAAAGATTATGTATCACTTTTAAATGAATCAGCTATTTATTGTTGCTTTTAAGGAGTAGTATTCAATACCATGAATTGACCATTAGTTTATTTAAACCACTATGACTTTTTATACAGATCTAGATGACTTTTTAAGGTTTCGAAGCCTTATTGCATTCCTTGGCTTTCACTATTATTATTATTCTTCCGCCGTTTTTGCCAGTTCTGGCCTAACCGCCTGGTCACTTCTTATGAAATTCGGCAATATGGTAGAGGGCTATGCCAAACGGCGAAAACCCGAAACTCACAACCATTGGCCAAAGGGTGGCGCTGTAGCACTCAATTGAAAATGCCAACTTTGAACAGGTACAGCTCATGCCCTGTTCGACCTACAGCCATGAAACTTCGATACACACATGCGTCTCCTCATGCCTAACAACTTTCACTGTTTGACTTTTGACCTCTGACCTTTAGATCTCCCACCATTTCGAATTCTATGAAAAGCAGTAAAAAGCAGTAAAAAGCCTACTCCTCCTGGGATTTATGAGCAATCTGTACGAAACTGTATACACATGAACTTTGGACCAATGCCGACAGACGTAACCAAGCTGATTTTCCATAAGTGAAAACGTTAAGCTTTTATAAGCCAATGAAAATTGCAGCTTTTTTTAAATTATTCATCTGCCCCTAACACATACATGCAGACTCACATTTGTTTGACACTTTGCAATATTGTAGAGGGTCCTTCCAAGTATCACTGAAACCAATCTTACTCCAATTGGTCAAAGGGGGGCGCTATAGCAATTTTTTGAAAATGCAAACTTTAAACAGGCAAAAGTCATGCCTCGTTTGGCCGACAGCCGTTAAACCTGCTTACACATGTGCCTTGACTCATGAGGAACACATGTATCACTTTGACCAGTAAGCTCTGCCCTTAGATTGTCTGCAATTTTGAGCAGTTTGAAAAACATTTAAATCCAGGATTTCTGAGCAATTTGCATGAAACTGTGTCAAATACATGTTTGAGGCCCTTTTTCACAGGTTCCGGTGTGTTGGTTCAATAGCTTGATCGCTTAATCATCTGCCTTGAAACCATAGGGTAGCCGGTTCAAATCCCACCTCAGGTAGACTTAATTATAATTGCATTGCACACAACATGACTATATCAATGAATACATGTGCAATTGTTAAAGATGACGAGAAATGCATACTTAAAAGTAGTTATTTTCAATGTATGACGTACTTCATTCGCGCTTTTGTTTTGTTTTGTTGGATTCTCCCTTTTCACTGTCTAAGGCTGTGTATTGGATAGCTCCACCAGTAGAGTGTGAGTCTCATGTGCCGAAGGTCCCTGGTTCGAATCCCACTTATTACAGTTCACATTTAAATTGCATTGTACAAAACATGACCCTGTTAATTCAGACAAGTGCAATGTTTAGACAATAACACGAAATGCTTTTGAGAGTAGTTTTTTTTATGTATGACATACTTTCTTGTGAAAATAGCCGATCTACAATCTCACACCTTTTTAGATTGTGAGCTTGTAGATCGACTATTTTCCACTATAGTTTCCATTCCGAAATATATTGAGCAGTTTGAAAAACATTTAAACCAAGGATTTCTGAGCAATTTGCGTGAAAGTGTGTCATGTGTGTGAACTCCCTTTTCACTAGTACAGGTCTGTTGGCCCAATGGCTTAATCATCTGCCTTGAAACCACAGGGTTCCTGGTTCGAATCCCACGTCATGTAGAATTCATTATAATTGCATTGCACACAACATGACTGTATCAATGAATGCATGTGCAATTGTTAACCAGTAAACTCCGCCCTTAGATTGTCTGCAATTTTGAGCAGTTTGAAAAACATTTAAATCCAGTATTTCTGAGCAATTTGCGTGAAAGTGTGTCATGTGTGTGAACTCCCTTTTCATCAGTTCGGGTCTGTTGGCCCAATGGCTTAATCATCTGCCTTGATACCAGAGCGTCGCCGGTTCAAATCTCACCTCATGCAGACCTCAACTCAATTGCATTACACACAACATGACTGTATCAATGAATAAACATGCAATTGTTAAATGAAACGCTTATTGAGAGTAGTTGTTTTCAATGTATGATGTACTTCATTCCCTCTTTTGTTTTGTTTTGTTTTGTTGGATTCTCCCTTCTCACTGACCAAGGCTGTGGATTGAATAGCTTGATCAATACAGTGTTAGTCTCATGTGCCAAAGGTCCACGGCTCAAACCCCACTTGTCACAGTTTACATTTAAATTGCATTATGCAAAACATGACCCTGTTAATTCAGACATGTGCACTTTGCTCTCTCTCTCTCTCTCTCTCTCTCTCTCTCTCTCTCTCTCTCTCTCTCTCTCTCTCTCTGTCACAGTCTGTCTGTCTGTCTGCCTGTCTGCCACTCTGTCACTGTCTGTCTGTCTGTCTGTCTGTCTGCCAGTCTGCCACTCTGTCACTGTCTGTCTGTCTGTCTGTCTGTCTGTCTGCCAGTCTGCCAGTCTGCCACTCTGTCACTCTGTCACAGTCTGTCTGTCTGCCTGTCTGCCACTCTGTCACTGTCTGTCTGTCTGCCAGTCTGCCACTCTGTCACTGTCTGTCTGTCTGTCTGCCAGTCTGCCACTCTGTCACAGTCTGTCTGTCTGTCTGCCAGTCTGCCACTCTGTCACTGTCTGTCTGTCTGCCAGTCTGCCAGTCTGCCACAGTCTGTCTGTCTGCCAGTCTGCCAGTCTGCCACTCTGTCACTGTCTGTCTGTCTGCCAGTCTGCCACTCTGCCACTCTGTCACAGTCTGTCTGTTTGTCTGTCTGCCACTCTGTCACAGTCTGCCAGTCTGCCAGTCTGTCACAGTCTGCCAGTCTGCCACTCTGTCACTGTCTGTCTGTCTGTCTGCCAGTCTGCCAGTCTGCCACAGTCTGTCTGTCTGCCAGTCTGCCAGTCTGCCACAGTCTGTCACAGTCTGCCAGTCTGCCAGTCTGCCACTCTGTCACAGTCTGCCACTCTGCCAGTCTGCCACTCTGTCAAAGTCTGCCAGTCTGCCAGTCTGCCAGTCTGCCACTCTGTCAAAGTCTGCCAGTCTGCCACTCTTGTCACAGTCTGCCAGTCTGCCATTATTCTCGAAACCGCTAATTGCTGCTTGCAGCTATATTTATTCTTTTATTTCACCCTATTTGAAACCTGGGTTACAATAACATAGGACAAGCTACTGTAAGTTTGTAGACCTCACTGTCCATGAAAAGGTGCCGTCCCGACCGCGGGACTCCCGGCGCAAAAGCGCTCGTATATTTTTGAAAATAGCAGATCTACAAGCTCACAACGCGTGGCGATGCAACGCTGGCTTGTGAGCTTGTAGATCTGCTATTTTCAATACAGACAGATCTGCAATCTTATCTGCATGACTGTTAAAGCAGTTTGTTTAAATTACTTTATAAAATGATATATTTTCACAGCGATTATTTATTAGTGTAGATATACACATTTAGGAGTGGATTATGTGTCCAGATGCTTATTAGACAGTCAGACAATGGTGCTCCGCAGGTCTAGAATGGAATAAACGGGTGCAGCCAACGTCAACAACTGGTCTCGACCAGACGTGAGATTTCAGCCTACGGTAGGATGAAGCCCACGTCAGGATATATTGATAAATGCCGAAAGGTGCGGTGATTACGCCGTATGCTCATTATTCGGGCTGCACCGCGTTGATAAATGAGGGCCAGTATGGGCAAAGGTGAACCGTCCACTATGGGTACAAACTTATGGAGGAAACTCATTATTTCAATTACTCCACTGGTTGAGCTGGGGTTTGATGACAACACACCAAGGTTGACCTTAGTGTGTTGTCAGTCCTGTGATCCACCATTGCTTTGTCCCTTCAGAAAATCAAGTATACAAATGTTAAACTTATTTTTTCATTGTGTCAATATTAAATGAAAGACTTCTAGGTTGATAGCTCCTGGCACCCTTTGACTACTTAGGTACCACACATTTCTAATATTTTTTTATTTGGATTGCTGGTTTATACCATTGCGTTTCATTTTGTATACTTTAAAGTGTTTTTGTATTTTGTATTCCTACCCCATCACCCTGAGGAGGCCTTGTCATTAACAAATATGTAAACCAACTGTCACAATGTGAGAAAAGTGTTTGAACCCAAGTGCAGAACCAGGCAGGCAGGCAGATCAAGTTCAATGATGATTTATTATCAAACTTTCAATACAAGTTGTCAATACAGCAGGACATGACATGACAACAACTACAATCTGACGAGAGAACATTGAACACAGGGAGGTTTAAAAGGACACAGGACTAACAAGACACAGGTGAACTCAAAGACAATCAACACAGGGATTGGCTGGGAGACTAACAGGACACAGGTGGAGAAACGAGTAGTCACAGGGAGGAGACACAGGACAGGTAGCAAACACTAGGGCAGACAGGAAACACTAGGAACAATACTAAACAATAAAAGTACAAGGATAACTGGAAACTATACACAAGATACAAGGATCCTGACACTAACACACACATAGAGAGAACACACACACACACACACACACACACACACACACACACACACACACAAACACACACACACACACACACACACACACACACACACAATAGTAAATTATTAAACAATTGAATGATTACTACTACTATACTGTGACTACTTCTAAACTATAACAGTGGAACCTATATACACTCACAATGGACTACTTATGTAGGCGGTGTCCTTTGACTTGTTTGTACTTTTTTAAAGTCAAGGTGCAGCTTGCAATGTGTTGGTTTACTGTGTTTCTGGCAATTTAATGTAATCACATGGAACACAATTGGTGTTAGGGAAGCAATAACATACCTTGTACTTATATATTCCAATGGTTCTCAATCTCAATGTGGTATAAATGTTACTTTTCAAATCAGAGATAGTTTGAGGTGAACTATGTATGATAACTTGTAAGCAATCATGTGTCATTCTCTAGTAGCATACCACCACTAAAGACTAAAGACTAACATAGAAGGAGAGAACTGATATAACTCATGTAACTTTGAAAATGAAGCTCTCACATGGCTGCCCTTCCTTGATTTCCACTAAATAGTCCATGGATACGTGTGTGCAACTTTAACATTCCAAAGGGTTCTTCTATAAACAAAATATGACCATGTTAATCCACAAAAGCCTGTTATTTGGAGTCAAATTATTCCTGTCAGTTGTGCACACACCAATGGCCACATTTGCATGGATATAGATCATTTTCTAAAGACAGCTAAGCATCATTCACAAGACAAAATTAATGTTGCAGTGCAGGTGTGAAGTGGGTGAGGGAGGTGTTTCTAAATATCTTGTAATTGTAGAGAACACAAGATGTTTGCCAAATAAATGAAGATGCTGTGATTTACAATGAAGACTATGAACAGAATATAGAAAGCGGTTATTCCTTGACCACACCAGGTTGTATTGTTCTGAAGGAATTTGGAGCAATCGTGTGAAATAGGAACTTGAATGGCCTTTCTCTTAATGGCTCTGCTTGAATAGCAGGATTGAGATGAGAGAGACTCATCCACACAAGGACATGACTAGAGTTCTTTATTGTAAATGTAAATTAAAGCAGCACATGAGGAATGGTTAGCATTGATGACCGGTACAACAAAAGGTGAAATTAGATGTATATTTTACTTTTCATATCAGAGATAGTTTGAGGTGAACTATTTATGTAATGTGTTTATGGTAACTTAATTACATTCACAAAGCAGCCCACACCACCAGGGTTTAGAACATAGAAAACACTTAAATATACTTCAATGAAAATAACTTTGACAGCAAACATTTGACAATAAAACATCTAATTTGGTCAGCTGTTGCACCTTGACCTCTCATCACGACACAAGGGCTAATAAGCAGAACATTGTACATCCCATCTTAAGACCTGACTCTGATAAGAGTTTCATATCCACTCATATACAGTGGTGGAAAGTAACTAAGTACATTTACTTAAGTACTGTACTTACGTACAATTTTGAGGTATTTGTACTTTACTTGAGTATTTCCAATTTCCAATACTTTTACTTCTACTCCACTAAATCTCAGAGGCAAATATTGTACTTTTACTCCACTACATTTACTTGGAAACTTTTGTTACTTTTCAGATATAAATTATGATATAATGAAACATACATTAACCACTTTAGCCCTATTTTATACCTAGGCTATTTCCAAACATTTAGTACTCTTACTTTTGGTACTTTAAGTACATTTTTATGCCAATACGTTTGTACTTTTACTCAAGTACATTTTTAATTCTGGACTTTTACCTGTAACAGAAGTATTTTTATATTGCAGTATTGATACTTTTACTTAAGTAAAGAATTTGAGTACTTTTTTTCCACCACTGCTCATTTATTCATTAATGAATGAATACAACATTGTTGAAGTCTGAAGATACTAATTGTCTGTTTACTGTGCATGCATTTTATAATAAATGCATTTATAAATACAGGGTGTTATATTCAGATATCGTATATTACTCTTATAGGAATTAAGACATATTTGAATTGCATGAAGATTACAAATGAATTAATCCACAAATGGATGCTCTTAGTTCTCTTGTAACAGAAAGTCAACAGTTTCTAGAAGGTTCTATGAATGGAGCATGTCTTCGGGAGGGGCATGTAGAAGTATGTTAGGTTGTGATTGGTGGAGAGATGGTTGTATTGTTCTCTTTGTCCAATCATTCAAAGCAGTCACTGGCTCCACCCCAGGCTCTGTAGTATAAGAAGAGTGTGTAGTTGTAATTTATCCACAACTCCTCCAGGATATCAATCATTTCTGATCAGATCTGACTGTGGACTCCAGAATTCAGTGGAAGATGGACTCTCTCAACCCAGCCAGGGACAGTTCTGCTGAACAGGAGGGACCCAAAGAAAATTGTATGTTATTTTCTCTACCTCTCTAGTTTTAATTTCCATGCTCTGTCATACAAATGTTGTATTACTTTAGTTTTCAAGTTTTAAATTAAGTAGTCTCACTACTTGTCTCAATCTTATTATTTTTATAATTTGTGTTTCATTTTAATTTGACCTCTAGCTCTGTTGTCTTTATTTTTGCTGTGTTTCCTTTGATGTCTCAACGTGTTGCTTTTTTGCTATATCTATATCTATATATTCATTCTAGGGAACAGTTAATGTAATTAAGTTGTACATTTATACTCCATTCCCACCTCTCAACCATATTTCCTTTATCTTTCTGCAATCCAGTGTTTAATCATCAGTCTGGCCTCCCTGTGCTACCAGCAGAGAATGAACAAAGAAGCTTGACCAAACCAAGACGACACTGGTGTGACCAGTGTGGACAACTCTTCAGTTGCATGTCCAAACTTAAAACACACCAGAGAATTCACACTGGAGAGAAACCCTATGGATGTGATCAGTGTGGACAACACTTTTCTCGAATGTCAACCCTTAAAATACACCAGCTAATTCACACTGGAGAGAAACCCTATGGATGTGATCAGTGTGGAAAACACTTCTCTCAAATGACAACCCTTACAACACACAAGAGAATTCACACTGGAGAGAAACCCTATGGATGTGATCAGTGTGGACAACACTTCTTTGACATGTCCTCCCTTAAAACACACCAGAGAATTCACACTGGTGAGAAACCCTATGGATGTGATCAGTGTGGAAAACACTTCTCTCAAATGACAACCCTTACAACACACCAGAGAATTCATACTGGAGAGAAACCATATGGATGTGACCAGTGTGGACAACACTTCTCTGAGATGTCCACCCTTAAAACACACCAGAGAATCCACACTGGAGAGAAACCATATGGATGTGATCAGTGTGGACAACACTTCTCTATAATGTCCAACCTTAAAACACACCAGAGAATTCACACTGGAGAGAAACCATATGGATGTGATCAGTGTGGACAACACTTCTCTGATATGACCACCCTTAAAAAGCACCAACGAATTCACACTGGAGAAAAACCCTATGGATGTGATCAGTGTGGACAACACTTCTCTCAAATGTCCGCCCTTAAAACACACCAGAGAATTCACTACTGGAGAGAAACCCTATGGATGTAATCAGTGTGGACAACAATTCTCTCGAATATCCCACCTTAAAACTCACCAGAGAATTCACACTGGAGAGAAACCCTACGGATGTGATCAGTGTGGAAAACACTTCTCTGAGATGTCCACCCTTAAAAGACACCGAAGAATTCACACTGGAGAGAAACCCTATGGATGCGACCAGTGTGGACAGCACTTCTCTCGAATGTCCAGCCTTAAAATACACCAGAGAATTCACACTGGAGAGCAATCCTAATTTGGTCAATTTGGAATTAATTGTACTCAGTTAAGCATCCTAAAATGTCATGCACATATATCAATGAAACATGATTATGAACAGTGTGACAAGCGTTTCATTAGAAATGGGTCAGAAACATGCATCATGATGACCCATTGTTGTTCTTTTAAGCAGTTGTTCAGTCTGCTGAGCTGTTATGAACCTATTACATGTATATTAGCATTGCCATTGTAGGTGTTTGGACACTAGTGTGTGAACACTGTGCACGAGAATGATACTCACACCAAAGTCCTCGTAGTGGTGACCCACGGCAGAATAAACTAAATAGTGATCTTCAAGAAGCTACCACACAGTGGTAGCCAAAGTGCCAATTTTATAGGACACAAACAACTAAGGTTTCTGTACTCTGTCTCTTGAAGACCACTATTTAATAAAGTGTTAACACTGATTAGACAAGCACAGGTAAGGTGGGGTCTGGTGTTGAAGCCAGTTAGTAAAAACTGCTTTATATATGTACGCCTTCTGACTTCTTGTATATTCCTGATTGCTGCTATAGACACCATACCTGTTATCATGGTATGTTTAACTTCATTACACCTAGTTGTTATATTGCATTGTTGTGTTATCACTGTTTTTGCTGAACAAATAAACCTTTCTTTATTACTTTTGTCCTCCTTCTTTCTTGTATGAAGACTTTACATGTCCTGCTGCCATTTACATGTACAATTAACAACTCTATCCATGTCCTCATGTGTGAAAGTGTCTCTCTACGTCCTCTTGTTATTACTTTCTCTATAGAAACCTCATTTGCACATGATTGCTCCAAATTCCTTCAGAACAACAGAACCAGGTAGAAGCAGCTTCGGTGAAGAAACTAACTGTTTGTTATACTCTGTTTATGTGTGATTGCACAAGTTAATGTGTAGATTTGTATTATTACTGTGGGTTTGAATCCATGGCGGTGCATCCTGCTTTGTCAAGCATCTATACGAACACAACTGGCCTGTGTTCTGGGCCTGGGGAGGGAATCCAGGCGGGGAGGAGGGCAGTGGTGGAAAAAGTACTCAAATGTTTAACTTAAGTAAAAGTATCAATACTGCAATGAAGGAGTACTCTGTTACAAGTAAAAGTCTGGAATAAAAAAAATGTACTTGAGTAAAAGTACACAAGTATTGGTATCAAAATGTACCAAAATTAAAAGTACTCATTATGCAGAATGTCCCATTTCAAGTTTTCAAATGTAAAATCATCTTTTGAAAATAGCAGATCTACAAGCTCAGAATGTGTCACAGCGCAACATAGTGTGAGCTTGTAGATCTGCCATTTTCAAATATCCTAAATATATATAGGGCTGGAATGGTTAACATATGTTTTGCAATAATATTCAAAATCTACTAACTAACTAGTAACTACGTTTTCAAATAACTGTAGTGGAGTAAAAGTACAATATTTGCCTCTGAGATGTAGTGTAGTAGAAGTAAAGGTACATACAATTGGAAATACTCCAATAAAGTAAAAATAACTAAAAATGATACTCAACTAGAGTACTTGAGTACATGTACTTAGTTACTTTACACCACTGCCGATAGAGCACTTGTGTACATACTTTTTAGCTAGCATGCATGCAGAGCCTGTTGTACAGTATGAGCTAACTGCAGAAGAATGTAGAATGTTTGACCTTATCTCATGTGCTAACCAGACAGCCACGCAAATACATGTTCTGAACTTATCCCTAAAAACAGTGTGTTTATGTCTGTTGGTTGTGAGTAAACCAAGTAAACCAACCCCAAACTACACATCTATTTGTCTGTAAATGACACTGCTATATCCATTCAGAACAAAATAATATAATTTATAGGACATCTCTTTAAACATGTATTAAGACTTCATAAATCATGTGTTAAATCTACCAAAGTGGTTAAGTGAGACATACAGTGACATCTTCTCTTTGCTGTATGTTTATAGCCTGACTCATCATGATCATAGCTTTGATCAGTTCAAACAAAGAGGTGTCACAAATGTTCACCATTCTTCCCCCCTCTGAGAGGGGAGGTGATTGTTGTCCTCTTTCAGTGCTTTTACATCTGTATTAAGAGATGTCCACTTGTGATCACCCACAATGCAACTGGTGAACAGGCCCATAAACACCCGGGATGCATCGATATGCATGAACTGACCAGATTTATACAATCTGTAAAAAAAGTGGAATAAATCTAAAGATTAAGATATTCACTCATATATTCATTAATGAGTGAACACAACATTGTTCAAGTCTGAAGATACTGAATGTCTGTTTACTGTGCATGCATTTTTTAATAAATGCATTTATAAATACAGGGTGTTATATTCAGAACTCTTATATTAATCTTATGGGAATTAAGACACATTTGCATGAAGATTGCAAATTAATTCATCCACAAATGGATGCTCTTGATTCTCTTGTAACAGAAAGTCAACAGTTTCTAGAAGGTTGCATGGATGGAGCATGTCTGGGGGAGGGCCATGTAGAAGTACGTTATGTTGTGATTGGTGGAGAGATGGTTGTATTGTTCTCTTTGTTCAATCATTCAAATCAGTCACTGGCTCCACCCCAGGCTCTGTAGTATAAGAAGAGTGTGTAGTTGTAATTTATCCACAACTCCTCCAGGATATCAATCATTTCTAATCAGGTCTGCTGTGGACTCCAGAATTCAGTGGAAGATGGACTCTCTCAACCCAGCCAGGGACAGTTCTGCTGAACAGGAGGGACCCAAAGAAAATGGTATGTTACTTTCTCTACCTCTCTAGTTTTAATGTCCATGCTCTGTCATACAAATGTTGTATTACTTTAGTTTTCAAGTTTTAAATTAAGTAGTCTCACTACTTGTCTCAATCTTATTATTTTTATAATTTGTGTTTCAAATGACAACCCTTACAACACACAAGAGAATTCACACTGGAGAGAAACCCTATGGATGTGATCAGTGTGGACAACACTTCTTTGACATGTCCTCCCTTAAAACACACCAGAGAATTCACACTGGTGAGAAACCCTATGGATGTGATCAGTGTGGAAAACACTTCTCTCAAATGACAACCCTTACAACACACCAGAGAATTCATACTGGAGAGAAACCATATGGATGTGACCAGTGTGGACAACACTTCTCTGAGATGTCCACCCTTAAAACACACCAGAGAATCCACACTGGAGAGAAACCATATGGATGTGATCAGTGTGGACAACACTTCTCTATAATGTCCAACCTTAAAACACACCAGAGAATTCACACTGGAGAGAAACCATATGGATGTGATCAGTGTGGACAACACTTCTCTGATATGACCACCCTTAAAAAGCACCAACGAATTCACACTGGAGAAAAACCCTATGGATGTGATCAGTGTGGACAACACTTCTCTCAAATGTCCGCCCTTAAAACACACCAGAGAATTCACTACTGGAGAGAAACCCTATGGATGTAATCAGTGTGGACAACAATTCTCTCGAATATCCCACCTTAAAACTCACCAGAGAATTCACACTGGAGAGAAACCCTACGGATGTGATCAGTGTGGAAAACACTTCTCTGAGATGTCCACCCTTAAAAGACACCGAAGAATTCACACTGGAGAGAAACCCTATGGATGCGACCAGTGTGGACAGCACTTCTCTCGAATGTCCAGCCTTAAAATACACCAGAGAATTCACACTGGAGAGCAATCCTAATTTGGTCAATTTGGAATTAATTGTACTCAGTTAAGCATCCTAAAATGTCATGCACATATATCAATGAAACATGATTATGAACAGTGTGACAAGCGTTTCATTAGAAATGGGTCAGAAACATGCATCATGATGACCCATTGTTGTTCTTTTAAGCAGTTGTTCAGTCTGCTGAGCTGTTATGAACCTATTACATGTATATTAGCATTGCCATTGTAGGTGTTTGGACACTAGTGTGTGAACACTGTGCACGAGAATGATACTCACACCAAAGTCCTCGTAGTGGTGACCCACGGCAGAATAAACTAAATAGTGATCTTCAAGAAGCTACCACACAGTGGTAGCCAAAGTGCCAATTTTATAGGACACAAACAACTAAGGTTTCTGTACTCTGTCTCTTGAAGACCACTATTTAATAAAGTGTTAACACTGATTAGACAAGCACAGGTAAGGTGGGGTCTGGTGTTGAAGCCAGTTAGTAAAAACTGCTTTATATATGTACGCCTTCTGACTTCTTGTATATTCCTGATTGCTGCTATAGACACCATACCTGTTATCATGGTATGTTTAACTTCATTACACCTAGTTGTTATATTGCATTGTTGTGTTATCACTGTTTTTGCTGAACAAATAAACCTTTCTTTATTACTTTTGTCCTCCTTCTTTCTTGTATGAAGACTTTACATGTCCTGCTGCCATTTACATGTACAATTAACAACTCTATCCATGTCCTCATGTGTGAAAGTGTCTCTCTACGTCCTCTTGTTATTACTTTCTCTATAGAAACCTCATTTGCACATGATTGCTCCAAATTCCTTCAGAACAACAGAACCAGGTAGAAGCAGCTTCGGTGAAGAAACTAACTGTTTGTTATACTCTGTTTATGTGTGATTGCACAAGTTAATGTGTAGATTTGTATTATTACTGTGGGTTTGAATCCATGGCGGTGCATCCTGCTTTGTCAAGCATCTATACGAACACAACTGGCCTGTGTTCTGGGCCTGGGGAGGGAATCCAGGCGGGGAGGAGGGCAGTGGTGGAAAAAGTACTCAAATGTTTAACTTAAGTAAAAGTATCAATACTGCAATGAAGGAGTACTCTGTTACAAGTAAAAGTCTGGAATAAAAAAAATGTACTTGAGTAAAAGTACACAAGTATTGGTATCAAAATGTACCAAAATTAAAAGTACTCATTATGCAGAATGTCCCATTTCAAGTTTTCAAATGTAAAATCATCTTTTGAAAATAGCAGATCTACAAGCTCAGAATGTGTCACAGCGCAACATAGTGTGAGCTTGTAGATCTGCCATTTTCAAATATCCTAAATATATATAGGGCTGGAATGGTTAACATATGTTTTGCAATAATATTCAAAATCTACTAACTAACTAGTAACTACGTTTTCAAATAACTGTAGTGGAGTAAAAGTACAATATTTGCCTCTGAGATGTAGTGTAGTAGAAGTAAAGGTACATACAATTGGAAATACTCCAATAAAGTAAAAATAACTAAAAATGATACTCAACTAGAGTACTTGAGTACATGTACTTAGTTACTTTACACCACTGCCGATAGAGCACTTGTGTACATACTTTTTAGCTAGCATGCATGCAGAGCCTGTTGTACAGTATGAGCTAACTGCAGAAGAATGTAGAATGTTTGACCTTATCTCATGTGCTAACCAGACAGCCACGCAAATACATGTTCTGAACTTATCCCTAAAAACAGTGTGTTTATGTCTGTTGGTTGTGAGTAAACCAAGTAAACCAACCCCAAACTACACATCTATTTGTCTGTAAATGACACTGCTATATCCATTCAGAACAAAATAATATAATTTATAGGACATCTCTTTAAACATGTATTAAGACTTCATAAATCATGTGTTAAATCTACCAAAGTGGTTAAGTGAGACATACAGTGACATCTTCTCT
The DNA here is from genome assembly GCF_963454915.1 of Gymnoscopelus microlampas. Taxonomy (NCBI): domain Eukaryota; kingdom Metazoa; phylum Chordata; class Actinopteri; order Myctophiformes; family Myctophidae; genus Gymnoscopelus; species Gymnoscopelus microlampas. Next base: position 43,462,735 of record NC_139958.1, read on the forward strand.
TTGCTGTATGTTTATAGCCTGACTCATCATGATCATAGCTTTGATCAGTTCAAACAAAGAGGTGTCACAAATGTTCACCATTCTTCCCCCCTCTGAGAGGGGAGGTGATTGTTGTCCTCTTTCAGTGCTTTTACATCTGTATTAAGAGATGTCCACTTGTGATCACCCACAATGCAACTGGTGAACAGGCCCATAAACACCCGGGATGCATCGATATGCATGAACTGACCAGATTTATACAATCTGTAAAAAAAGTGGAATAAATCTAAAGATTAAGATATTCACTCATATATTCATTAATGAGTGAACACAACATTGTTCAAGTCTGAAGATACTGAATGTCTGTTTACTGTGCATGCATTTTTTAATAAATGCATTTATAAATACAGGGTGTTATATTCAGAACTCTTATATTAATCTTATGGGAATTAAGACACATTTGCATGAAGATTGCAAATTAATTCATCCACAAATGGATGCTCTTGATTCTCTTGTAACAGAAAGTCAACAGTTTCTAGAAGGTTGCATGGATGGAGCATGTCTGGGGGAGGGCCATGTAGAAGTACGTTATGTTGTGATTGGTGGAGAGATGGTTGTATTGTTCTCTTTGTTCAATCATTCAAATCAGTCACTGGCTCCACCCCAGGCTCTGTAGTATAAGAAGAGTGTGTAGTTGTAATTTATCCACAACTCCTCCAGGATATCAATCATTTCTAATCAGGTCTGCTGTGGACTCCAGAATTCAGTGGAAGATGGACTCTCTCAACCCAGCCAGGGACAGTTCTGCTGAACAGGAGGGACCCAAAGAAAATGGTATGTTACTTTCTCTACCTCTCTAGTTTTAATGTCCATGCTCTGTCATACAAATGTTGTATTACTTTAGTTTTCAAGTTTTAAATTAAGTAGTCTCACTACTTGTCTCAATCTTATTATTTTTATAATTTGTGTTTCATTTTAATTTGACCTTTAGCTCTGTTGTTCTGCTCTGTTGTCTTTATTTTTGCTGTGTTTCCTTTGATGTCTCAACGTGTTGCTTTTTTGTTATATCTATATATTCATTCTAGGGAACAGTTAATGTAATTAAGTTGTACATTTATACTCCATTCCCACCTCTCAACCATATTTCCTCCTTGCTTTCTGCAATCCAGTGTTTAATCATCAGTCTAGCCTCCCTGTGCTACCAGCAGAGAATGAACAAAGAAGCTTGACCAAACCAAGACGACACTGGTGTGACCAGTGTGGACAACTCTTCAGTTGCATGTCCAAACTTAAAACACACCAGAGAATTCACACTGGAGAGAAACCCTATGGATGTGATCAGTGTGGACAACACTTTTCTCGAATGTCAACCCTTAAAATACACCAGCTAATTCACACTGGAGAGAAACCCTATGGATGTGATCAGTGTGGAAAACACTTCTCTCAAATGACAACCCTTACAACACACAAGAGAATTCACACTGGAGAGAAACCCTATGGATGTGATCAGTGTGGACAACACTTCTTTGACATGTCCTCCCTTAAAACACACCAGAGAATTCACACTGGTGAGAAACCCTATGGATGTGATCAGTGTGGAAAACACTTCTCTCAAATGACAACCCTTACAACACACAAGAGAATTCACACTGGAGAGAAACCCTATGGATGTGACCAGTGTGGAAAACACTTCTCTGAGATGTCCACCCTTAAAACACACCAGCGAATTCACACTGGAGAGAAACCCTATGGATGTGAACAGTGTGGACAACACTTCTCACGAATGTCCAACCTTAAACGACACCAGATAATTCACACTGGAGAGAAATACTAATTTGGTCAATGTGTAATGAATTGTACTCAGGTAAGCATCCTAAAATGTCATGCACATATATCAATGAAACATGATTGTGAACAGTGTGACACGCGTTTCATTAGAAAGGGGTCAGAAACATGCATCATGATGACCCATTGTTGTTCTTTTAAGCAGTTGTTCAGTCAGCTGAGCTGTTATGAACCTATTACATGTATATTAGCATTGCCATTGTAGATGTTTGGACACTAGTGTGTGAACACTGTGCACAATAATGATACTCACACCAAAGTCATCATAGTGGTGACCCACGGCAGAATAAACTACATAGTGATCTTCAAGAGGCGACCACACAGTGGTAGCCAAAGTGCCAATTTTATAGGACACAAAACAAACAACTAAGGTTTCTGTACTCTGTCTCTTGAAGACCACTATTTAATAAAGTGTTAACACGCATTTTCAAAGTAATGATTAGACATGTGCTAACCAGACAGCCAAGCAAATACATGTTCTGAACTTAACCCTAAAAACAGTGTGTTTATGTCTGTTGGTTGTGAGTAAGCCAAGTAAACCAACCCCAAACTACACATGTATTTGTCTGTAAATGACACTGCTATATCCATTCAGAACAAAATAATATAATTTATAGGACATCTCTTTACCATGTATTAAGAATTCGTAAATCATGTGGTAAATCTACCAAAGTGGTTAAGTGAGACATACAGTGACATCTTCTCTTTGCTGTATGTTTATAGCCCGACTCATCATGATCATAGCTTTGATCAGTTCAAACAAAGAGGTGTCAAACATGTTCACCCTTCTTTCCCCCTCTGAGAGGGGAGGTGATTGTTGTCCTCTTTCAGTGCATTTACATCTGTATTAAGAGATGTCCACTTGTGATCACCCACAATGCAACTGGTGAACAGGCCCATAGACACCCGGGATGCATTGATATGCATGAAATGACCAGATGTATACACTCTGTATAAAATAAAAAAGTGAAATGAATCTAAAGGATGACTTCACATTGCAATTTAATTCAAAATATGTAGAGGGGATAGTATACACATTCAATGTGCTGATGTATTATCTATGAAGGAGTTTGAGTTATTGAATTCCATCAAACTGATGTTTATTATGTAGTCCACACATTTTAGGAGTATAAAATGAGTCTAGTTCATATGTTTAAATAATACACACACACACACACACACACACACACACACACACACACACACACACACACACACACACACACACACATACACACAATAGTAAATGATTAGACAATTGAATGATTACTACTACTACTATACTGTGACTACTTCTAAAATATAACAGTGGACCCTAAATACACTCACAATGGACTACTTATGTAGGCGGTGTCCTTTGACATGTTTGTAATAAACATTTAAAGTCAATATGCAGCTTGCAAAGTGTTGGTTTACTGTGCTTCTGGCAATTTAATGTAATCACATGTAAGACACTTTGTGTTAGGGAAGCATTACAATTCCTTGTACTTATAGAGAACATAATATGTTTTGCAAAATAAATAAGACCTGACCTGATGAGAGAATTATTTCATATTCACTCATATATTCATTAATGAGTGAATACAACATTGTTGAAGTCTGAAGATACTGATTGTATGTTCACTGTGCATGCATTTTACATGCATTTATAAATACAGGGTGTTATATTCAGATATCTTATATTAAGAATTAAGACACATTTGAATTGCATAAAGATTTACAAATGCATTCATCCACAAATGGATGCTCTTGGTTCTCTTGTAACAGAAAGTCAACAGTTTCTAGAAGGTTCTATGAATGGAGCATGTCTGGGGGAAGGGCATGTAGAAGTATGTTAGGTTGTTATTGGTGGAGAGATGGTTGTGTTGTTCTCTTTGTCCAATCATTCAAAGCAGTCACTGGCTCCACCCCAGGCTCTGTAGTATAAGAAGAGTGTGTAGTTGTAATTTATCCACAACTCCTCCAGGATATCAATCATTTCTGATCAGATCTGACTGTGGACTCCAGAATTCAGTGGAAGATGGACTCTCTCAACCCAACCAGGGACAGTTCTGCTGAACAGGAGGGACCCAAAGAAAATGGTATGTTACTTTCTCTACCTCTCTAGTTTTATTTTCCCTGCTTTGTCGTACAAATGTTTTATTACTTTAGTTTTCAAGTTTTAAATTAAGCAGTCTCACTACGTGTCTCAATCTTATTATTTGTATATTGTGTGTTCATTATAATTAGACCTCTAGCTTTGTTGTATATTATTTATCTTTATTTTTGCTGTTTCTCCTTTGTTGTCTCAGCTTGTTGCTTGTTTGCTATCTCTCTATATCTATCTATATCTATATATTCATTCTAGGGAACAGCTAAATGTAATTAAGTTTTACATGTATACTCCATTCCCACATCTCAACCATATTTCATTTGTCTTTCTGCAATCCAGTGTTGAATCATCAGTCTGGCTTCTCTGTGCTACCAGCAGAGAATGAACAAAGACACTTGGCCAAACCAAGACGACATTGTTGTGATCAGTGTGGACAACATTTCTCTGAAATGTCCTCCCTTAAAAAACACCAGAAAATTCACACTGGAGAGAAACCCTATGGATGTGAGCAGTGTGGACAACACTTCACTCTAATATCCTCGCTTAAAACACACCAGAGGATTCACACTGGAGAGAAACCCTATGGATGTGACCAGTTTGGACAACACTTTTCTCGAATGTCCACCCTTAAAAAACACCAGATAATTCACACTGGAGAGAAACCCTATGGATGTGATCAGTGTGGACAACACTTTTCTCGAATGTCCACCCTTAAAAAACACCAGAGAATTCACACTGGAGAGAAACCCTATGGATGTGATCAGTGTGGACAACACTTCTCTGACATGTCCTCCCTTAACAAACACCAGAGAATTCACACTGGAGAGAAACCCTATGGATGTGAACAGTGTGGACAACACTTCTCTGACATGACCTCCCTTAAAAGACACCGAAGAATTCACACTGGAGAGAAACCCTATGGATGTGATCAGTGTGGACAACACTTTTCTCGAATGTCCACCCTTGAAACACACCAGAGAATTCACACCGGAGAGAAACCCTATGGATGTGACCAGTGTGGACAACACTTCTCTATAATGGCCCACCTTAAAAGACACAGAAGAATTCACACTGGAGAGAAACCCTATGGATGTGACCAGTGTGGACAACACTTCTCTCGAATGTCCAGCCTTAAAAGACACCAGATAATTCACACTGGAGAGAAATCCTAATTTGGCCAATGTGGAATTAATTGTACTCAGTTAGGCATCCTAAAATGTCATGCACACATATCAATGAAAACTGATTGTGAACAGTGTGACAAGCGTTTCATTAGAAAGTGGTCAGAAACATGCATCATGATGACCCAATGTTGTTCTTGTAAGCAGTTGTTCAGTCTGCTGAGCTGTTATGAACCTATTACATGTATAGTAGCATTGCCATTGTAGATGTTTGAACACTAGTGTGTGAACACTGTGCACAAGAATGATACTCACACCAAAGTCCTCGTAGTGGTGACCCACGGCAGAATAAACTAAATAGTGATCTTCAAGAGGCGACCACACAGTGGTAGCCAAAGTGCCAATTTTATAGGACACAAACAACTAAGGTTGATGTACTCTGTCTCTTGAAGACCACTATTTAATAAAGTGTTAACACACATTTTCAAAGTAATGATTAGACAAGCACAGGTAAGATGGGATCTGGTGTTGAAGCCAGTTAGTACAAACTGCTTTATATATGTATGCCTTCTGACTTCTTGTATATTCCTGATTGATGCTATAGACACCATACCTGTCATCATGGTATGTTTAACTTCATTACCCCTAGTTGTTATATTACATTGTTGTGTTATCACTGTTTTTGCTGAACAAATAAACCTTTCTTTATTACTTTTGTCCTCCTTCTTTCTTGTATGAAGACTTTACATATCCTGCTGCCATTTACCATTCTACATGTGCTGCTGCCATTTACATGTACAATTAACAACTATCCATGTCGTCATGTGTGAGAGTGTCTCTCTATGGTCTCTTGTTATCCATGTCTCTAAAGAAACCTCATTAGCACATGATTGCTCCAAATTCCTTCAGAACAACAGAACCAGGTAGAAGCAGCTTTGGTGAAGAAACAACTGTGTGTTATCCTCTGTTTATGTGTGATTGTACTAGTTAATGTGTAGATTTGTATTATTATTGTGGGTTTGAATCCATTGTGGTGCATCATGCTTTGTCAAGCATACCTAAAATTGGAAATACTCCAGTAAAGTAAAAATAACTAAAAACATGTACTTAGTTACTTTACACCACTGCAGACAGAGACAATATTTATCTTGTGTACATACTTTTTAGCTAGCACGCATGCAGAGCCTGTTGTACAGTATGAGCTAACTGCAGTACACAGTAGAATGTTTGACCTTATCTCATGTGCTAACCAGACAGCCACGCAAATACATGTTCTGAACTTAACCCTAACAACAGTGTGTTTATGTCTGTTGGTTGTGAGTAAACCAAGTAAACCAACACCAAACTACAAATGTATTTGTCTGTAAATGACACTGCTATATCCATTCTACATGTCCTGCTGCCATTTACATGTACAAGTAACAACTCTATCCATGTCCTCATGTATGAGAGTCTCTCTCTACGTCCTCTTGTTATTCATGTCTCTATAGAAACCTCATTTGCACATGATTGCTCCAAATTCCTTCAGAACAAAATAATATAGTTTATAGGACATCTCTTTACCATGTATTAAGACGTCATATAGGCCTATACATACAAAGTTGAAATATGCAGATACAAGGTTTCTGCCTGACAACAACAATATATAATAGAAAGGTGAAAAAATCATAATTAAAATGTGTGTGATGCCATGAGCTTCTCTCGTGGCATCACATCCTATAGAGGGCGCTATAGGCTCTATGCACAGCAGTCATATTGGAAAGACATTGGGCCTCTTCTTACTTCCTTCACAGGTGTTACCAATGATACTAATGAAGGCTCTGTTCCATTCTGGTCAGGGTGCTGACATCGTGCATGTTGGCTCACTAGAAACACTCCATTTTGGTTCCCCCTTATGGTGGGTGTGTAACTCTGAGAGTGTACAAATGGAACCAAATGGACCCTTACGGGTCCATTTGGTTCCATTTGTACACTCTCAGAGTTATGGGGTCCTTGAAAATAAGACGACCACTGTGCCACACTAAATGGAACAGAGCCTTAATTAGTATAATTGGTAACACCTGTAAGGAAGTAAGGAAGGGGCCCAATTCATTCCCAATATGGCTGCTGTGCATAGAGCCTATTGATCCAGGATGGGTCAAGTATGTCTACAGATTGACCTCTGGGTGAACGTTGACATAAAAAGATGTGGATCTTTGTGGATTCACACTTTGCAGACAATCAGAATGATGATTTAAACATCAATGTTATGACATGTATGTTCAATATATTATTCTGACTTCAATACAAACTATGTACAAAATACATTTCCTCAAACCATTTGGTAAATGTCTGCTCAACCAGCCTGCTGATGAAACCTGCTTGTTATTTTCCCCTCAGATATTGCACAATGAGGACAGCAATCATTCTAACTGGGGGCTTTGCATCATTCACTCACATGGGATTCCTAGGTGCGCTCCTCATTCAATGTAATCTGACTATAGTCAGTTTTTTCTGTCTGTTGAACAGCTCACTACTGATCAATCAGAACATTTATGACCTATAATAGACAGATCACTGTCTATGGCTTGCTATAGTTTTCAGTCCTTTAAACTGGCGCTAGTCAAATGAATAGGACTAGCTCTTAGTATGCCTACGGCCTCCTTACTTTCTCCTACACAATCAAACTCTATTTTTCTTCAGGTGCCTTCCTCAACATCTGTTCTCACTTGATTACAGTATATCACATGTTTCACAACTAAAAGATCATCCAGTTATGTCACTACAAAATCATATGGCTTAGTAACTAAGTGACCATCCATTTTAATAACTCCACCCCAAAGATTTACACTTATTCAATTCTCACCTTCCACTGTTTAACTATTATTGTCTTGCCATTAATTTACCCCCTCTATCTGTCATAAGAAAGTGTCCTCTAACCTATCTGTCTCTCACTTGCACTTGTGGCCTTCCTGTGGTTTCCTGTTCTCTGCTGCATTTACAGTAAGGCAGTTAGGCCATCACCGGCTACTTCCCTATTCTATTCTTGTGTGGAGATTCTCGCAGCCTCTCTCTGCAGTAACCAGATTTACTCTCTACTGAAAAGGTCAAGGTTAGACACTTTAATTTTGCATTTGGTTTTTACTTGTGAAATATTGACATACTAATCAACCCAAACCATTATTGTCATTCAATTTATAACACCATACAATCACCAATCATTTATAAAGCAAATAAACCTATAGGCAAATTGTCACGGTTTGAGTCAGGGCAGATTGTAGGACCCAAGTGCAGGAGGAGGCCGAGACAGAATAGGTTAGATCAAAGGGTTTAATAACTCAAAAGACAGTGATACAAAGTATAGGTGCTGAACTCAAACACCGGCAACAGGGAGGTATAAATACACAAGGACTAACTAGACACAGGTGAACACAACTGGACAATCAACACTGGGATAGGCTAACAGGCAAACACAACACAGGTGACTAGGGTTACAATAATTACAGGGAGGTGAGACAAGACAAGACAAGACAGGTAACAGTAACTAAGCACAACAGGAAACAATACTACACAATAAAGGTACAGAGAACAGCATGGCAAAAACAGAGCAACAGAACACAACAGGAGAGATACAACATAAATCCTAATAAGTCCATGACCTTATAAGGGCAGAAAAGGTCCAAGGACTGAGAAACACAGTCAAAGTACAAGGCCCGAGGAGCGGACCGTGACACAAATAAATCCAGGATAAATAAACAAAATAAACAGGTAAGCATAAGCCTGCTCTCAACTCTTTCTCTGAACTTCAGTAACCCCTGCCCATCCAACCCCAACCTTCTGTCAGTCCACATTGTGAAAGTTGAGGGGTGATGAAGGGGAATAAGATGGTGACCTGGGGTCCAGAGAGGGCGAAGTTGGCTCATAGCTAACTGATTCCTCTCTTTCCTCGTCCTCGGTGTTGATGGTGGGCTCAGGGGAGTGTGATGTTGGGGTGGTGGGGGAGTAGGATATTTCCTCCTGATGACTCTTGACCTAGCCTGGGCAGCGTTCCTTTTCGGGTATATGATCCGGCCGGGAGCGGACCGGATCGCGACAAACCGGAAAGACGTCTCACCCCAAAATAGGTCCGTCCTATAAAATCCTTGATGCTGCGTAGTTTAGCTTATTTTTTAAATACAAATGTGAGTGTACTTTCCGGAGACTATTTAACGTCTGTATTATCTGTATTATCCCACGGGGAAATTCTATTCCATTTAAATTGGGGATTGGGGAACCAAAACAAAGCGGCACCGCAAAACCGGATCGCGACAATCCGGAAAGAGGATTCTTTTTTCATTTTTTTTCCCAGTAGGCGTGGCCTAGACCGGATCATATGGGCCTTTAGTAACGCATACCAGGCTTTCCTCCGAGGTGGAAAGACTGGTGACGCGAGGTTACTCTTGACCTGCTGTGCTTGGAGTGTCCCACCATCTGCATCTGTCACCCGCTCTGTACTATCCTGTCCTACCTGTTATTCTGTGTCACTGATCTCTATCACACTAGGTGTTTTGTGCTCTCGTTTAAAAACTCTCTGTACCACATCACATCTAGCCTGAAAGAGCCAGCCCTATCGATGGCCTTGAAGGGCGGATCCAAACCCAGGCGGTTGGATTCCAGCGCCGCTTTTAATTCATCAATCTATGTCCCCTTCTCCCCTCCCCTTCCACCCCCCCCCCCGGGCTGTGCACGGAGCACGCTAATCTCTCAAGAACATATTCTGCACTGCGTTGGAATCTGTCCTGAAGGTTTGTCAGAACGTGTACAAACTGTGTGGGAGTGGGCGTGCCTTCAGATCAGGAAGCAGGCCGTGCTTTACCCAATAAAATGTAGTGGGCGGGATTCACGTGTCCGTCGATCTTTCCCTACTGGAAACTAACCGAAACTAATTTAACAATAGCGTCCGTGGAGCAGACAAAACCACAGAAAGATATTCACATTTGAACTTACTCTTTCATCATAGAAACAAGTGGGCTTATAACCAAAACGATCCATGTTCTCTGGGAGAAGTGGTGTTAGTGTTCCGTGTAGAAATATTGTTAGTGGGAATGAAAACGTAGTCGCACCACCCGGAAGTGGAGCGGTGAAGGCAGACTTAAACCCCGTTTTCCTTGCGCACGTGTGCTGCGTCGGCATTGTCCCAGAGTATAACTGAGGTGGAACGAACAGCAGAGGTCGCTGTTTTTCCTTTTCAGTTATCTCTGGGTTCCGAGATTGGGAGCACGCTGATGTGACGGTGGCCAGGTTGTCACATGTGACTTGCCACTTCTCTTTAGAATGCTGGCACCCTTTACTCTTTCTTCAATAATAAATAACAATCCACATCAAACTCACAATAATAAAATATCAATTGCACAATAAAGTGCGGGGTGCGTAATTACTGTGAGAATAATAATGGTGATCAAAATACTGCAAGACTACGCCACCCTTTTGTATAAGAGGTAGGGTCCTCTGTAACACTCTCTTTCTTTAGGCTATTCACAGGTTCGAGTTTACCCAGGTAAGTATAAACACTTTTACAGGAGAACAACACTTGAGATATCCCTTGGAGAAAACTGGACAGAGACGGTTTGTATAAAAAGGTAAGTACTTTTATTATCCTATTACAGCGGCATCTGTGCCATAAAACAATTGAAAACATAAACACAAAATAACACTATACTAATAAAACCCTCAACCTCCTATGGCGCCCACTAACTAACTAAAATACAAATACACAGGTCACTTCCAACAATAAAGGCATAAATCACAGGGCTTGTGCAAAATATAGCAATAATATAAATTTAGCGATAAAGTGTCTACTACTACTTAACCAGTAAAGTGACTGGTGCTAACTTAAAGTGCTATATACTCATCACGGTTCAAATGCAAGAGGTGGGAATGTCCTTATATGGCGGAATGGAGCGGGGGTTTAGGCCAGGAATCTCTGTCTCTTCTTGTCTTCGTATGTGCTGCCTGCAATTATAGAAACTAGAACCAGTTCATCTGTTCAGTGTAGATTCACATATGAGGTTTAGGACCGTGGTTTTATGAAGGTAACGTTGCATAGAATAATACTTACACGCAAGTGTGTAGGGCGCGCAACGTTATCGCCACTGGCCGTCTCCTTGGTTCGTCTCACTTTTCCTCCCCGTCGCTCGTCTGTCGCTGCGGCTTCTTGTCACTGGAAGCGGGCACGTCTCAGCTCACCGTCCGTTGCTTGTGGCTTGGTGCGTCTCGCTGTCTCCTTATTCTCCACCTTTGCTCCGTGGCTTCTCCTGCGCTGTGCACAACCTGCTCCCTCGGCTGTCACCTTCACACTGCCCTGTGTGCCTGTCTTTTCCTGTCTCTGTTCAAATGGCCCACGCCCACGTTTGTATAGTGTGGACCACACCCTATTCCACCCTCATTCGCTCTGCCAACAGCGTGACCTGGGGACATTGGCTGGCTGGAGTGACACGGTCAATGTCATGCAGCCTATCATACAGTTCAAAGTCAAGTGGCTCAGGGACCGTGGGAAAATACATTGTCATGCTAAAACATTCAGTGGGAAATTACAAGGAATACATTTAACACTTCCGTGACTAAGCAATCAATGGGACCGATTTTGAGAATTGAAAGTGGCTTAACTTCTCTCAGGAAGCTCTGAGAAAGTTCCCCTTTCATGACTTTTCCTAAATATATGTTTCAAACCATCTCCGTTTTTTTTTTTTTTTTTTTAACTCATTATAAATATGAAATACATACCATGTATCCCATCCCAGCCGTTTTATTTCGGCTATCGCTCTCCCCCTCTCTCCCCCTCCCTAGAGCACTTTACACCTCGAGACCCCCCACAGAGAAGCCCGCCGAGCGGCCGTAGAGAGCAGACTCTGCTGCGCTGCAAGTCTTATGTTGCCATGTCTGCTTATTATAAGCGACTTTGGGCTTGTTTTTCCACGTCTTTCTATTATTATTATTATTATAATTATATATATAATTACATCATAATGGTAATAATGTTCTACTCCACTACAGCTCAGAAGCAAATCTTGTACTTTTACTCCACTACAATTATTTGAAAACTTTAGTTACTTACTAGTTACTTTGCAGATATAAATATATTTCATACTTGAGATTAGACCTTCATGCATGTCCTTTTGTAAATTATTTTTTATTAGGTAAATATTTATATGGAAAGGTCTAACCAGGGACTGGGGTTGCAAATTGGCCTCGGCTATAAACCCCATTATAAACCCCATTTACAAGGTTTCATGCCTCACTGTTTTGTCAGGGCACAACGCATGCAGTAACATTTTCATAGACCTGACTGCTTATTTCTCTCGCAAAATCTGGCAGCCCAATGCTGCGCCAACAGTTCTGATCTACAAGCAGAGGGCTCGTCAGGCAGCGACTGTTTTATGTTTGTAGATCAGATATTTAGCGCAGGAATGAGCACATTTGTGGAACATAGCGATGTGTTCTCTTGTTGCGCTGACATGGGGAGGAGAGGGACAGAGAGAGACAGGACAGGAGACGCTTCTGTCAGCGTGGACAGCTGATAGAAGCGGCGGAAAAAGATCAAATCTACAAGCATACAGCTTGTCACGCAGCAACTGTGTTGTGCTTGTAGATCAGATATTTTGCGCAGGATTGGACACATGTGGAAACATACCAACGTGTTGCGCTGTTGTCAGAAAGTGATGATAGAAGGAGACGCTTTTACACTTAGGCATAATAGGCAAATAATGTGAATAGTATTATTATGAATAATACTAATATTGGTTTGTCAAGAGATATCCAGTGTTTTGGACAATGGAGATAGTCACGTAATTAGGCAGTGGCTTCAGCGTTCATATAGGCTCCATGTTTCCCTCAAGAGTTTAATGTGACGCTACAGATTGCACTATTTTATACGCTTTTTTTTAATAAAGATTTTACATACAGAATCTGCAGTTACCATTACAACTAAATTACTATGTTATAATGTTTCTGCCTGCCATAATATGTGAGTGAGCTAACTGACTGAGCAGAGTGCAATTGAATGGCTATTTAAAAGACAATGGAACCCCCCACTGTGTGGGTGAGAAGGTGTCAGCTAGTCTGGAGCACAGAGGTGAGACAGGAACCAATAGGGGAGCTTGATTTCTTGATCAAAAAGACCGTTTTGCAGGCTGTGTGTTGGATAATGAAACCCCAGTCATGCCAGTGTTAAGATGATGATTGTTTAAGTGCATTATACAGGTTTTTACGCATCAATAAAATAGTACAAAAATTATTTCACCACTCGTTTTTTGACCCTGTCACATATACATATATGGGAAGTTGCGTCATCATCCAAGGTTTGTTTTTTAATATTGTACAACCTATGGTTTAAGCGTTATAGCGCCACCATGGCCAATAAAAATAATCATGCTGATTGGTCCAATATTGCCTGAGATTATTCACAGACAGACAGACAGACAGACAGACAGACAGGGGCGAAAATATAATCTCTGCCTTCTGGCCATTCTGTCTGATAAAGGCCTAACTATTAGAAATAAACAATAATTAATCTTGCACTGTATCAATAAAAGAAAAAAAGGCAAAACAGGTCAAATATATATATATAGCACATCATAAAATAAGTGAAATCACTTGACATGTCATCACTTGTAAATGGAAATGAAAAATAAAATAAACCTGTGTTCTAATGGATCCAATGTAGCTATTATCAATGGTGACAGTACCAAGTACATTTACTTGAGTACTGTACTTTGTTATTAGCATTTGTATTTCTGGATACTTTGTGTGACTTTAACTCCACTACAACTCAAATAAAAATATTGTAACTCCACTACATTTCTAGGAACGTAAAATGTACTTTATGCATTAACCACTTAATATTATCTCGTTCCCATCTCATGGGAAGAAGATAAACTTAAGATAAATCTAAATCAAAATCAGCCCAAAAGAAGTATTGGTCCAAAAAGAACACTGATCATTAGAACACAGGCTCTTTTTTTTTACATTTCCTGAAAACTAGTGGTTTTGAACATACAAGGTTTCCACCCGACAGCCACGATATCCTAGTTTATCACAAAAGAAGTATGGTGTATTATTCTACATGAATCACAGCTGGCAACATGTTCATTTATCCTCCACACTTAGTCAATAGCAGTGGTGTAAAGTAACTAAGTACATTTACTCAAGTACTGTACTTAAGTACAATTTTGAGGTAACTACTTTACTGGAGTATGTCCAATTGTCAGTACTTTTACTTCTACTCCACTACATCTCAGAGGCAAATATTATACTTTTACTCCATTACAATTATTTGAAAACTTTAGTAACTAGTTACTTTGTAGATTTTTATTATTATTACAAAACATACATTTATCACTTCAGCCCTATAGACATTTCGGCCATTTGAAAATAGCAGATTTACAAGCTCACAATGTGTCGCGATGCGACGCATTGTGAGCTTGTAGATCTGCTATTTTCAAAAGATTTTTCATTCATTTTGAAAACTTGTGAAATGGGACATTCTGCATTATCAGTACTTTACTTGTAACAGAGTATTTCTACATTGCAGTATTGATTCTTTTACTTGAGTAGAAAATGTGAGTACTTTTTCCACCACTGGTCAATAGTCAAAATAATGGTTTACATCTCACACATTAGCACAGAGAGAACAAGAACAACATTATGACAGTCAGTCATAATAGGTCTCTGGTAGGAGACTTGTAGAGACTCCACCGCTCATCACATTATTGTCTTTTGGGGGTGAACTACTCCTTTAATGTGATCACAAAAGTTTGTACTTCTGTACAATAAAATGTTTGAGTTGTTTTTTTGGTACTAATTACTACTCTTTAACTTGACAAAGCAGAACACAAAGCTGCAGTTTCATCAATGACGTTAAGAGAAACATCACTTCTCACCACAGGAATACAACTATTGATTATTTTCTTATTGATTACCTTTTCAATTATTTGAATTATTAAGAAGAGCATTTAAAAACATTTTATTCATTTATTTTTCGAACACCAAACATTTTAAAAATAGCAGATCTAGGAGCTCATTAACCTCATAAATATGCTATTTTCTATAATGTTTGAATATTTTTTATACTTTTCATCTGTAATGACAAACCTAAAATAGAGATTGATTATTAATAGAGTATTTTAGGACATTTTCAATCATCGATTTTTTTAATACTTAATTAAATCAATTAGTTTGATTAACTCTCTTACTCCTACCTCTCACAGATCCAGTAGGTGAGTAATGGTACAACTGTTTGTACTTCTGTACAATAAAATGTTTGAGTCTTTTTACTGTTTTACTGTTTAACTTGACAAAGCAGAACACTAAGCTGCTGTTTCATCAATGAAGTTAAGAGAAACATCACTTCTCACAGATACCGTAGGCGGCGCCTTTACCAAGCCCATTCGCCCATCCTCCACCACCGTACCAGTAGAATGCACAGTTCCAGTCTTCATGGTTATCAGGATATCCACTGTCCCAGTACCTGCAGAGTAAACAACATGATGTGTATTAATCACATCCACTCAGTCTCTCACATACAGTGACTTTGATAGAACGACAATAGAACAAAATGTAAAATGTCTCACTGTGGTGTTGTCAGTGGAGTTCCGTCTACCCAGGTCCAATTACCAGAAATCCTTTTCAGACCAATGTATGGCCAATACTGACCCCCAGTGATCAATCCTCTGATGAATTCCTGATCATTTGTACATGATTGAAACATAATTACTTTTCTCTGATACGTTCAGGTTTTCTCTATAATCACAGAATGACATCACATGCATGTGATGTCATTCTGTGATTATAGTGAACACATAGTTATGTGTCACCTGGAGACACACACACACACACACACACACACACACACACACACACACACACACACACACACACACACACACACACACACACACACACACACACACACACACACTGTATTACTATACCTGTGATGATATCAATATTTTACCATGCCGATTTTATGAATGCCATTTTTACCATTTTTAAACCATTCTGAACCCTAATAACCTGAAAGCAGAGAAAAGCTGTCTAACAGCTCACAACGTGGCCCGCTGTGACACGGTGTGAGCTTGTAGATCTGCTTTTCTCGGCGTGTGACAGAGACGTGCAACCAAGTATAAATCAGACATAACTCCAACCGTAACCCCTAAATGTGTTAACCTGACTCCACCAGATGGGGGCGGTATTGAGTTCACAGGTTCACAAAACCCTAACCCTAACCCCAGCCTGAAGCTTGTCCTAGTTTTAAGCCTATAACTAAAAACTATATGTTTAAACCATAGAACAACTATTTCTCTTGTGAGGACCAGGAAAATAGTCCCATAATGTATATTACTCCCATTTTACTATTTACTATACATGTGGGGACATTTGGCCCTCGAAAGCATATATACAAGAACACACACACACACACACACACACACACACACACACACACACACACACACACACACACACACACACACACACACACACACACACACACACACACACACACACACACACACACACACACTACTAACCTGTTCTTCTTTACTGTTAATGATCACCAGATCTGCTCCTGTCTTCAGACATAGTTCTCTATGTTCCTCCCAGGTTTTCTGTTCAGTAGATTTGTAATAACAGCTGCATCCAAACCTCTTCCATCCACTGGGACAGGACTTGACTAAACATCAAACAGGAGTTTTACTGATGGCTTTTCAATGCACTGATGATCAATTCTAACATGTTGATTAGTTATCACTTAAACCCTATGTAATTCATTGACCGGGGTCCCCCAGGGCTCTATACTATACTAGGACCCCTCCTTTTCCCCTCTACACCACTTCACTGAAAATAGCTGACCTACAAGCTCACAACGCTTCACAACCAGGAGTCACCAACATGTCATAAGACTTGTCCATGTCTGTGGCAATTTATTGATTTTGAGAAAGAAATTATGAAAAATATATCAATGTATTTCATTATAAATAATATATATGTCTTCTCTAAATATTCACAATCTAATATTTCCTGAATGTGTACATTAATCCATTAAGACCGGGAATGCATCCGTGTCATTTTTATATTTATTTGGCTATTAAAAAATAGCAGATATACAAGCTCATAGCGCGGCACCGAGTGCCGCGCTAGAGCTTGTAAATAAGCTTTTTGGGGAAAATCGTGAAAATGTGGGCAAATCGTTGAATCTATATATACATTTTTGTAAGCGAACATTTGTAACTAAAATCTTTGCTTCTAGGGATTCTACAAATGTCTTCTAAATCATAACAGTTTTTTTAAACGTATGTTGCTATAATATTAGTGGTTCTCAAACGTTTTCATGTCAAGGACCCCCAAAATTATATGTATTTGGCCGCGGACCCCCATATCAAAATGTTTTATTCAAGGGACCCCCCCCCCCCCCCCCCCAGAAGCAAAGATTTGAGTTACAAATGTTCGCTTTAAAATATATATATTCAAAGATTTTCAAAAATGTTTTTTCAAAACTTTTAGATCTTCAAGCTCATAGTGCGGCATTGGTGCCGCGCTATGAGCTTGTAGATCTGCTATTATTGAATAGCCAAAGAAATCTTAAAATGATTATGTTTGGTAAAGTGTAGGGATGACACATTACATTCTAGTCATTAATTACCCCACACCCACATCAAAGCACCTGTACATTGTATGATTAGAACATGCTTAAACTGCGGGTCTAATATTTCTACAATTGCTACAAATTGCTATAAAACCTGTAAATCCATGTCATTTTGGGACATAAACAAGAAGTTGAAGAATAGAATTAAGTCTGATAGTGATGTACACATGTTCACCACAAGCTGGCATGGTGCATGGTGACCGACAGTTCACAACGTAATATGTTGTGAGCTTGTAGATCTGCTATTTTCACTGCACTGTATGTACTGTACACCTAGTATGACTTCTCCAGAAAAGAGACGGTAGGGTTCAAGTGGTTAATAAAAGTATTCAGGGATAAAGGAGGGTAAACCTATTGATTTGTATTTAATTATTATTAATAGGCCTACTATATTTTTTATTTTTTTTATGTAAATCTCTTTTAGTATTTCATCAACTTTAATGCTGCGTTCACACTGGCAGATACAAAAGATAAGAGACAAAGCTTCACAGCATATTTGTGTCTGAAGTTGAAACCAGATCAACTTTTTTGTATCTTTGTATCTGTTGTATCTTTGTACTGTAGCAGCTACAAACGTCAGATGTATCTTTGTATCTTCATGTCAGTGCCATTGAAAATGAATGGTAGACTGTATCTGTGTAGCTGCCAGTGTGAACTCAGCATTAATGCCATTCACACTTCCCTGACAATAGCCTAATTAAAATATCAATAATAATAGACTAATACATTTTCCTTCAGAAAGGTTTGTAATCTCTCTCACCTGCTGTCCCACACAGGTCCTTATATAGCTGGTCTCTGTCCAGGGTCAAGTTGTCATAGCTCAGGGTCAAGTTGTCAAAGCTCAGGGTCAAGTTGTCATAGCTCAGGGTCAAGTTGTCAAAGCTGCTCTTCCATTGGTCTCTGTCCAGGGTCATGAGGTCATAGTTTGTCTGTAACTCCTTAATGACTGAATTATCTGCAAAGGACCAAAATGTGACAATAGACAAAGACTCAGCTGTTGCTACAGTTAAAGGGGCTACACCATGAATTTCATTTTTTTTTTTAGGTTTTTAGTATTTTTTGGGCTCCCCAGTGTCTCTTGTACCCCAAAAAATATATATTTTTAACATTCAGTCATTCATGCTCATTTCATGGATTTCCTGAATGGGCGTGTCTGAACAGGCCATTTCAGAATGGCAGGGCAAGTGATGTCACTTGCCCTGATTTTGCATTGATGATGGCCAGACAGAATTGCTCAGTAGCTCCCCCTGCCCAATAGGACGTTTTGGTATTGCAGCTGAAAAAGCTTGGAATGACAGACAGTCAGATTGTGAGAAAAAAATATCTGGATGTTTTTTAGGCTTACAACCTGTTTAAAACGTATTAGGGGGCAATATTTATATATAATATATTTTTTTTTAATTCATGGTGTAGCCCCTTTAAGATGCAATCAACGCAAATATGCGTTAAATTTATATTTTTTACATTAATGGAGGAGTGTTCATGTAGGCCTATTGTAGACTACTAGGGGGGGGGGGGTAAAGCAAGCAAGCTTTAATAGTGAGAGAGAGACCGTACCACCACACAGCTGATCTTACTATGCCTTTAATTAAGGGTCTGTTTAAAAAATCACACCCTGTGTGAAGGAAGCGGTGCCTTTGATGAGTTTATTTAATTGGGCTATATATGAACTAGACATTTTAAGTGTGTCTTTAAGTGTGTCTTAGACATTTTAAGTCTGTGCAACCTTGTGTTCGAGAGGTAGGGTCGGTTCTCTACAAGCACTTCCTGGTAAAACCAGAAGTGGTAATTTTTGATGAAGTAGGATGTCTGTGGGACCACCCACCATGTTTGAGACCTATAGCACGCTGCAAACTGGCATTATGGCAGTTTAAATCCCAGCCAATAAGATGATGGAGGGGCGGGGCTTAAGTAAGACAGCTCGTCCCTATTGGTGGTCTAAGTCCACAAACCAAATTTGGACTTGGTGGCATGCTGCAAACTGGAGTTATGGCTGTTTATAGCCCAGCCAATAACAATACAGAGGGTGCGGGGCTTCAGCAATTAAAGCTTGTCCCTATTGGTGGTCTAAGTCCAGATGCCAAATTTGTATTTGGTAGCATGCTGCAAACTGGACTTATGGCTTTTTAAAGCCCAGCCAATAGGAAGACAGAGGGGGCGGGGATTCATTAATTTCAGTTCGTCCCTATTGGTGGTTTTCGTCCATGTACAAAATGTGTACTACGTAGCATGCTGCGAACTGGAGTTATGGCTGTTTAAATGCCGTGCTCAAACGGACGGACATAACATACAGACGGACATACGGACGTCAAGTGTGTGTGTGCGTGTGTTCGTGTGTGCGCATGTGTGCAGTATTGGCTTGTGTGTGTGTGTGTGTGTGTGTGTGTGTGTGTGTGTGTGTGTGTGTGTGTGTGTGTGTGTGTGTGTGTGTGTGCGTGCGTGCGTGCGTGCGTGCGTGCGTGCGTGCGTGCGTGCGTGCGTGTGTGTGTGTGTGTTGAAGTGGCGCATGTGTTGCTTCTTTGCCGTGTTCAAACATACGGACAGACATAACATACGGACGGACGGACGGACGGACACACAGACACAGTCAAATGTAGAGCGGCTGGCACCGCTAAAAAAAGAACAAGCGAGTGGACATGAGGAGATTTTAGGCTGCAGGAAAAGCAGCACGTCCTCCTCTGTTAACCCCCGCATCCCTGTAATAATGAATGATGATCATATCACATTATTCGTTCTCTTTTTTATTTCAACGGATTAGGCTAAGTTACAGCGTCTGCTAGCCTGCACATGGATGGATGCTATATTGATAACTCTCATCACCAAATGCCTAGTCTGCATGCTTACTGTCATATCTCACCCATGACTGATGAGAAGCTACTTCAAGTACTGTAGGCCTACTCGACTATACCGCCAAAAATGAGAAGGGTACACTGCAAAAAAAACAAGGTTTCCGGCTATGAAAACCGATGAATATGAGATGTAAACTCAGAGAATTTACAAGAATTTACAAGAGTTTTCCACTCGGAAAACTCAAAGTTTTGTAGGTCGGTAAACTCCTGTATGGTACCAAATTAAGTATGCGTGACCCCCTGCTGGGGTTGCTGCCAGAAAATCACACCTTCAGCCCTGACCTAGATTTCCACAATTTGGTAGGGGGGAGATCCCCCCTCCCTATCTCGAGTAATGCTACTGAGCATGTGCAATAAGCCACGTATGATTGGCTGTGACGTAGGTGGGCATCCCGCCCTCATTTTGGGGGTCACATTGTGTGTGGGGGGGGGGGGGCTCACAAGGTGACCCCCCTCCTAGGGATCTTGGGGGGGGGGGGGGTGCCCCCCCCCCCTTATTTTATTTATTTATATATATATATATATATGTTATGTATGCATTTATTTAGTTATATACACACACACACACACACACACACACACACACACACACACACACACACACACACACACACACACACACACACACACATACATGATTCTGAAAACAAATAGGCAACAATCTCAGTCAGGTAAATTGTGTTTATTGATAAAAAAAAAAAAAACATATGAATATATATATATTTTCTTAAAGCGAACATTTGTTACTCAAATCTTTGTTTCTGGGGATTCTACAAATATCTTCTAAAACAGTAAAAAAAAAATCCCCAGGGGTCCTTGAGGGGGTTCCAGGGGGTCCCCAGCTAAATGATGGATAGGAACCAAATGGACCCTTATGGGTCTGTAACTCTGAGAGTGTACAAATGGAACCAAATGGACCCTTACAGGTCTGTAACTCTGAGAGTGTACAAATGGAACCAAATCTGCTCCAAAATCGTGGAAAATTTCTGCAAATCTTTGAATATATATATTTTCTTAAAGCGAACATTTGTTACTCAAATCTTTGTTTCTGGGGATTCTACAAATATCTTCTAAAACAGTAAAAAAAAAATCCCCATCTCCAAATGTTTTTTTCCAGGGACCCCCAGAAGTTGTACAAAACTCCCACAAAGGGGACAATAATAACAAAAAGAAATTGTAGTTCTGTCTCTCAGGCAGTGTCTCGCTGAACGGCCTCTCTTGTCTTTGGAGTCCCTCCACCAAACTGGACAACTTAGTTACTGTGTAAGAGAGCTAAAAATGAGCTGTTCTGTGCCAGTGTGTCTCGCCGCACGCGGTGGTGATGAAGGGAACGCGGGTCTCTTCGGTTGTCTTTCCTCTCCTGAAGCACCTGGCATAAAGCAGAAAGCTCCTCATCTCTCTCGGGTGGAGATGAAACAATCCACACCGCCCGTCCATCTACGATGCCGTCCTCTTCATCTGGGCCTGCGTGCGCCCACACGGCCCTTTCTCCATCAGACTCCAGACATGCAGTCCTGGTGGTCATCAACTGTAAAACATAGAATAGCAATTAAATTATGTATTACATTACCATTATTACAGGAACACAGAATGTAAAACAAAAAAACATCTTACAAACAGTTCCATATAACTTACCCTCAATCTTCTCTGTCGGCTCTTCATTGAGGCATTCATCTTTTTCTTCTGGTCAGCATTCTCTGGTTGGTCCAGGCGATGGCTTCTTCTCAGAGACTCAAAGAGAGTCCTGCAAGCCGCTGAAATACAAGGAAAACACAATTAGGATCTATTTAGTTGTTTATCTACACAAACAACACAATTCCACATCTACACTGCTCTAAAAGAGAACCTACATGTGACTGCAATGTTTAACTGGCCCCAGTAAAAGTCTAAAAAGCAGTATATGTTAGTTGACTTGATTCCAGAGAAGCCAGTTTCAGAGTGCAGACTGCAGACTGTAGACACCTCCACCCCACCCCCGACCTGTTCAAAGCCTCCATCAAAACCTAGCATTTAAGCTTTTGAACTGTATGTGAAAGGCTAACACAATTACCTACTTAGATAAAAATAAAACAAATCAATAAATATGTTGTAGCACATGTAAAAGTTTCAGCTAATAGCTTAGCTAGCATACTATAATAATTCAACCAAGACAAGCAGGAAGAATACCCAAACTGAGCAGCATAAAACAGCATGAAAATAAAGTTTAGCTTGTGTTTAGCTTGATGTAAACAAGCCATAGGCTTTTTGGGGTTTAAAGTCCTCTTAGCAGACCTTGTATTGAACTGTAGGTTACTTGCTCTTTTTTTTTAGCAAACTGCTAATAAAGTATTCAATCAAAATCAAACAAAGGAATACACAATAATCTATAACTTAAAGAGATCTGTACAGCATGTAAATCCACTTACTTTCTTAGTTTTCACTCCTCTCTGCTTGGCTCCTTTTCTGATTTGAATTTGGTGAACAAAGGGACTCAATGGGGTCCTGGAAGGGCCCAAATAAGGACCTTTAGCTGTCCTGAGAAATGCCTGACCAAATAAACAATAAATAAATAACAATAAAATACTAACTGAATACTAAATACAATGGGCTTGCCTGTCTTAAGGTAAATGTGTAATAATGCATAAAAGCAAACATCACCAGCCTTTATCAACATAACCTGTGCTGCTGTAAATGAACACCCGTCTCTCTCTCTCTCTCTCTCTCTCTCTCTCTGTCTCACACACACACACACACACACACACACACACACACACACACACACACACACACACACACACACACACACACACACACACACACACACACACACACACACACACACCATCCCCCTTCACACCTCAAGCAAGCTCGCTTGCTTAGGCTACTCCCCTGTCTGTCTTTGAGTGTCTTCCCACAGGTCCTGCAGGCTGGGCATTGGGTTTTCTGAAAAACTTGTGTCCAAAACAGTTACTTTTCAGGATTCCATTTAAAAAAGCATTTGATGCTTTTGTGTGACGCTGTAGTATGAAGAAGTAGGGCGTTTATCTAATAAAAAACATAAGTTTGAATATGGAGATAAGAGGTTTCTTTTCGACAACAGCGATATAGCAGCAACTAATTTGGTCTTCTTCAGTTTAGTCTTTGGTTTGCACACATCCACTCACTTACTGATTCTACAGACTAACACACTCCATGCCATTCTTTGTTATATTTAAGTTAAATATATGATATTATTGTATACACTTTTAAACCAGCCGTGTGTCTTCCTCCTTTTTGTTATGGCCTACGAGCCAGGTCGTAACAGTGTACAGTAGGTAAGATACCCGCAGCAGCACATAAAGCAGACATGTCCAAAGTCTGGCCCAGGGCCCAAGCGTGACACACAGGCAAAGGTGGACACACGCACACACACACACACACACACACACACACACACACACACACACACACACACACACACACACACACACACACACACACACACACACACACACACACACACACACACCATTAAGTCAGTCACCTATTCGGTGAACAGATATGGGAAATATTCTTATTCACTTAGATTATATATAAAAAAAAGATTAACAAATGAAGCCCTTTTTTAAGCCCTTAACAAAAACATTGAAAAGTATAGTTTTGTTTTGTTCCATTTTTGCTTTGGTAATGGGGAGAGGGAGAGAGAGACCCCCTCTTTAAACAAAGAGTGAATTTGGATGTCAAAGGAAATGGCCAGTCTCCTGCTGGGTCTTTGTCTGGCAGAGGAACGGTAAATCACTGATTTCCAAAGTATATAGACGTATTTCACAGTAAACATTTTCAACTGTAAATTTCCAATTACGTACAAAAACACCAGCAAACTGCAGGTTTACTGAGCAACTGTAAATGCCCAAAAATGCCCATTAATGCCTCTTTTCTTGCAGTGGTATAGGCTAACGCGCGTGCGGACGGACAGGTTGCAAAACATAGTCTCGGCCGGAGACAATAATGTCCAACTGCCAATTCTGCTACAGCTTATGTTGCTGCTACTTTATTAATTACTACAACAAATACATATGTGACAGGGTGGAAAACGAGGCATTCTTATAATTTTTTTGTTATTTAATTGATGCACTGTACTCATCATCTTAACACCCCTTTTAACCTTGATTGTGATGTGCACTGTATATTTATTGAATGGACAATGTTTTCCCCCCGGTCCCCGAGCCACTTGGTACGGTCCACAATGACAATGACAGCAAACAGCTGATAGATTGACTGACGCAAGGGCGCGGTCACCAGCAGCCAACCACGACGGAGAAGGGCGCGGCAACGCCAGAGCAATGAGTAGAACCGCTCAGTTTAAAAAGGCAGCGGAGAGAGAAGGATGCAGTGAGGAGTGTGAGAGAGAGGACGGGGAGTGCGACGCAGAGAGCAGCCGAGGAAAGACGGGAGAGCACGTGCTGCCAGCCATTGAAGGCCGAGCAAACATTTGGCAGACGGCTCCATTGTTACACTGACCCGTGAAAGACTGTGTGTGCAGAGGGGAAGGAGAGGACGACAGCAGCAGAGACCAGACCATATAAGGAGCAGACGACAGAGAGGCTAAAGTGTTGCACGCAACTCCATCAGTAGGCAGCGAAAGCTGCCTTCGGAGTAAGTTTTCGATCTATGCAACACTCGTATTTGTGATAGCCACCACTGCTAGCAGCCACAGTACCTTGGCTGTGAATAGATGAACTGGCCTATTGTTCTGTACTTCCAGACGGTGATAAAGAAACAGACGAACATTGAAGAGTCCTGGCTTGCCTTCCCTCCACCTGTTTTCCCCCAGTATTAGCACACACGTTGTCTTAATTATTTATTGCATTTTAAGAGCACTTTACTTGTCAATAAGTATTTGATGCACAATTGCTATTATTTGCACGATTGCTGGATTTGCACACTCTGCTATTGGCCGAAGAAAACCCCCGGTGTTGCACTTGAATTGGCCTAAATCCATGTAGTACTGAACGCACTTTAGATAGCACCGCACTTTACTTTTGTAAAAGTATTGTCGCCTATTTTGCTATTTATTTTGTGCTCTTAATATTATTGTTGTTTCGCCATTGTTTTGCATTTTAGTTAGTTAGAGGCGCCATAGGAGGTTAGGGTTTATATTTTTAGGACTGTATTATTGTTTGTATATGTTTTAAAGGCACAGAGGCCTCTTGTATCAGGGAATTTTCTAATAAATGTATGTTTACCCCTTTTTATCCGTTGTGTGGTTTCGGTTCCTCCTTGGTTTTATTGGTGTTGTGTTCTCTTTATGTTTAAATACTTACCCAGTTATCTCGAACCTGTAAAAAGCCTGTTGAAACGAAGAAAGTTAATCCAGGAGTTCTTAGGCTCCTTTAATCAAAACCTAAGTGAAAATCTAAAACGAGAAATCATGGACGATGTGAAAATGCAAATGCAAGGCCTAACCAAGGAACTCTTGAAGGAGCTTCGACCACTCCTCCCGCCTCCAACCGCTCCACGACCACCTACTCCACCTCGACAGGAACGCCATTACGAGTCATTCCAGCGCAACGAATGGGATGAGGGAGCTAGGCCCATATGTCGCCATTGTAAGCAGCCAGGGCACATAGCTAGGTTTTGCAGATCGTGCACAATTAAACTAAAGCGCCCTGTCGCATGAGGTCCGAGCAACAGGGGTTGAACACTCAATTGAGGAGTCTAGGGCTACTGAAGTATTTATCGGACAATGTCCGACTATCGGAGTGACAATAGAGGGGGTCCACTTGCAGGGTTTATTGGACACGGGGTCACAAGTTACATTAATGCAGCAAAGTCTATTTGATGAAAATTTCTCGCAAGAAAAGTTGGGCAAAAAGCCGCTGGTTTTCACCTTAAGAGCCGCAAATGGCCTCGACCTACCTTATACTAGCTATGCAGTATTGGACATGAATTTGGAAGGGGTAGAAATAGCAGGGAGGGGGGTTGTAATTGTCAAAGATGAGCACTGTACACAACCCTTGATCATTGGCATGAACGTTGTGCAAGCGTGTTGGTACACTCTGTTTAAATGGCCTGGGAGGTCTGCTTTTCCTCTCCCACAGAAGAGGACTCTCTGGAGGGACGCTTTCGCCGCATGCAGGAGGGTGGAGGCAGTGACCAAGGAGGATGGATCTCTGGGTTACGTGTGGCCGGTAGGCCACCAGCGGATACGAGTCCCAGCCAAAAGCGAAGTGGTGGTGTGGGGGCGGACCTGGAAAGGACCAAGCGGAACCGATTATGAAGCCCTGATGGAGGCCTTACCAGACGGCGGGGATCTTGGAGTAGCCCGTGCCCTGGTCACGGTGCGAGGTGGCCGCGTTCCAGTGCGGATCTGTAACCCCCACGCCTACAGCCTGTTCGTGGGACGCCACCAGAAGTTAGGACGATTGTGTCCAGTCGATGAGGCCGACATCCGGGGACGCAGGGACCTGAACCTGTCCATGAGGGCCAATGGAGAAGTAGAAGTGTCCTTTGTGAGTGTGGAAGATGACGAACCAACGCCGGACTTACCTGAAGAGATGCGGGCGCTGGCGGAGCGCACTGACCTACCTGGAGAGCAACAGGAGGAGTTGCGGGCGATGTTACACAAATGGAAGAGGGTGTTCGCAGTCCATGATGAAGACTTCGGTCGAACCGATACCGTGCAACATCAGATACCTACCGGAGACACGGCACCGATACGGGAGAGGCACCGACCGTTACCCCCGTCCATGTATAAGGAGATGAAGACCCTATTGAGCGACATGCTGGAGAAGGGCGTCATCGCAGAAAGCTGCAGTCCATGGGCCGCACCCATCGTCCTAGTCAAGAAGAAAGATGGCAGTTGGAGATTCTGCGTGGACTATAGGAAGCTGAATGCCGTGACCCATAAAGACGCCTTCCCCCTGCCGAGGATCGAGGAGACGTTGACCAGTCTGACCAAGGCCCAGTGGTTCTCCACGCTTGACTTAGCCAGCGGCTACTGGCAGGTGGGGATGGACCCCCGCGATCGAGAGAAAACTGCTTTCACGACCCCTTTGGGGCTCTTCGAGTTCCAGCGAATGCCGTTCGGGCTGTGTAATGCACCAGCCACCTTCCAGAGACTCATACAGCAGTGTTTGAGTGGTCAGGTGACGGAATCTCTTTTAGTATATCTTGATGACATAATCGTATATTCACCTGACTTCTCCTCCCATCTGCAGTACCTCGACCAAGTGTTCCAGCGGTTATGGAAACACGGACTGAAGTTGCGACTGGACAAATGCAAACTTTTGCAAGAGGAGGTGAAGTTCTTAGGTAATGTCGTTACCTAAGAGAGGGGGTGCGGCCGGACCCCGAGAAGTTGGCTGCCGTGAGGGACTGGTCACCCCCCACTACGGTGCGCGAGGTCCGCGCGTTTCTGGGTCTCGCGGGTTATTATCGCCGTTTCGTGTCCTCCTTCGCCGCCATTGCGAGGCCGTTGAACAGTTTGTTAGTAGGTATCCCCAATGATGTTAAGTCACATTTATGTAAAGTAGTATGGACCCCTGACTGACAAACGTCTTTTGATGCGCTAAAAGCTGCTCTTACGCATGCCCCGGTGTTGGCCTATGCTGATTATGACCAACCCTTCGTGGTGTACACTGACGCGAGTGGCCGTGGGCTAGGAGCGGTCCTAGCCCAGGTCCAAGATGGACAAGAGCGCGTAATCGCTTACGCGAGCCGGAGCCTCAACCCCACCGAATAGAACGATGCCAATTATAGCTCTTTCAAACTCGAACTTCTAGCCCTTAAATGGGCGGTGACGGAAAAGTTTAAAGATTATTTGACCGGTGCCCAATTCACCATTTTCACTGACAATAATCCAGTAGCACATCTTCAGACGGCTAGATTAGGTGCGGTGGAGCAGCGGTGGGCGGCTCAGTTGGCGGCGTTCACTTTTGAGATTAAATATCGGCCTGGGAAAAACAATGCCAACGCAGACGCGTTATCCAGGTTCCCTATACAAACCGGTGTCGTGGGGGCCATAGAGCTGACGCCAGCAGCTCTGAGAGATGGGTGGGCAGGAGACGAGTGGCGCGAAACGCAGAATCGGGACCCCGATATACAATTGGTAAAAAGGTGTGTGGAGCAGAGAAGACCCCCGACGGCGGCGGAGAGGAGGGGTTGGACACAGGAGGCTCGACAGTTGTTGCGACAGTGGACCCGATTAAAAGTGAAAGACAATGTACTGTACCGTCAGGTGACTGATCAATATACTCGAGAAGAATATTCACAGCTTATTTGTCCAGAATTCCGACGGGAGGAAGTATGGAGAGGACTACATGTGGCTTTTTATTGGTGTTGTGTTCTCTTTATGTTTAAATACTTACCCAGTTATCTCGAACCTGTAAAAAGCCTGTTGAAACGAAGAAAGTTAATCCAGGAGTTCTTAGGCTCCTTTAATCAAAACCTAAGTGGCGTAGTCTGCAAGGTTAATAACTTTATTACATTGGTATATACAACAATTACGCACCCCGCACTTGATTGTGCAATTGATATTTTATTGTTGTTAAAGCCATTTGTGAACAAGTTAAAAGGTGTCATTATTCCACCAGTAAAATTGACAGTTACATGTGCTTCAGTCGGCAGTTGCTCACACATACTATATTTATGAAACATCGTTACAACAAATACTATATTTATAAAACATTGCAATAAATAAAATACATTGTTATGAAACTTGACTTACAGAGATAGAGTGGGACAGCAACGCTGATGAGAGCTAGAACAGCACAAAGCAATACAACACCGACTCCAACCCGCTTGTACCGTCTTGTGCCTGGAGGACACACACACACACACACACACACACACACACACACACACACACACACACACACACACACACACACACACACACACACACACACACACACACACAGAGTGAAAAAGCCAAAGAGTGAGAACAGTTAAAATATTTGAACCACTTGTTTGAAAATGTCAAATGTATTCAATGATGTATGTTGTGAGAGATGCACCAATTGAAAAATCCTTGGCCGATACCGATTACCGTTTTTTTTAAAGTCTGACCTTCCGATACCGGTGTTACCGATACCGATTTTCTATTTTCTAACTAGATTTTTTTCAGGCTGAGTACAAGTACTTAATTTTGTGTATTTGCCAAAACAGAGTACCAATAAGATTGAACCAGGAAAAGAGCACTTATGCCATATCATGATAGTACAATATCCCAAATCACAGACAATATCCAGTCTAATATGATATGGCTATAATATTGATGCCATAACTATGCAACGAAAGGCCTAAAGTCATTACAAAAACAAGAAGAATTTTAAAAAGAATACTACTCTAGCCTACATAATTTATTTTTGTATTTGTACCATTGCTCTCATGGCTGTCACTGTTATAGAGCTGCATGATTTGGGCAAAACTTTGAGACCAGTTATTGAAATTATTATTTATTAAAAATGGTAATCTTTTTTTAACAAACAAAATCTTATGTTAACGCAAAATTATTTTCTTATTTGAACTAAAAGCAAAAATAAATAAATAAGGTTTTCCCATTCAGACACATAGCAGGACATGTCTGCATTTAATTGTTTTCAAGGTGAAAAATGTACCTTATGTCACTCTGGTCCAGGGGTCTTCAACAGGGGGTCCGGGGCCCCTAGGGGGTCCTCAGAGTTACTACAGGGGGGGCTGCCAAATATTTGTGTGATTATGATATTTTTTACATTAACCACAAGCATCCCATTTCTGAGGAGGACTAACGCCAAAAATAGCAGATCTACAAGCTCACAAGCTTGTATATCTGCTATTTGTTTTAACCTCTGTCTGACTTAAAATGTTACCGTACACTACTCTCTGTTGCTCAGTGGACTTTGTTAAACTTTCGGACGAGTCTCAACAAGCTTTAATAGGCTACAGCTGGATAGATGACAAGACGTCTGTAGGCACATGAATTAAACCAGTGGTGTCGATGGTTGATATCATGATCACAAAGTCTTTTTGAGTTGTTATTGGAAGCTGCTTACTGCATTAAGGACTTTTCAGATGGCGCCTAGTAGGCTAATTTATTTGGAATAAGAGGCAACCCTGCATGTAGGAGGAGCAGCCAGCCACTGTCTGTATGAGAGAAGTGCGTGCGCACAACCACCTGCAAGAGCGCACACTCCACACAGACGGCAATGGATTGGAGTTGAGCGCAGCGCGCACCTCTCTAAGGAAAATCCTCACAGTGGAGGCTGCTGCTGCGTCAGGAGCGGTGTTGCCAGACTTTGCGAGAGAAATGAGCAACCAGGTCTATGAAAACAAGCCCAAAAGAAGCAACTATAAAAGGCCACACGAGCACTTCAAAGCTATATATGTCGTCCATTAAACAATGTGCATATTTATATATGTTGGCTATTTGAAAATAGACGATCTACAAGCTCACAACCGTTCTACCATCATTTACAAGCAACTTCAGAAATATAAGCCCAATGTGGCTTATAATAATCAGACCAGGCAACACTGTGATAGGAGAGCATATAGACGGGTTTCCGAGCGACGTCATCACAGAGCAGAATGCGCAATCTGCGCATGCCTGGGGGTGGAAGGCGCGTTCGAAAATACAGCCCTGAGCGGCAGTGAGCGCACTGGCCAATACAAACTAATAGGCGAGTGTGCTCCGGTGCGTAATTTCCAAACGCACCCATAGGCTTCCCCCCGCAGCTGCGCGGTCATATTCCTCTCAATGTTTACTAACAGGAAACCTGTCTATTGGATTGGGGATAAATAATGGGTAGCGCAGTCTTCTCTTTTAGGTCAAATAAAATGAGGATTTCCATTTAAAGAGTAACCTACGGTATAAATATAATTGTATAGAGCTGAGTTCTTTGTAGACTTTAATGAGTCTTTACTCTCTAGTAATGTTTTAAACTCATGCCATGTCTATCTAAATGAGTATCAGCCAGGAATGTCAAAATGTCAAAAATAGATTTTATTTGCCACTTTGACCACACATGGATGGAGTTTAGATCCCATAGGGACGGTTGTGTTATTTAAAATGAGCTAGTTGTTGGTTGTCAAACAATCAAAATGGTACTGTAGGTCAAGATGATTTTTTTAATGATCTGTTATTAGTTGACACAATGACTCTATGGTAATGTAATTATTCAGAAAGGTCAAATTCTTAACAATTAAATGACCGTAACCATATTTCTGTTGTCCTTATCTTAATTTCGTAGGCTCAACATTCTTGTCTATCAATGGTAAAACGTATTGTATTATCTAATTAAATAGAGTTTTGCTGCAAAGTAATCCAAAAGTAACTGAAAGTAACTAGTAGTTACTTTTTAAATGGAGTAATCTGGATTACGTTACTGATTACATTTTTTAGCAAGTAACTTGTAACTTGTAATTCCTTTTGAAAAGTAACCCTCCCAACCCTGCAGTCAAGGCATTGACTAGGCTATAACTGCGCGCTGCATTATGGAAAATAATATATTCCATAATATATATATATATATATATATATATATATATATATATATATATATATATATATATATATATATATATATATATATATATTCAATACAGTATGTATCCTTATATTTCAAAGGTAATCAACACCATCTGTGGGCCCCTCTTGCAATGTTTACTGAGTCGACTCGCATGACTTTGATCATCATGCTGTTGCTGCGCAGTGCCAACGCAGTATCAATTTCACCGGCATAAAATCGGAATTTATGACAGTGACCGGCCGAGCACCGATCCAGCCCGTTTGACCTAAAACCGGCTTTTTTAATCGGTGGCCGATTAATCGGTGCATCTCTAATGTTGTGATTTGTAATTTTAGTAACATCTCTTACCAGACTGCAGTATCTTCTGTGGATCTTCCTCCTTCTTGGGCTCAATACTTTCATAGGCGTTATCGTCTATCTGCTGAAGGTCAAGGGTGTCATAAGGACCCCCCTCAGCCATTTCTACCTTTATGACTCTTGCAGGTACTTGGTCCACCTCTTAACAAACTGAACAAAATAGAGGAGCGGTCCCTCTTTTATGTCTGTGCCACTCTTCCGCTTTAATTTGTTGTTTGTTCTGCCCCTCACTTTCAAAAATGCAGATGTTTAACTTACAACACTGATGACAACACATTTCAATTGCTTATTTCTGTGTTGTAACAATTACCGACCACATGCAACACACAACACGCAACACCATGGAAAATAATCAGGTTACAGACTCTAATCTAGAGTGTCGTTTGTTTTATAATGGACCACAATGGAAACAAACTTTGGCTTTTTTTGTGTTTGATCTATTTTGACACTTTTAATTAGTGATACTGTGCTTTTAATGGTTGCCACTAAAGTATTCTATTCTCTGTTTCAATATTTTTACAAAAAAGTAGACAATCCACCACGAGTATGACAGGACAGAGGGCACAACATAGCCTAACATAACAATGCAATAAAAACAAAAACACAAAAGAGAAAAACAAATCCTAAACGACTTCACACCAAATACATTATATACAGTAATAATCATCACATTATTGCTGCCAACAACCTCTCTCCCATGTAGAGCTCTGCCATTTGTACCCATCCCCTGCCTCCCAATTAATATGGCAACTAACTGACATCCTCCGTCACTCCAATACACAGGACATTGCGCCACTCATCCCCTATATGGTGCTAAGGGCAGCCATGCTTCTACAAATTCGGATAGGGTACCCCGTAGAACATATGATAGTCTCTCCAAGGGCATCTTCCTGTAAACGCAAACATACTGGCCCTCATTTATCAACGTGGTGCAGACCAAATAATGGGCGTACGGCGAGATCACCGTAACTTTCGGCATTTCTCAATATATCCTGACTTTGTCTCTAGCGTACCGCACGCCCAGATCTCACGTCTGGTCGAGAGCAGTTGTTGACTTTGGCTGCACACGTTTGTTCCATTGTAGACCTGCGGAGCAGCATTGTCTGACCGTCTGACAGGCATCTGAACATATGTATCCACTCCTAAATGTATAATCTAACTCACTAATAAATAATCCCTGTGAAAAGACATTTTATAAACTCATTTAAACAAACTGCTTTAACAGTCATTCGGTTAAGCTTGCAGATCTGGCTGCATTGGCTATTTGAAAATAGCAGATCTACAAGCTCACAACAGGTCACATCGCGCCGCTGTAATGTTTTCATGGACAGAAGTCTCCAAACTTACAGTAGCGTGTGTCGTGTCCTATATGGAGTTATACAACCTGGGCTGGGTTGAGGATACAAACACGACGCTCCAGTGGCGTGTTCTAGGTTTTTCCGGAGGGTATATGATACGTGGTCGTGGGTATACGCTCTCGCGTTTTCAATGGATGAAATGGTTATTAGACTGTATACGCTTCTTCCCAAAATAATCTGGACTGTGTATGCCGTATACAGCGTATAACGGTAGAACACACCACTGCGACGCTCCAAACCTTTGACCAGCGCAGGTTATTATTCATGCTGTGGATTCATTTGGGCCACCGCGGGAGATTGGACATTTAACACTATAAAACACACACCAGCCCTCATCCATTAATGTTTAGAATGTCATCATCATTTCATTTCATTCATCAATGATCACTCCATAAACGTTCAGATTAATGCCTGCTATTTC
This sequence comes from Gymnoscopelus microlampas, assembly GCF_963454915.1. Classification (NCBI taxonomy): domain Eukaryota; kingdom Metazoa; phylum Chordata; class Actinopteri; order Myctophiformes; family Myctophidae; genus Gymnoscopelus; species Gymnoscopelus microlampas. Next base: position 43,496,880 of record NC_139958.1, read on the forward strand.
TCGTTTAACGTGGCGTCACGGCAGCCTGTGACTCAAGGGGGAATACATGATTGATTTATTTTAGTTTAAACTAGAACGCGGCGCACACTGCGACGAAAATGGGTAGATGTGTATGGATGGGGAACCCGGGTGGGGTGAGACTCAGGGTCGGGTAGTATGTCTCGGAAGCGGACGGCCACCGGGGCTCGTTCGGGTAGCGGTCGCCTTAGCTCGGGATACTGCCCCCCCCACCGGTTCCTGGAAGAGAGGAAAAGAAGAAGGTTAGTAATTGAGGCGGCGGAGGTAGTTGGGGTGGACGGGGGGAGCGTTCGAGACCACGTAAGTAGTAGGAACACACTATTGGTGGCTCGCAGGTGAATTTATGCTCACCTCCTGTGATGATTGTGACGTGACATTGGCTGGCTGATAAGAGAAGGCAGGTAGTGATAAGGTGATGGCGAGCGGGGAGTTGCCGTGTTAAGCAGAGGGAGGTCTCCACTCCTGAATCTACGTTAATACATAAATTAATATACAAACATATGGTATGATTTATGATGATGAGATTAGTGTCATTCACGTAGGCTATTGACAAATATTGTACCATCACGGAATACAAGACTGCTGTTTCCACAGAGGGCCAATGCTACACTTGGGCTTGCAAGTAGGTGTGTGTGTGTGTGTGTGTGTGTGTGCGTGTGTGTGTGTGTGTGTGTGTGTGGGTGGGTGTGTGTGTGGGTGTACGTCAGACACGGACATGAAAGCCAGTGAGGCGAGCGGGGGAAATTGTCTTATTGTCTCTCCATGCGTTGCTTGGTCGTATTCTGGTTCTTCATGTCATAAAATCGGGCCGTTTCGAGAATATTTAAGGGCATGTTATTTAAATGACACTCGGTTTCAGCCGTCAGATTGATCAAGGCTCCGACCAAATGTATGCTAGGATTGGCTGTATAGGATCGCTTCATAAATGTAATTTGGACGTTGGTGTACGGCCGAATTTATGGAAAAATATAAGCTGTTTTTATGCTCCATTGACAAATATGGGCCACTGTGTGATGACACATTTTTCAGGCCACGACCCCCCAAAATAATCATATTTAACCCCCCACCCTGACAAGCACTTTTAGTTTGACTCGGTTCCACAGATAAATATTGTGAAACTAGCTAATCTTCCCGCATGGGGCATGGGGGTCGTGCTTATGTTCCCTCAGCCCTAGGTTCCCCCATCCCAAATTAGACCCTGTTCCCTCAGCTTTATGTTCCCTCAGCCCTATGTTCCTTCAGGATCCCATATAGTCGTTTGATTGATTGATTGATTGATTGATTGATTGATTGATTGATTGATATCTTTATTGATCATGAAATAAAACATAAGTCACATGTAACATACATCTGACCCACCATAATCAAAAGGAAGAAGCAAAAAAAGCTTACAGCTTGTTTCCATTGCGGTCCCTTCCATAATGTGTTGGTGAGGTCACCTGTTGGGGTCCTCTGAAAGGGGGTGCAATGGTGCGCCTCACCAGTCCGGATATTACGTTTGTGATTTTGACCCACCATTCAATTTTAATATAGGATAGGCCACATCCGATTTTATTGAATTTCATTGGCTATCCCTTGGCCTTATGACAAGGGACAGCCTAAAAATGTGTAGAATAAATAAAAAGTTTCACTATTTTTGTCAACTAAAATTTGCGTTAGAGCCTGCGAAACATTTATTGGCATTGCGCCAGACATGTGGCTTGTGTAAACAAACCGGTGTGTGAAATAAATACAATAAAATAAATACAAAATAAAGGGCCCTAGCATGATAATCTATAGGACAAGACCCCTACAGTCTTTTTTACAAAAACACTTTGCCATGCACAGAGTACTGCACATGGCTTTTGAAACTATCTCATATTTTGACAATACTTGCCTTTTTTTACGTTATGGGAGGAAACTGATTACAAAAGTGAGCAGTTACAGATGTGGTCAATTTCATCATCAACTTTATGTTGAAATGTGTGGCCCAGTAGATCATATTTCACAGTAGATATACTGTAAATGTTGCTAAATATCAGTAAAAGTGGTTATCTGGCTGTGTGCGTGCGTGCGTGCGTGCGTGCGTGCGTGTAACCTGCAGCTTGCAGTGTAACCTGGGGATTACAGGACGTTGGAATAATGGGCTGTCTAAATAATGACATGGCACTGTCAGCACTCGCTATGCAACACTTGTAATAACAAACAGCAGCAGAAGGAATTGGACACATCAGACATGTGGGTGTGAACTGTGGTTCACAATATAGGACATTATTCGAGTCACGCTCAAAAGTGTGAACTTGGTACTGCAGTAGGTTCTGCTGACAGGCTTTTTAATGGGTTAAAGGAGACACACCATGAATTTAAAAAATATATTTGATATTTAATATCATATGGTGTATGTCCCTCAAACCATTCTCAAAAGGTTTGAGCCTAAATCAACACTCAGATATACTCATCCCAAGTCAATTCTCTCAGGCTTATAAAGCACTTTCAGCTGCAATACCAAAACGTCCTGTTGGGCAGAGGGGTGCTACTGAGCAATTCTAAATACTCAGAATACATCAAAATACATGGGCAGAAAGTTTGGTGATGTAAGCAAACTTGCCATTCTGAGATGGCCTGTTCAGACACGCCCATTTTGAAAATCTCTGAAATGAGAATGTATGACTGAATGTTAAAAAAAAATAAAAATTGGGGTACAAGAGACACTGGGGAGCCCAAAAAATACAAAAAAAATAAAAAAAAGTGAAATTCATGGTGTGTCTCCTTTAAACTGTAAAAATGCTTAGGGCTTATCAATAAATCATTATCATTCATTTTTGTAACTTCTATATAAAGTATGTAATGGACTGGGTCTATATACAGTAGTTTAACGTCTCTGTTTTCCAAATGTTATACTTTTTGTGACATGACATTGCCACGCCCTCTTTTAATCCTATCCTATAGACCAATTAATTGTTTACTAACATTGAGACTGGATGCGCAGGTGATTGTTTCACGCAATCAATTTCCAACCTGTTGTTTCGGGGTGCGCTAGTTTCAGCACGTCCCAACCCCCTCTTGTGTGTTGGCTAGTGAGGCGCGTCCTAGCGAGACCTGATAGAATGGGTTTCATTTAGCGCATACTGGTTGCACGCATACTGGTTCTTATCAGTATGACGTCGTCTGTTAAGGGGTCTATATTATTATTTATTAGGGAAACCTCGGTTAGTCAATCAGTCAGTCTGTCTGTTCTGCATGTTTCTCCTCAATGGGTTGAGCAATTGATCTGATCTGCACACAGGCATTAACCATTAGCATATGCAGACAGTGACGTGGGCCGTTTTTAACTTCACCCAAATTTAAGCTGTTTATTAACGTTTTCGTGTAAACACCGGAGATTCAGAGTTTGGGCTACGGGATCTGTTGTCATGGTTACAGCCCTGCAGGCTATGAGATCTCTATCTGCTGCCTACACTTGGCTTTTACACCCATGACGCCAGAAAACGCCAGGACAGACAGACGCTGATCAACATGTCAGTTATTCACGTCCATGTAAATGAGCCAGAGTTAGCCAGAGTTGGCTAATTTTCATCTGTAGTCCCTGAGCAGGCTGTTAAAAAAGTGGTATTATCCATACAAAAAGAGACATCGTCAACAATACAAAACAAGTAGACATAGTACAGAAGACAAAACAAATACAGTAAAATATGAGAAGACACACACAGTGATTACTGGAGCCGAAATGTACTCATGATTACAAATTTGGTTAGCTTTAAGCCATCTTTTAAGGTTGAATTTGAAGGTTAGATAGTTGGTGGTCTCTCTTACTTCGGTAGGAAGACTGTTCCAGTGATGGGAGACTCTAACAGAGAAGACTATTTCTGAATGGTACCTCACAGTCTCCTCTGGTAGTTACGGGGCCAGAGCTCAGCTCTGGACCTGTTTTGTTATTGGCAGTATTCTGTCACTTCTTCTTCTGCCACTTTTCGCAGTTCTGGCTGAACCGTGCTGTCGCTTTTTACAAAACTCGGCCATATAGTAGATGGTCATGAAAAACAATCAAGAAATAATTCTCACACTCATTCGTCAAAAGGTGGCGCTATAGCACTCAATTGAAAATGCCAACTTTGAACAGGTACAACTCATGCCCTGTTTGACCTACAGCCATGAAACTTGGATACACATATGCGTCTCCTCATGCTGAACAACTTTCACCCTCTGACTTTTGACCTCTGACCTTTAGATCTCCCACCATTTTGAATTATATGAATAACAGTCATTGGCTCCTAACTTCTGCATTTTTTCACTTATGGAAAATCCGCTGCCAAGGTGTTGTCGGCATAGGTCCAAAGTTCAAGTGTTAAACGTTTCGTGCAGATTGCTCAAAAATCCCAGGAGGAGATAGATTTTAACTATTACAGTTTTATGGAAATTATTCATCTGCCCCTAACACACACATGCAGACTCACATTTCTTTGAAACTTTGCAGAAAGGTTGAGGGTCATTCCAAATATCACTGAAACCAATCTTACTCCAATTGGCCAAAGGGGGGCGCTATAGCAATTTTTTGAAAATGAAAACTTTAAACAGGCATAAATCATGCCTTGTTTGGCCGAAAGTCGTGTAACTTGGTTAAACTTGTGCCTTGACTCATGAGGAACACATGTATCGCTTTGACCAGTAAGCTCCGCCCTTAGATTGTCCGCAATTTTGAGCTGTTTGAAAAACACTTAAACCCAGGATTTTTCAGCTATTTGCGTGAAACTGTATCATCTGTGTGATCTCCTTTTTCACAGTTCCTTGTCTATTGGTCCAATGGCGTCTCCCTTAAATGAGTGCCTTACAATCTCAAGGTCGCCAGTTCAAGCCTCACTTGGTGCAGACTTCATTTAAGTTGAATTGCAAACAAAATGACTGTATCAATGAATACATGTGCAAATGGTAAAGATAACCTGAAATGCTTATTTGAGAGTACGTTTTTTCAATGTATCGGCTATTTTCATTCTGAAAATAGCCGATCTAAAATCTCAAAACTTTTCAGATAGCAACGTGTTTCTGAGCTTGTAGATCGGCTGCTTTCACTGTTTTCGGTTGCGAGGAGACATACAATTTCTCTATTGGTAAATGGTTTGTGAACGAGTGATCTTAGTGTTGGCTTGGTTCATGACAGAAGGCAAGAGTTTATGATCTTCAACAGACAACATCAACGTTGCAGCCTATTAGTCCGAAGGTTGAGAATTCGATTCCTTTTAATGGCAATAGGTTGAGATGTCCAATCAATCCATTCTGTTTCCATCTCTCTCTCTCATCAATCTATTCCGTTTCCATGTCTCTCTCTCTCTCTCTCTCTCTCTCTCTCTCTCTCTCTCTCTCTCTCTCTCTCTCTCTCTCTCTCTCTCTCTCTCTCTCTCTCTCTCTCTCTCTCTCTCTCTCTCTCTCTCTCTCTCTCTCTCTCTCTCTCTCTCTCTCTCACTGGCCCCGTATTATCGCTGCTTGCAGCTATATTTACCCTTGTTTTTCTGTCACCACTTTCTCTTCGCTCTATGAACTGTTTTAGTGGTGGAGGTGCAAGCCCATTTAAAACCTTAAAAATGAGACAAGCATCTGCAAAATGTTTAAAGCTATCAAAATTAAATAAATTATACTTTTGAACTATACGGCAATGGTGGTAACGGTTGGGTTTTTAATGTCTGTTTGTAAAGTGATTCTATGGCTTTGAGAGTTGTTAGATTTGTCTGTAACCAGGTTGTGAAGCAGTATGTGATGTGTGAGAAAATCATAGCGTGCATGAAGAGTTTGGCTGCGTCTGTTGTTAGGTATGGTCTTATGTGCTTGAAATTAGACAGATTGAATTTGATTGTGTTGGCTACATTTTTAAAATGTTTTTTAAATGTCAAGTTTGAGTCTAGTGTGATTCCAAGATATTTAAATTCAGATACTACCTTAATAATGTTTCCATTGACGATAATGTCAGGATAAACATTATCTGTGGAGTTGCGTGAAAAAAACATACAAACAGTTTTGTTTGTATTCTGTTTGACATAGGGCTGAGGGAGCATAAGGCTGAGGGAACTTGAGTGCGCTCCCGCTGGGTCGTGACGCTGCCAACGTAGCTGGCATGGCGAGGTGCGTCGGGACTTTAGCGACGTTGGCGGCTAAGGTCGCAACCTCCGTTGAGGTTGTGACCTTAGCGACCTCGGTTGCAACCACAACAACCTCCGTCGAGGTCGCAAATGGATCTCGCCAATGTCGTATCTGGTCATATTTAATATACCAGTATGCAAGTAAAAATAGATGGCTAAAGTAAAATAGATGGAACTGTGAAATGTAACCTACTAAAGTCAGAATAATCATGTGTTGACTCAGAGCCAGACACACTGGCAGCGGCTACTCAAGGACTCTGCATAGCTGTGAAGTACAGTCATTTAAATGTCTTTGTCTTATCATCCTGATCACACCTTGAGCAGGATATAGGAAGCAGATAGGGCCTGCTAACCCGCATTTTGGGCCTCTTTTGACACGTCACCGTCCTTCAGGTTGTGAAAATAGCCGATCTGACCTCGACGGAGGTTGTTGTGGTTGCAACCGAGGTCGCTAAGGTCACAACCTCAACGGAGGTTGCGACCTTAGCCGCCAAGGTCGCTAAAGTCCCGACGCACCTCGCCATGCCAGCTACGTTGGCAGCGTCACGACCCAGCATAGCTAGTCACGACTCACGACGTCAAAGTCTCGACCTTAGCCGCCTAGGTCGCTAAAGTCACGACCTAAGCGACCTTATAGCGACCTTAGGTCCCGACACACGTGTTTATGTTTGATACTTTAAGTATATTTTTCAATGAGCGACGTGCCGCCACAGCTGGCACGTTGCCTGCCAGCTAGGCCGCCAGCTAGACCAGCGTGCCAGGCTCCCGACCGACGCACGGACCGTGTCGGCTGTGTATCCAACTCCCCCCCAGCTCACGAAGCTATCCGCGACCCCCTGTCTACCTGTCCTTTTTCTTTTCACCCAGATGGCCTTAATAGCCTACTCAGTGTAATCATTGTAATAGTAAGGACTATCATAATAATAATAATAATAAATGTTCTTATTATTATGTTCTGCAAGCACTTAAGTTACTCTAACACGTTGCAAAGTAGCCTGTCTATTAATAATAATAAGTAGCCTAATAATAATAATAATACTTATTATAATTATAATAATCTTGCCACACTAATTGACGAGCACACTCATGGAGTCCACACAAGTGTATGGGGCCAGTCTCCAAGCACACACATGGCCCAACTAACTCCACAATTTCCACAAACATTCCTCAATATTCTGCCTGCTTCCCATACTGTTACTGTACTTGCACGATGTACAATTAATATCAAGCGCATTATGACCCAATACACTTCCGCGGGTAGTGCAACGTCAAAATGGTCACGTGTGTAGATATCCAGTAAAGTACAAATGCCTCAAAAAGTGCAGTACTTGAGTACATGTACTTATTTACTCACCTCTGTAATTTACTTCATGAATCCCAAGATCCATTCTCTTTTGGACTCCTCTTAGGATATGATTATATCTCCTACAGACTACGATACTTTACAGGTCACACTTGGACCATTGATATGCAGGAGTAGGCAGCTTTAGCTTTGTGAAAGGTGCGAATGGGACAGCCAATGTATCACTGCAGTAACGTGACCGGCGGCTGTGTCTATTGTTGTCGGAGCCGAATTATTTTCTCTGGCAAATCTTGCCCAGGAGTTTGAGCAGCTATACGGGCCACGCAGGGTCTTCACTGACCGGGCCATGGCCCCACTGGCCCTCATGACCCTACGCCAGTGATCCACGCTGCTATGCGGCCGTGGGCGCTAGATGTGAGGCCCGCGCAGTGGGCCTAACTTCTAGTTATTATAATTACAGACAAGTCCCACAGACGCTTTACATGGGGGCCTGAGAAAACAACAAATAAAAACAACTTTATTAGGAGAAAAAACACTGCAACTAAGGTATACAAACTAGATCGATAGATAGATAGATAGATAGATAGATAGATAGATAGATAGATAGTTATAGGGGTTTTAATATCATTTCCATGGGCAAAAGTGATGGTTTTAATGTCATTTATTATTTCTTAAATTATTTCTTCACCTTGGAGGGGGGACGCACGGCACGTCAGGGTTAACTGCGTGTGTTTGTGTGTGTATTATGGCCGCGGACTTTTGAGACAACAGACAGACAGACAGACAGACAGACAGACAGACAGACAGACAGACAACCAGCCTGTGGGTGCACAAGCGGGAGCACACTCAAGCATTGGTTTGTATCGAATAATAATATAATAATAATAATCCTACACTTTGCAGATATACATTATTATATTATAAACCATACATTAACCACTTCAGCCATATTTTATACATAGGCTATTGTGAGCTAACAAGCTCACAATGGGAGCTTGTAGATCAGCTATTTTCAAACATTTTATTACTTACGTTTGATACTTTAAGTATACTTTTCAATGAGTGACACTCGGGGGAGGGGGGGGGGGGGCACGGGGATAGCTTTGTGAGCTGGGGGGGTTGGACACGGGGCCGACGCGGTCCGTACATCGGTCGGGAGCCTGGCACGCTGGTCTAGCTGGCGACCTAGCGACGTGTGTCGGGACCTAAGGTCGCTATAAGGTCGCTGAGGTCGTGACTTTAGCGACCTAGGCGGCTAAGGTCGAGACTTGGACGTTGTGAGTCGTGACTAGCTATGCTGGGTCGTGACGAGGTTCCAACCTCTCCATCGAGGTCGCAAATGGATCTGGCCTTTCCTGGAGGAGTGTGCTGCTCAGATGGTGCACATGGGAGCAGCTAGGGGTTCAGAGTCTTGCTTAGGGACATTTCAACGTGAAAACTTGTACTGGGGATCAAACCGGGGACTCGCCAATTCCCGCTCCTGATGCCACCCCACCAGTGCCACCCCTGTGTTTTTTATTGCTTAAAAGAGAAGAGGAACTGCAGTGTGCACATTAACAGGAAATGACAGGGCATGCAAGCTTAGTTACAACACCGACAGTTGAAACTAACTGACAGTTTTTCATTGTGGGTCTTGAGCTATTTTGGCCATTTTTGCATCACGGTGGGGAAGCAGAGAGACAGACAGTGGTGTAAAGTACATTTACTCAAGTACTTTACTTAAGTAAAAAATTGAGGTATTTTTACTTTACTGGAGTATGTCCAATTGTCTGTACTTTTACGTCTACTCCACCACATCTCGGAGACAAATATTGTACTTTTATTCAACAACAAATATCTGAAAATGTAGTTACTTTGTAGATTTTGATTATTATTACAAAACATACATTAACCACCTCAGGCCTATATACAGTACATAAAAAAATATATACTTTACTTATGCCTTTATAGTTCTTTTTAATGGAAGGCAGTAAGGCTCTGATCCACCTGAAATCTTAAAGGGTAAAATTATTATAATTATTCATAATAAAGGGGACTGATTGATTGATTGATTGATTGATTGATTGATTGATTGATTGATTGATTGATTGATTGATTGATTGGTTGCTTGATTAAAGATAAAACACAACAAAGCCCTGAGGCTTATTTAAATTTAAACAGAAATTCTTGTTAGCCTATATATTTTTTGTGTATTTGACCTAGAAGTGTGCTGTTTTAACACAAGTTTAGTTTCCACAGTGTAAAATGATCTGTTTCCATGTCTTCAAGTGTCTCATTGTGACAGTTTGCCACAAAGCCAATAGGAGCTGAGAATCTAACAGGGAACCATATGATTCCCAGACAGCCACTCTATGAGCCCCAGCCACCCCATGTTGCTGCCCCTGTGGCTTAAAAGAGAAGTGGAACTGCTGTTTGCACACAGGAAATGAGAGGGCGATGTTAGTTTCAGAGTGTGTGTAAGATATGTGTACAGTTAGTGGAGAAGCAGAGGTCATTCTGCCTTGTCAACAGGAGAGACTATCTATCTGACTACTAGGTCATTTAAGGACAATATGGTGTTTTCACTTTCATAGAAAGACTGCCACACAGCTCAATACAAAGCTGAAAGTACAATGGAAAACTCAGTTAAGCCAAGATGGAGAATTATTTCTTTAATGTGATAATAAACTGCACTCAAAACGCACATGTGCTATTTTATGCTGATGTGCCACTGAAAATGCAGTGATGGGGCTTTTGTCTACAGCTACCCAGCTACATGGTGAAAGAAATACAAGAAATTAAAAGTATTTGCTTGCCCCAAGTTTAGTAACTCTGAGGACCCCTTAAGGGTCCTGGACCCTCTGTTGAAGACCCAAGCTTTAATGGGACAACCCAAACTATGCCAGGGAAATGCCCCCCACAACAAAAAAGAGCCCCCCCCAACACGCACGCACGCACGCACACACACGCACACACACACTCGGCATCAATCACTGGGGGGGGGGGTTCGGGGGGTTTCCACGATGCGGGTCACATGCACGCAATTTTTATTAATAATTAATTAAACTACTATAAAACAACAGTAACAACAACACACTCTACCAGCCTCCAGTGGTGGAAAATAGCAGATCTACAAGCTCACAATGCCTTGCGCTTGTAGATCTGCTATTTTCACATGGTTACATGGTATGTTTTATAATAATAATCGAAATCTACGAAATAACTAGTAACTAAAGTTTTCAAATAATTCTAGTGGAGTAAAAAGTACAATAGTTGCCTCTGAGATGTAGTGGAGTTACTGGAGTAGAAGTAAAAGTATTAGAAATTGGAAATACTCGAGAGTAGCAGTTGTCTTGACAGCGTACTGTAGTTACGTGGCTAACAGCGTTGTTATCAACTGATTACGGTGTACCCTGCGTATATATAGTGCGTAAATACCCCCGCAACACCTCATGAAGTGAAGAGCTAGGGGTGAGTTAGATAAGAAGTGATTAGGCAGCTAGGGGACGCTCCTGATTACTCAGTTAAAGTGTATCAGTGTTTTATTTAACTTGTCCAGTATACATTCAAGTGATAATTAAAATGGCTCAAATTGATGAATTTGTTGCGTCGCCTTCAGGAGATTTTTTTGTAACGCTGTACAAAGGAGCAGCTACTAGAAATTGCTGACCATTATAAATTTGACATTGGGGACAGGTTTCACTGTTTGAAAAATTGACTAACTTGAGAGGTTGGCCTGATGCGGACCTGACTGTGATGCTGCAGTCCGTGCTTACAGGGAAGGCACAGGACGCGTATTCTCGCGCACGCACGCACACACACACACACACACACACACACACACACACACACACACACACACACACACACACACACACACACACACACACACACACACACACACACACACACACACACACACACACACACACACACACACACACACACACACACACACACAGGCATCAAGCATTAATGCATGATCAGTCATTGAATGTCAGGGTGGTCTCCCCTAACAGGCCTATAGCTTAGTTATCGTTGTTGTCGGGCAGAAACCTCTTATCTCCATATTCTAACTTCTTGTGATTTTTGCAAAATTAATGCCCTACTAAACTACGGCCTCACACAAAAAAAACATCAAAAGTAGCAGATCGACAAGCTCGCTCGTGCCGCATTCCGTGCTTGTAGATCTGCTACTTCTGATGTTTTTGAATTTGAATCCTGAAGATAACAGTGTTGGACACACACACACACACACATATATATATATATATATATACATATATATATATATATACATACATACATACATATATATATATATATATATATATATATATATATATATATATATATATATATATATATATATATATATATATATATATATATATATATATATATATATATATATATATATATATATATATATATATATATATATATTGTATTAGCATACTTTACCATAAACATTGTTTAAAATAATGTTCTATTCATTGAAATATGTTGGATTTGCAGCTTTTTAAAGAGAAGGCAGACTGACAGAATGTTATGCATCACATGGTTATTGTACAATCTCCTCTAGAGGAAGTCCTCATGATCTGGTAATGTTGTCTGTGTGTGATGCAATATAGTACATTCAGACTGTGTGTGTGTGTGTGTGTGTGTGTGTGTGTGTGTGTGTGTGTGTGTGTGTGTGTGTGTGTGTGCGTGTGCGTGTGCGTGTGTGTGTGTGTGTGTGTGCGTGTGCACTTGCGTGCGTGTAAAATGTTTCAAAAAGTTCAGCTATTTTTGCTATTTATATAGGGTTTGTCTGCATGTATGTGTGGGGAGTCTCAGCTTTGTCAGCTGTAAGTAGGGGGGGCTCCAAGGAAAATGTTTGGGAACCACTGCTCTAGGTTACATGATAGGGTTAGTTTTAGTCAACTCTTTACTTTTGTCGTTTTTGACTTTACCTGCACTTTGAAGTTTTGGAGTTTAACAACTCCTCAAGTCTGCTCAGAATAGACCAATGAGGTTCTCACTATAATGCAGGTTTGGGCCACATACTGTAGGTAGGAGCCAAGTCAAAGAACTCAACAGGCTTTTTAATTCATGTTAGGGCAGGTACACAGTGTAGGACTTTTACAGTGGCCTTTCACATATAGGAGTCTCTTTCTTGAAATCGGCTGTCATATATCGTTGTGGTTTTCATACTGTACGATTGATCGCCGAAGGGATCACACACTGCACGAGGTCACTAGGATGCGATCCAGACCCGATGCATACATTTGTTTTTATTCCGAAAGAAAGTACAATGGAAAACTCAGTTAAGCCAAGATGGAGAATTATTTCTTTAATGTGATAATAAACTGCACTCAAAACGCACATGTGCTATTTTATGCTGATGTGCCACTGAAAATGCAGTGATGGGGCTTTTGTCTACAGCTACCCAGCTACATGGTGAAAGAAATACAAGAAATTAAAAGTATTTGCTTGCCCCAAGTTTAGTAACTCTGAGGACCCCTTAAGGGTCCTGGACCCTCTGTTGAAGACCCAAGCTTTAATGGGACAACCCAAACTATGCCAGGGAAATGCCCCCCACAACAAAAAAGAGCCCCCCCCAACACGCACGCACGCACGCACACACACGCACACACACACTCGGCATCAATCACTGGGGGGGGGGGTTCGGGGGGTTTCCACGATGCGGGTCACATGCACGCAATTTTTATTAATAATTAATTAAACTACTATAAAACAACAGTAACAACAACACACTCTACCAGCCTCCAGTGGTGGAAAATAGCAGATCTACAAGCTCACAATGCCTTGCGCTTGTAGATCTGCTATTTTCACATGGTTACATGGTATGTTTTATAATAATAATCGAAATCTACGAAATAACTAGTAACTAAAGTTTTCAAATAATTCTAGTGGAGTAAAAAGTACAATAGTTGCCTCTGAGATGTAGTGGAGTTACTGGAGTAGAAGTAAAAGTATTAGAAATTGGAAATACTCGAGAGTAGCAGTTGTCTTGACAGCGTACTGTAGTTACGTGGCTAACAGCGTTGTTATCAACTGATTACGGTGTACCCTGCGTATATATAGTGCGTAAATACCCCCGCAACACCTCATGAAGTGAAGAGCTAGGGGTGAGTTAGATAAGAAGTGATTAGGCAGCTAGGGGACGCTCCTGATTACTCAGTTAAAGTGTATCAGTGTTTTATTTAACTTGTCCAGTATACATTCAAGTGATAATTAAAATGGCTCAAATTGATGAATTTGTTGCGTCGCCTTCAGGAGATTTTTTTGTAACGCTGTACAAAGGAGCAGCTACTAGAAATTGCTGACCATTATAAATTTGACATTGGGGACAGGTTTCACTGTTTGAAAAATTGACTAACTTGAGAGGTTGGCCTGATGCGGACCTGACTGTGATGCTGCAGTCCGTGCTTACAGGGAAGGCACAGGACGCGTATTCTCGCGCACGCACGCACACACACACACACACACACACACTTCATACTGTACGATTGATCGCCGAAGGGATCACACACTGCACGAGGTCACTAGGATGCGATCCAGACCCGATGCATACATTTGTTTTTATTCCAATTCATTTTAACCGACGTCTCACGGCAACGTGCAAGGCTCCCGTGATATATACGCGAGATCAAGACACAGGACGCTATTGATTGACATTAAATAGGCTAATTCTCTATTTATCTCTATGTCTCTATTATCTCTCTCTCAATTAAACAAACAAGTCAACCAGCTTAAAAGTGCATACGCAATGCAACTCAGAAACAGTGTTGCCATGTCCGCTTATCATAAGCGACTTTGGGCTTGTTTTTCTGTAGAGTTTCTTGTAAATATTGGTAGTTGCGGGTTGCGTTTTTTTTGGGGGCATATTTCTAAAGTGTAGTTGCTTATTTGGCCTTGTTTCCTAATGTTGTTTAAAACAGTGGTTTAAACAACACATAATATGTCATTGTCTGCAGACCCCCCCCCCCTTCTGAAAATATGTTGTGCCATAGACCCCCATACAAGATTTGTGTGGATTTGGGAAATATTCCACAATTTTCAAAATGTTCAAGATTTTGCTTTGAAAATAGCTGTGACGCGAGCTTGTAGATCGGCTATTTTCAAATATCCAATGTTATCACTTGTTTTGTTTGTTTGTCAGAGGACCACAATAGAAATAAGTCTTTATTGCGTTTGATCATCAAATGTTTTTTTAACCAACACGTATGATTTGTGGGTTATTTGCCATTCTAACCTACCAACCAACCAACCAACTATAACTAATTAACTGATACGGGGATTCCAGTGTTAGGTAGCATGCACACTACGGCCCTTAAAAAAAAAAGCATATTTCCTGGCTTAACAGAGTACTTTTTTCAGAAATGTACACATGATGTGGAGAGCTTTTTATCAGCTGTCCAATCATGACTGTATACACCGTTGGTTCTCAAAGTGGGGTCCGGGGACCCCCAGGGGTACTTGAGGGGGTTCCAGGGGGTCCCCAGCAAAATGTGTTAATATAGCATCACAATAATTATGACCTTTTATACTTTGGCTATTCAAAAATAGCCGAGTGCCGCGGTATGAGCTTGTAGATCTGCTATTTTTGAAAAATCGTGAAAATGTGTGCAAAC
This sequence comes from Gymnoscopelus microlampas, assembly GCF_963454915.1. Lineage (NCBI taxonomy): Eukaryota > Metazoa > Chordata > Actinopteri > Myctophiformes > Myctophidae > Gymnoscopelus > Gymnoscopelus microlampas. The sequence goes on from NC_139958.1 coordinate 43,511,927, forward strand.
CTTTGAATATATATATATTTTTTTTAAAGCGAACATTTGTAACTCAAATCTTTGCTTCTGGGGGGTCCCTGGAACAAAATATTTTGAGATGGGGGTCCGCGGCCAGATACATATAATTTTGGGGGTCCTTGGCATGAAAAAGTTTGAGAACCACTGGTATACACAGAAGGTGTACACGCCCCGCTAACGGCAACCGAGGCACGCACACCCCGGACTACCACCCAGTGTCCCTCCTCCTCTTCTGTCTATCAAAACAGTGCATTAAACCTATTATTGTCATCGTATTCACGACAGTCAACGTGGAGTTGGATTTTCCTAAAGGCTGGCCCATTAATTTATCTCAATTAATACGCGAGTAGTGGTCCAGTGACGTCCAGGCAACTAAAAGCAAAGCAGGCAGCCCAGGCAGCAAATAGTCATAATAATGATAATAATAACAATAATGATACATTTTATTTATACTGCATTTTACATTTGAAACAAATGTCAAAGTGCTGCAGTACAGAATAAAAAAAAAATTGCATAAAAACAACACATCTTAAAAAAAGACCCTAAAAACAAGGGGGCGAAACAAATCTGATCTGAAAAATCTGGTAGCTAGACTATAAAATATTTATATTTTAGGTAATAAATATGACAGTTGCTCTTGATTGCATCCACATCTACACATTCTATTTTAAAACTTTTGAGTCTTGTTTGAGTCATCTGAAATGTTACTAATACAGTCTGTTCTGTTGTTGGACATTGTGCTTGAACAGCTGATTATTTATGACATTAGATTTGTATAGGAGTAGGAACTACATACACTAGAGGCGGAAGAACTACCATACACAGCTTTATTCAGGGAAGTACCTACTGTACCGGTATTCTGATTCCACATTAAAGCAGCACAGCAGATAAGCAGCACGTCATCAAGTAAGTGTTTTATACAAAAACAAATTCCTTTTATACTTTTGTACTTTTATATTCGAAAATAGCAGCTCTACAAGTTGTGAGTTTATAGATCTGCTATTTTTGAAAATATTTGAAAAATCTTGGGGGAAAGAAATATATAATTTTAATGTAGAATTTCTGAAATTCAAATGTCCTCGGGTCCCTAGCTGGCACAAAAGATTATCAGATGGAGGTCCACAGCCAAATACATATCAAGGTGGGGCTCCTTGACAAGAAAAGGTTTGAGAACCACTGGTTTATATAACTGTCTGCGTGCCAGAATAGCCTCCATATAGTGGCACGTTATACATTTGTGACTTCCACTGTCCACCCACTAGGCAATTTTAATATAGCATGTGGTATGTGCTCAGCGATCCACCAGGCCATGTATGATGGCATTACATTATGTAAGATAACTGTATGGCTGTAAGCTAGTATGAGAACATGTACTGTTTTGAAATGCACTGCAATGTATTTGCACAACTGTTCATTACACTGAATTCATCATGACATGTCTTACAACACTGCTCCGTTTCGCTCTCTAAATCCATGTCTACCTCTCTCCTTTTGCAAGCCACTGCGACCACTTCCTCATAGCCACACACACACACACACACACACACACACACACACACACACACACACACACACACACACACACACACACACACACACACACACACACACACACACACACACACACACACACACACACACACACACACACACACACACACACACACACACACACGTAACCCCTGGGTAATTTCCCTAGCGTTAATATGTGCCTAATTCAAAACCTTAGAATTAGACAGTCAATGTAATAAGTCAACAGGTCTGTAAAAGCTAGTAGGCCTACCACTTTAAGAGATCAGTTTAACTTGTGTTTCAGACTGTGTTCCTTTAAACTACCTCTGATTGGTCTTTATGATGGTCCATCACTCAAAGCATATGATTGGTTGGGGGGCGGGACGAGCTGAAATGTGTGTGTGCTTAACCAAGGTTTGGAGGGAGAGGTTTTGTGTGTGTGAAGAACTCACGTTTAGTATCAAAACAGGAGCATTACCTGCCAACAGTAACACATAGTGCTTAAAGTAATACAATGCAGGTCCATAAATAACGATTTTTAGCAGCCTCTGCTGGTCATTACCGTCACTGCAGGCCGTTCGATTATTCCTCCGTTACCCAAAATTCCATTTGTTTTCACCGGAAGACAGAAGCGTTTCAAAAAGCGTTCTTTTAATTGTTTTATACTATCTGTGGATCGTTTCTCTTAGCCAGTGGAGCTTTAGTTACCGTGAGCTGTGTTTTCTTTTTCTGTTGTTTTTCGATCTTCAAATCCTACAATCTCTTAAAAACAGTGTGAGATTCCTTTTTGTTTTCCGGCCGGATGGCGTCATTTTCGTGGGAAAGGCTCACCGAGCCACCTTTTCAATAGAAATTATAATAGAAAAGGCTTTCGGAGGTGAAATTCATGGAGTGGGTGTTGTGAAACATTTGCCACCCACAAAAGATATACAATTTAACTTTAGTTTTGTTGAAAAGGTTACCTAGTATTACTTTAAGTTTGAATGAGTTTAATCACCTGTATTGACAGTGATTCATATTTGTCCTGTTTTGGAGTAAAGTCGAGTCCTGTTTTAAAGTTACTGCAGTAAGCAGGCGTCTAGAGTTCCACTGTTGGTAGCCTCATGCTAGCGGCGCTAACGTTGAGTGGAGCCGCAATAACGTGAAATTTTGGAATATAAAAGACTTTTGGACACTGTGCTCGGTCGGGAGACATAGACTCGTCTCAGAGACCCAGATAGCGCCCCTGCGACCAGGAAAGCTGGGTGCACCTCTGCGTCGTGGGATAGATCAGTCATCTTGTCCACTGAAACGTGCTGTGTATGCAACGGCTGTAATAGACACTGAACGTTTATCATATCGTTGGGGTGAGTCAAATCATTGCGGGCAAAACTGTGTTTATTATACAGAAATGTTGTTTTCCCTTATTTTGCATTAATAGAATTATACAGGCTGTCCTACTCTCAGTCCTAGATTATGGGGACATCATTTATAGATATGCTGCTGCCACCACCCTTAAGCCCCTAGATGCCATCTACCACTCTGCTCTCAGGTTCATCACAGGTGATCCATATAACACATCGTTGCACTTTATACACTACAGTTGGATGACCCTCTCTCTCCATGAGACGAGACCATCATTGGTACATCTATATTTATAAAGCACTTTTAAATAAATCACCAACATATATTTCATCTCTGTTAAAACCAAATACTTCCACCCATCATACACGCTCTCAGGAATACATCCCATTATTGGTCCCCAAGGCCAACACAGAGCTAGGCAAAACAGCTTTCAGTTTTAGCGCTCCCTTCACGTGGAATTAATTCAACTCACTTTAAATGGATTCCATGGTTTCACTGGGTCAATTTAAAAACTTGCTAGCTAATCTTGTTGTTTTAAATTGTCACTGTTTTAATTAAGCTGTCTTTATTACTGTTTTATTCTGTTTTTTTCACATACATAACTTGTTTATCCTGTTGTTTTTTATTTATCATTATTATTTACACTGTTGTCTCGGCATCATTGAAAATGAGGGCTCTGCCCTCAATGTATCTCCGAGAAAATAAATAAAGGTTGAATGAATGAATGAGTAACCCAGTGACACTCGGGCTCACGTGAGTGAAGAGGCTTCTCCACTCTGGTCTCCAAGCTCCAAGGGCTGTGTTAACCCTTGCATGGGGCACATTTAAGGTGTACTGACCAGTATTATATTTTATTATTGCTTAAAGGTGAATAAATACACACTTATACAACCTACCTCGTGGTCCTTTAAAAGCAGAATTAAAGTGAGGGGTTTAATGTATTGTTCTCAGGGATAAAATAATAGGCACATCCTATAATCAATACTATAAGTTTATATTTGCATGTTTAAGAGTTACAATTCAGAACTCAGGCGCTGTCTGCTAAGGTCATCAGCACCGAGGCGCGCGCACACACACACACACACACACACACACACACACACACACACACACACACACACACACACACACACACACACACACACACACACACACACACACACACACACACACACACACACACACACACACACACACACACACACGGTATTAATGCATAATACTGCTCCAATGCAACGATGCCAGCATCTACCTGGAAATACATTTTTGGTTGTGATGTCATGATGATTCCGTCTTTTAATATCTAGGTCACAGTTTTTCTAGTGTTGTTCTAGTGTGTTTATCTGATAAAGAAATGTTACATTTATAAAAGTCACTGTATGATACGATCACATTGAAGTGTGTTATCATTATCAGATCAATTATATTGATACTTACTGCTTGGAGGAGTCCAGTCATTGCTCTTCCTTCTCTTGACAGCTGGCAGGGTTGGTTCTTCAGGCTCCTTCACCACAAACTTCAACACCTTCTCTATCATCTCCTCCTCTCTCCTCCTCCATTCCTCCTCTCTCCTCCTCCATTCTTCTTCTCGTCTGTTCCATTCTTCAGCAGTAAATGCTGGCTTTCCTGTCAGTCTTTCAAAGCGTGTCGTCTGTCTTGTCTCATGTCCCTCCCTGAAGTGTCCTGTGTCTCTGACAGACCCGTCTTCTCTTGAGTCTGAAGGTACAAAGTGTCCTCTGTTCCTCGTCACCATGTCTTCCACTTTCTCCATCAGCTCTTTTACTCCCGAAATGTCCCTGTTGGAGCCGCCTAGAACATGGTACATGTAGGAACATTTCTCCAGGAGCCACCTCAGAGGTTCTCCTCAACACGTCTCTCTCCCAGCCACGCTCCCCATGTGAACAGAACCAGAGTGTGTCTCCAGACTCTGTCCCCCAGCAGCTCCATGTGTTCCTCCACTGATCTCCTGTCAGCTTCAGAGAAACTGGACCAGAGAGGAACATTCAACAGGACAGCGTGGGGGCCAGGAGAACACAGAGTCACACCGTGTAGAAGGACATCTTTGATCTTCTGTGATGGAGGTGTAGTCGACCAGTCTGGACAGATCACCACACTCACATTTATGTCAGCAACTCGTCTCTGTTGTCTGACACATTTTGTCTGTTTAGTCTGTAAACATGTTTACTGTATGTTAGTTATAATAATCAGTACATGTGACTTGTGGAGATTTTAAGCCAAACCAATTTAAATGACTATTCTGTCCTATTAAGACCCCCCCCCCCCAGGCTTTGTCTAATAGCACCACAAATTAAACTAGAAAAAGTGCTCCTCGGAGCACAGGTCTCCACCAGGTCAGGTAGGTTATTGGGCCAGTGGGTTAGTGGGCCAGCAATGTTGGGAATTTGCCAATCAGGCTGAAATGTGAAAAATCGGACGGATTCGTCTTGATCACTTGACTAAAGAGATAATATGTACCGATTTGCGTGATGTTTGGACAACATTTGTAGAAGTAATATAAAAAAACATAAAGCCCTCCTGGTGGCGCTATAATAGGGCAATGTTGAAAGGGTGGCATTTGTTTCAACGTAGTGCGAATGTGTTTCACCCCAATCGGACGCTGCGTTCATCATTTGTGGCATTTTGTTTAAAATGGGCCACTCCTGCAAACTTTAGATGGCAATCTTAGCTAATCAGGATGGAATATGAAAGATCAAACAGATCCGTCTTGATCACATGATTATAGAGATCATGTGTTCCGATTTGCCTGAAATTTTGATAAAATCTGAAGGAGTAATATCAAAAAATGTGTTTGAACATAAGTCGGCCTCCTGGTGGCGCTATAAAAGGCAGATGTAAAAAATGCAGGGCAAAGGTTGTTCCTTGGCCTCTAGGGAGTGCACATACAACGTTTTACACAGATCGATGCAGTTATAGGTACAAACATGAATCGGCCCGTTATAGCGCCACCATGAGGCTTATTTGTATGAAATTTCACGGAAATTGCACGCTGTGTTCATGATTTCAGGCACTTTGTTCAAAACGGACCAATCCTGAAAACTTTGGAAGATATTTTTAGCCAAACAGCATGTAATATGACAAATCTGAAAGACCTGTTTTGTTTAATGACTATAGAGATAGGCCTACTGTGTACCGATTTGCGTGATGTTTGGATAAAATCTGTAGGAGTACTGTAAAAAAAAAAGTGTTTAGCAAAAAGTGGCCTCCTGGTGGTGCTATAATAGGCTCATGTGAATAATTTGGGGCAGAGGTTCTGAATTGGCATCCAGGGAGTGTGTGTGCACAATACTGAACAATGTAAACCGTCATTCCAGAACTAAAAAGACAACTCAGTTCTACAGTGGATTAATTCATCATTCTATTTGATTGTATCAGAGGAAGAATAGTACAAGAGTAATTTTGTCATTTGAAATGTTAACTGTCTACCAGAATACAGAAGAATGTAAATGTAATGGACGCTAAAGTATTCCTATCTTATCTAATGACTCTACATTCATTTAGATAGAACATGTGTTTTTCTGTATGTGTGCGTGCGCGTGTGCGTGCGCGTGTGCGTGCGCGTGCGTGTGCGCGTGCGTGCATTAATGATCACTGACAGTTCATTGGTCACATGATGGCTCAAACAATTGCGACAGCATATTCACATTATCATCAGAACACATTTATATTTGATCTATTTAGTCCAGCGGCTATGCGGGAGACAATACAAGCATGACATTTGGCACACTCTTAGAGCATGCCCTATGAACCTATATTTTTGGCTATAGGTTCATCGCAGATTTGTCCCGTTGTAACCATGGCAGCTAGTTTCCAACATGGCCACCACCTGCTCTTATTTGACCAGTAACTCAAGTTCTAGACCACCTAGGATCATGATTCCAGTGTCTAATCCTACATTTTCAAGGATGGGGAATACAGTGGTACTATTTACAACATGTTGGCAGCACTTAACTATATATATCTGGCATCCAGAGAACTAAATAAGAGTAAAAACATAATATTTTAGCGAAAATATACACATTTCCTTAATTACAGAATCAGCCAATGACGTGTGCAATCGTGGTGTTCCAAAGTGGTGGCCAGAGTGGCCATGGCTTCCCTGACAAATTTACTGACCACTTCAAGGGCCACCCTCGCCAGTCAGTCTTGTGAGAAATAGTCAGGACCAAAAATGGAAAAATCACCCTGAAAAAGAACGTGGTAGGCATTTTAAGGGAACGCCTACTTCTTATGTTGTTTCTAAATTGATTTCTGCTGTATGCCAAGCTGTAAACGTCCCTGTTTAGTCATAAACATAAGCACTTAGCAACACACATAATCATTATATAATTGTGCTTCTAGTTAACTTATAACTATGATCTAAGAAGCTACGTCGATGTTTGTGATGTTCAAAAATGAATGTATTACCATGGTGTAGTCATGACATCTTTCCTTATTAGCATAATGTGCATAGATAATGTAAAAAACAAGAAATTGCTACATTTTTTCCTTTAAGTCAACCTAGAAAGATGATCTTAAATGGTTTAACTCTAAGTTTTAAAGTCGAGTAATTCATCATGTCATAAATAAATATTTTCTTCATTGGCATAATTTGCACAAATTCTGTAATAATTAGGGCCAAAACTAGGAAATATACCAACAATGAAATCTATATTAAATACGATAGGGATATGAAGTACTACATTTGTTTTTTCTATATTATATTTAGGTGCTGAATCCAGTTTCTGTTTGATAAAAAATGTGTCATTAATAATAGTAGTACTAATAATAATAATAACAATGAAGGCCACTTAAACAGTTTTGTGTTTTATAATTAAAAAGCAAGAACCAAGCAAACATATGGGTGGTACAGCGCTAATTAAAACCAAACTTTGATTTCACAGGTTCTTAAAGTATTTAAATAGCAGAAAGTCCGGAACAAGCACATTGTCCTCCCTCTACTATCCCACATTTTCATGGGATGGCAGAACTGGATGCTGGAATTGATGCTGAGTGTGAAAGTAGAGAGAATCTCTGGTTGATACCCTTAATGAACATGCTTGTACAAACTTCATTGATGTTGTCAGCCATCATCGCACCAATTTGCAAAAAAACACTTTTGCATCCTGAATGGTGTGGTCACTAAGTTCAGGACTTTCACCAAGCCCTTTAAAGAGGTGGTTATGCTCTACAAACATATCCTAGCATGTCTGAATCATATATCCTGCAGTGTATGAGATTGAGTCACTCCCAGTCAGAGCATAGAAACCCGGAAATAGTTCGAGGACCTGGTCTTCCATTTCCCACTATCACATCAACTGGATGTACTTTCTTAAAAACTGGAGGGACTTTGCTGTCCCTGCTTTCATCTTGATGTGTTGTTTGACGCAATGGCATCATGAGGGAATAGCCAATCAATAGTAGCAAGATGTCAGATGCAGAGACAACAGTGGTTGCTGCACTGCTTCTAATGCAGTGAAGAACAATTATTGTGTGCATTAGGATATACGACAATGCGCTGGGATGTGTATGTAGAGCATAACCATCTACTTTTACAGCTTGTTATAAAATTATAGAAAAATGATAATAAATGGACTAACCAAAATATTATACAGAAATGTACTTCAGATCGATCTGCATTTAATAGAAATGTGACAATTGTTGGTATATTTATATATTTTCGCCTAATTGTTATACATAATTCATGCAATTATACCAATGAAGACAATTATTCATTTTTTTAATTCCCTAATTGTTACATAATTCATGCAATTTATGAAAATTGGAAAAGGTGTCATGACTGCACCATGGTAATAGATTAATTTCTGGACATCACAAGCATGGACCTAGACCTTACGGTCTTCTTTACAAGTTAACTTCAAGCAAACTTATAGCCATTTCTAAACAGTGACGGCATACAGCAGAAATGGATTCAGCGCATACAAATCATATGGAAACAACACATTTAGTACTTTATATAAAACAATGCCAGCTAGATTGTTTTCCAGGGTGATTTCCCCCAAAAAATGTGGTCCTGACTATTACACAGAAGTCTGTGACTGGCAAGGGTGGCAATTGAGGTGGTCAGTAACTTTGTCATGAAGGCCATGGCCACTCTGGCCATCACTTGGGGGCACCACGTCTGCACACGTCATTGGCTGATTCTGTAATTAAGGAAAATGTGTATATTTTCGCTAAAATGTATTTTATTGTTATTACGTGACAAATCTGCGATGGCCCTATAGCCAAAAATGGTTCTTAGGGCTTGCTCTAACAGTGTACCAAATTGTATGCTTGAATCGTAAGGTGCACAATTTGTATTTACAATTTTTATTATTACTTTGAGGTCATTCATTATAACATGAAGTTCATATCTCAGCTGTCCGGCAGAAACCAGCTACAAACTTTCATTTTTCAGGAAATAAAAAAAAATTGGGGTTAGGATGTTTTGTTCATCATTGATAAGAACAGCTGAATGGACCTCCAAGCTCACGATGAGGTTGGAGGTCAAAAGGGGGTGGAGCCTGAAGTCAGCAAAACCAGCTAACTCCGGTGGAGTTAGCTGGTTTTGCAGAAAGTTTGAGGATCAATAAAGTTAACTGTTTTTGGCAGAAGCGCTTTTTAATGCTTTTCATTGGTTCAATATTTGTTTTACCAACACACAGACGTAAAGGGTGTTCAATGGCCCTGATTTATGGAAAAAAAAAAGCAAAAGCGCCAAAATGGAGTTAGCTGGTTTCTGCCGGACAGCAACGATATACTATTACTCACCTTCCATTCTGGAAACAGTTTCCCCTGCAGTATGAGATCTCCAGCCAAGCTCCTCATAAACTGGCCTCCTCCAACCAACATCAGCCTCACATCTGGTAGACTCTGATGTTCTCCTGACACACAAACTCTACATTAGTTCATTATTGCACTATTTAAGGACAGGATTCCGAGATTAACCCTTTTCTGTCAAGGCGTAGCCTGCCACTGACGAGAATGACTAGATTTGTGTTTTCAGTGGTTCTCCACCAGATGGCGCTGTTTGCTATCTTATGAATGATACTTTCACTGCCAGATGACAGCGGACCCGGAATTGACGTATTTTTTCACATTGTCAAATAGCCAACGTACAGTATGTAAGGTTGGTTAAACAGATTTTTATGCTATATTAACTAATAACAGTAATGTACTACATTCCGTATTAATAAGTAGTGTAACTTATCACTATTGCCTAAACAGTGATATTATTACATATTACTTATTAATATGTTGTCCATATTACCGGCTTGTTTACTTCCTGTATATTCCTGTGGGAAAATGGCTATATCTCCGTTCCTCTTGCAATACGGCAAAAACAAGGCACATTCAACTGGCCACAGTAGCGTAGTAGCGTCACACTATTACACTATTACTTTGGCAGTTAAAGAGTTAAGCTACAGTATATTAATTATTACTAACAATTCTGGCTGAATTGATCACAAAGTAACGTATTGATCACATGGTATTGTATGTTCTCATGTGATCAATTATGTAAATGTATTGAAAAAAAATATTTATTATAATTAATTAATTATTAATTAATGTCTGGGATATGTAAATCGTTTGGTTATTAAATGAATTATAACAGACATTAATTGTACTGAAGCTTATTTAATCGTTTTCATGTATTTTTCCATAAATGAACGCCCTACAGATGATCAGCTATTTTTGGTACTTTTGTGCGACACTCTTGTATGTTGAAATACAAGAGTGTCGCACAAAAGTACCAAAAATAGCTGATCTAAAAGCTCAGAATACGTTGCGATGCGTTGTGACAAGTAAGGGTAGGCGTCGCCCATTAATGACGCAAAATGACGGACATGGGTAGTCACTACACTACACAGTGGCGGTGGCAGGTTAGACATTAAGGGTGGGCCGATATACAAACGCAGAGATTTCATCTCCATATACACATACAGTATGCTCTATATATGAGAAAACGATTTTGCACATTCAGCTAATCATCTGGGAACCCCCCAAAATAATGTGAAAATAGCCGATCTACAATCTCAAGATTTACAAGATCTACAAGATCTACAAGCTCTACAAGCTCTACAAGCTCACAACGTATCGCAGCGAGGCGTTGAGCTTGTAGATTGGCTATTTTCACAATGTTTGCCTCTTTCTTACGTAATATTTGACAATTTGGCCAATTTGGTATTAAATAGGTCTTAAAAGTCATAAAATGTTAACTTTAGAGATATTCAGATACACTGTATACACTTATACTGTATGTTGGTTTGTTTTTCTGCTGAGTGAGAAAACAATGTTGCACATTCAGCTAATCATTTGGGGACCCCCAAAATAATTTGGGGACCCCCCTGGGGGTCCCGACACCCAGTTTGGGAACCACTGCTCTTATCTACAAGTGATGTATTATTGTTATTCTATCAGTTTAATAAATTACCAGCCTGACTGAATGACTGATTGATTGGTTTTATAATCATTACCTTCAAACAGAGCTTTCAGAACTGTTCTCTGTCTGTGTGTCTTGGTCGTCAATGTCAGGACATGTTCCTCTATGTTCCTCTTCCTCTCTGACAACTTCTCTGCAACATCTTCATCAACTTCATAGTGTCCACCTCTGTTTCCTGACACCATCTGTTCTATCTTCTCGAGCAGCTGTGTGACCTGAGTGTCATCTCTCTTCTCATTGTTGAAGACATGATACCTGTTCCCACATTTGTGAACAAGCCAGCGGCGGTCTTTCCCTCCAGCCTCAATGTGCTGCTCAATGCTTGTGTCTCCCAGACGGTCTCCATGGGTGAACAGTACTATAGTGTGACTCCACACTCTCTGTGACAGAAGTGACATGTGTTCCTCTACTGCTTCTCTCTGTGCTTTGGTGAATGCTTTATCAACAGGAACCGTCAGAAGAACAGCATGTGGTCCAGGTGGACAGAGACACACACTGTTCTGGATCTCCAGTTTGTCCATCTCTGAGGTGTCCTTCAGTGGACTGTTGTGGAGCCAGCCTGGTGAGTCCACCACTGTCAAATGTCTCCCTGCTACTTCACCATGCCTTACACACTGCCCTGACCTTGGAAATCCAGTTTTAAAAACACTTCCTCCCAAAATGGTGTTTCCTACTGAACTCTTCCCAGACTGATACTCTCCCAACAACACAATCCTGAGGCCAGCCATTCCTGTGAGAGAAAACATTGTTTAGTCAGCATAATAACTAGAAAATGTGCTCCTCGGAGCACAGGTCTCCGCCAGTACTGTTCCTGATTAATCCTGTCTTACCTATCTAAATTACATATTGTCACGTGTCACTTGACCAATGTTAGCTTGGCTGATGGAAGCTCACTTCAAAAAAACGTGTGTGCAGAGGAAAAGAGGGACAGACCGACCGACCGACCGACAAAGCCTCATGTAGGCCGACCCCCTGGGTCTGGCAAATACACATGAAAATAACAATAATAATAACGATAATAATAAATAAATAAATAATTAATAATAATAATAATAATAATAATATATGACTATGATTATGTTGATGATTATGATGATGATAATGATGATCATTATTATTATTATTGAAGTTGTTATGCTCAAACTAAATATCTCTGATACATCTGATATAAACAGCTATGTATCTGATCTCAGTTAAAGTTCTATAGATTTAGATAACACGTTTTTAAATGTTAATTTCGTATACACTGCAATTCAATAATGTATCCTAGGAAATTAAACAGTTATCAGGATTTTGCTGTTGTGTGTTTGTAAAAATCATACAGCCAGAATACCAAACAAAATAATGACATGACATGAGGACAGATCAGGATAGTGTCCAGCATGTAAAGTACAGGTTTCTTAAAAGAACATAAACATTCAACAGAATTTAGTTGTAATGTCAGTGGTAGCACAATGCTGTGAATATAGATACTGAATATAGATATAAAATATAGACACTGTCGTTGCTGTCCGGCAGAAACCAGCTAACTCCATTTTGACGCTTTTGCATTTTTTCCCCCATAAATCAGGGCCATTGAACACTGTGTGTTGGTAAAAAAAAAATATCGAACCAATGAAAAGCATTTAAAAGCGCCTCTGACAAAACCAGCTAACTCCATTGGATCCTCAAACCTTCTGCTAAACTAGTTAACTCCACCGGAGTTAGCTGGTTTTCCTGACTCCAGGCTCCACCCATTTTGACCTGAATTTCGTATAAAACACATACGCATCTCTCACACTCATACAAGTTATGTATTGTAACAGCATCTTCTAGATTCTAGATTCAAGATCTCATTTATAGATCAGGGTCCAGTGTATAAATCTGATATATTATAAACCCAATCTGGGTACCCATTTGATGAAGCCTAACCCTATAAATAGCAATTTGTTTTAAAAAACAATGGTCAAATGTTTACCTTTATATTAATCAGAGGTGTCAGACTGATTTTAGGTCACAGGCTGGATTGGTCACAATGTGACATATTTTTCGTTAGATCAGTTGTTGTCAAACATTTTCGTGTCCAGGACCCTCAAAATAAATGTATTTGCCCTTTTGAATTTTCAAAAATATTCATTTTCTTTGCCGAAAAATAGCCGATCTGCAAGCTCAGAAAATGTCACAGTGCAACCCTTTCAAATAGCCAACGTATATAGGGTTTGTTAAACTGACTGACTATATTAACTAATAACATTGTTGTGTTACTTAGTAATATACAGTAATAGTATTACCTAGTAGTAAGTAGTGTAACGTATTACTGTTGCCTAAACAGTAATATTATTACATATTATTCAATTATGTTTTCCATATTACTGTTTCAATTAACGTGATTGTCTCTGCCAGGCCGAAAGGCATGGCGAGAGAGTATGTTTTACCCCTTTACTCCTACAGATTTTATCCAAACGTCATGCAAATTGGTACACAGTATCTCTAAAGTCATGTGATCAACCCGGATCTGTCAGATTTCCCATATTCCATCCTGATTGGCTAAGGTTGGCTTCCAAAGGTTGCAGGATTGGTCCGTTTTGAACAAAATGCCTCAAATCATGAACGCAGCTTGCAATTTCCGTGAAATTTCACACGCACATTCCCACTAGGCCGAGGAAGAAATGCCACCCAGTTCACATTGGCCTGTTATAGCGCCACCAGGAGGCCACAATAACGTACCTGACCTGGCGGAGACCTGTGCTCTTTTTCTGTGCACTTTTTCTAGTTTATTTTAGTTTCTGACAGAGCTGTATGTGTGTGTGTGTGTGTGTGTGTGTGTGTGTGTGTGTGTGTGTGTGTGTGTGTGTGTGTGTGCGTGCGTGCGTGCGTGCGTGCGTGCGTGCGTGCGTGCGTGCGTGCGTGCGTGCGTGCGTGCGTGCGTGCGTGCGTGCGTGCGTGCGTGCGTGCGTGTGCATAGTTTTATTGTCTATGAGGTGTGTGTGTCCAGCTGCGTAGAGCAGCACATTCAAGCGCTATAGAAGGAGGTTGTCACATGTACAAATAGAACAGATCTACAATGTCAACACAATGCGATGTTAAAAATTATTAGCTTATAGATCTGTTCTTTTTAAGCATGTGCCATCATGCAAACTTATGACATATGTGCAGGTCTGAGACAGACAGGTCTGTGCTCTGTGTGTAGCTTAAACATAAAGGAGGACTGAACTAGAAAAAGTGCTCCTCGGAGCACAGGTCAGGCACAGGTTAGGTAGGTTATTGTGGCCTCCTGGTGGCACTATAATAGGCCAATGTGAAAAGGGTGCCATTTCTTCTTGGGCCTTTCACGGCAATCGGACCTTGCATTCATGATTTGAGGCATTTTGTTCCAAAAATGTGTTTTGCTAAATTATACCTGCTGGTGGCGCTATAACAGGCCAATGAGAAAAGGGTGGCATTTCTTCCTCGGCCTAGTGGGAATGTGCGTGTGAAATTGCACTGAAAGCGCAAGCTGCGTTCATGATTTGAGGCATTTTGTTCAAAACGGACGAATCCTGCAAATTTTGGAAGCCAACCTTAGCCAATGATGATGGAATATGGAAAATCGGACAGACCTGTGTTGATAACATGACTATAGAGATGCTGTGTACCGATTTGCATGACGTTTGGATAAAATCTGTAGGAGTCAATGGGTTTTGCACAAATCGGCCTCCTGGTGGCGCTATAATAGGCCCATTTGAAAAATTTGGGGCAGAGGTTTTGAATTGGCATCCAGGGAGTGTGTGTGCAGTTTCGCAGCGACCGGGCCAACGGTGCCTGAGATTAGCTGCTCACAGACAGATGGACGGACGGACACACGGACGGACGGACAGGGGGTAAAACATACTCTCTCGCCATGCCTTTCGGCCTGGCGGAGACAATCATGAGGGAGAAGACAAACAAACTTACAACAGTGTCATTGTTTTGAGTTTGTTTCAGTCAAAGACATAAACAGACATTGTTGTCCATTGTAAACCTTTTACAGGCAGAAACATATTCAACTAACCTTTTTATTTTCTACTCCTCCTAAGGATAATTATTACAGTAGAAGTAGAATATGTATAATACTGTATGTAATATAACTTAATAATCTTGATAACAACTAATGCCCAACACAGAAGTAATATAGTAATAGAATAATAAAAAAGTATAGAATAATAGTCAGATCATTGCTTACCTTATTAGTGTCTACAAGTCCAGACTCTATACGCTTTGTCCTCCAGTATGTATGACTGACAAGTGATTCCTGTAAATGAAGAACATTGTGTAATCATTAACCTGCTGTAAATTATTCTGGACTAAAGTCCACATCCTTTATTGTTTTATATTGGAGAGCTGGAGAGTGGCTGATATCACCAGATATAGTTGCTGCACTTGACTTGACATATCCTGCATTTGAATTGTATACAGTAGGGGTTCACAAACATTTCAGCTCAACAACAAAAAGATTAATTTGGCGTCTCCCTGGGACCCAAAATTATATAAATACTTTAATGAACCACCTGAGCCTTATTTAATTGTCTATTAGTGTAAATCACCACAAAGGTGTGTGTTCACACATTAAAACAAAAGTCATACGTGTAGTAGGCGTACATTTAGCCAATGTCGATGGCTGGCCATGAATCGTGCTTGTAATCAAAATAAATGTGATTAATCGACCTGCATGTTGTTATTGGATGTATGGAGATTGGATCAGGAGAGATAAAGTCTTGTGAAGAAGTGAAAGGATTTCCTCATATGGAAGTTGTGGTCAGGTTCATGTTGATGGTTCCTGTTTCCTCTACGTCTGTGCTTCTCAAACATTTTCATATGAAGGACCCCAAATAAATATGTATTTATATAAATTAGGTATTTATATAAATTAATATGTATTTGACCACAGACCCCCATCTGAAAATATGTTATACCAGCTACGCCCATACAAGATTTGTGCTGTTTTTTTCCTTTTCCATTATTATTTTAAAATAGTGAAAATAGCAGGTTTAAAGCTCACAACTGCACACTTTTGTGTGAAACTCTTGTATGATGATGTAGGGCATTAATATAGAAAAGAAGAAGAACATAAAAATGAAATAATGGATATACGACGTTTCCGCCCGACATACTGTACCATATAATGGTTCGCACAAACTGGAGACGTTGCACTTCTCAATCACCAGTTGTGTAAATAAATAAACACATAACAAATCGATAAGGCAAAGGTCTTTTCCTCTATCTGTAACTATACCTTTCAGGACGGGAACCCTTTTTTGGGGTTCTTGTTGCTATGTACAGTATACAGCAACATACATGTGTTGTAATTTTTGAAATATTTTTTCAGAAAACTTAGGTCGGGACTTAGAAGGCGTTTTTAGAATCTGCCTCTTGTTTGTTATTGAAAATCTGAATGAAAAGAAATTCATACATTGAAGTGTGTGTCAAGTCCCTTTCTAGTTATGCTCCGAAGGACACAAGGACGCAACTCAAAGTTCCAAACTCAATCAACTTTTTATTTTCCAACTCTGTTTTTTGCATTGGTTGGCTTCTTTTGTTGATTGGTCTGGTCTGTTAGTAGTTTAGTTAGAAGTTTAGGTTGTAAACCTTTAACACAGAGAAAAATACAGATTAGCAACATTGCCATTTTACAACAAATCATATCATTTTTCAAACTGATTTTTTAACAACTTTGTGTTTTCAAACAATAATGTTTCAAACCAATAAAGTTTTAAAACAATAAAGTTTTAAACAATAAATGTTTTAAACGTTAAATGTTTTAAAACAATAAATGTTTAAAAACAATAAATGTTTCAAACAATATATATGTTCCAAACCAAGAAATGTTTCAAAACAATGTCTAAAAACAATAAATGTTCCAAACCAATAAATGTTTTAAAACAATAAATGCTTTAAACAATTAAAGCCCTTAGACCAAACAATAAGCGTCTTTAAACAATGTAAACAACAATAAAGACACATCTTCAGAAAAATAGCTGATCCACAAGCTTGTAGATCGGCTCTTTTCCACTTGGCATTTTCAACCTTTTTTAAAACATGGCAAATTCATGAACTCCACATTTTAGTAGTTTTAAATCAAATAAACCACAACATGGTAATTGCATGAATTGTCTACATTTTAAATCATAATCAGGATTTTAGCCTTTTTAACTTTGTATTATTCTTTTGTATTCCACACTTTTAACTTTTCAAACACAAGAAATCAATGTTGCAATGTAATGAGTTATTTGACCGATGCTGCAATGTGTTCCTTAACTTAAACTTTAGCAGTAGCCTACACATGAACACATTTAAGCAGTATTGCAAACATTAAACAGCATTTCAAAGCAACATTAAATAAAACCATTTCACCGACCATTGGCGTCTTTGGGCTTAACTCTTGGTTGGAAACTTGAAGTTTCTTCTCTCCTCTCTGGAGTCTCCTTCTCCCTGGAGTTGGTTTGTTTGAGTGAGCGAGCACCTCTGTTCCTTTTCAGGTGCTCCTAATCTGTAACGAGCAGCCATTTTGCTGCTGCATTCTGTGTTTCATGTGCATTCAAGTGTAGCTCTGTTTGAGTAGTTGTAGTTTTTTGACGAGGATCTGGCAATGAAGCTCCACTCCTGAGTCAAAGCTCCAGTTTAAACTTTTTCATGTCAAGGACCCCCAAAATGATATGTATTTGGCCACGGACCGCCGGACCCCCATCTCAAAATATTTTGAGATCCAGGGACCCCCAGAAGCAAAGATTTGAGTTACAAATGTTCGCTTTAAACATTTATATAATATGGTTTTCACAAATTTCCACATTTTTTTCTAAAATAGCAGATGTACAAGCTCATAGATCTTGGTGCCGTGCTATGAGCTTGTATATCTGCTATTTTTGAATAGCCAAAGTATAAATGGTTAAAGTGGTTCAAATTATTGTGATGCTATATTAACACATTTAGCTGGGGACCCCCTGGAACGCCCCCAAGGACTCCTGGGGGTCACACCGAACTTTGATTCTGCCAATGCTTTCCAATGAGAGTGGAGCAGTTTGCTGCCCTTGCGCAGCTTTCCATGTGTTGCGGACACCTTGCGTTTATGCGTTCTATGTGCCAGGGCGCCTCCAATAGATGATAAGTAAATTTGAAGCAGTTAGGCGCTGCAAGCTACTCTGTTTGTTAGGCTGCTTTGGCTGCACAAAACGGGCAGCCACGCACAAAATGCTTTTATCAGCCTGCAGCCATAGTTCTGTGTGACCGTTGCTCTATAGTTAAATAAAAATGTGATGCATTTGTATGTAACTTTGTTACGACAGATGCAGTCGGCCCTATGGTATTTTCAAATAAAAAAATATGGTCCCCTTTGAAAACTGGACATCCCTGCTGTATAATTAAGAACATTGTGTAATCATCAACCTGCTGTAAGGAATGCTTGTGGACTAAAGTCCACATCCTTTATTGTTTTATATCAGAGAGCTGGAGATCTGCTGATATGACAAAACCTTGCTGCACTTATTAGTCCAGGGGCCAAGACAGATTTTGGTACCACCTAAGGTGACCGTAAATGTTTTGTAATTTTGTCTTCCTACATGTCTCTAGTTTATATTTTATATGATAATCCTGCCAATCTAGTAGCCTAATGGCAGTTATCACTCTCTAAACAAACCTACCCCTATAGAGCGTCGCAGTTCCCGCCCACTTCCAGTTGCCGGAAGTAAATACTCAATGCATTTTTCCCATTGACTTTTCCGAAAATATTTGTATAAATTAATTTAAGCCTAGAATCAAGCTATCCAGGATTCTGGTGAATCATGACCATAAAACGTTTGATTCTGTGAAAAAACTTTTTTGAAAACGGCAAAACAAAGGGTATTTATTAAACATAGTATATCATATCATTAAATATAAAATTTAAAAAATCACAGAAAAAAAGGTTTTATGGTCATGATTCACCAGAATCCTGGATGGCTTGATTCTAGGCTTAAATTCATTGATATAAATATTTTTGAAAAAGTCAATGGGAAAAATGCATTGAGTATTTACTTCCGGCACCCGGATTCTGCGCAACTGCGATGCTCTATATGAAACTGTGATGTGTGTGAATCATTTATATGACTTCTAGACAATACCTTTTGGATAGCTATGGTCTTATAAACATTTGACCCTAATGTAATGTTACCAGTAGAATCCATTTATGTTGAGGAAATTTAGGAATTGTGCATATTTAATGAGATCATTTGCATATTTGAACACATTTGGGAAAATAATTACACGATAAATACAATCACAGTTAGATATTTCAAAAAGTGTGTGGGGAAAAATAGTGGAGATATACGTCTGTGACCTACTGGCAATGTGCACTTAGTAATTTGGTGCTGATCGGCCCAACAGTTTGCGAGATTAGCTAGGACAAACTGCTACAAACTCTAGTTGTAATAGCTGGGAGGGAATATGTACAATAATTACAAAGATTATGTACTTAGTGACAACAAAAAAGGAGTCATCCTCTGACTAATTTTGTATGTGGAATTGGGACACACCTCAAGTTGACATAGCTGGGAGGGAATATGAACAAACATCATGAAGATTGTCATAGTCATATCTTATTGTCATAAGATATGACTTACTTACTTACGTTATTTAATTACTTAAATAACACAGGATTACTTGACAACACAATGTTGTCAAGTAATCCAATAAGCAGGTACAAACCCATTGTAGGCACTTGTGTTATACAGACTACAATCACTATTCATCGTCATCCTCCGACTCCTTTTTTTATATGGAATTGAGACATTCCTCAAGTTGACACAGTCCACAGACAGTAGTATGCCTACATGGTTGTCCATATCTTCTGCAAAAGCAGCGGAGTGTCTTGTAGGCAGTGCAGAAGTTATTATGAATGACCTTGCTTCTGGAGCAGCATTCATTATTGATTTCAGCTTCACCCAGCCAATGGCTGCCTGAACTGGTGCTGGGGAGCAGTTAGGGGTTAAGTGCCTTGCTCATGGACAACTCAACACATAGCTGGGGCCAGGAATCAAACCTGGGACCTTAAGTTTCCCAAGTGGACTCTCTACCC
This sequence comes from Gymnoscopelus microlampas, assembly GCF_963454915.1. Taxonomy (NCBI): domain Eukaryota; kingdom Metazoa; phylum Chordata; class Actinopteri; order Myctophiformes; family Myctophidae; genus Gymnoscopelus; species Gymnoscopelus microlampas. The sequence continues at coordinate 43,532,275 of NC_139958.1, forward strand.
ATTCAGCTATGAATGGGTAGAGATCGGCTACTTTTTCACTCCTAGAGAAAGTAGCCGATCTACAAGCTCATAGACCAAAGGAGGATCAACTTTTACAAGCTATTTGCAAATCAGATAAATCGTGTCACAACCAGTCACAGCTTGGATTAATACACTTGATATGTCTGAGGATATATTTTAAATGGTCAATGTACTGCACTTTAAAACTGCCATCAGCTGGTCTTCTCTGAATTGCACTACTTGTCTTTGGACGGTGTCAACTTTAGGAATGTGACGATTCCACAATAGTTTCTTCCAGAGTAGTCAGAGAATGATGATAGTGACTGCATAACCCAAGTGCATACTGCATAATTGGCTGGTTAAACTGGCTTACTGGATTACTTGACGACACACACACACACACACACACACACACACACACACACACACACACACACACACACACACACACACACACACACACACACACACACACACACACACACACACACACACACACACCCTTGCATAAATAAACCCAGGGCAAAAGTGGATGTTATGCTTAGCTTGTAGCCAAGAGCTTTATTTCTGGATGGCTGTGCAAAACAACATTGAGAAAAACAAGCCTGAACCACTAGTAATTAAATACATTATTAAATTAATCAACAAACGAGTCACACGGTACACTTAATAAGAAGTTTACATTATTCAGTTATGACTGTTAGTTATAGAGAATAAAGTTATTTGTATTGCACTTTTCATTCACAGGGAAGAGTGCTACATAGTTAAAACATATAATCAATCATAGAAGGATAAAAGCAGGGTTTAAAAATACCAAGCACAAAAGGATATTGCTGACAATACCTACACAATCATTTAACATAAAAAAAGGCCTTCCAAATGTGTTTTGTTTTTAAGTTACGGGTTATAGAACTGGGTTATGAGTTATGGAGCTACGTTATAGGCTGTGGAGATACATTACGATTAATGGAATTAAGTTATGAGTTATGGAGCCAAGTTACGAGCTATATGAACCTATATGTTTTGAGCTATGGACCTATGGAATTAGCTATGGAATGAAGTATGAGGCTAAGGAGCTAAATTATGATTTATGGCAGTGGTTCTCAACCAGTGGTCCGGGGACCACCAGTGGTCCTTGAGGGGGTTCAAGGGGGTCCCCAGCCAAACTAATAGTTAGGAACCAAATTGACCCTTATGTGTCTGTAACTCTGAGAGTGTACAAATGGAACCAAATGGACCCTAACAGGTCCATTTGGTTCCATTTGTACACTCTCAGAGAGAACATTAATGACGATGATACAGAGGTTGATACAGAGAGTCCAACAGAGTGTCGATTGTGACCCCCAAGAAATCAAAATGGTTGAGTCCTTGGCATATCTTTTCGAATGGGGGTCCGTGGGCTAATATATGTCAATTTGGGGGTCCTTGACGCAAAAAAGGAAAAAAAAAACACTGATTTATGGTATGAGTTATGGAGTCAATTTATGAGTTATGAAATGAATGAATGAATGCATGAATGAATGAATGAATGAATGAATGAATGAATGAATGAATGAATGAATGGTTATTTATTTCGGTCTTAAGCCTAAATGAACAAAGAATTAAGTTGGAGACGGAGCCCGGTTGGTGGGGGTGATGGGTGCCACCACGTCGCTCAGGCCCAGCACCCTGCACTCTGTTTTCAGACAGGCACAGGTGTGGATGTGGGTGTAGGCGAAGGTCAGCTCCGTGCCGTTGGCGCAGGAGAGCTGGGCGTAGCGCTGCGACGTGGACACCTCCTGACAACAAGAGCACGAGCGCTTCGCGGTGTGGAGCTGCATGGAGTAGCTATACGAGAGGAGAGGACACGGGTTAAGGGTTTGACTGGAACTTCAAGGAGTGGCTACCAGAGGAGAGGACAAGGGTTAGGTAGGGGCTGTCACAATAAAAATGTAAGTTAACGATCAATCAAATAATTGCGATTAACGGTTTAATTGTGTTTGGCATTGAACTTTGGAACAAATGAACAAAAATAATATTTCTGTTTGCCTTTTAGGCATCGTAATCAAAAATTTCAAAGGGCAGTGTAACTGACAAATAACTTAAATATGCAAAGGAATTATTTACATATTTAATAATTGTATAGACCAATTATTTGTTTACTAACATTGAGCCTGGACGCACAGGTGATTGTTTCACGCAATAAATTCCCAACCTGTTTCGGGGTGCACTGGTTTCAGCACACCCCAACCCCCTCTTGTGTGTGTTGGCTAGTGAGACGCGTCCTAACGAGACCTGATATAATGGGTTTCGTTGCGCGCATACTGGCTGCACGCAGCCAGTATGACGTCGTCTGTTAAGGGGTCTATACATGCTAAAATAGAAGAAATAGCTGATCTACAAGCTTGTAGATCTGCTATTTCTGCTATTTTTACATGTATAAAATTGTTAAATCAGTCACGAAGTGACGGGTTGTAAGCTTAATGATCTTTATTATTTTTTTTGTTAAAAAGGTTAAAGTACTATATTCTGATAGTAACCATTGCTTCAGAGCGTTTGTTCGGTCACAGGGGTCTCTCCAGCTCTTTAGTAAACAGAATATAGTACATTTTCAGGTAGGTGACAACATCTAAGCCAATCAGGAGAGAGCAATGAAAATGCATTTTCTGTTTATTAAAGAGCTGGAGAGACATGGGAGACTCCTTTTACCGAACACACACTCTATAGCAATGAGTACTATCAGAATATAGAGCTATTTAACACTAATTTTAACCAAAGTAAATCACTTACCCTACCTTTAAATGACCAAAAGTGAAAAAAAAGTAATTATGCAGAGTGACCCATTTCAATGGTTTTCAAAAATGTGTCAAAACCTTTTCGAAAATAGCAGATCTACAAGCTCACAACATGTTGCATTGCGACACGCTGTGAGATCAGCATTTTTTTGCCACGGGACACAATTTGTATAACAGAGTATAATTTTAGGCATAATAGAGAAATGGGGGTTCATATGTCAATGTTAGCATTACACTGTATAATCAAAGTTATTAACAAAAAAATATCTACATTCTTGTCCGGACATGACATCATCAAATTCCATATATGGATGAATATACTCACGAGGCGTAGTTGCTACAGGCGCCCGCACAGGTAGTGACGTTGACCAGCTGTTTGGAGCGACAGCCCTGGTTCTCCAGGTGAACCTCTTTGCTGATGATGTTGCACGGACGATCCCGTTTTACACCTGCACCAAGCAGAGGTATAGAAAGAGCACAAACCAGTGTTAATTTTGACAGCAAATTTTGATGTAGTTTAGTCATTTCAATAAGTCGTATTTTAGCCATCTGAAAAGTTTTAGTTCTAGTTAAAATATCATAAGATTTTAGTCGACTAAATGTACAGTTGATTTAGTTGATGCCGTCGTAATGGCTGATTTTACACTTGCCTGCATGCAGAAAATAGCCGATCTACAAGCTCACAACGCGTCGCAGTGCGTCGCGTTGTAGATCGGCTATTTTCAGCACCCAAGCCAAAATAGCCGATTTAAGTTGGAAACATGAACAAACATGACTTGTCTTTTAGCTACTGGACCTCTTTTTAGTCTAGTTTTTATTTGAGAAACCATTCATTATATTAGTTGTGTTGAGTTTGAGTTGGTACTAGGCGGTAAGTTTCCGTCATTAGTGGCCTAGGTGTCGCTATTTCCCTTCCTGCTGGTGGCAGAATACTTTTCATGCCATCAAACTCAATGGGTATTTGACCAGACTTTACACTTGATTTTGTTACCTTAGTAAACATTGCCATAAATACTATATGCTTCCAGTCGCTAATTTAAAGTCTTCTTTCAATAGGCTGTATGCACAGCAGCCATATTGGGAATGAATTGGGCCTCTTCTTACTTCCTTCACAGGTGTTACCAATGATACTAATGAAGGCTCTGTTCCATTCTGGTCAAACAGAGTCAGGGTGCTGATATTGCATGTTGGCTCACTGGAAACACTTGAGGGGGTTCCAAATGGCCCCTTGCGGGTGTGTAACTCTGAGAGTGTACAAATGTACAATTCATTCCCAATATGGCTGCTGTGCATAGAGACTATTATCATGATTTGCGTTTTCGTAAATTATGCTCTCATTAATGTTTAAATTGACGATAAAGTATGTAAGGTATGTTTCTAGGGCTTCTACTGATTCTACTAAGTGAAGACCCGCCCACGCGGGTCTTCAGCTGAAATAGTGACTTAGCTGAAATAGTGGCTTCAAAACAGGTCTTATCCATATATATATTTTTTTTACAATCTATAGTTGCTACTGAAATGAGGTTTATGTAGCATATATGATCAGAAAGAGGCTCAATAATATTCCTGCAGAGAACACAAAATATCCTGTATGTAGATTGAATAGTGGACAATGGTTCCAACATGTGTACAACTTTATTTTATTTATTGTAGTGTAAAATATATCAGGGTATAAATGAACGATAGACTTACAAGAACGGCAGCAGCCATCAGAAGCGATGGTTTCAGTTCCCTGAAAAAGACAGAGTGAAAATGTAAACCACATGAACCCTTCCCAACATTTTTGCGAAAGTATACGCGTGCGTGTGTGTGTGGGTGCGTGTGCTTACAGGCATGCATTCTGCGGGGTCGTAAGCAGGACAGAGGGTCTTGGTCTCCAAGGTGATGAACTGCTTTCCAATCTTCACACACTCATATGTGACACAACTGTCGCCTTTAGGGGACCAAATGTCACCAGGCTGAAAACACACACAAAAACACACAATGTCACAACACACACGGGGGTGGGGGGTTGGTCCCCAGATGAATAGCTTAATATATGCAACATTATTTTCTCACTCAACAGTAAAAAACAAAAAACAAAACATACAGTATAAGTGGATAGGTTACAATTTTAGGACTTTTAAGTCATTTTTAATTCAAAATTGGTCAAATTTTCAAATAAGAAATAGGCACAAACATTGTGAAAATAGCCGATCTATTAGTCTATTTTCACAATATTTATCTGTGGAATCGAGTCAAACTAAATGTAATGCCTCAACTCCTACAATTCCAAGTGCTTGTCGGGGTGGGGGGTCCCCAGTTCAAATATGATTATTTTGGGGGGTCCTCAGTTCAAATATGATTATTTTAGGGGGGTCCCTATTTCAAATAAGATTATTTTGGGGGGGTCCCCAGTTGAAATGTGATTATTTTGGGGGGTCCCCAGTTGAAATCCCCAGTTGAAATATGATTATTGTGGGGGGTCCCCAGTTGAAATATGATTATTTTGGGGGGGGGGGGGGGGGGTCCCCAGTTGAAATATGATTATTTTGGGGGGTCGCGGCCTGAAACGTTTGGGAGCCCTTGATGTAGACAACAAACACACAAAATGTCACAACAAATAGAGAAGCATGTCCCCCATGTAGGCACAACAAACACACAACAATGTAACAAACCTTAAAGGAGTGCGTGGTGTTGTCGTGTTGCATGACCACACAGCTGGTTTGGACACAACTTCCACAGCACTGTCCAGAAACAGCCTGGTACTCATAACCCTGTGTACACACACACACACATACACACACACGTTTATTACTGTTGCTACAACGCTTTAGGTCACTCCAGAATTTGACCCATTGTTACGCAGTAAAATGGTCAGTATTCATTTAACTCTTAAGTGTGTACAAGTGGAACCAAATGGACTTGTAAGGGCCCATTTGGTTATTTGTGTTAGCCTTGTGTTCATCAATTTGGGAATAGTTGAAGACAAGGCATAAAGAGTTTTAGGAAATAATCCTGTATATGAAAAGACAGTAAAGTTATCTTTAAACCAAAGTTCCACTCCAATCCAATCCACTTAATTTATAGAGCACATTTAATACAACAGCATTGAACCAAAGTGTGGTACGCTCAGTAACAAATATAGAGTAAACATACCAAGAGTAAATACAATACACAATAAACAGGGGGAAACACATGCGTGTAGTGTGTGTGTGTGTGTGTGTGTGTGTGTGTGTGTGTGTGTGTGTGTGTGTGTGTGTGTGTGTGTGTGTGTGTGTGTGTGTGTGTGTGTGTGTGTGCGTCTTCTTACCTGTTGGCATTGTGTGTCACAGGGTAAGAGTTCACACACCACCTTGTGCAGGTGGGTTCTGGCATCTTCATGAGGACCACACGTGCATTGTTCACATGGGTTCACGGGGACCGAGTCACCCACCTGTTGGAGGAATCATTGATCGTTATTGAGTAAAATTATTACTGCTGCTATTATTATTATTATTATGAGTGAGAGGAGCGGGGTGTAAGGTCTCACCGTATACTCATGGTTGTTGTAAACACACATGTCTTTAGGAACTGCAAGAGAAAAAGGTTACATTTATAAAACTGCTCACATTTAAAAAGTAACCAACAGTGGCATTTCTGGTCATATTGGCATCCTAGGCAAGATCACCAACCGGCATACGAAAAAGAAATTGCCAGGGCAAATGACACTCTAATTGAGCTCTTACAGGCGCAATACAAAAAAAGGTAAAGAAAAAGAAACTCAACATAATGTGCAGTGAGTAAATATGAAACATGAAACTTACAGAATTTAGCTAACATACTGTGCATGACTGGGAAATCACCTATGGCTTATTGTATAATGGGAACCAATCACAGAGCAGCTCGCATGCACGCACACGCGCGCACGCACACGCGCGCACGCACACGCACACACACACACGCACACGCACACACACACACACACACACACACACACACACACACACACACACACACACACACACACACAGACACACACACACACACACACACACACACACACACTCACCGCAGGTGTAGTTGTGGCAGCAGACTCCCATGGTCGTGTGTAAGGAGAATCCCAGAGGACATGTGGGTGCGTCTGGACACTGCTTCACTGCACATTCTGGTACACAAACGACATTATCAATGCTATTGTCTATTGCTCATTATCATTAATACACTTGTGTGTCATTGGACAAAATTCATTTGTAAAAAGTGTATCCAAATGGACACAAAGGGCCCTATTTTCCACGACACGGTGTCCGGTATTTAAGGCATAGTGTGACCCGCAAATAATATTTTCCTCCCCACGCTGCACGCATTTTTTTATGATTTTTTTTTTGGGTCTTTTTATGCCTTTATTAGAGAGGGATAGGGAAAATAGGCTGACAGGAAATGGGGAGAGAGATGGGGGGGGGGGGTGACACGCAGCAAAGGCCGTCGGGAACGGGAGTCGAACCCGCGACACGCTGTCAGGCTGGCATTGCAGCCTAGGGTGCATGGACCGCCACGCTGTGGCCCAGGCCTGCATGCAAAAATTTAAAGAGGTGGTGCCATGGTTTTGCACCTTTTCTGTTTTTCATGTGTCTATGAGGTTGATAGAACTTCATTAAGCCCCCTGGTGGTGTTTTTATGGTGTTTTATGTCTTCTCTGACTATTTTGAGTGTCTTCCTGGAGGCTGAAACCTTGAGGGTCAAATGTGCCAATAGAAAAACAGCGCTTTAGTGACATAGTAAAAACATACCCTCCCCCTCATTATCATAACACAACAGGTGTGGGCATGAGGAGGAGGAGGGACTAGGACAGGTGGGTGGTGCTAAGGTGGTGGAGGAGGTGCTAAGGTGAGAACCAGGTATACTTAATGAACTTTCCCCCTAGATTCTAGGGGGAAATAATGATTTTAAGTGGTACACAATGGGGTACATAATGATTTTCATGATTTTAGGGGGTACTTAATGATTTTAAGGGTATATAATGATTTAAGGGTAGTAGGGTACATACCACATCTCTGCGATGAGCAGCAGCCCAGGGTCTCGGTGACCTTCACCTGACCTTCCTGGTCACAGCTGATTGGTGGCAGCCGTGGACATGACTTCCTCTTGCAGCTGATCTGCAACGTCTCCTCACATTGACACTCGTCACAGCCCTCCTCCCACCTGTCATTGACCTGATGATGATATTAAGAATAACAATAAACATGATAATCACATCTACACTCCTCAAAACATAATATATGATATTGTTGTCCAATAGGCTCTATGCACAGGAGCCATATTGGGAATGAATTGGGCCCCTTCCTTACTTCCTTTACAGGTGTTACCAATGATACTAATTAAGGCTCTGTTCCATTTAGTGTAGCACAGTGGTTGTCTTATTTTCAAGAACCCCCATAACTCTGAGAGTGTACAAATGGAACCAAATGGACCCTCACGGGTCCATTTGGTTCCATTTGTACACTCTCAGAGTTACACACCCACCATAAGGGGCCATTTGGGACATGCACAATATCAGCACCCTGACCAGAATGGAACAGAGCCTTCATTGTGGGGCGGCCATAGCTGAATGGTTAGTGAGCCTGCCTAGGGAGCCAGAGGCCCTGGTTGCCCCAGGTTCGATTCCAGGCCAGGTCAGCATATGTGTCGATGAAATGAAATTTGTCCCTGAGCAAGACTCTTAACCCCAAATTGCTCACAGGTTCTCATTGGAAACAAGACCGCAAGGACTTTCATGAACGACCTGTTAAAAGGAATTATCCTTATCCTTATTAGTATCATTGGTAACACCTGTGAAGGAAGTAAGAAGAGGCCCAATTTCTTTCCAATATGGCTGCCTATTATCAAACGTTTTCATTAGTTTGTTTCTTTCTCTATCGTAGGATTATTGTGTAAGTTTAGTTGAACCGATAACAGATACAAATTGCAATACTGTATGTAGGCCTATATATAGCCCATTTAGACCGGTTACACCTATACATTGTTATATCGTTAAAGCCGGGAACACCTCTATGTCATTTTAGTTGTTGCTATATACATAGCAACATAAATCTTATGTAATTTTTTGAATAAAGATTTGAAGTTTTTCAAAAAAATAGAAAGCATTTTTAGAATCGGCCTCAGTTCAAAATGGGATAAGGTATTGCCATTACTAACTAATGTGAGAGTCCATCAAATTGCAAAACAGGTTGTTGAGTGATTTTACCTTCTTCCATTTTCCATTAGGCAGCGAGCAAATGTCTGTTGGAAAAGAGACACGGATATATAAAAATGTGCTTAGCCTACGTGTGTCTTTGGATACAGGAGCAAATATTAAGTACAACATACATTACAACACACAAGCAATGGAAACATACTAGAATGGTCAAACAAGGTAGTTCCTTTGGGCTTGTTTGTTTGTTTTTATTTGTAGCCCCCTTTTCTGTTTATTTTTTAATTATCAATCAATCAATTGTGTTCTGGCTTGGATCAATGGAACCAACATAGTTTATGTTACGTTCTTATTTATTCACGATGAAAACACAATTTCCAAGGTTTTAAAGATTGTTTTCCTTTTCTTTTTTTTTCTGTATTAAGGTTTTATTAACCCATTAATACCTGGAACGCATCTGTGTCACTTTAGATTTCTTCGGTGCCGTGCTATGAGCTTGTATATCTGCTATTTTTTGAAAAATCTTGAAAAAAATGTTTTAGATTTTTTTCAAAAAACTGTTAGGATTAAAAATTAAAAAAAAGAATCGCCTCAGGTCTTAATGGATTAAAATCTCCACTTGCAATGTCCTCACGTGCCCCAGGGTTGGGAATCGCTGTTCTAATAGATCAAATCCATAAATGACACCCTCAGTTCATGTTGGTAGCCGTGCAGGTGTGAGGTGGTCTATGTGTGTGAGAGGTGGTCTCTGTATGTGAGGTGGTCTCTGTATGTGAGGTGGTCTACAGTATGTGTAGTATGTGAGGTGGTCTACCGTATGTGTATGTGAGGTGGTCTATGTGTGTGTGTGAGGTGGTCTCTGTATGTGAGGTGGTCTATGTGTGTGTGAGGTGGTCTCTGTGTGTGTGTGAGGGGGGTCCCCTACCGCAGCTGGGTAGGCATTCGTTGGAGTTTGGGTTGAACAGGAAGGTTCCGTTGGGACAGTAACATCCTTCAGGCTCCACCTTCGTCAAGGTGGTGAAGTCACTCTTACAGTCATGGATGAACTCCTGGTTGTACCTGAGTACACAACAAAAAACACAATGGGTCAGAGCCACTGAGTACACAACATCACACTGGGTCAGAACTAGGGGTGTGGGGAAAAAAATCGATTCATACTCGAATCGCGATTCAAATTTTGGACGATTCAGAATCGATTCTCTCTTTTTTTTTCCAACAATGTATCCTACTATAATTCTAGTAACCTCTGTCCGTCTGTAGTGGTGAGTGAGTGAGTGAGTAGGTGAAGCTACCCGGTTCTCCTCAGTGGCTGGACCAATTGCTCTGATTTTGCACACAGCCATTGACCATTACCATCTGAACTTAACTGTGAAGCCCGTTTTTCAATTTCATCAAATCTCAGCTTCTTATTAGCGTTTTTGTGTCAAACACTGTCGCCATGGTTACGGGGCTGCCCAGCTATGGGACAAACTGCCTCCCGGGTTGCCAGATCATGTGCGCATATCCCCCCACGGATGCGTCGACCGGGTGTGGTCTAGTAGGTGTAACCGGTCTAAATGGGCAATATATACATACAGTACATTGCAATTTGTATCTGTTATCGCTTATCGGTTCAACTAAACTGAAACATTTTTATTTTTATTTTTTGTATAATGAAATTGTATAATGAGAAGTGGCAAGTTCTGGGCTCGAAAAAAAATCGAATTTGAATCGTAAAAATCGATGACTCACAGCCCTAGTCAGAACCATAACGTACAGCAAGGGTTCCCAAACTTTTCACGCCGTGAAACCCCAAAATAATCTTTGAACTGGGGACCCCCCACCCTGATAAGCACTTGGAATTGTAGGCATTACTTTTAGTTCCACAGATAAACATTGTGAAAATGGCCAAACTTATAGCCTATCACACACGCAGACGCAGACGCAGACGCAGACGCACACACACACACACACACACACACACACACACACACACACACACACACACACACACACACACACACACACACACACACACACACACACACACACACACACAGTACACATTATGACATCATGACCACAATGAAAACAGTACCTGTAATCACATGTGGACTCCACAACGGGACCACAGGCCTGGTACACTTTGGGACTGGTACAGTCATAATCTGTATAGAGACACAGTAAACATTGTACACTTTAGGATTATGACATTTATAATCTGTGTACACTATGATCAATGCTGATACCCGTGTGGTGTAAACTTTTTACACCATAGAGTTATAATATATCTAGAGTAACAGACAGCCCCGCCCCCAGCTATTCATTTCAATGAAGTAGTTCAACAGCGCATGAAGCACATTATATGCTCTTCTTCCGCATTTGGGCACCACATGTTGGTGCCCAAATGCGGAAGACTTGAGCACCGAGCAGGCACACTAGGGTTTCCGACTCCAGATTTGAGCGCCTGCCCACGAGTCACGAGTTCAAAACTTTTAACTCATTCCCTGCCTAGAACGACTGAAACGACTTCTGTCCATAAGCCATGCCTGCCTAGAACGACTAAAAATACTTAAAAAAAAAAAAAAAAAAAAAATATATATATATATATATATATATATATATATATATATATATATATATATATATATTTTGTTTTTTTACATTTTCTTTTTTTTTATTTGACCCAAAGACCAAGGAGATATGATTTTTCGAAGATCTAGACTCCCATCCACTTCCATGGTTAACTTAAAACTTAAAAATGCTGTATCTCGGCTCCTGAGTACTTTTTTTTTTCAATGAAAAATCTTGGCAGTGGGCAAACACGGCCAGAAATAATTCTGGCAGTGAATGAATGTTAATCCCTATGTGATCGGATCAGATTTGGATTGTGGGGCAGTTCAAAACCAAAAATCAGGATTGGGATCCCTCTGATATCCGATCAGATCAGGAAATCTTGGGGGGGGGGGGGGTTGTGAAAGTGTGAGAACTACTGATTTAGAAGGCATTTCTCGAATCAGCCTCAGGTCTTTATGGGGAAAAATACCTTGAAAACATTCATTCTACTACTCTGCCACCAACATGTGGAATACCCTGACACCATCCATTAAAAGATGTAAATCGCTGGACTCTTGTACATATAACGTTTTGTATTTGCTGATGACATGTAATTATTGTGTTATTTCTTAATGCTTTGCTGATTGAATTGCATTGAAAACACTGTCCTATTAGCCTTAATGTCTGACTGTACCTTGTGCTGTATACATTTCTCACTAATAAAGTATTAAATCAATCAATCAATCAATCAATCAATCAATCAATCAATCAATCAATCAATAAACCACATGATCAAAGCTCACCACATTGACCGTGGGCGTCCTTCCTCCAGTCCAGACACACTCCGGCCTTGGCGCAGGCGTCCGCGTACGTCTCCAAGGTGGTGCAGCCGATGGCGGTTCTGTTCGTCTCACACACGTCATATTGACACGCCGACAGGAAGTGCTCGTAGGGGACCACCTTGTGACACGCCTCGAACACACTGCGAGGACCAGACAACACGTTAACCAATTGAGACCTGGAACTGTCTCATTTTTAGATTTGAGCTAAAAAGCATTATTTTACACTTTGGGCTATTCAAAAATAGCAGATATACAAGCTCATAGTGCACCGAGTGCCGCGCTACGAGCTTGTAGATCTGCTATTTTTGAAAAATCGTGAAAATGTGTGCAAATCTTTGAATATATATATTTTTAAAGCGAACATTTTTAACTCAAATCTTTGCTTCTGGGGGGTCTCTGGAACAAAATGTTTTGATGGGGGTCCGCGGCCAAATACATATAATTTTGGGGGTCCTTGACATGAAAAAGATTGAGCACCACTGATATAGAAACAAACGTTTTTCAGAATACTGTTGAGATTTAGGAGACATGTAGAACCGGCTTCAGGTCTCAATGGGTTAAATCAACACTTATAGTGGTGGGACGATTTGACGATTAAATCGATTATTGTGGCCAAAATAATTGTGATTAAGGATAGTCAAATAGCCTTAAAACTCTTTAAAATACCACTTTTGTTGACCACTTGCACCCCAGCATCCAAATTCTGGGGGGCGGAACATTAACCAAAAATAACAGATCTACAAGCTCACAAAGCGTCTTTTTGGTGAAATAGATATAGGGCTCTATTTTTGCCGGTGCCTTACCCATTATCCCTACACTTCTTTGCCATTTTTTTTACTATTTTTAAGATTTTTAGATTGGCTATTTGAACTATTTGAAAATGTTTTTATACATATAGAGCGTACACAGTGTACAAAGCCACACAATCGCTGTTACATTTGCATGCTAACTTTTGGCAAAGAGTCTGGGCTGACTTGCCCAAAAATAGGAAGCATTTCACGATTATTTTCTATTCAGGAGCCGAGTGTTGGCAGGTATGACATACACAAACACACACACACACACACACACACACACACACACACACACACACACACACACATACCTGCTCATGATGACATCACAGATGTCCGGATGGCAGGGTCCGGGGGTGGGTCCGGGGGTAGGGGGTACGCCACAGGTATTGTTCAGGCGCCACTCGTTTGCCATGCCGGGACAGGACGAGGCGATTTTGCCACTGGGCAGCATGCAGTCGTCATCTTTGTTGTTGTCACATGTACCTGTATTCCATAACGAGACATGTACTGTAACACCAATAATGTACTGTAACGTGCCACAGCCAAGTCTATTCCAACGGTTCTCAGCATTTCTTACGGTTCTGTAACTCTGAGAGCCTCTAAGTTAAATGAACACTAAAGGATCGTATCTACAAGCTCACAGCGTTGTGAGCTTGTAGATAAAATCAGCAACTTTTGGCACACAGCCAAGAGTATAAATCTTGCATTACGACGCCATTAAGGCGTGCCTGAATGCATTTTACAGATTCCATAGTCTACTCTGTGGCATAAATGCAAATAAACAGACAAAATAAAGTGGGAAAAGTGAAGAATCATTCCCTGCAATTTGAGATCAACTGGTCAATCCACTGAGGAGGTGATGGATAGATTGAGGACAGACAGACAGACAGACAGACAGACAGACAGACAGACAGACAGACAGACAGACAGACAGACAGACAGACAGACAGACAGTGGTGGAAAAAGTAGTCAAATGTTTTACTTAAGTAAAAGTATCAATACTGCAATGTAGAAGTACAAGTAAAAGTCCGGAATTCAAAATTTACTTGAGTAAAAGTACAAATTAAGTATTGGTATCAAAATGTACTTAGTTTCAAAAGTAAAAGTACTGAAATGTTTGAAAATAGCCCAGGTATGAAATAGAGCTAAATAGTAGGGGGTGCTAAGTGAAAAATCGTTACGCGGCGGATAAAAGCATGACATTTTATACAGATGTCCCTTGGGTCATCCTAAAACATCCTAGAAGGGGTGCCCAAAAAAATCTTAAACAGGAAGTGAGTTAAGGACAAAATCCAAAATGGCCACCTAAACTGTTGACCGTTGACTCAAAAGACACCAAAAGAATCTCCAAAAAGCATAAGATTTGGCACACATGTCCCTTGGGTCATCCTAAGACATCCTAGAAGGGGTGCCCAAAAAATCTGAAACAGGAAGTGAGTTATTGACCAAATTGAAAATGGCAGCCTACTGTTGTCGATTGACTCAAAAGACAACTAAAGAATCTCCAAAAAGCTTAAAATGTGGCACACATGTCCCTTGGGTCATCCTAAGACATCCTAGAAGGGGTGCCCAAAAAAGTCTTCAACAGGAAGTGAGTTATTGACAAAATTGAAAATGGCCACCTACAGTGTTGGCGATTGGCTCAAAAAGCCTATAGAATCTCCAAAAAGCATACAATTTGGCACATATGTCCCTTGGGTCATCCTAACACATCCTAGAAGGGGTGCTCAAAATAATCTGAAACAGGAAGTGAGTTATTGACTAAATTGAAAATGGCCGCCTACAGTGTGAAAGATGATGCAAGATACCTAAAGAATCTCATAAAAGCATGAAATGTGGTACAAATGTCCCTTGGGTGATCTGAACGCATCCTACAAGGGGTGCCCAAAGAGGTTTTAAACAGGAAGTGACCGCCTAAAGCAGTTGACACAAAAGAAAACATAAAGGGACGTCATAAAAGTGTACCATTTGGTACGTACATTGAGTGCTTCTTAATATATATCCTAGAAGGGGTTATGTATTTGTTTGTTTGCTTGTTTATTAAACCTTTTAGGAAGGGACCATGTTGAAGAAATTCTAAATGGCTGTTTAAACAGTTGACCACGGCAGTCTGCATATTATGCAGACTCAATACGACAGGTTATGCAGTGCATAACCTGCCGTATTTTGTAGTCTACCTTCTGTTTTAATTTCTACATCATCTTATTTATTTTACTTTATGCATTATTCTTTTTATTTTACTCTTTGAATCTTCTTTATTTATCTAACTCTCTGCATATTCTTATTTATTTTACTCTGCATATTATCTTACTCTGCTTATTCTTATTTTACTCTCTGCATCTTATTTATTTTGCACTCTACATCTTCTTGCTGGTTTTACACTCAATCTTCTTTACATACAATCTTCTCATGTATTTTCTTCTTGATCATTACTGTTTTTTTGTGATTAGTGTTTAGTAACTACATGTATTCATGTGTGCCATTTCGCAATTACCAGCACATTGGCATAATGCTCTGCAAGGTAACCCAGCATCCCGGCATCTACACTTTCTTGAACAGAAGGGCTCAGCTTTGCAGCCACACTTGAGTTCTCTACAAACTTTGGCAGCCTCTGGCAAGAGTGTCCATAAAGGTGTCCACGAATCAGCTACTTTAATCCATCCATATTTGTTAGGAGATGGAAGAGATTGCATAGCTTTCAGGCTTCTGGACCAAATGACAGATTGGCAAACTGCTCGATTTGAATGTTGTAGCAATGCAGCCCGTGGGGGAGGAGTGTTTTCCATTGAGAGACTATTAAAACTTTTTTTTGGCACCCTTTAAGATGCATTCAGATCACCCAAGGGACATTTGTACCAAATGTCATGCTTTTATGAGATTATTTTTTATGAGTGTCTTTTGCATCATCTGTCAACACTGTACACGGCCATTTTCAATTTAGTCAATAACTCACTTCCTGTTTCAGATCATTTCAGGCACCCCTTCTAGGATGTCTTAGGATGACCCAAGGGACATGTATACCAAATTGTATGCTTTTATGAGATTCTTTAGTTGTCTGTTGAGTCAATCGACAACACTGTAGGCGGCCATATTAAAATTTGTCAATAACTCACTTCCTGTTTAAGATTTTTTTGGGCACCCCTTCTAGGATGTCTTAGGATGACCAAGGGGACATGTGTGCCAAATGGTATGCTTTTATGAGATTCTTTAGTTGTCTTTTGAGTCAATCGACAACACTAGGCGGCCATTTTCAATTTCGTCAATAACTCACTTCCTGTTTCAGATTCCTTTGGGCACCCCTTCTAGGATGTCTTAGGATGACCCAAGGGACATGTGTGCTAAATTTTATGCTTTTTGGAGATTCTTTTGGTGTCTTTTGAGTCAACGGTCAACAGTTTAGGTGGCCATTTTGAATTTTGACCATAACTCACTTCCTGTTTAAGATTTTTTTGGGCACCCCTTCTAGGATGTTTTAGGATGACCCAAGGGACATCTGTATCAAATTTCATGCTTTTATCCGCCGCGTAACGATTTGGCCATTTTTTGTGGTTAGCACCCCCTACTAAAAGTGGTTACTGTATGTAATAATTTATATCTGCAAAGTAACTAGTAACTAAAGTTTTCAAATAATTGTAGTGGAGTGAAAGTACAACATTTCCCTTTGAGATGTAGTGGAGTAGAAGTAAAAGTATTGACAATTGGAAATACTCCAGTAAAGTAAAAGTGCCTCAAAATTGTACTTGAGTAAATGTAATTTTGTGTTACTTTACGCCACTGCAGACAGCACAGATAGACAGCGATCTTCTTTTTACAGAAGGATAGTGAAGAGTGCCACTGACCACACTGTCCCTGGGTGTTGCCGTGGAACCTGTCGTAGGCCAGCGAGACGCTGAAGATCAGCCCGGAGAAGGTGACCTTGGCACCGATGGCGGGGACGAGCATCTGCGTGTTGATACCCTTGGTGGTGGTGATCACGAAGTCCTCGTTCTTGTAGGCCACGGCATTCACGCGCTTGTCGTTCACGTTCACCTTTGAGAGAATGGGATTTGTGCCGTTACGAAAGCTTGTAAACCATTTCAAACATTGAAATAAAGAAAAAATCAGAACAAAGATAAACGCAGAAATAAAGAGTAAGTTCTGAGCTCCCAGAACTAAGGGTTAGTACCACCTCCTCCTGAGCAGGGCCCACATTCGGTTCTGAGAACCTTATTTGAAACCGAGACGTATAGCTTATGGAAACAAATCCAGAACCTTATTTGAAACCGAGACTTTATTTGAAACCGAACCGAGATGAGTGATCATTTAGGATTATAACGATTCCGGTCCCATTCCTTAACGGTTCCAGAGTGGAACCAAATGGACCCTTACAGGTCTCTAACTCTGAGAGTGCACAAATGGAACCAAATGGACCCTTACAGGTCTGTAACTCTGAGTGTACAAATGGAACCAAATGGACCCTTACGGGTCCATTTGGTTCCATTTGTACACTCTCAGAGTTATGATGATCCTTGACATTAAAACGTTTGAGAACCACTGGTATTGTAATTGTAGAGCAGACATGAAGTCCACGTGCCAGCTCTGACAAAACCCAGTTCCGGAAACTGTTTAGTTTGAATGTTGTCGTTGAAAAGAGCCATTTTGTTTACCACGCTGGTGGGAACGCCATCGATGGTCTCCTGAGTGATCCGGATCGTGTAGCTCCTATAGAAGACCACGATGGACCCGGGACAGGACTGGCCGTTGCCGCAGGCGTAGTTGTCGATCAGGACGCTGAAGTTGTACGTGGGGACGATCTCCTTCACCAGCCAGTAGGAGCAGACGCCTTGGAAGCTGTAGTAGGTGCCATCGAAGGTGACATAGTGGGGGTCGCCCCAGCCGTAGCAGACACCTTTAGAGAGGAAAAGAGGTTGGTGTCATGTACAAATTAATATTCAAAGCGATAGTTCACCCCCAAAAAATCTTTTTCACCCCATGGAGACTTGAATTCATGGATATTTTTTTGTTTTTGTCATATTCCTAAGCCAATAATTTCACAAACCGGGGCCTACATTTTTTTATGAATGAAAGGTTGGTTTAACCAAGCTGTATGACAGAGTGTATTAATAACTATATTATAACTTATAGATATGTATGGTAGGTTATGTTAATACAATATAAAGAGCATATCTGCAGTAGTGGTGTAGCCAGGATTTACATGCAAGATTCCGGACACAACACCGGCTGATATGTCTTTTGAGAAAGAGCTATTGCAACGTAATGCAAGAACAAGAAACGTGCAAGAAAAAGAAACTCAGCGGAGACTGTTGGGTGGGAGGAGTAGGACTCTACGTCCTCCCGGTGGGGGCTCCTCACTGATGAGCCAGTAGGATGCAACAGCAGTGACAACACAGTTAAAATGTGTGTGGGGATGAATCAATTGGCACAACGACTAAATTGGGGAGAAAAAGGGCTAAAAAGCAAAAACAAAAAAGCTGCCCTGTTTAAAGATTGTCCCTGGTAACAGGTAGGACTTACATTGACATTGTTCCTGATCACAGCACCCAGACGAATTGACGGGGACAGAAGGGAATCCGTTTGCACACACCGGTTTATCGGGGCAGTCATTGCCTAAGGGCTCATAAGTGATCGTTTGGTTGAAACAATGCGCTCTGAGACACTTGTTTTCCAGCCAACTTTCACCGCTCTGTAATTGGGAACAAATCACAATGACACACAATACAATATTTTATATTGAGACACTATGGTATTTTCAATGGTAATAAAATAACCCAGTGAGGTCAGACTTCGGTTCTCAATTGCCGCTATTTACCTCTCGGTGAGGATGAGTTTTGGTGCAGTTCGGGTTGTGGTAGTAGGGTGTGGTGGATATAGTCGTAGTTGTGGTAGTAGAAGTTGTGGTTGGTGTAGTCGTAGTTGTAGGCCGAGGCGTGGTAGTAGAAGTTGTGGTTGGTGTAGTCGTAGTTGTAGGTCGGGGCGTGGTAGTAGAAGCTGTGGTTGTTGTAGTTGTAGTTGTTGTGGTTTGACAGGTGTAGCTGCGGATCTCTACTTGACAGCTGTCATTGCAGTAACCCGTGTAAGTGCAGCCAGCCTGATCAGACACGTTGTAGACGACCGAACCTAAAGACGGTATTGGGAGGGACAATCGATTAAATAGATCAGTGGCACCGAACGCTTATTAGATGAGAATAGAGCTGTGGTATTAATGCTGTATGACACACACACACACACACACACACACACACACACACACACACACAGTGGAATACAATTTTACAATACAACACAATTTTTAATACCTCTTATGCGTATATTTTAATTAAGACAAAATAAATGTTTGATGTTAGATAAGACAATCATTTCAACTCTTCCGCAGGAGTGTGTATTCGACCACAAATCCTACTGTACAGTAGTGGGTTAAAGTAACCACATTAAGGAACACATTTAGTTAAGAGGGACCGTATAAGCTTGTGTCCAGCACCTATATTATTATTCTTATGGGACTCCAGTAGAGTAGCTTTGTATGATTCACATGAAACATATTAAAAGGTATATCAATCCTTATTTACTGTAGCTTAAAACGACTTTATGACTCGTTATGCAGCCCTTCAGTTCAGCCTCTATCTGAAAAAAGCCAAGTTAAGTCTAAAACACACTTTCTTCTGACTGGCCAAATTCCTTTTTTTTTAATGGATGAGAACCTTGTAGAAGCAATGTAGGCAAAGAAGATGACCAAAGAGTTCTGTCACAAGTTACTGTCAGCTTCACAGGTAGAAAAAACCTGGCGTTCAGAGCAGTCTGAATTATTTGAAACTTTGGCCAAGTTTACTTTTAACATTCAACATTGTAACATAATGTATATGACAGGAAATAACAACAAGCATAACTGAACTTACCAACAGAAAAGCTTGCTCCATTATGATGGCAGCTACATACTTGGGGACTGGTAGGTTGGGTACGTGTAGTTTCTCCGACTGTTACTACGACTGGTTGACAGTGGCAACATTTGACTCTGGCCTGATAATCGTCACACTGCTGTGACAGTTGTTTGTAGTTGAAACATGAAAAACCACGTTGTGGTGTACAAGTCACATTTTGAGCATGCTGGGACAGAGTATCTCTACATTGGATGTCTTCTGGAGCTGAACAGATGTTATCACCAGCAGATATGATGTCATCCATGGATTCAATGACTCCACCTTCAGGACCAGGGGTGGCTTTGTGGAGATTTATCCAACTTGACCAGTAACAAGTTACTTCACCAAGACAGATTGGAGTTGTAGGAGTTGGTGTTGTTTCTGTTGGGGTAGTAAGTGTGGTTGTTGATGTTGAAGTAGTTGTTGGTGTAGTTGTAGTAATGGTTGTAGTTGGTGTAGTGGTTAGGGTTGTAGTTGGTGTCGTTGTTGTAGTTGAGGTTGTGGTCGGGGTGGTGGTAGGGGTTGTTGTAGTTGAGGTTGTGGTCGGGGTGGTGGTAGGGGTTGTTGTAGTTGAGGTTGTGGTCGGGGTGGTGGTAGGGGTTGTCGTTATTGTAGTTGAGGTTGTGGTTGGGGTGGTGGTAGGGGTTGTCGTTGTTGTACAATGACAACATTTGACTCTGGCCTGATAATCGTCACACTGCTGTGACAGTTGTTTGTAGTTGAAACATGAAAAACCACGTTGTGGTGTACAAGTCACATTTTGAGCATGCTGGGACAGAGTATCTCTACATTGGATGTCTTCTGGAGCTGAACAGATGTTATCACCAGCAGATATGATGTCATCCATGGATTCAATGACTCCACCTTCAGGACCAGGGGTGGCTTTGTGGAGATTTATCCAACTTGACCAGTAACAAGTTACTTCACCAAGACAGATTGGAGTTGTAGGAGTTGGTGTTGTTTCTGTTGGGGTAGTAAGTGTGGTTGTTGATGTTGAAGTAGTTGTTGGTGTAGTTGTAGTAATGGTTGTAGTTGGTGTAGTGGTTAGTGTTGTAGTTGGTGTCGTTGTTGTAGTTGAGGTTGTGGTCGGGGTGGTGGTAGGGGTTGTTGTAGTTGAGGTTGTGGTTGGGGTGGTGGTAGGGGTTGTCGTTATTGTAGTTGAGGTTGTGGTTGGGGTGGTGGTAGGGGTTGTTGTAGTTGAGGTTGTGGTTGGGGTGGTGGTAGGGGTTGTCGTTATTGTAGTTGAGGTTGTGGTTGGGGTGGTGGTAGGGGTTGTCGTTGTTGTACAATGACAACATTTGACTCTGGCCTGATAATCGTCACACTGCTGTGACAGTTGTTTGTAGTTGAAACATGAAAAACCACGTTGCGGTGTACAAGTCACATTTTGAGCATGCTGGGACAGAGTATCTCTACATTGGATGTCTTCTGGAGCTGAACAGATGTTATGACCAGCAGAAATTATGTCATCCATGGATTCAATGACTCCACCTTCAGGACCAGGGGTGGCTTTGTGGAGATTTATCCAACTTGACCAGTAACAAGTTACTTGACCATGGCAGATTGAAGTTGTAGGAGTTGGTGTTGTAGGTGGTGTCGTTGTGGTAGGGGTTGTTGTAGTTGTTGTCGGGGTGGTGGTAGGGGTTGTCGTTGTTGTTGTCGGGGTGGTGGTAGGGGTTGTCGTTGTTGTTGTCGGGGTGGTGGTAGGGGTTGTCGTTGTTGTTGTCGGGGTGGTGGTAGGGGTTGTCGTGGTTGTTGTCGGGGTGGTGGTAGGGGTTGTTGTTGTTGTTGTCGGGGTGGTGGTAGGGGTTGTCGTTGGTGTAGTTGAGGTTGTGGTCGGGGTTGTCGTTGTGGTAGAAAGTGTTGTTGTTGTTTCACATTTCACGGTCTTGCAGCACTTCACTTTTATCTCATAGTCTGAACATATTGGGGGAAATTGTTTGTCATTCCGGCATAACAGCCCAACTTCGTTGTTGCATATTACATCCTGAGATATTGGAGCTCCAACTGCGCCAGTAGCCTGGCACTCCACTGCCACCGGATTCTCACAGATGTCAATGCCATGCTTGATTATGTTTTGGATTGTTTCGTTGTCCCCAATGCCTCCAAACTTTGGGTAGTCCACATTGATCCAGCTGGACCACTTACACACAGTGCAGTAGGCCGTTGTAGGAGTTGATGATGTTGTTGCTGTAGTTGAGGTTGTGGTTGGAGTGGTGGTAGAGGTTGTCGTTGTTGTGGTTGGGGTGGTGGTAGGGGTTGTCGTTATTGTAGTTGAGGTTGTGGTTGGGGTGGTGGTAGGGGTTGTCGTTATTGTAGTTGAGGTTGTGGTTGGGGTGGTGGTAGGGGTTGTCGTTGTTGTACAATGACAACATTTGACTCTGGCCTGATAATCGTCACACTGCTGTGACAGTTGTTTGTAGTTGAAACATGAAAAACCACGTTGCGGTGTACAAGTCACATTTTGAGCATGCTGGGACAGAGTATCTCTACATTGGATGTCTTCTGGAGCTGAACAGATGTTATGACCAGCAGAAATGATGTCATCCATGGATTCAATGACTCCACCTTCAGGACCAGGGGTGGCTTTGTGGAGATTTATCCAACTTGACCAGTAACAAGTTACTTCACCAAGGCATATTGGAGTTGTAAGAGTTGGTGTTGTTTCTGTTGGGGTAGTAGGTGTGGTTGTTGATGTTGTAGTAGTTGTAGTAATGGTTGTAGTTGGTGTAGTGGTTAGTGTTGTAGTTGGTGTCGTTGTTGTAGTTGAGGTTGTGGTCGGGGTGGTGGTAGGGGTTGTTGTAGTTGAGGTTGTGGTCGGGGTGGTGGTTGTCGTTATTGTAGTTGAGGTTGCGGTTGGGGTGGTGGTAGGGGTTGTCGTTATTGTAGTTGAGGTTGTGGTTGGGGTGGTGGTAGGGGTTGTTGTAGTTGAGGTTGTGGTTCGGGTGGTGGTAGGGGTTGTCGTTATTGTAGTTGAGGTTGTGGTTGGGGTGGTGGTAGGGGTTGTCGTTGTTGTACAATGACAACATTTGACTCTGGCCTGATAATCGTCACACTGCTGTGACAGTTGTTTGTAGTTGAAACATGAAAAACCACGTTGTGGTGTACAAGTCACATTTTGAGCATGCTGGGACAGAGTATCTCTACATTGGATGTCTTCTGGAGCTGAACAGATGTTATGACCAGCAGAAATTATGTCATCCATGGATTCAATGACTCCACCTTCAGGACCAGGGGTGGCTTTGTGGAGATTTATCCAACTTGACCAGTAACAAGTTACTTGACCATGGCAGATTGAAGTTGTAGGAGTTGGTGTTGTAGGTGGTGTCGTTGTGGTAGGGGTTGTTGTAGTTGTTGTCGGGGTGGTGGTAGGGGTTGTCGTTGTTGTTGTCGGGGTGGTGGTAGGGGTTGTCGTTGTTGTTGTCGGGGTGGTGGTAGGGGTTGTCGTTGTTGTTGTCGGGGTGGTGGTAGGGGTTGTCGTTGTTGTTGTCGGGGTGGTGGTAGGGGTTGTCGTTGTTGTTGTCGGGGTGGTGGTAGGGGTTGTCGTTGTTGTTGTCGGGGTGGTGGTAGGGGTTGTCGTTGGTGTAGTTGAGGTTGTGGTCGGGGTTGTCGTTGTGGTAGAAAGTGTTGTTGTTGTTTCACATTTCACGGTCTTGCAGCACTTCACTTTTATCTCATAGTCTGAACATATTGGGGGAAATTGTTTGTCATTCCGGCATAACAGCCCAACTTCGTTGTTGCATATTACATCCTGAGATATTGGAGCTCCAACTGCGCCAGTAGCCTGGCACTCCACTGCCACCGGATTCTCACAGATGTCATAGCCATGCTTGATTATGTTTTGGATTGTTTCGTTGTCCCCAATGCCTCCAAACTTTGGGTAGTCCACATTGATCCAGCTGGACCACTTACACACAGTGCAGTAGGCCGTTGTAGGAGTTGATGATGTTGTTGCTGTAGTTGAGGTTGTGGTTGGGGTGGTGGTAGAGGTTGTCGTTGTTGTGGTTGGGGTGGTGGTAGGGGTTGTCGTTATTGTAGTTGAGGTTGTGGTTGGGGTGGTGGTAGAGGTTGTCGTTGTTGTAGTTGAGGTTGTGGTTGGGGTGGTGGTAGAGGTTGTCGTTGTTGTGGTCGGGGTGGTGGTAGGGGTTGTCGTTATTGTAGTTGAGGTTGTGGTTGGGGTGGTGGTAGGGGTTGTCGTTGTTGTAGTTGAGGTTGTGGTCGGGGTGGTGGTAGGGGTTGTCGTTATTGTAGTTGAGGTTGTGGTTGGGGTGGTGGTAGAGGTTGTCGTTGTTGTGGTCGGGGTGGTGGTAGGGGTTGTCGTTATTGTAGTTGAGGTTGTGGTTGGGGTGGTGGTAGGGGTTGTCGTTGTTGTAGTTGAGGTTGTGGTCGGGGTGGTGGTAGGGGTTGTCGTTGGTGTGGTCGGGGTGGTGGTAGAGGTTGTCGTTGTTGTAGTTGGAGTGATGGTCGTGGTAGTGGTAGGGGTTGTCGTTGTTGTAGTTGAGGTTGTGGTCGGGGTAGTGGTAGGGGTTGTCGTTGTGGTAGAAAGTGTTGTTGTTTCACAGTTCACGGTCTTGCAGCACTTCACTTTTATCTCATAGTCTGAACATATGGGGGGAAATTGTTTGTCATTCCGGCATAACAGCCCAACTTCGTTGTTGCATATTACATCCTGAGATATTGGAGCTCCAACTGCGCCAGTAGCCTGGCACTCCACTGCCACTGGATTCTCACAGATATCATAGCCATGCTTGATTATGTTTTGGATTGTTTCGTTGTCCCCAATGCCTCCAAACTTTGGGTAGTCCACATTGATCCAGCTGGACCACTTACACACAGTGCAGTAGGCCGTTGTAGGAGTTGATGATGTTGTTGCTGTAGTTGAGGTTGTGGTTGGGGTGGTGGTAGGGTGGTATTTTGTTGTTGTAGTCAGTGGTGTAGTTGTAGTAAGGGATGTCGTTGTAGTAGGTAGTGTTGTAGTTGGTGTCGTTGTTGTAGTAGTTGTAGGAGAAGTAATTGTAGTGGTTAGTGTTGTAGTTTGTGGCGTTGTTGTAGTTGAGGTTGGGTTTGTTGTAGTTGGTGGTGTCGTCGAACAGGCTTCATAGTCACAACAGTAAACCCTGACCTGGTAGTTGAAGCAGAGTTGCAGCGGACCCGGCTGGTCCTGGTTCCTGCAGGTCAGTCCTTTGGCCGGGTCACACTGTACCACCTGACCCACGTCCCCTATGGTCATGTTGGGGAACTTCTCCGCTCTGCATTGGATGTGACTGGGTTTACCACAGACGGAGTGTCCTGCCGCTCGGATATTCTGGTAGGTTTCAACATCTCCGGGATTTCCAAGCGTGGGGAAGCTGGTGTCAAACCACGGTGACCATGAGCATTCACTGCAATTTGGTGTTACTGTGGAAGCTGAAAAACACAATGCAGGTGTTGGTCATCTGTTATGTTTGACACTCTGTCGTTAGGTAATATAACTGGAACCATTCCTGTTAACTCGCTCTGTATCTCAGAGGAGGGCTGAGCCCAGTTCAGAAACCTTCCTCCAATGACATCGTCGTTAGGCAGGTTTGGACATTTCAAACCAGATTTCAAACCTTTTCTTTGATTTTGTATTGATGACGTCATTGGTAGGCAGGTTTCTGAACTATCCACTTTACTCCCATGAGACCCAGAGGGAGTAGACAGAAATGGTGCCATCTTATAATGAATTATACAAAGATAAGGTTGAAAATGGGTGAAGCTCCTTTAACAGTAGTAAAAATGTCTCATACGTGGTGTGGTTGTTGTAAAGACAAACGTGGTGGGAGGTAGAGTCGTAGAGGTTGGTGACGGAGTTGTTGCACACGGGTAGACCGTCCTCTGAATGGTACCATCGGCCCCACAGACAGCTATGATGCAGTTACCGTGTCCATCTGTTGTGTTGTAAATGGTTTGGCCAGGGGGATATTTCTTCTGATTGTATGTACAATAACATTCTGTAACGTGGAACACATATGGTATATTATCAGCAGCATGTTAACCACTTTGAACCTGCCCTCCCTATTTCCCAACAAAAAAACTTTGTTTTCAATGAGTAGTAATGCGTCCATACCTTGGGCATCAGGATGGCATTCGATGGCAGAGGAATTACAAACGCTTCAGGAGAGGGAAAAACGACAACAACAACAAAACATAAAAGGTGTATTCTCAGATTTCATTTTTGGATGTGTCTAACAGAGATGTGTAAGTGACAATGGTAGTGGGTGTTTGGGCCTACCAGGTCTGGCAGTTCTCCGTCGTTGGTACGTTGTCGCCGTTATTGTAGTGTTCCCTGTCCTGGTCGTAGCAGCCGCATTGTCCCTTTGTCACACATTTCATGGAATCCTCATCAAAGTAGGGTTGAGCGGGAGGACATTTTGGATAGCAACCTATTAGGAAAACAAGACACAGTGAAATCCTTGGATTCAATCCCGGTGCATTCATACCGTTTTATATTGATTAGTTATCTGGCTAACTGGCTTGAATCCATCTTGTGGCGTAGGGGAGGGTACGCAGGCGACACACTGCGGTAATTACTTTCAGGATAGCTTCATGTCAAACATAGAAAGGCTGTACATTTATTTTCAATCTCTACAATGATTGTAGGCGATCAAACAAATCATATAAGGATCCATATACATTTGGGTATGGCTAACTTAGAACTCCGGTCGTTATGGTTACTACTGTAAGTCAGTCAGATAGGCGTTGTCCAGAATCACCGATTTGACCGACACACCCATATATAGGTGTATCATGGAAATCCGGTTGTCCAGAGCCACAGATCCAACGGCTATGCCCGTATTTGGTCGTGCACATTTATGGGACCGACCGACTTCAAACTCGGCGCACGCCATCGAAGGTCCCGCCGCCAAGTCGTTCGGATATGCGGTTGTCCAGAACCGCCGATCTGACCGATATGTCCATATATCTAGGCATATATGGACATCAGGGATCTCCATTTATGAGGCATACAAGGGACAAGGACAAACAGATCCAGAGATCTCCATGGGCATATACTGATGACATCAGGGATCTATATATGGGCATATAGGTCGGATTGGCGGTGTGATATAGGGGTGAGGGCCATGTAGCGGCCCGAACTCTAGATGTGATGGCCAAGTAGCAGCCCAAACCTAGTTCTATAAAGTAGTGGTTCTTTAAGTGGGGTCCGGGAACTCTCAGTATTCCTTGAGGGGGTTCTGAATTGACCCTTAAAAGTCTGTAACTCTGACAGTATACAAATGGAACCAAAAGGACCCTAACAGGTCCATTTGGTTCCATTTGTACACTGTCAAAGTTAAGGGGGCCCTTGAAATGTAAAAGTTTGAGAAACACTGTTCTAGAGGAGGTATATTGCACAAAGTACCTTCTAGCGGAGGTATCTGTGAAGAGCAGGTTCCTGAGGGGTTTCTGCAGGTCTTCAGGCAAGGAGATCCACATGGTTTGTAATGCCACTCGCATCCACCAGGGGGGTTGTAGTAGTCACAGAAGAGAGCTGAAAAACACAAATAGTATTGCTAGTATTAGTCTGCTGGACTTTTACAAGCTCAGCCTGGTGTTCCAACACAAAATGTGAGGTTCTTGAAACCCAATCCACAGCCACATGGATCCTTGGTTCCATTTGTACTCTCTCAGTTGTTAAAGGGATATTTCACTTTCTTTTGGGGTCATTTGAACGCCTACTCAGGCTTTTGTGAGCACCCGCACCCCAGTCAGTTTTTTTTTAAAGTTGCTTGATTAAGTATTTCTTATATAAACCCATTGTAAACTTGAAACTCCATTTTAACCATTATAGATTCATTGGAAACACACACCCCTGGTTCTATATTATTTCTAACTTGTGAGGGGATGTTTTTATAACTTTTATAACTTCACATATTTATTTTTTAGGGAAAATGAAAAAATGAATAAATAGAATAAATGTGAAAAAAAAAATGAAAAAAATACCAAGGAAGTGTGTTTTCAATGAATCAATCATGGCTAAAATGGTGTTTGAAGTTACAATGGGTTTATATAGGAACGGGGCGTGTCTGATCAAATGAATATCAAATATCGAAATACTGAATCAAGCAACTTAAAACTGGGGTCTGGGGTGCACAAAAAAAGTCTGAGTAGACGTTCAAATACCCCCAAACATGTTTGAAAGTGAAATGCTATCCCTTTTACTTACACTCAGGTTTTTACTGTGTGTACCTTTGGTTAAATACCAGCGGTTAAATCAGCATGGTGGAAGTATACTCACGGCAGATCCTGGGAGTTCGCCATGCGACGCATACACCAGCTGCATTGCATGCTTCAGCGTACGCAGACACAGCCGTGCAGAAACACTCGCAGTCTCCACCGGTGTCGCAGGCGCACGAGTCAAACACGCACGCATCATGGTACGGAGTGGGATCCACCTACAGACAAATCATAATTTAGTCCCCTTAGATATAATTCTGAGATAATATATAGCATGTCTGTACAAGCTACAGTCTGGGGGTGACAGGAATCACCCGATAGCCGAGTGGTTAGGGCGTGTACCGCATGGGCTTTGCTCTGAGATATTACAGAACCCACCGACAAATCTAATAATGACAACTGCTGGTACAAATGCCGTTCTACCAGTACAGTATACGGGCCAGTTATAGGCTACTCCATAAGGGAATCTACTGTATAGCTGCTACTTAACAAATCAAGAGCCAGAGGTTTTTTAAACAGGGTACATCCAGTGCCACCGTTCTTACCGCTTACGGTGATCTGTTTAGAGCTGTAGAAGCCTCCACGAGGATGCGGATGTAAACAAAGTGCGCGCGATGGTCGAGGGTCCCGACTAACGACTGGAACAATAATATTTCTAACGCGATCCGCCATTGCAGAGTGATCGCACGTAAAAATTGGCTTGTTTTCACCACGGTAAAAAGATATGGAGATGTGGAGCTTTTTCTCCAGATCCTATCATTGGAGAGGACGGAAGAAAGTTTTCTTTTGAAACATCTGAATTCTCGTTCATGGCACTCGACAGGTGTATTTGCAAACACGAGAATTATCGTGTTTGGCTTAAAAGCCTACAATAAGAGACAATACATCATTTGATGACCTTTTGTGTCTCCTATTGACCGACGACACGGTCCTCAAATTATTGGCTCAGGAATGCGACCAAAACATCTCAGTGAATTCAAGGCTTCATGGGGTGTGTTTTTGATAGAAAATAAGTATTTTTGGGGGGTGAACTACTCCTTTAAGTAAAACATGTGAGCACTTCTTCCATCACTGAATTTCACCCAGACAACGTACCACGGCGTGGCAGGCGGAGAAGACCTTGCCCTGGATGAGGCTGCATTGTTTCTGGGCCCAGGACAGCCGGTACGGGTTGGCGGAGCACGGACTCCTGTTGGCCGCGGCGTCCGGACAGCTGCTGGACCGCTTCCAGCTGTTTCCAAACACCACGGGGCTCACCACCACCGCCTGACTCCTGGTGGCAAAGTCGTTGTTGCCATTGCCGTCGTAGTTACCGCACAGACCGCACAAATGACCCTGCGTATGGGGGAAGGAAACAAAACAATTTATGTCATTTGGAATGAATGATCATGAACCCTAACCTGGCATAATTTGTCGTTGTTGGGTGGAAACCTTGAATTTATAAAACTGTTACTTTTTCAGGAAGTACAAAAAGGGGTTCTAAATTCTGCCCATTGGTCCGAGAGCCCATTTTTCTGTCCGAAAAAGTGTTTCACTTTCAAACTCAAACTTTTTGGGCTCATTTTAACACCTACCCAGGGTTTTGTGAGCACCCCCAGGCAGTGTTTATGTTGCTTGGTTCAATATCTAGATACAGTTTGATATTAATGTTATCAGACACGTCCCCTTCCTATACCAACCCATTGTAACTTCAAACTCCATTTTAACCATGATATATTTAGTTCTGGTGACTGATGTTGTCCTTCTAATGTGTGAGGGGCGTTTTTACAATTGATTTATTTTATCATTTTATAAATGAAAATATGAATTGAAAAAATACGGCCCCCTCATGCATTTGAAGGACAATATTATTATTTGAAGTTACAATGGGTTGGTATAGGAAGGGGGCGTGTCAGATAAAATCACATCACTCTAAATACTGAATCAAGCAACTTAAAAACTGCCTGGGGTGCTCACAAAGTAGACGTTTAAATGACCCCAAACATGTTATAAAGTGAAATATCCCTTTAAGTTAGTTTAGGCTTATATTGGCCTGATTGATCAGAATTCTGAACTGCTTTACAGTTCTCTAATTCAGTGGTTCTCAAAGTGAGGTCAAAGTAGGTGGTTACTGTACTGACTACTAGGCGGTTGCTGTACTGTACCTCAAGCTGACTATTAGGTGGTTAGTGTACCGTGTATTTTGGTGTGATCTTGATGAAGATGCTTGTCTTCTTGTCCCACATGAGGATGAGTCCGTTGTCGGCCTCCACCACCAGGTAGATTCCTAAAGAACTGACGTGGAACGGGACTGTCTGGTTCCCGCCGCTGTGGACCAGCTGGTAGCTGCCGTCACTTAGCTGCAACTCTGAGTCCTAAGGACACAAATACATGCAATGGGTGAATCCTGCTGCTTTTTAATGTATTTTTATTTTGTATTTATTTATGTATTTATTCATTTATTTTTATAATTTATTTTCACACAGTCTCATGGCAGCACGTTTTCCACACACCTTTATATGATGCTAATGTTTCTAAAAGAAGTATTTGTACACTCTCAGAGTTAAATAAACACTGATGATTTGATTCATGATTGGGATCCCAGAGATTAAAAAAAAGAAATATAGGCCTATCAAATCGGGATCCTTTGCCTAATGCATATCAAACTGGGTGTAAAAGGGAGAAAGAGAATCACTGATGTACAGTGATAGTATCACCCTTCCTTTGTTTCCCATTCATATCCCACTCATATTCATCATTATTTGGATACATGATGATTGCACATGTTATTATATTGATTATCTTTTTAGATTATTATTTTTTTTATTTTTTTTAAGACAAAGGTGTAATTTTACCCCCAGGAAGATCTTGATGGACTTGGAGCAGGTGGTTCCTGTGGTTCCACAGGGAACGTTCTCAGTGATCACTCTGAAGCTGCCATTGGCTTGTTGACTGCCACAGTAGTCCTGAAGAACATTAGGGAACATTAGAGAACAATAGAGAACATTAGAGAACAATAGAGGACATTAGAGAACATTAGAGGACATTAGGGAACATTAGAGGACAATAGAGAACATTAGGGAACATTAGGGAACATTAGAGAACATTAGAGAACATTAGAGAACATTAGAGGACATTAGAGAACAATAGAGAACATTAGAGAGCATTAGAGAACATTAGAGAACAATAGAGAGAACATTAGAGAACATTAGAGAACAATTAACATTAGAGAACATTAGAGGACAATAAAGAACATTAGAGAACATTAGAGAACATTAGATAACATAAGCGGACATTAGAGGAAACCAAGATCTCAAACTGGCAGCTACAAAAGATACAAGGATACAAAGCAACATATTATAATCTGTCACTGCTTGCATGTTGAAGCGTTAATCAACACGCTCATTGACGTCAGCAAGTGTCCGACAAGAAAGACAAATATAAAGGAAAATATAGCTGCAAGCAGCGATAATACGGGGCCAGTGAATAGAGAGAGAGAGAGACATGGAAACGGAATAGATTGAAGAGAGAGAGAGTGACATGGAAACAATAGATTGATGAGAGAGAGAGATGGAAACATAATGGTTTGATTGGACATCTCAACCTACTGCCATTAACAGGATTCGAACTCTCAACCTTCAGACTAATAGGCTGCAACACTACCTATAGTGCTATAGCTTTGTCCAGGCTGATATTGTCTGTTGAAGATCATAAACTCTTGCCTTCTTTCATGAACCAAGCCCCTGTTTCACTAACACTAAGATCACTCGTTCACAAGCCATTTACCAATGAAGAAATTGTACATCTCCTCAGAACCAAAACTAATGAAAGTAGCCGATCTACAAGCTCACAAACCATGAAAAGTTGTGAGATTGTAGATCAGCTATTTTCAGAATGAAGTATGTCATACGTAAAAAACGTACTCTCAAATAAGCATTTCAGGTTATCTTTACCATTTGCACATGTATTCATTGATACAGTCATGTTGTTTGCAATTCAACTTATATTAAGTCTACATCAAGTGAGGCTTGAACTGGCAACCTTGAGATTGTGAGGCATTCATTTAAGGGAGACGCCATTGGCCCAACAGACAAGTAACTGTGAAAAAGGAGATCACACAGATGATACAGTTTCACGCAAATAGCTGAAAAATCCTGGGTTTAAGTGTTTTTCAAACTGCTCAAAATTGCGGACAATCTAAGGGCGGAGCTTAATGGTCAAATCGATACGTGTGTTCCTCATGAGTCAAGGCACATGTGTAATCAAGTTTCACGACTTTCGGCCAAACGAGGCATGACTTATGCCTGTTTAAAGTCTGTTTTTTCAAAATATTGCTGTAGCGCCCCCTTTTGGCCAATTGGAGTAAGATTGGTTTCAGTGATATTTGGAATGACCCTGTACATTTCTGCAAAGTTTCAAAGAAATGTGAGTCTGCATGTATGTTTTAGGCACAGATGAATAATTTTCATAAAACTGTAATAGTTAAAATCTATCTCCTCCTGGGATTTTTGAGCAATCTGCACGAAACGTTTACCACTTGAACTTTGGACCTCTGCCTACAAAAAATTCCAACGGATTTTCCATAAGTGAAAAAATGCAGAAGTTAGGAGCCAATGACTGTTTTTCATATAATTCAAAATGGTGGGAGATCTAAAGGTCAGAGGTCAAAAGTCAGACCACGAAAGTTGTCGGGCATGAAGAGACGCATGTGTGTATCGAAGTTTCATGGTTGTAGGTCAAACAGGGCATGAGTTGTACCTGTTCAAAGTTGGCACTTTCAATTGAGTGCTATAGCGCCACCCTTTGACGAATGAGTGTGAGAATTATTTCTTGGTAGTTTTTCATGAGCATCTACCATATGGCCGAGTTTCGTAAAAAGCGTATGCACGGTTAAGCCAGAACTGGCAAAAACAAGTATTTTTCAAACTGCTCAAAATTGCGGAAAATCTATGGGCGGAGCTTAATGGTCAAATCGATACGTGTGTTCCTCATGAGTCAAGGCACATGTGTAAGCAAGTTTCACGACTTTCGGCCAAACGAGGCATGACTTATGCCTGTTTAAAGTCTGCCTTTTCAAAAAATTGCTATAGCGCCCCCTTTTGGCCAATTGGAGTAAGATTGGTTTCAGTGATATTTGGAATGACCCTGTACATTTCTGCAAAGTTTCAAAGAAATGTGAGTCTGCATGTATGTTTTAGGCACAGATGAATAATTTTCATAAAACTGTAATAGTTAAAATCTATCTCCTCCTGGGATTTTTGAGCAATCTGCACGAAACGTTTAGCACTTGAACCTTGGACCACTGCCTATAAAAATTTCCAACGGATTTTCCATAAGTGAAAAAATGCAGAAGTTAGGAGCCAATGACTGTTTTTCATATAATTCAAAATGGTGGGAGATCTAAAGGTCAGAGGTCAAAAGTCAGAGGGTGAAAGTTGTTCAGCATGAGGAGACGCATATGTGTATCCAAGTTTCATGGCTGTAGGTCAAACAGGGCATGAGTTGTACCTGGTCAAAGTTGGCATTTTCAATTGAGTGCTATAGCGCCACCTTTGGACGAAAGATTGTGAGAATTATTTTTTGATCGTTTTTCATGACCATCTACCATATGGCCGAGTTTCGTAAAAAGCGACAGCGCGGTTCAGCCAGAACTGCGAAAAGTGGCAGAAGAAGAAGAAGAAGAAGAAGAAGAAGAAGTGACAGAATACTGCCAATAACAATACGTGTACAGAGCAGAGCTCTGTCCCCGTAAATATAAAGCCTGGGGTTTAAAATAACAGAGAATTGGCTGACAGAAATGATTACCCCCCCCCCCCATTACAAGCAGGAATAGGCTCTATGCACAGCAGCCATATTGGAGAGAAATTGGGCCTCTTCCTTACTTCCTTCACAGATGTTACCAATGATACTAATTCAGGCTCTGTTCCATTTAGTGTAGTATAGTGGTTCTAAAACCTTTTAATTTCAAGGGACCCCCACAACTCAGAGAGTGTATTCCATTTGTACACTCTCTGAGTTACACACCCATAAGGGGCCATTTGGAACCCCCTTCAAGGAACCATGAGGGTCCCTGGACCACACTTTGAGACCCACTGGCGTAGCAGAGTGTTTCCAGTGAGCCAACACGCACAATATCAGCACCCTGTATGACCAGAATGGAACGGAGCCTTAATTATTATCATTGGTAACACCAGGAAGTAAGAAAGAGGCCCGATTTCTTTCCAATATGGCTGCCGTGCATAGAGCCTATTGTGTGAAGAGAGAAGGTGAGTGGAAATGGTTAAACAACACTTGGGTGCATTTTTAGCCTTGTAGCTGCAGTTGAAGCCAGCTCAACTTGATTTTGTAGCAGCTACTAACGTCGGGTTTGTAGCGTCGGCTGCCTTCCATTGAAAATGGATGTTAGACTATGGCCTTGTATCTGCCAGTGTGCAGCATACAAGATTATTCCCACCTGCGTTAGAGTGTATTCACAGCTGCCCTCAAAGTTGAAGCGTTTCCCGTCAAACGTGATGTAGTGTCCGTCGCCGTAGACCGAGCACGTTCCATAACACGGGTCGCTGGAACACTGCCACCTGCCACCTGCCTTACAGGTACTGTGCATGGAGGAAGAAGATAATGACAGAAAAATCTTGAATGGCACAAAATATTTTCAGATGGGGGTCTGTGGCAAAATTAATTTGGGGGTCCTTGACATGAAAAAGTTTGAGGACCCATGCTGTGACTCTTACCAGGTGTTACAGTCCACCTTGATACTGGCTCCAGGCTGATAGGGGGCCTGGTTGTGCATGCATGGACATGCGTCTGGCTTGATGCAGCCTCCTTTACCGTCCGACACCAACCCAGACGGACAAACACACCCAGACACACACTCTGTGCTCACCTGGGGGGTAAAGTAGAAAATAATATAACATCTGAATGAATAGATCTGTGAAATAATTAACTATGATAACCTTGGTGCGTGCGTGCGTGTGTGCGTGCGTGCGTGCGTGCGTGCGTGTTTGTGTACGTACACACTCAGCGTCCAGAGTGTGGCAGCTCTTCTGACATTCAGAACCTTTGGCTCCGGATCCCACTCTGGAACAGTTGTAGAACACCATAGGATGGCTGCAGGCTGCAAGGGTTACAAAGTTATACACCTGCTGTTATTCAGTGGAGAGCTGGTTGCAGCTGATTCTCAACCTGGTGGGCCGCGAGGGCATTGCAAGTGGGACCCCCAAATAATTGGCCAAACACTAAGATTGTAATGATGATATATTCATATTAAAAAGTGATTACAATAAATAAGAATTGACAGTATACTACCTATATTATTCAAATAAACATGCTCTGAAAATGCACACGGCCCACCCATCTGTCTTTCGGCTGCTGTGTCAGATGGGTGGGCCGCGAATGCTTTCAATATGTTCAAGTGGGCCCTGGTCCAGAAAAGGTTGATAACCACTGGTTTAAAACATCTACAAATTACAGGATATTTAAGCATGTTGTGTTTCTTTAAAGGTAGAGTAAGTGATTTGTTTTGGTATTTTTGTTTTGTTTGTTAAAAAGGTTAAAGTACTAAATTCCGATAGTTATCATTGCAACAGAGCGTATGTTTGGTCTCCACCTCTTTAGTAAACAGAATATAGTACATTTTCAGGTAGGTGACAAACTTTAAACCAATCAGGAGAGAGCACTGAACATGCATTTTCTGTATAATAAAGAGCTGGAGAGACATGGGAGACTCCTTTTACTGAACAAACACTCTATAGCAATGATTACTATCAGAATATAGAGCTATTTAACACTTAATTTAACCAAAGTAAATCACTTACCCTACCTTTAAGTAGTCATCTTATAGTCGTTAGTTAAGAAACGTATTTTGAAAGTGTTATCAGATCATTTTGATGCATTAAAATTAGGAATATGTTTTTTTTTTGCACTCACATAACTCACTACAGTATGTGCACTAGATGGATCAATAGGCTCTATGCACAGCAGCCATACTGGGAATGAATCCTTACTTCCTTCACAGGTGTTACCAATTATACTAATTAAGGCTCAGTACCATTTAGTGTGGTATAGTGGTTGTCTTATTTTCAAGGACCCCCATAACACTAAGAGTGTACAAATGGAACCAAATGGACCCTTACGGGTCCATTTGGGTCCATTTGTACACTCTCAGAGTTACACACCCACCATAAGGAGTGTTTCTAGTGAGCCAACATGCACGTTATCAGCACCCTGACCAGAATGGAACAGAGCCTTTATTAGTATCATTGGTAACACCTGTGAAGGAAGTAAGAAGAAGCCCAATTTCTTTCCAATATGGCTGCTGTGCATAGAGCCTATTGGTTTAGTTAACGTCAGTGTACACGTGCAGTGTAAAGAGGAACAGTTGATTTGTAAACATTAAACTTACATGACTGCTTGTCTGGCTCTCCAAGGCAGCTGAGATGTCCCATCTTACAGGTGCTGAATGAATACATAATTATGAATTACGATGTATGCGTTACATAAACTCTATCTATATACATACTGTACATACATAGTCTTTTTTGTTTTTGGGCGGGGGATCATATACTTTTATGTCTTAAACCTGTGTGCAGCAGATCCCTAATAACACTCACTGTACAGGTGGAATAGGCTCTATGCACAGCAGCCATATTATCACTTCCTTCACAGGTGTTAACAATGATTCTAATGAAGGCTCTGTTCCATTTAGTCTAGCACAGTGGTTTCCACGACCCCCATAACTCTGAGAGTGTACAAATGGAACCAAATGGACCCTTACGGGTCCATTTGGTTCCATTTGTACACTCTCAGAGTTACACACCTGTAAGGGGCCATTTGGAAGCCCATGAGGGTCCCTGGACCCCAACTGTAGACCCACTGGTGTAACAGAGTGTTTCCAGTGAGCCAACATGCAACAATATCAGTCCCCTGACTCTGTTTGACCAGAATGGAACAGAGCCTTCATTAGTATCATTGGTAACACCTGTGAATGTCTTCACAATATGGCTGCTGTGAATAGAGCCTATATCATGGTGACCTACCATATAGATATACATGTAGACACCATCGATAGGCCTATATGTACACTTAGATTTTCTTTTTCGGATTAAAATCTTTGAATTCAACAGTCCGTACCACATGATGCCGTCCTTGTTGATGACGACTTCGCCGGGCGTCAGTGTCGAGCCCTTGTTGTAACAGGGGCAGCTGGCGGGGGGCACACAGGTCCCGGAGTCGTCCAGGTACGTCCCGTCGGGGCAGACGCATCCGTCCGTGGGGGAGAAGACGACGGAGCAGGTGGGGTCAGACTGGGCCAGGCAGCGGCATGTCCGCCTGGCGGTGGGGACGTTGTAGCTGTAAACCATGGTGCTGGGGCAGGACTTCACGCCTGAGAAGAGGATATGGCAAGAGCAGTGGTGTGAGGCACAGTGGTTAAAAAGACCCCAAAAGAGAAATGTGATGGACCCAAACTAGTGAAAATATCAGATCTACAAGCTCACAATGTGTCGCAATCCACATTTTTTTACATTTCTTTTACATTTCAGAAAATGTTTTGAAATAATGATAATTATTATATATATCTATTTACATGTGACCCATACAAATGGGTCCGTGACCCAAGAATGGGTCCCCACCCGCTGTTTGGGAAACAGTGGTGTAAAGTAACCAAGTACATTGAATACTAATTTTGAGAGTATGTCCATTTTCAATCCACTACATCTCACAGGCAAATATTGTACTTTTAGTCCAGTACAATTAATTGAAAACTTTAGTTACTTTACAATTACTTAGTAGATTTGGATTATTGTTACAATACGTGCATTACTCCCGTTTACTTAAAGGGATTGTAGGGAACATTAAGCCTAAATTTAAAAAATATTTATATATATATATTTTGCATTTTCTCCCCTCTATCAGCCACTATATAATGATGCTGGGGTGTTTTCCTTCATTGAAACACAGCCCTCTTTCTGAAATCCGTATTTTCCCTAATGTTTATGTGTTATATGTTTATGTCCGGGACGTAAATTAACGCACGCATGTGCGCGTCCGTGCGCGTCCGTGCCCGTATGAACGTTTTACTTTCGGTTTTAAAACGCTCTCAAACTTCGTTTTTGAGGCACCGAATTTACTTTTAAGATAGCGTGTGGATAGAATGTAGTTGTTTAACTTCATATATGTGGT
Organism: Gymnoscopelus microlampas; assembly: GCF_963454915.1. Classification (NCBI taxonomy): domain Eukaryota; kingdom Metazoa; phylum Chordata; class Actinopteri; order Myctophiformes; family Myctophidae; genus Gymnoscopelus; species Gymnoscopelus microlampas. The sequence goes on from NC_139958.1 coordinate 43,570,639, forward strand.
CAATTTATCATGAAAGAGCCTATTTAAAAATAAAAATTCAGAGAACCAGCAGGGCAGGCATTTCCGCATATTGTATCCCAATAAAGCAACCTGTTTGGGGCACGGTTCCTTGAAATGTACCCTTGCTCTATGGAACTCCCTCCTGCGTCACCCCCTGGTGGTCGGGGAAAAGAACTGCTGGAGTGGCGGTGTTTGTTTAGTTCTGAACTTCCCTACTATCCCTTTAAGACCTAATACTCACCACAGACAGAGTTTCTCCAGCCGCTGAGCTGGACACCAGCAGCAGAGCAGGCGTGAACGTAGGATGACATGACAGCACACATGCAGTCCTCACTCTTCTCGCAGTTACACGTGTCATACATGCAGTTCTGTCAACATAAACAACACAGGTACATGCGTCATACATGCAGTTCTGTCAACATAAACAACACAGTATGTGTCACACATGCAGTTCTGTCAACATAAACAACACAGGTACATGTGTCATACATGCAGTTCTGTCAACATAAACAACACAGGTACATGCGTCATACATGCAGTTCTGTCAACATAAACAACACAGTATGTGTCATACATGCAGTTCTGTCAATATAAACAACACAGGTACATGCGTCATACATGCAGTTCTGTAAACATAAACAACACAGGTACATGTTTACCTCAACATTAACAACACAGGTTCATGCATCATACATGCGGTTCTGTCAACATAAACAACACAGGTACATGTTTACCTCAACATAAACAACACAGGTTCATGCGTCATACATGCAGTTCTGTCAACATAAACAAGACATGTATACGTGTCATACATGCAGTTCTGGAAACAACACAGTTACACGTGCCATACATGCAGTTATGGAAAGGAGACAGAATACAGAAACAACTCATAAACAGCATAGCATAGTGCCATACGTGTGTGACTACAGAGAATCAACCAACCGGATCTTAACGCGGTGCGACACCATCCTGGAGCTACAGTGGAGGGAGAGGTCACAGACAGGGCTACATTAGGGCCGGGACGATAATCACTTATTGTGATACAAAAAAATACACTGGACATGCGTTGGCTCCGTACTTGGACCACTCGCCAAAAAAAAATGCAGAGCTATAAGCTCACAACGCGCTGTGTTGCGAGCTTGTAGATATGCATTTTTTGGGGTTTGACCTGCTATTTTTGGCTTTTGGATTATCACAATAATTGTGACATGACATTTTCATATCGGTCCATCCCTAGGCTATATACTGTATAGCTAAGCTACCAGCCCAGCACTGGCTGTGTGCTGTTGCTGTGACGCTGAAAAGTATTGCGCTGTGTCAGGCACTCCGAACTGGTGGCAAACAAACTGACACCGTGGTAGCCAACCCAGGGTGCAGCCAGGAAACAACAGTGCAGAGCTCAAGACCCTGATGCTAGACAGGAGGATGTGGAGGGCTGCTATAGGCTCTATGCGTAGCAGCCATATTGTAAAGAAGTTGGGTCTCTTCCTTACTTAATTCACAGGTCTTACCAATTATACTAATTAAGGCTCTGTTCCATTTTTGTGTATCACAGTGGTTCTCAAACTTTTTATTCAAGGAACCTCCCTCAAGGAACCATGAGGGTTCACACTTTGGGACCCACTGGTGTTTCCAGTGAGCCAACATGCACAATATCAGCTCCCTGACCAGAATGGAAAAGAGCCTTCGTTAGTATCATTGGTAACACCTGTGAGGGAGGTAAGGAAGAGGCCCAATTTCTTTCCAATGTGGCTGCTGTGCATAAAGCCTATACTCAGGAGTCCCGAGTTGGTGTTGGCTATAGACCATATTCACACGGCGGCCATGTTTCTATGAAGTCAATGAAAGTAGCCACCCCGGGTGGCGGCACTTTCAATGTTAAATTCCAATATGGCCGCCGTGTGAATATGGTCTATAGACAGTACTCTCGCACATAGCATCGTCACATCGCATCACATTGTGCTGCAGGACTTACGTCTTTATAGGTGTCAGGACTGATCTCGGAGTGACACGGAGCAAACACACCCTGCTGGTCGGTCAGCAGAGCGCACCAGTGCTGAGCGTACTTCTCTGGAACAGCACACAAACAATTAGTTCATTCATCAAACAATAATTTGTTTAGTTCAGTAGATGTTCTGTAAGGAAGAAAAATGTACATACCTACATCATTTACATATCTCTATTTAATAGACCATTAATTGCAGTGTAATGATTAATTACATTGCATATCTGCTGTCTTGACATCACTTCTATTTCATGACAATGAATTATTAAATGAATTAGACTGCTGGAGCTTACAATAAAACAAGCTGATATAAACAGTGACTTTGAAAGATTTTTAGCACATCTACATTAACTTTTGGAGCTAATATCCATGATAACATGTTTAAACACATTGATACAAGTGGAGAATAGGTATTGATTGAAAATAATGATTTATTTATACACAGTAACATTAATAGGTATTAAATGATGCATTTGTAACTGCGAGAGTGTAGAAATGACATTGTATTGTGTACGCAGAGATCATGATATTGTGTACCTTTTTCCAGGCTCAGGCTGCAGGGCTTGTCAAAGTGTGGTTTGACGTCGGCACACTTGGCAAGGTTCTTCCAGCTGTTGACGAAGCCCACGGCTGTGCCCTCGGTGACCCCACCCAGGGTCATGAAGTCATCACCCTGGTTAGAATTGAAATTCCCGCATAGACCTAAAAACAAAAACAAAAAAAAACTTTAATTAAAGCCATATAATGACCTAAGTATCACCCTGGTTACTGGTGAAGTTCCCACACATACCTAAAAAAAAACACACACAGTACGGTAATTGAGGTCCTTGAAATTATGAAGCCAAAGAAGGGAGCTCTTTATAAATGTCACAGTCACAGACTGTGCCTGTCTAGGTGTTGTATTTCTATGTTGTGTTCTAGTTGTTCTGGTTCTATGTTGTCTTCCCCAGCTGTATCTTATGTGTAATCAGCCCTCATGTGTGTATTAGTCTTGTTCCCTAGTCAGTGCATGTCGGATCATTGTTTGTGTCACATCGTTTGTCTGTATGTTCATTCTGTAATAAAATCCCAATCATGGGTGTTGAACACTACTCTGCCTGGCTGTCTGCATTTGGGTTCTAACCACACCACCAGATCGTGACAATAAAGCTCTAAACACATTTCTTTCAAGGTTTCAAAGAAGAAAAAAATAATATGAAATTGTTTCTACACTAATTTTATCATTACAATCTTGTTTGTGTTATTTGGGGTCCCACTAGGCTCTATGCACAGCAGACATATTGGAACGAAATTGGGCCTCTTCTTACTCCCTTCACAGGTGTTACCAATGATACTAATGAAGGCTCTGTTCCATTCTGGTCAGGGTGCTGATATTGTGCATGTTGGCTCACTAGAAACACTCCATTTTGGTTCCCAAATGGCCCCTTATGGTGGCTGTGTAACTCTGAGAGTGTACAAATGGAACCAAATGGACCCGTAAGGGTCCATTTGGTTCCATTTGTACTCTCTCAGAGTTATGGGGGTCCTTGAAAATAAGACAATCACTATGCCACACTAAATGCAACAGAGCCTTAATTAGTATCATTGGTAACACCTGTGAAGGAAGTAAGGAAGGGGCCCAATTCATTCCCAATATGGCTGCTGTGCATAGAGCCTCTTACGGCCGGCCAGTGGGGCCCCGGGCCACAGGTTGAGGAACACTAGTTTAGGACTCTCCAACATGCGAATGGACCAAGCCCCCAGAACCCAGTGGTTGCATTGAAGCGCATTGGACATGCTGGCCATTCATGGGTACCGCAGCTTAAAACGGCTGGGGCCACTGTGCATGAACGGGCGGAAACGGTTTCGACCAATGGGCTCGACTCACAAGCTTGCGCACGGGGCTGCGCACCGAGGTGACGCAAAACGTGTCACAGTGGCCCCAAATAGGCCACGCCCATCCCATTTTTCCAAACCCGGAAGAAGGGGTGATTTCGCCTCATGCGCTGGGTGAGCAACTCAATGCAAGTGGATGGGAGGGGATTTTCAGGGGGATTACAGAGGATTCAGAGGGGATTACACTGGAGAAATGTGTCACGGGTGAGGCCGTAATACGTACCGCGGGTGTTTCCCTGGTGCCGGTGGTCTGCAGTGATGTAGAGCTGCATGACGGGCTGGATCTGGACCTTCAACTGCGCACCCACTGGCGTGTGGACCACCAGGTAGAAGGAGGACGCTCTGAAAATGGACACACCAGCTGCAAGGTGGAGAAAGAAGGAGAGGACTTACCTCATTGCATGTGTGCACCCACTGGTGGAAAAAGTACTACATTGTTTTTTACTTAAGTAAAAGTATCAATACCGCAAGGAAGACATACTCTGTTACAAGTTAAAGTCCGGTAATCAAAATTGACTTGAGTAAAAGTACAAAAGTATTTTTAAAGTACCAAAAGTAAAAGTAGTCATTAGGCAGAATCATAGAAAAGGTATCATTTATATATATAAAATGTATTACATGTTTTGAATATAGCAGATCTACAAGCTCACAATGCGTTCCAACAGCTATTGAGCTTTGACTATTTTCAAATAGCCAATGTTTAAATAGGGCTGAAGTGGTTAATGTATGTTTTGTAATAATACTTCAAAAAAAGTAACTAGTAACTAAAGTTTTCAAATAATTGTAGTGGAGTAAAAGTACATTTGCCTCTGAGAGGTAGTGGAGTAGAAGTAAAAGTGTAGAAAATTGGAAGCACTCCAGTAAAGTAAGAAAAACTATGACTAACTATAGACAACTATACTGACAACAAATACAAACTAGACTAGAATGTTCCAGTAGAGATCCAGTAGAACTAAGACAAGTCATCTTATTTTCGGCAGCTAAACTATAAGCATTACGACGGTATCAAGGCCTGCCAACAGTTGACTAAATCAACTCGATTTAGTTGAGTCAAATCTTATGATATTTAATCAACTAAAACTGCAGATGACTAAAATATGACTAAAACTAAATGTCATTTTAGACATCTCACCAACGGATATGGGCAGCTCAGAGTAGATTCCATTCACAAAGACTTTGCCGCTGGGCAGGATGTTGATGACCTGTATGAAAGAAAAGAACATGTTACATACAGTATCTGATGTATGAGTTCAGAGAGGCTGTTACGTAGTTACAGTGGTGTAATGCAACTAAGTACATTTACTCAAGTACTGTACTTAAGTACAATGTTGAGGTATTTTTTACTTTAGAATAGAATTTTTACTTTAAATAGATTGACTATTTTCGACAGCTAAGTATATATTAGGCATTACGATGTCATCCAGGCCCGCCAAGATAAACTTTAGTCGACTAAATCAATTGTAGATTTAGTTTACTAAAATGTATGATATCTAGTCTAAAGCTAGACTAAAACAAAACAATTCAGATGACAAAAATATGACAAAAAACTAAAATAGACTATGACTAAAACTAAATCAAACTTAGCTGTTAAAATCAACACTGTTGACAACAGAGAGATAAAAAAAAAAAAAAAAAAAAAAGCGTTTTGGCAGGCGTGTTGTAGCGTAGTGGCACCAGGCCTAGCGGAAAGGTTAGCGTTTCAATCCCTTTGTCGTCGGCAATAAAGAAAAGTTTCCGCCACTGAAACTATGAGTGTGCGGCTACTTTGATCTCCTGCCCAGTCCTCACCCGTTGCCAACACCTCAGAAGCTTTGGCATGCCTATACACTTCTCTGAAATATGTGCACACGATAGCCCCAGTCAACATCAGATTTCCTGCAGGTGCTGCCAAGTTTCCTGCACTCACTTGCATGCCTCAATGCATTCCATGCATTTTCCTGCAGCTGCAACGTTGGCTAAGGCAGTGGTTCTCAAACTTGTCAGGCTGTGACCCCCACCCCCTCATATTTGAACTCCCTGACAAGCACTTGGAATAGGCTCTATGCACAGCAGCCATATTGGGAATGAATTGGGCACCTGCCTTACTTCCTTTACCAATAATACTAATTAAGCCTCTGTTCCATTTAGTGTGGCATAGTGGTTGTCTTATTTTCAAGGACCCCCATAACTCTGAGAGTGTACAAATGGAACCAAATGGACCCCCTTACGGGTCCATTTGGTTCCATTTGTACACTCTCAGAGTTACACACCCACCATAAGGGGCCATTTGGGAACCCAAATGGAGTGTTTCTAGTGAGCCAACATACACGTTATCAGAATGGAACAGAGCCTTCATTAGTATCATTGGTAACACCTGTGAAGGAAGTAAGAAGAGGCCCAATTTCTTTCCAATATGGCTGCTGTGCATAGAGCCTATAGTAGAAGTTGAGGCATTACATTTAGTTTGACTCCATTCCACAGATAAGTATTGCAAGGTAGCTCAGCTGTTTTCCCACTTTTTGCGTTTTTCTATAGTGATATTTGAGAATTTGGCCAATGTTTGACCATTTTGTATAGTATAGTTTGTTGATTACCTTTGACGCAGTAATGGTCTTATTGTTCTTTTTTTTTTTTTTGGAGGAATTAAAAAGGTCTTGAAAGTCCTTAAATTGTCACTTTAAACATGTACAGATACCCTATACACTTACACTGTATATTGGTTTGTTTACTGTTGAGTGAGAAAACAATGTGGCAGATAAGGCAAATCATCTGGGGACCCCCCAAAATTATTTGGGGACCCCCCTGGGGGTTCGGGACCACTGGGCTAAGGTACCCCTTCATACAACCACATAATTATCTTCCTGCAAGCGTTTTATTATGAGTGGCAAAGAGAGCAGCGATGGCAGTAACTTGCAAATGTTTGGAACACGTACTGTAGGCTACAATAGCTAGTAAGGCTCAGCTAGATATCTTTATTTCTGAGTTGGTGGTCAGATGGGTGGGCCGCGGACACTTTCAAGATTTTCAACTGCTCCCCCAGATTCAGAAACAGGTTGGACGCCTCTGGTTAAACACAAAACAAACGTAGTGCAGTGATGTGCGTACTACTCACTGTGTTGTGTTCCGGCAGAGCCAGGGTAACAGACTTCAGACACGTCTGGCTGTCTGTCAGTCCACACTGCTCCAGATCTGCCAGTAACACATACTGGTTGCCGGTAGAGTTCTGAAGACACAAACAGTGATGTTCACTTCAGTGAAATGGACTCATACATACTGTATACAGACCTTTGAAGACTACACTCATTAAGTATGAGCAACTTACACAGAATACATAAAATACACATAAAGACACTTATTTCTGTAGTTCACAACCTATATAAAAGGCATAGTATGTCACTTTACCACGTGTTTTACATAACAAAACAATACATGCATTTTTATTTACCAGTCATTTCCCTCTATACCAGCAGCCACTGGAGTAGTGTGGTGGTATTTACCTGCATACATACACACTGCCCTCTCACTGTATTTTGCTGTTTTCACTGATTGTTTTGGTTGCTCAAAATTAATGTCCCCTTCTACCAAACCAAACAGTGAAAACACCCAAATATAGTGAGAGGGTGATGTGTTTCTGCAGGTAAACACCACCACACTACTCTAGTGGCTGATACGAGAGAATTGATGGATCAAAATGTATACTGTATTGTTTAGCTAAACACAGGGCAAAGTAACATGCCTTTAAAAAAAGTATGTTGATGAAATAAAAAAAAGTATACAATTTAAAACAGAATGTTTGGAGAGAAAGTAGCTGTAATACCTTGGCCAGCACGTAGGAGCAGTCTCCGTGGAAGGTGTAGATTTGACCATCAAAGGTGTTGACGTGAGCCCCTCCCTCCACAGAGCAGGTTCCTGTGCACTCTTTCTCCTGACAGTTCCACTGAGCGGCCTCACACACACTGCAGGGCGAGAGAATGACGATGTTAAACACTGATGGATCTCAGAGAGGTCCTTGTGGGGAGGTCCAGGGGGTCCCCAGTAAAATGAGGAACATTGTAAGCCGGGACTCTTCAACGTTTTTATTATTACTATTATTTATTATTATTACACTTTTTCATAGATTGATACATTGACAACACTATCATCAGTGTTGTGTGAAGTAATGTTTTTTTGTTTGTTTGTTTCTTTCTTTACACATTATATGTTCTATTATTATGTTAGATCCATGTTAATGTGTATTTTCATTTAATCACTTAAACCCTCAATATTTTGTAAACATGACCTTTAGCTCTGTACTTGGTCTGCTCTCTTTTTCCCTTATACCAGTGGTTCTCAAACTTTTTAATGTCAAGGACCCCCAAATTGACACTTATTAGCCTGCGGACCCCCATTTGAAAAGATAAGCCAGGGACCCCAATAAGAGAAGGTTTTTACGGCTCTCTAGCAGTGATTCTCAACCATTTTAAGGACCCCCAGTTTGACATGCATTAGGCTACGGACCCCCATTTAATGGCATTCATACCTCTGGGACCCCAATTCATGTTGTTAAATCAATGTTAATTTAACTCTGAGAGTGTACAAATGGAAATGTTCCATGTGTACACTCTCAGAGTTACAGACTCGTAAGGGTCCATTTGGTTCCTGTCCATCATTTAGCTGGGGACCCCCTGGAACCCCCTCAAGTACCCCTGGGGGTCCCCGGACCCCACTTTGAGAACCAATGCCTTATACTGTACACCAAGCCGAAAATAGCAGATCTACAAACTCACAAAAAAAACTCTATCACACAAAGATTAGGTGACCCCCCCCCCCCCCCCCCCCTTCCTGCAGTAACTCTGAGGACCACCTGTTGACATAAACATGTTTAGACAGACAGACAGACAGGCTCCATGCAGTGTCCTACCAGGTCTTGCAGTTTCCATCGTAGGACTGTCCAGTTGTGTAGATCTTGTTGTTGTAGGTGCAGGAGCAGTCTTTGAGCGGGATACAGCCCGTCTGATTCACATCATCCAGCACCATACCTGAAGGTTACACAGCATTATGTTACCCTATACATTATGTTAATAACATGAAGGTTACACAGCATTATGTTACCCTATACAAAATGTTATTAACATGAAGGTTACACAGCATTATGTTACCCTATACAGTAACATTATGTTATCAACATGAAGGTTACACAGCATTATGTTACCCTATACAATATGTTATTAACATGAAGGTTACACAGCATTATGTTACCCTATACACTATGTTATTCACATCATTCAGCACCGTGCCTGAAGGTTACACAGCATTATGTTACCCCATACATTATGTTATTAATATGAAGGTTACACAGCATTATGTTACCCTATACATTATTAGTAGGACTGTGTGTCATTATAATGAAACAAATACTTAATAAATAGGGCCTATCAAACTGTTATGTTAAAGGTCAAAGTTGTAAAATGAGGCATAAATATAAGGTGTGAAAAGTAATAATGCAATTTAGGGGTGCCATGGGTGAATCAATTATGTATAGGGGTGCCCTGAGCCAAAAATGTTTGAGAACCGTGGATGTACTGGACGGAAGGTCACATGTGTGTGTACGTGCGCCGTACCTTGGGGGCAGAAGCAGCCGTCAGTGCAGTGGGTGTCACAGATGTAGCTGGCAGCTGGGTTGGAGCAGGTGTCAGTGCATGGGCTGCCACACTCCCTGTACTCCATGTTGGCGGGACAGCGCCTCCCTGTGGACAAACATCACATCACAGCTGGTCAATATCGTCATGTGTTTTCCTGTCTTTAAAGCTACAATCTGGGACTGATTTTAATTAATAAAATGCGACACGTTGTGAGCTTGCAGATCTGCTATTTTCACAATTTTGCTTGCACGCCAGAACTGTATAGAAGTATAAAATAATTGGTTATGTGGCTTAAAGGGATATTTCACTTTTTTTTAAAAGTGTGTTTTGCAATTTATCGTCTACTCAGGCTTTTGGGAGCACCCTGGACAGTTTTTAAGTTGCTTGATTCAGTATATAGATATTTGATATTCCTTTTATCAGACACACCCCCTTCCTATACAAATCCCTTTGTAATTTAAAACTCCATTTTAACCATGTTAGATTAATCGGAAACACCGTTCTTGGTTCTGGTGACTGATATTGTCCTTCTAATAAGTGAGGTGACCGTGTTTTTTCATGTATTTTAAATATTTTTTGGGGAAAATGAAAATAATGAAATACAATTCAAAATTTAATAAATTAAATAAATGAAAAAACACGGCCCCCTCACGTATTAGGAGGGCAGGATGAGTCACCAGAACCAAGGACGGGTGTTTTTGATGAATCTAACATGGTTAAAATGGAGTCTGTATAGGAAGGGTGTGTGTCTGATAACATGAATATCAAATACTGAATCAAGCAACTTAAAAACTGTCTGGGGGGCTCACAAAGAGAGTAGACAATAAAATGACCCAACAATGTTTTGAAAGTGAAATATCCCTTTAAATGGTTAAAGGTAGGGTCTTGTAAGTACCATTTTTTGGGGGGTTAAATTAAATCTCTTCTGATAGTAATCATTGCTATAAAGGGTTTGTTCAGTAACAGGGGTCTCCCTGTCTCTCCAGCTCTTAAATAAACCGAAAATACATTTTCAGGCGGGTTGCCATTTTCAGCCAATGAGGAGAGACTACCCATTTGTCAGCTTGAATTGTGTTTCATTTCCAATTTTCTCTGCTCATTTCTTTTCATCATCGCTTCCAATTTCACTCGTTTAATTTGAGCAAAACAATCGACAGTTGCAGCCCTAAAGGAAAGCCTGTGTCGGCTTGCGTCGTCCTTACAGCAGTGTTGGGGGGTCCTCCACTGTCTTGGCGTGCGTCCGGCGTGGACACACTGCCGGGAGAACTCGGTCAACGTGTTGCACAGACACACGTCACCGCTGCTGAGCGGCGGGCTGGCCGTCACCGCGCTGCTGTTGGCACCTGTCAATTCATCGACATCGACGGTCAATACATCGCTTTTATTCAAAATGCTGTATTGGCATGATAACATACGTTTTACATGGCAAAGCATACATATTAACATAAAACAATGTTACAACATTACATATCGTTGCTGTCAGGCAAGAAACCTCATATCTCCATATTTACATACACCATACAAGGGTGTCACACAAATGTAATGAAAATAGTAGATCTACAAGCTCACAGGCGGTGTGAGCTTGTAGATCGGTTATTTTCACTATTTTAAATCATTTAAAAAATGTATAACAGAAAGGGAACGGTTTTGGACATGCAAGGTTTCCACCCGACAGTGACGATACAAGTGAGTAACATGCAAAAGAGTAACAGTCACAAAGGTGCATTTAGACATCCATCCTAACATTAATAAGTGAAGAAGAAGCCAATATAGTAATAGGCTCTATTCACAGCAGCCATATTATGAAGACATTCACAGGTGTTACCAATGATACTAATGAAGGCTCTGTTCCATTCTGGTCAAACAGAGTCAGGGTGCTGATATTGTGCATGTTGGCTCACTGGAAACACTCTGTTACACCAGTGGGTCTACAGTTGGGGTCCAGGGACCCTCATGGGCTTCCAAATGGCCCCTTACAGGTGTGTAACTCTGAGAGTCTACAAATGGAACCAAATGGACCCTTACGGGTCCATTTGGTTCCATTTGTACACTCTCAGGGTTATGGGGGTCGTGGAAACCACTGTGCTACACTAAATGGAACAGAGCCTTCATTAGTATCATTGGTAACACATGGGAAGGAAGTGATAATATGGCTGCTGTGCATAGAGCCTATAATGAAAACAAGTGACTATTAAACAATGAAACGATGATAACAGTGATATGCATCGGTTAGCGGGTTCGTCACCTGTCACCGGGCTGCTGTCGTTGCTGTCGGCGCAGTGACAGATGTCGGCCGCGCACACGTCCACGAACGAGGTCAGGTCCAGCACGTCCGCGCAGCCGCTGAACGCCGGATTCGAGAACAGCTGCTCACACACGGGCTTCTGTACAGCAGGACAGGAGAGAAGATATACTTGAGACCAAGTTAAAGGCAGGGTTTAGCGATATGTTCGGGGTTAAAATATGCGTTAACCCATTCAATCCGGGGGACGCATCTGTGTCATTTTAGATGTCTTTGGCTATTCAAAAATAGCAGATATACAAGCTCATAGCGCAGCACAGAGTGCCGCGCTATGAGCTTGTAGATCTGTGAAATCGTGAAAATGTGTGCAAATCTTTGAATATATATATTTATTTATTATATTTATTAAAGCGAAAAATTGTAACTCAACAGTTTTTGGAAAAAAACGTATGTTGCTATATCAGTGGTTCTCAAAGTTTTTCATGTCAAGGACCCCCAATGTATTTGGTCGCGGACCCCCCATCTCAAAATATGTTGTTCCAGGGACCCCCCAGAAGCAAAGATTTGAGTTCAAATGTTTGCTTTAGAAAATATATACTATACTAGATTTGCACAAATGTTCACGATTTTTCAAAAATAGCAGATCTACAAGCACATTTTGAGCTTGGTGCCAATACTTTTGTACTTTTACTCAAGTGAATTTTTATTACCGGACTTTAACTTTCTACATTGCAGTATTGATACTTTTACTTAAGTACAAAATGAGAGTACTTTTCCCACCACTGGTTTACCTTGTTTTGTAAGTAAGTCACTCTGGATAAGAGCGTCTTCTAAATACCTATATTGTAAATCGTTGCTGTGCGGGAGAAACCAGCTAACTCCATTTTGACGCTTTTGCATTTTTTTTCCATAAATCAGGGCCATTGAACACCTTACGTCTGTGTGTTGTTCAAAAATATTGAACCAATGAAAAGCATTAAAAAGCGCTACTGACAAAACCAGCCTCTAACTTTCTGCTAAACCAGGTAACTCCACCAAAGGCGGGGGTGGAGCTAGCTGGTTTTGCTGACTCCAGGCTCCACCCCCCTTTGACCTCCAACCTCATTGTGAGCTTGGAGGTCCATTCAGCTGTTCTTATCAATGACGAACAAAACCTCCTACAGTAACTCCACTTTTTTTCATTTCCTGAAAAATGAACATTTTGGAGCTAGCTGGTTCCTGCCGGACAGCAGAGAAATAGTTAATTGTAGGCCTACCATGTTGTCGCAGCTCTTTGTCGGAGGTAGCATGAAGTCAGAGCAGCTCTCAGTGGGACCGTTGACTCTCTGCATGTTACCGTAGTCTGAGGGGGTCAGCCTGGCACCTATTGGGACATTAAAAAAAGGTTGAAATGTTACCCTACGGCATGCAGTTCTCAATGTGGGGTGCGGGGAACCCCAAGGGTCCACAAGGTGGTTCCAGGGGGGGGGCTCCCCAGCCAAATTGATAGTTGGGAACCAAATAGGCTCATATGCACAGCAGCCATATTGGGAATGAATTGGGCCTCTTCCTTACTTCCTTCACAGGTGTTACCAATAATAATTAATAATTAAGGCTCTGTTAGTGTGGCATAGTGGTTGTCTTATTTTCAAGGACCCCCATAACTCTGAGAGTGTACAAATGGAACCAAATGGACCCTTACGGGTCCATTTGGTTCCATTTGTACACTCTCAGAGTTACACACCCACCATAAGGGGCCATTTGGGAACCAAAATGGAGTGTTTCTAGTGAGCCAACATGCACGATATCAGCACCCTGACCAGAATGGAACAGAGCCTTCATTAGTATCATTGGTAACACCTGTGAAGGAAGCAAGAAGAGGCCCAATTTTTTTCCAATATGGCTGCTATGCATAGAGCCTATTGACCCTTATAGTGTCTGTAACTGAGAGAGCGTACAGATGAACTGAAACACAAGAGCTGGTTCCAAGCCTGACACACACACACGCGCACGCGCACACACACACACACACACACACACACGCACACACGCACACACGCACACACGCACACACACACACACACACACACACACACACACACTGTACATTCATAAATGAAAAGGTTACCATTTCTGTAGAACTCGCCGTAGAGCTGGGCTCCGTTGAAGTCGCCACACAGGCCACAGGTTTGGTTCTTGTACTTTGCGTCGAGCTCCACCTGCATTGGTGGACAGCAACAAAGCACATCTACTTCAGCACTGTACATGGTTTGAGTATCCGTACTTTACTTGAGTATTTTTGTACTTGTTGCATACTTTCACTCCACTACATTTAAAAAACAGATATTGTACTTTTGACTCCATACATACATTTCTTGGAGTGGGAAAAACGTGCATTATGAATACAACACTTTGTATGTGTACGCGGCCTTCATACCTAGATTTTTCAGGCTGCTACAAAATCCAGGGTCAAAAACCTGATGACTGGATTTTATTATAATAATAATCATCTTTATTTGTATAGCGCTTTTTAAAAACAAGTTTACAAAGTGCTTCACAACACAACCCACAACTGGGTCCCCGATTTATATTGTAAAATCAATGTTAATTTAACTCTGAGAGTGTACAAATGGAACCAAATGGACCCGTTAGGGTCCATTTGGTTTTTAACTATCCATCATTTAGCTGGGGACCCCTGGGGGTCCCCGGAGAACCAATGCCCTATATCCAAGAATAGAGATGCTGGGGTTGAAGTCGTTAATCGTAACGGAGGCAAAGGTTTGCCATAATGGTGCTATTGATTTGAAGTGCTACTCACCAGGAAAGAGTCCTTCTGGTTCCAGTACGCTACCAGCCCCAGCTTGGCTTTGATTTTGATGTAGGAGACTGTCTGTTCAATGAGGACTCCTAGATCACTGTATGGAAGGATGATCCTACACACAAAACAGATTAGATTATTATGATGATGATGATGATCATGATGGTGATTATTATTATAGGGCCCCAAGCACTTGTATTTGTTAGTTTTACTGGGGGGCAAGCATGAAGTGCGTATAGGCACCCTATTGTATTTGGTTGTATTATTACTAGAGGTTGGGCCACTACGTGGCCCTCACACATAAAACGCGCCGCCGATCTGACCGATATGCCCATATATGTATCAGAGGCACCCAGGGGACGCATCCTATTTGTTTCATTATTTGTTTCAGATGAATCAAAAATGGCACATATAAATATTTTTCACTGACCAACATACATCTGTTACATTTGACCTCACACTGTCTATCTACTGTGATTAATAATAAAGGCAGAAGTTGACACATTTAATAAACAGCGTAATATAATTGAAAAGTGTTTTTGACATACAAGTGACTGAAGCGACATGACATATTTCTCTACCAACGCTTACCAGCGTAACCAAATGAAGTGTCTTGAAAAATGTAACTCCAGCCAGTGCCACTCCACGTGCACCGGAGTGCTGCATGTCTACCCAACCCAGCAAGACAAGCAGGGTTTCTACAACAGCATGACCTTATCAACCTATTATTAGAACACAAACACCCCAAACTAGATATTGAACTTGATGTTCAGATATGGAACAAGATAGAGAAGGGGGGAGGGGGGCGGATTTTTTTGGCCGACATATTTTTTTTGTTTCCTTGTCGTGCAACCTTCGTCATCATAGCTTGGTTTTCTTCTCTTAAGAGAGGAAAAGATGGAAGAAGATAGCGAGGAAAGGGGCAATTGTTTTGGCAAATGTAGTTTCCTTGTCGTCCAGACTATGGTAATCATGACATCTTGGATTTGACCAGAAGACAAAGACAAACTGCTTCCTTTAGTTACGTGCCAGTTATCTGCCAGTGTATATACAGTAGATATAGAGAGGGGACATTTTTTAACAATTTATTTCCTTCCTTGTGACGCACCTCCACCATCACTGTTTGGTTTTCTTCTGGTAAAGATGGAACCAGATAGAGAGAGAGAGGGGAAATGCAGTTTCCTTGTCATCCACCCTCCAACATTGTTTGGTTTTGTTCCCTATTCGTTACCTTCAAACTGTGACTTATTAATCGGTGCCAGTTGCCTTCTCTTGCAGTTATATAACAACAGTTATCATTTATTGAGTTATATTACAGCAGTTAAAAGGAAGAACAGTCTTTATTCATTAAAAGGCAACTAAACTGCCAGCATATTTAGATAGTCAAATTTGGCCGCGGACCCCAGTCTGAAAATGTTTTGTGCCAGGGACCCAGAGAAGAGAAGAGTTGTGTTAAGAAATTCTAAATGATTAAAAAATGATTAAAAAATCATTTTTGAAAAAAATCTAAAGCTCGAGCTTGTACATCTGCTATTTTTGAATAGCCAACAATTTCCCAGTTTTAATGGGATAATTGTGGCATATGGTCCAATTCTATTCTGCGTTTGGGTCTTTTCAGGACAGTAAGTGCTACCGTCACATGCTACATGAGCAAAAAAGGCCACTTCGCTGCAAAGGTGAGTGGGTGCGGTCATACGTTTATTTTCAGAGGACGTGCAGGTATTCTCGATGATGAGAAAGTCTTATCTCATCCAGATAAGGCCTTATCTTGAGGAGAAAGTCTTACACCATGCATAGTTATGGTAATTGAACAATGGGAAAATTAAGGTGAGCGTGAACGTACATGATGAGTTATTAGATACTGCAGGGTGTGACAGAATTGAAAGGAATGCAGTGTCACGACTATAGTTTGATGCAAAGTGCACGAAACGTTGATCGGCGGTGAGCCAACTTTAAGGTGATTGTGGACCTTGAGGCTATACGGATCGAGGTGGATTATGACTTTGTGGTGTTATTATAGTTTCTATTTTTTTTTCTATCTTTCTATTTTTGGAACATTGGTATTGTTGATTGGAAATTAGTTACATGAATTGATGTGTTTGAATACTTGGGCAAGGTGTATTTTTAAGTTAAATTACAGAAGGATAGACGTAATAAACTTAGGTTTCAGTCGATACCTTTTTTTTTTTCAGTAAAAAAAAAAGACAGGCCAACATGTTTTGATGAATTCAGTATGAAACGACTGGAAGAAAGACTAAACTGAACTAATAACTAAATTGTTATTATTGGACACTTTGAAACACTTTCTCTCGATTGATGAAAATCTTCTTTACTTGTCCACTTGTGCCCCACTTTGCCTTGGTAGCAAACAGCTCCTTCTGAAGGCTGGATCACCCATAGGCCGTAGGGGGTTACCTTCTATGGTATATGGGTACATTTTGACCCTTAACACCACAGATGTCACTATTTTTTGTAAAATTTTGACCATTTTTAAAGGAAGTATTTTATTTTTGGAAGTGTGTTCTAATATTAGTCTATTAACCCACACAAAGCCTTGGCAGCACATCACCCCTAACCGTAAACAACTGCACTGGCTTCCTGTTCAATTCTGCATCCATTACAAACTCCTCCTTCTCACCTACAAATGTCAAAACGTCCTCGCTCCACAGTACCTCTCAAGCCTACTCCATAAACCGACTCTGTCACGGACCCTGCGGTCCACAGACTTGGACCTCCTCTCTGATTCCAAGGCAAACAAGCGAAGCATCGGGGACAGAGCCTTCAGTGTGGCAGCCCCCACCCTGTGGAATTCCTTCCCAATCGGGATTCGCCATGCTCCAACACTGGACTCTTTTAAAGCTGCCTCGAAAAGACACCTATTCTCTCAGGCTTCTGGCATATAGTTGTTTGTTGTTTTGTTTGTTCATTTGTCTGTTAGTTGTTCATTGTTTTTGATGTAAAGCGTCCTTGGGTTTATGAAAGGCGCTATTATAAGCTATTATTATGTATTATTATTATTATTATTATTATTATTATTATTATTATAGCTAGATAACATAATTATCCATTGTCTTCATTATAGGAAATGTAATGAGTGAATTCTAACATTTTTATAATTGAAAACGAGCTATATTGAGAGATGAAACCCTAACCCTAACCCAAAATAATATTTTAAAAAGTGTTTACATGGATATGAAAGAGGTGGAGGAAAAAAATAGTATTTTGGGCTGGGTTAAATCACGGGTCAAATTTGACCGGCTAACACCAACAGTGTCAGCAGGTTTCTAACACAATGCAAGGGTTAAGCACATAATCACACCTTTTCGTGTTTTTGGTCCTATGGTAACTGTTCGGTTCGGTTGAAAGTGGGAGTGGGGGGGGGGGGACATCAACTTGAGGTCGCCCTGGGGAACCAGACAGGGTTAATCCGAGCCTGACCTTCTCAACAGGTTTTTCCTGAATAAAGGCAGCTATTAGCAAACATTGCTTGTATCTGTCTTGTTGTTCTGGATGTCCTGATGTCCCTCACCTGATAACGTGATGTTGCAACGTCTAAACTTATAAATGCAAATGAGGCACTTGAACTTGAACTTGAGGTCACCCTGGGGCACCAGACAGGGTTAATCGGGGGCTGACTTCTCAACAGGTTTTTCCTGCACCACACTTCATACACCCTGACTACACTTTATACATAATTTAACCCCTGCATTAGACCACAGACCACCGTAACTCTGAGAGTGAATTCATGAAGATTTGTTTGATGTTGTCGCATTCCTAAGCCAATAATTAAATTATTGGCAATTTTGTATGTGGGGTCATCAATCATCATCAATCAAATCAATCACATTTTGATTGATTTGATTGTCTCCAGTAGAAGACTCTTGTCATCAAATTTTTGGCTTAGGAATGCGACAAAAACTAAAACATCTCCATGAATTCAAGGTTTCCACGGGGTGTGATAGAAAATAAGTATTTCTTTGGGTGAACTACTCATCAGGTAAGCTAATCATGTGGGGACCCCCCAAAAAACATTTGGGGACACCCCTGAGTCCCGACCCATAGTTTGAAAACCACTGGTCTATCCAACCCAGCAAGACAAGCAAGGTTTCTACACCAGCATGACTTTAGCAAACATACAATGAGCGCACAAACGCTATTAGGAGTAAAATAAAGTTTTACTCCTAATAGCCCCAAGCTACAGTATCTAAACTTAATGTTCAGAGATAGAACGAGACAGAGAGAGGGAGGACATAGTTTGGTGTTCTTCTGTTAAGAGAGGAAATGATGGAAGAAGATAGAGAGGGGGGGATTTTTGGCAAATGTAGTTTCCCTGTCATCCCAATCTCCACCATCATTTGGCTTTCTTCCTCATATCTTCACTATCCCTTCCCCTCAAACTGTGACATATATTTTTTTAAATTTTGGAATTGTTTTTAATTGATGAAATGTAGTGGAATGTTGATGAAGACTTGAAAATATTCACTCGCAACCCATAAAAATTGGTCCGCGACCCAAACATGGGTCCCGACCCACTGTTTCGGAAACAGTGCATAATATACGTGGGATGCATAGCAAGTGTTACCAGTGGTGAGAAGTAACTAAGTACATTTACTCAAGTACTGTACTTAAGTACAATTTTTGGTACTTTTACTTCTACTCCACTACATCTCAGAGGCAAATATTGTACGTTTACTCCACTACAATTATTTGAACTTTAGTTACTAGTTACTTTGCAGATATACATTATTACATTATAAGACATACATGAATCACTTTAGCCTTATTTTATAACTATGCTATTTGAAAATAGCCAATCTACTATTTTCAAACATTTTAGTACTTTTACTGTTGGTACTTTAAGTACATTTTGATACCAATACTTTTGCACTTTTACTCAAGTCAATTTTGAATTCGGGACTTTTACTTGCAACAGAGTACTTCTACATTGCAGTTTTGATACTTTTACTTAAGTAAAACATTTGAGTACTTTTATTGAGTTGTGCTTCTGGTTGTGTGACTTACGCCTTCCCGTCGACGACGACAGAGCCGTTGGAGAGCTCCACCACGGCGCCATCTAGCTTCATGACGATGCCACTGATGGCGGGCGAGCCGTCGAGCACGCCGCGTCGCACCTGCACGTTGAAGTCGCTATAGGCGGCGCTGCAGAGCGACGTTAGCACGTGGTTGCAGGTGGACGGCAGCTGGAACACGTCTCCGTCGAACGTCTTGTAGTGGAAGTTGCCCCAGGTGCTGCAAACGCGGTCGTTATGGACGGGATTCAAATCTGTGCACGACAACGGACAATTTTGTATAGTTTGTCTAGAGCAGTGGTTCTCAAACTTTTCAGGCCGTGACCCCCCCAAATAATCATATTTGAACTTGGGACCCCCCCCCAGCACTGCAGCCACATTGGAAAGAAATTGGGCCTCTTCCTTCACAGGTTTTACCAATGATACCAATTAAGGCTCTGTTCCATTAGTGTAGCACAATGGACCCCATAACTCTGAGAGTGTACAAATGGACCCGTAAGGGTCCATTTGGTTCCATTTGTACACTCTCAGAGTTACACACCCGTAAGGGGCCATTTTAAACCCCCTCAAGGAACGAAGAGGGTCCCTGGACCACACCTTGAGACCCACTGGTGTAGCAGTGTGTTTCCAGTGAGAACAACATGCACAGCATCAGCACCCTGACTCTGTTTGACCAGAATGGAACAGAGCCTTCATTAGTATCATTGGTAACACCTGTGTAGGAAGTATGGAAGAGGCCCAATTTCTTTCCAATATGGCTGCTGTGCATGGAGCCTATTGTAGGAGTTGAGGCATTGCATTTAGTTTGACACATACAAGATGTGTGTTGTTAAAATGTTTCAAAAATATATATTTTCTTAAATTCAAGATTTTTGGAGAATAGCCTATCTACAAGCTCACAACACGTCGTGATGCGAAGCATTGTGAGCTTGTAGATCGGCTATTTTCAAATAGTGGACACCCTGGAACCCCCTCAAGGACCCTACTTTCAGAACCACTGGCCTAGATAATGACTCATTCAATGGCCACATAACAATAGGCTCTATGCACAGCAGCCATTTTGGATAGAAATTGGGCCTCTTCTTACTTCCTTCACAGGTGTTACCAATGATACTAATTAAGGCTCTGTTCCATTCGGGTCAAACAGAGTCAGGGTACTGTTGTGCATTTTAAAAGGTGTGTAACTCTGAGAGTGTACAAATGGAACCAAATGGACCCGTTCATTAGTATCATTGGCAAAACCTGTGAAGGAAGTAAGAAGAGGCCCTATAGAGTGTTTGGTTCAGTAACAGGGGTCACCCCATCTCTCCAGCTCTGCAGTAAACAGAAAATACATTTTGTGTACAAATGGAATAAAATGGACACCTCAGGTCCATGTGGTTCCATTGTGTACACTCTCAGAGCTATACGGGGTCTTGAAATAATAAAAGAAAGAAAAAGTACACAGCATATTTTGAAATATGGGCCCCTTTTAACAATGTGTGGACACCCCCGGGACTAGTATCTGCATTGGGCGGCTCACCTGCTAGGTCTGGCATCGGGGACAGAGAAGGGATGACGGTTACCATGGACATTGAGGCATCTGTTGAGAAAGATCACAGGACAACGTCTGTTCATAAGCCGAGCGTTAACCACTTTCAACCTGCCGTCAAATGTTTGTCAAAGATTTTCAAAAATGTCTATAATGACCAGTGGCGTAGCCAGGAATTAAGCAGTAGGTAGGCCTGGCAAAAATCATAGTGGGCACAGTGTGTGCGCACTATATATTTTTATTTTTGCCTATCTGCACATGATTTACTATAGCACAATGAATTTGTATTGGTTGAGTAGATAATAGGCAGGTTGTCATCTCCTTATCAGTAAGAAATGACACCCACTGCCTAATTTAGCAGCTTAACAGTGTGAATTTGAATGCAGTGATTGCTGTCCACATTATGTTATTTTAGTTGAAAATGGCTTAAGTTTGAGATTAAAAAAATATTTCTTTTTTTTTGGGGTGGACACAAAAAACAAATGGGTGGGCCCAGGCCTACCTATATGCCCACCCGTGGCTATGCCCCTGATAATGACAGATCTGCAAGCTTGTGGATCAGCTATTTTCACATGACCCTAGCTGTCATAGGCCTACTTCTAGATAAGCTATTTTCACATGACAAGGTATCCTGCAAATAAGTGGGTTGATTAAGCGCTTCTCTGTATACCTACCCAGTAATAATCGTTAAAGATTTTGTAAGTGATCGTGTTTTATTAAAATAAGTGTTGAATAGCACTATTGTGATGGTAATCATTGCTGTAGAGTGTTTGTTCAGTAACAGAGGTCTCCCTGAGGGGTTTACAACATAGGCTATATGTTGTAATTATAGGCATAATATAGCCTAATTTTGGTGACTCGTAAAGTAACATGCTCATTAGTATGTAGCAGGAGATTTGTGGTATTGCATATCTACAATTGTATCAGGTGAAGACAACAAGACAGCTATAGAAATTATTGCTATTAGCTGCCGTAATACTGTGAAAATAGAACAATATGCATTCAATCCTCAGTTTTTTGTTTGTTTTTTAAGACAACGGATTAATGGAGTGTATGTGGTGTGGTCAGACAACGAAACAATAGGCTCTATGCACAGCAGCCATATTATCACTTCCTTCACAGGTGTTACCAATGATACTAATGAAGGCTTTGTTCCATTTAGTGTAGCACAGTGGTTTCCACGACCCCCATAACTCTGAGAGTGTACAAATGGAACCAAATGGACCCTTACGGGTCCATTTGGTTCCATTTGTACACTCTCAGAGTTACACACCTGTAAGGGGCCATTTGGAAGCCCATGAGGGTCCCTGGACCCCAACTTTAGACCCACTGGTGTAGCAGAGTGTTTCCAGTGAGCCAACATGCACAATATCAGCACCCTGACTCTGTTTGACCAGAATGGAACAGAGCCTTCATTAGTATCATTGGTAACACCTGTGAATGTCTTCATAATATGGCTGCTGTGAATAGAGCCTATTAAAGTCAACGGCATGCGAGGGACCACAGTGCAAAAATGGTGCAGGAAAAGAGCAAAAACAGATGGCTCGTCAGTTGAGAGAAATGAAGTGTTTCAAAGTGTCCAATAATGACAACAACAACAACAACAATAACGCTCCACAATCATAATCCATGGAAACCCTTGATCCACAAGCCTGGGGGTCCGCAATACCCATCAGACCTCCAACCAAAAAAAAGGTCAGGTGCCTTCACATAAAAACTATAGGGCATCGCAGTTGCGGCCACTTCCGGGTTCCACTGCAAAATACTCAATGCATTTTTCCCATTGACATTTCCAAAAATATTTATATCAATTAATTTATGCCTAGAATCAAGCCATCCAGGGTCCTGGTGAATCATGACCATTAAACATTTTTTTCCTGTGATTTATTTTATTTTATATTTAATTATATGATATACTATGTTTAATAAATACCCTTTGTTTTGCCGTTTTCACTTTTTTTTTCTCACAGAATCAAACGTTTTATGGTCATGATTCACCAGGACCCTGGATAGCTTGATTCTAGGCTTACATTAATTGATATAAATATTTTTGGAAATGTCAATGGGAAAAATGCATTGAGTATTTTGCAGTGGAACCAGGAAGTGGGCGGGAACTGCGATGCCCTATTGTGACACTGCATTCAATTAAAATCCTGGCATGCCATGTGCATATTTCTGTGATGACTCTCAAGCAGTGGTGGAAAAAGAACTCTGATATTTTACTTAAGTAAAAGTATCAATACTCCGTTACAAAAACTCAGGAATTCAAAATTTACTTCAGTAAAAGTACAAAAGTATTGGCATCAAAATGTACTTAAAGTACCAGTAGTAAAAGTACTAAAATGTTTGAAAATAGCCAATCTACAAGCTCACAACGCGTCACATGTGAGCTTGTAGATCTGCTATTTTCAAATAGCCTAAAATATGGCTAAAGTGGTTAATGTATGTTTTATAATATTTTAATTGATAATAGCAAAGTAACTAACTAACTAAAACTAACTTTCAAATAATTGTGGTGGAGTAAAAGTACAATATTTGCCTCTGAGATGTAGTGGAGTAGAAGAAGAAAATTACCTCAAAACTTTACTTAAGTACATGTACTTAGTTACTTTACACCACTGCTCTCAAGTTTATTGTTTTCCTTGTAGCCTGTAATTAGCATACCGGCATACCTTTGTTGTGATTTTTTCATCCTAGATTTCCGTGACAGTCCATCAACATGTGGTTTTCTTTTAACCACCACCAATCAATCAAATCAAATGTGTGTGTAGCGTGTGGTGTGTGTGTGTGTGTGTGTGTGTGTGTGTGTGTGTGTGTGTGTGTGTGTGTGTGTGTGTGTGTGTGTGTGTGTGTGTGTGTGTGTGTGTGTGTGTGTGTGTGCGTGCGTGCGTGCGTGCGTGCGTGCGTGCGTGCGTGCGTGCGTGCGTGCGTGCGTGTGTGCGTGTGTGTGTGTGTCTTATTTTCCATTGTTCCATTGGCATACCTTACTTTCTCATCAACACAGAATACCTGTTAACCTCATGGAAGCCACAACTATTGAAGCTGTCTCGCCAAACCAAACAAAATGGTTTTAGCTGGTATAAAACTCCCTCCTGTCCTTAAAAAGATACCTGGCTAATAAGCCTTATGCGCTTTAATACATTATAATTGCCCTGTATAACAAAAAAAATAATAATTAAAAACACCTTAAATATTTGATAGTTCATTTTTCACTCAAAGGCAACAACGCCAGTTGCACGTTGATGATGTCATTTGTCCATAGGGTCCAGCCCTATGGAGTGCATGTGCAAATACAAACGTGCATGTGCAAATACAAACGTACACCACTGAACGCACACGCATTCAGTGGTGTAAAGTAACTAAGTACATATACTGTACTTAAGTACGATTTTGAGGTATTTTTACTTTACTGGAGTATTTCCAGTTTTCAGTACTTTTAATTCTACCCCATTACATCTCAGAGGCAAATTTTGTACTTTTACTCCACTACAATTATTTGAAAACTTGAGTTACTAGTTAGTTACTTTGTAGATTTTGATTATTACTACAAAACATACATTAACCACTTCAGCCCTATATACATTCCGGCCACTTGAAAATAGCCGATCTACAAGCTCACAATGCGTCGCGATGCGACGCATTGTGAGCTTGTAGAACTGATATTTTCAAAAGATTTGTATACATTTTAAAAGTTAAATGGGACACTCCTCATAATGAGTAGTTCCCCCCCCCCCCCCCCCCCCCCCGGCTACAAATTGTTTAAAATTGTGTTGCAGATTCCATAGACTTGTTTGACAGCATCGTCAGTCCATGTTGGATTCGTGTTCATGTGCATTCTCAGACGTTTAACCACTTCCAAACCGTCAATACTTTAGTAAACTTGACCTTTCACTCTGTACTTGATCTGCTCTTTTTTTCCCTCTCCACACCAAACCTCTTTGCCGAAAATAGCAGATCGACAAGCTCAAAACGCCTCACGCTGCGAGGCGCTGCGCTCGTGTACATCTGCTATTTTCGGCTAATGTTCTCCTCAGAATAGGGATTCTAGGGTTCAAGTAGTTAACCCATTGAGACCTGAAGCCGATTCTACATGTCTCCTAAAAATCCCAACAGTATTCTGAAAAACGTATGTTTCTATATCAGTGGTGCTCATTTTCACGATTTTTCACATTTTCACACATTTTCACGATTTTTCTAAAATAGCAGATCTACAAGCTATGAGCTTGTAGATCTGCTATTTTTGAATAGCCCAAAGTGAAAAATAATGCTTTTTAGCTCAAATCTAAAAATGACACAGTTCCAGGTCTTAATGGGTCAATGTAAAATAAATATCCTATCACACAAAGATTTGGCGGCCCAACTGTAGTAACTCTGAAGGGTCCCAGACCCCCTGAAGACCCATATGCTCTGTGATAGCCATATGGTGTATAATACGCACCCTCTCACCTTTGCAACTAAGTGGCCCTTCTGCGATGGAAGCTACTCTCTGTACTGATACGACTCAATTATTGAAATCCCAAACTGAATACATTTGGACCCGATGCCACATTTAATGCTGTGTTTTTTCAATTATTTTTTTCATTTATTATGTCAAATGTTTGGGGAAAATGAAAAAAAATAATACACAAATTGAATTAAAGAAAGAAAAAAACACGGCCCCTCACGCATTAGAAGGACAATATCAGTCATTTGAATCAGGGATACACATTATACCCAATCAAGAGAGAGAACCCATTCACCAGCTTCAATTTTGCATCACGTCTAACTGCACTTGGATCGGAAGAAAATGTTGGCATCCTGACCTGAAAAATATGTTTCTGCTCCTCGTGTGAAAGACAATCTGCCTCATCTACTCAAGCATCCATTCATCATATTTGACATCATACTAAAGGCTCAATAACAGTGTTGCCAGATTTTGTGGGAGAAACAAGCTAAATGAGTTGATATAGCATCAAAAAGTAGTTTTAGCGTTTGAACCCATATCCGTCGCCTATTTGAAAGTAGCAAATCTACAAAGCTTGTAGATTTGCTATTTTCAACCAAAAAATCTTGAATCATTTTAAAATATTTTAAATACACAAATCTTGTATTAAAAAAATAAAAAATCAAATGGGGGTCCGCGGACAACAACATATTAATTTGGGGGTCCTTAACATGAAAATGTTTGAGAAAACAACCTTAGACAGCAAGCCCAAATAAGCAACTACACTTATAGAAACAATCCCCCCCCCAAAAAAAAAACGCAACCCGCGAATACTAATATTTACAAACGACTTGTAAGAATAAAAAAAAAATGTTATAAAACGCGGACATGGCAATCCGCCGCTGTGACTGGACTGTGTAGTAGTAGTACGTACCGATGAGTGGGGTAGCAAGCAGAGTGGCCGACAGGGTTAGCCACAGCAGCCGGATGCTGGTAGCCATGCCTGGCTGCAGACGGGGAGAAGGAGAAGTCATCTCTCACGTTCCACAGGGAGGTGTGAAGAAAGTGGAAGGCAAGGCCACATGCTTTATACTTTCTGGGATGTGGGCAGGTCACAGCCAGATGTCGCCATGTCCTGCCCTATAACTTCCTTGTTCCTTGGAAAAAACATTTTTTTTGGAATTTGCAACATCTTTAAGCTCTTGCAGGTTCGGCTGGTAGCAAAGCACACACACCCACACACACACACACACACACACACACACACACACACACACACACGCACACACATATATTTACAAGGTGCTGCAAAAATGTACTGTCAGTAAATCTTGGACAATTTCCCAAACACCCCTCAGGGGTACAAATAACAGCGTCTTCGACATATTTTGTGGCTGCCAATGGAAGCGATTGCACAGCATCTTGCAAGCCGTTTAGCTGCTTTCTTTGGCGTCCCAAGTTGTTGGAAGCCTCTACACAAACCAACCTATGTGTAGCCTACATGTCCTATATGGGTGCAATACGTTAGTCCGACAGCGCAGTGCTCCGACATTAAACAGTAAACCCGAACCAAACCCGCACCCTAACCATAACCGCACGCGGATGCCACATAGTCGGAGAAAAGGTCTGTCGGATTAACGCATATGCTGCCAAAGATAAACACAAAGTAGATAGCACCTATAACCTAGCTCTTTTGGTACTTCATGACTTTAGTCATAAAAGCTTCCTCTAAGCTATAGAGTCAAAGGTGCTGGCCACTTCACGCACACACACGCGCACACGCGCACGCACACACACACACGCACACGCACACACACACACACACTCATAACTTAACTCCTGGGGCTACACTGGGTCTTAATTAATTAACTACCTCATCATCATCACATGAACCGAAACGAAAGGTATCCATAGTTGACATGCTGCTGATGTCATGAATCACCAAGAGATATGACATGTCAGTTTCAAATATTCACTTGATCATTCTCAGGTAGAACATTCCGGTCCACGGCCAAGCACGTATCATATCATTTTGGCCACTGTGGCACGAAAGAGTTTGAGAACTAGGCTACTGATTTTGTAGATTTGTAGAACCCCGTTGGTCAATGGGTTTAATGGAACTGAACGGTGGTTACTTAGGAGCCAGCGTGTGTGTGTGTGTGTGTGTGTGTGTGTGTGTGTGTGTGTGTGTGTGTGTGTGCGCGCGCACGCACTGGTGGAAAAAGTATATATATTATATAATCATCATTTATATCTGCAAAGAAACTAGTAACTAAGTTATCAAATACTTGTAGTGGAGTAGAAGTAAAAGTAACGAAATTTGGAAATACTAAAATAGTAAAGTAAATATACCTCAAACTTGTACTTAAGTACAGTACTTAAATGTACTTAGTTACTTTACACCACTGTGTGTGAGGGGGGGGGGGGGGGGGGGGGGGGGTTGCGCAGCCTGCTGCCAACTATGTCACGTCACTGCTGTGACATGAGTGTTTGCCTATCCAACCCAGCAAGACAGGCAGGGATTTCACGGAAGCATGAGCGCATGAACGCCCCCAAGCTATAAATTACTCTTGATGTTCGGAGATGGAACAAGATAGAGAGAGAGAGAGCTAGGGCACATTTATTTATATTTAGTTTCCTTGTTATGCTACCTCCACCTGCACCATAATCTCTTCCTCATATTTTCAATATTTGTGGCATCACTTCATCAGCACACAATGAGAGGGGATTTTCTTTTGGTTTTGTTTGCTTTGGAAAATGTAGTTTCCTTGTTGTCCAGTCCGAATCATTTGTTTCTCTTCCTCATATCTTCACTAATCCCATTTAAACTATTTTATATGCCTGGATGGATCACAAAGAAATGTGATGCACATCGTACCCAGTTTTGGCATCACTCCATTGGCTCCCGGTTAAATACAGAATAGATTTTAAGCTTCTACACTTACGGCTGAACTCTTGGCTGAATGTTTTCAGTGAGCCAACATGCACAGTATCAGCACCCTGACTCTGTTTGATCAGAATGGAATGGAGCCTTCATTAGTAGGCCTATCATTGGTAACACCTGAAGGAAGTAATTAAGGGAGAGGCCGAATGTCTTTCCACTGTGGCTATTGTGCATACCCAGAGGAAAAATCTGCTTCTCATTTTAATCTCAGATGCTTCTCTTGAGCAACCAGCTTTTATTTCTCATTTGAAGATCACTTAAAGATCACCTATGTCTTTTTATGGCTCCTAACTTGAATACTAGGATCCGTAAGCGAGACATAGGGGGAGACAGGGGTATATACATTAGAGCTGTATTTGAGAGATACATGAGGAATAGACAAGATACAATAAGAGCTGTATTTGGGAGATAAATGAGACATAGGCGAGATACATTAAGAGCTGTATTTGAGAGATACATGAGACATAGGCGAGATACATTAAGAGCTGTATTTGAGAGATACATGAGACATAGGCGAGATACATTAAGAGCTGTATTTGAGTGATAAATGAGGCATAGGTGAGATCTCCCTATTGGCTTTGTTAAGTCTCTTTAGCTTCTCATTGAGACATACATTAGCAATAATTGAGATTTAATTTCCCATTTCTCACTGAGGTATAAATGAGTGAACATGCTAATAAATATTTAAAAAACAGCATTAATTGTGGCAAAAACACATTTATTGAAGTATCCACAAACAGCAGGCAGCTTTAACATATATTTATATGTACAAAAACAAAAATGTATTGGCATCAATTTACATAAAAGTTGAAACTTAGGTATACTGGGAGTGGGGAGACTAAAACTAAGACGAAAAATGTTCTACCTTTTTCCACTGACAAACTAAATGGAAACTAAATAAAAGCTATGATGACTAAATATACTGACAATTTCGTCAACAAATAACTAGACTAAAATGTTAGGAAGGGACTAGTGGACAAGCGATCTAGTATATGTCATCTTACAATTAGTTGCATGCTGAAAATTGCAGATCTACAAGCTCACGTGTCGCGGTGCAACGTGTTGTGAGCTTGTAGATTGGCTATTTTCAGCAAGTGTAAAAACAGTCATTACGACGGCATCAAGGCCCGACAAAATACATTTTTAGTCAACTAAATCAACTGTAGATTTAGTCGACTAAAATCTTATGACATTTAGTTGACTAAAACTAGACTAACACTAAAACATTCCAGGTGACTAAACTAAGTGAAAACTATTCAAGAGACTAATGACTAAAACTAAAATCTGCTGCCAAAAACACTGGGGAGTACATAGTCCTTTGCAGCACGGCTCCGGCACTTGTTGGTCATGGCTTTCTTCAAGCCCTCTTCACTGAAACCATTGGTCCACGATGCCAGAGAGGAACACCACAAGATGTAGTCTGCAGACAGAGAAGATGACATGACACAAGTCAGTCAACATGGGTTTCCCCCGGTTAAATATATACATTTTAAAGACTATATGACTCTACAGACTGAGCACAGCATAGCCACAGACGAGGCCAACCTGGTTCAGAGTGTACTGTACGTCCCACCAGCGCAACATGTTGGAACATGCATTTTTTTTACTGCACAAAGGCAGCCAAATTGCCCAATGATAATGTATTGGTGACATCATAAATTGAGAATATAATCTACAAAACCAAGATTTGTCAAGGATCAAGTATATTTATATGTCCCAAGCTGGGCCTTTCACAGCAGATAATAAACGCCCTAAAACACAATACAGTAAGACAGACATGTATATATTGTCACAAGATACCCCCAACAATCTTTCTAGCCCCCTTAAAAGGAGAATTCCATGCTAGAATGCTTTCTTAACTTTCTTTGTAGTTGTTACGTCCCCACCAAAGAGGTCCAGGTGTTTATTTTATGCAAAAACTCCTTATTGCCTATTTCCCCTACCATAGGGCCTATGGTAGGGGAAATAGGCAATAAGGAGTTTTTGCATAAAATAAACATGGAATGGGAATTGAATGGGGCTATGGGGTGTTGTGCTAATTCGCTTATTTCCATCGAAATAAGTAGTAAAGTGTGCCGCTTGGGATATTATTTACATTATGAAAAGAGGATATATACAAAAATAATAATAATTTTGAGCAAAAGAAATAAGCGAATTAGCACAACACCCCATAGCCCCATTCAATGCAATTCATTTAGGGCTCATGGTAGGGGAAATAAGGCCAATAAGGAGCTTTTGCACAAAATAACACCTGGACCTCTTTGGTGTGTACTTAACAACTACAAAGAAAGGTAAGAAAGCCTTTTAGTATGGAATTCTCCTTTAAGGGCATTTTCTGTCTAATACCTAGATTATCATACCAGCAAATAGCAGCAAAGTATATGACAGATTCAATGAAGGCTCTATATCATTGATTTGTTTACCTGAAACCTGGCTAACTTCCTTAAACAGAAAAGGCACTGCTGGCCTTTCTTGCAAACAATTTCAGTATTGGAATCGAATTTCAGACGATTGTCGATTATGGTCCCAAGATATCTATAAGTGGTTACCAACTCCACTGACTGGCCATCTATAACACTACTCTGAGGAACTAGTGGTGTGACAAATACTTACTGAACAGTGCATCCCTCTTCGCCTCATCCAGTTTGTTCTTCCCCTCTGGGATGACACCATGCTTTCCGCATATGACGGCATTGCGGCACTCCTCATGGGTGAAGAACACCTCGAACAACGCGTGGAATAGCCTCTTGCAGTCCTTCCTGGCACGCTGGTGTATGGCTGCCAGCTGCACAGAGGAAATCAACTGTCCACAGCCTGTGAATAGAGAGCGAGCAATTAACCAACTGCATTTTAAGACATCAGTTTTGCACTTGTAAGGCTCAGCTACATTGACCCCTTTCTGTGCTCAGTGCACCATGAAAACAGACAACTGTGACCTTCTGAAAACTTCACTATCTAGTTGCAGCTCACAACACGGATCACTCGCTACCAAGAACGTCAGGTTCAGTGTGAAATGTATGGCAAACGTAAACATCCATACCTGGATATAGCTCCTGCTGCCCGAGACTGGACACTCCAGACTCTAGGTCACCAGGGTGATAAAGCCCTTCAGTGTGTCTAGTTGCTCAGAGCCTAGAAAAAAGACAAACAAATCTGAGTCTACTGAGTGTATTTGTAAAACAATAAGATTGAGTACTGTTCTATATAGCTCTACAGTCTATTCTGATAGCAGTCATTGATGAGTATTTGTTCAGTAGCAGGGGTCGATCTCCCCTGCTCTTCAGTAAACAGAAAATGTAGGGATATTTTGGGATACCAAAGTTTTCCAGTCATGTCAGAGAACTCACAAAAGAGGTACAGGATAAAGTAAAGTTTCAAGTGAGACAAAGACATTAGCAGACAACTGAAAACTGCAACATTACAGGCAAAAAAACTTACTGATACTGGAGAGCACAGTGGTTATCCTCCTCAACTGGAGCTGGAGCTTCTCCACCTCAAACCGACAAGAGTCGCAAGGCTGCCACCCTTGACCCTCTGGTATGCTCTGGTCCGATGGATTTGGTTGACCTGGAAAGATTGAAAGCACGTCAAAAACTGTAAAGAAAAGTTTTTAAAAAAAAAGTAGAATGCAAAACTCATCTATGAATCCTGAATTTGAAGGACAACAGTGCCAAGTCTACTGACACTTAGCTGAGGAACCACACCTTCTACTGGAGTATCACTGGACGGAGATGGAGGTTGCAGTACACTGGGTGTTTCTTGGTTCCACTGATCCAAGTCCATATATGTAGCTGCATACGGCTGTGCAGAAAAGAGAAAAGGCCCTTAATTGTACTTGGTCAAAAATCATCAAAACTATAGGCTACTATACAAGCTCATAGCGCAGCACCGAGTGCTGTGCTCCGAGCTCCATACAAAACACATATGGAAAAGGTGCACTCACAGCTGTTCTACAAGAGAGCACATCTTTCGAGTTACACATGATGGTTCTACTTCAAGCAGAAAGTTACCTTTGAATGAATTCCAGTGTGTAACAGGCGTGCTCCTCCTGGTACACCAAAGTTGTAATAACTGGAAAACTGCCATTCCAGCCAGGAAGTTGATCTGTGGAGCCACAACGACCGACCTCAATGCTCAGCATCCATTGTGTAGCTGTGAGAACTTCACCTAAAGATAATTTGACATATATGGTTTGCATGTTAACAGTGTTTGTCTGTTGCTTTCCACATAACAATAGACTGTTAAACTAAAACATGACCTCCATATAGTCTCCGTATTTGCAATGCTTTAAAACAGATTAGAAAAAAACAGTAAAAAGTGTGCAGACTAAACTCAGTGTTAATTTAACTGTCTTAAGCCGGGGTCTTCAACAGTGGGTCCGGGACCCCTAGGGGGTCCTCAGAATTACTACAGGGGGTC
The DNA here is from genome assembly GCF_963454915.1 of Gymnoscopelus microlampas. Lineage (NCBI taxonomy): Eukaryota > Metazoa > Chordata > Actinopteri > Myctophiformes > Myctophidae > Gymnoscopelus > Gymnoscopelus microlampas. Next base: position 43,603,505 of record NC_139958.1, read on the forward strand.
CGCCAAATCTTTGTGTGATATGATTATATGTTAATTTAACTGTCTTAAGCAGGGGTCTTCAACAGGGGGTCCGGGACCCCTAGGGGGTCCTCAGAATTACTACAGGGGGTCCGCCAAATCTTTGTGTGATATGATTATTTATTTTACCTTAACCAATTGAACCTTAGCATCCCTTTTGTGAGGAGAACTTTAGCCAAAAATAGCAGATCTACAAGCTCACAACGCCTCACGCTGCAAGGCGTTGTGAGCTTGTAGATCAGCTATTTTTTTTTTTTGAAAATTCAGGCTGAGTGTCAGGCTAGGTTTGTAGCCTACATGAATGACATATTATGATACCAATCATATCGCCATGAATGGAATACGTTTGTATACCCATTTATTCAACCCATACCGAGCAGTGCGTGTTCGAGTTACACTAAATAAAGCAGTCATGAGACTCGCGGAATGCAGTGATACCGTTCCGCGACTGCCGCCACGTTAATATTGGAGTGTCGGGTTTATATCCTTAACCCAGCGAGGTTGTAGCCTACATAACTCTCTATGACATAACACAAGCTACTGTAAGTTTGTAGACCTCACTGTCCATGCATGGGCATAACACGGTCTGTCCCCCTTTCGTCCATACATGGGCGTAAAAGTCTGTCCCCCTTTCGTCCATACATGGGCATAAAAGGGAATTTATTCTGGGTCTGGCAGAACCAGGTCTCCTGGTCTTGTTGTATTTGTATTTCATAGTAAGTCCCAGAAATAATGAATTCATTCCTTATTGGTGTCAAATGAGATATCCTGAAGGCTTTAACAAATTGTTAATAATAACTGAAATTAAATCACTGATACTGGACATTTTGTCTTGTGGAAAAAGGAGAAATGTCCAATTACATTGGACTTTTTTAGATTTTAACATAAATGGTAAATCGTGCATTTATATAGCGCCTTTATCCAAGGCACTTTACATAGATTGTGCATCAATTCACCCATTCACACACCGATGGCGGCGGAAACCATGCAATGCACCAACCAGCACATCAGGAGCAATATACTGTAGAGGTTCAGTGAAACCGGGTTTGAACTGGCAACCTTGTGGTTACCATCCAGCCACAGTGAGCCACTCTACCCCTGAGCCACTGCCACCCATAAATATGAATAAATATGCTTATAATGACTTAACTATATTATATAATTGATATGTGCTAATTGGATCACCAAAATGATTTGTCTATGATGAATAATAAATTAAGGAGTCTTTTGAGTCATTTCTAGTGGTCAGACTTTGGTAGACTTTTGATATGTTATGAATAATTAAGGTCTGGTGCCTATCTGAGTCTTATGGGATTTGATCGATCTCAGTATTAAAGAGCTCTAAATGAGATTATGTTGAGCTCTCACTCTGAGCTATATTTGAGAAGCAACAATTCTGCTATACTGAGCAACATTTAAGCCATTTTTGATATCTCCTGTATAGCTCAACAGAGCTCCATCTGAGACATACTGAGTCTATTTCTCAGGAGAAAACAATGAGAAACATACATTTGAGATGCAACAATGCTGCTACATTGAGCAACATTTAAGCCATTTTTGAGATATCCTGTATGGCTCATCAGAGGTTCCATCTGAGACATACTGAGTCTATTTCTCAGGAGAAAACGATGAGAAACAGGAGCCATAAGCTGATATCTCCTTTTTGCCTCACATTTATCTCATTTATGGCTTAAGAAACAAATGAGCCAGAGATGAGAGCTCAAACTTGGATTATGCTTTCCTCTGGGTAGAGTCTATTATATTTTCTTTGTTATAAAAAAGTTAGAAGAACGTTAAGGTGAGGTTATTTGACCCCTGCATCTTCCTAGGCATGCTTGTAGAAATGCATGGCAGTGGTGGAAAGTAACAATTAAGTGCAATTTTGAGGTATTTTTTACTTTACTGGAGTAGTACTTCCAATTGTCAATACTTTTACTTCTATTCCACTATAGATCTCAAAAGCAAATATTGTACTTTTACTGCACAATGATTATTTGAAAACTTTTGCTACTTTGTAGATTTTAATTATTATTACAAAAGCACTTCAGGGCAATTTGAAAATTTGCCAAAGTATATAAAAAAAAAGACGCGTTGTGAGCTTGAAGATCTGCTATTTTCAATGCATTTTTATACATTTGGAAACTTGGGACATTCTGCAAAATGAGTACTTTCACTTAAGTATATTTTAATATGAATATTTTTCTACTTTTACTCAAGTACATTTTGATTTGTAACAGAGTATTTCTACGTACAAGGACGCTTCAAGCAGCCAATAAACAGCTGGACGCTCGGGGCGTCTGCACGAACACAACTCTATGTCTATCCAACCCAGCAAGACAAGCAGGATTTCCACAGAAGCATACACTTACCGTAATCGACCTACAATGAGCGCATGAACGCCCCCAAGCTATAAATTAAACTTGATGTTCAGAGATGGAACAAGATAGAGAGAGAGGACATTTATTGGCCAATAAATATGTTCCCTTGTTATTGTCTCCGCCAGGCCGTAGGCATGGGTAGACTGTGTTTTGCGGCGTGATCCAAAAACCTATACCGCTTGTGCAAGGACGCGCTGTGATTGGCCAATACGCTTGTGCAAGGACGCGCTGTGATTGGCCAGTAGCCACTTTGAGTGGCAGTTGAGGCAAACGCTCTCGCCAAAATATGATTTAACGATTCTGTCCCTATGGGTACGTAACTTGGACGGCGCTGAGTCGGCCCAAGCGAACTTCGCAACGTTCGGCACGGCAACTCGCTCGCTTTAGCTCGCTCGGTGGTGCCTCACGTGGCTCGAGTTCGCTTGAGACGGCGCGCCTCCGTCGCGGTCCAGAACTATACGGGCTCAAAAAATAGCCCGCAGTTGTTGCAGGCAGAGGCACTTCCGCGTTGGTCACAGAAGGGGCGTGGTTATAGCACAAGTTGTATAGGCTTTAGTATGTTGCTGTTTTGCACCCCGTTTGTTCGTCCCGTACGTCCGTCCCGTCCATCCGTCCGTGTGTGTGTCCGTGTGTGTGTCCTTCTTTGAGCAGCTAATCTCCGGCACCATTGGCTTGATCGCAGCGAAACTGTGCGCACAGCGCACACAACCCCTGGATACCAGAGCAGAACCTCTGCCCCACATTTTTCACATGGGCCTGTTATAGCACCACCAGGACGCCTTTTTTTTGCAAAACATATTTTTTTAATAGTACTCGTACAGATTTTTTGATTTGATTTGATTTGATTTGATTTGATTTGATTTGATTTGATTTGATTTGATTTGATTTGATTTGATTTGATTTGATTTGATTTGGATGGGTCCAGTCCACATTAACCCATTAAGACTTGTGGGCCGATTCCACAAATGGCTTCTAAATCAGTGGTTCTCACAATTTCAAGATTTTTCAAAAATGTTAAAAAATAGCAGATGTGCAGGCTCGCGTGAGTGGCACGAAGTGACACTCTGTGAGCTTGTATATCTGCTATTTTGGAATAGCCAATGCAAACATCTAAAATGACACAGATGCTTTCCATAAAAGGTTTACTCAAAAACAATGTTTTGAGTAAATGTATAGTTACTTTCTACCACAGCCTACAATGATAGGAGATTTTGGGCAAATGCAGTTTTCTCTTGTCCTCCAAACTCTCAAGGCCTGATTATTGCAATGCCTCATACCAGTGGTTCTCAAACTGTTTCATGTCAAGGACCCCCAGATTGACTTATTTGGCCGCGGATTCCCATCTGAAAATGTTTTCTACCAGGGACCCCCAGAAGAAAAACAAAAATATTTGTTTTAGCTTCTGCTATTTGTTTTTTGGATTCTCTCAGTGGACAGCTATAATCTTGATCAGTTTAAGAATGAGGAAGAAGTTCAAATGGAATGCTCCCTCTCACTTCTAAAAATAGAATTTTGGTTTTGCGTTGATGCTCTCTCTGACTGCACCCCGGCCTGGTATGGAAACTGTACTGACACAGTGACGAATGGAAGTAGGTACAAATGAGAATTTGTACCTATTGTTTTTAGCTGCAGGGGTCCGGTCTTTAACCTTTGGCCGGAAGGCAATAATTCATATTCAGGATTTAGGGGGTGAGAGCTGTCCGCTCTAATAGATGATGCTTTCTTAAGCACCTGCTGGTCGTATATATGACTCAGACAGCTGAATTGTACCCCCACAATCTTGCTAGCCCCCCTCACAACCCCATTAAGGGCCAACCCTGTTAAGGGCATTTTTCTGTCTAACGCCAATGTTTCCATACCAACAAATGGCAGGTGTTGATCAAGACATAGGTCAGAAAATATGATGTTCGTTGGCCGCTTGTGGGTGCTGACCCCACTGGTTGACGGTGGTCTAGAGAGGTGGTTCCCAAACGGTGGTTCCCAAACGGTGGTTCCCACAGCAGTGTGGCACAAAGTGACGTGCAGCGATCTTGTATATCTGCTATTTTTGAATAGTGAACATCCAAAAAATGTAGAAAGTGGTTAACATGATTGTGACGCATGTATCCTACTATCCTACTATAATTCTAGTAACCTCTGTGCGTTTGTAGTAGTGGTGGTGGTGAAGACACCCGGTTCTCCTCACTGGCTGGACCAATTGCCCTGATTTTGCACACAGCCATTGACCATTACCATCTGAACGCAACTGTGAAGCCCCTTTTTCAATTTCATCAAATCTCAGCTTCTTATTAGCCTTTTTGTGTCAAACACTGTCGCCATGGTTACGGGGCTGCCCAGCTATGGGACGAACTGCCTCCCGGGTTGCCAGATCATGTGCGCATATCCCCCCACGGCTGCGTCGACCGGGTATGGTCTAGTTAATATAAGTTAACACACTTGGCTGGGGATTCTGTCTCCAGTCCTGTGATCTCCTCTCCTCTCCTCTCCTCTCCTCTCCTCTCCTCTCCTCTCCTCTCCTCTCCTCCTCTCCCCTATCAGGGAATCAGTCAAGCTGAGAGTCTGATCACTGATCAAGGTGGGGAAAGAAAGAAGCCTAAGTATTAGTCAGAGAACTGATCAATAGTCTGTGGCAAGTTTGGAGGCAAGTGGAGTGCTCGTGTGCTGACCAACCCCGGACGTACTTTGGAGGTCTTGTCAATTAGAGTAGTAGGGTAATAATAATAACTAGAGGTTTTGGCCGCTTTGCGGCCCTCACATCTATTAAAAAATCTATTAAAATCTATTTAAAAAATCTAATTAAAAAATAAATAATAATGAAAAATAATTAAAAGAGTTCTGTGTAAACAATATTGTCAGTTGTTCCATCATCATTACCCTCAATGTTAACTTTGACAGCGCTGGCTCTCTTTCCCCTTGGGAAGGCTGTGTGTTGGCCATGAGCGAACACAGGCTGAGGTAAGTAGATGCCAACTCTGTCATTCTCTTGGCCTTGACCTTTGTTGATGGTAACGGAGAAAGCTAACCTGACACAACCTGACAGGTTGTGTCAGTGTGTGTGTGTGTGTGTGTGTGTGTGTGTGTGTGTGTGTGTGTGTGTGTGTGTGTGTGTGTGTGTGTGTGTGTGTGTGTGTGTGTGTGTGTGTGTGCGTGCGTGCGCGTGCGCGTGCGTGTGTGTGTGTGGGTGTTCTTACCTCCTGTTCCCAGGGTTTTCTTGTGGTTTTACTGTTTAACTCCAGTTCCTTGAGTGATTCATCTGGCTTATAGTTTTCATAATCCTCGTAATTACCAGTAACCTATCCCTGTTGATTGGTTATGTTCACCTGTGTCCAGTTACCTAGTACCTAGTGTGTGTGTGTGTGTGTGTGTGTGTGTGTGTGTGTGTGTGTGTGTGTGTGTGTGTGTGTGTGTGTGTGTGTGTGTGTGTGTGTGTGTGTGTGTGTGTGTGTGTGTGTGTGTGTGTGTGTGTGTGTGTGTGTGTGTTTGTGTGGGTGTGGGTGTTTACCTCCTGTTCCCGGGGTTTTCTTGCCTGTTTGGGTTCTGTTTAACTCCAGTTCCTTGAGTAATTCATCTGGCTTAGTTTTCATAGTCCTCGTAATTACAAGTAATTTAGTTTAGCATTTCCTAGTTTCTGTTGTGTTTGTTATTAAACTTTGTTTTTCTCTTTCCTTTATTCAAAGAGTTCTACATAAACCCATCCTGTTATTAAACACTTTTCTTTCTTTCTTTTTCCTATATTTATTCAGGAAAGCCCATTGAGAGAGAGCTGTCCTTTTCAAGGACGTCCTACATTAAAACGTCACAGGCGCAGATATATATATATATAGGGTGAAATGCCTTATACTCTATTAATTCCTCCTCTCCTCTCCTCTCCTCTCCTCTCCTCTCCTCTCCTCTCCTCTCCTCTCCTCTCCTTTATTCCCTCTTCTCTCATCTAGAATAATAATAACTAGCAAGTGGGACCCCCCCACTTGCACAGATCCGTGATTTCATACCCCCCACTTTTTGTCTGGCTGTTTTTCTTTTTTTTCCCCGTACCATAACTTAAAGCTGCTGATTTCCCAATAGCGTGAAATAGGCTACATGGCTACTTCTATTTCCAGTAGTATTTCAAAATAAAATGTGTGTTGAATTATAACATTACAAGTATAGATTAAAATAACTCTTATTGAAATGTGCATTTTTTTTAAATGGAAACAGCTTTCTGGGGGCTCCTTGACTAACGTGCGTCACAGCGTCAAGCCTTTACGTTGACGTTCTCAAAAAGTAAACAACACCGGACGGACGTGGGACATATTATGGAATATAAAGACTTTGGGGTAAAAGTTCATATTTACCACCATGCTCTCTGAAAGCAAGACAATGTTGGCATATGGAACAAAAGTGTGTTCTCTTTCGTCATCTTTGTAGAAGGTGAGTAACTTAAGTAATTAATCTAATGCTGACAGAGGTGGAAAGTAACTAAGTACATGTACTCAAGTACCTGCTGTACTTGAGTATAATTTTAAGGTATTTTTTTACTCGACTGGAGTATTCCAATTTGCAGTACTTTTACTTCTATTCCAATACATCTCAGAGGCAAATATTATACTTTTACTCCACTACAATTATTTGAAAACTTTAGTAACTACTAGTTGCTTTGTAGATTTTAATTATTATGACAAAAATATTTTAATACATTTGATTTTAGCCATGTACCCCCATCTGAAAATGTTTTGTGCCAGGGACCCCCAGAAGAGAACATTTGTCTTAAAAATTAAAAAGTATAAAAACAATGTTCAAATACTGCACAAAAATAACAGATGTACAAGCTTGCATCACGGGTGAACTGGTTTTAGAGTATTAGGTATTGTACAATATGGTCAAATTGGACAATATATATAGCTCTGTTTTCATCATGTGTATCATGGGTGCAGCCATGGGTGCACCTACATAGAAAGCTGGCCCACCCAATCGATTTAGCAAAATAATAATATATATATTTTAATTAATTTTAAATGTTTTGATGATAAATTGGTAAAATCAGGCAAAAATAATAATTAAATAACATAACCCTAACCTAACCCAAACCCTAACCCTAAAACCGAAATAAAGTTGCCAAAAACAGAAAAACGTTATCAAAATCCACCCAAAAAAACGCGAAATTAGTCCATGAGTCCAGGACTTATTATTGTATCCAAACCCACTGTAATTTGGTATTGTACAGTATGGTCAAATTGGACAATATAGCTCTGTTTTCATCATGTGTATCATGGGTGCAGCCATGGGGTGGGCCTTAACTCATGAGTCCACCAAAAGTCCATCCCCCCCACCTTCTGAGAGCCTGTGACGCCCCTGAAGAGATGTAGATGTACAATAGCTCTGCACACACATCATGCGAGTCTGGCATAAACGTCAAGCGAACAAGTTTGTGGCCAAACTTGCCACAGACAATTGATCAGAGCTCTGGCTAATACTTAGGCTTGACAAAAAGAAAAGGAAGGAACCAGCAACATATTTCCGCTAAGCTCGCATTCTCACGAGTAGCCTACCAACAAAATGTGATCACAATTGATTTTTAAAAGCCTCTGCTATTTGTTTCTTGATTCTCTCAATGGACGTCAGCTATAATCTTGATTTGTTTAAGAATGAGGAAGAAGATCAAAGGTGTGTGTGTGTGTGTGTGTGTGTGTGTGTGTGTGTGTGTGTGTGTGTGTGTGTGTGTGTGTGTGTGTGTGTGTGTGTGTGTGTGTGTGTGTGTGTGTGTGTGTGTGTGTGTGTGTGTGTGGACACAAAAGAGAAGGTCAGGTGAAGCAGTGGAGTGGAGAGAAAGACTGTCAGGGCCGTCTGTCTGTCTCTCTGTCTGTCTGTCTGTCTGTCTGTCTGTCTGTCTGTCTGTCTGCGTGTGTGTGTGTGTGTGCGTGCGTGCGTGCGTGCGTGCGTGCGTGCGTGCGTGCGTGCGTGCGTGCGTGTGTGTGTGTGTATGTATGTGTGTGTGTGTGTGTGTGTGTGTGTGTGTGTGTGTGTGTGTGTGTGTGTGTGTGTTTACCTCCTGTTCCCAGGGTTTAGTTCTCACAAAGATTTCCCTTGTGTACCTAGTGTTCCCAGTAATTTAGTTAGTATTTCCTAGTTCCTGTTGTGTTTCTTATCAAACTTTTTTTTTTTCTTTATTCAAAGAGTACAGAGTTATACAATGTCCCACTGAGCATTTTTCGGGCTATTAGACCTAAGGGCTAGGCTAAAACGGGTTTATAATTGGTCTAACAGTGAAAGTTTTTTAGCGGTCTAGGCTTAGTCTAGACGTTGATTAGATGTTTAAGCGTCTATTTATAGACGGTCTATTTATAGACCGTCTATGAAATGACGTCTATAATATAGACGTCTATATAGGCTACAGACGCTTAAAAAACAGCTAATCAACGTCTAGGCTAAGCCTAGACCGCTAAAAAACGTTCACTGTTAGACCAATTATAACCCGGTTTTAGACGGAGGTCTAATAGCCGACTATGGCTCAGTGGGGTAATGCAAAGTTTCTGACAGTTTTTTTTTTTTTTAAAGGTTCTTTCCCACATCACAGTCAAAGACAGGACGAACACATCTCCTCCCATTTGGCTAGGCGGAATGACCAAAAGCAATCAGTTTGACCACTATTAACCCATTCAATCCGGGAACGCATACTGTGTCATTTCAGATTTCTTTGGGCTATTCAAAAATAGCAGATATACAAGCTCATAGCGTGGTACCGAGTGCCGCGCTATGAGCTTGTAGATCTGCTATTTTTTTACATTTGTACAAATCTTTGAATATATATATTTTTTTTAAAGCGAACATTTTAAACTAAAATCTTTGCCTGTGGGGGTCCCTGGAACATCATATTTTGAGATGGGGGTCCGCGGCCAAATACATATCATTATGCGTGGTCCTTGACATGAAAAAAGTTTGATAACCACTGATATTATAGCAGGATTGCAACGTTAGGATTTAGAAGACATTTGTAGTATCCCCCAGAAGCAAAGATTTGAGTTAAAAATGTTTGGTGGGCAACTTTGATGATGGAGAGGGCCACTATATTTCCACACTCACTCCAGAGGGCCACATTTGCATATCGTCGCTGTCCGGCAGAAACCAGCTAACTCCATTTTGATGCTTTTGCATTTTTTCCATAAATCTGATTTTTCGCCATTCTATGTCACACAAAAGTAGCAAAAATAGTAGATCTACAAGCGATGTGAGCTTGTAGATCTGCTATTTTTGCTATTTTTGAATTGGAATCCAGATTTTTTTTTTGCTATTTCTGAATTGGAATCCTGAAAAGTAACATTTGTATTTCATTTCAAATGCATTTAGTTATACTTATGTTAACTGTATGAACTTAAATACAAATACAGTGGCCATAAAAAAAGAGACAATAGAATATTTTTTAATACTAGTCATTTAGCTACTAATATACTAAAGTAATAAAAGAGGGTCATGTTTTGCATGTTTGGAATTGTAACAGCTGAAATCAATAATATATCAGTATTCTGATATTAAACACTTTTAAACACTTTTCTTTCTTTCTTTCTTTTTCCCTTATTTATTCAGGGAAGCCCATTGAGAGCAAGCTCTCTTTTTCAAGGACGCCCTGATCACAGCCTTATACGACACAATACATAATGAAAAACAATTAGAATGTGACAGGTGCAGATACATATAGGGTGACATGAAACAGGTGCAGTCACTAGTGTGTCCTCAAGAAGCACCCTAAATGTCTCCATGGAGACCAATCCAACCAGTTTCAGAGAGTCCTGGAGTTTGTTTTGAAAGTGTGGAGCATAATAAATTAAAGCAGGCTTGACTTGTTCACTGTTCACACCTGGACTGATATATCTACTAATGTGTGTCTGTGAACGTGTTGAATGTCCAGTAACATTTGGTTTTAAAAGGGAGGATCGATAGGATAGATAAGGGAAGCTTGCCACACAAAGCCTTATAAATAAATAAAATACAAGGTTGCTCTCTACGAACTGCGAGAGATGACCAACCCACCTTTTCACATAAAATGATGGGTGTGAAAACCATCGCCAGGCAGTTATGAGTCGCAAAGCACTGTGGTAGACTGCTTCAAGAGGCTTCAGCGTGGAGAGTGAAGCATGCATGTACAGCACATCACCGTAATCAAAAACAGACATTATTACAGATTGAACAATAGTCTTTCTACTAACAAGAGGAAAACTAGACTTGTTTTCTGTAGAGGAAACCAATCTGTCCTATTGGCATCTAGCCAAATGACCATACATTTATAAGACGTCACCAGCTCAATGTCTCAACCTTTTAGAATATGAATACCTGTAGAGGGATTTGTGTTTGGAGATCTAGTAAATAGCATGCATTTTGTTTTTGTCAGAGTTCAAGAGCCAATTGAAACGTATTGAAGGCAGTCTGCAAATTTGCAGTAGCCACTTCAAGAGTTGGGCCAATACTGTATACACATTTGTCATCCTCATAATAATGGCCATCACAGTGCAGGGAGGGGAGTGCAATATCCTATTATCAGTGGTAGGAAAAGTACTCACATTTCATACATGAGTTGGAATGTATAGCCTCCAACCTAATTCCGGTCTCCTAAAAAGGCGTCCGCCTATGTCACGTGCCAGGTCATGGTATTTCTCTCACTTTGTGACAGTGTGATGGAAACGAGGATGAAACTGACACCAATAAATACATCACTAAATAAATAAATCACAGTTTGACAGAACCAACTGTGAAGGCATGAGGAAGAAAACAGTATCTCTTAATTTGTTTCCCTTCACTGAACATCAAGTTGCACATCTGGTTTGGGCGTGGGAAGTAAACTAAGTACATTTATTCAAGTACTACACTTAAAGGGATATTTCACTTTCAAAGCTAAATTGGGTCATTTTATCGTCTACTCAGGCTTTTGGGAGCACCCCGGACAGTTTTTAAGTTGCTTGATTCGGTATTAAGATATTTGATATTCATTTTATCAGACACGCCCCCTTCCTATACAAACCCATTGTAACTTCAAACTCCATTTTAACCATGTTAGATTCCTCTAAACCACCCGTCCTTGGTTCTGGTGACTGATATTGTCCTTCTAATACGTGAGGAGACCGTGTTTTTTCAATTCATTTTTTCATGTATTTTTTATATTCTTCTGGGAAAAAATACATTAAAAATGTGTAATTAAATAAATGAAAAAATGTATTGAAAAAACATGGCTCCCTCACGTATTAGGAGGGCAGGATGAGTCACGAGAACCAAGGACGGGTGTTTTTTATGAATCTAACATGTTAAAAATGGAGTTATAATGTGTTTGTATAGGAAGGGGGCGTGTCTGATAAAATCAAATCAAATGTCTAAATATTGAATTAAGCAACTTAAAAACTGTCTGGGGGGGCTTACAAAAGCTTGAGAATAAGATAAAATGACCCGACATTTTTTGGAAAGTGAAATATCCCTTTAAGTACAATTTTGAGGTACTTTTACCTTACTGGAGTATTTCCAAATGTTTATACTTTTACTTTTACTCCACTACTCATTACTACCACTACTCAGAGTCAAATATTGTACTTTTTACTCCACTACAATTATTTGAAAACGTAAGTGTAATGCTGTGATCAACTAGTCACCACCCAGGGCAAAGGAAGGACACAACACAGGGCCGCTGTTTTATTCCACAGTAATATACAGTAAGTAGTTTTATTCCAGGGAATAATGCATCAAAATAAACGGTCAGCCACAGGAGCAGAGACAAAGTAACTAGTCACCTTATCATAAGTCCAATAACATGGAAGTGAAACAGTCACAGAGTGACATTGAACCTGCAACACATTGCAGTAAAATCATGAGAATGTGGACGTGTGTGCGTGTGTGGCTCTGCAACCAAGAGCAAAAATATATTAGTTCTCTTATGTGCTGCAGGTGCGCCTGTGAGGTGGCAGAGTCAGGCCTGTCACCCCACCCACAGACGGCACCTAGATCACGCCCGCATAACATTTAGTTACTAGTTACTTTGTAGATTTGGATTATTATTACAAAACACACATTAACCACTTCAGCTCTATTTAAACTTTGGCTATTTGAAATGAGCCAAAATAGTGTTGCGATGCGACGAATATGCACAGCAGCCATATTGTGAAGACATTCACAGGTGTTACCAATGATACTAATGAAGGCTCTGTTCCATTCTGTGCTGATATTGTGCATGTTGGCTCACTGGAAACACACCAAGTGGCTCTAAAATTTGGGTCCAGGGACCCTCATGGTTCCTTAAGGGGTTTCCAAATGGCCACTTATGAGTGTGTACACTCTCAGAGTTATGGGGGTCGTGGAAATTGAAAAATCTGAGAACCACTGTGCTACACTAAATGGAACAGAGCCTTCATTAGTATCATTGGTAACACCTGTGAATGTCTTCACAATATGGCTGCTGTGCATAGAGCCTATTGTGAGCTTGTATATCTGCTATTTTCAAAATATGTGTATACATTTTATACACATGTGAAATGGGAAATTCTGCATAATGTTTACTTTATTTTTGGTACTTTAAGTATATTTTGTACGGTATGTACAGACGTGCTGTACAACTCGCACGTGCACACGGACAAGCAACAAGAAAAGAAATAACAACTTCAAGCAATGCATAACCTTTGTGTCGAGTACGTTGAAGATCAAGGTCAAAGTCAGAATTAGCCTGCAAGAATTGGTCAAAATGGGAAATAAAGGAGAGAGACATGAAAGAAGTCATGATGGCAGGTCCTTGAGGGGGTTCCAGGGGGTCCCCAGCTAAATGATAGATATTTAGGAACCAAATGGACCCTTATCATAAGGGTCTTATGTGTCTGTAACTCAGAGGGTGTACAAATGGGACCAAATTGACCAGTTAAATTAACATTGATTTTACAATATAAATTGGGGTCCCAGAGACAGAAATGTCATTAAATGGGGGTCCGTAGCCTACTGCATGTCAAACTGGGGGTCCTTGAAATTAAAATGGTTGAGAATCACTGCCAGAGATGTAAAAAATAGTCTTCTCTTATGGGAGTCCCTGGTATATCTTTTCAAATGGGGGTCCGCAGGCTAATAAGTGTCAATTTGGGGGTCCTTGACATGAAAAGGGTTGAAATCCACTGCAATAGAGTACTGAAGTCCTGACGTCACTCGTTCATCGCCTGGGTCACGGAGGTCATTTCTCTATCGAGAATAACATTGGGTCATCTTAGAATCGTCTCATATAAGAATTGTGGTCCCAAAATAAACAAATTGTCCCGGCGCTATTGTCAGGGAGGTGCCTCTGTATCGTTTTCGATAGTCAGTCGGGCGAAAATGTTATTAATGCGGCGGTAACGTTAGCGTTTTCTCGCCGTCAGTTGACCATATAAGTCAAACTGCCATTCGTTTATATTCGCTTATATGACGCGATATTGAACACGTCTATGGGAATTCAGAATGGGGGGAAAAATACGTGACCAACAGCCATATTGGAAAGAAGTGGGCCTCTTCCTTAATTCCTTCAAAGGTCTTACCAATTATACTATTTAAGGTTCCGTTCCATTTAATGTAGCACAGTGGTAAAAACGTATATATATTTTTTTTATTTCAAGGACCCCCATAACTCTGAGAGTGAACAAATGGAACCAAATGGGCCCTTACGGGTCCATTTGGTTCCATCAGCCTGTGCCATGTTTCCCATTCAACCCGGGGGAACCGCCGACCGCAGCTGTCAATACTGCCCCCAATTCGGCTGCAATGAGTAAACATGGCACAGGCTGACTAAATAAACGATGTAAACGGACTGCTTTTACTTTTTGGATACGATGTGCGGAAAAGGGTAATAATCGGTGACTTTCGCCGGTCGAGCGGTCCACAGAAAAAATGGGGGCGAGCGTGTTTTGGGGCTAGTCTTCCGGTTACCGTCCCACACATATTACATTAATTCACATGCCCCTCACAATGATTTATATGCTGCAGCCGAACAGCCTGTCTAAGCATATTTCCCTATATTGCAAGTAAATAAATAAATGTATAGTATAACATGAATATTGCTTATACCACTATATTAGGATCCGCTAGGGAGCAAGGATGATAACGTGGCGTTTATGATTGTTTTAGTGCGGCTATATCCAATAGAGGTATAAGGCCAACATTGGGCTGCTTATAGTGTAGTTTTTGTTTGTTTAAAAAATCATTGATCAGTTATTAATATTGTCCTTTCGTTTTGTTAGGAGAAGCTCTCTGCTGCCTCTGATGTTTTTGTCCTTATTATTTTTGGTTGATTATTTGGTTATTTTGTTTGCGTGCAAACCAACTTGTCGTTAATAGTGTGTGGCGGAAGAGGCCTTGGTATAGTATAGGCATTGGCATCAAAACATACTTAAAGTACCAAAAGTAAAAGTACTCATTACGCAGAATTTACCATTTCACAAGTTTTCAAAACGCATACAAATCTTCTGAAAATAGCAGATCTACAAGCTCACAACGCGTTGTGAGCTTGTAGATCTGCCATTTTCAAAAAGACTATAGGGCTGAAGTGGTTAATATGTTTTGTAATAATAATCAAAATGTACAAAGTAACTAGTAACTAAAGTTTTCAAATAATTGTAATGGAGTAAAAGTACAATATTTGCCTCTGAGATGTATTGGAGTAAAAGTCAAAGTATTGAAAATTTCAAATACAGTAAAGTAAAACATCTTCAGAATTGTACTTAAGTACAGTACTAGAGTACATATACTTAGTTACTTTTCACAGGGTGGGCCTTTTAGTAGTAGTCCTAACGGGTGATTGGGTTCATTGGCGTTCAGTAGTGCATGTTAATTGTTTACCGTAACGGCATGCTTATCTCCTTTAGGAATGAACAAGACCGGTTTTGAGTGCGTTTAACCGGTATGTATGGGCCTTTACAGTAAGTGCGTGCGTGCGTGCGTGTGTTTGTGTGCGCGTGCGTTCCTGGTGGCGGTGAAACCTTTGATCTTGATTGATTGATGTACTTTATTTAGTAAGACATGAGAACAACAGTACATGGAAGTACAAATTCACAATACAAGGTCAACTAAACTGGAAGACTCATAAAAGCACTGAGCTTGTTTCAAATGAGTTCCCCACGCACACAAATCATGATGACATATAAGTGTCAGGGTGCGAGTTCAGAGGACCCAAATGCAGTACGACACGAGACAGGAATCCAAGTTCAGGAGGTTTATTAACAAACTCAAACTTCCCATAAAATGGGGATGTCAAAACAAAGACTCAAATATACAGATGGCTTAGTTTCAGCCTACTACACACTAACACTAAATGGCTCAAATACAGAAAGGCTTGTAGCCAACACACAACAACTCACTTGACAATAAACGACGACCTGACAAGGCACTGAACAAACAGGGGAATATATATAGACACATGGTTAACTGGACACAGGTGAACACAAGCTACAATCAACACAGGGATTGGCTGGGGCACAACAGGACACAGGCGGAGAACAATCACAAATACAAACTGTTGAGACAAGACAGGAAGCGATAACAAGGCAGACAGGAAACAAGACTACAAAATAAGGTACACAACATCAGGGCAGAAGGCAACAGTAACCACCAATACAAATAAGGCGAGAAGTATTCAGAAACATACAGTAAACAGAATACAGAACATGCAGTATGCACTTTAGGCCTAACCGGCCTAAAGTGTCCACGACCATATAAGGCATTCAAGGTCTAAACAATAAAGTCGGCCTACCCGGCCTAAAGTGTCCATGACCATATAAGGGCATTCAAGGTCTAAATAATAAAGTCAAAGTCCACGGCCCGAGGAGCGGACCGTGACAGTACCCCCCCTCCAAGGGACGGATTCCAGACGTCCCACATGACTACCAAAACAGGGTGGGTGGTGGGGGCCAGGAGGAGGGAGCCAGAGTCAGGGAAAATTGGGGCAGCAAAAGGGCAAAGAACAGAAACAGAACTGACTGGGGCAGGGCAAAAATACTGGGCCAGCAGAACTGTACAGGGCAGGACTGGACTGGGTTAAGGGCAGGGCAACACAAAAACGGGCAGAAAGGGGGACAAGTAGGAAAAGACAGAGCAAAAAACAGACATTCAAAAGGACAAATACAAAGACAAGCACATTCAAACCAGGCAAAGAGACACAGGCAACAGATATTAAACAGACTAGCCGACGAGCAGACAGCTAGCTGTAATGCTGAAAACCGGACAGAGAACGAGAAAACACTGACAGACAGACAGCAGAACACACAATCATACAACCGGAATCACATAGAAAGACAGGAGGGCAGACACGCGGACATACATACAGACAAGCAGACAGGTAAAAGGTGAGACAGACCGAGACACATACAGATCAATTGACAGACAGCCATGCAGGCGGACCAACATGAGGTTAGACACTGCAGGCGGGTAAAAGGGTCGAAAGGGAAACTGGTGGATGGGGGATTAGATAGACGGACGAGCAGAGTAGCAGACATACTAGCAGACACGCATACGGGGAGACAAGCAGATAAACAAATAGGGAGAGCAGCTATCTGGGTGACGGGAGGAAAAACAGAGTTAGGCTGGGGAACTGGGCTACAGACAGGGTTGGGAATGGGCCTAACAACAGGGTTGGGAATGGGTCTAACAACAGGATTGGGGATGGGGCTAACAACAGGGCTAGGAACCAACCTGGGGTCGGGGACAGAGACCGGCCACAGCGGTGCAGAGCGGGGACCGGGCAACAGAAGAGCAGTCCCAGGGTCCGGCGGCTGGAGTGCAGGCCCTGAATCTGGCAACTGGTGAGCCAGTCCAGGGTCCAACCGCAGGACTGCAGGCCCGGGATCCAACCGCTGGAGTGCAGGCCCAAGACCCGCTGACTGGGGTGCGGGCCCTGAGTCCAACGGCTGCAGTGCTGGGTTGGTTTCGGCAGCGACAAACAGTGGCAATACAGAAAGTTCATCAGCAGTGACAGCCGACCAGAGTCCAGACAGACTGTCGGCAGGATCGGCCGTCCCGATTTCAGACAGAACGTCAGCGTGGCTCGTTGATGCAGCGGAGGACAGAACGTCAGCGTGGCTCGCTGATGCAGGGGAGGACAGAACGTCGGCGTGGCTCGCCGGCGCAGGGAAAGGCAGAACGTCGGCGTGGCTCGCCGGTGCAGGGAAAGGCAGAACGTCGGCGTGGCTCGCCGGCGCAGGGAAAGGCAGAACGTCGGCGTGGCTCGCCGGCGCAGGGAAAGGCAAAACGTCGGCGTGGCTCGCCGGCGCAGGGAAAGGCAGAACGTCGGCGTGGCTCGCCGGCGCAGGGAAAGGCAGAACGTCGGCGTGGCTCGCCGGCGCAGGGAAAAACGGGACGCCGCTCAGCACCAGCAGTACCTCGGCGTTGCTGGGCAGCAGCAGTGGAGACTCGCCGCCACCGTTGCTGGGCAGCTGAGGAGGTTCACCGTCGAAGGGTAGAGATGCACGCTGCTCGCCGGGCGGTGGTGCACGCTGGTCGCCGGGCGGTGGTGCACGCTGGTCGCCGGGCGGTGGTGCACACTGGTCGCCGGGCTGCAGTGGAGGCTCACAGTCACCACCTCCGTCGCTGGGCCGCAGTGGAGGCACGTCGCCTCCGTCGCTGGGCCGCGGTGGAGATCGTTGGCGTGAGCGGTGACGATGCCACCCCCTCGCCCGGTTCCCCCTGACGATGGCCAAGCGAGACCCAATCCATGGATTCCGGGCTGATGCAGTCTCACTGTAGTGCGAGTTCAGAGGACCCAAATGCAGTACGACACGAGACAGGAATCCAAGTTCAGGAGGTTTATTAACACATATACTGCCAATCCCGAGATATCTCGGGACATTAAATCCACCCGTTACCTGCGTATCCCGAGATATCTCGGGATCGTCTTTTAATGTGGTTTTGATAACGAAAACATTTTTTTTTGGTACCATCCTTGATTATTTTTTTTTCCCCATGACGCTTCCTACCCATCCTATGAGAAAATTTCCGACAACCGTTTCCGGTTCGTTTTTTATCTTGAAACAGTTTTTCCCTGGTTTTGGCTAAAGATCATGGTTTTCACACGGTTTAAAAAACGAATGGTAAGCTCCGGTTGTATTTTCTTTTCTTTGATCGACGAACGGTTATCCTCTTTGTGTTTAAAAACGATCTGTTAGCCGATCGGTGGCTAAGCTAATCTAAGATGGCCGGTGGGGAAACGTCACAGCCACGTCACAGCCAAACGGATATGACGTTTGCAGCCTCTTTTCGCCGCTGATAACACAGAAGAAGAAAAAAAAAAGTGTAAACATTATGAGGGCTCGTACGTCCGTCGTTGCTGTTTATAAACACCATCCGATCGCGGATTTTAATGGATATAATTTTTTTGTGAACGGTTCAAAAGGCTATAAAACTCAAAAACGCTGGCAGTGGGTGAGTACCTTATGAATAAACTCTGGCAGGGAATGTGTTAACAAACTCAAACTTCCCATAAAATGGGGATGTCAAAACAAAGACTCAAATATACAGATGGCTTAGTTTCAGCCTACTACACACTAACACTAAATGGCTCAAATACAAAAAGGCTTGTAGCCAACACACAACAACTCACTTGACAATAAACGACGACCTGACAAGGCACTGAACAAACAGGGGAATATATATAGACACAGGGTTAACTGGACACAGGTGAACACAAGCTACAATCAACACAGGGATTGGCTGGGGCACAACAGGACACAGGTGGAGAACAATCACAAATACAAACTGTTGAGACAAGACAGGAAGCGATAACAAGGCAGACAAGACTACAAAATAAGGTACACAACATCAGGGCAGAAGGCAACAGTAACCACCAATACAAATAAGGCGAGAAGTATTCAGAAACATACAGTAAACAGAATACAGAACATGCAGTATGCACTTTAGGCCTAACCGGCCTAAAGTGTCCACGACCATATAAGGCATTCAAGGTCTAAACAATAAAGTCGGCCTACCCGGCCTAAAGTGTCCATGACCATGACCATATAAGGGCATTCAAGGTCTAAATAATAAAGTCAAAGTCCACGGCCCGAGGAGCGGACCGTGACAATAAGAGACAGACAGATATACACAACTACTATAGAATGTCATACAATCAGTTTACAGGTTACTGGTATGAAGAGAGAGAAATATGTACAAAAGAAGAAGGAGAGAGGGGGGGGTGGGGTAGGTTAGGTTAGGACTTAGACAGGGGCCATTTTCCAATTGCAGCCTCCTGAAGGTGTATCTTTAGGGCAGTTTTGAAAGAGAGTAGGGTTTTACACTCCTTTACTCCTTTTGGTGGGGCGTTACACATTTTTGATGAATAGCTTGAGAACGAGTTACTTCCCTTTGTTGAGCCAAAAAAGGGTTGGACAAGGTTTGTGGAGCTGCCTCTGGTATTGTGATCATGGACATCATTAACATTTTGGAAGTATTTTGACAAATACAGGGGGATCCCAATGTTGTGGTATATCTTGAAGACCAGGCCTTCCCTCACTCCCTGTCTTCCTACTGTGTGGACAACACTGGCACCCCAGCCTACTGGTAAAGTGTTGGACACAGACAGTCATTTTAAAGGACAACTTTATATTTTTTTACAACAAGGGATATTTTATTAGTTTGTAAAGAATGAGTGTTAAAAAAATCATGTAACAACACTGGCACCCCAGCCTACTGGTAAAGTGTTGGACACAGACAGTCATTTTAAAGGACAACTTTATTTTTTTTACATCAAGGGATATTTTATTAGTTTGTAAAGAATGAGTGTTAAAAAAAATCATCGTATTGCTTTCTATCGTTTTTTAATGATTTAGTGATTGTTAACTGGGGGTGGGGGCATTCGGTCCATTGGTATAAAGTCATGAACGCAGCCTTTAATTTCAGTGAAACTTTGTACGCACATCCCCATTATGCCAAGGAAGAAATGCCACCCTACATTCACGTTTTGGCCTATAATAGGCCTATTATCGGACATAAAATATATATTTTTATGGGTTAAAGAGTTTTGTAATAAATGAAGATATTTATAACCTCATGACCTTTCTTTGTAGTTTTAAGTCATTCATGTAAGTATACTGCTCGGAGCCAAAATAAAGTAAATATATGTTTAGAACTTGAAACACACGTTGTTGTTGCTGCTTCTTCCTTATCAAACCTGATGTTGTTAGGTATTCAATCTGAACTGTGCATTAATATGGTATTCTCCCAGGGAGGCGTAGTCTAGTATTCTGTTGGGCGATTTGAGCTTGTAGATCTGCTACTTTAGCTATTAGTTGTTGTTTTTTATCCTGAAAAGTAACCGTTTTGGACATTTTCCACTCGACAGAGATGATATCAATCAATGCCTCTTAGGGCTTGATGCAAGTGTTTAGAGCATACATGGGCAACTGGCGGCCCGGGGGGCCACATGCAGCCCCCACCTTCACATAGGGGTGCGTTCGGAAATTACGCACCGGAGCACACTCGCCTATTAGTTTGTATTGGCCAGTGCGCTCAGTGCTGTATTTTCGAACGCGCCCAATTAATGCGGCCCGCAGGTTAATATCGGAATAGTGATATATTATTGATTTCAGCTGTTACAATTCCAAACATGCAAACATGACCCGCTTTAATTACTTCAGTCTATATTAGTAGCTTAATGACTAGTATTACAATTCTATTGTCTTTTTTTTTTTATCTCCAATGTATTTGTATTTAAGTTCAAAAAGTTAACATAAGTATAACTAAATGCATTTGAAATTAAATAAAAATGAAACTTTTCAGGATTCCAATTAAAAAATAGCACCAAAAAAAATCAGGATTCCAATTAAAAAATAGCAAAAATACCAGATCTACAAGCTCAAAATGAGTCGCACTGCGACGCGTTTTGAGCTTGTAGATCGGCTATTTTTGCTACTTTTGTGTGACATAGAATGGCAATGGAGATACGAGGTGTCTGCCCGACAGTATATGCAATTTAGCTCTCTGGAGTGAGTGTGGAAATATAGTGGAAATATCATCAAAGTTGCATCACCCCTGGTTTAGATGCTGGTACAATTTGTATTCATATTCAAATGTTTCCATTTCACCGACATTGTGCAGTATCTTTGCTGTTCAACTGCTGTGAAAAAACAGTTAAATAAATGTATTATCTTATCATATTTGAAGAAAGTAAATAGCAGATCTACAAGCTCACAACCTGTCGCAGACTCGCAGCGCATTGTGAGCTTGTAGATTCGCCAAAGAGATTTGGCGTAGAGGGGGGAAAAGGGCAGACCAAGTACAGAGCCAAAGGTCAAGTTGACTATGTATTGAGTGGTTAAATGTCTGATATACACATAAATGAATCCAAAATATTACTATTGTAGTATATTTCTCAACATAGGATACACATTTAAGTCATATGTTAGAATTATTACAGGTCTACTTTGTCCTGTACAGATAGCAGACAGAGAGGAGCCTGGTGGGGGTGACAATTAACATTGGCTATTGTTCTAGTTGATAGACATAGCGGCTATGCATTTGGGATCAAGGCTGACACCGTTCTTTTCCTGCCTCTTTACAGTTGCAAATGTGGAGGGCCAGGGGAAGTGGGGGTTCACCTTTGAGGGCTGTCACACTCAACACGTACCCCCTCTTAGATCTCAAAGGTGACCACTGCTATAAAGGACTGACTGAAATGTAACTAACTTAGTGTGCTAGTCCGAGGCCGGAGCGCTTAGGGGAGCTGAGGCTCCCCAGGAAAGATGTTTGTACTCTGTCTGTTCCATGAAATAAATCCGAAGCAACGAACCTCACTATTGGAGTGATGTCTCATCCATTCTTCACCATTCATTCACATCTCTGGAACATCAAACTAACTTTACAATATGGCGTTGTTGGCAATTAGTATAGTGCATTAAAACCTGTAAACTGTGGTTTTAAGATACCACACTATTAAAGATAATAAAAAAATAAAAAAAAATCTGCAACACAATTTTATACAATTTATAGTGGGGGTCCCTGCTTCATCTCTCTGTGCTAAGGGGTCCTGAAAAACGTTGAAGACCCCTGATGGCATTTTCTCAAATAGGTTGTCCGGTTGTTCCAATAGAAGACAGCAGATGGCAGGAGAAGCCTATCTACAATCTCAGAAGGCTCTGTGAAATTGTACACATGCATTATTTGCCCGAAAGGGACGACTAACTAGAGATATGCTGCTGAAAAAGGTAAAGAAAAACATCGCTTTTTTAGCTCTGAGAATTGTGCCTGACACAACTCCATCCAGAACTTGACAGTGGACTGTTTCATACATGTAACTCTGGACCTTAAAGGGATAGTTCACCAAAAAAATTACTTATTTTCAATTGTATATATATATATATATATATATATATTTTTTTTACAATTACACACCCCATGAAGCTTTGAATTCATAAAGATTGTTTTGTTTTTGTCGCATTCCTGAGCCAATAATTTGATGACCAGTGGCGTCTCCGGTAGGAGACTCAAGTCTCCATTGAGTCTCATAGGAGACTCAATGGAGACTTGAGGCACTCTGTTCCATTTAGTGTAGCACAGTGGTTCTCAAACGTTTTAATTTCAAGGACCCCCATAACTCTGAGAGTGTACAAATGGAACCAAATGGACCCTTCTCAATGAACCATGAGGGTCCCTGGACCACCCTTTGAGACCCACTGGTGTAGCAGAGTGTTTCCAGTGAGAACAACATGCACAATATCAGCACCCTGGCTCTGTTTGACCAGAATGGAACAGAGCCTTCATTAGTAAGTGGTAACACCTGTGCAGTGGTGTAAAGTAACTAAGTAAATTTACTCAAGTACTGTACTGAAGTACAATTTTGAGGTACTTTTACTTTACTGGAGTATTTCCAATTATCTATACTTGTTTATTGTACATATTTCTTGTTTTTCATACCAGTAACCTGTAAACTGACTGTATGACGTTCTGAATAGTAATATGTATATCTGTCTGTCTTCTTAAATGTCAGCATGATTTGAGTGCATGGAGATCTCATTTTAAATAAGTCTTTGTGCTTTTATGAGCGATCCAGTTTAGAGGACCTTTGTATTGTGAATTGTACTTCCATGTACTGTTTCCATGTCTTTCTAAATAAAGTATTCAATCAATCAATCAATCAATCAATCAATCAATCAATCAATCAATCAATCAATCAATCAATCAATCAATCAATCAATCAATCAATCAATCAATCAATCAAACAATCAATTAATCAATCAATCTGTCAAACTACTATTCTATCAATAAAGGCATAAAATGCCCCCCAAAAAGCAGATGTGCAAGCTCGCAGTGCAGCACAAAGTCACGCGCTATGAGCTTGTATATCTGCTATTTTTGAGTTTTTTTGCGATGGGACACATTGTGAGCATGTAGATCAGCTATTTTCAAATAGCCTATGTATAAAATAGGGCTTAAGTGGTTAATGTTTCATAATATCATGATTTATATCTGAAAAGTAACTAGTAACTAAAGTTTTCAAATAATTGTAGTGGAGTAAAAGTACAATATTTACCTCTGAGATGTAGTGGAGTAGAAGCAAAAGTACTGAAAATGGGAAATACTCAAAAGTGTACTTAAGTGCAGTACTTGAGTAAATGTACTTGGTTACTTTACACCACTGCCCTTAGCTTACTGCTCAGTGGTTCAATTTCTGTTTGTTTATCCTCAACTTGCTGTGCCTTGAGAAGGCTCTAGGTGGGGCTGTGGGCCAGGCAGTGAGGCCTCTGATGTGACATCAGCTGAGTATTTGTAACACTCTCTAAAGCTAAATTCCAACACCCAAAATCTCGGCCACTCGCTCACTCCCACTTGGTCACTCCAGCTTGACCCGGAAATAGTCTGGGCCCAATTGTTCATTTGCGTGCTGGCGCCGCCGTTCACTCGCTGGCCATCTCTTTCTCTCTCTCTCTCTTTCTCACACACACACACGCACACACGCACTCACGCACACACGCACACGCTTGACTAAAAAGTGAAGTGAAGACACTCATTTAATGCTGAATTACAGAGCTTCAGCTGATTAAGTAACTGACAAGACCGCAACAAGCCACTGGCTTTATTGCGTTGTATGATATGAAGCATAATACAATTATATATTGTAATATAATTGTGCACACTTCTTCCGTCTCAAAAGCTGAGTTCATTTCTCTCGTGAGGCGTGCATGCCTCAATGCAGTGCACGGACTACTATAAATGACTGTGACAAAGATTATGTTTAAAATAATGTATTGTATTTATATGTGGACTGAATATGATGTAATTCAGAGTCAGACACACTCTGTTATATACAGTGGTAAAGCAGCAGTGCCGTGCGGGACTGCTGCGGGGGGTGGGGGTGGGGTTCTGGGGACAGTACGAGCAAAAACAGGGAGGGTAATTCCATTCATAAATGTAAGTTTGCGCATCCTGGCGCTTCATTCCTATTTCAGGAATAAATGGCTTTGTACAACATTAACTATAAAGATAAGGATGTGGCCATCCACATATCTGTACTATTCTACACCTGCATATTATTCTATGCATGTATATTTTCATCCACGGCTCTGGTTTCAGCTGCTGTCTGAGACGTCATAAGTGGTCGCGGAATTTGCCGTCGCTTTGAAATGATGCTAGAGTGCATTCCGATCCTGTGAGGCCAACGGGTCGACCACTCCGTCCTCGCATTTAATCCTCTCCTCCTCGCAGGGGCGGGGCTTAGGCGCGAGTGGAGGACGCAAGGAGAGTGAGCGAGTGACCGAGTTTGGGGGATTGGAATTCAGCTTATGAAACACCCTGTCCATTGGTGGGGTGTGTTTAGACTGAATTTTGCCATATATATATGGTGGGGGCGTGGCTGTGGAAAGGGGGCGTGTTTGGTTGCCATGTCTACTTATTGTAAGCGACATTGCCCTTGTTTTTCAGTGAAGGTGCTTGTAAAGACTGGTGGTTGCAGTTTGTCCCTGTTTCTAAAACGTTTTTTTGATATTTGGTATAAGTTATTGGTTGCTATATTGATATTTTTCACACACACACTCTCACATTGGATATGTTATCCAAGTAATTCTTGTTTTTGTTTTGGATGGTAAAGAAAGAGTAGCCTAAGACACACACTGTCTTAAATGTTTTATACTGAGGTAAAGAAAATAGCAATATGCGTGTTGAAGCAAATCCTAATTGTGGTGACAGATTGACGCAATGTAGTTTGCTAAGCTTTCATGGACCACTTTCTTGTCTTCTGCTGTCCACGGACGTCCAAAGTATTTAGCGGACAAGGGCAAACATGCATGTTTGGCTTGTGACGTTTGACCAGTGTAGATTTTGACAGCAATGTTTTGTTTTAGTCATAGTATTTTGAATAAAATTCCATTTAGTTTTAGTCATATTTTTAATAGTCATCTGAAATGTTTCAGTTTGTGTCTAGTTTTAGTCGACTAAATATCATAAGATTATAGTTGACTAAATCTACAGTTGATTTAGTCGACTAATATGTATTTTGGCGGGCCTTGATGGCGTCGTAATGGTTGATTTTACACTTGGTTGCAAGCTGAAAATAGCCGATCTACAAGCTCACAACGCGTGTTGTGAGGTTGTAGATCTGCGGTTTTCAGAGCGCAACACCCGAGCGCAACCAAACATAAAATGACTTGTCTTTTAGTTCTACTGGATCTCTTCTCCATTAGTCCCTCACTAACATTTTAGTCTAGTTTTTATTTGTTGACAGAATTGTCAATATATTTAGTCGACGAATATTTTTCGTCATAGTTTTAGTCGACAATATCAACACTGCTTTTGACTGTGACTACTGTACATCCGAAAATCTGGCTTTGCCTAGGGCCCATTCTGAAGCACAAAACTGCCTCATCAAAGAAAGAATGGGGACTTTATACAGATACTTGAATGTGTCCTTATATTATCATCACTTTACCCAAATACAGTTCAAGTGCACTTTGGGGTTTTGGGGCTCCATTAATGCGGAGATGGTTTTGTCAATCATTGATTAGAATGACAAATTCAGACGAGGAAATACTAAGTGAGTTGGGGTAAGGTGGTCGTCTGGTTTCCAGGCTAGTTTGATCGATAGTTTGAGGATCCAATGGAGTTATTAAAGATGGAGTGCCATGATATTTTTCAACCCTAAATCCTGATCATAAGGTATTATTATTATGTAAGGATTTTTTTCAAAAAAAAAAAGTGTACAGAAATTGTTAAAAAAAAACGTTTTTATGTGGACACGCCTCCAGTTCATTAAGTATGCCTGGTTCTCACCTTAGCACCTCCTCCACCACCTTAGCACCACCCACCTGTCCTAGTCCCTCCTCCTCCTCATGCCCACACCTGTTGTGTTATGATAATGAGGGGGAGGGTATGTTTTCTGGGGGCTCTGTGATGTCACTATGCCCCTGTTTTTGGATTGGCACGTTTGACTCTCAAGGTTTCAGCCTCCAGGAAAAAACTCCAAATAGTCAGAGAAGACATGAAACACCATAAAACCACCAGCGGGGGCCTTAATGAAGTTCTATCAACCTCATAGACACATGAAAAACATAAAAAGTGCAAAACCATGGCACCACCTCTTTAATTAATGGTGTGTCTTTCTTCCTCATACATTAATAGGATTGTGTATGTGTGTGTGTGTGTGTGTGTGTGTGTGTGTGTGTGTGTGTGTGTGTGTGTGTGTGTGTGTGTGTGTGTGTGTGTGTGTGTGTGTGTGTGTGTGTGTGTGTGTGTGTGTGAGAGAGTGAGTGAGTGAGTGCGTGCGTGCGTGTTGCATGAGTGTTAGGGGGAGGGGGAACAAGTGAGTGATTTATAACAGCTACTATGAGCCACAGCAGCACACATGAACGCACGCACGCACGCACGCACGCACGCACGCACGCACGCACACACACACACACACACACACACACACACACACACACACACACACACACACACACACAGCAACAACAACACGTCCATTGTTGGGGGGGCTACTGGTGAAAGGAAGGTGAAGGTTATGACAGGTTTCATAGAGATATATTGGTTCCGAAGGCAAGTAGTAGTGCGCGTGTCCATCCGTCCGTGCGTCCATTTGTCCGGTTACATGTCGGCTTTCCGACATGTCGCCTTTCCGACGGTTACTATACCTAACCCTAACCCTAACCGCACGCGGAAGCCACGTAGTCGGAGTAGTGGGATGTCGGAATGGAAGGCGGTTACCCATTTGTCCATGCCTCTCTGTGTGCATGCGTCTGTGCGTGCGTCCGTGCGTGTGTCCGTGCGTGTGTCTGTGCGTGTGTGCTCATTTGTTCATGTCATTGATTTGTTTGTGCACTTAACTGAGATGAAGCAAATTCCACTGCCTTGCTCTCGGTCTTGCTGGAGGCGAGGAGGCTAGGAGGCTACGAGGCTAGGAAGATAGGAGGCTAGGCGGTTAGGAGCCTGGTAGGCTAGGAGGCTTGGGGCTTAGAAGCCTAGGAGGCTAGTGGGCTAGGAGGATAGGAGCCTAGGAGGCTAGAAGGCTAGGAGGCTAGAAGGCTAGGAGGCTTGGAGGCTATAGACTCTGGAGAGACTACATTTACAGAATAAAGAGATCCATGGTACACTGTGTGTGTGTGTGTGTGTGTGTGTGTGTGTGTGTGTGTGTGTGTGTGTGTGTGCGTGCGTGCGTGCGTGCGTGCGTGCGTGCGTGCGTGCGTGCGTGCGTGCGTCGTGCGACAGACAGACAGACAGACAGACAGACAGATGGGGGAGGGGGGGCATTACTCTTTACATTAAAACCAGTCATGCGGAAAATGAGAGCAGACCTGGGCCACCATCCTACCCACCTGACACCCCCCCCCCCCCCCCCCCCCCCACACACACACACACACACAAACACACGCACGCACGCACGCACGCACGCACGCACGCACGCACGCACGCACGCACGCACGCACGCACACACACACACACACACACACACACACACACAGTTCAGACCAGTGGAGGATAAACCCGGGTGACGTTGAGCTTGTAGATCGGCTAATTGTCGGCTAAACGTAAAAATGAAAGGACCCCTGGGGGGGTCTAAGACAAAAAAAAGAGAGGAAAGGAAGAAAAGAAAAAGACCATTACTGCATCAACAGTTATCGAAACTATACTATAGAAACTGGTCAAACATTGGCCAAATTGTCAATAAGACAGAGGCAACATTTGCACCTTCTCCTGGAACACACACTGGTTCGAGCCGGAACAGAAATTAATTTCTCATTGCCAGGTTGTTGTTGTTGTTTTTTTGTTTGTTTGTTTTTATTACAGTTTTATTTACAGTGAAATAATATAGCCACTTTTTACCCTTACATGTGCACACGCACACGCACACACACACACACACACACACACACACACACACACACACACACACACACACACACACACACACACACAGGAGAATACCTCGGTACATGAGAAATAAAGATACATTCTTTCTAGATCTTGTACAACGTCCAGAAGAAACACAACTCATCATAAAAAAAAAACAAATTTCAAGTCAAAACTAAACTCGTTGGGGAACAAAGCGCATGTATTTCAAAAGGTTAAATGTAATGTCACGTATAATAATGACACGTTGTGCCCTAGATTAGAGATGAAGCTGGCAGAGCAAGTACTAAATTAATTCATCATAAGAATGCATGGAATATTTGTGGACATTTTTTCATTATCAGGATCAATTGACCCTAATTGTACATCTTTTTTTTGAACAGCAGCAATTGTGAAGGGGACGCCTAACATAAGTAATACCACTGATCAATATCGTCGTTGTCGGGTGGAAACCTTGCATGTCCAAAACTGTTACTTTTCAGGAATAAAATGTAAAAAAAAAAAGACCTGTGTTCCAATAGTCTCGCGAGCCAGACTGTTGCCCCCCACAATTTTCAAATGTTTACGTCATACAGTCTGGAGCAGGGGTCGCCAACTTTGATGATGGAGAGGGCCACTAAATTTCCACACTCACTCCAGAGGGCCACCTCTTCTCTCCGTATTTTAACTTGTTTCATACTTAATGCCCTACCATGTCATTCTATGTCACACGTAGATAAAATAGCCCGATCTACAAGCTCAAAACGTGTCGCAGTGTGATGCGTTTTTTGTTGTTGCTATTTTTGAATTGGAATCCAATTTATTTTTGTGCCATTTTTGCATTTTTATCTAATTTCAAATGAGGCGTTAACGTGAGCTTGTAGATCTGTCATTTTTGCTACTTTTGTATGACACTGCAGTATGACAAAGTAGAGCATTCATTTACAAAGAAATCATAAAAAGTTGAAATATGGAGATAGATCAATGCATTCTTTGGCATTGAAACATAGGCCATGTTGGCACACTTGGCCCTGAGAATTATCTATAAAAGTAGATTTTTGCCGTTTACATTCCAGTGATGTTGTTGTTTTTTGTGTGTGGTTCTTTTGCACCTTGATTCCGCTTCAGATATAATTTCTTCATATCTCCATATTCTAAATGTGTATGTCTTGGGGTTTTTTTTTCTCGAAATTTATGCCCTTCCTCCTCATACTACAAAGTCACACAAAAGTAGCAAAAAATAGCAGATCGACAAGCTCATCGCAGCGAGATTGGAGATCTGCTATTTTTGAATTTGAACCGTAATTGGACATGTGATTTTTTTTTCCACCAGAGGCAACTATATATATTAGCTTCTACAATAGCCACAATAGCTTTGCATTTCAACTCTTCGCCACTAGATGGCGATGCCTGCCTCAGAGCGGCACACTATTGTAGTGGCAGAGAAGTCACAGATGTGGCCATTGCCCCCCCCCCCCCCCCCCCCCACCCTCGCCCCGCCTTTTGTTTTGCCTCTATAGAAGGGAAGGAGAGACCTCAGCTGTTGAAGGAGATTCTCCATTATAGGTCCAATGTTCTTTTAGAAAATCATTTCCATTAAAACATGTTTTTTTTTTTTTTTTTTTTAAGGGAAGCGGGACACAAAAGAGAAGGTCAGGTGAAGCAGTGGAGTGGAGAGAAAGACTGTCAGGGCCGTCTGTCTGTCTCTCTGTCTGTCTGTCTGTCTGCGTGTGCGTGTGCGTGTGCGTGTGCGTGTGCGTGTGTGTGTGTGTGTGTGTGTATGTGCGCGTGCGCGTGCGAGTGTGTACGTGTGTGTGTGTGTGTGTGTGTGTGTGTGTGTGTGTGTGTGTGTGTGTGTGTGTGTGTGTGGGGTGTGCATGGGTGCGTGCCTGCTTGCGTTTGTGTATGAGTGAGCGATTGAGAGAGAGAGCATAATTTTAAGGCATTATTATAAAGAATGCGTATTTTATATAGTCGCGGTAGAGCTGAAACGTCGTATCTCCATATATTATTTATCTTAAATTAACGCCCCGCTTCATCACACAAGAGTGTAGCGCCAAGGTAGTTAAAATAGCCGCTCTACAAGCCCAAAACGTTGAGAGCTTGTAGATGTTCACTAAAAACTATGTTTTGGACATACAAGGTTTCCACCAGACAGCGACAATATGAATTGAAACCGAGGATTCTATTTGATAACAGAGGTGATGAAAGTCTCTGTAGTTTTATATAGAGGGGGGACCTGCCGTCCAAATCGCTGAAATCCTTGTTTTAATTTTCATAAAACAGAGAATATGTTTGATATGGTGTTTACGAGGTGATTGGACGAGACGAAACGCCCAATTCATAATTTGTCGTGTACGCCAGTGTCGCTCACTGAAAATAAACGCGTTTGTTTGAGCTTGTAGATCTACTACCGGCGACACCGTTGAATGACAAAGTATAAACCATGCTTAAAGGAGCACTTCACCCATTTTCAACCTTATTGGCGTATAATTGGTCCTCAGTAATGTTCATAATAAGATGGCAGCATCTCTGTCTACTCACTCTGTGTCTCAGAGGAGGGCTGAGGACAATTCAGCAACCTGTATACTAGTGACATCAGAGTGAGTAGATGGAAATAGTGGCATCGTATAATGAGCATTAGTGAGGACCTAGGATTATATGAAGATAGGTTGAAAATGGGTTGAATTCTTCTGATTGCAATGTGATTTTGTTTATGGACATGAATTGTAGTTTACATATAGGCCAGGCAGCATAGAACAGGGGAACCAAAATATTGTTTGGAATTAAATGCTTTCAAGATAAAAAACAAAACAAAAAACAAAACAAAAAGAAGAAAAGAAGATAAAAGGTAAGAAATTAAGAGTATTTAGGGTTTCCCTTTTGACTTGCAGACTCTGTCTGTCTGGAATGTGTTTCCATGGCATTTAGAGTGACATTACTTTCTGTATATTATCTATATTTCCAGACCATTGTTCCAGGAGGATATGGAGGCATCAAGTATTACTCATGCCAAAAGTTATACATGACAATGTCGCGTGCCGTAAAAATAGCCGATCTACAAGCTCACGACGCGTCGCGTCTTGAGCTTGCAGATCGGATAATGTTGGTGCGCGACACCGCCCTACAATGAATTATAAATCGAGCGTCTAAGTCTTATTTCCGGCGAGCCACCCGACTCTCCACCGCGTGTCTCGCTCCGACTCCCCATCTCCAGTCCGTTCCAGATCGCTAAAATCGCTGAAATCCAGTATGTGGTTTTTAAAAAAAAAGACTGAACGGCGATTCATGTCCGATTCGTCTTCAGGAGTCGATTGGACTGAAACGGAATAGGCTCTATGCACAGCAGCCATATTGTGAAGACATTCAGAGGTGTTACCAATGATACTAATGAAGGCTCTGTTCCATTCTGGCAAACAGAGTCAGGGTGCTGATATTGTGCATGTTGGCTCACTGGAAACACTCTGCTACACCAGTGGGTCTAAAATTGGGGTCCAGGGACCCTCATGGTTCCTTAAGGGGTTTCCAAATGGCCCCTTACGGGTGTGTAACTCTGAGAGTTTACAAATGGACCCAAATGGACCCGTAAGGGTCCATTTGGTTCAATTTGTACACTCTCAGAGTTATGGGGGTCGTGGAAATTAAACAAATATGAGAACCACTGTGCTACACTAAATGAACAGAAGAAAAGGAACAGAGCATTCATTAGTATCTTTGGTAACACCTGTGAAGGAAGTGATAATATAGCTTCTGTTGCATAGAGCCTATTTTTCCAACCCTCTTTCTCTCTGTGCTGCGGTTTCACCACACGGCGGTCTCTCCCCCCATGTCCTGACCCTGGTGGGACATGGGAGCGTTGCCGTAGCTGGAGTTACTCGCCAGGGAGAACGGCGGACTGGGACCCCCTCCGTACGCCTCCCCACCGCCGCCGCCGCCCCCAGGGGGCACAGGCTGCAGGGAGCCGGGCAGACCGGGGGGCTCCGGGCTGGGGGTCTCGGCGTGGGAGATCATGTCCGTGAACCTTTGGTCGTCCGAGGAATGGTGGTGGTGGTGGGCCGACACGGAGCCCTCCAGGGTGGCGCCGGGGCCGCCGGAGGAGCCCCCCAGGATGTACGGGGACTCGGCCGGAGACTGGGCCTGTGACGAGGGGGGACCGTGGGGGAAGAAGTCGTAGGTGCCGCCGGCCGGTCCGTAATAGTCGCCCTGGTAGTCTGTGGGGAACACAATTCAAACAGGGTTAGGGCTTCAAACGCGGTGGTTTTCAAACAATTTAAAGGGGTGGTGCCATAGTTTTGCACTTTTTCTGTTTTTCTCTGACTATTTTGAGTTACTACCTGGAGGCTGAAACCTTGAGGGTCAAACGTGCCAATAGAGAAACAGCGCTTTAGTGACATAGTAAAAACATACCCTCCCCCTCATTATCATAACACAACAGGTGTGGGCATGAGGAGGCGGAGGGACTAGGACAGATGGGTGGTGCTAAGGTGGTGGAGGAGGTGCTAAGGTGAGAACCAGGTATACTTAATGAACTGGCGGCGTGTCCACATAAAAACATAATTTTAACAATTTCTGTACACTTTTTTGAAAAAAATCTTCCTCCTAGTATAACCATAATACCTGATGATCATGTTTTAGGGGGGGAATTTTGAATAGTAATGAAAATGACACAGATACGTTCCCGGTCTAAATGGGTTAAGCTAGCACTGCTGAGGGTGTGTATAGTGTTGTATATTGTATATGGTATGTTATATATATATAAATTATTTTCTTTTTGCTATACTTTACTGATGTTGTTACTGACTGCGATCACTTTCAGGATTTTCAAGTGGGTTCTAACCCGAAATGATGGCGCGCACACTGGCATTGGGTTTTGAATAAAGCGATTCTCCAGTGGGTGCCAATTGGGTGTATGGGGGGTGTCTAAGAATTAGCCAATCAGCGCCACAGACGGTTGTCAGGAAGAATAGAAGTGAACTGTTCACAGGAGTTGACAGCTGAGATGACTGGTGAGGAGGAAAAAAAGCTAAAACATTCCATTCAAATGATTCGTTCATCAGTTTGTTCAGCGCTTGGCTAGAGCTCCGCCTGCACTCACTGTAGTCACTCACTGAACTGAAACAGCCAGCCATACGTACTGGATCAATCAACGCAACACGTTCAGCCAAACGCCCCCCTCAGGCTATGGGATCTAAACACCAGGCACTTGGAAATGTGCCTCATACTTCAATAATGTAAACATGTTTATTTAATTGACGAATGGCCCCAAACCACACAGTTTACCAAGAGCACCGGGTATGTTGATCTCTCGTAGTGATTGGTTAGGTAAAATCAAGTCCCTCAACCCTTGTAAGTCGCTGTATCGGGCAACCACTTCTTTGCACCATGAAGCCTAAGCCTGTAATAATACTAATAAAAGCGATTCTGTTTCTGATTCAGAATAGGAATTTGTGTGGTTAAAAGTACACCATGTTTCTATGAGCATATTGCTGTGCAGTGAATTCAATTAATTGCCTCCTCACATCAGTTGATTTATGTACTGTTCTCATCACTACTGTTTGTTAATTGACACAACAACCAGTCTGATCACATATGATTCTGTTGTCCACTTCATTCAAAATCTTTATTCTCCTGTCGTGTTTTTTATTTATTTTATTTACTCAGCCGTTCGTTCGTTCGTTCGTTCATTCATTCATTCATTCCCTTCAGATTCAGAGTGTTCCATAACCTCAGCCCCCACATCAGAGTAGAATCGAGTCCTGACTAAAACCTCCGGAGCAACCTCACTTCTATAATGCAAACATTATGCTACAGACACTTCCCACGTCAACTTGAGAAATATGACCACAACGTCTATGTTGGTCCGAAGCTCTATAACACCATGGCTGGCATTTCCAAGCGGTCCAGATGCCAGCGCTCAGCCATCCTGGGACCCTTCCAGAGCATACTCTGTTTTAGACTGCTGTCATCAGACACACTAAAACAATGCAGTGGGAGAGTGGTTAAATGTCTCCTCTCCACAGCTAACCTCGCATCACCAGACTTTCCACCTCGGAGGAAAGCCTGGTATTTGTTATTAAATGGCCTGTGTGATAAGGTCTAGGCCACGCCTACTGAAAAAGAAAGGAAACAAAACCTGTGGTTCTCTTCGGTGCCGCTTTGTTTTCGTTCCCCCTGTTAGCATTGAAATGCTAAATCGAGTATAACTACTAGTTTAGTCTCGCCAGTCTTCTTAGTCTTCTACAAGCTAAATAACGCTGCATCAAGGTTTTTTTTTTGGTTGGCCCTATAATTAAAAAGCCATTGATTGCGGGGAATTATTTTGGGGTGATGCATGCACCTGACCGGATCAGAAACCCGAAAATGGTATTGATCCCAGGCTACATGATCTAGGACAGTCTTCTCTCTGCCCAGACCTTCAGATCCACCTCTGACAAAACTCTGGAGAGATGCTCAGCTTTGTTCCTCAACCAAGACATCTTGTGACATCGTGTGTAGGGTTGGGATCCTTTAGGATTTTAAACGATTCTGATTCCTTAACGATTCCAATAAGGGGTTCCAAATGGACCCTTACAAGTATGTAACTCTGAGAGAGAGTACAAATGGAACCAAATGGACCCTTGTGGGTCCCTTGTGACCCTTGTGGGTCCATTTGGTTCCATTTGTACACTCTCAGAGTTGTAGTTTGAAATTAAAAGGTTTGAGAACCTCCGGTATTGTGATTGCATAGCAGAGCCACATACCAGCTCTGACAGTGTTATAAAAAAAAATGGTTTCCAGAAACGCTTTCAAGTGTGATGGAACCCGATTCCAAGGATCCTCAACGTTGGATCCGGTTCCTCCGGGGTTCCACTGGTTCCAGATCCCATCCCAGCACTAATCTTGCGACATCTCCAAGTACAAATACATAAATCCATCCCCGAAAGCCCCTCAGGAAGCCGTTTCAGCCCAAACAGCCGGCCTCAACCCCGCAATGTCAACACATTGTCAATTGCGACGGCTTAGACGAACATGTGTGCTGCTTTCCCAAACAAAAAAAACGCTGAGCCTTACGGCTGTCTCCCTCACGGATCACAATCTGTGGCCGACTTTCTGCAGACGGCGCCTGATCAGAAAAAATAATAAGAAAAAAAACGAGTCCTTCAACAACAGCCCTTCATAAACCACAAGACGTGTTCAAAATAATTTCCTTTTACTAATCACATAATCCAGCGATGCTCAACCTGTGGGCCGGGCCCCCACTGTTGGGCCGTGAGGATACTGCAAGTGGGCCCCCAAATAATAGGCTCTATTCACAGCAGCCATATTATGAAGAAATGCACAGGTGTTACCAATGATACTAATGAAGGCTCTGTTCCATTCTGGTCAAACAGAGTCAGGGTGCTGATGTTGTGCATGTTGACTCACTGGAAACACTCTGCTACACCAGTGGGTCTAAAGTTGGGGTCCAGGGACCCTCATGGGCTTCCAAATGGCCCCTTACGGGTGTGTAACTCTGAGAGTGTACAAATGGAACCAAATGGACCCGTAGGGAGCCTTCATTAGTATCATTGGTAACACCTGTGAAGGAAGTGATAATATGGCTGCTGTGCATAGAGCCTATTGGCAAAACGTTAAGATTTGAATGCTAACATCACATTGGTATCTTAAACACATCAAAGCTGCCCCCCCACCCTCACCACGTTTAAAACCACACTCAAAACGCAACCCTACCCATAACCTCTTTTTTTTGTTTTTTTCTCTTAAATAAAGGTAGGGTAAGTGATATTTTTTGTTAACTGTTTTTTTTTTATTGTTAAAAAGGTTAAATTACTATATTCTGATAGTAATCATTGCTACAGGGCGTTTGTTTGGTCACAGGGGTCTCTCCAGCTCTTTAACAGAACATTTTCACCTACATTTTCAGGTAGGTGACAACATTTAAGCCAATCAGGAGATAGCACTGAAAATGCATTTTCTGTTTATTAAAGAGCTGGAGAGACATGGGAGACTCCTTTTACTGAACAAACACTCTATAGAAATGAGTACTATCAGAATATAGAGCTATTTAACACTTAGTTTAACTAAAGTAAATCACGTACCCCACCTTTAACTGTTTTTTTCCTCTTTTTTCTAATAAAGCAGTTTTTATTCTGTTTCTGTAGAGCGAGTTTGAGTACCTAGAACAGTTCTATATACATTTTATGTATGTATGTAGTATTAAAAATGTATGGGGAAAAAGTCTTGAAAAATGTGTTTTCGTTATTATGCCAATAAATAGGAACGTATAAGGTAGCCTAAATAATACTGTATAATAGGCTACTTCCATTGATCCAAGCATGAACACAATCAGATTGATTGACCATTGAAATAAACATGATGAACTGAACGTGCTGAATGGCTGCCGTGTGAAATCATTTTCGAGATTTTCAAGTGGGCCCTGAATCCAGAAAAAGTTGAGAACCACATCATCTCTATAGTCTAATGCAGTGGTTCTCAAACTTTTTCGTGCCAAGGACCCCCAAATAGACACTTATTAAACCGCGGACCCCCATTTGAAGAAATAAGCCAGGGACCCCCATAATAGAAGATTTTTACGGCTCTCTAGCAGTGATTTCTACCATTTTAATTTCAAGGACCCGCAGTTTGACATGCTTTAGGGCTACGGACCCCCATTTAATGGCATGTATGTCTCTTGGACCCCACTTCATATTGTAAAATCAATGTTAATTTAACTCTTGGTCCATTTGGTCCCTGTCCATCATTTAGCTGGGGACCCCCTGGAACCCCCTCAAGTACCCCTGGGGGTCCTCGGACCCCACTTTGAGAACCAACGGTCTAATGTTAGTCTCATCTGCACAATCTGACGCTATAGTGAGATACGGTTCCTGACAAGGCTTTCACCACAACTGAAAACCCGCATCTCTCACAGCCTGCCAACAGAGCATAAATCACCTGGAGTTTATTTTTTATTTTTTTTTATATCATTGTGTGTTCCACATCCCCCATTGTCAACAACACACACTTCCCCACGTACAGTGGGTTCATACTGCCAACGCCTCAGTTTGTACGTCGGTATCGCGCGGCGAACATAGCACATCTAACCAGCCTTCATCTGCTATTTTTTCAAAGTGTGACAGCGCCTCGCGACAAAGTGTAAATCAGGTCCCCTGTGTCGGATTAAGTACACACGAAGCAGATTTCACAAACTAGATCTGCGCTACACAATTCTGCGTAGCCGATCTGCAATAGTTCACTGTT
This sequence comes from Gymnoscopelus microlampas, assembly GCF_963454915.1. Taxonomy (NCBI): domain Eukaryota; kingdom Metazoa; phylum Chordata; class Actinopteri; order Myctophiformes; family Myctophidae; genus Gymnoscopelus; species Gymnoscopelus microlampas. The sequence continues at coordinate 43,641,400 of NC_139958.1, forward strand.
GGTAGCGCAGTGGGGACCCATGTATTCCCGTCTTAATTCTGTTGTATGCGCCCCGTAAGAACAACTTTCGGGTCCAAGTGTGTGTTTTGCCAATATGCGCAGAGCTGTGTCCCTCGCTGTTTTAACAGATCTGAGACTAAAATAACGACTAAAGTGTCATTCTACCCCTTTCCTGGCAATGACAAAGAGAAGAGGAAATCGTTATTTTATATATATATATATCATAAATATATATATACATAAATATTTAAAAAAAAAAAAATATATATATATATATATATATATATATATATATATATATATATATATATATATATTATATAAAAAAATAAGAATATAATATTAATAATAAATAATAATATATTCATGAATATGTATATAAATATATGTATTAGCCTACTTTTTACTGTCTATAATATTAGCATTACGACCCTTTTTAACCCTCAATGGTTCCTTTCTGAAAAAGGAGGTTATTGTAAAAAGATTTACGGGTTCCAACATGTTTGTTTACAATGAAGAGTGGACGGTGCTTGGTGTCGGACTACAAAAAGACTTAAACACAGAATATCATAATGGTCAAATGTTGATCTGTGGTTGAATCTTGGGTTGTTTTCTACCTGGTGGTCACCATAGGGCTATTTCACTAAGTAACGACTACATAAACAGATACATTGATGCAAACAAAGTGGATTCTTCCAATATATTAAAAACAAAACCAAATTCATGTATTCTTGGAATTTGAAAGTGCAGCAGCTGTTACACTGAAATATGTGCCCTGTCAGATTCTGTGATGTTAGGGACACCCATTAGGGTTGATATAGTAATTCTCAGTAATTATCATAGATTAATATAACATTAATATACTGTATAATATAACATTAATATATAATACGATAGATTAAGAAAACATCAATATTCATTTCAATTTCACAAAAATAAGTGACAGGACTGATGTTTATATATTTTGTCGGAATATGCCTTGCTGCTTTCCAATTTGCATCTCTTCATGTGCGGATGGAGAGAGAGACACAATATAATTCCTGGTTCCACACTCAATGAGCAACTGAAAAATATGATTCAATGTTATGAATTATAGATTATAGATTCTACCCAAACGCAACATCGCATTGTGGCCCCTAGTTTGCCTATTTTCACTATTCTTTTTAAACCACTTACCCATTTAATCCGGGAACTCTGTCATTTTAGATTTCTTTGGCTATTCAAAAATAGCAGAACTACAGCTAATATCGCGGCACTGAGTGCCATGCTATGAGCTTGTAGATCTGCTATTTTTAAAAAATCTTGAAGATTTGTGCAAATCTTTGAATATATTTTTAAAGCGAACATTTTTAACTCACATCTTTGCTTCTGGGGGGGTTCCCTGGAACTAAATATTTTACAAATGTTTGCTTTCAAAATATATATATATTCAAAGATTTTCACGATTTTTCAAAAATTGCAGATCTACAAACTGCCGCGCTATGAGCTTGTATATCTATATATTTTTGAATAGCCAAAGAAATCTAAAATGACAGAGATGCGTCCCCGGATTGGATGGGTTAATCAACAGCACCTGCATTGTGGGGAAAGCTTTCGCAGGAAATATGAGATCGAAAAAATGCGTTGTCGATCGACAATATCCAGCTAAAGCTTTCCCCACAATAACAGAAAACAGATTGGTTAATTCATCGTGTATTTTGGTACGGTTGGGTGCCAGGGATACATCAACATCGTCTCTTTTGGGTCTGGAACCGAAAAGGTTTGGGGAAAACCCTGTGATTGAACCCGACAAGGAGGATAATATGAACAGACACAACGTGCATTCCACCGTGTGTCTGTGAGTGTTTGTAACGTAATGAAAAATAAGAATGAATAATGAGTCTGACACAAACAAGCTCATTACCGGATCTCACAAACAGAACCTTGATGGTTTGATCGACCTTGAGAATAAGACATGTAGCGTCTGTGTGTGTGTGCGCGCGCATGTGTGTAAGAGAAAAAGAGAGAGAGAGAGAGAGAGAGAGAGAGAGAGTGAGTGAGTGTGTGGGAGGGTGTGAATAACCTTTGCAGACAGAAATCTCACACACACACACACACACACACACACACACACACACAGACACACACACACACACACACACACACACGCGCGCACGCACGCATGCACACACACGCACACGCACACGCACACACACACAGACAGTATTTCCAAGCAGGAACGGGCTGAACATAAGGAGTGAATTCAAACCGTAGCATAACAACAATGCAACGTGGAAGACATAGTGAAGACATGCATAATGCCTGGGTTAGGGTTAGGATTAGGTTATTTTTCCCTTTTTATGGGTATGTTTTCCGTCTTCAGTTACATGTAGGGCGGATGGCATTTCTTTGCAACACATCGATTATCGCAGATATCTTGTGTCGCGATATCACCGTTATATCGAGGGCCAAATATCGTCACAGTCAGTGTTCATTTTGACAGCAAATTTCGATTTTGTTTTGGTCGTAGTCTTTTGAATAGAATTCCATTAATCTTTAGTCATATATTAGACATCTGTAATGTTTTACTGTTAGTCTTTTAGTAAGATTTTAGTCGGCTACAGTTGATTTAGTCGACTAAAATGTATTTTTGCCGCAATGCCTGATTTATACTTAGCTGCGTGCCGAAAAAACGCTTGTACATCTGCTATTGTCGGAGCGCAACACACACGCACGCACAGTCAAGCATAAAATGACTTGTCTTAGTTCTACTGGATCTCTTCTCCACTAGTCCCTCACTAACATTGTTGTCCAGTTTGTATTTGTTGACAAAATTGTCAATATATTTAGTCAAAGTTTTAGTCATCATGGCTTAGTTTATATTCCGTTTTCGTCAGTGAAAAAAAGGGAGTCGACGAACATTTTTCGTCGTAGTTTCCAACGAAATGAACACTGGATCGTCCCACCCATAACGTTAAACAGATCGTGTACCTCCGTAGTAGCCGTAGGCTCCGGGTCCCAGGATATCGGCGTCTTCCAGCCGGCTGCCCAGGGGCCTCATCCTCCTGGGGCCCCTGAAGAAGGCGTGGCGCCGGTTCCCCAGGGCGCTCAGCTGTTTCATACGACGCTCTTTAGACCGTCTGTTCTGGAACCACACCTATACGGAGAAAACAAAAGAAGAAAAAAAAGATTCTCAACTGTTTTCATCCGTGTTCATTTAAAACAGTGTTTCTCAATTTTTTGAGTGTCAAGGACCCCAAAATGTATACGTATTTGGCCACGGACCCCCACCTGAAAATGTTTTGTACCAGGGACCCCCGACAGAAGAGATTAAAATGATTCAACATTTCCCACACAAAACAAAAATAGCGGATGTACAAACATGCACATCTGCTATTTTTTAATAGCGAACATATGGATGAATAAATAATGATGAACTTCAGTATATAACCCATGAAGACCTGAGGCCAAGGACCCCCAAATGATATGGCCGGACATCTTTTGTGCCAGGGACCCCCCAAGAGGAGAAGATTTGTTCAAAATGATTCAACATTTTTCAAACCCTTTCAAGATTTCTTCAAAAATGTCCAAAAATAGCAAATGCACGAGCCCGCAGCGCAACACAAAGTGACGCGCTGTGAGCTTGTGTCTCTGCTATTTTTGAGAACCACTGTTCTAAATCTTAAGAGTTTTGCGTATGTTGCTGTTATATATATATATAGCTAAAATCTATAACGACACTTGAATGGGTTAAGGAAGGGAAGAGGAAGAGGGAGAGTCATTTCCATTTCATTATCTGAATATTCTGCTGTGTATAATAGACTAAAACAGGTACATTTTGAAATGGCAACCAGAAGGAAAAAAAAAATCTAACTGAGAGACACATTTTGGAGCTGTTCTTGTGTGTACCTGTGGCAGAGTTTTTTTTAATAATAGGGTTGAATTGTATAGTCAATCTTTGTCTTTGACGAGGAACAACGAGAGATACATAAAAGTATGAATGTCAACATATGGTGGGAATAGCTTAGCATAAGCTTAGCTTAGCATAAAACACACACACACACACACACACACACACACACACAAACCACGGCCACGTCACTATGACAACATAACCATAAACAAACCACAGCCACGTCACTCTGACATAACCATAAACAAACTACGGCCACGTCACTATGCCAACACAACCATAAACAAACCACGGCCACGTCACTCTGACATAGCCATAAACAAACCATGGCCACGTCACTATGACAATCTAACCATAAACAAACCACGGCCATGTCACTCGGACATAACCATAAACAAACCACGGTCACGTCACTCTGACATAATCACATATGGAGTGTGTTGTCACCTCAATGTGTCATCATGGCATCAGGCTCAAACAAATCAGTCAGCTCCATATATATATGGGCAAACAAGGGAGCATGCCCTTATATGGGCATATACTGATGACATCAGTGATATCCATACAGAACTGCCAATCCAACCAATATGCCGATATATGGGCATACATTGGAAACTGGCGGCCCCCACCTTCATTTAATGCGGGCCCACAGGTTAATATGGGAATACTGATATATTATTTATTTCAGCTGTTCAATTACAAACATGCAAACATGACCCGCTTTAATTACTTCAGTCTATATTAGTAGCTTAATAATGACTAGTATTAAAATTCTATTGTCTTTTTTATGTCCAATGTATTTGTATTTAGGTTCAAAGAAGTAAATCAGGATTCCAATTCAAAAATAGCAACAATAGCAGATCTACAAGCTCAAAACGTGTCGCAGTGCGACACGTTTTGAGCTTGTAGATCGGCTATTTTTGCTACCTTTGTGTGACATAGAAAGGCGAAATACGGCATTAATTTATGAAAAAAGTTAAAATACAGAGATAAGAGGTGTCTGCCCAACAGTATATGACATTTGGCTCTGGAGTGAGTGTGGAAATATAGTGGCCCTCTCCATCATCACAGTTGCCCACCCCTAATATGGGCATAGCCTACTGACCGCATCAGGGAACTCCATGTATGGACATAAAGGGACATGAACAGACGTATTCAAAAGACACAGACAGACGGGTACAGCAGGAAAAATCTCCCCACACTATGACTCAGACATATTGGTCGGATCGGCGTAGGAGAGAGGGCCGCATGGCGGACCTCTAGTTTTAATCAACAGAGCCATTTTTAACCGTGTAAGCCTAAAGCCGTAAAATAGCCGATCTACAAGCTCACAACACATCGCAGAATGTCTATTTCTCATATTCTTCTACTGTAAACTTGTGGGGATATTTGGTCCTCGCAAGTATAGTAATACAAGCACACGCACACACGTGCACGTGCACGTGCACACACACAGACACACACACACACACACACACACACACACACACACACACACACACACACACACACACACACACACACACACACACTGTGTGGTTTTGCATGGCTGCTGCATAATGAAGTTATAACAGCAGCTTCAGACCACAGGCAGAGAGAGTCCCACTGTGCTGCAGATTAACAAACACACGCACGCACGCACACACACACACACACACACACACACACACACACACACACACACACACACACACACACACACACACACACACACACACACACACACACACACCCGCACACACACACACGCACACACACCTAAAAAGCACTTAGGCTTTGCTCCGTGCTTCAACAGCAAAAGGAGAGACACCTGCTTACTGAGAACAATGTCTGACTGGAGGATACATTTTATATGTTAATGTCTGTCTGTCTGTCTGTCTGTCTGTCTGTCTGTCTGTCTGTCTGTCTGTCTGTCTGTCTGTCTGTCTGTCGTATATAGGGATCACACACACGTCCCCCCCCCCCCCCCACACACACACACACACACCCACGCTGAACTATTTTGGGAGACATTTATTTATTTACACACACACACACACACACACACACACACACACACACACACACACACACACACACACACACACACACACACACACACACACACACACGCACACACACACACACGCACACACGCACACACGCACATACGCACACACATACACACACACACACACACACACACACACACACACACACACACGCACACACGCACACACGCACACACGCGCACACACACCAGCCCAAAGAGAAGAAAGCGGAGCCTCCATTTTGTCTCAAGGTGTCTCTGCTACATTTAGCAGTAAAACAATTAACAGATATATTTAATTCATGTGGAGGGGATGACGGCTGCATTGATTGGATAAATTGGGTGATTGATTAATAGATTATTTTTCAGGCGAGACATACAACCACGTGCACACACACACACGCACACACACACATACACATACATACGCACACGCATGCGCGCACACACATGCGCGCTCGAGAGAGATGTTTATCAGTCAGTGATGTTCTGGTGTGGACTGATAAGGGCTTGATGGGCTTAGAGTGTGTAAGTAGAGAGGTGTTTGTGTGTGTGTGTGTGTGTGTGTGTGTGTGTGTGTGTGTGTGTGTGTGTGTGAGTGTGTGTGTGTGTGTGTGTGTGTGTGTGTGTGTGTGTGTGTGTGTGTGTGTGTGTGTGTGTGTGTGTGTGTGTGTGTGTGTGTGTGTGTGTGTGCGCGCGCGCGCGTGCGTGCGTGTGTGTGTGTGCGCGTGTGGAGGGGGAGTATATGTAAATCAGTGAAATCAGTGATAATTACACTCAGCGCACAAAAAGCCAAATCACAGCTGGCAGAGATGGTGCTAATCATCCCGACACAGCTAACACCCACCACGCGCGCGCGCGCGCGTGTGTGTGTGTGTGTGCGTGTGTGTGTGTGTGTGTGTGTGTGTGTAGTGTGTAGTGTGTCGACTCCAAAGACAGTGACAGAGAAAAGCATATGTTTGTGTTAAAGTGAAAAAGACACCCGGTTATTTTTGCACTGTAGGCCTATTTGCATTTTACTGCTAGCATAGCTGCTATGTAACATTTACAGAATGACAATGGTTGAATTGAAGCAATTTCCATTAGCTAAAATTTCGTAATTCAGGGCCTAGATTGGTTTCAATTATTTTGTTTTTAATTATTAATATGAATTAATCAATAGGCAATTACACAAAACATGGTGAATGAGCATTCCCCTGTCAGTTATATAGGCCATAAGCATTATGGATGACCATCATTACTGATTTTTAAAAGGACAATTTCTTTGTTTTGGGGCGAAGGAATATGTAAAATTGTCCATGATGACATTTGCTGTCACGTTCATTCAGGCCATAGAACCTGCATGATTGATCATATCATGATTTAAGATGACATCTCCTTCAGGTTTTCAGACAAATTAAAAATTTAAATTAAATGTGTCATTCATTTAGATGAAATGCTTTTCTTTTACCATCGCCAAATTCATATTTTCATTTGACATGCATGATGACAATACCCAATAGGCTCTATTCACAGCAGCCATATTATGAAGACATTCACAGGTGTTACCAATGATACTAATGAAGGCTCTGTTCCATTCTGGTCAAACAGAGTCAGGGTGCTGGTATTGTGCATGTTGGCCCACAGGAAACACTCTGTTACACCAGTGGGTCTACAGTTGGGGTCCAGGGACCCTCATGGGCTTCCAAATGGCCCCTTACAGGTGCGTAACTCTGAGAGTGTACAAATGGAACCAAATGGACCCGTAAGGGTCCATTTGGTTCCATTTGTACACTCTCAGAGTTATGGGGGTCGTGGAAACCACTGTGCTAGATTAAATGGAACAGAGCCTTCATTAGTATCATTGGTAACACCTGGGAAGGAAGTGATAATATGGCTGCTGTGCATAGAGCCTATTGTTAAGGTGACGACACGTCGATGTCTAGTACAGAGATCTGTATTACAGATCTCTAGTGATCAGTGCTTTGTGGTCTTACAGATCTCTAGTGATCAGTGCAGTGTGGTCTAACAGACCTGCTATCATAGTGACGTGTGTGGTCTTATAGACAGTGGTGGAAAGTAACTAAGTGCATTTACTTAAGTACAATTTTGAGGTATTTCCACTTTACTTGAGTACTTCCAATTTCCAATACTTTTACTTCTACTCCACTACATCTCAGAGGCAAATATTGTTCTTTTACTCCATTGCAATTATTTGAAATCTTTACATACATTAACCACTTTAGCCCTATTTTATACATTGGCTATTTGAAAATAGCCGATGTACAAGCTCACAACGCGTCGCATTGCGACGTGTTGTGAGCTTGTATATCTGCTATTTGCAAACATGTTAGTACTTTTACTTTTGGTACTTTAAGCACATTTTGATTCCAATACTTTTGTACTTTTACTGAAGTAAATTTTGAATTCCGGACTTTTACTTGTAACAGAGTACTTCTACTTTGCGGTATTGATACTTTTACTTAAGTAGAAAACATTTGAGTACCTTTTCCACCACTAGGCGGTGTGTGGTCTTACATAGCATAGTGAGGAGCCGTGCGTGTGGTCTTATGGATCTGTCGTACCTGTATAACTCTCATGTTGAGTCCAGTCTCCTGGGCCAGCTGTTCCCTGATGTGTCGGGTGGGTTTGGGTGTCGCCACAAAAGCAGCCTTTAGCGTTTCCAGCTGTTTGGCTTTGATGGTGGTCCGGGGTCCTCTGCGCTTCGTCCCTCCGTTCTGCTCCTCGTTCTCTGTATTGTTCGTTTCTTTGTCCGAGGAATTATTAGAATTATTGTCCAGCGTCTCTTTGATGTCGTCCTGAGCCGAGTCCTGAAGATCTGGAGATAAACTCCTGTCTGTGCACGACGATACTGCAAAGACATGCATATGTATGTGTTACATTAATAAACATGAGATTATTAGGCAACATGGATAGATACATTCCTGTCTGTGTATTAATGCATATTCATTTATTACATTAATAAACATGAGATTATTACATTAAAGGGGTATACAGCACCCTAGGCTGATTTGCAGTTGGTTTTCTACTTCAGGTGAAAAACAGCATATTGAAACATGGCAGACTAGGTTATTGTGGGCCAGCAATGTTCGGAATTTGCCAATCAGGATGGCAAATGAAAAATCGGACAGATCCGTGTTGATCACATGACTATACCGTTTTTTTGTTGTAAAAATAGGCCTCTTAGTGGCACTAAAATAGGACAATGTGAAAATGATGGCATTTGTTCCTCAACGTAGTGGGATTGTGTGTGCAAAGTTTCACCACAATCAGATGCTGCATTCATGATTTGAGGCTTTTTTTTTCAAAACAGGCCACTCCTGCAAACTTTAGATGCCAATCTTAGCCAATCAGGATGGAATATGAAGAATCTGACAGATATCCGTCTTGATCACATGACTCTAAAGAGCATGTTTACCGATTTGCGTGATATGTATCAAATAAGTCGGCCTCCTGGTGGCGCTATAAAAGGCAGATGTAAAAAAGATCGGTGCAATCATAGGTAAAAGCACGACCTCTTATAGCGCCACCATAAGGCTGGTTTGAAAAAGTTGAAGTGGTATTTCTTCCTTGGCCTTGTGGGAATGTGAGTGCACAATTACACGGAAATCGCACGCTGTGTCCATGATTTGAGGCATTTCATTAAAAACGGGCCACTCCTGCTAACTTTAGCCAATCAGGATGGAATATGAAAAATCAAACAGATCCATCTTGATCACATGACTATAAAGATCATGTGTACACACATACATAAAGGGATACATGTTTAAATGAATGGTTCTTATATTATACATACAAAAGATTGCCTGAATTGTCTTGAATAGAAATAGGAATAAGAAGTGATTTGAGATAATTCATAGAGGATTATTTGGCGCAACAATACAGGACCACACACACACGCACGCACACGCACACACACACACACACACACACACACACACACACACACACACACACACACACACACACACACACACACACACACACACATAGACACACTCTCACGCACACACACACACACACATAGACACACTCTCACGCACGCACGCACGCTCGCACGCTCGCACGCACGCACGCACGCACGCACGCACGCACCTCCCCCCTCTCTCTCTCTCTCTCTCTCTCACACACACACACACACACACACACACACATACACACAGTCACACACACACACGCGCACGCACACCGTTTTTGAGAAGCGTATATGCTCGAAGCATTCGGCGTTACAAAATAAAACACACACGACACGGTATTAGTTTAATGCAGAGTTGTGTGTGTGTGTGTGTGTTTACCTGAATTGAGGTCGACTTCTTCTTAGCATTGTGTGTGTGTGCGTGCGTGCGTGCGTGCGTGCGTTTAGGGCTTTTTTTTACCTGAATTAAGGTTGACCTCTTTGATCGCTCCCCCTCCGGAACTTATAATATAATCTTCTTTACACACGAACTTGTTCTCGTCGATGACGTAGAGCTCCTCCCCCGTGCTCAGCTGCTTGTGGCAGACCATGCACGTGAAGCAGTTGAGGTGGAACACGGCGCTGCGGGCCTTGCGCACCAGGTCGTTCGGAGAGATGCCTTCTAGACAGCCGGCACACTTGGTCCCATACCTCCTGAAACATACAGACATAGACACAGTCAGTGTGGTGCAGGGGCGTCATGGCCATTCACTGTGCGTACGAAAAATAAGAATTAGATAACCTAACCCTAACGCTAAAACCGAAATAAAGTAACCAAAACACGAAAAAAAAAAACCTAACAAAATCCGCCCAAAAAACACACATTTTTGAAAATACAGAATTTGTTTACATTTGACAGTTACAAATGTTTTTCACGCTTTTTCAAAAATAGCAGATCTACAAGCTCATAGCGCGGCACTCGGTGCCGCGCTTTTAGCTTGTATATCTGCTATTTTTGAATAGCCAAAGTACAAAATAAGGGGTATAGTCCAACGAAAGTCCATCCCCCCCACCTTCTGAGAGCCTGTGATGTCGCTGCATAGACACAGTCAGTGTGGTGGAAGAAGTGTATTCACATTGTTTACTTCTGTAAAAGTATCAATACTGCAATCAATGCAGAAATACTCTGTTTCTGTACAAGTAAAAGTCCAGAATTCAAAATGTACATAGGGCTGAAGTCGTTAGTGTATGTTTTGTAATAATAATCGAAATCTACAAAGTAATTAGTAACTAAAGTTTTCAAATACTTGTAGTGGAGTAAAAGTATAATATTTGCCTCTGAGATGTAGTGGAGTAGAAGTAAAAGTAGGCTACAGAAAATTGGAAATACTCCAGTGAAGTAAAAGTTCCTCAAAATTGTACTTAAGTACAGTACTTGAAAATATAAATAAACTTTATCAAATATGAACTATAAAACAATATAAAACCTTAAACAACCAAGCACAATTTCTAGCAAAGCTCCTGAAACATAGACAATATATCATTTAAATTATTAGATGTCATATGATGATATATGATATTAAAAAATAACAATAAAAAACGTTGAAACTGAAGATGATGGCCGATGTTGATGATAATTGAAAATATCGTATCAATTTTGTGAACCCAATACCGTGTATTAGTGATGCGCGGGTTGACCCGTAACCCGCGGGACCCGCGGGTCAACCCGCGGCGCGGGTGGGTCAAGTCAGAATTTCGGAGAAAATGATGCGGGCTGAGGGTGAGCGGGTCACGCGCTCTCACACGCAAAAAAAATAATAATAATAACATGCTCTTGTTTTGTCTTTATTCCTAATAAGAATAAGAATAATAACAATAAAACAGTTTGAATACACTTGGGGATTATTTTCTAACCATAATTTTACAGAATTTAAAAAAAATCGCGGGTCGCGGGGCGGGTTGAGCCATAGATTTATATATGGGTTCGCAGGGCGGGTTGAGGCGGGTTGCGTTCCGTGGCGGGGCGGGGCGGGGCGGGTCATGAAAAAACTCGACCCGCGCATCACTACCGTGTATCGTATTGTATCGTGAAATTAGTGTGTGGTGACACCCCTAAAACATTATGTAGAATATAATAAAAAGTTATCAAATATGAACTATAAAACATTATAAAACCTTAAATAACCAAGCACACTTTGTACCAAACCTCCTGAATTCTATAAAACATTAGCCTACATATATTAAAACATACATTTGAAACATCAGGGGTGTCACTTGGCACCCCCTAGCGTTCACATTCATTATTATTACATATTATTCAGTTAATTCTCCCCAACTCTGACCATTTGTTTCTCTCAACCAGTGGTGGAAAAAGTGCTCACATGTTTTACTTAAGAAAAAGTATCAATACTGCAATGTAGAAGTATACAAGTAAAAGTCTGTTACAAGTAAAAGTAAAGTACCAAAAGTAAAAGTACTAAAATGTTTGAAAATAGCAGATCTAAGCTCACAACGTGTCGTGATGTGACGTGTTGTGAGCTTGTAGATCTGCTATTTTCAAATGTTTTATAATGTAATAATTTATATCGGCAAAGTAACTAGTAACTAAAGTTTTCAAATAATTGTAGTGGAGTAGAAGTACAATTATTTGCCTCTGAGATGTAGTGGAGAAGTAAAAGACAATTGGAAACACTCCAGTAAAGTGAAAGTACCTCAAAATTGTACTTAAGTAGGCCTACAGTACTTGAGTAAATGTACTTAGTTACTTTACACCAATGTAATTAACATCAATCAATCAATCAATCAATCAATCAATCAATCAATCAATCAATCAATCAATCAATCAATCAATCAATCAATCAATCAATCAATCAAAGACGGCTGCACTCTCACATCAAAACAGTCTGATGAAACAGTTACAGTTCATATGAACATTTCAATTGAGCGCAGCAGCAGTTCTGACTGTAAACGGGCGCGTTCCAGCTCTACAAGGCCTTCTAAACAAACACTGATGAATTATGACGAGGAGGAGCTGGAACGTGTCCGTTTTTTTCTTTTTCCACACATCGCTGCTGATGCTGCGCTGAATGACAAAAAACAAAACAAAAAAACACGCACAAATTGTCTTGTTTTGCGAATGTTGACCGTTTCTGAAGAGAGTTATGTACCACAAAACGTCTGGAAAATATGAAACATTAGAAAACATAATTAGAAAACAGGATATAAATATAAAATCGAATAATACTGTAATAATCCTTAAAACGTCAGTTTTACACTAACTGTAAAGTCAGACTCATCAGTGTTCATTTGACTCCATGACAGTAACCAAATGGACCCCAACTCCCAAGAGTCCGTTTGGTTACATAATGTATTCTTTCACAGTTACAAATGAATACATGAATAACTGAGGATTGTGTAATGACCAGAACTCCGACTAAAAAATAATCTGCTTTAATAATCAAATACAATTTCACTCACTATTACACTAAAACTGAAACACTCTTTCACTGCACATGATATTAATATCATTCTACATAACATCAACAATCACCCTGAAAACCTGACATGTTTTGTTTTAGGTTTAAAACATATTCGTCCTTATTACTGATGCGTAGCCTACTGTCATATTTTGTATGTAAGATTATAGTTATTATTATGGATGTGAGAAACAATAATAAAAGAAACAGTGCAATAGGCCTGGTGGCAAAACCAATAACAATAATGATTATAATAATAAAATAATAATAATAATAATACTAATAATAATACTAATAATTATATAATAATAATAATAATAATAATAATAATAATAATAATAGTTATTCATATTAATATTATTATTATTATGTATTGATGTATTATTTATTTAAATTAACCAAAATGTCCAATATATAAGCTACATATTATTTGATTAGGCTTCGCCAAGCCACTTAAAGCAGCGGCGACGTGTGTGTGTGTGTGTGTGTGTGTGTGTGTGTGTGTGTGTGTGTGTGTGTGTGTGTGTGTGTGTGTGTGTGTGTGTGTGTGTGTGTGTGTGTGTGTGTGTGTGTGTGTGTGTGTGTGTGCGTGCGACGCACGCGCGCGCGCGCGCTTGCGTGCGTCATTCTGATGGCAGCCGCTCTGACAACAAGCCCCATCACAGAACGTATTAGTGGCAATCAACACATTTTGCAGCATAAAGGACATACATATTAATAATACGTATTACAATATGATGTTATAATACAGGATTAAACACATGCACACAGACATCCGAGCACGAAAATCATGCTTTTTAATCCACTTTCACCCACTTAATGCTCCAAAGGATTGACTCCATTTGATCATACAAATATCCATATAAATGCATTATTTCACACAATCTTTGCAGATATAAATAATACTATGGCCCCATTGATACTATATGACTCTGTTACTATGATATTTACGCATGCGAATCTGTTATATTATATTTGAATCTGTCATTATAATGTTGCTGTCGGATAGAAACCCTGTATCTCCATATTTCAACTTTGTATTGTGTTTTTCCTAAATTAATGAATGCCCTACATACTGCAGTGGTTCTCAAACGTTTTCATCTCAAGGACCCCCAATATGTTATGTATTCGACCGCGGACCCCCATCTCAAAATATGTTGTTCCAGGAACCCCCCAGAAGCAAAGATTTGAGTTACAAATGTTCGCTTTAAAAAGTATATTATTCAATGATGTGCACAAATGTTCACGATTTTTCAAAAAATAGCAGATCTACAAGCTCATAGCGTGGCACAGCGCTATGAGCTTCATATCTGCAGATATGAAGCTCATAGCAGATCTGCTATTTTTGAATCTGCTATTTTTGAATCTGCTATTTTTGAATCTGCTATTTTTGAATCTGCTATTTTTGAATCTGCTATTTTTGAATCTGCTATTTTTGAATAGACAAAGTATATGGATAAAGGGGTTAAAATGGTTGTGACGCTTTATTGACAAATTTTGCTGGGGACCTCCTGGTACCCCCCCACAAGGACCCCTGGGGGTCCCCGGACCCCACTTTGAGAACCAACGCCCTACCGAACAAGGGTGTCCCACAACATTAGTGAAAATAGATATTTTCACTTTTTAAAATATATTTTCTAAATAATATATATATTTTTTTTAAGGAACGGATTTTGGACATAAAAGGTTATTCCACTCAACATCAGCAATATATATATTGATTGATTGAATAGTGTTTTAACAGTTTGCAAATATTATACAGCAGTACAATTATACAATGATGCTAAAAATGATAACAGAAAAGGCCCTATAAGGGCTTGTTTCCATTGTGGACCTCCTGAGTATTCAATTCATCAATTCATATAGGCCTGTTGTTGGCAGTGATAAGAGGCCCTCACTGACAATTGTGTTAACTTATAATTTTTTGATGTGGCAACCGCCTTCCAAAACAAAACAAATACAAATTTAAATGGCTCAAAATCCCCACATATAGCACTGCTTTAGTTGTTGTAGCAATTCATCATCATTCTCTGTAAATGTATAGTGCATTATAAATAAAATCCATTATTAATATTATTATTATTATAAAATAAAATCCATTATTCGCAGGATTTCTGGTGGGGGGTTCCAAATATGTGTAGAGTTTTTTTTTCTAAAGGCTGAATGGCTGCTAACACGCAAGCCCACCATAGCCTATATAGGACCATGGGTCGAGGTGGGGGGCGTATTTATTTCTCAGCAACACTAATGTTAATGTTAGAAACAATGCTAACAACATTAACACTCATGTAAATGTTACAATGGCAACATTAACATATACGGCATGCTGTCGGGCAGAAAGCTCTTATCTCGATAATGTTCACTTTTTCTGTGTTTTTTCCCCGTTGCCCTAATTCGTCATACATATTCACACACAAAAAAATATATATAATATATTTTGGTGCTATTTTCATACTGAAATGTATATTTGATTTGCTATTTTCATACTGCAAGGTATATATATATATATGTGTTTGTGCTATTTTCATACTGAAAAGTACGTTTTCTCTTGGACATGTGAGGTTTCCACCCGACATGTTAATATGTCAGAATGGTAGAATATCACTTCACGGTCTCCTTTTCACATGCATGGACCCCCACACCCCCCCTTCTACTTACACAACAAATGGACACATTAGAGTGATTACTGTTAATGGCTCCTACCATTTAAATATCATGGCTAATAGCAGGCTTGTGTCCTCACAAAGACTTTTTTTTTTAAAGCCCCAGCATGTCATTAAACTATTTACACACAGAAGCAACTATAATAATAGGCGACATGCAGCATAGAAGTGGGAAAAACATGATAATTCACGGTGTGAACAACAAAACAATTGTTTTAAATTATTCGACGTGAGTTAAACCTTTTTTGGCAGTTGTGTTTTTTCTTAGATAGTTTAATTAAACCTGGATGAAAATTAAAAACTAAACAAAACTAAATTAAGAGAAGCCTTCGGATGGGGGCCAAGGCCATATTTCGGAATGTTCTCACATATAAATAAATAACCTTATATTACCTTATTATCTATATGGATATATGAATTTTGTATACATGCAAAATATTTCTGGGAATGTTGTTAGGTTTTTTTTTTCTTTAGTTAGGGTGTCAAAAATGTGAGATGAACTGTAGTGTTTTTTTTAACACACACAACATCGTGTTAACATTGTATCCATATAGTCCTATTATGAACCTCATGATATAACATAAATACACTAAATAAATATAGACTAATACATATAAGACGCAAACGACGAGGCCTATGTGTATGTTTTTTTTTTAAGGCACAGCCGTTGTTATTAATTCGCTGACATGCGTCAATGCACATTCAATTAATATTGTACAGATTGCTATTTCGATAGGAGCCCGTATTGTTTGACTGATGCTTGCGGTTCATTGTTGGTTTCAATGTACACATTATTATTTTTGATAGTATATTGTTTAGACAAGATGCTATAGGTTCCTTGTTGCCCCTGGTATCCTACAGTTTCAATGCACATATTATTAATATTTTGCACGTATAGTTTAGACTGATGCTGGGTTCTTGGTTTTACTTGTGATCCTAGTTTACTGAGTCACTATCACTGTCTCTCTGCATTTGATGTAGGCTATGTGATTGCCTTGCTTGTTGTGTGAGTCATTCTGGATAAGAGGGTCTAATTAGTAACAAACACAGCAATTCATATAATTTATGGAGTAAACTTGAGCACATCCAGCTATATTTTTCACTTAGTCACTCAAAGCCCCCAAACGGTCCTGGAGTTGCAACTCGGACTGCTTTTTCAGCCTCAACACACCAAATATCTTCACCAAAAACAGCTAGATCTATAAGCTCACAACGCCTTCCTTAAGGCATTGTGGACTATCTAGGGCTTGTAGATCTGGCTGTTTTTGGCCTAATGTTCCCACAGAAAACGGGGTTTATTCGATGAATTGACTACACAGGACTCGAATGGAAACAACAGGCCATAGTTCTTTCTCGGGTTCAATCCTTTTAGCATCCTTTTGCATAGAACTGCAATTTCTGTGCAAATATCTTCTCAAAAAAAAAGCCAGATCTACAAGCTCAGCTTGTAGATTGGCTTTTTTTTTTTTTGGCCTAGATCTTGGCTTGTGTCTGTTTTTGGCCTAATGCTGTCCCCAAGAAAATGAGTTTAAAAACTCTCCACCTCTTTAATCAATTGGTATAACGACTAAATTGGGGAGCTAAAAGGGGCTAAAAAAGACATAAATATAGCAGATATACAAGCTCATAAGTGCCGTGCTATGAGCTTGTAGATCTGCTATATAACTAAAAAATAAATAACTCTTTACCTGAAGAAGTCCATTTTGCAGTAGAGCTTGCCGTCCCTGCTGAAGCACTTGTCGGTCAGGTGCGCGCTGCAGTCGCAGCAGCGCACGCACTTGGCGTGCCAGGCTCTGTCCAGCACGTTGAGCATCCAGCGGTCCGTGATGGGCCGCTCGCAGCCCGCGCACTGGACCACCATGTTCCCCGCGAAACCCACAGCTGACGCACCCCAAGGGGGGGCACGGGGATCGACCTCCAAGGAGCACTAACCCAGACAACACACACACACACCGCTGAAATGTTCCCCGGAAAACCCACGCTGTTGCTCGGGAATTTGGACCAGCGAGAAACACCACTTAAATGTACCGTTAGCGAGGAACACCGCTTAAATGTACCGTTAGCGAGAAACACCGCTTAAATGTACCGTTCCTCCCACAAAACCCACGCTGTTGCTCGGGGCTTGGGACCAGCGAGGAACACCACTTAAATGTACCGTTCCTCCCAGAAAAAACACACACTGTTGCTCAGAGGAAACAACCCGCTGAATCAATGAATGTTCCCCGCAAACCACACACTGATGCCCGGACTGGGACAGCAAGGAGAACCGCTGAACAACGGGCTTATAGCTCCGGGGGAGAAACAACACAAATTGGAGATAAAGAGAAAAAACAGCTCCTTAAAAACCAGAAAGAATAAATTCCTGGAATGATTCCTATACGGTCCAGTTCTGGTACTTGTCACCATCCAGGATGAAGGAAAAAAAACAACGCAACACATGTATTATAATGAATCTATTCCATCCTATTGTAAAATCCTAGAGAATAACATTATAAAACATTGTTGTTGTTTTTTTTATCCACTCTTGTTGTGTTCTTCTGGTCGCGCATCGTTGCCACTTTGGGGGTCCAGGGGTTTGGGGTTGTGTGTTTCGGTGGGTTGTTGTCACCATCGACGGGGTGTGCGCGCCGTGCGTGCTGGAGGAGGGACAAGCGGGCATCATCTCGTATTCAGATTGGATGACGTTTGGGCCGTTAATTCCCGTGGCCCGGCAGCCAATCGGAGCCCGGTAACCATGGCTACACATTTTTATAGCTGTATCCTCCTCCTCCAAGTGCAAGCAGGCTATACAGGACTTCCAATGGAAATGGAAACGGGCAGGGCCCTGATAATAATACGGGAAAATAAATAATTTAGACCGTGTTATGATCCGGAGGATTTCTGCTATATAGGCCATTTTAGACCAGTGCTCAAACTTTTTCATGTCAAGGACCCCCACATCTATTATGTAGCCTATTTGTCCGCAGACACCCATCTGAAAATATTCTCTGCCAGGGACTAGATTACAAGATTTGTGTTGTTAAAATGTTGTTGTGCAAAAATATTCACACATTCATTTTGTTCCAAGACTATATATTTTTTAAATAGCAGCTCTAGATAGATTTTTTTAAATACTACTTTGGGTGTGTGTGTGTGTGTGTGTGTGTGTGTGTGTGTGTGTGTGTGTGTGTGTGTGTGTGTGTGTGTGTGTGTGTGTGTGTGTGTGTGTGTGTGTGTGTGTGTGTGTGTGTGTGTGTGTGTGTATGTGTATGTATATATGTATATATATATATAAATGAATGCACAAATGGACGTGGTTTGATTTCTCTTGGATCTTTATCAGGGATGTCAAACTTCCAGTGCCTTCATAATAAGTGTGACATAATGGCTCGTTGGGATTTTTAATGCGATGGGAGAGCTGCTTAACTCCGCCGTATAGCCGACGGACAGTTGGTGTCACCATGCACGCCCACATAGCCGATCTACAAGCCCACAACAATGCAGACGCGTTGTGATATATATAGCAGATATATAGGCTACAAGCTCATAGCACGGCACCGAGTGCCACTCCATGAGCTTGTAGATATGCTTTTTTTTTTAAATGTGTGCAAACCTTTGAATACATCTTTTTTTTTAAAGCCAACATTTGTAACTCAAATCTGTGCTTCTGGCTGGGGGGTCCCTGGAACAAAACATTTTGAGATGGGGGTCCGCGGCCAAATACATAGCGTTTTGGGGGTCCTTGACATGAAGAAGTTTGAGAACCATTGGCCCTATAATGCATACCAAACTGGGGGTCCTCGAAACGAAAAAGTTTGACAACCACTGCCTTATATGACAAGAAAAAAATCCCTTGGCTCGATGCCTGCGGGTTTGTGTGTGTGTGTGTGTGTGTGTGTGTGTGTGTGTGTGTGTGTGTGTGTGTGTGTGTGTGTGTGTGTGTGTGTGTGTGTGTGTGTGTGCGTGTGTGTGGGGGGGGGGGGGGGGGGGTCATAGCTGTGTCTTTTCTCATGCAGAAATCTAAATCTATTTACAGGGAAATGCATTGGATTAACTCTCTCTCTCTCCACTCATCAATACTATAGAACACACTCTGGACTCCCTGCCGCTCTGACAATCCATGGCGAATTTCAATATTTACTCACAACTTGGGTTGTGTTAGTTTGCGGCAAAAGACAAACACGCCACAGTCCCTCTAATTTGTGTTTGAAGAGAGGAGGGACTTGTTTAAGAGCACGATCTTTGTTTCAACACTTATAATGATTCTATGTTCAATAGCTGCTGGATGTGAATTTAAGGCCATTAACGCGCGTCAAGACAACGGTTGGAAATGCGACGCAGATTACAAATAAGTAAAAAACAAACACAAAACACATGTAATTATAGGCTCATGTAAATCCTACATTTGAATGTAAAAACCTTTCCATTGACATCTCTTAATCACTTAGAATGCGTCAACATCCACATTTCAAATGTAAGTAAAGCAATCCTTGATTGAGGAGAAATTAATCATCACTGCTTAGACGAAGACTGCCAATATGTTAAATTGTATCAAAGTCAATATCCTATAGTGTTATTTTGTACAATGAGACCAGCAATAGATTATAGTGACATTATTCTATTCATGAAGCCAACTGTATGATGTTTGATCAAACATTATACAATATTGTGCATCACTTGATGTTATCAACAGCATTATCTACATATTCACAGCTTTCAGAAAAACTTAAAATAAAAAGATGTAAGCATGGGAACAATAAGTATATGGGGAGCATACTGTAATGCCATTATGCCAATAGCTCAGATGTTCTCAAACATTTTAATTTCAAGGACCCCCAAATTGATTTGGCTATGGATGGTATGGACCCCATCTGCAGACCCACTTTCTTTTTCTTTTTTTCCATAGCCAAAGTATATCATAGGGTTAAAGTGGTCGAACTGAATTGATGCAATATTAACTCATTTTGCTGGGAACCCCATGGGACCCCCTGCAAGGACCCCTGGGGGTCTGCGGACCCAACTTTGAGAACTAGTGCTTTAGCATAAAGGACAACTTTTTTATTTTTTACAACAATGGTTACTTTATTAGTTTGTAATGATAATAATTAAAAGATGATTGATAACATTTAACCATTTATTGTATCGTTTCTCATTTTTAAATGGGGGGCGGGGGGCGGGTAAAAATGCATTTTGTTTACACAATAAGCCGTCTCTGTACTTAATCTACTCATATTTCCCTCTTCACCACATGTCACTACGGGACGTCTTGTGAGCTTGTATTTTTGTCTCCGCCAGGCCAAAGCAATGGAGGCCAGGGCAGAACATCATGTGATCAAGACAGATGCGTCGGATTTTTCATATTCTATCTATCCTGATTGTCTAAAATTGGCTTCCAAAAATTGCAGGAGTGGCCCATTTGTGCAAAATGCCGCAAATAATGAACGCAGCGTCCGATTGCCGTGAAACTTTGTAAGCATATTCCCACTAGGCCAAGGAAGAACCCTAAAATGTTTAAATCACCCTCATGGTGTCGCTTTAACAGGCAGATTCACGTTTTGGCATAACTCTTGAACTGTTGGTCATACAATCAACATATCTTTCCCCCTGAATTCTGTGGCATTTCTTCCTTGGCCTAGAGGGGATGTGCGTGCAGAATCTCACAGCAAATGGATGCTGCATTCATGATTTGAGGTATTTTGTACAAAACGGGCCACTCCTGTAAACTTTGGAAGCCAATCTTAGCCAATAAGTATGGAATTTGAAAAATCCGACAGATCCATCTTGATCACATGACTATAGAGATAATGTGTACCAATGGGCGTGATGTTTAGACAAAATCTGTGGGAGTAATAACAAAAAATGTGTTTTGCAAAAATCGGCCTCCTGGTGGCGCTATAGAAGGACGATGTGAAACATTGAAAAAACAACAACTGAGTGATGCCATAGAAGAACCATTTTTGGTTCCCAGGTCTCTGTACTTAATCTACTCATATTTCCCTCTTCACCACATGTCACTACGGGACGTGTTGTGAGCTTGTAGATCTGCTATTTTCGATGAATGTTCATTGTTCACCTATATGGCCAAAACTGGGTACCAAATTATTCTTTGGGGAACCATTTGTGATTCATTTGACCAAAAAGGTCCATCATCTATTCCAGTGGGTATTGCAAGTGGGCCCCCAAATAACAGAGATAACAATAAATACAATTGTTCGCGGCCCACCCGTCTGACCACTCAACACGCTGCCGTGATGCCAGATGGGTGGGCCATGAACACTATCAAGATTTTCAAGTGGGCCTTGATCCATCATGCCAGTGGTTCTAAAACCTTTTGCATGTCAAAGACCTCCCAAATTATTTTTTGTCCGCGGACCCCGATCTGAAAATATTTCATGCCAGGGACCACCATACAAGAATTGTGTCTTTTTATTGCCGATCTACAAGCTCTCAACGCGCCACAACGAAACCATTGTGAGCTTGTAGATCGGCTGTTTTCAAATAGTCAACGTATACTATGTATAGGGTTAAACTGATTTTGCCGCCATATTGACTAATTCTGCTGGAGACCTCCCCTGGAACCCCCTGTACAACCCCTGGTGGTCCCCGGACCCCACTTTGAGAACCACTGCTCTATTCTCTGATGCCTCCATCTGCTCCATGAGCTGACGCATCATCTGATGGAGCAGCAATTTGTGGAAATCATGGTCTTCTGTCCATCTTGGACAGAAGACAAATGAAAAAAAAAAAAGATTAAACAAAGAAGCCAACCAGGTCAAAGGAGATACAAAATAGATATGTTTAAAACGTATACTATACTGATGGTGCTTCTATAAGATCAACGGGAATGAAGTCATAAAAAAAGAGCTCCGACTAGCACTTGAAAAGTGGAGGAGAAATCCTCTCTCTTTTTCTTTCTAAACCTGTCAAAAATTGTCAAGAATTGTACAAAACTGTCAGGATTGGTAAACAATTGTCAAGAAGTGTCAAAAATAGCGACGATAGTAGATCTTCTACTTTTGCTATTCGTCTTACGATGAAGTATATATATGGCTTAAAGGATCTATATATATTTAATATCATATTGTTTATGTCACTCAAACGTTTTTCAAAAGGTTTGAAATCAAGCCTCAATCCAACTAACTTCTCTCTGGCTTATAAAGCACTTTCACCTGCAATACCACATTGTCCTGATTTGCACGTACCGCTATTGAGACAGTTTGTATGCATGTTATCTCCTGGTTCTGAGTGGAAAAAGTAACAAAAAAAGAAGAAAAAACGTTTTTTTTTTTTCTAAGTTGGAACTCAAAAACGGGAGGGATTGTACCGCTAGTGACGTCACTTTCGGGGCCAAATCAATTTACATAAAACCCCAGATATGCTGCAAGCCTGAGTGCTCAAACTGGGGTATTTTTGGGGATAGAAGAGAGGTAGGGGAGACCAAAATCTCACAAAAAAAGAAGGAAAAGTTCAAATTCATGGTGTAGTCCCTTTAAGTTTATAACATGTATAGATAGTAACACAGCAAGATCCAAGTGAAAGTGTAAACAATGAACCATAATAACATGCTAGGGTAAGAACAGACATTCATGACAACATGTCATGGCTTCTTTTAAATTTGAGCAAATTAACGGATTAACTGCAGAGTATTGCTAACCTTTTTGACCATAAACTCATGACATTTATGTGACATGTTGGCCTGCCAGTGTCAACGCATATATTGTTGGTCGGGTTATTTAACCACTTTGAACATGGCATCCCTATTTCGGAAAGAAAGGTAAAAAAAAAAAATGCAGATCTACAAGCTCACAATGCATCACGATGGGACATAATAGGGCTTAAGTACAGCAGTAAAAGAAATCTCCATCAGGTAAATTAGGTGGAGGGCTTTTACCCTGTATGTTGTTGGTTGTTATACCAGCTGTGTATCTGCTTCTATATCAACACAATCATACAGGATGAATTCTGAGGGACAAACAAAAGCCTTCGGTGGGAAAAAAACAGCATGTGAGTTGGCTGCTTCGCAAACGACCTGCTTTGATCCCGTTCACCTTTCATTGTACGCCGCTGCAAAGGCTTGTTTGCTGTTCCTTCAATCAGCAGGTGACTAGGCTCTATGCACAGCAGCCTTCTGACTTCCTTCACAGGTGTTACCAATGATACTAATGAAGGCTCTGTTCCATTCTGGTCAAACTGAGTCAGGGTGCTGATATTGTGCATGTTGGCTCACTAGAAATACTAGTGGGTCTCAAAGTGTGGTCCAGGGACCCTCATGGTTCCTTGAGAGGGTGTAACTCTGAGAGTGTACAAATGGAACCAAATGGACCCGGACCATTTGTACACTCTCAGAGTTATGGGGGTCCTTGAAATCAAAAAGTTTGAGAACCACTGTGTTACATTAAATGGAACAGAGCCTCCTTCATTAGTGTCATTGGTAACACCTGTGAAGGAAGCAAGGAAGGGGCCCAATTTCTGTCCAATATGGCTGCTGTGCATAGAGCCTATAGGAACACGCTTCTCCTATAAGGAACTGTCCAGTGTACCCAAGCCAGAATCATGAAAGGGAAGAATCGCTACAGCAGAACATGCAGAACAAGAAAGTGTAAGCCTATTATAACATCAGCACAAACCACAGGTAGCATTACTGTTATACAGTTGGATCTTGGATTTGAGACTGTAGACTACTGCTTGGATTTCCAGATGGTCCGAAGCCTTTCAAATGAGCTGCAAGCTTTCTGATGTCCTTACTGAGAAGATATCCCACATGTTATATTTTATTTTTTGTAAATGAATGCCCTTCTTCATTATACAAGATTGTCGCACAAAAGTAGTGAAAATATACGATCTACAAGCTCACAATCTTTTCTTTTAAAATAATAACAAAAAAAGCAACTGTTTTGGACATACAAGGTTTCGACCCACCAGCGTCAATATGTGAACTCCTCGACATGAAAGAAATGAGAAAGTTGGCGCCCATAACAGGCTCTATGCACAGCAGCCATATTGTGAAGACATTCACAGGTGTTACCAATGATACTAATGAAGGCTCTGTTCCATTTAGTGGATTTCCACGACCCCTATAACTCTGAGAGTGTACAAATGGAACCAAATGGACCCTTATGGGTCCATTTGGTTCCATTTTTACACTCTCAGAGTTACACATCTGTAAGGGGACATTTGGAAACCCCTTAAGGAACCATGAGGGTCCCTTCTTATATGTATATATATATTAGACCCACTGGTGTAGCAGAGTGTTTCCAGTGAGCCAACATGCACAATATCAACACCCTGACTCTGTTTGACCAGAATGGAACAGAGCCTTCATTAGTGTCATTGGTAACACCTGTGAATGTCTTCACAATATGGCTGCTGTGCATAGAGCCTATAGGGACAGGCAGTGTCTCAGGAGGTTCCCGGGTTCGATCCTGCCCCGGGGCTCCCACTGTGTTACTGCCGAAGTGTCCTTGAGCAACACACTGAACCCCTAACATGCTCCCGATGAGCAGGTTGGTGCCATGCATGGTTTCCCCTGCCATCGGTGTGTGTATGACCGGGTGAATGTAATGCACGCTGTGAAGCCCTTTGAATAAAAGCGCTATAATAAATGCACCATTTACTTTGATGGGGGTGTGTGGTGTTTAGGCACGCCACTTGGGTTTTGGAGGTGTTCAGACCAGATCATGGGATAGTTAAGTTTAACCACCTGAACCCTATAGCGTCCCCGTTCTGGGGTGAACAGTTGCTGATATTACTTGTAGCAGATCTATAAGGTTAAAGATATCAAGTTGATTTTAGAATATTCATAGATTTTTGTGTCATTTTTGATTTTTGCTTGCACCTCTTGGTATGAGAACCTGACCAAGCTTCTAAGAAAAGCACAAAATAGACTAGTTAGGTTCATATTAGGCAGTGGTGGAAAAAGTACTAAAATGTTTCACTTAAGTAAAAGTATCAATACTGCAATGTAGAAATACTCTGTTAGGGCACGGTCACGCCATACTTTTATTTTTACCTATGGGGCGGAATCTGCCAATGCTTTGTCAAATGCGTGGATTCATGGTCTTGCGCATCTTTCACTCGAAAGTATAGTAGCAACCCGATCGCCAGAGGAAACGTTCTCATTGAACGTTTTTCAGCGTTTCTCAAAATCCGTGCATAGACTACTGGAAAACCACAAATTCCGTGCATAGCCGCCTCGCATCTCCCCCATTGTGACTAAACCATTTCGGAGCCGCGCAGTCTCAAGGGAATTGTCGCTTTGTGAAGGACCACCGAGCGCGCTAAAGCGCGCGAGTTGCCGTCCTGAACATAGCGACATTCCCTTGAGCCTACTCAGCGGCGTTTGAGTTACGTACCGATAGGCACAGAATCGTAAATTTTGTTGTGGGGACTGCTCTACTTCCTGGTTTTTCCAGGTTGCGACTGGTTACGCCCACCGTGGGACTCCCCGTACATATGCACGGAATTTGGGGGTTTCTAGGCGACTATGCACGGAATGACGTGCACAAATCCGTGCAATGTATACTAATTCTCTGGCGATCAGGCTGATAGTAGAGTAGAAGTAGAAGTATTGGAAATTGGAAATACTCAAGTAAAGTACAAGTACAAGTACATGTACTTAGTTACTTTTCACCACTGCGGAGTTATCATTGCTAAAGAAGTGTGTCTCTTTAAATGTAAAGTGGGAAAGTGGATGTACATAGGAGCGACCCAATGGAACAGTCTGGAAACTACAGTCAAATTCCCTTCTAACGTGATGACTTTTAAAGGAGTAGTTCACGCAAAAAAAATACTTATTTCCCATCAATTACACACCCCATGAAGCCTGGAATTTATTGTAAATGACTGTCACTCTGTGATTGGACATGTTTTGTCGAGCGCACATTGAATTTCACGTGCCTTTTACTTTGCTATTGGTATTGCTGACAAATAAAGCTGAACCTTGAATATTGAACCTTGACTGTTAAGAGGGCCATTATGGAAATACGACCTGGACTTTATTGTGTTTCATCCTCAGATGGTTTTAACTATAATGTTATAAGTACCGAAGTCCTGACATCACCTGCTCATCCCTTGGGTCACGGAAGAAATTTCTCTATGGAAAATAACATTTGGTCATCTTAGAATCGTCTCATATAAGAATTGTGGTCCAAAAATAAACAAATTGTCCCGGTGCTATTGTCAGGGAGGTGGAGGTATTTAATTAACTTGGCGGAGGTAACGTTAGTGTTTTCTTGCCGTCAGTTGATGCTTCATATCCACATGAGTCAAATCGGCCAGCTAATTTGTTCATTTTTGGACCACATTTCTTATATGTCGAGATATTAAACACGTCTATAGGAATTCAGAACGGGGGGAAAAAACGTGACCCAGGTAGGTTGCATACATTTGGTCAGACTTCTGTGCTCTATATTGCTTTTCAAATAAACTAAACTCAACTAAGGTTGGAGTGCGCCGCGATCACTGTTGCCATGTCTGCTTATCGTAGGCAACTTTGGGCTTGTTTTTCTGTGAAGTTGCTCGTAAATATTGGTACATTTCTTTTCAAACTCACAGCGCATCGTGACGCGTTGTGAGCTTGTAGATCGGCTATTCTCAAATAGCCTATGGATATGGTTTAAAGTGCTCATGTGACCTAGTCGCTTCTTTTGGGCTCGTTTTCATAGACCTGGTTGCTTATTGCTCTTGCAAAATCTGGCAACACTGACCGCGATACACACACACACACACACACACACACACACACACACACACACACACACACACACACATATATGTATATATATATATATATATATATATGTATATACGTACATACGTACATACGTATGTACGCACGCACGCGTGTGCGCAAATGAGGGTGGGATGTCACTTACTTCATCGTAATAAAACAGCCTAAATAAAGATCCTTTACCAGTTTTAATGGGTTGATTTGTGCA